>NC_141597.1:26103849-27318849 GCF_047967505.1 Dipteris shenzhenensis
GCTCTTGAACATAGCGTTGCTGAGAGACAAAATACCCCCTCTTAGTCTGCCAAATCTCAAGACCCAAAAAAAAATGGAGAAGGCCCATATCCGTCATCTCAAATTCAGTTTGAAGAGCAACTTTAATGGCAAGGATATGATTGGTATGACTCCCGGTGAGGATTAAATCATCCACATAAAGAATGATGAAGGTATGAAGCTGTCCTTCATGAAAAAGATAAAGATTGGGATCAGCGAGAGAGCGAAGAAGTCCTTGGCGGCAGAAGAAGGTATCAATACGCTGATTCCAGGCCCGAGGAACTTGCTTGAGACCGTAGAGAGCCTTGCGAAGGCGACAGACCATTAAAGGAGAACGAGAATCAATGAAGCCGGGCGGCTGATCCACATATACCTCTTCATGAAGATCACCATTCAAAAATGCAGATTTGACGTCCATTTGAAAGATGGGCCACTGATGGTGGGCGGCAAGAGCGAGGATCGTGCGGATGGTGCTCATCCGGGCGGTAGGTGCAAAGGTCTCCCCATAGTCGATGCCGGGTCGTTGGGCATAGCCTTTAGCCACCAGCCGAGCTTTATACTTGTCGACAGAACCATCAGACGCGTATTTTGTTTTGAAAATCCACCGGACACCAATGACGGAACGATGTGAGGGACGAGGGACAAGGTCCCAGGTGTGGTTCCGAAGAAGAGCATGAATTTCCGCTTCCATAGCCTGTTTCCAATGAGGCTGGGCCAGAGCCTGAGGAACGGTAGTGGGCTCACGAGTGGCGAGGATGCGAGACATAAGGGCATAATTGACATGAAGGGGATCAGAAGAGGACGGTGGGAGATGGCGATGAGAGCGACGAGGCCCATCATCAGGGGGTGGTTCGGAGTAGGGATCCTCAAGACCGGAGGAGCGGAGAGTATCAATGAGCCATCGCGGAACACGTACCGAGCGGGGTTCCAAAGGAGGAGCAGACGAGGGTGGAGCCGGAGAAGGAGGCGGAGGAGAGAGAATAGGAGGTGATGTACCGGGGGACGAGGCAGGTGGAGGGAGAGAGAGCTCCGGGGCATCGGACGGATCTCCAAGAACAGGAGGAGAGTCGGAGGATGTCGGAAGGACTTGCTCGTCGAAAAGAACATCCCTGCTCACGGAGATAATGCGGCGGCGAGGATCATAGAGGCGATAGCCAGTGGAGACGGAGTTGTAGCCTACGAACAAGAGCTTGTGGGACTTAGGATCAAGCTTTCCACGATCAGATTTAGGAATATGAACATAAGCATCACAGCCAAATACTCGAAAATGGGAAACATCGGGCTTAGATCCATAGTAAGCCTGATAAGGGGTCATGCCTGGGACTGCTGATGTCGGAGAGCGGTTAAGAGTATGGATGGCGGTCATCATGGCCTCGGCCCAAAGAGACTGAGGGAGTTGACTGTGAGTGAGCATGGTCCGAGCCATTTCAACACCGGTACGATGTTTACGTTCAACCACACCATTATCAGAAGGGGTACCTGTGTTGGCAAATTCCCGTTTGACACCATGACTACTCAAGAACCGATCAAACTCGAGAGAGGTGAATTCACCACCTTTATCAGCACGAAGAATTTTGAGGGAGTGATTGGATTCTTTTTCCACCATGGCTAGCCAGGTCTGGAAACGACTGAAAGCCAGATCCTTGTGGGAAAGAAAATAGATCCAAGAGTAGCGACTGAAATCATCAACAAGGAGCATGTAGTACGAGGCTCCCCCAAGGGACATAATCTGCATAGGGCCACATAGGTCGAGGTGAACAAGACCAAGCGGAACAGTGGCACGGCGAGAGGCATGATGAGCGAACGGCTCGCGATGTTGTTTGCCCAATATGCAAGAGGGACAGAGACCTTGGCGAGTGCCGACGTTAGGGAGGCCGAGGACAAGCTGATCACGGAAAGCACGATGAAGAGCATCAATGTGTAAATGACCAAACCGATAATGCCAAAGGTCGCCAAGAGAGGTTCCTGTAAGGGAGGGAAGGGCAACAAGCTTGTAGATACCATTAGTAGAATGGCCGGTCCAAACCGGCTGTCCGGTGGCACGATCGCGGATGGTGACAGAGGCTGCTTCAAACTCAACTTTCATATTGTTTTGACAAATCTGATGAACCGAAAGGAGATGAAAGCCGAGAGACGGAACATAAAGAACACGAGAAGAGTGTTTACCCCCTTTGCCATCAGGAATAATATCAAGAGAGCCCTCTGAATGAACAGGAATAGAGTGCTTATCGCCGATGCAGACACGACCAGAATGAGGAGTGAGATCTTGGAGCAGTGAGGAGGAGGGGGTCATATGCCGAGAGGCCCCACTATCAACAATCCATTCACGAGCATAGGAGCTATGGAGAGCCAATGACTCTGCTGCAGGAAGGGGGACCGAATTCAAGAGCTCAAGGTGAACAAATGCAGGAGTAGGGGTAAGGGAAGCATCAGCCGCAGCGGCCAGAGGTGCGTCAGCTCGTTTGTGTTTGCGGTATGGACAATTGCGCCAATAATGGCCAGGAGTGCCACAGTGATTGCAATTACCTTTGGGAGCAGGACGGTCACTGGAGGGATCTGAAGGAGATGAGTTATTGGCAGAGGACGGGGCATTCTTGGATCGTGATTTGGGACGATGGGCCACAAGAGCCTCAGAAGAACCATCAGAGGTTTTAGTGAACTGTTCCTCCTGATCCATCATCATGGGGACAAGTTCCTCCCAAGTGATGGTGCTGAGGCGGCCAGAGGTAATAAGAGAAGAATAGAATGCTGCATATCGACTGTCAGTAATAACATGAGATAAGAGAGTAATAGCCATATCTTCGGAGGAGATAGCCTTGCCTGCATGGAGGATGTCCTGATGCATGCTTTGCATTTTGTTGATGTGGTCCCGTATGGAAGGAGAAGTAGTTGGATCGAGGCGACGAAGCTGAACTTCCAAGGAAATACGTTTCATGGGAGTGACGCGAAGATACATGCCATCAAGAAATTCCCAAATAGCACGTGCAGAAGTAAGATGCTTGATATGATTGAGAACTCCTGGTTGACAATTGAGAAAGATGAACGAGCGTACACGAGCATTCAATTTATCCCAGATAAGAGAAGCATGTGGCTCCTCCTCAGGTGACGGACGAGGGATCCCGGGATCAACAAACTCAGCAAGATCATAAGATTCCAATACAGACGCCATCTGAATTTTCCAAAGAGAATAATTGGTCCCATCTAACTGCCGAGCATCTGGAAATGTAGGAAGAGTGGGAATACGTACAGGCTTGTCAGACTCTTGAAAGAAACTGGACATAGGGGATACGCGAAGATCCGGAGTAGAATCCTTTGTTTCATCAGCCATAACTGAAAACAGGGAATGGACAGCAACAAGGGGCTGAAGAGAACGGGGCTGGTGAAAAGATCAAGGTCTAGAACAGGGCCAATCTCAACAATCGAACCCAAAGATCAAGAGCCAATAAGTTCTGCCAGAAACCCCTGAATAAAGTCGTACGGGTGAAGACGGGAGCCGACCTGATGCGCGATGAAGGAAGGGGGGGAGAGGCTCTTGATGAAGCAGTAGGCTGCTATTGATAGCCCGCGGTAGATAGCCCGGGGTACGGGAGGAAAAGAAAAAAAACAAAAACTCTGCTATATAGGGAGGGGAGAAGGGGGCGGAGAAGAAAGCTCTGTAGTCAGTGGGAAGGAGAGTTGCTGACGAGGACAAACTTCTTCAACTTCATCAATATAGAAGTTCCCAGATCAGAGAGTAACCTGGTGCTCTGATACCATATTAAAATGGCAGCGGAAGATGCAAACAAACTGAAATTATAGAGCCACACAGAGAACACTAGAGATAACAAAATGTACCACCACTGATCTGCTGTAAATCAGCCCTTAAACCAGGGCAGCAACTGAAATACAAGATATCTTGAATAAGATAGAAAACAGGAGCTGCTGGAGAGGCTGAACTGAAGCAGAGAAAAAGGGGGGAACACAAGAAAGCTGAAGCTTGAGAGCACGGAGGCAGGAGAAGCCTGAAACGAAGAGGCAGAGGCCTGGAGCGGGGAGGCAAGAGCCCTGAAGAGGCAAGATCTGCTGCGGGAGTGTGGGCAGCCAACTGAGCAGCTGAGAGGGGGCTCTGAGGGGATGGTCAGGAGCAGGCTGTATGCTGGAGCCTTGAGGAGCTGCAAGAAGTGTTGGAGGAAATGAAGGGAAGGAGGCCCTTTTATAGGGCAGGCCAAGGGGGGGAGTCGGCCAGTTTGGCTAGACCGACCAGCCTGGTCGGTCAGGCCAACTGGGCCGACCAGCTGGTCGGCCAGCCTACCCCCTCTGGCCCCCCTTGCTGCATGGGGGCTGGTCGGCTGGCCACGCCTGGAGATGCTGAATCTCAACACAATCATGATAGTCCTGTAGTTACTCGGGTCCATGGAATCCCCTGCCTTGTGGATGGGGGTGATGGTGTTGATGTTCAAGTGCGGGGGGAGCCAAGGCAAACAGTGTCATTGAATAGCTTTGCTAAGATCGGGGCTAACGTGTCGATCCCATATGCGATAAACTCAGTGCATAGCTTCTCGTGATCCTTAGCTCGGCCATTGTGCAGTTTCTATGTCGCGTCCTTGACTCCCCCTCTGGTGAACAACGTGCAAGTGGTGGGGCGATGTGTGTGTGTGAGATCTGGAGTGGGCTGGTGTGGGACATCATGAAGATGGTGTGCATACGTGTGCCAGACTCTCGTGTCGGTGAGGGGTGATGGAGACCTACGCTCAAGGAATCTCCGCCAAAAATCCTTAGAGTTGTTGCTGTACAAGATGTGCAGCAGCTCCTCCTCATTTCGACGAAGTAATGCCTACTTCTTCCGACGTACGAGACGTCGGTACTTGCATACTGTGTCCGGTGTGTTCGGGAGGTGACATCTGGTTTCAAGTCGGAGCTGTCGGCAATAAGCCTTGCACTCTGCATCGTACCAATTGTTGCAGGGTACAGAACCAAGAGGTGGTGGTCTAGTGGACTGTGGTGTGGGGAAAGATTTGGAGGGCAGCCTCGTGGAGTGTGCGACTAATCAGGGCAGCACAGTCCTCTATGAGTGGTATGTGATCAATGTAGGTTAGGAAAGAGAGATGAGGGGGGCAGAAAGAGAGAGTAAATTCAGCAAGTGGATTTTTTTTGGGGGGAGGGGGGGTAAGAGCTGGCTGATTTGCTGCACAAAGGCAGCTACTGAAGAAAAAAGAGGAAGAGAAGAGCTTCATAAAGGATATTTGCTGCCAAACAGGTCTGCTGCAACTTTTAAGAGAAAGGGAGTAATCCACTGCTGTTGGAAGGAACTTTCAGCCTTGAAATCACTTGAGAACTCACATTCCCTGGGTTGCATTGACTGTAGGATTCTCTTCTAGGGTTGGAATGCTGCACCAAAAAAGTGGGCTGGTGCATAGACAAATAACAAGGGAGGGGTATGGGTTTTATAGCTATTGGCCCAGTGCATTGCCTTCAAAAGCCTGCCTTAAAGCTACCTGAACCATGGCTTTTGGAAAGCTCTACTTTCCTCGAAAAGCTTACTGCTTTTGGAAAGCATAGATTTTAGGGAACTTTTCTCAACAGCTTACAAAAGCTTTTGCTTTTCAGGGGCCTTCAGCCCTGTGTGGCCAAAAAGCATTCATCATCCAAGGGACAGCTGTAATCAGCTGTGCTTCCCCTCTCCTAGATGCGCCACTACCCTTCCAGCTTAGCCTAAACCAGTTACTAGGTCATTCACAGCAGTTGGTTTGGTCCTTGTGCAGGTTTGACAGCACCCAGCAGGGCTTCGGCACCCATCACACCTCTTATCCAGCTTCCAACACTGAACTCCCCTCTAAGAAAAATAGTCGTACTCTATACAGGCTTACAGCCACCAGTTGCAACTAATAGCACTTAACACCCCGACTTGCCGCAAAATATCATGGCAGAGATTGCACAATCATGGCTTGCCCAATTATCAGTCCAAACAGCCTGTTTCCAACTGCGATGGAGTTTTCTACAGCAGCCAATCAATTGCACTCTAGCAAACACAAACAATGCATTACCAAAGACCTGCGAATCACTGCAGGAAGCTTCTGCCCTCAGTTTTCAATAATGAGCACATAGTTTCCTGCTCTAATCAATTGGCAATCAAGATACGAGTCCACCCCTTGCAGGTTTCAGCACCCCCTTGTGGTTTCTTGCACAAATATTACGGCGAGCTGTTCCCTGCACCATATTCCGGCAACTCACTCAGATTCCAAAGCTCACAACAATTCAACAACATGCAGAATCACTTCGCTACATACCTGGCACCATTCAAAGCTGCATACCTCATAACTTCAACTGCGTAGAGTGCTGCTCGCATATCAACTGAAACACCCCCGCTAGGATCTGCCTCTAAACTAAATCCAAACATGATTAGCGAAACCAAAATAAAGATCAGCAGGTGACTCACCTTCCAGTCACCCCCGAGCACGTTGGCTAGAGATTAGAATCCCACAAAGCTGTGCCCATAGCTCCGGTGTCCCATACCATTGGAACCGTCCACTAGGGACCCTCAGCATAGTATTTCGTGATCCGCCATGTAGAAGGCAAAAGACCAGGCTCGTGATCCATACCAGACAAGTTAGTTGACACCACTGAATTTAGAAGACCATCCTGCTTCCTTGAAAGCATCCTGGATAAATATAGCCTATTGGCCCCTTGCTATTGTTCTAAGTCCTCTAGCCCCAGGTTGGCCTGCTTCTCTTAATCCCAATGTCCCCTAACCATAATCTGAGGATTAGCAACCAGGTACCTAACACTAGTGCTGGGCTGAGTCCCAGCCTATCTGTCCTCCCAATGCCCATTCCAGGGCTTGCACTAGGTATATAAAACTGCCCTCTACCAGGGCCTCTTAGATGCTGGCTCGTGTGTCTGCTTAAAATAAACTCAAGAAGGAGAACTTTTAACGTCAAGAAGGAGAACTGCTTAAAATAAACTCAAGAAGTAGAACTGTTTGCTGCCCATGTGGCTGCCTGCTTGCTGCCCACAGCTCCATTGCATCCCCCCTACCATAGTTGGATCTAGAACGCGCCCCCTACGGTAAGGGTGTTAGGACGCCTCTTACCTGTAAGGGGTATCCTTTTTAGGTTTAAAAATAAAAATAAAAATGTATTATTGTCATTATTTTGGTGGGTGGGTAGGTGGGATTTGGAGGGAGGTAGGGTATTGCTCTTGGTAAGTTGTGCTTATTGGTTGGAGGAAAGTAGGGTATTGCTGTTAGTAAGTTGTGCTTTGTAGTTATAAGAATGCAGGTCAAATCATGCCTCTCTAGGTCTCCCTTCTCTCTATATGGCATCTCCACCACTCCCAAGGCCCCTCGATTTCTCAAGGATGTAGTATGCTTGATGGTCATCCATGTTCTGTGTCTCATGCTATATGTGAACAGTGAAAATTTAGCTCTCAATTGTATTCAGACTCGTAATATGTACCGAGTCTTTGGCCTCTGTCCTCTGTGAGGAGTGCAGTGGAAATGAATGGGAGATAAAGAGCACGCCTCACACACACACCACACTGAGAAGGAGAGAAAGGCACAGGAGAACTGCAAGTTATCTCTGGAGAAGACCCTGCTACAACTGGGGGAAAACCTCGGAACAAACAGGCTGCTTGAGAGCTCAGCTAGACAGCTCAACAACCACGTACACAGGAGGCACAGAGAGTGGAAGAAGTGCTCCACATCTCTGCTCGGGGACTCCTCCTGAAGTGCAACACTAGGCTGGCTCTGCTCCTCTGCCAGACACAGGAATGAGATGCTCAAAACACAGGCAGGGGGGGGTCTATATAGCCCCCCCCAGCCTCCTAGTCAGCCAGCAAGCAAGGGCAGGGCCGACCAGCCTGCCTACATGGGCCGATCCACAGCCCTAGGGGACCGACCCTACAGCCCTACAAATGGGGCTCCTGAGGGCCTTATATCAGGGCTGAGCCCCTCCTCCAAGCAGGCTGGCCTGGCCAAAGGCCGACCCACCAACAGGGCTGCACACAGCCTGCCCTCTGCCCTCCAGATGACCTGCACATCAGGGAGCCGACTCCCTAGGCGGCTCTACACAGCCCTAAAAGGGGCTCAAGGACAGCCCTAAGAGGGAGCCTCTCCTCAGCACTGATCAGGCTGCCACTATGCTGGGGGGGGCGTGCACACCCACAACACAGGCCCTTACTCTCTACACTAGCCTCACTCACTGGGCGGGCACACCCACAAGCAAGGCCCTCTCTCTAGGTGACATCAGGAGATGTTGATTTCCAACATCCTCATGGGTCAAGACGATTATGGAAGGCAGGGAATATAATGATTCCAATAGAGGATAAAGTGCTGCTGATCGATATTGCAGAATGCCCCAATGTCTAGCTAGGTCCCAATATGTGAAAGACGTTTTGTATAGACAAATTGACATTATGACTGTATGCTACTTGTGAAGTGCTGTCTAAGAATTGCACAACAGCAGAGAATATAAGCACAAAGTGGATCTATGTTTAATTTAGCTAAAACAGTTTTGGGAGTTTATTTTGATCCTTATTCTACTGGACCGTACCACTCCGTGAGAGAGAGAGAGAGAGAGCGAAAGAGAGAGAGAGTCTCTGTGTGTGTGTGGTATTTATTGTTGCAGATGCTCCATGACTTTCAGCTAGTACCTCGTCTTGAGATTCTTCACCGCCTCAAGACTGGGTTCTCCAATCGGATGATCATGTTTGCCATGCACTAACGTTAGATGATATCATAGTTGCATCTTTGTATAAGGTTTTGTTGCCTCCTCCTTGGGTTTCTCTTCATGCTGATCGCATCTAGTCCATGACACACACCTCTTGGTGGTGGCAGAAAAGATTGCAGTACGTTTGGGGTTCTCCCATTTGGACAAATCTTGGCTCGTCGTCATATTGCTCCTGCCACGTGTCCATGATGTCTGTCCTTACAGAGTCTATGCCTCATCTGTTCTAGCATTGCCCTGAATCTCATGATTTCTTGTTTTTATTACAGCTACGGCTTCAGGCTCCTTTCCCTAGTGCTTGCTTTCTTGATTGGGCAATATGGACTCTCTGGAAGAGCTGCAATCATCGGGTCTTTGATAATCCCTCCTTGGCTAAGTATGAGTACTTGCGGGCATCCCTACGGCAAGCATTTTATGCTGTCTACATGCGCGGGATCTTGATTATCCTGCCTTCTTGTTATATAATTATATCTTTAGGTGTTTGTAGTTGGGTATCCCTTTCTTTGGGTGAAACCTTTACCAATACCAAGATCATCCTTTTGGAGCAAATTGTTGGAATTCTAGGGCACCCGGAAGGGCTGGAAACCATAATTGCAGCAGATTCAGGTGGTTGGAACCAAAATCGCAGTAGAATCTCTCCTGTATGACATTCACACGTGCGAATGTTGCAAGACTATGATGCTGTAACAATTCGCAATTTGGTCTAGTAGGAGAAGTAACAATTTGTAGCAGCAGAAAGAGCTCTGGGAAAGGGAGAGAGAGAACAAAACACAACACTAGGGCCTAGAAATAAGGGCTGGACCCCCAAAGGTTTTTATTGCAATAGAAAATACTTTGTACAACTAGCTCTGAGAAGAGCATGAAGCTGAGAATACATCTGGGAGGCCTAGGGCCCTTCTTTTATAGACTAGATCTATCAAAAAGCTAGGGCCTTCTTTCTAAAAGCTACTTTTACATAAAAGCCAAGCTTTAAGCTTATCCTTATTCTACTGGACTGTACCATTGTGTGACACACACATACACACACACATGCATGTATAGATACACATGTATATGTCTGTGTATTCCCACGCACCCACCGACCCACCCACAAATCCTTTTGCAATTGTGTGATTGTCTTCGCTCACGAATGATTACTTGTAGAATATTGGTCAGAATCCATCTCACTCATGAAATTATGACTGGAAGCCAAACCTTGGTGTCTTGGCGGTCACATATCTTTTGGAGACCACTTCCAAGCAACTTTTTCAGACTCGTGGCATAAGTTTGTAAAGTCTATATTTGCTTCTTTTTTTGATTTTATTCAATTCATCCACTTTAGCAAGATAATATGCCACTCACACCGCATTCCCAAAGTTCAGCTTTTCAAGTTCTTTGCAAGATGTGCAATTTCAGTCCTGTTTCCTACACGTGTTATATGCATTCTTGTATCGAATATCTTTTTTAATTTCTTTTTTGGTAACTGAAGTATGATGTCTTTTTTCTTACAGCTGGAGTGCCCTTGCGAATATGCCTTCAATTGAAGCAATGAGGCTTTTTGTGAAAATTCTGGAGGTGTGCATCTTCTTACAAGGGATTTTGGTTAAAGCCATCCTTATCCTTTAGTGATATGTGCAAATATCCAATGTAATTTTGGATCAATATCATGCTTTCAGGAGGAGGATCCAGCATGGCTGTCCAAAGTGCAAGATCAAGGCCCAGAGGTAGGGATTAGTCTTTTGATATTATTGGTCTGGAGCTAGTTTGTTATATATGGCCAAAGAAATAACATACAGTGGCATGGTTAAACGTAAATAAATGTATGGCCCTACAATGGACATGTCCACATATATGGACTACCTACTGAGGTGCTCTAATGATGTGAGCATAAACATCATAGCATGTGGCTCATTGTATGTGTGATGAAAAAATAATTTAAACACTGGCAGAATTGTTGGAATAATAGGTTCATTTCCCCACTTGGGAGCCTCCATATGAAGAGAACAAGGGGGCAAGGCTCCTGCTTGAGGAAATGGTGTGAGAGGTTTATCTTTAGGGCAGAACAGAGCACTACGTGGGATGCCATGTGGGCAGGAGCATGGCTGCCACATGGAAAGATTAACTAGCAGCCATGTTGGCTGTACATCTGGCCCAGCATAAAGGTATGGGTGGCCCATAAAAGGGGCAGAGCTGGGGCTGGAGTAGAGCCCAGCAAGTTGCCTAAAGGAAGAGCTGAATGGGGCTTTTATAGCACATTGTCTGGTTGGGCTCAGTCGGGGGGCGAGGAAAGATGGCCGACCAGGGTGATTAGCAACCAGGTTTGGGCCAATTATGGGAGGGATCGGCCTTAATGGGTCAGCGATTTTGTGTCTGGAGCAGCTTGGATTTCGGGTAGATTGGGGTTGGCTGTTGAAGAGACCCAGTTGGCCTGATTAGAGAGTGGCAGACCAGCCCTTCACTTATAAAAAGGGGTCTTGTGCCCATTGTCCCTTCACAACTGAGAAGCTACAGGAGCTCTTATCTCTCTCTCTCTCTCTCTCTCTCTATATATATATATATAGAGAGAGAGAGAGAGAGAGAGAGAGAGAGAGATGATATGATATGGTTGTATTAAAGTGCGCGTGAGACCCTTCAAGATCTATGGGACTGGCGATCACTATCAACTAATAAAGATCCCTTGCATCCAGTGAGAAAAATATTACAAACTCGTTATATAGTGAGTACTTGTTGGGCTAGCTTGTGTGCTAGTCCGAACACCTTGTTGTGATGTTCCAAAACTCTTTCAAGTAGCTTCCTAGCTTTTTGTTTGGCTGCTCCAGCAGATTTATTAAGTTATCTATGCTGCCCTCATAACCTTCTCGGATGTGTGTTTATCTCATTTTCAACCTCCCCTATGGGGCAGATTTTGCAGGTTGTTTCTTCTCTGGGAATCCTGGGGCCTAGGTCTTGCTCCCCTACCCTCTCCACATCGAGATCACTTGAACTAGTTCTGATTTTGCAGATTGGACACCTTTTAAATATTAATATGTTGTCCCCAAGGTATTTCTGCATTCCATAGCTGTCCATTGAGTTAATTTCGTGTCTCTTACTCTAGAGCTTGGCTCCGCTATCTCCCTGGGGCTTGCCGGTCTGTGCTGTTTGCACCGAAAAAACTTAGTGATCATGGTCTGAATGGAGTTTGACTATATACCCTGATCTCGCCTATGTGTCTTGAGGAGATGTGTTATGCTCTAGCCGAGATAGCATGACCTCGGAAAGATCGGTGGGCATTTTCTCTTAGATGACCGACTTCTGTAATATTTAATGTGCGTAAATAAAATGGTCAAGAGAAGTATCTGCCAAGGTCCTAGGTGAGGGTGTAATGGCATTGACTAGGTGGTTCTGAGTGCTAAGGCCTAGGTGCACCTAAATGTGTAATAATGCCAAGGGGCAAATGTTCTAAATTGTGCCCCTGAAGGGGGAAGGTGAGTGGTAGAAGTACAAGAGGGAGAGAGTGAGAGAGAAGACTCCAAATGTGCGGGTGTGAAGTGATGAGCCACACCACAAACTCTTAAGTTTTATTAGGATTAGGTTTTTCCCCCTATGACTGTCTTAAGACAGTCATAGGTGTCATAACTTTAATAAAGGGGTGGCAATGTGCCTTTACCCCAACAACCTCCCACCTAAAGGCCAATATGCCTAAAGGGGAGAAAAGAATAAAAATTACAGCAATATACAGTTACTGTATACAAGACCATAAAATAAGAGTGGTCTCATCCTAATCCCATGATGTGGCGGCAATGTGCAAACCGCTCTGTAGGCAAGCTCTTAGTGAGCAAATCTGCAGGATTATCATCAGTATGCACCTTCACAAGCTCAAGTCGCTTGTCTTCCAGTACCTCCCTGATGAAATGATATTTCACATCTATGTGCTTGGTCTTCTGATGAAAGACCGGATTCTTTGCCAACATGATAGCACTCTGACTATCACAATGCAAAACTGGCATATCTCCTGTAATGCCCAAGTCTCCCACCAGCCGAGTAAGCCATATTGCTTCCTTGCAAGCCTCAGTGGCTGCAACATATTCAGCTTCAGTAGTTGACAGTGCAACGCATTTCTGCAATCGAGACACCCATGATATAGCACCTCCTGCAAATGTGAAAATATAACCGGTAGTAGACTTTCGGTTATTTGCATTCCCTGCATAGTCTGAATCTGTAAAACCATGCACCAATGCATCCTGCCTACCATAGCATATGCACAAGTCTTTGGTACCCTTGAGATACCTCAAGACAACTTTCACTGCTTCCCAGTGCCGCTTGCCTGGATTTGCCATATACCTGCTGATGACTCCCACCGCAAAAGCAATATCCGGACGAGTGGCAACCATGGCATACATCAAAGAACCAACTGCAGATGCATACGGAACCTTGGCCATTTCAGCCTTATCATCATCTGATCTGGGGCTGTCCTTACTGCTGAGTTTTAAATGTGGAGGCAACGGGGTACTAATAGACTTCCCCCCCTCCATTTTAAACCTCTGCAGTACTTTGTCAATGTACTCCTTTTGTGACAGAAACAAAAGTCCCTTGGACCTGTCACGAGTAATCCGCATGCCAAGAATATGGTTTGCATCACCCAAGTCTTTCATGTCAAAAGACTTATGCAGTTGTTTCTTTAAAGCACTAATCTCAAGCTGAGATTTACTGGCAATCAGCATGTCATCCACATATAGAATGAGTAGCATCAAACTGCCATCCTTTGCCCGTTTAGTGTACAAGCAATGATCGGTCTCACACCTATGATACCCTTGGGACTGCATGAAGGCATCAAACTTCTTGTACCATTCTCTTGGTGCCTGCTTGAGTCCATACAAGCTCCTCTTGAGCTTACACACAAGCTGCTCTTTCCCTTTAACAGCATATCCCTCTGGCTGACTCATATAGATCTCATCATGGAGATCTCCGTGAAGAAAAGAAGTCTTCACATCCATCTGACATAAATCCATGTCCTCATGAGCAACAAGAGCTAACACTGCTCTCAAAGTAGTCATCTTGACTACAGGGGAAAAGATCTCATCAAAATCAATGCCGCTTAAATCCCTTGGCAACCAATCTGGCCTTATACATTGAAAAAACATTTGAATCCACTTTGACTTTGTAAACCTACTTGCATGGCAAAACCTTTCTGTCAGCAGGTAGTTGCACCAAGTCCCATGTATCATTTTGAAGTAGGGAGTCCATTTCTGACTGCATGGCTTTCTCCCACTTCCTTTTCTCTGTTCTTCCCATAGCTTCCTTGAAGCTGGAAGGCTCACCACAATTTGTCAGCATGATAAAATCAGCCACATTGTTGGCTCCTGGAACAAACCTGTCAGGAGGCCGTTGTACACGGGTGCTCCTCCTAACAAAATGTTCCGAATTAGGCTGCTGTCCAGCCTGTTCGTCATGCATGACGGGTGGCTGTACCACCATATCTGGCTGTTCTACAGCCCTATCTGCTGGCATATCCAGTGGTGCATCATTGGCAAAATTATCTGGCTGATTTCCAGCCTGTATACCCTCTTGAACAGGGTTATCTGCAGCAGCCTGCTGCTGCATATAAAAGGGCATTCTTTGCTGTCCAACATCATCATAAATAACCCTCCTGTATTCCACAGGTTGCACGGGTTCCTTGTGTACACTATCCTCTTTAAAGATGACATCATTGCTGCGTATAATCTTCCGTTTAACGGGATCCCATAACCTGTACCCCATTTCACCTTCGTCACCATAACCCATAAAGATGCATCTGATAGACTTTGGCTCCAGTTTGGTGCGCAGTTCTTTGCGTACATGAGCAAAGCACTCGCAGCCAAATACACGTAAGTGCTTATATGAGGGTGGCTTGCCAGACCACCCCTCCTCTGGCACTTTCAACTCCAAAGCCTTGTTTGGTGACCTGTTAATAATGTGAACTGCTGTTTGCACGGCTTCTGTCCAAAAGCCATGGGGCAATGCAGCATAAGACAACATACATCGAACCTTCTCTTGAATAGTTCGATTCATTCGCTCACTTACACCATTTTGAGATGCATTATGAGGGGCTGTGAGTTCCTGTTTGATGCCCTTAGCTTCGCAAAACTGCACAAAAGCATGTGACACATACTCACCCCCATTATCGGATCTGAGGCATTTCAGCCTGCGACCTGTCCGATTCTCAACCTGAGGGACAAACTTCTTGAAAGCATCTAAGACATCACTTTTATGCTTCAAGAAATAGACCCACACTCTGCGTGTGGCATCATCAATAAAAGTAATGAAATACTTTGCACCCCCTAGTGATAACTGTGGCATCTCACACAAATCAGTGTGCACTAGATCAAGCGGTGCTCTATTCTGGGGAGTTCTCCTCTTATGAGGAGTCACAGAATGCTTGCCAAATATGCAATGATCACAAGTAGGCAAATCTGAAAAAGAAAGAGACGGCAGATAACCCAAACGTGACAGTTCTTGCATTCCTTTAACAGACATGTGTCCCAACCGGCTATGCCACAATGAAACCTTTGACAGCTCGGTTATGGCAACAACATGATTACCCACACTGGAAACATAAAGAGGGTACAAGGTATCACTCTTAAAACCCTCAGCCACTACAACCTGGCCATCAGTAATCACCCATTTGGAATCCCCAAATGTGGTGTGGTAACCACTGTCATCCAACAAGCCAGTGCTAATCAGATTTTTCTTGATTTGCGGCACATGGCGAACACCATCAAGCATAAATGTGCGTCCATCAGGGAACACTATCTGTATACTGCCAATCCCTGCAATCTGACATGCATAGTTGTTCCCAAGGTGAACAACTCCATGAGTACCTGTGTAGGAAGTAAACCACTCCCTATGAGGAGTAACATGAAAAGAAGCACCTGAATCCAAGAGCCAGGTGTGCATGTCATGGCCATCAATAACCAAGGTATGTGCAATTACAGCAGAAGAACATAATACCTCATGTCTGTCACTGTCACTGTCCTCTGCTGCAACATTCACTGCATCCAAGTGATCTACCTTGGCCTTGCCTTTGCCTTTACTTCCACTGCCTGCATCCTTTACTTCAGCCTTGTTGGCTTTCTGATCCCGTATAAACTTGAAGCACTTTAGACTTCACATGTCCCTTCTTGCCACAATAAAAGCATTCAATGTCCTTTTTACCACGGGACTGACTTCGGGATTTGGACTTACTAGCAGATCTCCCCTTCTGCTGAGTCCTGCCTCTTTCCTGTACCTGCAAAGCATTTGAAGACTTGCTGCCCGCATTATTTTTCCTGCTCATCTCCTCCATGAGGAGAGAGCTCTCTACATCAGCATATATAAGAGTGACATTCGAATTAGACAAGGTGGTCTTGAAAGTGTCCCAACTCTCAGGAAGGGTACACAACAAGAAAGTAGCCTTGAACTCCTCATCAAGGTTCAACCCCTGTGCAATCAGTTGTGTAAAGATGGCATTGAACTCACTCAAGTGTGAGGTCATAGCTGTACCTTCCTTCATGCGAAGATCAACCAGCTTCTTCAACCAATACACCTTACTGGCTGAACTCTTTTGGGCATACAACTCTGCTAGCCTCTGCCATACACCATAAGAGGTCTTTTCAGCCTGAACATTGTACACAAGAGAATCACTGAGAGTAAGCATGATAGCAGCCCTCGCGGACAGATCTAGCTCCTCCCATTCATCATCTGACATCCCAGATGGCTTGACACCCTTCACCCTTATGGGCTTAGAAATCTTCTTAAGCAGAAGTACATTCAAACACTGTTCTGCCCATAATGCATAATTGTGTGCCCCTTCCAACTTCTTTATGTTCAGAATTGATGATTCACTTCCCCCTGATGCCATATCAGATAAGGAAAGTACCTGACTCCCTGTAAGTCAAGAAAGACTGAATAAAATTCTGATTTCTCAGAAAAAACCTGCTCTATCAAGAGCCAGGAGCACTCACAATAGTGCTGTTTTTTTTTTTTTTTTTTAAACTGTCAGAAAATCTGCAGCACAACAGAAAATTTCTCTCCAGTTACTGTACCTTCTGACACACTGTACCGTGCTCAAATAGGCATAAAAAAAATAATTTCAGAATGCTGCAGCTGCTCCACAAGTGCTTTAATAGTGCATCGACAGCTGACAAAGCACAAAACACTGCTGTAAACACTGCTGCACTGCTGTCCTGATCACTTCTCCCACCTCAGATGAGGTATTGCACTGATTTAATATGCATAAACCACTTGGCATATACTGTTTTGATTACCGAAAAAAAAAGAGCTCCAGACACTTCAGCCTGTCACAAAACCTGCAACAGAAAATGGGATAAATCCCAAGCAATTACCCTTCTGCCAAGGGAATAAAATGCATCTGAAGATCTCTGACAGTAACCCAAGTGCTCTCAAGCAAAATCTGGGCAAAAGCCCCTTGATCTGACACTTGTACCAAGTGAAAATAACCTCAACAATGAGGGATAAGGCATACAATGTGCAAATCTCTCTGACAAAATCAACTAACAGTGTAATGCAAATACTGCCCTGTGTAGAAATGACATACACAGATCCCAACGTACAAACACTCAATGAGGAACCTTTTGAGCACTGTCAACGATGGACAGTTAGGGACCGAGTAAACTCGATGCGCCCTGGCCAAGCGTGGCTCAACTGAGGTTCTCTGAGTGTTGCACAAGAAATATGACCTGCAAGAAAATGTCACCTCCACACTGCGGAAATCGAGACAAATGTGTGCACTGTGGCACCACACTACCTCAAGGCATACAAAGCATCAACTGCCGGGCAAAAGCCCTATGATCTACTCACCCGTAAACTGAGATTCAAACCCAGTAAAAGCATATATCCTCTGCAAGATCAAGGCATTACCTTCCCAAAACAAAATAACTGTGCAATCAACCACACACTGTGGTTCTGGTCACCTCAAGCACGAGGGAGATGAAGGTACTTGCTGTACTTTCAAAAAAACACAGTTTTGAGAACTGAAAATGATCCTGAATGAAGAGCAGAGTGCTCTTTCTCCTTCTCTTTCTTCCCCAGAGAAAAAAAAACTGATGTACCTGCTGTACTTTCGTACCTGTGTACCTGTGTAGATCCAAGGAGAAATTTCGAAATGTACTCCTCTGACGCAGATCCAAAACAAAAAAGCACCTTCCTGTCGAAAATCCCTGACACAGCTCCCTGTCACAGTCCGTACGGCGGCGTCCGTACGGTACAGTCGCATGTACGGTGTCCGTACGGCTGTACGGACGGCCGTATGTCCGTACGGCGCGCGAAATGATGCGCTGCCCGCTCTGCTGCCCGCCTGCGAAATGGCGCGCTGCTGCGCCCCCCGCGCTGCTGCCCGCTCTGCTGCTGCGCTGCTGCTGCCCGCTCTGCCTCGCTGCAGCCCTGCGGGCCACTAGGGCAAAGAGGTAGGGAGTGGGTAGACGGAGTGGAGAGGGAGGGGTAGGCTCTGATACCAGTTGAAGGGGGAAGGTGAGTGGTAGAAGTACAAGAGGGAGAGAGTGAGAGAGAAGACTCCAAATGTGCGGGTGTGAAGTGATGAGCCACACCACAAACTCTTAAGTTTTATTAGGATTAGGTTTTTCCCCCTATGACTGTCTTAAGACAGTCATAGGTGTCATAACTTTAATAAAGGGGTGGCAATGTGCCTTTACCCCAACAGCCCCAAGAGAGGGGTATTTGGTGTACCAAGTAAAAAGGTCTAAAATGAGGACATGTGGCAGAGGGAACCATCTAGGGAGATGTGGGTTTGTGGATAGGCATGAGAGATAAATTACGTATCTTAAGTAACATGCGATCCACGAAATTGGCTGGGTGGAAATTCGTAATGCCATCGCCTGTGATTGACGAAACCGAGAGGGAGAATTAGGAAATGTTCATTTCATTTTGGTATCAGAGCACATGGTAGAGATCAAGGGATGGACGAAAGACCAGAACTTCAGGCTGGACGAACGGGATGAGAAGAGAGCGTGAAGTGCAGCGTGATCTGAAGCGGTCGGGTACAGGGAGTGCGTGATAATTCGGCTGCTCGTGACTTGCGACGAATTTGGAGGTTGTTGCCCGTGACGACGAACAGCAGGCCTGAGGACAGCGTGGTGGCTGAGTTCGTTTTGCGGGAGATCTTCGATGAGCATTCACTTGATAGTGGACGACAGGCTTGGAGAGCAGGCTGATGATGAGCTGTGATGGCATGGCGCACCTTCGAGTATTCGACGGACAAGCCTTGCGTGGTTGTGTTGATGCCAGAAGCTAAGCTCTTACAGGTATTCTGCAAGTGAAAGAGTCACAGGGCCTGGACCTTCCTGGTGGTCCGATGACGTATGGGTTTGCTGAGCAGCGATGTGCGCCCGTGTGGAGGTGGCGATAATAAGTTCCGTCACGTGGGCTGCCTCGATGTTACAGTTACCAGACAGGCCGAAGGAACTCTAAGCATCGTGACTTGTACCTGTGGTCCAAAACCAGCGTAACAAGGTTCGACAGGAGGAGTGACAAGTGATTCTTGGTCTCAGCGTCGTCTTTGACGATTAACTCCAGGGAGCAAAATTTCTTTTCTTCTATATCAAATTTTAGTTTCCAGTTGCAGGCGATTTATTCTTGTACAGCAGAGGCTGCAGTTTATTATTCCTGTATAACAAAAGGGGAATCTGAAAAAAAAAAAAAGAGAAAAAAAAATTCTATTTTTCTTTTTGAAACTATGGAGGCAGAGGGACAAGATTCTAGGGTGAATCCTAGTGAATCTAGAGCACGGTCTACATAACAAATGTCCTATCACACAACACCTACTTTGGTGGGTAGGATTTCGGTATTAGAAGATGCTTTACAGCAAATTATGAACTAGCAGCTTCAAGTGAACGCTGGTCAAAATGAAATTAGGGAGATGGTGCAAGCCTTGTGGCTAGGCCATCTAGAATTGACAAGGGCAAAGCTCCAGCAGAGCCAGAGCCCAGTACACACTCATCAGAGCGTGCGAAGGTCAAGGTGCCTAATATTGCCAACTATAGACCGGAGAAGTACGCTGGTCGGATGACCGAGCGCAGTTCTGATGTGATCGAGGTTTGGTTACACAAGTGGGAAGAAGCCTTCGCCATTTGTGAAATCAGATCTGATCTAAAGAAAATCCATGAGGCCACTCACCTGTTTATTGAGGCAACGGATAGATGGTGGATAAAGCAACAGAAAGATCAGGTTGCCCCTACCACCTGGGAAGGGTTTAAAGCTGAATTTAAGAAACACTTTCTTCCACCTGACGAAGAGTCCCGAGCTTGGGATGCTTATAGAAACCTTCGTCAGAGGAATCTGTCGGTGGCAGAGTACACTAACAAGTTCAGGGAATGTGTTATGAAGATAACAGACCCTCTCCCTATGTCGGTTCAGTTGAAAGACTATATCTATGGACTGAACGACAAGATTAAAATGGAAGTTCGGGCTAAATATGTGACTACATTAGATGAATCTATTGCAGTATCCCTGAACTATGAGGATGCCAGAGGCAGATCTAGTGGATTTGTGCAGGCAGGGACTCAGTATGAGTACCCGAGAAAAGGGGGATTTCAGAGGAAATGGACTTCAAAGACAAGTGTCTCGCAGCCAAGTGGCCAAACCAAGCAGGTGAAGCCGGTTGAGGGACCAGCAAAAACAAGTACCACAGTTGGGGTGAAAAGGAAAATAACTCCAATGGCAGCCCGGGCTTGGTCAAAGTCCTCGTTGACCCCTGAGCATAAAGAGAAAGCTAGAAAAGAAGGATTGTGCTTCGGCTGCCTTCAGCGACATCAGTGGAAAGATTGTCCACTGAATAAAGACCGTCGCACAGCCAATATGATAATATCTGAATGTGACGCGGAAATGCAGGAGAGTCCCAATGCGGAACATATGCAGATGCAATTGGCGGGACCTTCTCAGAGGTTAGTACTTGTGTTGTTAAGTGTGTCTGTTACTAAGTTAGTAAGCGGTGCACCTGATAACATCCTTTCAAAGCCCGCAGCAACGGGGTATACGGTTTTTGATGAGCCGGAGTTGATTAAAATGAAAGGGCAAGTAGCCAGTCATGATGTGATTGTGTTGTTTGACTCAGCGTCAACACACAATGTAATCAACTCGAAGCTTATTAAGAGGCTCAAGTTGAAAACTAGTCCGTCTGATTATGCTTATACGGTCAGGATGGCGGAGGAAAGTTCCAGTTCAAGATGAACGGAGTAGAATATGTTTTACGAGGTGAAAAGGATTTACCTCGAGGACCATTGATTTCAGCCATGGAAATTCGGAAGACTCCGAAAGAGTTTCTGTGTGTGTGTATAGCATTGGTATAGTCGATTGATGATGCATCGACTAGCACTGAGTGTTACGCTCTAGCCGAGGTAGCATGACCTCGGAAGAATCAGTCGACATTTCCCTTATAGGATCTATCTTTGTAATATATGTGTTTGCGCTTTATGTAAATGATCGGGAGGGATTAATGTCAAGGTCCTAGGTGAGGGCTGATAGCACCGGACTAGATAGATCTGAGACCAGGGGCCTAGTGCAAAGAATGTGCCTAGGGGCAAGGAATTAAATGCATCCCAAGAGAGGGGTGAACTGTTGCATTAGTAAGGCCCTATATGGATGACATATGGCATCTAGATCTATCTAGGGAATTGGGGTGTCAAAGCTTGTGAGAGAATGGAGAATTGGGTAATTACGTGATTTCAAAAATAGCTCTCTCTCTCTTGCTTTTGAGCTTTGGCAGTTTGGCTGGGTGGTTAAGATGGTGCTACTCCCGTGATCAGAAAACGTGGCTTGGAAGAGAAAGTCGTGATATTTGGTATCAGAGCTGAAGGTTGGAAGGAAGGGTGAATCGACGAACGGGCTGTTGGAGCGATCCAAGAGAGGGGTAGAAATGATATTTGCTATCAGAATTGCATTGTTGGAGGATGCCTTACAACAGTTGTTAGCACAGCAATTACAAGCTAATGCAGGGCAGTCCGAACTTAGGAGAACACTCCAGAGTATGTCTGCCAGACCTTCTCGAGAGGAGAAGGGAAAGGCTCCAATGGAACCGGAGTCTAGTGTCCATACGGTCGAGCCTAGGAAGGCAAAAGTGCCAATTATTGCCAATTACAGACCGGAAAAGTATTCTGGTCGGATGAACGACCGTAGCTCCGATGTCATTGAGACATGGTTACACAAATGGGACGAGGCGTTCGCCATTTGTGAGATCAGAAATGACATCAAAAAGATCCGCGAGGCCACCCACATGTTTAGTGAGGCAGCGGATCGGTGGTGGATTAAGCAACAAAAGGATGGCATAGCATCCACTACCTGGGAGGGGTTTAAAAGAGAGTTCAGGAAACACTTCTTACCTCCTGACGAGGCATCCCGAGCTTGGGATCAATATAGGAACCTGCGTCAGAGAAATTTATCAGTGGCAGAATACACTGATAAGTTTCGAGAGAGTGTAATGAAGGTTGATGAACCCCTGCCTCAATCAATCCAAGTGAAAGATTTCATATTTGGATTGAATGACCGAATAAAAATGGAAGTTCGGGCTAAGTACGCGAACACGCTAGATGATGCAATAGCTATAGCCTTGAACTATGAGGATGCCAAGGGCAGCAAGCCAAGTGGGTTTGCACAGGTCGGAACCCAGTATGGGTATCCAAAGAAATCTGGGTTTAAGAAGAAGTGGACTAGTAAAGGGAGTGGTTCGCAGCCGAGTGGTCAAGCCAAGCAGGCGAGACCGGCTGAAACTCCTAAACCAAGTACCACCATTGGAGTGAAGAGAAAAGTAACTCCAATGGCAGCCCGGGCTTGGTCTAAGTCTCCCTTGAACCCGGAACAAAGGGAAAAAGCGAGGAGAGAAGGCTTATGCTTTGGTTGCCTTCAACCTCATCAGTGGAGAGATTGTCCACGTAATAAAGATCGTCGGATGGCTGAGATGGTGATCTCAGAGTGCGACGTGGAGATGCAGGGAAGTCCCAGAGCGGAAGAGATGCAGATTCAGCTAGCGGGATCTTCTCAGAGGTTAGTACCTTGTTTGTTTTGTGTGTCTGTTACTAAGTTAGTGACGAGTGCACCTGATAACATCCTATCTAAGCCCGCAGCAACGGGGTATACAGCCTTCAATGATACGGAGCTAATCAAAATGAAAGGGCAAGTGGCCAATCATGATGTCATTGTGTTGTTTGACTCAGCGTCAACTCACAATGTGATTAACTCCAAGCTCGTGAAGAGGCTGAAATTGAAAACAAGTCCATCTGACTATGCGTATACAGTCAGGATGGCTGATGGAAGTTCAACTGAAGTATGGGACCAAAGGGTTACCCAGTTGGAGCTTCAGATTCAGGACTATACTGAGAAGCTTGATTTTGAAATAACCAAGCTTGCTCATGCGGATATAGCCCTGGGAATGGCGTGGCATTCTAGGAAGAATCCAGCCATTGATTGGAAAAAGCACGTATATCAATTCAAGATGAATGATGTGCTTTATGTCTTGCGAGGTGGAAGAGATATACCTCAGGGACCGTTGGTTTCCGTGATGGAAATCAGAAAGGCTCAAGTAGAGTCTTTATACCTTTGCACAGCATCGGTAGAGTCGGTGGATGAGTCTTCGGCTAGCACTGATGTTATGCAAAGTGATGAGATGGCCAAGCTGGCTAATCTTATAACAGAGGAGTTCTCTGAATGTTTTAGGGATGAACTACCTTATGGGTTACCTCCAGAACGGAAAGTTCAGCATAAGATTGAACTGATCCCGGGGGCAGAACCTGTAAATAGACCTCCCTATAGAATGAGTTTTACTGAAGAAGCGGAGGTGCGTAGGCAACTGGAAGAATACCTCAAGTTGGGGCAGATTCAACCAAGTTTCTCACCTTTTGCTTCACCAGTGATATTAAAGAGGAAAAAGGATGATACGTTTCGCCTCTGTATAGATTACAGAGCATTAAATAATATCACTGTCAAGCACAGGTATCCGATGGCTCGGATTGATGATTTGCTAGATGCATTACATGGAGCCGTAATTTTCAGCAAGATAGATCTTAAGTGCGGCTATCATCAGATCCGGATTAGAGCCGAGGATGTGCATAAAACCGCTTTTAGAAGCAGGTTTGGTCATTATGAGTTTTTGGTAATGCCCTTCGGACTTACCAATGCTCCAGCGACTTTCGTCATGCTTATGAACGATTTACTACGACCGTATATCGGAAAGTTCGTAGTACATTTTATTGACGATATCTTGATATTCAGTAAAAGCATTACTGAGCATCGTGAACACTTAAGGATAGTGTTCAGTACTTTGAGGAAAGCCAGTCTATATGTGAATAAAAAGAAAACTATACTGTGTATGGTTAGGCTTGAGTATCTAGGGTTCATAATTACTCCACAAGGGGTAGAAATGGATCCGAAGAAAGTGGCTGCGATACTAACTTGGCCAATCCCTCAGAGTCTGACCGCGTTGCGATCATTCTTGGGATTTGTCCAGTTTTATAGAAGGCATATCAAAGGATATTCCGGAATAGTATCGCCATTGACTGATCTAACCTCAGGTAAAGTACCTTTTATTTGGGGACAGAATCAACAAGAAAGTTTTAACACCATAAAACAAGCTGTGGTCTCAGGACCGGTGTTAAAAATAGTTGATCCCCAGAAACCGTTGTTCCTAGAAACCGATGCAAGTGGCATTGCGGTAGGAGCAGTCCTCCTTCAAGAGGGAAGGCCAATCCCTCAGAGTCTGACCGCGTTGCGATCATTCTTGGGATTTGTCCAGTTTTATAGAAGGCATATCAAAGGATATTCCGGAATAGTATCGCCATTGACTGATCTAACCTCAGGTAAAGTACCTTTTATTTGGGGACAGAATCAACAAGAAAGTTTTAACACCATAAAACAAGCTGTGGTCTCAGGACCGGTGTTAAAAATAGTTGATCCCCAGAAACCGTTGTTCCTAGAAACCGATGCAAGTGGCATTGCGGTAGGAGCAGTCCTCCTTCAAGAGGGAAGGCCAGTAGCCTTCGAAAGCAAGAAGCTTTCTCCCTCTCAAAGGAATTGGCCAACTCATGAATTGGAGTTGTATGCTGTTATCCATGCTTTGAAAACATGGAGGCATTATCTGTATGGTTCAGAGTTTTATGTGGATGTGGATCATGATACTCTGAAACATTTCTGTAAACAGCCTGACTTGAGGGGCCGCCAAGCTAGGTGGGCAGAGCTCATGCAGGAGTTTAATCTTACGATTCGGTACCGAAGAGGAAAAGACAATAAGGTAGCTGATGCGTTATCTCGCATTATGCACAACCTGAGTTTCACGGTATTAGAGAGCGCTCTAATGACCGAAATAAAAGAAACTCAGAAGGTGGACGAGTTTGTCCAGAGCTTATGGCCTAAGGCTCATGTGTTAAAACCCGGGGAAAATGAAAAGGATGACCTGGCATCCAGAAAAGGCCAAACTTATGCAAGATATACCATAAGGGATGGTATGCTAGTTAGAAATGGCAAGGTTGTAGTACCTGGTCAGAATGATCTCAGGCAGAGAGTCATTCGACAATGCCATGATAGCCCGTGTGCGGGACATCCAGGTGTCGAGAAGACGTATGATCTCGTGAAGCGAGACTTCTTTTGGCCAAAGATGAAAAAGCATATTCATGAATATGTGACACGGTGTTTCTCGTGTCAGGTAAGTAAGGCCGAGCGGGTGAAGCCACCCGGACTTTTACAACCCTTGGAAATACCACTAAGTAAGTGGGAGAGCATTTCCATGGATTTTATTGTAGGGTTACCTGCAACACAAGGAGGGTATAATTCTATCCTTGTGGTGGTTGATCGTCTAACCAAGATGGCTCACTTCATTCCGACTAGAGAGTCTGTTAGTGCCCCGCAAGTAGCGGATTTGTTTATTAGACATATTTTTCGTCTGCATGGATTGCCTAGATCCATAGTGTCAGACAGAGATGTCAGGTTTACCGGTCACTTTTGGACTGCGGTATTTGAGACACTAAGGACTGAGGTGGGAATGAGTAGTGGGGATCATCCTGAGACGGATGGTCAGACGGAGAGAGTCAACCAGACTTTAGAGGATATGCTGAGAGCATATGTGTCATTGAGGCAACATACATGGGACAAGTGGTTGCCATTGTTGGAGTTTGCCTACAATGACAGGAAACATTCATCTACTGGGTTCAGTCCGTTTGAGCTGAACTATGGTTATAGGCCAGCCAATCCAACTATAGTTGGAGTACCTCAGAAAGTGCCTAGTGCCGCGAACTTTGTAGTTCAGATGCGGGAGATGCTAGCACTTGCGAGAGCTAATATCCGCCAGGCTATGGATAGAGCCAAGGTGTATGCGGATGAAAATCGGTCTATAAGAGTATTTGAAGAAGGAGAAAAAGTTTTTCTCAGAATTCCTTCGCACTCGAAGTCGTTGACTTCAGGAGAGTGTGCTAAGTTATCACCTCGATACTGTGGGCCGTGGTTAATTCTGAAAAGAATAGGCAGTGTAGCCTATAAATTAGAATTGCCACAGGGGTGTAAGGTGCACCCGGTTTTTCATGTTTCACGCTTAAAGAAATTTTTACATACTGGTGACTCACTAATCGAAGGTGTGGTTTTGTTTCAGGAGATAGAGGATATTGCAAGGCGCAAACCAACAAGAATCCTGGACCGAGGAACAATGCAAATACGAAATCGGAAGATACCCACGGTGTTGGTTGCATGGCATGGTCAGCCTCTATCCGAAGCTACTTGGGAGTCCGTATATCAGTTGCGGAGAGTGTTCCCAGACTTTATCATCGAGGACGCTGATGTCTGAAGAGGGAAGGAATGTTACGCTCTAGCCGAGGTAGCATGACCTCGGAAGAATCAGTCGACATTTCCCTTATAGGATCTATCTTTGTAATATATGTGTTTGCGCTTTATGTAAATGATCGGGAGGGATTAATGTCAAGGTCCTAGGTGAGGGCTGATAGCACCGGACTAGATAGATCTGAGACCAGGGGCCTAGTGCAAAGAATGTGCCTAGGGGCAAGGAATTAAATGCATCCCAAGAGAGGGGTGAACTGTTGCATTAGTAAGGCCCTATATGGATGACATATGGCATCTAGATCTATCTAGGGAATTGGGGTGTCAAAGCTTGTGAGAGAATGGAGAATTGGGTAATTACGTGATTTCAAAAATAGCTCTCTCTCTCTTGCTTTTGAGCTTTGGCAGTTTGGCTGGGTGGTTAAGATGGTGCTACTCCCGTGATCAGAAAACGTGGCTTGGAAGAGAAAGTCGTGATACTGAGGCTACCCAAGATGGGAAGATGGCCGAGTTGGCTAAAGAGATATCAGAGAAGTTCTCTGAATGTTTTAGGGATGAACTACCTTATGGGTTATCTCCAGAGCGGAATGTTCAGCATAAGATTGAACTGATCTCGGGGGCAGAACCTGTAAATAGACCTCCCTATAGAATGAGCTTTACTGAAGAGGCAGAGGTGCGTAGATAACTGGAAGAATACCTCAAGTTGGGGCAGCTTCAACCAAGTTTCTCACCTTTTGCTTCACCAGTGATATTAAAGAAGAAAAAGGATGATACGTTTCGCCTCTGTATAGATTACAGAGCATTAAATAATATCACTGTTAAGCACAGGAATCCGATGGCTCGGATTGATGATTTGCTAGATGCATTAAATAATATCACTGTTAAGCACAGGAATCCGATGGCTCGGATTGACGATATTCTAGTGTTCAGTAAAAGTATTACTGAGCATCGTGAACACTTGAGAAAAGTGTTCAGTACTTTGAGGAAAGCCAGTCTTTATGTAAATAAAAAGAAAACTATACTGTGTATGGTTAGGCTTGAATATTTAGGATTCATAATTACTCCACAGGGGGTAGAAATGGATCCGAAGAAAGTGGCTGCGATACTAACTTGGCCAATCCCTCAGAGTCCGACCGCGTTGCGATCATTCTTGGGATTTGTCCAATTTTATAGAAGGCATATCAAAGGATATTTCGAAATAGTATCGCCATTGACTGATCTGACCTCAGATAAAGTACCTTTTATATGGGGACAGAATCAACAAGAAAGCTTTAACACCATAAAACAAGCTGTGGTCACAAGACCGGTGTTAAAAATAGTTGATCCGCAGAAACCGTTGTTCTTGGAAATCGATGCAAGTGGCATTGCAGTAGGAGCAGTTCTCCTTCAAGAGGGAAGGCCAGTAGCCTTTGAAAGCAAGAAGCTTTCTCCCTCTCAAAGGAATTGGCCAACTCATGAATTGGAGTTGTATGCTGTTATCCATGCTTTGAAAACATGGAGGCATTATTTGTATGGTTCAGAGTTTTATGTGGATGTGGATCATGATACTCTGAAACATTTTTGTAAACAACCTGACTTGAGGGGCTGCCAAGCTAGGTGGGCAGAGCTCATGCAGGAGTTTAATTTAACGATTTGGTACCGAAGAGGAAAAGATAATAAGGTTGCTGATGCGTTGTCTTGCATTATGCACAATATGAGTTTCACGGTATTAGAGAGTGCTCTAATGACCGAGATTAGAGAAACTCAAAAAGTGGACGAGTTTGTCCAGAGCTTATGGCCTAAAGCTCATGTGTTAAAACCCGGGGAAAACGAAAAGGATGACCTGGCATCCAGAAAAGACCAAACTTATGCAAGATATACTATAAGGGATGGTATGCTGAAAAGAAATGGCAAGGTTGTAGTACCTAGTCAGAATGATCTCAGGTAGAGAGTCATTCGACAGTGCCATGATAGCCCATGTGCGGGACATCCAGGAGTCGAGAAGACATATGATCTCGTGAAGCGAGATTTCTTTTGGCGAAAGATGAAAAAGCATATTCATGAATATGTGACACGGTGTTTCTCGTGTCAGGTAAGTAAGGCCGAGCGGGTGAAGCCACCCGGACTTTGACAGCCCTTGGAAGTACCACTAAGTAAGTGTCAGAGCATTTCCATAGACTTTATTGTAGGGCTGCCTACGACACAAGGAGGGTATGATTCTATCCTTGTGGTGGTTGATCGTCTAACCAAGATGGCTCACTTCATTCCGACTAGAGAGTCTGTTAGTGCCCCGCAAGTGGCGGATTTGTTCATTAGACATGTAAAAAGAATAGGCAAGGTAGCCTATAAATTAGAATTACCACCGGGGTGTAAGGTGCATCCAGTGTTTCATGTTTCTCGTTTGGCATAGTAGTGACTCACTAATCGAAGGTGTTGTTTTGTTTCAGGAGATAGAGGATATTGCAAGACGCAAACCAACAAGAATCCTGGACCGAGGAACAATGCAAGTGCGCAATCGGAAGATCCCCACGGTGTTGGTTGCATGGCATGGTCTACCTCTATCGGAAGCTACCTGGGAATCCGTATACCAGTTACGAAGAGTGTTCCCAGATTTCATCATCGAGGACGCTGATGCTTGAAGAGGGAAGGAATGTTATGCTCTAGCCGAGATAGCATGACCTCGGAAAGATCGGTGGGCATTTTCTCTTAGATGACCGACTTCTGTAATATTTAATGTGCGTAAATAAAATGGTCAAGAGAAGTAACTGCCAAGGTCCTAGGTGAGGGTGTAATGGCATTGACTAGGTGGTTCTGAGTGCTAAGGCCTAGGTGCACCTAAATGTGTAATAATGCCAAGGGGCAAATGTTCTAAATTGTGCCCCAAGAGAGGGGTAATTGGTGTACCAAGTAAAAAGGTCTAAAATGAGGACATGTGGCAGAGGGAACCATCTAGGGAGATGTGGGTTTGTGGATAGGCATGAGAGATAAATTACGTATCTTAAGTAACATGCGATCCACGAAATTGGCTGGGTGGAAATTCGTAATGCCATCGCCTGTGATTGACGAAACCGAGAGGGAGAACTAGGAAATGTTCGTTTCAAGATGCTCTTTGTGTCGGATGCCGTCATGAATGAAAGTGGCTCGGGATCTCTTATCTGGGTCAGGAAAATGGAAAGAGGTGCGAAACCACCCTTGAAGAGACAATGGTGACGACTTTGGATCTCATAGTACACAGAGCAAAGTGCTTCTCCGACTCGGTCTCTTGCCGATCACAGAGTACAGAATCCAGATGCGACCATCTCTAGGCATGTCCTCAGCCCATCCACTCTCAATGCGTAGGTATTGTGACGAGACATGAAACTGCGCGAATGATATCCTCAAGGAATGGGGCTTCACAAGAAGCTCATTGGGTACCAAGCACTATAATTCTTGACTCAGTAGAGGTGTGTGATAACTTGGAATATTGTGTCCAACTGCAATGTGGATGCTTTGATCTCGGCTAGAACTATTTGGGACCGGTGGCTTACTGCGGATCATCAGTGACAGCAAGAATACCTGAAGCCTCTCCACTCGAGCCCAAATTGCCTCTGATAGGTCCGGTCCCCAAGGAGGACTACCACCATACATACCTTAAGGGTGGACCAAGGAGAGAGAGAGAGAGAGAGAGAGATCTATTCATCATGCATGCATGTATGTATCCATACACATACACACACTTTTTTTTAAAATTTTGAGTGAACTTTGAATGCTTTAAATTACAAGATAGCTGTCCCAGAAAACTGGTAAGCTGAAAGATTACATCAAGAGAAATCTCCATGTAGGAAAAATATACATCATGATCTATGTAGTAAGTTTGCAGACAATCAAAGAGTGATTGCTGCAAAGAACGACAAAAAAAAAAAGAAGTAGAAAAAACTTGATCACCAAAGACTCTGTGGTTTCTATCTTTCCAGAGAGTCCAGAGTGCCCAGTAGTGAGCCCAGGTAAAGAACAACTCAAAATCTGGCCGTTGAGGATAGATCCCAAACAGCCAGAAAAGCTTGCCAAAAGAAGCCTGAGGAAATCTCAGTCTCAATCTCTGCCGAAGGATGCTCAAGAAGCTCTGCGTTTCGGGGTAGTGCCCAAAAATATGAGATATTGCTCAGGGCCTTTGCAATATACATAAATGGGACTACTTTGGGATTACATTACTGCTCATAGGCTACATTTTGCAAGAACACAATCAACATTCCTTCGCAGGCCGTGAAGGCTTCTTTGTGGGTTTTTGCATCTTTTATGCTGGCTGAACTTTTTTGGGGGTTACAATGCTGGTTCATAACGATTTACAGCCACAATTGCTTCATAATGACACGCATGGTCGTTATCTTATAGTTAGATGCATTATTGATGGGGATAGTTATGAGTTTGCGTCTGTCTATGCATCCTCGGCATCTGCAGTTAGGGCTGAAAATGTGGCACCACTTGGCTCAACATCCCTGGAAGGATCATGCATTTGTATGTAGAGATTTCAATAATTCTTTTGGCAATGAGGACAGCAGTACACATCGCTCCCATATGATGGCAAGATGCCTGGGCACTCACGATTGATACTTTACATACAGGCCAGTGATTTCTGGTAGCATCTTAAGCCTGATGATATTGGATATACTTCCCATCACAATGCCTTTACTCAATATTGGTCACGCTTAGATCGATGGTACATGCTTCATGCAGTTCAGTTTGATGACTTCACTTGTGATATGCATTTGGATTATGCCTTGCACTTATCCGATCACTTTCCGGTCTCTATGACTCTTCATTTTGGCTTGCTGTTGCATGATGTGTGTTTGCCAGGCCTTTTTACTGGTGAATAATTCTTACCTCAAGCATCAGGCCTTTCGGCTTATGGTCAAGGCTCTTATGCACCGACTTGTTTTGCATGCATCCATTGATGGGGACTGAGCGTGGAACTGTTTCGCCATGGCTATGAAGGACCTTATTAAAGACTATGGAAAAAGATCTCTTGGGGACTTGTGTCACAAAGTAGTAGATGCAAAAGCTTCGGTTCAGCGCTTCATCTCTATAGCACAACAAAGCCAATTGTCTATGGATAATCAAATAGCTTTTAGTGATTCCCTTTGTTGCTTCTCTGACAATGGTCAACACAAGCTGTGAAAATGGCAGCTTTGTTCGAGGTGAAAAGCTTTGCAAGATACGGGTGGTTCTTCTAACGCCTTTTTCAAAAGTCTTCATGCCTCGTGCTGCATGCATTCTTTCCACCGTGTCATGCGCCAGCACTATCCCAATTGGGGTGCCCTAAATCTCCTGGATGGGATGGCTTGATGCTGGAATTTTTGCTGAATTTTGGGATCATTTGAGCCATATTCTTTTGTTTATGATTAATAGGGCGTGGAATTTTGGTCATAAGCCTTTATCTTGGAAAACGGGCTTGCTGCGATTGATTTTAAAAGAGCCCCCTTTGACAATCATTATTTGACTGCTGTCCTATGACCTTGATGCCTGCAGTGTACAAGCTAATTTCTTAAATGTATCACACTTTTTGTACACGGGACTACATCCTGCACAATATGGTTTTGTGTCTTGCAGGTAGATTTTGGAGAATAATGCAAATGCTTATATTGGCAAAGAATATGCCAAACACACTCAGCAGGATGTTCTCATAATGCAAGTGGACATTGAAAAAGCATTTGACGCCATCAGATGGGATTTTATTGTTGCAGTTATGAGACAATTGGACTTTGGGCCAAAAATGCAAAATGTGGTTTACTGGCTTTATGATGAGGGCACGGCAATTCGCCTTTTATCTGATGCCCTCTCATGTTCTTGGTCTTTAGGCCGTTCGGTTCGACAGGGTTGTCCTCTTCGTGCTCTCTTAGCTGGTGCGTCATGTGGGCTATTGTATAGGATGGCACATTTCTCTGCCACAAGAGAGACTCTGGGTGTTGCAAAAGCTGTTCTGCAAGTTAGATTATTGGAAGGTATCTACTTGGCCACCGTATGTTCGCCTTCAAATTGTTCATTCGATTCTTACTGCTTATGTGCAGTTTTACTTGCCTCTTATTCCCTTGTCTTCTCAGGATATTCAAAAGTTTTCAATAAGGTTATGGTGCACCAAGCACGATCGTAAGGTTCTCCACCTTCTCAAAAGCAATCATGTCCGTTCGCCCAGGCTTCATGGGGTTTTGAATATTCTTGATCTTTACACTCATTTGCTTGGCCACAAGGCTATGCTCTTGCCCAACTTTTTGGAGCAGCATTAGCCATGGACCCTCATGTTGTCTTGTTTATTCACCTCTCTGCATATGGATGCTTTTGGCCATTAGGTTCTGGCTATTTGTGTTTGGTCTTATTCCGGGCTGTCCATTCTCTTCTCGACTAATTCAGGATTGGCAGCAGCTTGTGGATTATCTCCACTGATTTGGTAGACCTCGAGATCCTGGTAACACACTACGATTGCAGAGTCTTCACTAGAGTTAGGTCTTTCCTATTCCTTTGGCTCACTTGCAGCTTAGCAAGGTGTATTTCCTACACCGATTGGGAGTTTGTACAATGGCAGATGTTGTCAATGATCGGGGTTATACACTTTCCTTTCCAGAGGTCAGGAGACAGTATTGCTTAGGGCTGCATCACATCTACTTGGTGTATTATTACCACCTTGTTGCAGCCTCTTTAGCATGTCCCTCTTTATTTTATACTCTCCCCTTGCTGGATTGGTGGTTTGATCGTGGGACTCTAGGTTACTCCTCCTTTTTGTTTGCGGATATTTCTGCAAAGAAGGCTTATCACGTCTTGCTTCCACGGCCTTGGATTCAAGACCATGGCAATCACTTTTGGCATCTGAATAAGTCCCTTTCTTGCTGGAGAACATCTCTTTAGTGCATCTGGAGCAACAAACTCCTTCTCAAGCAAAGAGTCTTCCTATGGCACTGTTTGGTTGGGGCTTTACCTATAGGATATTTCTTGGCCACCAGGCGTTCTGCTTCCTCGATTTGTCCCACTTGCTCTCATGCACGAGAGACGGTCTTGCATTTGTTTTGGACCTGTACTTTTGCACGGGATTTCTTTTTTCCGATTGATAATAGGGCTTCGAGCTCGTTTTTCATCCACTTCCTTTGGGAAGCAGTTTTGGTTGTATGCTCCTATCCCGGAGTATGATCATTTCTTCTCCTAGTGTTGATATTGAGCTCTTTGGTCATTGTATCGTGCTCGTATCATTCGACTGTATGAGCACTCTTCAATGAATGTCTTTCGATACTTTCAAGCTTCTTTGCTTCAGTCTCTACAAGATGCTCATTCCTTTGGAGACCTTCCTCATGCCCCATTGGAAGTTTTTATTACTGTGCTTGGTTATGAACAGTAGCATTACTGTGCTTGGTTATGAACAGTAGCTGTCCCACTCGGGGACAGCCATGAATGTAAATGCTTGCTTAATGCAAAATTTCTTTTACAAAAAAGAAGTGCGCGTGCAGGTGTGTGTGTGTACATGTATATACATATGTACATATTCCATATGTATATATTTTAGGATGCATGTGTCTCAGACATTTCTTGGGGAGGTGAGGAGTGTGAGGGAGAAGCTATGTTTCAGCCTCCTCCTATGTTGCACTGACCCACTATGCCCAATCAAACCACATGCATAGGTGGGGGGTCTCACTTGATTGGCTACCCTAGAGTGTGGGGACTGATGTGTGTATATCCCTATGACACATTTCTAAACCGCCTAAGACTGTTGACCAATGGAATAGTGCCATGTGGCCCTAATCTCTTCCATCCATGGCTTATATATGCTACATAATGTGGCCTCTTAAGCATCTCTAGCCCTACCAATGATGTAATGTCATTGATGATCTATCCTTAGTCAAGGATAAACCTAGGATGGTTAAGAAGCATTTCAATAATCCTCACCATCTGACCACCCCAAGGGTGAAATGTTGAACTAATCCATAGTTCGTTCCAACACGTCTATGAGGCAAGGTTTTCTGTAAAGCTGAATCTTCTTTTTTAATCAGAGGGATTCAAAAGTCTGATGGGATATTTCTCTGTTTGTGTACACTCTTTTATAAATATGAAGTTTTAAGGGACAGTTGACTGTATGTTGGTTATATGCAGTCCCATTGTAATCATATTCAGGCATCCAGTCTCTAATGTCCTTCACCGTCTCCCATAGTACTACATTTTCCAGGAGCTGGGCTCTCCAATCAGTGCCTGATTTCCTCCTCAAAGAGGCTGTGTGCCAGCTGTGACCATGGTGATCTAGAAGCTGCTTGACAGGCGTTGCCTGCTTCAGGTGGTGATTATAGTGGACCAAAACACATTTTTTCTATTGGTATTTGCCAAAGGAGTTTTGGCAAAAGTTTCTACATTTGAGACCAAGGAGAATAGTGTAGTGATTTGAAATACGTGGAAATACTGGCTGAATTCGTGCACTTCAGTGGGAATGTTTCTGCGAAACTATTGTGTTCAATGCCCATACTACCTGATCTTGTGCACATCAATAGGAATATTCTATGAATGTTGTCTAGTGAAGTCTGCAAGCTGTATTAACTGAATTTGTTTGCAGGAATCTTCATTCACAGAGGTGAAAGGCAGCCCGGAGGAAGATTCAACATTTTCAGTGCAGACAATCCCCTCAGCCAAACATGAAGCTGCATTGGAAAACGGAAATTTTGTGGAGACTGAAGATAAAGATGTCTTAATTGAAGGGATAGCTGCAGTGTCTGCCCTGAATAAGTGGGTGTCCCCTCAAATATCTGGCCGTCAGCCATCACCACGCTACCAGGTAAAATAAATGCCCAAATGAAACACTACATCATGAAGTTTGGGACCTTCTCTGACACTAGACACTATCAGTCATTATTTTGTCTGCTACTCTTATAGCATGCAGCTGCAGTCTTGCAAGACAAGATGTATGTTATTGGAGGCAATCACAATGGTCGGTACTTGAATGATGTTCAGGTATTGTAAATGACTTTTTTCAGTATTATTTTTGTGGCATTTCCTTTGGTGCCATCTTATTATGTTGGCCTGGATATGAATCGTTGATTCTTTGCCTTTGAAGGTAAGTTTTGCTCATATCTGCAAAGGATGTAAAGGTATAATCTGTCTCCAAATCAATCCTACTCGTACATAACAAGCAGACTTATTGATATTGCTCTGTTAGCTCAATGCAGGCACTTGATTTGAATACGTTGACATGGTCCAGGGTGGAGCAGAACTCAACTACACCCTCCCCTGATTTACACGGAGACGTGTTTCCACCGTGTGCTGGTCATAGTCTGGTTTGTGTATATTCTTCAGTTTTTTCCCCCCCTCCAGAGAATAACTTTCTATTTTGCTTGAAAAATCAACCATACAAATCAGTAATCTGAGAGGGGCTGCTCGTGAGAAATAAAGAGAAAACCGACTGTCAGAAAACACCAGCTTGCTTCCAGAGAACCCAGCTCAATGCCTAGGGAATCTCTGGAATAGGGTCCAACAACCAGGACTATACATCTTCTTCAAGGTTTTAAGTAATGTATGTGTCAACTTTGTAGATTCTCCTGGGATGATTTTTCTTGTGGGCTGTTGGTATCCTTTTACACTGTAGGAGCATGAAAAAATCAAATGGTCACTATCAGATGCTATTGGACACGGCTGAATGCATCTTCCATGTGTTGTTGAATAGGACACTTTGGGCTTCATTGCATTGAGTTTAGAGTTGTCACCAAAGTTTGGAATATATTCTTGCACAAGATTTACCTGATGCTTGGGTTGATAATATATATCATGCCTCTTGTCCATGTTGTCCAAGTAGTCTGTGAGAAATTATTGCCACTTTTAAGTGATCTGTTGCTATCTTGGCATGGAGTGGGCCTAAGAGCGTGTCTTGTTTCAGATTCAAAGGGGCACCAAGCTCCTTGCTGTCGCTGGACATTCCAAAGATCCCTGTGAGACAGTATTAGGTAGCCAACATACTTGATTTTCTGCATGTTCAAATGCTAGTGGCTTCTTTCTAAATGTGTACACTAGGCTAGCCACATCGTCTTCTGACTCCACCTTATCTTTTCCTGTAGTGCGTGCCTTTGACACTGAGACATGCTCATGGTCACTTTTGAAATCATATGGAAAGGCTCCGGTACGCAAACTTTATAATGAGCAAATATTTGTATGATTGGACATATTCTAGTCTTACAAAGGTATATATAAATATTTCATGCGTCCTTTTCTTTAATAGACGAGTGTTTCTTAAACATTATATCTTGTTGCAGATTGCACGGGGTGGTCAATCAGTCACTCTTGTAGGTACCAATCTAGTTATGTTTGGTGGAGAAGATTCAAAAAGACGCCTTTTAAATGATCTCAATATTCTCGATCTTGAAACTATGACTTGGGATGCAGTAGAAGCTGTGTAAGTTGTCTTATTTCTTGCTTTTCTAGTGCCGGCTTATCTTTTTGATTTATAACACACTTGCGCACAGTAACCATATTCTGAGCTTAAAAGGACGTGAGCAAACCTTTCATTATCTTTCTTTGCTATTGCTCTCAAGCTATTTTGGTGCACTATCAGTATCCTGATGTTCCCGGTTGGACTTCCTGAGCAAGAAATTCTTGTAGTCTGCCAATTATGTAGTGTCGTTAAACTGTCTTGTTGGCATGTGTACCTTGCAGGGGGACACCACCCACACCTCGTTCTGATCACACAGCAGCAGTTCAAGCAAATCGCTACCTCCTAATATTTGGTGGTGGTTCACATTCCACATGCTTCAATGACCTACACGTGCTTGATCTTGAGACTGTAAGCACCTTCACCTTGATCTTTGAGATCGATATGAAATATGGTTTTCATTTTATGGTAGTCTCTCTCAGCCCAGTATTTTATGGTACCTTTTGAAGGCAATAATGCCTAGAATATAATACAAGCATTATTTTCCATGCATCTGGTCATGACTTTCAAATGTGTCATTGTTTTCCGGCACACAAGATCTATCATTCATTCGTCACTAATGAGTAGCTGTCAATAGTAAAGACATAAGACATCTTGTCATTCTGCCTTTATAAGTGTCATATTTGCAAAATTTCTGAATGGAATATCACACATCAATGACCTTGAAACTCCTTTATGTTCATGCACCTTGAGTTGGGATAATTGCTTATCTGTTAACAATAAAGTTGAATTGCTTAAATAGGATTTTCCTTTATCGAGGACTTGAAGTTTATTAAAATTTCCTTTTAAGATTGTTGATAATATGACGTAATGACATACATAACAGTACATGATTTGCAGAGGTATTAGGGGGCTGGCTAGATGTGCACCATGAAAGCTGTTGTTTGGTGATCTGAGATTGTGGATTTATGACAGAGTAGGGTTAAACCAGGTTAATTTCTTTCAGTTTGCAGGTTCTCTCCTAAAACAACACAAGCAAACTGCTTTCTCAATTCACAAGGACAAGAAAGCTATAATTTATCATCAGGAAACGTCCTGTCTAGGTTCTCAAGATCTGGACTTGATGATAAGGGATCATGGATCTCCTTAATGTTACCACTGACCAGTTTCAAACTCCATAGGAAAGATTTGGCACTGTCTCATTGATGAGGGGAAGATCCCACATGCCCAGGTTATGAAAAGCAGGATTATTATATCTTATCCTTCTCCCTTGCACAGTTGAAGCTTGGCAGAGCTGCACTATTTGGGACTAACATACATGTGAGGTATTGGTATGCCATCTCCTAAAAGTGCATAATGTGGGGCATCATAAGCCTGTCTTGTGCTGTCTTTAGCACCTAAATTAGAGGAGAAATTCTGAATGGCAGCAAGAACATTGAACACAGTCTGCAGCTAAAATGAAATTCTTTAGGCTTCACAAGCAGGTGTAGGTTGAATGAAGACAAGGTAGACTAACTTTTTGTTAGCTTTCTCATTTAGCGGTAGCCTTTATCATGGCTGAGTCTGACTTTTCTCTCTGGATGCTGACAGCTACTTAGTTCGAAGACCTTTGCTGAGGATGCTGAAGTCTGTGTGGGTGTGTAGATATGTAAGTGTACGCGGGAGGCTATGTAGCAACCTGCTCCCTAGCCCCTATACATGCAGGACCGGACTCTTTTTACCGAGCCGCAGAAAGAAATGGCATGCCATGAAGAACTCCCGTAGGAGAGTCAGATGTCGACAATAGGTAAGGGGTACCCATGGAGATTCTCCTTCACGATCAGGGACATGAGCAAGGCACAAAGACTTCATCGAAGAGCTCCATTCCTCTCGTAGCAGAGGCAACCACACCTCCCCCCTTCCCTTAGCTCCTCTACTCCCCAACGAGACACCTACGCCGCTAGACTCTAGTTCCCTTAAGTAGGTAGTGGGCCTTGGTAGCAGTTGCTCTAGACCCTCCTCTTGGGCCATTGCTTAGACTCCAACTCCCTCCCTCCTTCTCCCCTCTTCGCCACCGTGCACTTTCTCCTCAGTAGCACTTGCTCTGAACCCCTCTCTTGGCTCATTCCTTAGACCCTACTTCCTCCCCCCCATGAGCTGCTCCCCCCCTTTACGCCTTTGTGCATGGTGAGGGTTTGCATGGCTCACTTTAGGGTCTTTTGCCCTCTTTGTTTTTGCACTTAGTTCTCATTCCCAATGTTGGGAAACCAATTTTTGAGTATTTTTGGGAGTTGGGCCTTGGAATTTTATAAGCAAGAACTAGATGCGTTGATTGGAGATCATGGTGATTTGCATTCTTCAAGGCCATGCAAGCAATGTTAGCAGTTAGCCTTGGTATGTGTGTAGCTCATAGAGTAGCCCATGTGGTCGTATTTGGTGCGCCACCTGTTGGTATCCCACAATTTTAGGGGCATTGTAAATGAATCAGAGACTAGATGTGTCTCTTCATCACAGGCACTTGTTGCCACTTCAGCCACTTTTGATTCATCTACCACTACTCCCTCAGTGCCTGCCGTTGACCCTCCAACACCTGAACAGATTCTTTGGGATCAGAGAGATACACAGGCACATGCAGTGATTGCTATGAATAGCAAGAGGGAAGTTATACCTCACGTTCGTTCTTGAAAGACAGCCAAGGAGGCATGGGATACTTTGGCGAGTCTTCATCAGATTCGCAATAAGGCCTAGGGTTGCCTATTTATGTAGGCAACTGGATACTGTTAAGATGAACGAAGGGGACAACATGGATGCCTATCTCACCAAAATTAAGGATTTTAGAGAGCAGCTCATCAATGTCGATGAGAATGTACCAGATTCATAGGTGGTGTCTACGACACTTGATGGGCTCCTTGACTTGTACCAAAGATTCCTACGACAACGAGGCTAGTGGCCATGGGTAACCCCAACAGCTATAAGCTTCAATCAGCTTGTTTCCCTTCTCTTGCAAGAGGAGAAAAGCCGCACCAATCGGGCTGCCTCCTTTCATGCAGATCAGGCCTTTGCTACATATCATAGAGGCAAGGGCAAAGGGGGCAAGAATTCCAGCAAGCCCAAGACTTTTGGACCTTCATCAAAATCTGCTCTGTCAGATGGGAAGAGAAAAAACAGCAAGCGCTGTAATTATTGCAGGAAGCTAGGTCATGACATCTCTGAATGTCGCAAGCGAATAGCTTCAAAGAAGAAAAAATAGCAAACAGGTCTTGCTGTCACAAATGCCTCTGCTGCCCCTGAACATGCCCATGAGGCAGCAAACATTGCTCATGATGATTGGGCATTTGTTGTGACATGCCATTACCATCCAGAGAAGCATGCTACAGCCTTGTCTATCTCAGATTTTGAGTCAGATTGGTACTTTGACAGTGGTGCCTCCAAGCACATTACTTGCTGCAGATCTCTCTTTTAGTTTGGGGGCTGCTCCACATGGTGGCACAGTGACATGTGCCAACAATGCATCTTATCCCGTTAAAGGGATTGGCCAGGTTGAGGTCACCTCATTATCAGGGGATACAGTTACACTTATGGAGGTGTTATATGTGCCTGGTATCATTTTTATCTCAGCCATCTCCTTGAATGGCTTTTGAGTTCTTTTTTACGATTATCGTTGTGCCATGTATGACAACCGGTATGATGATTGTATTGTACTTACTGGGTCACTGTCAAGTGGGCTGTACCACCTTGATATTTATGAAAACATCCCGCTATCGAGGCAAACTTGGTGTCAGAATCTGTAATTTCAGATTCTCACTTGTGGTGGCATGAGAGATTGGGTCATTTCAATTACAAGAGTCTGGTGAAAATGCACTCAAAGGATATGGTGGTTGCACTCCCACCCATTTGCATGCACCTGCTAAACATGTTTTTGAGGGCTGCTTATTGGGCAAAATGCACAGGTTTTCATTTCCAAAGAATGGGGCAATTGGTGCATCCTGAGCGTTGCAACTTGCATCTTGTACTTGGAGGCTGCTTTTCCACATTCGTGGATGACTCCACCAAGTTCGCGTGGATTTATGGCATGAGAACCAAGTCCTAGACATTTTCTTGCCATGGCTGAAAACGAAAGCGGGAATAAACTCTTGAGGGGTGAGTACATGTTCGGTGAGTTTTCTGAATTTTTAGCAGCCCGGGGTATCATTCATCAGTGCACAGTGCCATATACTCCACGGCAGAATGGGCTTGCAGAGAGGAAAAATCGTAGGGAGATGGAGATGGGCAGATGCATGCTGAAGGGCAAGTCTTTGCCGAACAAATTTTGGTTGGATGCCATCATGTGTTTCAACTATGTACTCAATAAAGTCTCCATAAAAAATGATGTTCTCAAAGGCCCTTGCCTTTGGTTTCCTTGACTCATACCATCCTATCCATTCCTCACTCACAACCATGCGTCGCAAATTGGCCTTCACTTTTACCAAGCGTGCCAAGATAATGCCAAGATTGGCAAATTGATAAGAATTCTTCATACCTTCGAAAGGCTTGATCTCTATAGCAATGATGTGATTAATACTTGGCTTTCTACTAAGAGGGCTTCTCCAATGTGCTGTGCTTCCTGAAAATAGCAAGGGCTCAATGCTTTTAGGTAATGAAAGTAACCAAAGCTCGTGCCTTATCAACCATTGTGGCTACCCATGGAAGCTTGCCTATGTCCTCAATAAGGAGATCCAAACTGTGTGCAGCACAAGGTGTCCAAAAAATATGGCTATACTCAGCCCCTATCAGTGCACCCAGCGTTGACAATTACTAGCATTGTTAGTTATGACCTGCACTACATTTTGAGGTCCCACATCCTCAATAGCCCTTTTAATATGACCATAAATATAATCACCCGTATGAGTGTCATTGGCTGCATCTACGGACTTGAGAAACACCGTGCCAACACAACATGACACAAGGATGATAATGAGAGGCCTCCTCTTTGTGTCTGACCACCCAGCAGACATGATAGTGCATCCATATCTGCTCCATGCTGCCTTAATAGGCTGCAACTCCTTCTCTACCTCAAACCTCTGTGCATGCAGGTCTTGAGTGCGTAGTGTTTTTGAAGATAGAGGCTTAAATGACAGTCCTGCAACTCCCACTGCTTGCACAAACTCCAGAAACGCAGGAGTACGAGCAATGTTAAAGGGAAGATCACACTCGTAGAAGAACGTGCGACATGCCATGCAAGCATTTCTTGATAAAGCTGCAGCCCAACCAGCCCGTAAAGATCATGTCCTAAGCAATGCTTTTCCTTTCCCCCTTGCTGCCCTTGATGGGGCTGCATGCACAGTTGTAGATACAACCTGTGTAGGTAATGCAGTCCCTGATGACGACACAGGTGGTGGTCCACATTCAACACTGAATGGAAGACCTGCACTCGGACTCCCAGGAGGAGATCCATGTGCTAACATAGCATGGGGAGCCTCAAGCCTCTGCCTCTTTGATGCACCTAGAATGCCCCCAAACCAAGAACAATATCATCCGGGACATCTCCTACACACCCATTCGCTCCTCTCCTGGAGATGCCAAGCAAATGTGCCCCCCTCACACGAGGTGCACTTCCAAGAAAGGTGCCCCCACAATGCTTGCACTTTCACTTCCTGGTCCTCGAAGCACCATATGACTCCTCGACATCCACCTCTTGCCAAATGGGATCTTTTGAACGGCCCACTATCCCCTTGAGAAGATTTGTGATTCGTGAAACTCAAATTTCTTCAAATAGAGCCTAGAAGGCTCTAGTTGTGACTTGACACCTGTGCATAGCACATTCAATTGTGCCTATTAGAATTGTTTGACAGGCTAAGTGGAGAATCATTTGCAACTATGCAGGCAAGCATGCATCATTGAAAGCATGCAAGTTCAACATACTTGCAGATTGGATTGGATTGCCAAGAGAATCAACGTCGTACGTTCGTCAAATAAGTGGCTATACGGTTGAGTCAAGTTGCTAAATGGCTGAACCATATGATTTTACGGCTGACTATAGGCTGGAGTGTACAGTCGTCAACGGGATTGCTAGCAGCTAGACTGTACGGTGAGTCGAGTTGCTATACGGCTGAACCGATGATTTTATGGGTGACGATAGGTTGGATTGTACGGTCGTCAATGGGATTGCTGGCAACTGGATTGTACGGTCATCACAAGTCTCTCACAACAGTTGCTGGCAGTTGTACAGATGCAGCGTATGGCACGGACGTCAAGGAGATTGTCGTACCATACGGTCGTCAAATCTAGTCGTGACCAGGGCTCTAAGGTCTTTAGACTCGCCACACGTTGGCAAAGCACACGAAGCGTACGGTTCCATACACGGATGGTCACGAATGGCACAAATCGGATGGCGAGGTCATGGAATGAGTAGGTAGAGGTCTACGATGGTTGTTTTTCTAGGTTGAGTCCTTAGTGGGCTTGCAAATTCTTTGAATTTTCGTCCAAGTGGTGATCAATTGTTCAACTATATCGAAATATCTTATGCAGGTGCATAAGCCCCAACAGCTTAAAAGTTTGCATTGTAGGATTTTGCACTTTAGAACAACAAAAGTCTGAATTTGTACGATTGGATATATTCTAGTCTTACAAAGGTATATGTTTTACTAGGTTGAAAACTGAGCTAGCAGAAGATAGGATTTGGACACATCCGATGTGGCTGTCATAACTATGGTGGTTGGTACACTATGGACAGTTTAGGCACTTGGGGCAACAAGATCATATGAGATTGTCTTGTAAGAGAAGACTCTACGTATCACATGGCCTACATGTACCAACATACTAATGGATGGGTTGAGGGTAACCAGGCCTATATTAACGTGGGGAGTCATACTTTCCCATGAGATGCACCTCCTTAGGGTAGGTACCCTCAAAGCAAAAACTCCTTACAATGTCACCTTGATGTAAGAGCTTGTGGTATGGGACACCTGCTCTTTAATGTAGGGCTAAGGAGGCTAAGGAGGGTTTGAATGCTAGGCTGAGAAATCACTCAATGTATGGAGTCTATGTGTGGAGGTGAGTCAGCTAGCTCTATAGATATGTTTCATGGGATGCTCTAGTTGCTTATTGGAGTTGGAATCTGTCTCATGTGTTGATGATCTAGGCTTGTATTAGGGTTATGAGGGCGACCTAGGGCTACTCACATAGTAGAAAGAAAGAGCTGATGCACGTCCCAAGCAGCCTAGAGATGGAAACAACTTTTGGCAAACGTGTAAAGAAGGATTTGTGTATGACAACAAGGATTGTACATGATCTTGTCATTTTCACACAATGCAGCCCAAACACTTCAAAGGCATGTGACTTCCTTCTAAGTTCATTTGCAGCAAATAATTCAGCTTAGCTTTTATTCCTGAAGCAATAGTTCTATAACATGAGTATAGAGGAAGCATCTGCACATCACGGTAAATTAAAACATGTGGTCAATTTCTTGCTAAGGGTGAAGTCGTAGTTAAGATGTAGACATGGTGAAGATTTCTCTCAATGGTCTTCTACTAAGTTCTTAACACTCCATACCCAAGTTGATGGTACAAGGATCCACCCCTGTATTTCTGGAGATTGTGGGCATTCTAATGCGAGAGTGTTTAGGAGAAGGGGCTCATTGTAAACCAGCAAAAGTGATGGACCAAGCTCTCTCAGTGAGGATGAGATTTGTGGGAAAAAAAGGCTATCGTTGAGGGAGATGGTTTTCCAGAAACTTTCCTCAATGGTTTCCTTCAAATTAGGGTTAATAGGATTCCTTGATTCTGAATGTAATGTTAGAAAAAATGCAGCCAGCGGTAGAGAAAATTGGAAGAAGTTCAATTGCAAAGGCTATTGTCAGATTTTGTCACTAAAAAGGTTTCAGAAAGAATTTTTGTCTGACAAAACAATATTGATTACATCAACGTGAATGCTATCTTGAATTTTGAGATTTTTCTCGCATGGCATGTTGCAACGATTTGTGTCAATCCTGATATTTTTAGGACACTGTCACGGGGGCGTGAAATTCTAGGTACTTTAATGTACTACAAGACCGTGACAACTTTGGTTTTAAAAGTCCAAGCGTGGGCTTAATAATGTGTAATTAAACGCGGCATGGTGCCTAGCACATAAGCGTAATTAATCCCTAGGCCCAAAGGCATTCCAAGGAATTAAAAGAGTGGTTGTTGGGAAATGATGACGTGGCATTTTTAATGGGCCCCCTAGAGGGCCATGTACCTTCAGTGGCCCCCCTAGAGTTCCAGGTGGCTCTAGTACCTTCTACATGCTCCTTTGCCATTCTTGGACCTTCCTGGGCCTTCTAAACTTCACATGTGTGGTTTTCTCTCTCATCTTCTCCCTTTGTTGAGATTTTGGACTGGTTTTTCAGCCTCCTTCAGCTGAATTCCGTTTTTCTTCATAACTCCTCACCCGTTTGGATTCCTCGACTTCCGTTTGGCCCGATGGCTTCCCCTCTGCCTCCCCTTCGTAGTGATATGCTTTTCCCTCCGTGCGTTTGGTAGAACGGGCAGAGCTGAGCACTTCTTTTGCTGGTCGAATTTGCAAAAGTGGCTTTTTTTGGACCTTTTTTCTTCTACCGCCTCCTGGGCCTCTCCTCTTGCAAAGCTACAGCTTTCTGTTGAATTTCGAGTGGTTCGACGCGCTGGTTGACTGGTTTTTCTCAGTTTTGGAGGACTTTCCGGCGATGAAACTTCTCCAAAACCTTCTCAATGCATTCCTCTCTGAAGCACGCTTCTTTTGAGCCCAAGAACTCCCACTTCTTCGCGACAGAAGTGTTTCTTTTCGCATTTTTCAGTGGAATTCTTGCTGGTCGGCTCTTGTAAATGCTCTTTCTTCGTGCCTTTGCACTCCTCTTTGGCTGAGAATGCAATTGGGCATTGGCTACTATGTCCTCTTGGCGATTGAGGACTTGGTTCGAGTCTTCAGGGCTTAGTGAGTTGTGATTTTGCTACTGCAATTTCTTTTTGCCATAAGCTATTGGTTGGCCTCGTGTGCCGCCTCTTTCTTGGCTCACAGGTGCCCAGGCAGTGCTATATGAGTCATTCTTTGGTTGGGTACTTTGCTGATTTTATTTTGGAGCTTTGAAAAGCTTTGTGAATGCCATCTGGAAACCACTCAAAGAGAGTGCAGCTGGGGTGCAGTGTGATTGCATCTGGACAGCCAATGGAATTGCACTCGGAAAAGAGAATGCCTTTGGGTTAAGCCTACGGGTTAAGTGCACTTATGTGATGGTGTTATATGCTTGAAAGCCTTGCGAAGGCTTAGTGAATTGGGGCTGCGTGCTCGATTGCAGGGAAGGTCTCCCAGATGCAACTTGTAATCATTTCACTGTGAAATATAAAGAAATACCGAAAGGGGCGCCACGGTGTTTGGGGCCAATCGGGTGCACTTGTCTATGTCTGTTGAGCAGGGGCATTCTAGCCTCCATCCCTTTTTCAGTGGTTTTGTTTGTGAACAAATGGGTAAATGCCAAATGGTGATCATGCAATGGTTAACGGTTGTGATATATGCTTTGTGAGCTGTAAATAAGTGCTGAAGTGATTAAAGGTTTAGTTCCACTGCCCTCTGAGTGATTAGAGGCCGGTTTCAGACACAAGGAATTTGAAGGCTATGGAGATGTCGTGATTCAGCTCTCTTTTTGAGGCATGTATTCCTTAGTACTGCTTCGAGTTTCTTAAAGAGGTAAGATCGGGAAATTCCCTTTTCCAAGAATTCTACAATGGCCAATTACAAAGAACTGACACCTGCAGCTCTGCATCACACAAAGACACTCCAATCCCATGCACTAGGAAGAGAGGGGGTGTAAGGTGATGAGCGTTTCGAGGGGACTGATGGAGCGAAGGTGTGAGGGACATCAAAGAGGGCTGCTCAAAGTGTGACATGCGATAATAAGCTCTAGAGTCAAGAGACTGCAGGGCAGCCTTCAAGCTTCTGAATGACCAAGGTTTGGTGCATGTTTTACCAAGTGTGAACCTTGAATGCAAGGCAAGAAATCTAGGACTTCTTCTCACAAAAGTACCTATTGTGCAACTTTGTGTTGCTCCTTGAGACTCTTTCTCCTTGTCTAATCACGATTTGATATATGTAGTAGTGTAAAGAAGGTCATAGTTCATCTCATATGTCCAGATGGGACAAGTCTTCTTTGAACATCATGAATATCAGCAAGGTTCAAATATTCAAGAGAACTTATGAAGTACCTTCAATTACAGAAAATTTCTTGTGATTTGCAAGCTTTATGTCTCTATTCGTATAGAAGGGGAAGCATGAAAGTAGGTTTGTTTGGAAGGGACTAATAAATTACTATTTTTACAGTTTGTCTTATGAAGGGGCAGCATGAAAGTAGGTTTGTTTGGAAAGGGCTAATAAATTACTATTTTTACAATTGTCTTGTAGTGTACTCTTGTCTCTCTTTCAATTCAACTAATTTTATTTTGTCTCTAATCCTTGTATTCAAATACCCTGTGTCAGATGGAGTGGTCTCAGCCTCAACTACAAGGGGATGTGCCAACTCCCAGAGCAGGGCATGCAGGTGTCACGGTTGGAGAAAGTTGGTATATAATAGGTGGTGGAGATAACAAGAGTGGTAATCACATCTAGACGTATCTTTATCATTCTATGTAGTTTGCAGAAACGTATTAAAGCATTGGGATTGAGAATGTAGATTTTTGCATCAAGTCCATGACTCCATTGTTTCATGATAGCTACTTACTCATTGTATTATTTGGAAGGCACCCAAAACTCTACCAAGTTGAAAATTTGAAAATGCTCTTCAATGGCTTTAGGCAGCTGAAAAATGGATGAAAGGTTTTGAAGAATCCTTTGTTAAAGCTCCCTACATGGAAAATAAAGATTGCAATACGGGTTAATCCCTCAGCGATTGGTGAATGCAGCAATCACTCAACAGCAAAATCCTTGTGCATAAGATGACTCTGAAAAGGTGTTTCAAAAAATACATCTTTGCCAGAAGAGAACCTTAGTGGTTCTTGGTGTCACAAGTCTCCTGTACACTCGTGGAAAAGTGTGAAACTTAAATTGAGGCTCGTGGAGAACAAGGCCAGCTCTGCTTTGAATGACCTCATCTCTTTGTCACTTTATTGTGTATTGCATATGTTTGTCCACAAACGCACAATCATAACTACAGATTTATATAGACTGCTGTGTGTGGACATACATCTATAGCTGTATAGCTAGATACTACATACATGTGTTAAATATATGCAATCTTTATAATCGTATATATGTGGATACACATACAAATGTGCACACATATATTTGTACATGTTACTAAGTTTGTCTATTTAAGTAATAAGCATGGTCATGATACTTTATATAGACAGGCTTAGTGATCTCAGATCTTTTTCAGTTTTATCACAAATTGTAGGTGTTTGTGTGTGCAAACACGCCATCATCTACACGGATTTCTATACACCTTTTTTATATGTGGACATACGTATATATTTGCATATGTAGGGATATGAATGTTATACATGTAGTATGTAGCACACTTTCAAAGTATTGGCGTTGCATATTTCAGGGTGGCATTTAATTGAGTTATTGCCTTTTTCAAGGTGCATGTTTAAATGCATTACTAGCCATAAGACACTTTGTAGGTAGGCACATTTGATATGGCATCAAGATGGGCCATTTCTAAGACTTCCACTCTAGTTTGGAAATCTCTCATCATGATGGAATGCTTTTCAAAACTTTTGAAAGCCATTGCAAGATTGTGCACAACCTTACCATAATCTTGTTGTAGGGTCTTGTGCTTAACTTTCCAAAATTGCAAAAGTGGTTCTACATAAGAAGTTCCACTATGGTTGTTGCAACTTGCTCCACTATGGCTATTCTCAACATCCTTCCTAGCAGCGTAGAGCGCTGCCTCATTGTCTTCTCCATCGTGGCTGCTCTTTGCCCCATCCTTCTTGGCCTTGAATCTCTGTCGCAGCTCCTGCATCATCGTTTTCGGAAAGGATGGCCATTGTGGGGGTGAGAGCCTCATTTGAGGGAATAGCCTTGTTGACAAGGGTCAGGTTCATACCTTATACGTCCTTAGGTTGTCCTGTTGGTATGGAGAATCCATCGTGCGTGGCACAAATTGCGTTGTTTTTGGTGGAGGGTCGGGGTGTTGTCAGAGACTCATCTGTAAGTCGGAGCTGTATCGGATGGCGAAGTAGTAGTCGGATTAGAGGTGCAATCTTTCCTTTTGTGCAAAGCAGATCAAAAGTGGAGTTGGATCAAAATCGGACTATGTGGGCAGAGCAAACTCGGAAAGACTTGTTAGATGTGAGTCAGAGTATGTGAGTCAGAGTCTGGTCATGATTGGATGATTCATGTTGCACATGTCGAGCGATGGAGTCATTCATCCACTAACATCTCTACTAGTATATGTCTCAGAGAAGTTATATAGGCCCAACCATAAAGTGCTGTTGCAGTTCCATATGGCCATGTTCAATCCATGATGCACTTATGTCCCCGGCATCATCATGCAGTGTGTCTAGACTTTGTCCAGAGGGTGTATGATGGCCTTTTGGGTCCAAATTTGTAGACTTAATGAAGTAAGAGATTAAGGAGTCCAAAAGGAGATAATATGTGGTTCTTACAAGAAACTAGCAAAAGAAGCTACAGGATGGGTGAAACTATTCTAAGTGATATCAGCAATGAAAGAAGTATCCATTGGCAACATTACAAGCAACGTAAAGATAAACTTGCGCATGTGGCTGTATCAGAAAAAATTCTTTTTAAAGTATCTTGGGGATGTATCAGCTATGCAGAAAGTTTATGCCTGCCCCTTTGTCATCAAGGAGGCTGGGAGTGGAAGTCTCTGATGGCTTTTGTGAGGGTATATTGTTTTCAGAGATGAGAAAGAAAGAAAGAAAGAAAGTTTATTAAAGCCTTTGGAAGACCGATGGGTCTATGAGACTGTGAAAATTGTGGTACAAACGAGTTGTGAGGGTGGAGCTACTAAACAAGCATCCACACCAATGCAGAATGCAAAAAATGCAAAATGATAGTACTAAGTACAACATAGTCATGTCAATGGTCGACTACATATCAATCTCATCATCATCATCATGACATCAGGGTGGATGAGGCAATGGAGGCATGAAATCGGCGATGGAGTGTTGTCGGTTGCTCATGGGTGTGGCCCTGTGACGTCTCTTGGTCATAGCTCTGTGCCTAACAAGGGCTACAGTAACCTCTGTCGACCGGGCTCCGACTTTGAACAGAGAGGGGATATCCCCAAGTGTAATCTGTGTATCAACCCTTTGTTTGAGCTGTCGAGTCACTGGCTCTGGGTCACGATCATGTCGAGGCCTCGTATCATGGGGATCCGTGTATTTTGGTTGGAAGAACTCCGTGATAGAGCTCTAAGAGGGGTCTGTCAAGGAAGAAGTCTGCTCCTATCTGCATGATCAAAGCAGCCTCTCGCGGTGCCTGACTGTCTCATGAATGAAAACCGCCAAGCATCTCTAGTCTGGATAGGAGAGGAATTGAGACAAAACCCTAGAGCTATCTCTGAAGAGGCAATAGAAACGCCCTCGGATCTCATAGTAAACAAGACACGTGAAGATGAAGTGCTCCTCCATCTCAACCTCCTATATGCCACATAATGTGCATATGCGCCTCTCCCTGGGTAGGCCCTCTGCTCTGTTGCTCTCGATACGATGTCTATGTGAAGAGACCCGAAACTGCCCAATAGAGATCTTGAGTGAGTGGGGTAGGTGGATCTGCGTGTATCCTGGTGGGTCAATGAAACCCTCCTCTGTGATATGCAAGCAGTGATCCTTATAGAAGCTGAGCTTCACTGGAAGCTCGCTCAGTCCCAGCTAGGTCCGGAATGTGTGTAGCTGTAAGAGATCCTCACGGACGACCTGGTTGACCTCGTGTGACAGGAGGGGAGAAAACTGGGCGTCCATGCTGTACTGGAAGGGAGGGAGTCTATCCATGTGGAGCCCCAGTCGCTCAAACCATCTCTCTGTGCGTGCATACCGCATCTTTGTCACCTCTTGTTGATAGTGCCATAGAGGACAGTGCTAGCCATGGTAGTCTGCTGCACCCAGAAGTGTAATCCCTGTACTCCTTGACACGATACAGATACGTGATGACTTGAAATGCCACATCTAGCTCTAATGGGGATGACCCAAACTCAGCCTGAATGATTTAGTGAGGAACGGATGGCTTACTGTGAATCATCTGCGATAGCATGAGAACCTGTAGCCGCTCCATACGAGCCCACTCTATATCCGATAAATCTGGCCCCAAGCAAGGGCTGCCATACATCCCTGCTAGGCGGACCAAGGAGTCAAAAAGCAGCCCCTTGGTCCGTGGATCCTAAAAGTGCGAGTGGAAGCACTGCCTCTCTAGTCTGGCCAATGAAGCGTATCTCCTACCTAGGCGGGTCTACATCGCGGGTCTCGTAAAGAAGATGGGTCCGGAGAAGACAACCCCAAGATACGTGTATTACGAAACTATCTCAACAGGTGACCCATCAAACGTGAATTGCTCTTGGTGCATGACGGCTCGAGATGTATTGAAGATCATAACCTTAATTTTACCAAGGTTGACCTTCAAATCATGAGAGAGAGAAAAAAACTCTAGTGCGTCAAGGTGTCTCTGGAGCCCCTTTGTCGAGGAAGACAAAAGTGCCACGTCATCTGCATACAGCAATATCCGGATCAGCGTGCTAGCAAGAGAGCATCCATCCCCCCCTGGGTCTGCATCATTGTCTCGAGATTGTCAATGTAGAGGCCAAATAGGGTAGGTGATAAAGGACACCCTTGTTTGATCCCAATAGTGCTCATGATCTCGTCAGTCCACCTCGACCCTGCTGAGACTCTCTCGTAAGGTGCCATGAGAGCCCAAATGATCTCCTGGTCATAACCCAAATTCCATGATATACCTGAGCGTGAGATTGTGATCGATGGTTCCATGATCATGTTGAAAACCAATCTATCATGCTGCTAAGTCCTCGACACTTTGCAATTCGATTGACCTCAGAATCAAGCACTGATGCATAAATCTTGGACATGACATGTCCAATCATAATGGTCCTGTAATTTTCCAGGCTCATGGGATCCCCTGCCTTGTGGATGGGTGAAATAGTGTTAATGGTCCAGGTGTGTCGAAAACCCTAACAAAGTGTTTCATTAAAGAGCTTTGTTAAGATCGGGGCTAGGAGGTTAATCCTATATGCAATGAACTCAGTGCATAGCCCCTCATGATCCTTCGCTCGGCCATTATGAAGTTTCATTACAGCATCCTTCACTCCTCCCCTAGTGAAGAGTGTGCAGGATGTGGAGCATGGCATATGTGAGAGGTCGGGAACTGGCTGATTTGGGATATCATATAGCGTGTGTGCATAGTTATACCAGACCTGAGTGTTAGTGAGTGGTGAGGGGGACCGTCCCTCTAGACATCTCTGCCAAAAGTCCTTAGAGTTGGTTTACTAAACAAAATGTTCAGTAGTTCCTCCTCGTTCCAGCGAACGAAAGAGAGAGAGAGAGAGAGAGAGAGAGAGAGAGAGAGAGAGAGAGACTTCTACTTTCCATATGTACATTCGTATCCTTTCTTTATGAGACAGGTATTTCAGAGACAATGGTATTGAACATGTCCACATTAGTCTGGTCAGTCGCCACCTCTGTACAGGGAAGGACATCAATTGCAAGCGAGGTATGTTCCATTCCTGAAAATATTTGCACAATTAGGCATTGATAACTTCTTTGTCTCAGTGTGCATAATTTTTTGTCAGTATTGTAAGAAAAGGTGTATGGTGGTCCTTTTTTCGTCATGTGAGCTTAACATCCTTTACAAATGAATCCTTACTAAGCTCCTAGCTCAGTTGAAAATTGAAATTTGTAATTTTTTATGAAGCTTTATGATTGGGTACAGCCATTGGAGATACGTTTATTGAGCATGTTTTAGCTGCATCAAATTCTCAAACCCTTTCTTGGATGATTTCAAAGGGGCTTAGTGTGGTTGCTGCTACAAGCAATGGGGAGGAGACACTTATTGCTTTTGGGGGTTATAATGGTCGCTACAGTAATGAGGTGTGTGCATTCGCCTAATATGCATCATTTCGGGGAATTAAAGACTGTTTATTTAGAATCTTAATCAATTATGGTCTAAATATGGTGTTGAAATCCATCTTGTTCATAGGTGCATGTGATGAAGACAAATCAGAAAGCTAAATTGCAACCCAGGATTCTTGAATCACCAGCCGCTGCAGCAGCTGCTGCTGCAGTCAAGGCTGCATACAGTGGTCCACAAGTACCTTCAACAAATGGTAGTCATGGATTGGATTTGCAAGATACCTTGCAAGAAAATCGAGTAAAAGAAATTGTAATGGACATCCCAAAATCAGAAAACATGGTATATTACTATCATCACATCAGTTGTATATTAGTTTTTGGGCATCCTAGCTTTGAAATGGAGAAGATAATTAAGTTGATGCCGTTGTGCGGTACAGACTTCATCTGGAGTAATGCTTGGAGTGTCACTAGACGTTTCAAAAGTCAGATGGGCTCTCTGTTGAATTTCATGAGGAACTGAAGTCTAATACTTGGATTTTAATAACCAAGCTTGGACATTTCATTGTGTTATCAGAATTATGCATACGAAGAAATGAGGGAGCAACTAACTATTGCATCACAAGCTAGTAAAGAGCTGGAGTCGACTGTGTCTGTGCTGCAAGCTGAGAACACTAGGCTGAAGCACGATCTTGGAGCTGTCCAATCCTCAAATTCAGAGCTTTCAAAGGTTTATTAAATAATTTTTGTTTCCTACAATCATCTCATGATTTTCCCAACTGCTAATCATGAATGATCTGTGCCAAGGCCATGACTAAGATTTATTCTTGCAGGAGTTGCATTCTGTGCGTGGACAGCTTGCTGAAGAGCAGTCTAGGTGCTTCCGATTGGAGGTATTATCTTTTTATTGTACCAGAAGAACCCTTGGCTAGTGACAATGAATAAGTCCAGGGGAATTCAAACTTCAAAGCGTCTTTAATATCATCTAGCTGGGCTTTCAACTATGATGTAGCTGACTGCTTTCTTTTAATCTAGCATGGTTAATGAATCCATGTAAATCTATATGAGCGTGTCATATGTCTGTAATCATGAGACATAAGATATAGCCCGTTGTCCATGTCATAAGCCTTTTATGATAAAGTTAAACCTGTGCATCATTTTAGTAGGGTTTGGAATTGCTCACATTTGCGTCCTACTCCTGGAGGGTTTTCTTTTCTTTGGTCTTGATAAAAGATTTTTTTTTCAACCCATGACTGTCGTTCAAACCCCTGCAGGTTGATTTGGCAGAGCTAAGGCAAAAGCTGCACTCCATGGAGGCGCTGCAAAAGGAGTTGCAGTTGTTACGCCGTCAAAAGGATGCATCTGATCAAGAAGCTGCTGCTGCAGTGCAAAAGCAGACGTCCACGGGCGTATGGGGTTGGCTAGCAGGCACTCCTCCCAATGGAAAATCTGTGGAGAGCTAAGTTTGACTTTCATGTTATGGATACTTTATGACGTCCCCCTTCACGTCTTCAGAAGTTTGCAATTTTATACCTTATATAGGTAATGGCAGTTTGCGAGTCTCTTTTGGTGAGGTTATTGAGGATCCCTGCTTAGAGCTGTCATGGTATTAAGTTCTCAGCTTTAGATGTACAGTTAAGCTTACAGCTAAGGATAGGGCAGTGCCGATCTCTCTATGGCAATTTGTAATTGATGGCATCTGTATGAGGACATGCATGCAAAATGTGTTTGCAGGCCTCTTGCCTCATTGGTGATTGATGATGGGGGACAGCAGAGATGTGTAGACGCCAGAGGTTTCTTTATGCTCTTCAGGAGTATTTCACTACAGCAACCACACTTAAACGTGGTGCATTCTTGTGTTCTCACGGTGTTTCATCTTACCATGCACATCATGGGTACCTCTTGCACTGAGTGACAGCTTTTATGATGCCTGCATGGCTATGATTACATATTTTGGGTGCAGCAAAAACTCTCATCAGCAGCCAATGGTTTCTGCTATTCCTTGTCCTTTGTGGATTATTCGTCCAATTACATTCCCTTACTTATTTTTCTGGAGGTTTTGTTGCCGAGCATCTCCAATCAAATAATATCATCTACAATTCTTGTAGTTGAGTAAGTGTATAAGGAGAGCATTCGGTGAGCTACCTTACATTGTGGGCAACTTTGATAGAAGATTGGCATGACGACTCGGGTGTAAATGTTTAGTACGTAAGTTAATGGATGTGATCTCTTTTGACTCTTGAGGGAAGTAGAATGGCATGGCATGGAAACCATCCAAAGCGTATTGGAAAAAATGAGTTGAAGCTCTGTGAGTGTGCAGTCGCGAAGGGAAGAGAGCATGCATTTTGTTTGTCTCATTTGAGTCTGTGTACATTTAAATCTTGTTTCAACTATAACTGATGGGTCATTCAAGTTGGTTGATTTACATTATGGTATGATAATGTAGACTTATTCGTTCTTATTATTTTGTATGTTGGCATCCAAAAATAGCAGTATCATCAGCTAGCTCACTATCCAAGAGCTTCTCATCTTTGTTTAAAAGGAAGTCTTATCCCAATAATGTCCAACTAGAAAATGCTTTTGTCATACAGAAGGCTAGTCTGAGAATCGTGAATAAGATAAGGAAGAATGGGGTTGGAAATGGAGAGGGATTACTTTGGTCAAAATCTTTTAAAATGTTTACAACAAAGTGATAGATTTCCATTGGAAAATGATTACAAGTGAATTGGGTATCGTACCAGAGTCCCAGCTCCCTGTAGGGTTGAGGTAATATGATCCTCAATCATATCCTAGAAAGCAATACGAAAGGAAGGTGTCAGTTCATTTGAGCCTAGGTATCTGTCCTTGTGGAGAGCAATTGCAATCTTGAATTTCGGGTTGGTGAAAGAGACATCAAGTAAATCTGTCCTATGGGGTTTCATCAATATTGGCATACTCTATTAAACCATATGTTTGGCATCATCTTTGAGAAGTGAATCAAGATATGCTAAAAGGAGGTGTAAAAATTTGTAGCAATTGGCATGCCAACATTAGAATCTGTCTACAAAATCTCGTAATAACTTGAGATACACTCTCTCTACCATGTCTCGGGCCGAGAGTAGACAAAATGTATCGATTCTTCCTTTCTCAAGGATCTAGAAGGATTTTTGTGCGGAATACTTCCCACAAGTAGAGAGAGGCATAGTTTTCTCTCTAATCTAGTAAGATTTGCATATGAGTGCTTGGAAAATTTTGGAAAGAAAAGGTAAGGTCCTTATGAAAGTGTAGAATAAGAAGTTGATGGATCTTCTAGCATAGACATTTGCATTATGAAGTATTGCTTGAATGAATAGCCTTGCTAGGCCTTTACATTAGTTTCTTCAATGTATGTAGGTGCCAAATTGTCTCAAAGGAAGCCAATTTGAAGAAAGACATTGCACTTATTTGGGAAGTCAATCTATTGCAATTTAGGAGGTGGATGATGATGAGTTGCCATACGCCAACAACAAGAAAAGACTATTGAAAGAGAAGTGCTTGATTATAAAGCCATGGGTTTTTGAACAAGTCACTTGCGAAGGAAGTGTCGAAAAGGCTCAAGAATATGGCAAGGAGTAGAGGAAAAGAGAACCACTTTGATTTTTTATAGGATGCTTACTAGGCCTTCGCATAGTAAAGTAGTATTGAAGGCTAATCAAAGTGTCTCGATGGTGTCTTGGAACCCTTGATGAAATGCATATTGAACCTCTTCTATCAAGTGCCTCATCATCAAGATAGAATCTATCTATCCATGCATGGATGGCCATATGCGACCTTCTGTTTGACTAAGAAAACTAAAGCGAGTCTAGCAACCATCCAAGCATGGACAGATGATGCATGGATAGATAGATTCTATCTTGATGATTAGGCACTTGACAGAAGAGGTTCAGTATGCATTTCATCAAGGGTTACCACTTCGGATCACTTTCCGTTGGTTATTACGATTACTGAGTCTCATAAGAGGCATCGCTCTACTAATATTAGGATTCCAAATGCATTGTATGTGGAGGACCTCAGAGAAGACGTTTTGTAGATATGGGTTTCTCATTTGTAGGGTGGAGTGTCTTTTCCTTCACATATTGCTACAATAGCCTTGTTTGGTGTTAGTGATTTTACCATACTATTTCTGACACTAAGAGACATGAGATTCTTAGGCAATAGAGGTCTAGCAGCCCTATAGAGAAAAAAGAAAAAAAGGCCTACAAATGCTTGGATTCAAGCATGAGCAGGGTAGTGAAGTCCTCAGGGGAGAGAGCCCCAGGAGATGCTTTGTCAATAGGGAAGCCAACACCAGTATCCTCAAAAGTAAAGGGAACAAAATCCTGCTCACCATAGTTCGCCAAGGTAGGGTGTTAACCCTGTGGCAACAAAGGCCAGAAGTGTAGTCTAGGACAAAAATGATGAGAGCATTGTGTGTGTAGAGTAGCAGCAACACTCTGCTTGTAATATCTTGAGTCTGAAAGATGGTATGATGAATCTTAAAGGATGAGGATAGCCAAAATCCTCTCTAGAAAAGATCCAATCATACTTGTAAAATCAAGATCTAGAGAGAGAAAGACTAAAAGCCTACACTTTTTGAGGTCCCCCCACTTTGTGTAGAGACTCAAAAGGTCCCCCCACTTTGTGTAAAGAACCAAAAGGTCCCCCACAAAAGTGGAAGGACTCTTGTCCAAAAGGTATTCTACAAAAGAGGTCCCACCACGGACGTACCTACGGATTATATAGAGACCAACATCCAACATGCATAAATATCTATCAATGGAATGAAGCTCCCACTCTTTACGGTTCAGTGTTCAAGCTCACTCTTGTGTTCATGTGATTGATCTCCATTGCATCCATGCTCTCTTACACTATCGTGTTCTAGCATGCCTTTTCTCTTGCACTCCTTACCCTTGTACTCTCTCCTTCTCCCTCCTTCCTCTTCCTCCACCCTCCTCCTCCTCTCTCCTCTCTCTTCCTCCTCCTCCCTCCTTCCTCCCTCCTCCACCTTCCTCCTCCCTCCTTCCTACCTTCCTCCTCTCTCCTTCCTCCCTCCTCGACCTTCCTCCTCCCTCCTTCCTACCTTCCTCCTCCCTCTTCCTCCTCCCTCCTCCTCCTCCTCCTCCTCCTTCTCCTTCCTCCCTTCTCCTCCTCCTACTCCCTCCTCCTCCACTCTTCTCCCTCTCCCTCCCCCTTCCTTGTCCCTCCTCCTCAACCCTTACCCCTCGAATCCGCGAAGGAGACTAGCTCTCCACTCCTCAACCTTGGACTCCTCCTAAACCCTGCAACCCCCTCTGAACCTTAGAACTCCTAATTAGCTCTCTCAACCCTATCTCCCTTTCAAAACCTGAAATCCCCTTCTAATCCCTTAAACTCCCGTGGAGGCCGAGAGCCTTCATCAATCGTTATGATCAAGCCCTCTTTCTCATCCATGCGCGCATGAGATTTGCTTTCCATGCTTTAGCCTACACCTCTCATCGGAATACGACCCGAGGACCTATGCTACATTTGTAAACACCTATGCTACAACGAGCGACGACACAACTATAGGTGACCAATACCCTCGGAACGTGCACTTGGTAACAGTGACAACATTTTGGCATTGCTGTCGGGGAGATTAGTACCTGAAGTGAAAGTGGAGCATGTGTTTGCATGTGTGAAAAAGAACCCCCTTCGAAAAACCATTCAAGACACATCCCTCAAGGCAAAGGAGTGAAAAAATGCTTCCAAGTGGTGTAAAATAATGTTGCCATACATAATCACATTAATACACTAAATACCCAAAATTAACCCTTTATCCCCCCACAACCTATAAAAGCAGCACCAACCCCCCTCACTTCTTTCCCCACACCTCTTTCCACTCACTTCTTTCCCCACCCTTTTCCAAGCCACTTCCATCTCCAAATTTTGGTAAGCCTCCATATTTTCCATCTATCTCTATTTTTCGTCCTCCAACTTCCGTCCACCATTTCCACCACCACTTTTTCCGTCAACCCCCCCTCCATCACTACTTTTTCCGTCAACACCCCCTTCCATTACCACTTTTCCCATCAGCTCTGAGGCTTTGTTGATGAACTTCTTTTGCACCTCCTTTAGCTTGGTTCCTAGTGATTGTCTGCTACTAGATTACCTTGAGACTTTAATACTTCTACTCTCACCTTCAAACCTATGTTTTCTTTGCTTGATTTGTCTGACTTTCCTATTGTTCCCTCCACTTGGTCTTTTCTCCTCCAGCTAACTTGTTTGGATTTTGGAAATCTTTCTTATAGTAAATTTTCCATCAAACAAATCGATTGGATTCACTATGATTATTTTTGGTACATGTATCTCTCCCATTTCATTGGCCGCACTAGCATTTAGAGATGCACAACCATGCAACGAGGCCTTTGCTTGCTCAGCTTCATCCTGGTGGTTTGTATTCTCATGTTGATTACTAGCAATTGGACCCAATTTATGCCTTCGTTTTTGGAGTCCTTAATTGCCTTCCCCACTAGGTCTCTAGAAATTACATGTGTCCAATGACCTAAGCTAGATCCTCTATGACAAAAATCTAAAGTAATCATTTTCCTTTATTGGTACCACCTTGCTAGTTATATAGCCTTGTCCTAGAAGCCATGCTTTGTTAAGGCTATAGGACAAGGCTATACTTTGTCAAGAAACAAGGCTATATAACAAAATTTATAAGTTTTGTTTTTTGCTAGTACCACCTTTCTGGTCACGATGGGTGTTCGATTTGTCGTGGGCCTTACTTGATTAGCATACATCAGGATGAGTCCTCCGACACCTCCCCCCCCCCCCCCCCCTCTCCACCTCCCCCCCCCCCTCCCCCCTCTCCACCTCCAACCCCCCTTGCCCCCCGCCTCTCCACTCTCGTCCCTCCCCTCTCCACATCCACCCCCTCTCCACATCCCCCTCCTCTCCACATCCCCCCCCTCTCCACATCCACCCCCTTCCACTTCCCCCCCCCCCTCCACCTCCACCCCCCTCCACACACCTCCACCACCACCTCCCACCCCTCCCCCCTCCACCTCCACCACCTCCTCCCCTTGCCCCCACCCCCCCCCCCCCCCCAACACCCAACCCACCTCCTCCCCCCCCCCCTCTCCAACCCCCCCTCCCCTCCCCCTCTCCACCACCACTTGCGACGGTGGTGGCTTGACGGAATTTTTTTCTATGGAAATTTTAGCCGGAATTTTTCTCGAAATTTTTTTATCTTTATTTTAAAAAAGGACTTTTTAAAAAGAGAGGAAAAAAGGACCTAAACTAATTGTAGTTAGATTAACCCTCTATGTTAGGTTAGCTTAGTTAAGTAAGGTTAGACTAATTGGGGTTAGGTTAGGTTAGGTGAGCCTTAGGTTAGATAAGCCTTAACTGTAGTTAGCTCAACTAACTACCACCAGTTAGGTCCAATTAGTTAAGTTAGATAAACTAAACCAATTAGAGTAACTAAACTAGTATCAGTTAGTTGGCTCTTCAAACTAAAGGCCATTCACACCACCCTTAAGGTCAAAGATCCCCCCTAAGGCCTAATTTTTCCCCTAATTCAACACAACTTTTCAAGACCGTAACTCATCCATTTGGGATCCAAAATGAACCCCGATTGAACCAGCGTTTCACACACAGAAACAACACACTATGGGACATTTTTCTAGCCCATTGGACACCATTTCGGCATCCCTAGCACTCGCTAATTTGTGCCCCCGTGTGGGCTCCCTTTTTGCACTAATTCGCTCATAAGTTTCCACGGTGACCTCAAACAGAAAGGCTGCAAGATGATCCCGCATTACAAGTAGGCAATATAGCAATGCGCAGGAAAGAAAAGGTAACAACATACTTAGGAAGAATGAAAAGATTAATAGCAAAGTGTGTCCCCCCTCCCGACGACAAGAACCTCATAGCATGGTTTATCTTTGGACTGAAAAAATCCATTCACAAGGACATGAAAAAAGTCAGCAACTATGCACATTTCAACGACACTCCTGAAGCTACAATTGACATTGAGGATGACATGACTGATTCTGAGAGCGCGACATTGATGGCTATAAATCAAAGTCATCGCAACAAGAAATATTCAAAGAAGGGAAGCACTTCCAACAAAGATCACACCACCAAGTGGAAGTCATGGCCCTAAGAGTAAAAGATGAAATGATGCAGGCCATCGAGCAAAAGTTGCACATCTCTCAGCCACCACAATACCCACGGAGAGAAAATGTTTGGTACCCACATTGTATGGCCAACCATGCAACCAATGAGTGCCCAATCTAGAGGAATAGACAACACCCACAAGAAGTGGCTCAGCCCCCACGGTTATGGTGTCCCATTTGCAATGTTGCAGGGCATGATGTAAATACATGTTTCTATAATATGAGGGTAGCACAACCCCGACCCAACAATACCAACAGTCGCCAATCCCAGTGTACAGGTCCCACTGGCCACCTTCGGCCCTCAATTTTTGATCGTGTCTCCGACAGACAGTTGAATGGGTTACTTATGAATGCGAGGTTGGACGAGCCAATAACTCAAACACACTCGGTCAGGTTATTGAGCAATTGATCATATCACATTGTTATCTCCAGCATGACCTAATGCATAAGTGTCACATCTCAACCCACTAACAATGAGGACACAAGTGCCTCAATTAATAAGGAATCCCAATCCTCCGCAATATCCTCGGGCTCCCAATCTTGCTCCAGTAGTTCTGGTGCAACAATTCCGACCTGAAGAGCTGGGAACCTCACTATGAGTATGAAACAAAATACCCTATGTACTACATGTATGGCGGAGGAAACCATTGCATAGCAGAATGCCCACACAAGGGTAACCCCGTTACATTCCAACCTGTGTGCAGGGAATGCGAAGTTGGGCATGCCTGCATGGACTGCCCACTAAGAACAAAGCCTCAACCAACCATGGAAGTGAAGCCTGATGTACCCCTAGGGATGATAAGTGTGGAAAATCATAGTATGGCAACACAAAGTGTGGCATCATAGCCAGTCTTGATCATAACAAGACAATGAAAGAAGCGGCACGACAAAAACTCCTTTTCGCTCAAAAAGCAAAGAGGCCTCTGACAAAACAAGCCATGCCAATCCCACAACTTAGTGAGACCATGCCTAGCACATCCACGGAAAGGGCCACCCAAGAAGCCAAGGAATCGTTAATTAATAGAAACTCCAAGGTCAAATGGACAAGCCAGGAAACACTCATCAGAGCCTTGGACAAACATGCATCAATTATGCTAGGCAGTTATGACAAAACACTCAAGAGGAAAGTGCAAGCCTTAGCAATAATCCTAGAGGGGTCCCTCACCATTGATGACCATTTTCCCAACCTCAGCTTCAATCCAAATTATTACGGCATTGTATTGTTGATATTTCTTACTATGGAAATTATTTTATTTTAGTTGTGTGACTATGGCAAAGTATTCCATAGGAGCGCACCGGACACGGTGGGGGTCCTAGTGGATGTTTCGTGGGGTTTAGTTGGGGACGCCTAACTACCTGTGTTTTGCCAGGCTAAATGGTTAGTATTGTGGGTGATTCCATGATAATACTAATGTTGCTAGTGTTACTAGTGTTATTGCAATTGGTCGCAAGGCGTGTATTTTGATGTTTATAAATCAAGGATACAATTGTGTTGGGATTGGTTGATGTGATGATTCAGCAATTAATTGTAACAACTAACACAATCGATAGCTCGAGTACAGATAATGTTGGATAACAAGGAACGGAAATGATGAAGGTGATTTGGATTGATCGAAGTATCTAATGGCTATCAAAGGCCATGGGACATATTGTAAAGTAAGGAATTTTAAGCCGTGGGCTAATTTATTTTATTAATTGTGGATGAGGACATATTAAGCCTTGTGATATTTTAAGCTCGTGGAACTATGTTGAGCAATTCCTCTAATTATGGACAAGGGATGCTTTTGGATGTACTATTATTGGCTCTTTGCTTTTTGGAATTACAATTATAAATACTCTAGCTGGGAAGCAAGAGCCACCATCTTGGGGGGCAGATTGGACCCCATGCAGTGTCGCTCTCTCTTCCTCTTCTCTCCCCCACTTATTTCCTTGTTCTTTATTTTTATGGTTTTGATAAATCTTGAATTTGTGAGCATGTCTGATTTTTAATTTTCGTAACACAAATCAACAGATAGATGCTCAAACAACAAGTCGCCTCTTTCAAAGAGCCATATCTCTTCAAGGGCATTATGTGTGTTTGTTCAAAGAAATGGTTAACACTAGCTTCTTAAAAACATAGCAAGCAATCTACGGTGTTCATGGATTACAAGGAAAAGATCGACAACAAGCTCACTCCATCTATCATCGACGGCATCTTTACCATACTCATTGGGTAAAGACAACTGTGCACAACATCGTCTATAGACTCAACCATAACTTGAGGGCAAGTAATCGATCAAATCGGTTAGGGGAGTTGTTAACCCTGTGGCAACAAGGGCCAAAAGTGCAGTGTAGGACAACAACGATGAGAGCATTGTGTGTGTAGAGTAGCGGCAAAGCTCCTCTTGTAATATCTTGAGCCTAAAAGATGGTATGATGAAGCTTAAAGGATGAGGATAGCCAAAATCCTCTCTAGAAAAGATCCAGTCATACTTGCAAAATCAAGATCTAGAGAGAGAAATACTAAATCTAGAGAGATAAATACTAAAAGTCTACACTTTTTGAGGTCCCCCCACTTTGTGTAGAGATCCAAAAGATCCCCCCACTTTGTGTAGAGACTCAAAGGTCCCCCCACTTTGTGTAGATACCCAAAGGGTCTCCTACAAAAGAGGTCCCACCACGGAGGTGCCTACGGATTGTGTAGAGACCAACATGTATAAATATCTCTCAATGGAATGAAGCTCCCACTCTTTGGGGTTTCATGTTCAAGCTCATTATTGTGTTCATGTGATTGATCTCCATTGCATCCATGCTCTCTTACACTATCGTGTTCTAGCATTACCTTTTCCTTGCACTCCCTACCCTTGTACTCCCTCCTCCTCCTCCTCCCTCCTCCTCCCTCCTCCCTCTTCCTCCACCCTCCTCCTCCTCCCTCCTCTCTCTTCCTCCTCCTCCCTCCTTCCTCCCTCCTCCACCTTCCTCCTCCCTCCTTCCTACCTTCCTCCTCTCTCCTTCCTGCCTGCTCCAACTTCCTCCTCCCTCCTTCCTCCCCTCCTCCTCCTCCTCCTCCTCCTCCACTCTCCTCCCTCTCCCTCCTCCTTCCTTGTCCCTCTCCTCAACCCTTACCCCTTGAATCTGTGAAGGAGACTAGCTATCCACTCCTCAACCTTCGACTCCTCCCAAACCCTACAACCCCCTTTGAACCCTGGAACTCCTAGTTAGCTCTCTCAACCCTGTCCCCCTTTCAAACCCTGAAATCCCCTTCTAAACCCTTGAGCTCCCATGGAGGCGAGAGCCTCCATCAATCATTATGATCAAGCCCTCTTTCTCACCCATGCGCGCATGAGATCTGCTTTCCACGCTTTAGCCTACACCTCTCATCAAAATATGACCCGAGGACCTATTTTAGATTTGTGAACACCTATGCTACAATGAGCGATGACACAGTTGTAGGTGACCAACACTCTTGAGCCTGCACTTGGGAGAATAAGGGACAACACCAGGAAAGAGTTCCTATGAAACATGCTTGGTATTGGAGTGTGTAAAATCCTTGTTCTTGGAGAAGGTGATGAGGCAAAAGCCACCCTCTTCCCTCAATCAATGGAGTGAGTATGGAAACTAGAGGAAGAAGGGGGCTACTCTGATGAGGGTGAGGACCTTGAAGAAGATCTATAGGATAAGCATCACTTGTCTCGTAGATGTGCGTCCTTCAAAATTGGCTAAAATTAATATGAAATGCAACAATAAGACAAAAGGCCAAATCTGCATTTTTGTGGATCACACTTCTACTAAGGGCAAAGAAAAGATGCCTACAGCTAGTCATGTTAATTTTACTCTGGCCAAAAGTACTGAAAAAAATTATGCATCTTCATGGCAACTCCCTAAATACTAGCTCCAACCAAACCATGAGTGGTACCTACTTGTAACTAGTCTACCTTTGTGCCTTTGACTAGACGATGCAATCGCTCAGTAGAAGTTAGAGGTGTGGGGAAGACCCGGGTCTGTAGTGGTTAAAACAAGTACAATATCTGCTGACAATATCTATGACATGGGCAATGTTTTAGTGGGTACTAACTTGCTCACCCCTATTCATGGCAATGTGAGGAGCCATGCACCAATGTAAATCAAATCGTAACTTAACCACACTACATCATTGTACATATGCATATACCATTGAAATGCATCCCACTATAATATGTAGGGCCTCTGTGATCCAAATAAATGGAGGCTCTTTTGGGATTGTGTGAATTGCATGTCAATTGTGTGCAAGAACATCATCAACACCTCCTTCCTAGAAGACTCTGGAAGACATGGTGTCTTTTCTGGATATCAAATATTTTATGAATGCAGACATAATTTTTAAGACACTTTCATCATGGTCAAATATGAGGTCGAGCTATGTATTGCATATAATGACCCACATGGATGATGTATGTCTTGGTTCTTGGACACTTTTCCTATTGATGAAATTCATCTTATTCAATTATTTTGATGCATTGCATTCTCTCGTTCATGGGGAAAAGATCAGGCATATGGAAGCACCCTACTCATTTGGAGGGGGGACTGAAGGCACTTTATCCGATCTCATTAATGAACTATAGTGATTTAATGTAACTAAGGAATCCATGGTAAGTTACACAATGATGTAATGCACTATCAGCTAAGCAAAGATGTAAAAGAAGTGATAGGTAGCCAAACTCCATGCAATAGCAAGTCTATGTAAGGATGATTAAGGTAATGCAAAGGAGTGGTTCACATCATTTTGTTGTGTAATTTTTCTCTTATCTCATAGAGTCAACCATCTTTGCATAGTAGTATAGCTTAGCCCAACTTCTTTCCTCTTCATATGCTTAGAGCTTCCTTTCTGTCATTTGACTTGTCAAACGTATTTTCAACATTTCATGGAGCTTCGAACCCAAAAATCCCTTTTTGTTGCTTAAAAAAATTGATGTGTTCCTTCCTCTTTTTCAAAATTGCAGCCACCATTAGGCCATGATTGTTACATCCCATAGTTAGTAGAAACACATGCGTCCTTTAGGCAATTCTCTCGAGGGACTTGTATTGTAAAAGTGCTTTCATTTGGTATAATGCTTATTTAAAGTCCATTCCAATGAGTATTTTATTTACTATGAGTGTCAAGAGACTAGCGACTTTGAAAATCTCTAAGTTACAGGTGCATAGTAAGTGCACCTCTCATCTACAGATATGGAACCATGTCCTTGATTCCTCGAACCTTTATTTGAACTTGTATAGTTTGAGTGTAGAATACTATACTTACCTCAAACCAGTGCGCTTAGTGGTACCTCACATAACAATTAGCATGGTCTTCACTAGGGAGGGCTTCCCTTTTATTCATCATCATTATCAACAATTTGACCTACTAGCAACAAATTTTGAATCAATTCTTGCACATGAAGAATATAATTGATTATTTTTCTTTGTCATGAATTACTTCAAATTGCCAATTGAGCTTAGTGCTTGAATCTTGTATGTATGTCCATTGCCTATGAAAACATATTCCTTTACAGAGTTGAACACCATTCATCATCATAATGAGTTATCATGTGTGTAGGTGCATTTGAAATTACCAAACCGCTTTGGCTAACCACATTGTTATGGTTCAAGATCTCCTCAAATAGAAATAAAATTTCCATGTTGCTAAGACTCATCTTGATCATCATGTTGGGCATAATTGCATGACTCCCTGGACTTTTTCCTTAAGATTGATCTCTTTGTTTTTTGTGTCATGTACCTAATGTCCTAGTATCCCATAGTAATTTCAATTTCTTAAGCCTTTTAGGTGCATTTCATATTCCTAAAATCATTGTTAAACTGATAATTTCTCTCGGTATCACTTCCGTCTTTATTGTTCCATGCTTAGGCCCATTTGTTTGTTTTATTGACTTGAATATTTCTGCTAAAAATTTAATGTTGTTTATTTTTTGTTGAACTTTTTAGAGATTGATGGACAAGTGTAGCCTTTGGCATATCATCTTTCTCTCTGGACATTAGATTGGCCTTTTTTCCTTCTAAGAACAATAACCTCTAGCTACAAAGCTTCTTCATGATCTTTAGTATCATTGGATCCATCTTTGTAGGATCTATTATTACATTAACATGTCTAACATTCTTTCAAAAGTTGGAAGATTCTCTCTTGATCATATTCTCTACATAATCAAAGGTAAGAGAATTCCTCCTTGTAGTGAAGATTTGACTCCTAGAGCCACTATCTCTATTAGGAATGCAAAGTCCACCATTGTTTACTCGTTTGATACTTATTGAATGGGGGGAGCATGAGATTATAATGCAAAGTCCACCATTGTTTACTTCTTTTAATACTTATTGAGTGGGGGGAGCATGAGATTGGAATGCCACTTCATTGACTACTAGTTCCTCTTGCAAATGAGTGAGATAGTTAGTCGATTTATACACCCATCTCTATTAATAATGCCCTCTCCAAGTTCTTTTCAGGGCCATTCAATATAGCAAAACACCTCAGGGTGGAATAAATGAAAGTAGCTCCAAGAAAAGTAAAACAATATCTCTACAAGATGAGAGAAGCGCACCCAAGGAGTCTCCCTCCCTATCCAAGCTTTGACATCAAATGATGTAATATCACCTTGCTTTCACCTCTCGTACACTTCAAATCACTTGAACTTTTGAAGAACGAACAAGTACAAGGCAATGATCCTTGAAGACACACAAAGGAACCTATTAAAAGGAGAACCTCAATACAAATGAGTAAGAATGCTTATACTAGTGAATAAATAACTACAAAAGACTAGATTGTTGAGGTGTGTTGTAAAAATGCCAATTGCTTTGGCATTCCTCATAGGCATCTTTTTTTGTGTGTGGCTATCTATGTTGGTTTAGGCAAATTTCACGATTGTGAAGTTGTAACAAATTCTTCACTACATTTAGAAATTTCGCTAGCTCTTGGATTACAACTAATGATAGCTTTGCCACTTTTTGTTTTTGGTTCATGGAAAGGGTAAAATATTATTCTTGTGGTGGTCAGCTCTTACAAAAAGGACCCAAATATAAATAACTTTGGCATGAAAATTGTAGCCCCCATTGAGCTTCATGCAATTTCTAAGCAATATATAGAGGACCCTTATGGCATAGGAGAACCAAACTGGCCACAAAAAGGATCTAGACAAGAACTTATATGTTCCTTGACTCATCATTGTCATATTTCTTAAAAAATCCTTGCCACAAGCTAAAAGGCAAAGCAGATGTCTTTTAAAAAATGATCTTATTTCGTGTGAGACAATAGGAAGGTCTTCATAGAAAGTGACTTTATTTCTAGTTTGCTACTAGCAAAACACATGCTCTAATCACCCACCAAAAGCACAACAAGGATCGATGGGACCCCTTCATAGCACCAAGCAAATTTTCCCTCCACTTGCAAAATATCTCTCTTGAACCAGGTCCACATGATAGAGAGTAGTCTCAATTCTCCTCCATACACCTTTGACAAATGAGCATGACCAAAATAGATCTTCTCAAGACAATTCACATAACACATATCTAGGGTCAATGTCTATGATTTCGAAGTCTAAATTTTGAGAGAACCACTTTTGAACTAGCTTACAAAGGAAGGCTTTTGCGAACGTGTTCAATATTCCAAATACTAAACAAACATGTTTTGCTAGAAAGGTGGTTCTTTAAAAAGCCCCATTTGTTGCATCATAATTATAGCTACTATAGGATATCGTGGGAAATCTTCATGGTTGAATAGAATAAAATTTGGAACATTTAGGCAAGGTGAAAAATGATCGAAGCATGGATTGTCTATAGTATTTAAAAGCTTGGACATTTACCCAACTAGTCCTTCCTTTGTAAGCCAGCTCACAAGTGGCTCCCACTCAGAGATACAATTTCCAAGTGGGTGGACATTAACCTAGATGTTGTGTAAAGTGGCTTAAGAAGACGTACAACATGTATTCATCGTGCAAGCTTGATTCAAGAGTTCAAGATGTTGTGTAAAGTGGCTTGAGAAGGCCTACAACCTAGATGTTCTATTCATCAGTAAAATTTACTTAGTGCTATGGAGGAGTTCTTGTTAACCCTTGTTACACTTTGGCAAGTGATAAGAGCATGTGTTGTCCTAGTTATTTAGCCAAACACTAAAGACCTTTCTTGGTCCCCCTCTTTGCCTTTCCCCTTGGCCAGGTCCTTTGGCAAAGACTTTTTAAGGGATGCAAAAATAACAATTCAATGAGAGTAAGATCTCCCATAGAGCCCTTTTGTGAGTGGCCATTAGGGGAATTTTGGACTCAAAATGGGCCTCTTGGATTAGTCCCTTAAGATTTGTGATTAGCAAACCAGCCAATGGGAAGGCTTGGACATCAAAAGAATGGAGGATTCCATATTGGCCTCTCATTAGTGGAGAGTCCTCCTTGGTCCCACTAGGCTTCCACTTGCCTCTCTCTTGCCCCCACCACCTCTTGAGGCATTTACTCCCCCCTTTCACTTTTGGATGGTCCCCATACCCTCCTAGCCTCTCTTGGTAGGCCCCCAAATCCGTGACTTTTTTCCAAAAAATTGAAATTTTCCAAAAGTGTCCCTAGCACCCCAAACTCCTCCCAGGAGTCTCCCCAAACTATCCCCATTGACTCCCCACCTTTCTTTGAGCCTCTTCCTCCTCTCTACCTCCTCTCAGTCTCCTCCCAACATCTTCCTCCTCTCAACCTCTTCCTCCTCCCAACCTCTTTATCTTTGCTTGCTCCCATTCTTTCTACAATGGTGAAGCACTCCCCTTCCCCTAGGCCAAAGCTATTAATTCAATCTTGTGTGGGTCGCATTTTGAAGGACAACTGTGATATTTGGATCCCTCAAGAGTTTAGGTTAATGTCATGGTTCACAATGCAACCATCTGCAATAGGTCCATTCAAGGTTTCTAGAAAGGATAGAGCAAAGAAAGAGAAGCATTGGAAGGGTCGCATTGTTGGGTTTTGTAATACAAAAAAAGAACTTAAGGTGAAGGTCCAACACGTGTACATGGCTCGAGACATGAACTTGGATCCTACCAGTCAAACTTGCTTTCCTTCAAATTGTATCTCTCTTTTGCATTAACTTTTTTTCATTTTCAATTCAATTTTGTATTCTAATGATTGTATGTGAGCATGCATTTTGAGAGAGGGTGTCTTGTGGTGATTGTAGAGGGGGAGAAGGGCAGGGACAGAGAGAGAGAGATGGAGGGGTTGAGGGGCGTTAGGGGAAGATAGTAGAGGGGAGAGATTTGTGAGTGAGAGAGAGAGAGAGAGAGAGAGAGAGAGAGAGATGTGTGTGTGTGTGTGTGTGTGTGAGAGAGAGAGAGAGAGATACGTAGAGAGTGAGAGAGACAGATTGATTGGCCCATTAACATCTTTCTTTGCTTTCTATGTAGATATCTTTCCCTCTACCAAAGTTGAAACCCAGCCTCTGGATAGTCTCACGGGAATATTTCAAGCTTTCCATTCAAATATTGGGGAATTAATGTTCTCAAGACAGTGCTACGTATGGATTGTGATGTAGTGGACACCACAGAGTTAGAGGTACATATGCCCAATGGGGATATCCAAGATCTTGAGGTCACAGGTAGTTGGAGCTTGAAGCACGTTCGAGAATACATCGCTGTCACCTTTGATGATAGTGATTTTTTCTTTACACTAAACGGGAAGATAGTAAGAAGGCGACTCGAAGGAACATCAATGCTTGAGAAATGGAAGCCTCCTTGTAACTTGTCCATTGATACTAGTATTGAATAAATGTAATAGTTTTTGAAGTGTGATGTCATTTGTATTGGCAATGAGTATACTTAATAAAATTAGTAGTTTTTGATGTGTGTTGTAATAGTTTTGAAAATATGATATAGTTTTTGAAGTGTGTTGTAATAGCACTTGAATAAACGTAAAAGTTTTGAAACTGTGTTGTAATAGTTTTTAACTAACTGTAATACTTTTTGTTAAGTGTGATGTCATTTGTACTAACATAAGGCTCCCTATATTCCAAAAACAAATCCATTATTTTGGGTGGCGGGGGGAGGTAGGGGGAGGCAGGATGGCAAATTATTTAGGCCAATATATTACATTGTCCAATATTTTATTGCCTAAATTATAGTCGAAACTTTAAGGTATTTAAAGAGATTGAAGTCAACTATATAAAGGGCCATTAGGTATGACATAGCCTTTATTGTCCTCACCTCCTAGACAACCTGCTCTTGCCATCTTCCACAAACCTCCAATGGCCACACCCCACAAGGCATACCATGACTTCGTCGCTTCTACTCATCATTTGAGTAGAGAGGCAGAGTTGTATGACATTTTTGATCGTCAGATAGATGTCATCGGCACAGTCCACAAGCATCTAGATCTCTTTAGATATATGGTAGATTACGTGAGAGCGAAAACCAAGCCTTACCTGATCCGGCTAGAAATAGATAGAGTACAGTGGGTTCCTATGAATCTCCTCATTGACTGTCACTGGGGGCTGATAGCACTTTCAAGTTTAGATTGCAAAGAATTTGCAAATCCCTTAATCCAAAAAGTTTTAGAAGGATTTCCAAGGATGAAGAGTTGGATCTGCAAGCAGGTCCTATAGGAACTCATTTTGTATCCTTGGAAATAGCCTATTGTGTAATTCTTTTGGAAATGGAGGACACAAATGCACCTCCATTCATCAATGTAGAGGCACCTCTTCTTCTAGTAGTAGGGCAAGATATGGACATTGAGGAGAATCCTGATGTGGTTGCGGAAGTCGCCATTGCTCTAGATTGTTCTAGTGCAACTTTGGACAAGGGAAAGCACATAGCAAAAATAGAGCAGACGACAGAGTTGGTTGTGGTTCCCAAAGTAGGCGGGACATCATCTCCCACTGGACAGCCCCAGAACAGGAAGAGGAGGAAGGAGAGCAAAAAGAGGAGGAAGAAGGTATGATGGATGAGGTTTTGATGCAAACCCTTCCATATATTTTGATTGAAAACAAAGAATATTTATTATTGATTAACATTCAATATATTAAAAAATTGAGAGAAGATAAAGTACTGGGGGCACTCTCCGCTTGAAAGAGTAGTAGTAACTTAGGTTACCCAGAAGAGGGGTTGGATAGGTGCATAGATTTGGCACGTGCAGCATCTGATCTTAAATATGTGGGAGGAAATGCATGACTCTACTAATGCATCAGTTACAGAGACAGAGTTCCGTGAGGTCCAAGAAAGATTAGAGGCAGAGAGGGCACAGAAACGCCAGAGACTTGAGAATACTACAGAGGCCTTATCATCGGCACCACCTCCAACAATTGATGAGAGCAAAAGCTCCATCGATATAACTCGGCCGGGAATGGACAAACAAGATGCTGCCCACATTGTAAGTTCATGATATTTTGTCAATATGAATGAATTTATGTTCTTAGTTTGGCATTGAGAAGATTACTGATGTTATCTCAATTTTTAGGACATCATAGAAGTTGATAAGTTTGCGGCATGTAAAGGGGGTCGAGGTGACAGCATCGGTGTGGATTCAACACTAGGACACTACATGGGAATGTTCGAGTGCCATAGCCTAGTGTGCTTCCATACTTTGTTCTCCCCTTATGGGAAGGAAGAGATGATAAAGTGCAAGGCACTTTCAAAGCTAGTCTCCCTTGTGCCTTTACACCCCTCTGCGTGCAAGTGTATTTTGGTGAGGTGGGACTTGGCACTATCTACTTTTGGAGAGAAACTAGCAAGAAGAATCATGGCAGTTGTGGTGCTTTGGCAGGTGTTTATGATGCTGGGCAGCTTGTAGAATCTATCAGTGAACCCACTGTTTTGTCAACTCAGAGGAGAGTAGCAATAGTAGCTAAAGCTAAGCAAGCAAATATTTTGTAAAAAGTGCATCTATTGGATGCAATATACAAGAAATATTGTATAGACATCAAAATTTAATATATATTTCTCTTGTTTTCCAAATGGGCAGTGTTTTGCATTATAATTGAGTTTCATTTCTTGGATTTTAGTGTATCCTTAATTTAATTATACGGTTGATTTTGAAGAAAAGTGCATTCCCTTATCAAAGGTTTCAAGAATTCTTCAAGTTACTAGGTGTATGAATAGACAAGATCAAGATTGGTGATGAACTCTAATCAAGATAGCACAACAAAAGGTTAAATTGGATGCACAATCTCAAACCCTTCCATATTTAGATTCATCTCGAGACTAGGAATGTTTTGCATCCCAAACCTAGGAGGAAAATAGAACAATAATATGGTGGCTAATTTAGTTATGTGCATGGTTAGTTGGAAGGATTAATGTAAATTAAGAGGATATATGCTCCATGATTGAGATGGCAAGCTCTCACTTATGCCAATGGTTCCACATGGAGATGGCAATAATCCACACGTATACTTGGTTGGTGTTTGTGTATTATCAAATTTGGATAGAGAACAAGCATATGACTGACTCAATCCTAGCATAGGAGATTGGGTTTTGACTTTTATGGAAATTGTGGCTAAGGGGTTCTACATACAATTGAAGATGTAGGCCCTTATGGTGTAAAATGTTGTAAAGTATGCTAGGAATAGCCAAAATCGCTTTAGAAGTGTGCCTTGATATTCTAAAGGCATTGATGATGACTGCAATGAAGTTTGATACAAAATGGTAAGGTTGAAAAATGCACTGATAGCTATGAGCAATTCAAAGTGGGTCCCAAATTTCAATGCTAATGATCAAGATATGGGTTTATAAATTGGGACACATTTCAAGCATGAAGAAGCAAATTGATTTGGGCAAAAATTTTCTTTGATCGGAAGGTGGCCATGATATAGGCACTTTTTTTTGTTTTTTTTATGTATTTATTTCTTGTGTGTGTGATGGGTGCGTGTGTAAGTGATGGGGGATGCATCCCCCAATTTTAAAAAACAAAAAAAAGCCCCCGAGAGGCCTTGGGGTCCCCGTCTGGCCCAAAGTCGTGCCCGCGTGCACCAAGGCCTCTCGGGGGCTTTTGGGTATGTCTTTCTTTTGGAGCATATATTACCCCCATCACACACACACACACCCATCACACATAAATAAACAAACGTTTTAAAAAAAAAAAAGCCCCCAAGAGGCCCTTGTGCACGCAGGCGTGACTTTGGGCCAGACAGGGGCTTTTTTTTGTTTTTGTTTTTTTTTGCGGATGCATCCCCCATCACTTACACACACACCCATCACACACAAAAGAAACAAATACATTAAAAAAATTAAAAAAAGCCCCCGAGGGGCCCTGGTGCGCGCAGGCGTCTAGCCCAAAGTCGCACCAGGGCCCCTTGGCGGCTTTTTTTTGTTTTTGTTTTTTGGGGGGATGCATCCCCCATCACATACTAGTGTCTAATCACACTCTACCATGATTATTGACTAATTACATACTAGTGAATATTCTACCATGATTATTTGCCATCAACAATCAATTACATTATGTACATACATCAAACATGGAAGTAAATAATACACTGCAAGATTCCACTTGAAAATGAAAGCTCAAAGTTGAAAATCTACAAGAAAAATAGTTTCCAAAGGGTTCTATTAACAAAAATATTTACAACCATCTTTGCACAAAATTGCTTTTGACAACCAAAATTGGTGTCCATAGTGAATACAACAAAAAATCTTATCTATGGCCTAAGTTGTGGGTCTTCTCTGATCCACCTTGCTAGTTGCATGTCTTTTGCCATGATCGTAACCCTCTTGGCATGGATTGCACACAAGTTTGTGTCCTCAAGAAGAGTTACGATCACCACTTCTGCTACTTCTTGTATGGCGACCAATGCGATTGATTGAATACGATAGTTGTCCCTCTAGGACTGCATAATCTCTTTCACCAATCGAGCGAATGGAGCTCTTGGGATTAGAAGGTCCATGCTACTTTGGTACGTTCTTATCTCTTGAAGCGCCTTCCTTCGAGGCTTTCTGCGGTGTCTTCTAGGGACTCCACCTCACCTACTACAAGCTTTGTCTTTTCCTTTTGCTATGCGATGCAATTCTGGCAAAGATTTTCCACTCTATCTAGAATGTGGAAAGTCCTGAGTAGCATTGTGCCATGCGGTGGCTCTCCATTTGTGCCCTTTGTTGTTGAGCCAATTGAATCCGCATTTGCCTGGCATCTTCTTGTCCTCTTGCCCATTCTTCCAATCTGTGTATTTTTGCGCTCCTAGTTCTTGAGGTGCCTCGAGTTGACTCTGAGGATTGGATTGCTCCCCATGATCTTCTTCATCGTCATCTGTTTGCTCATTGGTTTCTGTCCTCTCCTCCTCCTCCTCCTCCTCCTCCTCCTCCTCCTGCCTCCTCTTTCTTCTCTCTTCAATCATTGCATTGTATACATCGGGAGGGATTGGGAGCTTTGTTCTGGAATCAACCAGTCTTCCAATCTACTTTGTTCTTGCCATGTCGGTGATGGTGGGGCTTTGGGAAATGTGACAGTAGGAAGGAATGTACTAGTATGAGAGAGTACTGGTGGTACTGAGAAAATTATTTGCATATATATAGGGGTATATTTATTTTTTGCATCATTATTACTTCGCCCCCCCCCCCCCCCTTCCCTTCCCCCTTTACCCCCCCTCAACCCCTCCTTCCCCCCCCCCCTATTTGTCATCGTCCCCTCGAGGGTTAACCTCACAAAATTTTAGTGTACCACATGCATTGTAAAGAAGGGATATTTATCAAAAAAATTACTTAGTTCATTAAAACATTGGGTTTTTTCATTCAACTTTAGGAAAATTTTACGTAAAGAGGAGAGGTGTTTGTTTTGGGGGAAAAAACTTATTTAAGGAGTTTTTGAAATTCCCCTTGAACTTCGGTGAGGTCGCTCCCCCAACCTTTTCTCATCGCCCGCCCTTGTTGGATCTATAAGTACAAAATTTAACACTTGTTTTTTAAAAAAAAGAGCCAATTAATCAAATGTCCATGAGAAATATTAAAGTGCAATTTTAATTAACATCAAAGTACATTTGGTTTAGCGATCCAACGCTTTCCAACACAACTTCTATGTTTTTGGGAAGCTTGCAAAGATATCCATGAATGCCTTCTTTTACTCATTTGAGTTCGACGAACTGCTTGGGCTCCGTTTGCAAAGCTTTATTCCTTGCAATCAGAGGACCTGACTATACTATGATAGAACCATTGAACATCTCATGAAGAGCATTACTTCCATTAATCCTGACTATACCACGATAGAACCACTCGAACATCTCATGAAGAGCATTACTTCCATTAATCCCGACAATACCATGATAGAACCACTCGAACATCTCATGAAGAGCATTACTTCCATTAATCCCCCCTCCATGTGCGAACTCTTGAAATAAGCACCTCGAGCTCTATAATGAGACTTTTCCATCCCTTGGGCAGTCCAAGCATTCAAGGAACCATATTGGCGAAGAAACCATGGACCATGAGCATAAAGAATGTGCTACATACAAAAACACATGAGGTAAACAAGAATAAATTGATTGCAATTAAAATTTTAAAAATAGCAAAGACCAAACACACCATGTAGTGAGTGATTCACCCCATTCATCTACCATGGCTTCAATGAACTCTTTCACGATGACTTTATATAGTTGCACATCATCATCGTCTATGGAAGGCTTCCTCAAGATCTTTACCAAATTATCCAATTCTTTCAAACATGTATTCTCAAGGTTTTGACATGAGGATCAGCTTCCAAATTAGTGGTGCAATCACATAACTTTTTCCAATAATTCCAATGCAGATTTAATCGACGTTTTCCATGATTGGACAAAAACGTTCGTGCCTTAGAGCCTCCCATGGACACTTTATTTGGAATATTTCTTGATATTCCTGACAATTGTGCATCTTTGATTAGCTTTACATTTCCCCCATGTAGACCCATGCTCGAGAGTAAAGCTTTGACCCTTGCTATACATGATGCCGCTCTCTCCTTCGATTTCATGTTCCATGCATATACAATGTGCAAGTAAAGCAATTTATCAATGAGCCGCATCTCAGCATGTAGCACACAGAAATGCACTCTTTGTAATGGAATGTTTAAAATTGGATCCCAATTTTTATTGTTTTGATCTCTGTTGCATGCATCATCCTGATTGCAACTCATTACTCCATTGCTCCAATACATCCATTTGTTAGCCTCATCATCTGTGATGTCATTCATTACATCTTTAGCATTCCCAAATTCTTTTCCTCTTTTTACTTGCTCTTTCCCTCTATGTATTCCTATGTTACTGCCTCGAGGTTGGTGAGTGCATACAATAAAGACATGGATATGTCGCATTTGCACTCAATTCCATTCCAAACATACACTTCAATGTCTTAAGATCTCCTGCCATGTGCCATTCAACTTTAAATGATCCGAACCCTTCAACTTGAAGCAACTCTCCTTTCATTTGCACATCTATGACACTTGGAATTGGAGATCTATCAAATACCCATTTCAAGAATGAGTGTGTCTCTTTAGGAAGTTCAAAAGCGGCAAGCCACCAAATGTGCTTTTCTGATTGCACACTTAAATCTTCCCTAATTTCCTTATCTTTGGCATGTTCGAGGGCTTTATTCATCAAAGTAATACTAACCCTCTCCACCTTGTGGCCTTTTACAACCTCACACTAATTTAATTTGATAACGAATACTAACTTTCCTTCACAATCTGAAAGATTAAAAGATTTACATGATTAGAAAAGATTTCAATAAAAATTCCAGCTCTCTAAACAATATAGTTTTAATATACCCTATGCTTTCATGTTGTAAAACTCCACCATTGCAACTTGGACCCTATGTACATCCAAAAAAACATTATTATGCTCTATGTACTCAAAGGTTCTTGGTCCTTGCTTTGCCCCTTTGGTAGTTGGTCCTCCTTTCTTTTTGCTACGTTGGACATTTGCCTTGTTTGTGCCTTCCAACATCATGCTTTCTGAGATGTATATAAATCCACCCAACAAATCTTGAACAGCAGAATTTGTTTCTTTCCTTGCATTTCTAACGTATACTGGTCTCGGCAATAGACGATTCTTAATGCCTTGACCTCGAAGTGAATTTACAAAGACATTATACACAGCTAAGTACCCTTTCCAACTAATGCCAGCAGCATCACATGCATGGACAACTTTTGATGGATCTACAAGATTCTCTAAATCAGTTGCAACCTCTTGTAATATTGCATGTCGCAATGCACGCCGACGAGGGTCCCTAAGAATAGAAATGAATTCTTTCTTCTTAACTACACTCTTTACGGTACAAAGTTTGTCAGAGGAATTTCTTCCAATAACCTCCTCCATAAAATTTCTGCAGAAATCATGATAACATTAGAAAAATAAATGACTCATTTGTAAGTAATGCTTCATAATTACAAAATAGTTCAAATATACATACCTTGTAGCTTTCACCCTGTGTTTCCTTGCTCCACCACATATGCCAAGCTCTCCATTAGTTGCACAGGCTTGATCCTATGTTTGTAACCTAGAGGGGTTCTTTTTATCCTTTCTAATCTCCTAGTTGATGTAGCAAGCTCTTGTTGGATACATCAAGCCTTTTTTAACAGTTTGTTCTTCTCATCTATTAATCTTGTGATTGTCTCTTGTGACCTCTCTTTTGCAATTTCTGAGTCAGCAAGTTTTTTTTGTTCTTGGGTTAGTTGTTCTTGGAGGTTATGCATGGTATCTCTAAGTATCTTTGTCTCTCTTTCCATTCTCAACAAGTGAACCTTCGCAAAGTGTGCTTCAGTATTGGAATGGTCGATGCGTTTACAATATCCTAGTAAGCCTTGAAGACCATCACCTACGTATTGAATCAAACTCGTCACATTTTCAAACAAAGGTGGAGCACCTGTCAAAGGATCCACTGGATAGAGTCCACCAACACTCCATAAGTCGACATGCTTTGTTCCTTGTTGTCATAATTGATGTAGTGTATCTTTGCCGCTGGCAACCTTGTGGCCACAACATTGACGAGTTGTGGCATATTCTGGTGCAACTTCGATGTGTAAGGTGCTTTTTCGTGGCTTGTTGGTGCGATCTTCAAATGGAGCCATGAGAGGGATTTAGAAATAAGGCCTTGGATCAGTTCAAAGAATAGAATAGCATCAATGGAAACAAGTTTCGGACAATGGAAAGATATAATAGGATCAATTGAAGCAAGTTTGGGGCAAGATGATGAGAAGAATTGAATTTGGGTGTTGCAAAGTGCTTACGATAGAAGGAGTATGAATGTGGGATTGGAAGATGATCACGGTGAGAAGGAGTAGGATTTAGATGTTGAAAAGTGATTTGGGTGCATAGGCATGGTTGGGGGGAGGGCAAAATGTGATGGGCTATTCTTGTGCGACTGGTATCTTTTTGTATCGGATAAAAAATGCTATGTAAACCATGAATAAGAGCACTCATGTGTAGGAGGCAGTAGCACTGATAGGCACACATGTAGCTAGCATGGATAGGGTAAAAGATAGTAACTAGAGAATACCATGACATTGGCCTCCTATTTTTTGAGATGATACTTTGTATTGAACATATATTTTGAAAATAACTATGTGCTTGTATGAAGAACCCTGATTGCAGGAAATGGTGAGGAGTAGCATTTAGATGTTGAAAAGTGATTTGGGTGCATAGGCATGGTTTGGGGGGAAGTTTTGAAGAGTTTTGGGCCATTTTGGGCGCTTTTAAATTTTCAAATTTTTGGGCTAGGGTGTACCCGCGAGATACTTTTTGGGAATGTGGACCATCTAAAGGTTGTAAAGAGAGTTAACTTTTTGAGAGTGGGGGGGCCCTCCAACTGGGAGAGGGAGGTGCACTTTTGGGGACCACCAAGGACCTAGGAAGATGTACTTTTTGGTCCCCATATGGGGTGATGGGACCCTTTGCAGGCCTTATTAGTTCTTAATCCATTTTGCTAATCCACTCCTTATGAGGTCCTTTTTGGGTCCAAAATTCCCCTAATGCTAGTTTCACAATACATAAGGGTTCTTTATCGTACTGCTTGGGAATTATAGACTCGTGGTGGAGGATGTGAAAAGGAAGGAGTGTTAGTGGAGGTGGGAGAGGGTGAAAATGAAGGAGGAGAGACATGCACTAAGCTAAGGGGGGGGTGTATGGGGGGAAGGCCCAGAGGGGAGGAAAGTGGGGGAGCATTAATGGAGGCGGAGCCTTCCTCCAATGGCATGTGTATTCCTTGGTGTCCATTCCACAATGTTAGCTCCTCCTCCATTTTCCCCATCCCCCGTGCCCCCTCATTCCCCCCTTTTCATACCCATATACAAAACTAGGGCCCCTCTAAGGGTGAGGACACTCTTCTACTCAAGTGATAGAGCTTCGCTTGTATAAAGAGGCATGAGGTCATAGATCTAGTTCTTGCCTTTCCAATCTATATGCACCCCTTCATTTTGGTGGAAGATTGGTGCATCTCAACCATAGGGTAATTGAGGCTAGGAGCCAAAGACCAAATGACTCATCAAGAATTGAGATTCATTTTATCCAAGGTGAAAAATAAGGTGAATCCAAATAATTAGCAAAGTGATTGAGATTCAACGATTGAGATTCATTTTATCCGAGGTGGGAAATAAGGGGAGTTCAAATACTTGATTTACATAGCCTACCTTAATGGGGCCCAAGTAAAATAAATGGGTCTTCTTGATTGGTGACTAAGGGGTATGTGAAATTAAGTAGAGCCATTAAGTAAAGCCATTATGTCCCAAGATTGCAAAAATGAAATTCGCAATCTTGAATTTCCATTATACATGTTTTTACGTTTTTTTTTTAAGTTTTAACATTACACCTATCACCTATCAGCACAAGGAGAGGGAAAGATAGCAAACAAAGATTTTTCATTAGTCTAACTTGGATACAAGCTCTTTTGGGAGACAAAGGGAAAATGAATAACATGATTTACGGAATGTGGCCGTTTGTTAGAGCTATTGTGATTCTGCACATCTAGAAGTATTGCAAGAGCTTGCCTTCTTTAAAAATGTTGTTATTGCAGAGCCATCTCATGAGACTATTACTGATGATGATATCAGTAGGCCATTGAAGTATTTTGGTAGGAGGTACTCACTATTCCAACAGATTTCTCTGGTGTGTGATTAGATTGAGTCGATCTTGCCTACCTGAAACACAATGCTTTTTGTTGTATTTTTGACATTTCTTAGTCTTTTTTTTTTGCCCGAAAAAAAACAAGGTGAAAGATCAAAATCATTCATGAGGCCTACCTTGGAAGCTAAGAGAGAGAAGAAGAAGAAGAAGAAGAAGAAGAGAGAGAGAGAGAGAGAGAGAGAAAGGGGGAGAAAAAAATGGGGACACAAATAGCAAGCAAGAAGAAGAAGAAGAAGAAGAAGAGAGAGAGAGAGAGAGAGAGAGAGAAATGGGGATAAAAATAGCAAGAACAGAGGACAAAAATAGCAGCGATGGACAGCCAATCACCCATTTGCACGCGTCCAAAAATTCACCAAACTACCACTCCAACGCGGCCACCCAGCAAGCCACAATTAGAAGCTTTATCATCTCAAAACAAAGAAAACGATTACTATAGCCTTTCCCTAGGCAGGCCAAAAACACCAAAGAATAAGAAACACGTGGACAAGCAAGCGTCTTATCCAAATGCAATAAGGAACACGTGTTATCCCAGTAAAAAAAGGTTAAGGATGTTAACAGTTATACATGTGTAATAGTGTGATTGGGACGTGGTTGAATTACGGAATTGCGGTGCACGAGTCCTGAGTCCTGCCTCACCTGTCCACTTTCAAAGCAGAGACTCGATAGGAGAAGAGAATGAATGTTGGAAGCTGGCTGAACTCCTGGAACTTGGAAGCGCCAAGGAGAGAGTGACTGAGACAGCAGCAAAGGGAAGAGACTGTGAATAGAACCAGTGAACTGCCCCCTTCCTTGAGAAGGAAAGAGGTCCAGGCGCTGGGGAACTCAACTTGAACCTGCGTCGGTAATAATAAGGGGCTCAAGTTTTTGAAAAGAACCAGGGAACTGCCTCGTTTCAACGACCTACAGTCTACAATCAGTCAGACTCAGCAGCGTCAACGAGGCGATGAAAGGGAGCTGACACGCGATGAGAAGTGGTGCCTCTCAGAGTGCGTTTTATCTGTCCTTTGGGAAAGCCTCCTCCCAATATAAAGGAGAGCAACTGTTGGACCTATGGATGGAACGTTGATTCGCAGTGCAAAAGCTCTGAATCTTTTTGTGATGTCCTTTCCTTGCTCAAAGTCTGTTATTATGCGGCTACTCTTAAACTGGTCTACGTAGTCTAGAGTTTTGAGCTTTTGGGTTTTGCTGTTAAACCATCGACCTGCTCTAAGCTTGTGTATCCTTACGTTTGAGCTTTTCGGTTTTGCTGTTAAACCATCGCCCTGCTCTAAACTTGCATAGTCTAAAGTTTAGAGCTTTTGGGTTTTGGCGTTAAACCATCGACAGCTTCGAGAGCTGTACAACAGATATACGCTGTTAAGCGCCCTGTTGATGGAGAATCAACAGTGAAAAGAGTGATGGGTAGAAGCAAGCGATGTAGAATACAAACATATACAGTATTAGAGAGATCCATAAGGTAAAGAGATTGATCCTCTGGACTGTGATCAAAGACCTCCACTTGCTCAGATTTCTCCACTGCACAGTTGCAGAATGAACAATAACTCCTCCTTCCAGGCATCACGATCCGAGCTTAATCAACACCCCTCCACCAATTTTGGCTTGTCGCAACCTCCACCAAAGCTTTAATGCACCTGGGTCCTCATCCCTGACTGATTCCCATTGCCATCCATCCTTATTAATAGCTCTCTCCTCCCCTTCATCAACACAAAACGGCCTTCGCAATTTCGCAAAACCAAACAAACAAACCCAATTACACAGCACGGTAGCTAGTGGCAACCCCCCTCTTCAATTCGAAAGCCTGTTTGTTTTAACTTCTAACAGTCGGTTACGCTAAAATGCGTCAGCCCATATTTATAAAGCAGGGGGCAGCTCTAAATGCATGACCTCAGTATTAAGTATAGATTATTACTGCGCCAGATATGAGAATCGCATGCCTACGGCCATGTGATGACAGCTTAAATAAGGTCGCTGGTAAAAATTGAACAGGCTGACGTCCTCTTGTCTGGGATGCATGCATGTATACATGGTATCCTATGCATTTTCAAGGCCATCATGGACCTCTTTCTGGCCAACACTCAATTCCATCCGTGTTGCTTCACCAGTTCGCCTGCTCAATTTAATTCGCAGTCATCTCCATCATCCAGTTCATTCAGCTCTCTTTATCCCCAGCATTCTATGCTTCACCCAGGTCCCACACTCACCTCCTCCGTCTCACTTTAGCCCACCATTTTATGCTTCTCCTCCTCATCGACAGCAATTAACTAGACCAGCAATTGCTCCTGTACAGGTATGTGTGAAAGGACGAACCTCATATGTCAAAGCATTAATGCTCTCAACTCCCATAGAGCTTAGCTTTATAAGCTAAATATTTATGTGTATGGATTTTAGTTGAAAGTTGTTGCATTATAAATCTCGAGTTGAGGGGGGGCGATACCTAGCATTTTTCTCATCAAGTTTCTTCTCTTACCATTATTTTTGTTGGGTGAAGTCTACTTCTCATGCTATTAAGTAAATTTCCAACACCTCAATCATTTTTCTCATCAAGTTTCTTCTCTTACCATAATTTTTGTTGGGTGAAGTCTACTTCTCTTGCTATTAAATAAATTGCCAACACCTCTAGATATCTCCAATGGAGAGGTTTCGATGGCAACCCGTACTACAAAATGCTAGATATAGTATCTAATCTGGCCTACATTGGGATGAACCCTTAAGAATCATCCTTTCATCTTGCCCCCTCATCATTCCAACTCTTGTGACGATGAGCACCTACCGCTCCATCATTTTCCTCACTTTTTATTTAGAGTGTAAAACTCAATCAATTACAAGGCTCATGTCCACATACTTTGACTTTTCTTTCCTTACCTAACTCATCATTGGGTCATCAACATAATGTTGTAATCCTCTATTTAATCTATGTGGTCACCTCTCTACCATTTACCTTAAGGCCTTCAATACACATTAAAGCTTTACACCCAAATACTCAATTAATTAAGATCATCAACTCAATCTCTTCCATTCATCCAATTCATCGTACAACATGTATCATCAATATTAAGATAGATAAAAGTCAACCTTATACCCTCATACGTGGTTGTTGCAATTCAATTGTTAGAAAAAGGACATATTGATACACAATTTACCCCCAAAGGTTCACATCTACCTATGGTAGTATTTTGAGATAAAGTATAGCGCTAGTAATTTTATTTAACTTGATTGCCAAGTCATCACTATGAGCGATCAAGTTGTGATTTCATTGAATTCCAATTTTGACAACATGTTCTTATGATTGGCCTATGAAATACTTGAACACACTTTATGACCATGGTGAGTTGCATCTTTTACAATGATGATGATGGGTATTCTCCAAATTGACAACAATTTTGCACACATGAGCAATCAATCCATGGCTTTTTTGAAAGGAGAAACCAATCAATGCTTCTAGAAGTTGCAAAAACACTCATTATTACCTTTTCAATGAAGTTAGATGACTAACTATGAAGCCCATCTTGCAACTTTAATATGCTAGTATTGATGGTAGGTGGCTTGTAATAAAACAAATGATGGTAGGTGATTTATAGAGAAATGGAACCTTTTTACTTAATTTCATGTGATGGCAAGCACGAATAGTAGTTTGAAATTTCTCTATCATTGGAAATTAGCACAAATATGATTTGGTGGGTTTCTTTGACGAATCCACTACAAATAGTTTCTTATTTTCTTTCAATACATATAACAACTAGTTGTGGGACCCAAGTACATCTTTTAGTTCTAGCTTATTACTTAAAAGAAATAAGTTTCAAAGATGCTTCATAAACACCACATTTGACACTGTTAGGGATATGTGTTCCACTCCAAATATATGTTAACAAGGTTATAGACCTATACATATATGATACAAAGCGTGGCAACGAACATCAAACACTTTAGAGTTTCAAAGGCAATATGTGCATCACAAGGTGTAAACAATGAAGTCCAGGATTCTACACCTGGTATATGAAGTGTATGATTATGAAGCAACATAAGTCTTTTTCTTGAATGTTTGTATCTTATAAATGCCTATTAGCATTGCTTATATCAATACAAGGTATAGCAAACCAAAAAGGATTCATCACCTCATTAATTGCTAGTATCCTTTCTCGATTGTTCTCTCTTCATGGAATGTGCACACCTTGAAATATCATTAGTTAGATCTAGGGCTAAGTTTCTCTCCCAATGAAAATTATCCTATTAAGGTCAAGCAAAGTCACATGCCTTAGTGGTTGGAGACTTCATGCATGATCAATGTAGTAAGACATCTTTGTATGCCATCATAAGGCAATTGTTGTGCATGATGGGGAAATATTGGAAGCCAAAGTTATTCAAATGGGTTCATTGATTATAGTTCAATCAACTTTGTTAATTGATCCGTAAGCATAGAGGTCTACCAATTATGTGCCAACTAAGAATTACCTTCATATTAAGGGAATGTACAGGAGGGTGTTGAAAATGTGATTCACCAAAGGGAGAGACGTGAACACAGATAGATTGGGGTTGTATAGTTCATCTCTCTCTCTCTCTCTCTCTCTCTCTCTCTCTCCATGTGCAATGCGCATAGAGTGGGCTGGTTCTTCCTATTCCTTGCTGGTATGTGGGAAGGATTGGCCCTCTATCGTCCTTCTCCCCATCCTTCAAATCTAGCTCAATACTTGATGGCACATGTTTTTTATGCCATCTGCCACCTCACACAATGACTAGCAATCCAAACTGCCTCAATACACAACCATATAACTACACACAAAGAACTCCTTGCTTGCCCCTTGCTTGTCTTGGCGTTTGACTAAAAAGGGAGGGAGGGAGAGAAACAAAAATGATGCCATATCAATATAGGGCACACATTCAACTGACTTTCAGACACATTGGGCTTAAAATTAGGCTATGGCAAATAGGGATATTTTGAAATGTAACAAAATTACATTCCAAATGCAAATCTTTTTAAGTCAAGTGAATTTTCTTTACAAAATTCTGCATGTGCCTCATTGTATACGTATTGGTGGCAAGATGCTACGATCCTCTTGTTCCCTATGAATCAAGGGCCACAAGTTTGAAGGAGTCATCAGTGTAGGTAAGTAAGTGCTCTCCTTATGTTCATCCGGTGCCATTACAATACTTATGATGTTTCAAGTAGGCACTAGCAAGATTCTTCACAAATATAGTGTCGCTGACCTATATCTTGAGTAGAGAACATGCCAAGAGTTTTACTAATTTGGGGTAAGAGGGGGATAAACATATGTCAACTTTCCTCATAGAGAGGATGATTACTAGAAAGGGGTTATGCCAAAATAGGATGATCAACAAGACATTAACGGGCAAGAATACTAGGAGCAAGGATGACAAAAAACAAGTTATGAGTTAGGGAATTTAAGAAAAGGTCATTAGAAAGGTATTAAAACATGTTAGGGTGTGGCAAAGTAGGATGGTTAATAAGGCATCAACAAGCAAGAATGATAGGAGGAACGACGACATGGTGTCGGTAATGAGTTATTGAATTTTAAAAAGATCTTGGCCCAAATTTCAATAGTAGCATTGTCTGTTGCCTTATGATGCCAAACTTCCAACCAAGCATATGTTGAGAATTGGTGGCATTTTTGAAAGCAAAGGCTCCATGTCCATAATTATGTGCCCCTTGGAAAAAGGGCCTAAGATGGGGTCTCGATACTACCAAGAGCAAGAGACATCACATGGACAAATAGTATATAGTTTTGCTCTTCCTTTCTAGGGTATGAATAGATGCCCACCTACACCTCTACATGGTAGCCCAAACTTAAGGGCCTACATAGATGAGAGTATAATATGGCACCCTCTCATAGCATTTTGGGCATCGGAACACTAAGCCAAATAGGAAGCTTCACTTTCTTCATACTACCTATAGTGATGAAGCTTAACTTCTTCATACTACCAACAATCATGAAATCATCCATTATCAACTAGCCATATAGGAAGCTTAACATTCTTCATACTACCTATAGTCATGAAGCTTAACTTCTTCATGCTACCACCAGTCATGGAATCATCCATGATGGCAACCTCCTTGGGGCACAATTTTAAGAACCAGTCAATTTTGAGTTCCATAAGCTTGCTGGATATCTTAGCTTTAATTTGATCTTGCGGCATCCCGTTCAAGGGCTTCTTTAAGTTCTAGTTGTGGTGGCATTAATGAGGGTTTGATTGTTTGTAGCGAACTAGCTATTCTCAAAAGAATTGCAAGAGGGCTTTCTCTTGGACAAACTCCAAGAATCCACGAGCTTTGGAGGATATGTGGTTTTGCATTTTCAATAAGACTGTTGAGGAGCATATCTTGATGGTTCTTTGGAGGATATGTGTTTTCGAATTTTCAATATGGCTGTTGAACATATCTTGATGGTTCTGTAGCACCTTCACTTTGAAAACCACACTCAATTTAGCTCTCACCTCTTAAGTCGGGGACCTAATTTTTAGAATTTTCCCTTGAGTGGGGTCTTCCAACATCATTTTGATTTATGAGAGAGCTTTAAAAGATCTAGATGGAAAAGGAAGCAAAGTGGAAATGAAAGTCTTCTCAATAATCCGTAATTGAATTGATGTCTCGAATGAACAAGCGTGACTGAACTAATGCCATTTCGTGAAGTAGCCGCAACCAATTGTCACAACCTTCCCATAATCGTAAACATAAATTAAAATATAGAGAGCTCTTGAGACTCTAGTCTTTTGAAATCCTCAACACCGTATACATGCACATCCAATTGAAGGAAAACCAATCGGCTATCTGATATGAAAATTACTTCCAAATCCATAGCCAAACAATGTGACAAGCATCAGAGCCATCATCAGTTTCTGTCCAATTGCTATCTGTTTGACTCATATACCAATACTAGATAACCAATCTGCAAACGAGGCCATTTGAAATGAAAATTACTTCCAGCCAATGTAACAAGCATGAGAGCCATTGTGGCTAATCAACATCAGTTTCTGTCCACGTGCTAGCTGTTTTGACTCAAACACCACTACGAGCCTATTGGAGTCCTTGTAAGAGGATTGCTTCATTTGATTGATATACAGCTTTGTCATTAAGAAGGTGTATGAGGTTTCTGAGAAGAGAAACTTTCCCAGCTGATGGTCGTTCGACTGCTAATCTTTAAACAGAATTCGTTACCCTGAACTTCCCTTTGGGAGAAGCTGCTCCAAAGCCAAGAGCCGCAAAATACATCAGATGAGCCTAGAACCAGGCACTGATAGCCCTGCAAAATTTGTATCCTAGCATCGATGAACGGCTCTGCACCAAGCTAATCATCCAGCTTCTCCTTCGAATTCTTTCACTCATTGCCTACTCTGGCTACAATTAGAAGAAACCTGCAATGCAAGCGCGACAACTTACGCAACTAACTTTCGAAAATCATATTCACAGAGAAACTAGCAGCGCCAAAACGCCTGCACAAATTCGAAGGGGCTACAACAGGTCACCCATGTAACCTTCCAGTGAAAAAGCTCTGTAGATTGTCGATTAGAGTGTGTCCGGCAAGGGTGCTTGAATGAATCATGGAGAGGCAAAAAGGGTATGCATGCATGCCATTGCACACACTGGGGAGGATAGCTCAATGGGCATGAAGAAAAAAAACAGAGGCACACCAGCAGAAGGAGCAACGGTTGACAATTTCAGAAGCATGACTCACAGCCGGAGCTGGTTGAAGAGGTGCCGGGTTGAAGCTTCTGCATCAGCTGCAGAAGATGAAGAAGGGTCGGGATCCCTCAAATTCTGTGGAGGAGGACGAGGAGCAGCAGCGGCAGCAGCAGCAGCAACATCAGGGCGTCGAGGGGGAGGAGCAGAGCAGACGGGAACCATTTGACGGACTCTAACAGGAGGAGCCAAAGAGCTCGCAGGGCGCAATCCGAAGGTGTTGGCTATGGCGGCAGCAGCAGAAGAAGGGCTCGAAGGGAGATGAGATCCCCACCATTGCGCAGAGCGAGACCACATCGAGGAAGACGAAGAAGAAGAAGACGAAGGAGAAGCGTAGGAGCTATTCTCGCCATCGTTGCTGTAGGCCGAAGCTTCCCTCTTCTCCATCATCTTCGGTTTCAACCATTCGTCCTCGTCTCTCTGATGCAATTCCTCCAGCAGCGATGGCCTCAGATCAAACCTCTCGCTTCGCGATTGCAATGGCAATCCTCGTATCTGTTGCTGTTGCTGTTTCTGCTGCATAGACCTTCCCCTGTTGTTGTGCACTCCCTCGCCATCGTTGTTGTAGCTCCCCTCTTGCCTCCTCCATTCCTCCTCATCCCTCTCGTGTAGCTCCTCCAACAACCTCTGCTTCAGCTGAAACCTCTCGCTTCGAGATTGCAATGGCAACCCCCGGATTTGCTGCTGCTGCTGCTGCTGCAATGGCCTCAGCCTTCCCTCGCTCTCCTTGTACCCCCCACCCTCCCTGTCCATGCCTGACCTTAGCGCTGTCTCTCCCCTCAGCCACTCGTCTTCGTCCCTCTGATGTAGCTCCTCCAGCAGTGGCTGCCTCAAATCGAACCTCTCGCTCCGTGACTGGAGCGGTAGCCCGCGTATTTGCTGCTGCTGCAGGGGCAGAACCCTTCCTACATTCGCACCTGCAGCTCCCCCACCACCTGTAAGTCTGCTCGCAGCCATACACTCCCGTGATAGCATTGGAGGTTCCACACCGGACAACGAGTGCCTCCTCTGATGCATCGCCGTCCCCATAGACGAGCCACCGCTACCTATCGTGGCACAAGGTTGCTGGTTGTACAGGTATCTCCCGTGATTCTGCCCTGCTTCGAAGCTGATTTCCCCTGAGGCGGGCGACGACGAAGATCCAAGGTGGAATTGCCCCGCAGGACTTCCTTCTATGGTCCGACGATTTCTATCCCTAACATTCACCACTCTTACCCGACGCCCTCCGTAGCTGTGGGAGGACTGCATCTGAGGCGCGTTCTGAGCAGCGGCGCCCCTTTCGTCCCTCCTATACATGGCAAGAGCATTGTTGTAGCATCTTTCGAGCTCTTCGCTGGACTCCGAGTCTAAGAGCAAAGGGGGATGAGAGGACGTCACTGCAGGAAAATACAATTAAGAAACGGTCGTAAGACAACCCTCGCACGGACGTGGAGCGCGGGGAAGTAGCTAGCTAAAATGCAGTGCAGCGCCAGATCGAATTCGTTGCCATGCGACAGATCGCTCGAACAACCGGCAAGGGGGAAAAACTTACGTAGTTTGATGGCCGACCATGCTGCCATGGCTGCATTCTTCTCTGCCTGCTTCTTCGTCTTCGCAGGGTCGCCTACAAAGGTTCTCCCTGCGACCTCTACTATACATTTGAAGACCGGCAGATGCCCAGGACCCGAGCGAATCGTCGTGTACACAGGCAGCGATACACCGGCCCTTTGAGCTGTTTCCTGTAGCAAATTCTTGCAGACTCCGGTTTCATCCTGCCAGAAGAGCAAGTAAGTACATCAAGACCAAAGATTCGGAGGAGCCAGGAGCCTTAGCAAAAAAGCAGAGAGAGTCTGTGAGTAGCGGACTGACCAAGATCCTCGCTGCAAGCGCGTGAGAAGGACCTCTCCTCGATAGGATGTTGAGGGCAACCTCGGCTGCAGCATGCTCTGCTTGCCGGAGAGTGCTGCAATAATTGGGGCTTTCGAAAATTTCGCCGTTGAAGTTGACGGTGGCCTTGAAGCGGGGCGCATGGTCTGGACCTTCTCGGATGCAGGAATAAGCAGGCAAGTTAAAACAGCTCCTCTGCGCTAACTCTTGAAGCTGATTTTTATACATACCTGCAGGAAAGGGGGCAGAAGAAGATTGACGGCCACTGCAGCAAAAAGGGAGGCGAAGGACGGAACACGAAATAGAGAGAGGGAGAAAGGGGGGGGGGGGGCGAAGGTCTGGTTGGAGAGGAGGTGGAGAGGGTGATCTCGCAAAGCGGCAAGCGGTGGATTGAATTGCAGAATTCACTCGGAAGCAATGGAGCTGGAGCTGTGCGGGAGGTTGCAAAATGCAGGCTACAGTCCTGGCGGGGGATGCGAGTTACATTGAGCTAGGAATTGGAAGGTTGGGGCAAAAGAGACGAGAAACGATAACTGAGCGGAAGTGCTTGTGCGCTGAGGAGGGAAGGTTGGGAGGGGGTGGGGTGGGGTGGGCAAGACGGGCAATGGCAAAGAAAGGGGAAGGAAGAGGCGAGGGGAGGAAGAAGAAGAAGAAGAAGAGAGAGTCTGCAGGGTGCAAGATGGAGGAGGAAAGGAAGCAGAAAGAAGGAAGGAAAGAGGCGAGATCTACAAGAGGGAGGATGGAGATGGAGATGGAGATGGAGATGGAGCGTACCTGAAGAAGAAGAAGAAGAAGACGAAGAAGAGAGAAGGCCTGTAAAACGCCTGCTTAACTCAAACTCCCGGTGCCCACCACAACCCAACTCAATCTTCACATTAAAATGAAGAAGAAGAAGATAACATAGCCCCCCTCCACTTTTGTTTGTTGTAAAAATACCATCCTTAGATTTTTCATTCCCCTTCTAGCTTTTCGCCCCCCCCCCCCCCCTCCCCCCCCCTTAGGGCTCCTTCACACCACCCCGCACCACCCACCCATGCACACTCTCACGCATCGCCGCTCTTGCTCCTGCCTGCCCTCGGTTCACACCACTCGACATCCCTGTCTTATATCGTCGGCTCTCGTTCGTTCTGCATCACCAATGTGCCATTGCTTGAGCCAACAGACATGTGCAGGAATCAAAACCCAGTGAGCACACTTCGTGTTCATCAGCCATCAAGTGGGCGGCCTTCACTCTCCCCAATCCGCCCTCCTATTCGGCCACCTTGGACAACCACCCTTCACCTTACCTTTCTGGAGGATGGTTGTCAAATGCTGTGAACCCAATAGAAGGGCACCCTCAGGATAGGCACAAGCAATGGTTTTGTGGTTACACATCAAGCACACGCAAGATGTAAAAGAAAGAGACCAACAAGTACACATGATGGAGTTAAGCACACACAATCATCAAGACCCTTTGTTTACATGAAGTTCAAAATGGGCAATCTTGGTTGCTTAAGCTTGTAGGCGCTCCCCAAAATGCACCACAAATCACCAAGCGCCAACTATTAGCAACATCAAGGCACACCCAATTGCCCAAACTTTGGCACTTGGTGTGTAAACAACCTCGATGTTTACCACTACCTTTTCACCCCCTTTCTTGCACTTCCCTCTTTTAGCACACCTCCCTCCATCCCTTTTCAAGAGCTCGCATCTCCTCATTTTGTAGCCTCCCCACAAGAGTATAGCTCATAATTGTTATTCTCAACTAGCTTTCCAAGTTGACAAGCAACCCTTAACTATGCTCCAAATGTATGCGTATATTGTAGGCTAGCATTGAAGGTTAGCAATGCCTCATTGTTGGCATTGTCAATAGCTATAACTCAAGTGAGTGCCTCTCAGCTGTTGTCCAACCCCCCACGCTACTCTCCTAGTCTTGCTAATGATCCACCGCACCAACAGTGCTAGCATTCACATAGGGAAGTGCTCTTAACTATGCTCCAAATGTATGCGTATATTGTAGGCTAGCATTGAAGGTTAGCAATGCCTCATTGTTGGCATTGTCAATAGCTATAACTCAAGTGACTGCCTCTCAGCTATTGTCTAACCCCCCACACTACTCTCCTAGTCTTGCTAATGATCCACCGTGCCAACAGTGCTAGCATTCACATAGGGAAGTGCTCTTACAATTTCATTGAAATCAATCTTTGTATCAACATATACATATATATTACCCTTGGTGCACTTCAATCAAGTAAATCTACTATTCTTTGAAATAAAATTTCGTGGGCCCTTTTAAAAATTCCTAAGTTTTGCATCTCCTAAGTTACCTAAAGTAGATATATCATTAATAAAAAATAGTGAGCATCCCAAGTACACCCAAATAACAAACCAATTGAGACCCAAAGAAAAAAGTACACCACGCTTATGAAGCAACTAAGACATAAGGATTAGTTTCAAAGAGCTATCCTTTAACACAATCATGGAATCACTGCCAAGGGTCCCATAGAGACCATCATCACCATGAAGAATCAACCGAGTCATCACTCCTCATGGAAAAACAAATGTGCTTGATCAATCAAAGAGAAGAACAACCTAGGCACCCAAGAAGTGTTTCATGAGATGGCCCACTTCCCAACAACAAGAAGAAACCCACCTTTTGAAACTACCCTTGATGGTAAAGTTATGCATAAAATTGGACCATTACATCATCATTCATGGGCAACCATGCATTCTTAAATATGTGAGGGAGAGTCAAAACAAGCAAATGAGAGATATGGCTACAAATCAAGCAACGTAGTTAAGTAAAGGCAAAAAAATGATGGTTTCACCATAGGCTTTCCCATAATAATGGATGTTTGAAGGAACCTAACGTCCATATTGACTATATAGGCCTAAGCAAAGGCAAGGCTAAAATAAAGAGGAATTTTCTTATGGAGAAACAAAGCTCAAATACAAGCAAAGTGAGTCTTGCCACATTTTTCATTGATTTATCAATGCCAAAGTGTTGGGTCTTTCTATGGTACTTGTCTCTAAGGTGAAGACTTCCCACATCTACAAGTGTCTTAAAGCTAGAATATCACCATTGAGGGCATGGATTAGAAAAGTGCAAGAGAAAAACCACTTTCTTTGGAAGCATCTCATGTTGAAATCATTGCTTGTGTTCTAGAATTACAAGCTACCAAATAAATACATCTACCAACAAAGTAGGCCAAGTTTCCCACATGTATGAATGTATGAGAGCTCAATGTGCAATCCCATTGTGGAACAACATTCATTAGGTCAAAGCAAATATGGTAACCATTGCAACAATGCCTCGACCATTGTTAATGATTTCCATGAAAGGGGTGCTAACTTGTATGGCATGGTGAATGTTCTTCTTGTTAGCACTACTAGATAAAATAGCATTGTGCTTGCATTCCTTTATCGTTAAGCTAAATTACGATAATTAGTCTGCACTATGCCTTGGACATTTGAATTTTAGTCCCCCTATCCAATTAGTCTCCTTCCTTCGATCTCCATTGTACCTCATAGATTTTGTATGTACGCGTCCTACCACATTTGGTCACAAGTCTTCTCCTCTACCGCTCAATCTTGTTGCTCTTGTCTCAATATGGCATTTCTCCACCCCGAAGGTGTAATGCATGACCAGACATCAACTTGTCTTTTACCCTTGATCGTAATTTTTTGTCCACCCATTAGGTCCTTTGATCATCATCATCATGTTCTATGCCTGCCTATGTGTCAATAGAGGTCTTTTTTATTTTATATATAGATGCTTTACCTTGCCTACATGTCCATCTCACCAGGTTCCATAATGGTCATTCTCACCTTTGCTTGCATACTTTTCAAGAGAGATCCATGGATGCACTTTTTCTTCCCTCTTATTTTCTTTTGTCAATGTATATGCTCCACTTATTGGTCCCTTTCCAAGCATGTGCACATATTGTTGTCTTGCTCAATGTTGCATTTATTGAGCATTGCAAGTGGCTTACCGCAAGTGATGATGAGAATCAAATAGGAGGCAGATGCATGAAAACTTGCCTTTCCTTCTTCCACAAACTAAAATAAAATCTCTTATTGTGACAACAAGGTTTTGACAAACTAGCACAATTAATGTAAAATTATATGATTCCATCTATGCACTTGGACTCATGCTCCAATACTCTACACTGATGTGAAGCAAGACTAGTCAACAAATCCAAACATAAAGATAGGGTGTGGATGCGACATTGTTTTTGGTTAGTCAACCTTGCCTTTTCTCATCAATCATAATGTTGAATATAGAATTAAATGCCATTAGACAACGGCCTTTCGATGGAATCTGTGGACTGACTGTTCTACAGAGAAAATGTAGTAGCATTTACATTATGAATCATATTGTTGTCAATCCCATATCTTCTTTGATCAATGTGGGTATGAGGAGGGCAGGGGCGGGGGCGAGGGCAGGGGCGTTGGGAGAGGGCATGTGATCAGGGGATGTTCTACTTTGGAAGGTTGTTGTTCAAAGGATGTGGGTTGTGTTAGTTTGTACAATTTGATGGTGCTCTCCTCACCACCCTCCTTTTGTAGACTTGCTTTTGTGTTTTGGTAATATGGAGAAAATTTGCAACTAGTCTTGATATTCTTTCTATATTCCTCACATCACCATTGCCACTCCCATGGTTTGGGGAATCAACCCCAGTCACCCCGAAATCAACCTCTCTACATCCCCCCAATGGCCCAATTGGAGATTTGGTAGCAACAAGTCTCAAGGTCTACCAGCAAGAGGAGAAGCCCCATAGGTGGAGGGCTAGTAGTAGCAGCAGGTGCACATGTTGCAACTTGTAGAAGGTAGGTAACTCGCTACATTGCCTTGGAAACGACCAAGTGTATTTAGCCTTGTTTTGGGGTTTGGGACTACACCATGACATGTGTCCAGGTACTAAAGCTTCCCCTTGCTATTGATGACCAATTCTTTATTATGTTTACAGACCACTAGATGATGCCCAACAAGTGCCCATTCTTCGCCATACCCCCGTACACCAACTTTGTAGGGGAGTTTTGCATTAAATGGGGCAGTTCCCTTAGGATTCTTGAAGTTGTGCTTCAACCAGCTACCACCATCTTCTAAAGAAAATTTAGGGGGTGCCTAGGGGTTAACCCCAAGTAGGTGCTAGTTTGAAAGGTCAGTGAGGGGGGGCAGAGGGGCCAACTCTATTATAAGCTGATATAAATCAATTTTGGCAGATTGAGTATGGCTCTATGGGGACACCTTCCATCCATTGGACCACCACCTCCCCTCTATCTGATAGCACCTTGCAAAGAAGGTGTGCATTTTTCCTAGCAAGACTATGGGGAGGGCCTCTATTCACACATGAAGAGTGGTTTCCCCAAGTTTTATTTTGGTGCTAAACAAGAGTGGCGATCCACAAGAAGCGAGGAGCAAGAAGCTATTATCAAGGCTCTCCCAAAAGCAACTCCTTGATTGGATGTGCATGCGCTAGTGTGCCAATCCCAACTACAATCTAGAGCATCTGCAAGAAGGGTTGTCTGTGCTAAGATCTGGAAGCAGCTCCTCGAGCAGAGGTACGGTATAGACCGAGTAGAGTGTTGAGCTTTTTTAAGGACTAGTGTGAGTGAGTATGTGGCAACAACAATCGTGAGAGCACTACTGGTATGTCTCTACTGAAAACAATTTCAAGATGTCCATGAATTTTCTAGAGGTAATGCAGAGGACAAAAAAAAAAGCTTGCTTCTTCACCACCTCCACATACTCCACTCTACGTGTGTGTGTGTGTGTGTGTGCACTTTGGAAAAAATGTGTGTGTGTGTGTGTGTGTGTGTGTGAGAGAGAGAGAGAGAGAGATACATATTTGAGTCTTTCAAGAAGGGAAAGGTGATGGATCCAACAAAAGCATGCTACTATTCCCGACAAATTGTCCAAGGGGATCTTTACATTCTTAAGCGAGACATTGTCTTTAATTTAGCATGAAAAGAAGCTTTCTCGACTATGTGTTGTGAAAAGGGGAATCATAGCTTCATTAAGAGCCAACAAAGTCGAAAAGGGGAAAAGGTGAATTTCATTCACGTGGCCTCTGAGAAATGGTGCGGAGAAAAGGGAGCAAATTGGGGAGAGAGAGAGAGAGGGAGAGAGAGAGAGAGAGAGAACCAGGTTCAATTGGCTTGCCCTGTAGTTTTTCTGCCAGGACAGGATGTTCTCTCAGGTACGGAGCACTAGTGGGGGTTTTGTTGCTGGAAATGTCTCACATGCATGCACAAGCAAGAAGAAGATCGGCGACATGTGGAATGGTGCATGTGAGAGTTATCCTGCAAAAGGGAGCTCAAAAAATGAAGCCCCAAAAACAATTTTCTCTTTGGTTGGAGTCCTTCACTAAGACCTGCAAACGGCATGCCAAAAAGAGGAGGAGAGAGAGAGAAAGGGGAAGAAAAAAGATGGGGATACAAATAGCAAGACTTAGGATTTAAAGGAATACAAATAGCAAGTGGAACTTTATCCCAATCATAAAAATGCAAATGAAAATAAAACCAATCATAAAAATGCAAATGAAAATAAGACAATTCCGAATTTTCACATTCGATCCTTTTTTTTTTTTTTAAATTCACATTCGATTACTATAGCCTGGCAGGCCAAAAACATGAACTATTTTCTGCCGTTCAAAACACGAAAAATTTAGAGGACAAGTGTGTGCTTGTTGTTCATGGCGTCTGAGTTGAGACTGCGCATCCGGCCATGTAACCATCATTCCATTTGGCCGGCGTGTTTAATTCCTGTTTACATCCAGAGATTTGAACTCGAATCTCTGCCGTGGCCCCGTTTTCAGTTTCAAGCACGTCGGAGATCCATAGAAATCATCCTGAAAGATTATTGCCGTGAAGCTTGTTCGTCGTCTGCGTATAATAAAATGGAGCAGTAATTGCTGCCGAAAATGAAGGTTTATACCATTACCCAAATCTGGTTTCGAAATTCGGGGGCTGGACCACGCTCCAAATCCCCAGTCGGTGCCCCTCGTGTGGGTTTCCGCGGTGGCAGCAGAGTCTCTCTCACAGCTCAATGACTCGGAGCCGTTTTGGGTAAAAGAATTCCTGCAATGTGCAGCAATCGGACCGCAGTAAGATAGCTTCTTGTCGGCTCATTCACATTTTATACTATATAGGGTGGCTTAGCGCAGCCTTCTCGATGCAAGTTCGGGTCGCGCCCGACCGATCGTTGCCTGGCAGCAACCACCATAGCTCATGGTTTTTATTAGGCTGTAGCAGGTGTTGCTGCTGTGTGAGGGGGCTGCAAGTTCATGCAACATACGAGAAGCTTCGGCCTGTCCAGAATTGCCGAAACGACAGAAGTTTTCCGCCAATTCCAAATTCTGTTACCGGCTCGTTCAAACTTCCGTCCGAATTCCATTTCCTGAGTGAAGGAAAAGGCACGCTGTATCATCCAAGGTTTGGGCCTGTGGGAGAGCAGCCACCCACATTCCAAGGAGCAACGGCACAACAACAGCAAACTCCTTCTCTTTTATGCAGGAAGAAAGTCTGATCCCGTAAGAGCGTCACAACGTGATTCGGACCACCATGCATGATCGGTTTTCTCCGAGCCCTTGGGCCTTTCATCTTCCCCCGTCCAACGCCACGGTTAAGGGGCGGAGAACGTTCTGCATGTCTTTGCGACTCCTAAGCATCATCCGTCCTTAACTGGCCGGCATTGTCGTTCCAACGTCGTATTATCAACTCCGATGCTTAAGCTTAATTCCCCTATTTCACCGATAGATTCAGCATCATTCAGGAATCCTGATGTTCTTCATGAGCACTTGTTACAAGTTACAACGCCGCCGGGCGACCGTCAGCAACGCCACAAACAGCTTTGATACAAGCAAGCAAAGTCATGCTTAGAAATTGTCAAACTGTAGGGCTGTTTGCCACTCAGCCACCGAATAAATTGCTGGTTTCTCTCTCAGCTTGGTGTCCGATGCTCCTTCCCTTGAAGTGTGGAGCACGTAGTGACACAGTCGGTCGAATTGCCATTTTCATCTAAGACTTTCCTGATTTCTGGTTGATAGGTAAGAACTAAGGATTCAACCATGACGGACCTTTTTAGGAAGCTCATAGAAAATCTATGCATCTTTTCCACTTGGCCAAAAATGACAGTCATAGCCAAAGCATGGTCTTAAAGTTAGACCAAGGTATCTATAGGACCACGGGTGAGATAGCCAACAAGCTTGACCAGCCCCGGTCCGCCTCAACTCGATAATGGGATGCCCCGGTCAACTACCTTACGACCTTCCCGTCGTACATTAAGATGATTGAGCGGATCTTACTCAAATAGTCGGGGTTAGTCAATAGAAACATCCCACATATGAAAGACGATCCCAATCTAACATCCGTTAGGACGCTTTAGGGCTCTAGGACCCTTTAGACACTTTAGGGCTTGCTAGGAGACCACCCTAAGTAAGAAGGAAATGTGCATATCTTTTTACGTTCTCTAAATTTAGACGTTGTGGAATGGTTTTGAGAGTGTCGTTCTCATTGCCCACATTTAAGATGTCCACATCTTAGAGTGGTTTAGATGTTGTGGAGATGTTGACTAGGCTACTCATTGTGGGCTTGTTAAACCATGGCTAAGTGATTGTTGTTTACATTGTTCAATTTAGTTCTCTCATATTTAATTTTTTAGTTATGCGCTCCTAAGAGAAAGGAGACGAGATAATCAATATTGCATACCTAAGAGATATGAGCCAAGCCACATGGGCCCTTAGGAGCACACCCAAACTATGCTTCACTGAGGCCTTGCAAGCAAATGGATTGCAACTTCGAGGTATGAACAACTCCTACGTTATTTATGTAGGTTCTAAGGGCGTGCATGCACACACAGTCACTACCGCCCCATAAATGCAAGATCTGACTAAATCTTCACATGATCTCAAGGTATTGCAAGTGGATTACAAGATTGAAGTTGTTTTGTGACGTCGAGATTCTTCCAGAGTTTTTCAACCATAGAACCTATCATAAGACCTCGAACCCCAAATTCAAAGTCAACACATGAAATTAAAAACCGTATGTAACTTTCACCAAGGGAAAAGTGCAACTGAATATTTAGTCCTAACAATGAGGGCAAAAGAATTTCTATGTTAGAATATTCAGCTTGTTTTTTGGAACTCACACACCCACTTTACCACCACCTCCCATTTAACACGAAAGAGGGAAATTCATCCTTCCCTTCTAAGCATGAGTAGTCACAAGAGTATAAGACTTAGTGCCCTCGGGAGTGCCCATGGGCCAATGCTTGTAAAAATGCATGACATCGTGTGAGTAAATAAGAGAGACACAATAAACAATACCTAGTAAGGAGGTTCTATGCAAAGCACATTAAGAAGAGCCTTATAGCTTAGAAGGTCTTCCAGATTACCTTAAACATGTCTTCTAGAAGAGCTTGAATTCAAAACATGGGGATTCCTTAAAGGACGATGACCTTGTCACAAGCATCCTATGGGGATTTGAAGACTTTGGAACCACCCCAATGCTTATCAATTAGGTCATCACAAGACTAATCTTAACAAAACACCATCATCACTAGGGTATAAGGCATGCAACAAACAAAAAAAATTATTATCCTTAAGGGTTAAAAAATCAAGCAATATGAATGCTCATAACAAGTCTATAATCTTGGGTTTTGGCTAAGGTGTCTCCCATCTCACTAGTTTTTATATTTTAGCTTGCACCACCCTCTCTCCTCTACATGCATCACACATCATATAATCAGTCTCTTTAGACTTTATTAAAAAACCCAATTATAGAGGAGCTAAATTGAAAAACTTGGGTTTGGCTAAAGCATCTCACATCTCACCAATTTTAATATTTTATCTTGCACTGCCCTCTCTACTCTACATGCATTAGATATCATGTTTTTAGGCTTCTTAGATGCTAGAAACTCAACCATAAATGCAAGCAGCCCACAAGAACCCAAAATATCAAAATAGCTAATGATGGAAAATCCTATCTTCTTAAGATAGAGAAGCTCAAAATTTAATGGTGAATAAAGAAGAAGCCTTCTTAGATACATGATGAAAGAAAATGCTAAGGAGTTTGTCTCATTGTGAGTAGTTATAGCAAGAAATATAAGCATGGCTCATCCACTTTATAAGGTGAAATTTCAAATCACATTCCCGTCTTTTCTAACTTTTGGCTAATTACATGATAGAGGTATGGCAACCTTTATGAATGTTTAGGACCTAAAACATATAATCGTTGGATAGATAATCATAAATTTTAGGGCTATAATTTACAAATCTAAACTCCATGCTTGTGAAACAAGAAGATTGCACTCCAATCAATATGTTTCATGAACAAAAAATTAAAAAAATAATTTCATCACTATGGTGTGGCTATAAACTCTAAGTTCTCTAATACTTTGCGGGGCTTGAATCAAATAGTATGAATTATGCTTATGAGGGACCACCCACAACTTACTAAAGAAAGGTTCATTGAATAGTTCACTTGCTTATTTATTTGAAAGTATATCTTGTTTGTTGATGGCATTGTCTTTCCATCTTGCCATACGTTTGTTATAAGTTAGTAAATAGTGCATCGGTGTCTAAGAAGCTTACAACAAACTTATATACAATGAGTATAGAACTTTCATCATCAAATGCTTACACATACACACATGCATACATACATATGTAATATGTATGCATGTACATACATTTTTGTGTGTGTGTGCGTGTGATTGTGTATGGTTTAGCATAATCAAGTAATCACATATTTTTTTGCATGGTACCACCCATGATTACATAAACATGATCTAGAATCTCTTCATGACACAACTTGATGATCAAGACGTTTATTGACAATATATTCTTATTTAGTGCCAAGATAATAATAAAAGAACTTATACCTATGGTACATTCGCATATATTAGTTCTCAAAGTAAAAGTTTACTACCGACGACCAATTCCTTTTGTCAATAGAGTTCTTTCTAATATACAAGAGATTTACGTCAGTATTCCTCACCCTTGAGAAGCATGGGCTCCTATCGTATTTTTTTCTCTATTCTTGAGTTTTTCTCCCTAGTAAAGGATACCACCGTGGAATTTCTTCTCTTCTTAGTTTTTTGGATAAGGGGAGTTCCTTGTAGGAAGATGTCATCATGGTTGCCTTTTTAAATTTTATGTGTGAGTGGGGATTTTGTACAAATCTACGGTATGGAAAATTAGCCAGTATTAGGTAGAAATGACCTTGTGAATGCATTTCCTCATTGCTTGGCTCTACCTAATTGATTTAAACTCAATGTTTAATTGAGATTGACGTTACATTGTAGATCACATCATGTGTGCAATCTTATGTTAATATTGAGTCGAAACATTGGAAAGATGACATCATTAATCAATCATTAAAAAAAGACAACAATAATCACATGGATTGAAACAATGCAATGATAGCATGATGAAATAATTGTAAGAATAGGTTGTAAGATGCATAGACTGCACTATTTGTAGATGGTTATAACATTTCAAATATATGTTTTAATTACACATTTAATTATTGCTTTAATTTATGCAATCATATTGCCTTTTTAATTAATGCTTACATGTAGAAGAATGTTAATATATTCTTTTAATACAAACATGTGTTGCTTGAATTGTCAATTGTTGCAAAATTTGAGTGTTTACATGCAGTTGAAATTGAATTTGGCAGCATAGGTATTTGCAAAGACAATATGGAAGCTCAATGAAGTTAGCACTACTAGGAAATTTTAAGAGTTTGGCCCAAGCATTACTAAATAAATATTATGGAAAAACAGTTAGGGTTGCATTGTTAAATCCTACTAATTTATCATGGAGTGAGATGGAAACCAACATCAACAATGACGGTGTGATATTCAAATTGAATATCACAGTTAGGGTTGCATAAAATATTGTGCAAAAACAATTAGGGTTGCATTGTTAAATCCTAACTAATCTGTCATGGAGTGAGATGGAAACCAACATCAACAATGACAGTGTGAGATTCAAATTGAAGGTAGATATATCCAATAAAGTGAAAAAATAGCTAGATGACTTTGAAAGGTGGGAAATCGTAGCTATAGTGATGGGAAGAAAGGAGGGGGATAGAGGTTGAATACATATTAGTGTTGTTCTAGAATTGTATATGAAGGGTTTGATTGTGGGCATAGCACATACAATAGTAAAGTTGAACTCACATTTTTGAACATCTTCTTAAAATATAGAAGGTTCAAGCTGCATATGGTCAATGCCAAAGAGTAGAAGGTGGGTTAGCTGACAAGTCATAGACCTTACATGTAATTACTCTAGTAATTGCTGCACATCGATCTCAAGATGAGAGCACTCTTATGATAGTTGCAATGATTCTTATGATATAGTGTCTCTAGAAACAGTTGTACTATAGTGTCAAGCATGACAAGAGTATTGATGGAAGTTGAAATGAGACATGTGTTAGAATTATAGCTCAATGTGTTTATATAGTCTCTATATAGTACTTTCATGTATCAACATTTCTCAAGTTGATGTGAGTTAATGCAATAATCATGTCATATTTTATGTTTCGTGTGCATTGTCTTTGATATGGTGTGTTGGAGTCATAAAGTTTTCAGATCAATTCTTAAATTTGTATGGTGTAAGGTTATGTTTGATGATGTGTTTCTCATTATATATCATGGTAGTTTGTGCACTCATGCAATGGCATTAGGTGGCTACGTATTGATAAGGGGTGTATTAGAGGATGTGTTGTAAATACAAAAATAAATTACAAATGGATTGTCTCCACTTCTCTTAAAAATTACATTGATTTCCTTTGTATTCATGCTCACAATAAAGCCATAGTCATCCATGGTCACATTGTGGTTACCTTTCTTTCTTTGCATATCTCAACATGCATTCATTCCATCTTTGCATATTTTGAAGTATTTGTGCAACCTACCACATTATTTCTTTCTACAATCATCCTCTGCTCTACTTGTGGCACCACATTGTGATTCTCACATAACATAGACACCTTTATTCTCATCTCACACATAGTTCTCAAAAATTGTTATATCCATAACTTGTGCCACATTGTGATTCTCACATAACATAGACACCTTTATTCTCATCTCACACATAGTTCTAAAAAATTGTTATATCCATAACTTGTGCCATTATAAGGAGTAACCATTATAAGGAGTAAAAACCACACCTTATGGCACTTTAAAGCACATGACAAAATCTCATCTTGCTTTGTGCGATGTAGACTTCTCCTTGGATATAAGTGTTAAATAAATCAAATGTTTCTCCCATAGGTATTTGATTTGATTGCCTCCATTTTTGAAATGACTTTGTTATTGTTTTGTTATGTATCTTACCTTCGATCCTTAATTAAAGATTAATAAAAAATACAATGATCAATATGAAAAGAACTTTTTAAATTCACTTTATGTTTTTCCTTCGAACACAAACATTTATAAGTGACATCATTCAGATGATTATATAGCATACAATTTTTTATTACATGCATAAGGAAATCAATTATGCACCATCACATTCACAAGAAAATTGAAAATGTTGTTTATTACAAAAAATATTGTGCACAACATTAGAGTTAAATATAGGATCAACCCACTTCTATATACCATTGTTATCTTAGTGCTATAACACATTAGTCAAGACTCAAGGTTATGGCCATCCCATAACTATGACTTCTCAAGCATGCCATTTTCTCTTTGCCATTCTTGCAAAGGTCAAAGATAGGCCTTTCCAATCTCTATGGGGCAAGAGGGTTACATAACCAAACTATTCAGATATTAATCTATTTTATTTGATCCATTTTACCAATTGGTTTATCTTTTATTAAATTCTACAATTTCCTTTAAATCAACTTCACGAGTGGGTTACACTTTCTTCTCCTTGGTTGCTATTAACCTTCACCTTCCAAAGACTTTAGGGAATTTCCTATTTACAGAAAGGGATATCTCATATCCCTAAAATGCTCTGAGCATCATTGCTTGTGGTGTTTGAAACATCTTTGTACTGTCCATAAAGGGAATGTCCTTCTACCAAAGGTTGTTGATGTATCATTATGCTTGAGCGACCAGCCACATATTAGAAACAATTTTTAATCAAACTAACAAAGGTAGGATTTCAAGGTTCAAGTCATCATTGTTCCAATCTATAAACCAAAAATGACTTTGAAAATATACAATTTCTAGGATGATTCAAACATCCCTTGTATGGGATATTATCATCTATCAAGATAGTACTCCTATCACAATCCTATAAATTCCTTCCAAACTTTTTCTAGTGGTGTTGAACATTGCTTCCATGTCTGTCTTGTCAAGTCTATAAAGGGAAAATTTTTTAAATATGTAGCATTGTCCTTGTTTCCACACCATGAAGAATGTTTATTTGTTGCTTTTTGGGCAACTTATTTGAGCAGTTCAATTGGGCCTTATGTTACTCTCTCTTACACATGCCCATACTCCCACATTAAAGCATGTATAAATTGTTTCTAAGAATTCAATGCATGCCTTTCACAAAGTAATCATTTCTTTTTTCATGTGATATGTCCTATTGTTTGAATATTTTTTATTGCTCGACTCGCATAATAAAAGCCCATTCAAACCTAGAATAGTTATTTTTCCATGAATATTGGGTGTATCTAATTCCTATGGAGCATGTACAGATTATCCTTCTCTTGTATTGCCTGTGACATCGTTCATTCAAAACCTCCAAACATAAATTATTACAAATGACCAAAAATGAACATTGCATGAAGAGATTGATTGCGATGGGCAAAAAGACAAAATTGGAGCTTTGTATTCATTGAGTCATAAAAACAAGAATGTATGTATATGTCATTGTATATCTCACATACTATTCATTGTATTGATGTGATCCATACTCATCTAACAAAACATGATCAGCATTCCTTCTATATATAGTTCAATGTTTTTTTAATAACTATGAATATGCACATCTCAATTTTTATGTTAGAATGTTAGCTAGTACTACTACTAGGTAAATGCTAGATGGGAGCCTTTTTATAGATCCTTCACTTATGAGAATCATCTCTACATGTGGAAGACGCTGCCTCGCCCAAGCTGCTGCTCCACCCACTGCTGCAATGATATCTGAAGCTCTGCCTCTCGCTCAATACAGCATACCTCCTCTACTCGTGCCTCGTCACCTAGCATGACATCACCATATGAGAAGCGTCGCGGAACACACGCTGCAACCACTGATGTATCAGCACCCTCCTGCTGCAGCAAAGCTCTCTGTGCCTCCTCCTTGAAGTGCTCTGTCAAGACCATGCGGGCAAATGGATCAATGTCCTGACGATGACTAGGATACAGATCATCCATGCCTAGTCATGCAAGGATGATGGCACTGAAAGTGATCTCGATAGGGCAGAGACCATGTCATGCAAGGATGATGCCACTGAATGAACATCCCCCCTAATCCGTCCTCCAACATCTTGCAATGCCAGTGCAGGAATCCACTTTTCTAAAATCCCGCTCAATGTTGACCTCCACCTTTTCTTTAGAATTTGCATCTAGAATGAATTGCATGAAAACACTCTAGTAGAAGTATCAATCAGATTGGGCATGGCTCAAACTTTGGATAGGTGTAGAGTGTCAAATTGTGAATTTGGAAAAATGGGTTCCAATCCCATTATTTGCAACAAACACGTCATCCCAATGTTTGAATCCCAAGTACTTTACATTACTATCCTCATAGTGAAATAGAGTTCAAAGGAAGATGAGGACCTTTGATTGAAGCCCAAAATAGAAGACCAACAATGCCAACTAAGAAGTTGTGACCTACCAATTGAAGGTTAAAGTTCCAACTCCCTAATCCTTATATCACCACTGGCTCTCTAGACCTTAGTTTATAGTGCAATTTACAACATTCTTAATACCCTCTCTCTAATTGCATTGGATAATGATAATTTTTTGAATTTTTAAAAGTAGAAAAGTTGCATAATGTCAACAAAGTTGATAGAGAATAGATTTTAAGAAACCATATAAGCACAGCAACTTTGTGGAAGTACAATTTAGCCATAGTTTCCCACTCTTAAGTTATAACATCTGGCGTATTCCAAGACATCAAGTGAAAAGTAGAAAAGTTGCATAATGTCAACAAAGTTGATAGAGAATAGATTTTAAGAAACCATATAAGCACAGCAACTTTGTTGTGGAAGTACAATTTAGCCATAGTTTCCCACTCTTAAGTTATAACATCTGGCGTATTCCAAGACATCAAGTGAAAAGTTTGAGAAGTTGGCAAGGGAAATTGTCTTTCAATTTGTTCTTATGTTAGATAGTGAACAACGTTGATTCCTTCATTGAGAACCTTTTAGTGATAATGCACTTCAATTGTATCAACGTGTACCTACCTAATCAGGGTTAATGTATCCATGAAAATTGTGATTTGTTCTCTTGTGATACTTTAGTCGATAATCCCATATACTTCTCAAGTATCTTTTTGTTGAAAACTCTTTTAAAGTACCTTGAGAACTCTTTTTGCTGATTGAAACCGAGTTCTTTTAGAAATTTGCATGGATTGACTAAGTACACCAAATGACCAAGAGATGTTTAGCCTTGTGTTTGTTAAATAAATCAAGTTGCCAATAAGTTATTGAAACTAATGAAGACTTTTTTTTTGGAATTTTGTGTGTTGACTAAGTACACCAAATATCTCATAAAGAAAGTCTTACAAAAATATTTGAGAGACCTGGCATGATTGTCATTGTCTAGATCTAAGGGTGCTTTCATCTCTTTTGGTCTTGTATCTTGTCCTTCTAGTACTTGTTACATGAATCCTTGTGATTCTATATTGTTATGGCAAAAGTTGCATTTGTCTCCTACACTTTGACGTATGTCAGGGTCTACTAACTTTGTTTGCAAACATATTTTGTTCAAAAACTTGGTTGCTTTTCTTGTTGATCGTTGACCTTTTTCATGGTCTTGTCCTCATATAGCTTGATTCATGTCTTGTATTTCTACAAGATTTGACTATGTGTGCCAATAGATGTTGGTGGTGCTCTTTGGTAGAGGCTTAGTACATCTTGTCAAAACCCTATTCTTGAATCTGATAGTGGTGCCCACTCTTGAACTCTCTACCAAAGCCAAGCGTGAGGTGATGGACCTAGTAGGGAAGAACATGTAGCTACAGCATGCCCTGCAGTAGTGCAGTAGTCAACAGAAGGCCTTTGAAGCTCATATATAAAGTGGGGAGAGAGAGAGAGAGAGAGAGAGAGAGAGAGAGAGAGAGAGAGAGAGAGCATATGATGTAGCTACTTGTACACTATGTTGTATTGAACATAATCATGAATATATAAATGAGAACCCTTAGGGTTTGTCCCTAATGCCCTTAAGGTGGTATGGTGCAATTTACACCATCCTCAACACCCTTTTGAAATTGCATTGGGTAAGTACGGGGGTGCATGTACAAGATCTTTTGATGAATTTTTTTTGGTGCATATGATAGCATCCAAAATTGAAAAGAAAACAAAAAGAATCACAGTATTATGTGCATATGTGAGCACAGTTGATTGTGTAGTGAAAGCATGTACCATGAGTACAACTTATGATCTTGTACATAAACAAGAATTTCCTCCTCTTAAGTTGTGGGTCATTCGAAGTAAAGAGAAAGGAAATGTGTAGAAAGTAAAGTCCACTTGGATCAGAGATTGGTTGATCAAAATATGGCTACGTACTTGACTGCATGTATGGTTGCATGTTGAACATGTCATGAGTCACCATGGACTGTGTACCTACTCTAAAGAAGAGGCATCTAGATATATTTTTTGCTCGTGATTGTTAAATAAATCAAGTCAATAAGTTATTGAAACTAATGATGATTTGTATCAAGCCTTGTCATGTGTATGACAATTTGATATTAGTTTCCATAGGATTTGGGAAGAGGCTTGTATTTGTGTAACTAAAACTATCAAAGAGCCTTTGGGCATATCCGCCATGTGGGAGCATGAATCCATTTTTATCTCTCCATATTTCTATACCTACAAAATAATCCATATCATCACGTCAAATTTTGATGTAAGCTGGCCTTTGACCTATGAAATAAGGTGTCTCATTAGAACTAGTGATAATACATAAAGTACATCAAGAATAATGTCTTTTGTTGTCTTTTTAATGTGAAGTGTTGGATCTAAGTCCAATGGTTGAAATATCATTACAAGACAATGATTGTGAATTCTTGCATTTAAAGCATGTGGTGCCTGTTTCATCCCATAAAGAGATTTTTCTCCAATTCTTAGAAGTTCTTTTCCATGCCTTTGACTACATACCCTGCAAAATATGTCACATATATCTCTTCAACTAGGAATCCTTGAGAAAAGTATCCTTAACATCCATCTGATGGACAAGCTGACCAAAGCCTGAAGTAAGGACAATCACCATTTTGATACTTGTCATCTTTGTTATCCAGTTTGCTATGTGGTCAAAGAAAACAATGTTATCATGAATTTTTGTCATGGTTGTGTGATTTTATGTAAAAATATCCCATTGAGAAATGTTAATGCTTGAAGATGTATCTTTCAATATGACAAATCTTTTTGTACAACAAAATTGACTTGTCATCAATCATGATCAAGATATTGCTAAATAGTAAAAATAAGACAAAACTTGGGACAAGAGTTATAGTTTTGCAAAATAGATCCAAAATAGTAAAAATAGAGTCAAAATTTGGGATTGAAAATGTGACACAATACCATTTGGAAATGTTGGATCTGATGTGTTGGAGAGCTTGGTGAAAACTGTGCTCAATCCTAATATGCATTCATCCAGTTATATTGATTTCTCTAGATAATTTTGCAATGACTAGCCTTGGAAATGATCTCCAATGATAGGGCTAATGTGATGGAAAATTTATGCAAGACTTGAGCTTTGAATCTGTGAAACTTGGGCTTAGACAAGGTTGAGTTTTTACCTAATTTGAGAAATTTTTTATCCCTCAAAGTTATGTCAAAAAATGGCCAAGGGTTCACATTAGTCTTTAGTGTGAATGTGATTTCATTTAAGGAATATTCTAAGAAAATGCCCTGATGACTTGGCACTACATCTTGTATGGTACATGAGGTGTCCACCTGTGTGTGTGTGTGTGTGTGTGTGTGTGTGTGTGTGTGTTTATACAACAAACAAAATAAAAATTCAAGGTCATTGTGATCCCATTAAATAAAATCTAGAGCTCTTCAATCACCCCAATTGTCAAAAAAAATTCTTCCATAACCTTAAGCTTGGTGGAAGAATTCTATGTGCATGTGCAACACAAATTTTTCATTATTTGTGGGGCCTTCACATTGCATGCAGCACCACATATTACAAATTTATTTTCATTATTATTTCGTTGCTACATATTCAAGCACCTAGAGGCGTAATGGGGCTGCATTAGTCCATGTCCATCATTTCTAGCCCAATATTGGTTTTATATTAGTAGAACCTACATTGGACAAAGACATTTTCAATCTCGAGTTTGATGAACATAGTCCTCATAGGAATACTCCTCTGGTAAGGTGGAATTATTTTCATGTATCCCATTCATTTTCCCTCTCTATAGATGCTTAAGACACATGCAAATAGGGCCCGTTATCCTAAATCCAACAAGCAAATCTTAATTCTAGTGTTTTGTATCAAAAAACTTAAGCATTATATTTTGGTCAATCTTTTGTACTCATTGTAAGTGATAGTCAAGCAAAGAAAGTGCTCTAGTGCATGATGATCTTCATCTATTTGGGATGTTCTGCCTTAATCGTGCTCACATAATCCTTTCCATTGTCTGTCATTCTCTCGCTTCCAACATTTGGTATCAAAGCATGTTGCTCTTTAGAATGAATAAAATGGCATAAACATGATATTTTGATAGTGATGCATCCTATCAAAGTTCCCACTTCCCATATGACCACTATTAGGTGTGGTTGCATTAGCTGCATTTTATGGATGGAACGTCCATCAGCTGTTGTGGGCATTATAACTGCATTCTTAAAAAGCGACCTTCAAGAAATGGTTTATGTTTCTCATCCCATTGGTTTCATGTACCTAGCCAAGAACACAAGATTTGTACATTGAAGAAAGCCTTGTATGGCTTGAAGCAGGCTCCTAGAGCTTGCTATGGCAAAATTGAAGCCTTTTTTACTAGCTAGGGCATGCAAAATAGTATGCATGAGAGCACCCTCTACATCAAGAAAGAAAGGAGGGGGGAAAGGAGACGGGGGGAAAGAGGGGGGGGTGGGGGAGGTCATATTATTGTCCTATATGTTGATGACATGATACTTATTCTTAGAAATCCGCAAAAAATAGCAAGTTTTAATGCAGAATTATAGCAAATATTTGAAATCACTCATTCAGGGCTGCTTGGGCATTGGTTTATTGCAATCCAAATATATTGGAAACTATTGGAATGGTTCATATTTCAAAATTTCAAGCCCATTCAACTCGTATGGAGCCAAGGCTTAAGCTGTCCATTCATTTCAGGTAGACTATGGGATTCCTCATTTACTTGCATAACACATGGCCTGAAATTCAGTTATGTGCATAGCCATAAGAATTTACATTGGCGTGTGAGCGAATACTTTCAAGGTACTAGGTCTGTTATTTCCCAAGGGGGGTGAGTTGCATATACATTCTTACAATGATTCGCATTACACTGTGTCCAAGAGTATGATAGAATGACAATTTCCCAAGCTATTACAATATTCACATTTGACCCCTCTATTGGATAGGCTAGATGAGCGTACTTGTGGGGGATAATATAAAATAAATAACTAGGATGATGTGGCAAGAATCATTGTGCCAACCCTCCAATTGTCCTCCTCGGTAGATTATGTGCTTTACACACTCGTGTCCAAGAGGATGATAGAATGACAAATTTCCAAGCTATTATCGGTGTTAGATCTTGGTATGTCATACTACCAGAAGTGGAGATGCAAATACAAGCTATCTCTTGGCTTTACTTTGAACTCACATTAATCTTTGGTAAGGTCAACTTTGTAGTTGCCCAATCAATGGTAGGGATCATCCGTGGACCTTTAATCACACATGTTGCCTTCAAGGGGGTTTACTAAGGCTTTGCAACTCTTTAAATAGATTTCCATTGGTAATTACTAATTTTGTAAGATAGGTCTCGAAATCTCCATTTCACTTAATTCTTGCATAGATTTCCATTCATAGGCCACGAAGTTTTTATTGTTACTATCACTCTACTCTCTATAGCCTTTTCTAAGGTTTGTTCTACAATTTCATACTATAGAAGACATCAAAGTTTGCTTAGAAGAATCCTTGGCCTTTACAATTCTACATGTTTGAATAACCCTTGTAAGAGTCGTCCTATTGAGGAATCTTTTGCACTAACCAAGAGAGATTCATCTCACCCTTCATTCACATCTATAAGACATTCATGACTCCATCACTAAGGAAACCATAGCAATTACACACCCCATTGACAGGTGTTGGTGCATTGATTATGTGAGCCGGTTGCACTTCAAATGAAACTTTGGTACCATGCTATCATTCCAAGGACCTTCAAACATTTTTCCTCAATAAAACTTGGTCAACCACATTAGTTCACTTTGTATCATACTATCCTCTTTGTATATTACAATAAAATTCAATGTTTACATGATACAAGTAAAGGAACATCTTTTCTTTGGTCATGGCTACCTTTAATCCATCAATGGTGAGGTTACCTTGATGGTATTAACAATGGCATTGTATTTGAGATGTAGGGTTGAATTTCACTAGGCAACAAATGGAATACAAAGACAACATCCTTTCATTTGTTTTGCCTTTTATAACCCGATATTTACTTACACATGTTGTCTAACCTCCATCCGTCATTCACTATTTCATTCAACACCTCGACTTCATTTAACAACTCCAAACCCCAATAGGATCGTAAAAAATGTTGACACCAAAGAGTGAGAACAAGTGTACTAAGCTTGAAGAGGATTTTTGAAAGTACAAAGGGCTCACAACGTCACCTTTGGTGGCATTGGATACAATGGAGGCAATATGGTTTTTAGCAAATGGGTGCATGCTAGTTTTGGTTCTACTCCTATGAACAATTGGTTACAAAAAATGCATAAAAAACAATGGTGGTCCCAATCCAACACGAGCTAGCATTTAGTTTCACATTTTCCATACACTATATACCGAGGCCACTTATAAATTGTGTTCCACATCCCAAAGGCATCTCAATCATGTGAACGCTTGAACCTAGGACCTTGTAAGCTTCTCTTCACCCATCTTGCCACAAGTTGTTACTGTTATGAGTTAAGAACCATGGACATCCTACCTCCAAGGGATTTCAAAAAGCATCCTCATAGATAGGTGTTTTGTTCTCTTCCTCATAAGTTCCTACTTTTGCCCCTTCACAAACTATTAAGACTACCATACACATTCATCCAAACAATTGCTTAAGGTGCGTAAGGGAGTCGCATACATTACAACCTTCCAATGAATAGTGTACCTCCCAAAGATCTCAACCCATTATGATGAACGAAGTCAAATGCAATAAACAAAAATAGCTTAAGTACTTTTCATATCCTATCTATTTTCATTTCAATCCTAACAATACCGCTATAGATAGAGATTTGTCTCAAAAAATAGTCCATCTTAAGGAGACTAAGACTTGTTAAGATGGCTAAGAAGTTCTTAGCAGTGTCAAAGTTACTAGAAAGTACCTATCAAAACCCTCCAAGAGGAGTTGCACACGTCCATCCAAGAGCATATAGCAACTTATAGAAGTATAGGGCATGGATAACAAATGGAATCAAGTGTAAAGCTTGCCGAAAAGCTTCAAACTTTGGTCGTGGAAGTGCTTTGAAGAATATATCTGCCACATTGTCTTGTGTCGAATATCAAACAAGTGAATATCCCTTTGTTGACAGTCCTCTTTGACATAGTGATGATGAACCTCAACTCGCTTAGTACGTGCATGAAACACTGGCTTCCATGCAATGGCAAAGCACTCTGATTGTCACAATAGATGATTAGGGGAGATGCCTAACCAACACCCAAAATCTGCAAGTAGCTTCCATAGCCAGACATGTGGGCCTTAAAGTGATCAACACTGCTTATAGCATGCTTGCCTTAGAGCAAGTCACACAACTGCTGAATGCTATTCTGATGTGTTAAATCCAACTTGGATTTCATCGCACTCATCCAGTCTTTGTTCTCAAAAGCGTCTTTGTAACACCATGGCAATGTCCTGCAAGTGACAGAGGCGGTCCTCATGTGGCCAAACAAATGTTAAGCGTGCACGCTTGTTGTCCTTTTAGATATCTAAAAACCATCTAGGAGCTCTTTTCTGATGTCTTATAACAGCCCTCTCTTCACTGCTTCATTCGTGGTGGCCTGATCAATGGGAGGCTTATTAGGTTGTAAATCAGATTCAATATGTGGTTGTAAAGCACCTGCTTGTGGCTAAGTTGAAGCGTCTGTGGGCCCATCAAAACTTGATGCGGACTTGAAGAAAGGTAATAATGTGTATCAAATATGTCAGAAGTAAATAGTTGGTTGTGTTTTACAGCCCAACAAAGGCATCACAGACTTTTTGGCAAAATAATGATAACCTTTCTTGAACTAGGCTAACATAACCTGTACCCTTTGCTTTCGGAGTATCCAATAAAAACGCAGTTGGCATCCTTATTCTCAAGCTTATGTCGAAGCTGAAATGAAACATGTCACAACAAAAATGCTCCAAAACATGCTGGAATGCACAGGGCGGGGACCTCAGCTCCGCTCTGATAGCAATGTCAGATTGGTGGGAAGCAATGGAGCAAGAAAATCAGAGCTAGAGAGCCATAAATGAGCTACGTAAGTTATTACAGTAGCACAAGAGGGCAAGAGTACAAGTGAGTGATGGTATAGGACTTTTAGTCTGACGCTTAAGCCCTTGCTCGATCAACCCATGGAGCAAATTTTTAAGTTATAAGGTTGGCTTGATGCTAATGAGCTGATAGTGCACAACATGCGCACTAGCGCACACAATAGCCTACAAGGCCATAGCAAGAGCTAAAGTACCTATCAGATGGCAGTCAAATTGACGCAAGCATCTCCTATCTAGTGCCCTTCTTTAACAGTGAATGTCCTCCAAGACTTCATGAAAGCAAGACAAGTGTCTGCCTACAACCAAAGAAGGTCATGTAAATTTCCTCAACTCCAAGCAAGAGAGACCATATACATCGGAGCATGGGATGCAACATATGTAGACATAGATCCCTTCAAAGGAAGCATTGCCAAAAAATCTGTGGGAATGCATCCTCTAAACCACAGTATGGCACACAATGATCATCATGAGGGATAATGCTGCAAAATACATAGCTTACATACAAAATGTGCTTCAATGGACAATTTTAATTTCAACTGCAGCTGTATCTCAGCATTATGGCAAAGTGGCTATCATGCTGAATGTCATTCCTGTTTTCCTACCTTTTGAGAACACTCACGGAAGAAGGTAAGAACTCGTGTTCTATTCAACATGCTTCAATTCTGACTTGTGATGACAAAAAAATTACATTACCAAAAGGGCATTCAGAGGATTTCGTACATTGGGAACCTTAGCAAAACTTGCTTTTACCTATTTCAAAATCAAAATTCAGCTATTGCAATGGGTCCATAGCCAGTAAAAAGTTGCTTGTGCTCCTTCACCATTTGATTCTTCAGTGAGCTATGTTCATGAGATTATGCCCCAACTTCCTGCAACTAGGGCTTAACTTTCAGTAACTACTTCCAAATCATTTAACTTCAAGACTTGGCTCTCTGCACATGGTGGAAGAACATCCAAAAGTGGTAAAAGAGGTGAAAGAGTAAAAGACGTAAAAGGCTTTTCTGCACATGGTGGAAGAACTTCCAAAAGAGGTGTAAGAGTAAAGTCAATGGTTGCCTAATTCTCCACCAGCATTTTTGGGCGTTACAATAAACCATGAAGCTTAAATATCTTGGCCACCCTTATTTGCTAAAGACTGCGTGGCTGCATCACTCAGAAGACCTCTGATCTTCACATCATATAAAACCTCTTCTACCTTTTTCAGGTCATATTTCATCCCTACACATCAGACAGACAGAATCATGCACCCACAGCAAGTTGTAATGCATAAACCGAAAATGGAATCTCTCTTGCCGTAATAAGGTCTTGACACAATCACAAGGTGCCAGGTCTTTCAATTGTAGAACATGAACAAAAAACTGAAAATAGCAATCAATGTTGCAGGATAGATTAGCTATTTCATTACTTTAACAATCTTTTTAAAAAACGAGACACAGAAGTGACGAAGGCAACCCACCATCAAATCGTTTCCGGAGTGTGTCATTTCGAAGGTTCAGGATACGGAAAGCAGCATATAGATCAGTAAGAAAGACCGAGGCTCTCTTTGCACAGTCATAATCCCCCGAAGTAACCTGGTTCACCACATATCTTGGCTGCCAGAAACAGGGGTGTCAAAGAGAATCTCAATCCATTAATATAGCTTATATGAGATGTTCACATGAACAGAAACTTCGTCACAAACTAAAAAACCGAAAAGGAAACCACAGTAAACTCATTGGAATATAGGACACCACACTTGTAGTATATGCTAAGTTCTGAAGCTTGCATGTAGGACTGTGGAAGCTAATTAGTGCAGACATGCCAGGGATTAGTAGCTTGATTAGCTGGAAAGAATTAAATTGAATAATCATGCATGACACATGCCCACTGCCTCTAGATGTCAGTGGGTATTTATTTCCCTTTGAAATTGGGCTGTGTGCGCGCAAGATAGTACATGACACAAAGGCACTCAAAGGGCCTAGAGGAGCTCCTCAAGAAAGGTGACAAAAAAAGAGAATGCGTAGAGGCCCAGGAGATTCTATTCAATGGAGTTGAGGCAGGAGGGTTCGTGAGATTCGGCATTTTCAAGGAGACCCCGGCTGCTCCATAGTCTAGCCTTAACAATTTACACACCCCCAGCTTGAACCAAACCCAGAAATTGGGCTGGGGTTTCAGCCCAACTTGGAGAGGGAAGAAGGGCGGGGGGGGGCAGACAGAAAGAAAAGCTGCCCCCTTGTGTAAGGCTTGCGCAAAATGAAAGAGAGCGTGAGCAAGAGTTGAGCAGAAGTAAAGCAGGGTAGAGAGTAAGTGGAGAGAGAGAGAGAGAGAGAGAGAGAGAGAGAGAGAGTAATGGAGTGCTGTGAGCACACTAATTGTGGAAATATATCTGTGCACGTACTGATGTTGATCTCGAGTTGCTTTCGTTTTACTGTATGTGTCATTGTTTGATGAGTGGTGCAGACAACTAGAAGAAGATGAAGAAAACAGAGCTGAGCAAGAAGAATGTAAGAGAGGAACACATTCGAAGAAAGGGAGTGAGGGAGAAAGTATAAAGGGAGCAAGGGAGAAGAGCCTTGAAATAGATTAGGCAATGGTTTAGCCCTAATGTGCTAAAACACTGCCTAGTGCTAACTCCTACTACCTTAGCCCATTTCCCCCCCTACTACAGCCCCATTGGTGGTACACAAGAGAAGGCTAGAAATGAGCCACACCTCATATTTTTGTGGCCATAACGAGAAGCTTGACCAAACCCCCTCATCATTAGGCGGCAACCACATAGCTGCAAGGGCCAACTCCACTCCATGGACCAACAGCATAAGGGAAGAACGCCTCCACCATCATTAACTTGGAGACGATTCACTAGTTGTTGCTAGCATAGAATAGCAGAAAAACTAGAGAGATACCCCCTTCCCTCCAATTGTTGCTACCTTGGGACCACAGTATAGAGAGTAAAATCACCACCCTTGTCACCACTGGCTAAACTTTCATCAAGCATGTTGAGGCAAAAGAAGTACTACCAACAAATAGGTAGGGAGCCCCGCAAGGCATAGGGTGGCACCGGTGACTTTCAAGGGGCTAGTTCCATTACTATTGCAGCAAGTAGATTGAGAAAAGAAGTATGATGGTACCGATAAGCATGACAAGGCCTAGATAGCTCAAGATAGGATCCATCATGCAGTTGAAAGTGGTTGGTGCATTGGTTAACCCAAAGGGCATCACCAAAAGCTCGTACAATCCGAAAGTGGTCCGAAAAGTTGTCTTATGAACACCTTGAGGATGGATCCTTATCTGATGGTACCTGCTTTTCAAATCAATACGACTAAGATCGTGGCTCCTTTTAGTCTGTCCAATATATTGTCTATACGACAGAGTGGAAACCTATTCTTGGCTGTCATTTTGTTGAGGGCTCTATAATCCACACACATATGATAGGAGCCATCTCTCTTTTGAACTAGGAGCACACGTGAACAAAAGGGCGAGGAACTAGATCTGATGAAGTAGATCATGTACCTACGCCATAATTTCTTCGGTCTGGGCTGCGCTCACACAATAAAGTAGCCGATTCCGGGGCTTGGAAGGAGCTCTATGACATGATCTTCTGGCCGCTCAGGAGGAAGCTCTCTTGGTAGAGAACATAAGAAACAATCTTTGAAAGATTCTAGAAACTGAATTTTTTCTTTTTCTTGAGGATTCACTTCCACTTGAGGTTCACCCTCCCTCTCTCTAATGAAAACCATGTGTGCAGAAATAGCCGATTTTCTTGATTTAGTAATAGAAATATTAGAAACAACTGTGACTCCTCCCGCCAAAGGCTTTGACGGGTCTTTTGACATTTTCTGCTCTCTCAAACCTAAAGGCTTTTCGAAACTAGGCAGCCATATGCAAAATGGAAACACTTACCCTCCTTCCGGAAGGCCTCAATTTGTTCTGGTGTAAACTTTGGCTTCCCTTTATAGGGCTTCAATGAGTTGGAGGTCAACATCTCCTGATGTCACTCTACAAAGAGAGGGCCTTGCTTGTGGTGTGCCCTCACAGAGAGAGGTTAGGGTAGGGTACAAAGAGAGGGCCTTTGCTTGAGGGTGTGCCTGCCCCCGTGAGGGTAGTCTAGGGTAGGACAGGTATGCCATCTTCGGCCCCCTTGCTCGTCCACATGCTGTCCCATGGCAGCCCTCATGTAAGCACATCTTGTTGCGCACTAGGGAGGCCTAGAGGTGGGGCCAGTAAAGCTTTCTTGCCAGGCCCTAGCAGCCCTTTGTAGGCTGAGGGAGGTCTGCTGGTCGGCCCATGGTAGGGCAGCAGGAGTCAGCCCTTGTAGAGGGGCAGTCAGGCCGGGAGACAGGGGCTGCAGCCCTTTTAGAGGGCTGTGCAGCAGCTCCTTTAGGCTGGAGGCCAGGCCGGCCAGTAGAGCCCTAATCAGGCTAGGCAGAGCAGGGTGCAGCCCTCCTTATAGGGCCTTGGAGGAGCCCCTTATGGGGCAGACCAGGTCGGCCCACCTAGGGGCAGGAGTCAGCCCCTAAAGCAGGGGGTCAGTCAGTCTGTTACAACCTACTAGGAGGAGAGGGCAGGCTATATATAGGCCCCCTTCCCTCATTGTTGTTCATCTCAGTGTGGTGCCTCTTGAGCAGCAGTCGTTTGTGGAGAGGTTTTCCCCAGCATTTCCTGAGATCACTTGCAGTTCTCTCACTTTGCTGTGGGTGAGGTTGGCTCTCTCTCTCTCTCTCTCTCTCTCTCTCTCTCTCTCTCTCTCTCTCTCTCTCTTCATTTCAGTTCAGTTCAGTTCCGCTGCACTTCTCACATCGTATCAGAGCCATAGTTGACTAGAGAACCGAGGACTGGAGGGAGTGTTGAGCAAGAACACAGAGAGGAGGTTTGTGATGGAAAGGTCACCTCCCCATCTGTAAGCCCCCATATGAGTGCATGGGGGGGTGAACCTAGTGTCTAAGAGAAAGCCACATGAGCAGCATCATGGCTGCCATGAGGACAGGGATCAGACAAGAAAACAGAGAGGGAGGGGCTGCCGCACCTCACAGCCAAGAGAGAAGAAAAGGAGCTGCCACATAGGCAGCACATGAGCTGCCATGTGCGCAGAGCACATAGGCAGCACAGCAGTCTGGCAGAGGGCTGACAGAGGCACAGCATGTACAGGCTGGAACAGGCCTGCAAAAGAGGCGCACACGTGGCAGCATAAGCAGGCTGGAGGTGCCTGCGTGGCAGGCTGTCTGTCAGAGAAGAAAGGGCTGGACCAGCCACTGACTAGTCAGCCAGTCTGGTCGGCCAGAATCAGCAAGGCTGGTCGGTTTTTGTCAGCAGCCCTTGGGGGCTATAAAAGGAGGGCCTCCAAGCCCTCATTCCACATCTTCTGGAGCAGCCTTTCACAAGAAGGTTGGAGCAGTGAAGCAGCTGTCTTGTGGCCTACATTCAGGAGGACCATGAGGACCTGTATGCTGCAGACAAAGCTTGAAAGGGGCTGCCTACCTAGGCTGACACACAAGGCAGCAAGGTTGAGAAGATCATTTTGGACAGAAAGTCTACAGATGCTTGAGGTGGAGCACGCAGGCTCGATATGGACTTGGCGAAGGTCAAGGTGGTACCGGATCAACTAGCATCAGTTGGTCAAAAGGTGGACTCGTGTCATTTGGCCTTGATGGTACTGAGGAGGCTACCTCGGAATTTCAAAAGCTTCGTAACAATTGTGACAGCAATACAGAGGACCAAACCTTTGACTTTTGAGGAGTTGGGTCCCTTATTGCTACAAGAAGAAGCTAGGGAGAAGCTCTACAACAACGACAAAGATGACAAGACGTTGCTGGCGAAGGATTATGTTGGCAAAGGAAAGGGCAAGCCTAACGGTGGCAAGTCCAAGAAGGATGACTCTGATCACGAGGACACTTCCAGGAGGAAGCATAAGAAGAAGTGCTTCTATTGTGACGCACTAGGTCATTTTGCGAAGGATTGCAAAAAGAAATCAAGAAAACAAAAGGAAGAGGGTAACACAAAAGCCAAAGCTAATGTGGTGATCGAAGAGCTGTTCTTGATGACATCTCCGTGTGTTACTGAGGTCAGATATGCCGACCTAGAAACCAAAGTGATGATGTTTGACGTTGAGATGTGGGTCAACGAGGAGTCAGAAACCTTTGTGAAGGTGAAGAACAGCATGGAGTGCCTGGTATCTTCCAGGTGCGTGGCTGTTGATACTGAGATGAGGGTGAATTCCATGGAGTGCCCCCTCGGGTTTCATGTTCAGATGGATGCAGTACTTCAGAAGGAGACAGTAAAGGATTACACACGCTATTGGTATGTGCCTTGATGAGGTGCATGGTTTGCTTTCAGGGCAAGCACACAGGCAGTAAGACAATCTGATATGTACTTGATGTTCTTCATTTGAGGCTTTATAGCATGTTGTGGAAAGAATATGGATTCTGCTCTTCATTTGTCTCAGGTAATGCAAGATTGAAAGGAATTGGCCTTCTTTGAAGGAAGAAGAGGAAGTGTGGGTGATTCTTCAAATCTCGGACACAGATTACTCGAAGGTGATGGACAAGGTGTACTGAAGCCAGAAGAGTACCTACTTGAGAGCTCAGTGAGAGTTCGAGGTCCAAGTTATCTGGAGATATTCATTGGTTGCGGACCTTGCCAAAGGAAGGACGGGTTGAAACAAACCCTCAGAGCATGGTGCCTGGAAGACTCCAAGTTGTTCACTCATAATGAGGGGGACAATTGGAAGATCGTAGTTCGAAAGCAGGAACACGACTAAGAGTGGTGCCAAGAGGTGCTACCAAATATGGACCTGTGTACCATGATGGTGTGTGGAAGCGGAACCAGACCTAGTGGAGCAGGAGCCACTGGATGAAAAGCCAGGAAAAGATTTCGACATCAAAGAGTTCCAGAGGACTACGACCTAGGATTGGAGCATCGTCATCAACATGTTCGCATTGGGCCGAGATGTGTTGGTGAGAGGAGGTGTTGGAAAGGTCACCTCCCCATTTGCAAGCCCCCATATGAGGAGAGATGGGGGGTGAACCTAGTGTCTAAGAGAAAGCCACATGGGCAGCATCACGGCTGCCATGAGGGCAGGGATCAGACAAGAAAAGAGAGGGAGGGGCTGCCACATGGACAGTACATGAGCTGCCATGTGGGCAGTACATGAGCTGCCATGTGGGCAGCACAGCAGTCTGGCAGAGGGCTGACAGAGGTGCAGCATGTACAGGCTAGAACAGGCCTGCAAAAAAGGCGCACACGTGGCAGCATGAGCAGGCTGGAGGCGCCTGCGTGGCAGGCTGTCTGTCAGAGAAGATGGCACAGAAGGGCAGGGCAGACCAGCAGATCAGGTCGGCCACATGGAGGCCTGGTGGAGCAGCAAAGGGGGCTGCCAGTAGGCAGGAACATGCCTTTATATAGGGCTGGGCCCTTGCCTTGATTGGAGGCCAAGGCCCTAGAAGATTGGGCCAAAGGGCCCCGGTTTGAGAGCCCTTAAAGGGCTGGACCAGCCACTTACTGGCTGACCAGTCTGGTCGGCCAGAATCAGCAAGGCTGGTTGGTTTTTGTCAGCAGCCCTTGGGGGCTATAAAAGGAGGGCCTCCGGGCCCTCATTCCATCTTCTGGAGCAGCCTTTCACAAGCAGGTTGGAGCAGTGGAGCAGCTGTCTTGGGGCCTACATTCAAGAGGACCAAGAGGACCTGTGTGCTGCAGACAAAGCTTGAAAGGGGCTGCCTACCTAGGCTAACACACAAGGCAGCAAGGTTGAGAAGATCATTCTGGACAGAAAGTCTACAGACCCTCGAGGTGGAGCAGGCGGGCTCGAGTCTAGAGATAGCCAGCAGATAGGAGAAGTACCTTGTGGTAAGATCAGAGGACCACACCATTGGTGTGACTCTGGATCTATCTCTTTTGTATTGTGTCCATAGCTTTGGACAGAAATTATTTTGGTGTCTTCTATATCTAACTGGTTCATTGTCTATTGATGAGTCTGCACATCTATCCTATGCACATAAGTTTAAGAAGTTTGTGATTCCACTCCCACACACACACTGTGTGAGCTCCTGGGCTATTCTATCAGTCTTCTACTGTAGCCTGTGCGTACCCTCTGTTGGTCGATTTCTAACAGTTTGGGGCTGTTTGGAGGTGTTCTCGTGAGGAGGATTTGAGAGGTGTCAACTGTTCAGGAGTCAAGGAAGGTACACAGACTTTGAAGTGTGTTTTCAGATTCGAAGGGAGGTTTACTCAAGGGTGGGACAGCGAGGTGCGAAGGTCTTGTAGGCTCAAAGCCTCTCATCACCATATCCAGCCCTCTTCTCCCCTTATTTCTGTCCATCCCCTTTTCTCCTTCTATCCCATCTACCCTCTCTTTTCAGTTTCATTCCCTCGTCACTCTGACAAGTCGACCCTGTCCGAGATGGCAGAGAGCAAGGCAAAAATTGCAGTTTTGCCCACATTCCTAATCAACCGTCAATTAGATGGACTGAATTATGGTGTTTGGGGGGTCATGATGGAGTCTATGCTACAATCGTATGATTTGGCAGGCTTCATATTGGTGGGAGTTGACACGCCCATTCCCCTTGCGGCCAATCAAGGGATCCTACAACGAAAGGACTCTGAGACCTTGGCTCAGCTGTGGGACCATATCAATGCAAGAGTAAGGTCGTTTATATTTCTTAGCTGTACTCCTCAGGTGATTCTCACGCGAAGCACATGACGGTGGCCAAGAGTATCTTGGAGCACTTGGTGTCCCTGTACAATTGAACCTCTCCCATGAAGAGGGTTTCCATAGAAGTCCAAATGAGACTATTGGATCCCAAGAAGTCTTCATCAATGCAGGAGCACATCAACAAGTCACAGGAACTTCATCAGGAGATCCTCTGGGCAAGGAAAGCACAGGCCATAACTCTATTGTCCCCAGCTATACTCTCAGTATGATGCCTTCTATTCATCCTTGATAACCAATGTAAGGATGAATGTGTTTGACTGTTATGCTCTAGCCGAGATAGCATGACCTCGGAAAGATCGGTGGGCATTTTCCATTAGAGGACCGACTTCTGTAATAGTTTATGTGCGTAAATATAATGGTCAAGGGAAGTAACTGCCAAGGTCCTAGGTGAGGGTGTATTGGCATCGACTAGGTGGTTCTGAGTGCTAAGGCCTAGGTGCACCTAAATGTGTAATAATGCCGAGGGGCAAATGTTTTAAATTGTGCCCCAAGAGAGGGGTAAATGGTGTACCAAGTAAAAGGTCTAAAATGATGACATGTGGCAGAGGGAACCATCTAGGGAGTTGTGGGCTTGTGGATAGGCATGAGGAATGAAAAGTTACGTATCTTTGTGTGCATGCTATCCATGAGAGTGGCTGGGAGGATATACGTGATGCCATCGCCTGTGATTTTTCCTTGCCCATGATTGACGAAATTCAAGAGAGAATTAGAGATAGATCGTATCATTTGGTATCAGAGCGTTTAGGTGGACGAACGAGAGGAAAGAGAGGGAGAGACGGTGCACACGAGAGCACATGGCGGGCTGGCTGGTCATTACGCAGGCTGACGGGCCTGAAGGTTGGGTGGGTTGATGAACGAACGAAGGCACTAGAAAGAGCTCGAGAAGACAAGTTGTCAGAGAAAAAAAGGGGAGACCCGTCAATGTGATTGAATGTGATACCAAGAGAAGGAACAGAGAGTAGAATTAGCCCGTAAATTGACGATGCCCGTGAATTGACGAGAAAACCAGACGGGTAGGAATAGAGCCTATCATTTGGTATCTGCGACTCCGAAGCGAAATCACAGGGTGCAGTCACCGACTCCCAAAAGACATCGCAGGACTCCATCTCCTGTACTCAAGAAGTCGCGCATGAAAAGGGCAAGTTGGTTGTGTGTATGGACGGGCGTGTGACGACGAAACAAAATAGCCAGGCTAGCGTTCAGGCCGGACGAAGGGAGCGCAGACGGAGGATTACTTCGTGGAGAGAGGCGTGGCGATGGACGACGCACGGACAGCAGTATGGTTATATGGCTGAGTGGCTTGACATCGAAACGTGCTTGATTAGTTCAACGAAGATTTTCGAGACTTACGAAGGTTTGGCAGAAGAAAGGAATTCGGGACTCCGGGATATTCCAAGGAGCATTATTTTTTTCCCTTTGAGATAAATTTTAGTTTCCAGTCTGCAGTCAATTTATTCCTGTACAGCAGAGTTTGCAGTCGATTTATCCCTGTATAGCACAAGGAAATTCGAAGTGAAAAAAAAAAACTATTTTCCCTTTTGAAACAATGCAGGCAAAGGGACAAGATTCCAGGGTAAATCCTGGTGAATCTAGAGCGCGATCTACGCAAGAAGTGTCCCATCACACAACGCCTACTTTGGTGGGTAGGATTTCTGTATTAGAAGATGTTTTATAGCAGATCATGAACCAGCAGCTTCAAGTGAATGCTGGTCAAAATGAAATTAGGGAGATGGTGCAAGCCTTGTCGGCTAGACTATCTAGAAATTAAAAGGGCAAAGCTCTAGCAGAGCCAGAGCCCAGTTTACACTCATCAGAACGTGCAAAGGTCAAGGTACCTAATATTGCAAACTATAGACCGGAAAAGTACGCTGGTCCGATGACCAAGCGCAGTTCTGATGTGATCGAGGTTTGGTTACACAAGTGGATAGAAGCCTTCGCCATTTGTGAAATCAAATCTGATCTAAAGAAAATCCGCGAGACCACTCACCTGTTTATTGAGGCAGCGGATAGATGGTGGATTAAGCAACAGAAAGATCAAGTTGCCCCTACCACCTGGGAAGGGTTTAAAGCTGAATTTAAGAAACACTTTCTTCCACCTGACGAAGAGTCCCGAGCTTGGGATGCTTATAGAAACCTTCGCCAGAGGAATTGGTCGGTGGCAGAGTACACTGACAAGTTCAGGAAATGTGTTATGAAGATAGCAGACTCTCTCCCTATGTCGGTTCAGTTGAAAGACTATATCTATGGACTGAACGACAAGATTAAAATGGAAGTTCGGGCTAAATATGTGACTACATTAGATGAATCTATTGCAGTTCCCTGAACTATGAGGATGCCAGAGGCAGATCTAGTGGATTTGTGCAGGCAGGGACTCAGCATAAGTACCCAAGGAAAGGGGGATTTCAGAGGAAATGGACTTCAAAGACAAGTGTCTCGCAGCCAAGTGGCCAAACCAAGCAGGTGAATCCGGTTGAGGGACCAGCAAAGACAAGTACCACCGTTGGGGTGAAAAGAAAAGTAACTCCAATGGCAGCCCGGGCTTGGTCAAAGTCCTCGTTGACCCCTAAACAAAAAGAAAAAGCTAGAAAAGAAGGATTGTGCTTCGGCTACCTTCAGCGACATCAGTGGAAAGATTGTCTTCTGAACAAAGAACGTCGCACGGCCAATAGGATAATATCTGAATGCGACAGAAATGCAGGAGAGTCCCAATGCGGAACATATGCAGATGCAATTGGCGGGACCTTCTCAGAGGTTAGTACATGTGTTGTTAAGTGTGTCTGTTACTAAGTGAGTAAGCGGTGCACCTGATAACATCCTTTCAAAGCCCGCAGCAACGGGATATATAGTTTTCAATGAGCCTGAGTTAATTAAAATGAAGGGCAAGTAGCCAATCATGATGTGATTGTGTTGTTTGACTCAGCGTCAACGCACAATGTAATTAACTCGAAGCTTATTAAGAGGCTCAAGTTAAAAACTAGTCCGTCTGACTATGCTTATACGGTCAGAACGGCGAACGGATGTTCAACTGAAGTATGGGACCAAAGGGTTACCCAGTTGCAACTTCGAATACAGGACTATGTTAAGAAGCTCGACTTTGAGTTGACCAGGCTTGCTCACGCAGATATAGCCCTAGGCATGGCTTGGCATTTTTGGAAAAATCCAGCCATTGATTGAAAAAAGCATATTTATCAGTTCAAGATGAACGGGGTAGAGTATGTTTTGCGAGGTAGAAAGGATTTACCTCGAGGACCATATATTTCAGCCATGAAAGTTTGGAAGACTCCGAAAAAGCTTCTGTGTCTGTATATAGCATCGGTAGAGTCGATTGATGATGCGTCGACTAGCACTGAGGCTACCCAAGATGGGAAAATGGCCGAGTTGGCTAAAGAGATATCGGAGAAGTTCTCTGATTGTTTTAGGGATGAGTTACCTTATGGGTTACCTCCAGAGCGGAATGTTCAACATAAAATTGAGCTTATCCCGGGGGCAGAACCTGTAAATAGACCTCCCTATAGATTAAGCTTTACAGAAGAAGCTGAGGTGCGAAGACAACTGGAAGAATACCTCAAGCTAGGTCAGATTCAACCCAGTTTTTCACCTTTTGCTTCGCCAGTGATATTAGAGAGGAAGAAAGATGATACTTTTCGCCTCTGTATAGATTACAGAGCATTGAATAATATCACTATTAAGCACAGGTATCCGATGGCTCGGATCGATGATTTGCTAGATGCATTGCATGGGGCCGTAATTTTCAGTAAGATAGATCTTAAGTGTGGCTACCATCAGATCCGTATTCAACTAGAGAGTCTGTTAGTGCCCTGCAAGTGGCGGATTTGTTTATTAGACATATTTCGTTTGCATGGATTACCCAAATCCATAGTGTCAGACAAAGATGTCAAATTTACCGGTCATTTTTGGACTGCGGTCTTTGAGACACTAAGGACTGAGTTGGGAATGAGTAGTGGGGATCATCCAGAAACGGATGGTCAGACATAAAGAATCAACCAAATTTTAGAGGATATGCTTAGAGCATATGTGTCATTGAGGCAACATGTTGGGGTAAAGGCACATTGCCACCCCTTTATTAAAGATATGACACCTATGACTGTCTTAAGACAGTCATAGGGGAAAAAACCTAATCCTAATAAAACCTATGAGTTTGTGGTGTGGCTCATCACTTCACCCGCATCTTTAGTGTCACTCCTCTCTCTCACTCTCTCCCTGTTGTTCTTCTCCCTCTTCCCTTCCCCCTTCAACTGGTATCAGAGCCAGCCTCACTCCCTCCCTACCCATGCCTACCCCTCTCTCTACCCTTCCCCCTCCCCTCGGGCTTCGTGCCCTCAGCATTGCAGGCAGCGCGGGCCAGCGGGACAGCAAGGGCAACAGCCAGGGCGTAGCGCGGGCAGCTGCAGCGACAGCGCAGCGCGGGCCAGCGGGACAGCACGGGCAGGAGCGCAGGGCGCATCGCGGGCTGCAGCAGGGCGGCGCCGAGCAGCGCCAGCAGCTGCACAGCAGCAGCTAGCTGCTGCTAGCTGCTACAGCCTCCGGGCTTCGTACAGGGCGACGCGCAGGCGCGCGCGTGTACGGCCGTACGGCCGTCCGTACCGACTCTGTACAGGCGTCCGTACTATACGGACGCCGCCGTACGTACAGGGAGCAGCGTCAGGAACTTCTTCGACAGGGAGCTGCATCAGGGAAGAGCATTTCGGAAATTTTTTTTTCTCTCTGTTCTGGGATTTCGTACCCTGCACAAGTACACAGGTACAGCAGGTACAGTGCTGCCAGTACACAGTTACAACAAGTACAGCATTTTTTCTTTGGGGAAAGAAGGCAAAGAGAGAGCATTCCCGACTGTTCAGTCCTTCAAACTGTGTTTTTTTTTTGAGGTACAGCAAGTACACTCTTGTCCCTCGTGCTTGAGGTGACTAGTACCACAGTGTGTGGTGGTTGCACAGTTATCTTGTTTCGGGAAGGTAATGCCTTGATTTTGCAGAGGATTTTTATGCTTTTGCTGAGTGCAAATCTCAGCTTTTGGGTGACATTTTCAAAGGGCTTTTGCCTGGAAGCTTATGCAGTGTATGCCTTGAGGCAGTGTGGAGCCAGGGAGCCCACATTGGTCTTGTTTCCGCAGTGTATTCAGTGACATTTCTACAGGTCACATTTTGTGTACGACACCTTGGAAAATCTCAGTTGAGCCACGTTTGGCCAGGGCGCATCGAGTTTACTCGGTCCCTAACTGTCCATCGTTGACAGTGCTCAAAAGATTTTCTCTTCAGTGTTTGTACATTGGGATATGTGTTGTTATTGTGTACACAGGGCTGTTTATGCATTGCATGTTGGAGATAAGTGCACACTAAGTGTACTATTTCCTAGTCTAAGTCTAAGTCTAGTCTTTATGTCTTGAGTGTGTGCCATGTGGCACTTCTACAATTATCCCATAAACACTCTTGCATTATGTCTTGTACTTTGGCCCATATATTCAATGGGTCACATCATTCTAATCTATCTGTCTAGCTTGTGTCTTGTCTACACTCTTCTCAAGGTATTTCTTATCTTTCAGTCTTGTCATCTCATTTCCATTTCCAGTTTCTAGTTCTAGTTCTTTTTCCATATTCCAACATGGTATCAGAGCATGTAGATCTCCTTTCCTCCCCTCTCACTCTGCTGCAGCCATAGCTTCGTCTTCTCCTTTCAGTTTACCTCTCCCTCCAGCATCTCTCTTTTCAGCCTCTCGTGGCCGCCTCTTCTTCGAGATCTGCCCTCTTTCTGCACCGCCATTTCTTGCGCCAGATCTGCTGTCACGCCAGATCTGCGCAGCACTCTGCTGTCACAACAGATCTGCGCTTCAGATCTGCGCAGCTCAGCCAGATCTGAGCGCCAGATCTGCTGTCACCGACAAATCTGCGCCTCTGCTCTTCCGTACGACCGCCGTACGCCGCCATACGCCGTCGTACTTCGTTCGTCCTCCGCCGTACGCCGCCGTACTTCGTCCATACTCCGTCGTCAGTACTCTGCGCCAGCGTCCGTACATCCGTACAGTCCGTACGACTGTACGGAATCTGTACCTGCACCCGTTGCCCCAGTTCAGGTGGCCTCTACTGCTGCAGATCTGCCTGCCATTTCTGCCCTGATTTCGTGAGCTGAAGGAGCTGCCCACGACTTTCTGAAGCTGCTGCCCGTACCTTTTCTGTTCGAAATAAAGGAGGAGCTGAAGCTTTTTTTTATCTCTGCCCAACCTGCATTCAGTTCTGCATTCAGTTCTTGCTAAGGTACTGTACATTGTCTCTTTCAGTTTGCTGAGCAGTCTTTGTTAATCCTCATATCTGCAAACTGCTGGTTCCTCCTGCTTCGATGGGCTGTCATATGCTATGGCCCTGACAAAGTGGTGAGAGAACTGGCTTCTAGGATCTCTTCTTCTCATTTATTTCTACAATATTGTAAGGGAATAGACACTGCCCTTGCATCCTAGCAAGAGGTAAGACCTTCCCACATGGCATCCTCCTCTCATTCTCTCATGTCTATCGACAAATTCAATGGGTCCAACTTTCATACTTGGCAGATCAAAATCAAGTGCCATCTTATGAAAGAAGGCCTTTGGGACATTGTTCACCGTGATGCCCCCGAAGGTCCATCTGAGCAAGTTGTTACTGCCAAGAACGACAAAGCCTATGCTATCATATTGCTTGGCCTTGGAGATGATTACATTCATCACATCTCCGACATACAGTCTGCTCCTCAAGCATGGATCACTCTGGATACTCTTTTTGGAGCCCGATCTAAAAACTCTAAAATTGCACTTATGATCTCATTCTTTGATCTACATATGCAGGAAGGAGCTACTATAGCCTCTCATGTTAATTATCTTCGCAGTCTTATGGTTCAGCTTGCGTCAGTCAAGTCTCCCATCTCCGAAGATATTGCTATTGCTGTGCTTCTCAAAAGCTTACCTGACTCCTATGCTACTCTTGTCACTACCTTCAAGTATCATAATAATCCTTCTCTTGAGGGTATCATCAATGCTCTCCAAGAGGAAGAAAGAACTCAACAACGCAAGGTAACTGACACTGCATTTTTAGCAAAGAAAGGCAGTTCTAAGGTAAGAAAGCCTTGCACTCATTGTGGCAAGACTAATCATGTGGAGAAGGACTGTTTCAAGGCTCATCCATGCACCATTTGTGGCCGTGATAATCACCGGGAGAGGGACTGCTACTCCAAAACCTCTACATCAGCTCCTGCATCTACCTCAGCCCATGTTGCTGCAACATCTCCATCAGCTGATCCTGCTGTTCCTTCCTTACATGATGAAAAGTGGGCTTTCTGATTACTTCTATGTTTTGTCTACCACCTTGACCACCGATGATGTAGGTCAAGGGGTTCTAGTGTCTTGGTCTTTCTATTTGTCTACAGTCAGTCTTCTGTCTATCTAGTCTTGTCTGTCTGTCTATTTGTCTATCAATCTGACTATGTTTTAGATCCATCTTGTCCCTACCCTTGTGGACCCATATGAGGATATCACTTGAGGAGGGGTGTCTCAGGATCTTTTGTCTGTCATGTCTTCTATCCTGTCTATCAGTCTTTATGTCTGTCCTCTAGTCTTGTCTTTCTGTCTTACTCCTAGTGTCCACTTAAGGAGGGTGTTGGAGATAAGTGCACACTAAGTGTACTATTTCCTAGTCTAAGTCTAGTCTTTATGTCTTGAGTGTGTGCCATGTGGCACTTCTACAATTATCCCATAAACACTCTTGCATTATGTCTTGTACTTTGGCCCATATATTCAATGGGTCACATCATTCTAATCTATCTGTCTAGCTTGTGTCTTGTCTACACTCTTCTCAAGGTATTTCTTATCTTTCAGTCTTGTCATCTCATTTCCATTTCCAGTTTCTAGTTCTAGTTCTTTTTCCATATTCCAACATTGCATTGTCAGGTGAAAGTGCTAGGAGAGCGCTGTATTTTCTTTGCTGCCTCAGTGTTGAGGTGTTTTTCACTTGGTACAGGTGTTAAATCAAGGGGCTTTTGCCCAGATTTTGCTTGAGAGCACTTGGGTTACTGTCAGAGATCTTCAGATGCCTTTTATGCTTGGGATTTATCCCATTTTCTGTTGCAGGTTTGTGACAGGCTGAAGTGTCTGGAGCCTCTTTTTCAGTGAACAAAACAGTGTATGCCAAGTGGTTTATGCATATTAAATCAGTGCAATACCTCATCTGAGGTGGGAGAAGTGATCAGGACAGCAGTGTTTTGTGCTTTGTCAGCTGATGATGCACTGTTAAAGCACTTGTGGAGCAGCTGCAGCATTCTGAAATTACTGTTTTTTATGCCTATTTGAGCACGGTACAGTGTGTCAGAAGGTACAGTAACTGGAGGGAATTTTCTGTTTTGCTGCAGATTTTCTGACAGTAAAAACAGCACTATTGTGAGTGCTCCTAGCTCTTGATAGAGCAGGTTTTTTCTGAGAAATCAGAATTTTATTCAGTCCTTTTTTAACTTACAGGGAGTCAGGTACTTTCCTTATCTGATATGGCATCAGGGGGAAGTGAATCATCAATTCTGAACATAAAGAAATTGGAAGGGGCACACAATTATGCATTATGGGCAGAACAGTGTTTGAATGTACTTCTGCTTAAGAAGATTTCTAAGCCCATAAGGGTGAAGGGTGTCAAGCCATCTGGGATGTCAGATGATGAATGGGAGGAGCTAGATTTGTCCGCGAGGGCTGCTATCATGCTTACTCTCAATGATTCTCTTGTGTACAATGTTCAGGCTGAAAGGACCTCTTATGGTGTATGGCAGAGGCTAGCAGAGTTGTATGCCCAAAAGAGTTCAGCCAGTAAGGTGTATTCGTTGAAGAAGCTGGTTGATCTTCGCATGAAGGAAGGTACAGCTATGACCTCACACTTGAGTGAGTTCAATGCTATCTTTACACAGCTGATTGCACAGGGGTTGAACCTTGATGAGGAGTTCAAGGCTACTTTCTTGTTGTGCACCCTTCCTGAGAGTTGGGACACTTTCAAGACCACCTTGTCTAATTCAAATGTCACTCTTATATATGCTGATGTAGAGAGCTCTCTCCTCATGGAGGAGATGAGCAGGAAAAATAATGCGGGCAGCAAGTCTTCAAATGCTTTGCAGGTACAGGAAAGAGGCAGGACTCAGCAGAAGGGGAGATCTGCTACTAAGTCCAAATCCCGCAGTCAGTCCCGTGGTAAAAAGGATATTGAATGCTTTTATTGTGGCAAGAAGGGACATGTGAAGTCTAAGTGCTTCAAGTTTATACGGGATCAGAAAGCCAAGAAGGCTGAAGCAAAGGATGCAGGCAGTGCAAGCAAAGGCAAAGGCAAAGGCAAGGCCAAGGTAGATGACTTGGATGCAGTGAATGTTGCAGCAGAGGACAGTGACAGTGACAGACATGATGTTTTATGCTCTTCTGCTGTAATTGCACATACTTTGGTTATTGATGGCCATGACATGCACACCTGGCTCTTGGATTCAGGTGCTTCTTTTCATGTTACTCCTCATAGGGAGTGATTTACTTCCTACACAGGTACTCATGGAGTTGTTCACCTTGGGAACAACTATGCATGTCAGATTGCAAGGATTGGCACTATACAGTTAGTATTCCCTGATGGACGCACATTTATGCTTGATGGTGTTCGCCATGTGCCGCAAATCAAGAAAAATCTGATTAGCACTAGCTTATTGGATGACAGTGGTTACCACACCACATTTGGGGATTCCAAATGGGTGATTACTGATGGCCAGGTTGTAGTGGCTGAGGGTTTTAAGAGTGATACCTTGTACCCTCTTTATGTTTCCAGTGTAGGTAATCATGTTGTTGCCATAACCGCGCTGCCAAAGATTTCATTGTGGCATAGCCGGTTGGGACACATGTCCGTTAAAGGAATGCAAGAACTGTCACGTTTGGGTTATCTGCCGTCTCTTTCATTTTCAGATTTGCCTACTTGTGATCATTGCATATTTGGCAAGCATTCTATGACTCCTCATAAGAGGAGAACTCCCCAAAATAGAGCACCGCTTGATCTAGTGCACACTGATTTGTGTGAAATGCCACAGTTATCACTAGGGGGTGCAAAGTATTTCATTACTTTTATTGATGATGCCACACGCAAAGTGTGGGTCTATTTCTTGAAGCATAAAAGCGATGCCTTAGATGCTTTCAAGAAGTTTGTCGCTCAGGTTGAAAATCGGACAGGTCGTAGGCTGAAATGCCTCAGATCCGATAATGCGGGTGAGTATGTGTCACATGCTTTTGTGCAGTTTTGCGAAGCTAAGGGCATTAAACAGGAACTCACAGCCCCTCATAATGCATCTCAAAATGGTGTAAGTGAGCGGATGAATCGAACTATTCAGGAGAAAGTTTGATGTATGTTGTCTTATGCTGCATTGCCCCATGGCTTTTGGGCAGAAGCTGTGCAAACAGTAGTTCACATTATTAACAGGTCGCCAAACAAGGCTTTGGAGTTGAAAGTACCAGAGGAGGTGTGGTCTGGCAAGCCACCCTCATATAAGCACTTACGTGTGTTTGGCTGCGAGTGCTTTGCTCATGTACGCAAAGAACTGCGCGCCAAATTGGAGCCAAAGTCTTTCAGATGCATCTTTATGGGGTATGGTGACGAAGGTGAAATGGGGTACATGTTATGGGATCCCGTCAAACGGAAGATTATACGCAGCAATGATGTCATCTTTAAAGAGGATAGTGTACACAAAGAACCCGTGCAACCTGTGGAATACAGGAGGGTTGTTTATGATGATGTCGGACAGCAAAGAATGCCCATTAATATGCAGCAGCAGGCTGCTGCAGATAACCCTGTTCAAGAGGGTATACAGGCTGAAAATCAGCCAGATAATTTTGCCAATGATGCACCACAGGATATGCCAGCAAATGGGGCTGTAGAACAGCCAAATATGGTGGTACAGCCACCCGTCATGCATGACGAACAGGCTGGACAGCAGCATAATCCGGAACATTTTGTTAGGAGGAGCACCCGTGTACAACGGCCTCCTGACAGGTTTGTCCTAGGAGCCAATAATGTGGCTGATTTTATTATGCTGACAGATTGTGGTGAGCCTTCCAGCTTCAAGGAAGCTATGGGAAGAACAGAGAAAAGGAAGTGGGAGAAAGCCATGCAGTCAGAAATGGACTCCCTACTTCAAAATGATACATGGGACTTGGTGCACCTACCTGCAGGCAGAAAGGTTTTGCCATGCAAGTGGGTTTACAAAGTCAAAGTGGATTCAAATGCTTTACCGAGGTATAAGGCCAGATTGGTTGCCAAGGGATTTAAGCAGGAGAAGGGCATTGATTTTGATGAGATCTTTTCCCCTGTAGTCAAGATGACTACTTTGAGAGCAGTGTTAGCTCTTGTTGCTCATGAGGACATGGATTTATGTCAGATGGATGTGAAGACTGCTTTTCTTCACGGAGATCTCCATGATGAGATCTATATGAGTCAGCCAGAGGGATATGCTGTTAAAGGGAAAGAGCACCTTGTGTGTAAGCTCAAGAGGAGCTTGTATGGACTCAAGCAAGCACCAAGAGAATGGTACAAGAAGTTTGATGCCTTCATGCAGTCCCAAGGGTATCATAGGTGTGAGACCGATCATTGCTTGTACACCAAACGGGCAAAGGATGGCAGTTTGATGCTACTCATTCTATATGTGGATGACATGTTGATTGCCAGCAAATCTCAGCACGAGATTAGTGCTTTGAAGAAGCAACTGTATAAGTCTTTTGACATGAAAGACTTGGGTGATGCAAACCATATTCTTGGTATGCGGATTATTCGTGACAGGTCCAAGGGACTTTTGTTTCTGTCGCAGAAGGAGTACATTGACAAAGTACTGCAGAGGTTTAAAATGGAGGGGGGGAAGTCTATTAGTACCCCGTTGCCTCCACATTTAAAACTCAGCAGTAAGGACAGCCCCAGATCAGATGATGATAAGGCTGAAATGGCCAAGGTTCCGTATGCATCTGCAGTTGGTTCTTTGATGTATGCCATGGTTGCCACTCGTCCGGATATTGCTTTTGCGGTGGGAGTCATCAGCAGGTATATGGCAAATCCAGGCAAGCGGCACTGGGAAGCAGTGAAAGGCATCTTGAGGTATCTCAAGGGTACCAAAGACTTGTGCATATGCTATGGTAGGCAGGATGCATTGGTGCATGGTTTTACAGATTCATACTATGCAGGGAATGTAGATAACCGGAAATCTACTACCAGTTATATTTTCACATTTGCAGGAGGTGCTATATCATGGGTGTCTCGGTTGCAGAAATGCGTTGCACTGTCAACTACTGAAGCTGAATATGTTGCAGCCACTGAGGCTTGCAAGGAAGCAATATGGCTTACTCGGCTGGTGGGAGATTTGGGCATTACAGGAGATATGCCAGTCTTGCATTGTGATAGTCAGAGTGCTATCATGTTAGCAAAGAATCCGGTCTTTCATCAAAAGACCAAGCACATAGATGTGAAATATCATTTCATCAGGGAGGTACTGGAAGACAAGCGACTTGAGCTTGTGAAAGTGCATACTGATGATAATCTTGCAGATTTGCTCACTAAGAGCTTGCCTACAGAGCGGTTTGCACATTGCCGCCACATCATGGGATTAGAATGAGACCACTCTTATTTTATGGTCTTATATACAGTAACTGTATATTGCTGTAATTTTTATTCTTTTCTCCCCTTGAGGCATATTGGCCTTTAGGTGGGAGGTTGTTGGGGTAAAGGCACATTGCCACCCCTTTATTAAAGATATGACACCTATGACTGTCTTAAGACAGTCATAGGGGGAAAAACCTAATCCTAATAAAACCTATGAGTTTGTGGTGTGGCTCATCACTTCACACCCGCATCTTTAGTGTCACTCCTCTCTCTCACTCTCTCCCTGTTGTTCTTCTCCCTCTTCCCTTCCCCCTTCACAACATACATGGGACAAGTGGTTACCATTGTTGGAGTTTGCCTACAATGATAGAAAACATTCCTCTACAGGGTTCAGTCCGTTTCAACTGAACTATGGTTATAGACTAGCGAATCCAACTATAGTTGGAGTACCTCAAAAAGTGCCTAGTGCCGCGGACTTTGTGGTTCAAATGTGGGAGATGCTAGCACTTGCGAGAGCTAACATCCGCCAAGCTATGGATAGAGCTAAGGCGTATGCGGATGAAAACCGATCCACTAGAGAATTTAAGGAAGGAGAAAAAGTTTTTCTCAGAGTTCCTTCGCGCTCTAAGTCTTTGACTGCAGGAGAGTGTGCTAAGTTATCACCTCGATATTGTGGGCCATGGTTAATTCTAAAAAGAATAAGCAAGGTAGCCTATAAATTAGAATTACCACCGGGATGTAAGGTGCACCCAGTGTTTCATGTTTCTTGTTTAAAGAAATTTTTGCATACTGGTGACTCACTAATCGAAGGTGTGGTTTTGTTTCAAGAGATAGAGGATAACGCAAGACGCAAGCCAACAAGAATCCTGGACCGAGGAACAATGCAAGTGCGCAATCGGAAGATACCCACGGTGTTGGTTGCATGGCATCATCTACCTCTATCGGAAGCTACCTGGGAATCCGTATACCAGTTATGGAGAGTGTTCCCAAATTTCATCATCGAGGACACTGATGCTTGAAGAGGGAAGGAATATTATGCTCTAGCTGAGATAGCATGACCTCGAAAAGATCGGTGGGCATTTTCCCTTAGAGGACCGACTTTTGTAATAGTTTATGTGCGTAAATATAATGGTCAAGGGAAGTAACCGCCAAGGTCCTAGGTGAGGGTGTATTAGCATCGACTAGGTAGTTCTGAGTGCTAAGGCCTAGGTGCACCTAAATGTGTAATAATGCCAAGGGGCAAATGTTTTAAATTGTGCCCCAAGAGAGGGGTAAATGGTGTACCAAGTAAAAGGTCTAAAATGATGACATGTGGCAGAGGGAACCATCTAGGGAGTTGTGGGCGTGTGTATAGGCATGAGGAATGAAAAGTTACGTATCTTTGTGTGCATGCTATCCATGAGAGTGGCTGGGAGGATATACGTGATGCCATCGCCTGTGATTTTTCCTGGGAGAAGCTCATCCCGATGGTGCTTGACCACAAGGAGAGATTTGTAGATCATACTATGAGAGTCAACATGAGGCTTTGGCAGCTAAGCAGAAAAAAGGGAAGCAATTGACAATTGAGGAACGAGAAGCACTCAAGGCGTCATGTACATGTGACCGATGTGACCAGAAAGGTCACTATTGGCGGCAATGTTCTCGAAGGAGCAATGAGGGGACGAATAACCAACAAGACAGTGTTACCACCGCTACGATGTTTACTCCACCCTTCTAGTAGCAAGCGACAAGATGCGCTACCAACAGAATTTCTGGATCCAAAAGAAAGATTGCTTGCTTCTTTGTGGCAGCAGTACCTACCAAAGACAGGTGAAGTAAGCTTTCAGGTAGGACCGCAAGCCACGAGGAACAACTCCCACTGACTCACGTGGCAATATGTTATCAGTATGTATTTTTGTATGGATGTTACGACTTGGTAGATTCAGAGGGGATCTCCTAGTGTTCTGCTGCAGCCCTCTCTCTCTCTCTCTCTCTCAGAGGGGATCTCCTAGTGTTCTGCTGCAGCCCTCTCTCTCTCTCTCTCTCTCTCTCTCTCTCTCTCCCTCTCCCTCCTACTCAATACTAACTGCAACTTCAATTTGATGCACTAAATACACAAAGTGATGCTATGGATGTGAGTGAGAGGATGAGAGGGTATAACTAAAATGTATGAATGCCCAAAGGGCTGAATACAACTGTATGGACGGGCTGAAACCCTCAACTACAAACTGGAAAGAAACTAGACTACCTAGAGAAGGTGAATCCTCACTAGATCCCTGTAGAGGCTTAGGCACCCTGCTGGTCTATTGCGAGGAAGCCTGTGTACTGTTGCATTGATGACTAGGAAGGCCCTAGGTGGGGATGAGAAGTGAATGCCAAGGGGGCTGCTTTTATAGGCCCCCTTGGGCCTCAAATTCACCGACCAATAGGCTGCTGGCCTACCGACTAGGCTGCTCCCTCAACATCAGTTGGTAAGCCGTTGTTGCATTGGTTCTTTCCAATTTCTGCTTCATTTGCATTTTGGAAAGGCCTAGTGTTGCCTTTGGGGGTTTTTCTTGCAACATGTACACCTTGGGACAGCAGAAGCTTGGGCAGAATTTTGTTACCTGATTTTGAGAGGTGGCCTTTCTCTCATTTGCTTTGCCAGTCGATGCTTTTGTTTTGTATTTCAGCACCATCTCTGGTGGCAAAGATGATTTGTTTGGGGCTAATGACAAGCTTAATGGCACCAATTATCCCATGTGATCATACATGATGGGACATGTTTTGGTTGCCAAGAATCTATGGCACATTATTTCAGGTTCTGAGGCCATGCTTGTTGGGGTAAAGGCACATTGCCAACCCTTCATTAAAAGATAGGACACCTATGACTGTCTTAAGACAGTCATAGGGTAAACCTAATCCTAATAAAACATAAGTGAGTTTGTGGTGTGGCTCATCATTCTTCACACCCGCACTAGAGTGTCACTCTCTCTCACTCTCACTCTCTTGCTCTCTTCCACTACTCTCCTCCCTCTCAACTGGTATCAGAGCCTACCTTAGCCTCCCTTGCCTACCTAGCCTCCTCTCCCTAGCCTATCCTTTCCGTACGGACGTACGGACAGATCCGTACGGCCGTACGTCGTCCGTACAACCGTACGGACGGATCTCGACGGATCTGCGCAGGGCAGCGAACGGGACGGCGGCGCATTCCGCTTGCAGGGCGATAGCGCAGGCGCGGGCTGCAGGGTTTTTTGCGCGGGCTGCAAGGCGACGTCGCGGGCGCGGGCGTCGTCGGGTTGCAGCTGTACAGCAGCTGCTGTACGCAGCATTGCGACGCTGCATCAAGCAGCTGCATAGCTGCTGTGCGCAGCTACTCATACGGCAGCCGTACGGACTGTCTGTACAGTCGTACGGACTGCCGTACAACTGTGTACGGGCGTCTCCTTCACTCACCTGCAGGACTCGTTTGTTTTTGCTGCAAAGACTCGACTTTTTGGGGGGAAGCGTGCCTGCTACAGGGACAGAGAGTACACAGGTACTCTGCAGGGACAGAAGTACAGCAGGTACTTTGCAGGTACTGAAAAGTACAACAGACACACTTTTTGTTGGAAGAGGAATAGTGCTGAAGCACTCTGTTTTGTGCATGTACGCGCAGTACATGAAGCATTCCTGAAGCATTTCAACTGTATACTGTGCATTTGTTGAGGTACAGCAGATACTCTTGTGTCACTCACGCTTGAGGTGACTTGTACCACAATGGTGGTGTTTGCGCAGTTACTTGTCTTTCAAGAAGGTCAAATGCTTGTTTTGCAGAAGCTTCTATGCATTTACTGAGTGCAATTCTCAGTTTTGGGTGACCATTTCAAAGGGCTTTTGCCTGGATGTGTTTGCAGTATATGCCTTGAGGCAGTGTGTAGCCAGGGAGCACACATTTGCTTTGTTTCCGCAGTGCATTTGGTGACATTTGTTGCAGGTCACATTCTTTGTACGCACTTTGAAAATCTCAGTTGAGCCACGCTTAGTCAGGGCGCATCGAGTTTACTCGGTCCCTAACTGCCCATCGTTGACAGTGCTCAAAAGATTTTCTTCTTGGTGTTTGTACTTTGTGATTTGTGTTGTTACTGAGTACACAGGGGCACTCTATGCATTGCACATTGTCAGGTACAAGTGTCAGAGAGATTTCATATTGTATGCTACCTCAGTGTTGAGGTGTTCTCCACTTGATTCAGGTGTCAGATCAAGGGGCTTTTGCCCAGACTTTGTTTGATAGCACTTGGGTTACCGACAGAGATCTTCAGATGCTTTTTCTCCCCTTGGTATAAGGGTGATTGCTTGGGATTTATCCCATTTACTGTTGTAGGTTTTGTGACAGGCTGAAGGGTCATTTACTGTTTTTGGGGTGTTTGTCAAGTGGTTTCTGCAATTTAACTCAGTGCAATACCTCATCTGAGGTGGGAGAAGTGATCAGTACAGTCAGTACAGCAGTGTTTACAGCAGTGTTGGTGGTTTTGTCAGATGATTATGCACTGTTAAGCACTTGTTGAGCAGCAGCAGCAGTCTGAAATTACTGTTTTTATGCCTCTTTGAGCTCAGAACAGTTTGTCAGAAGGTACAGTATTTGCAGGGTCATTTACTGTTTTGCTGCAGATTTTACTGACAGTAAAAACAGCACCATTGAGAGTGCTTCTGGCTCTTGAATAGAGCAGGTTTTTTCTGAGAAATCAGAATTTTTATTCAGTCTTTTTACTTCCAGGGAGTCAGGTACTTTCCTCATCTGATATGGCATCAGGGGGAGGTGATTCTTCAATTCTGAACATAAAGAAACTGGAAGGAGCACACAACTATGCATTATGGGCAGAACAGTGCTTGAATGTACTTCTGTTAAAGAAGATTGCTAAGCCCATAAGGGTGAAGGGTGTCAAGCCATCTGATATGGCAGCTGATGACTGGGAAGAGCTTGATTTGTCCGCGAGGGCAGCTATCATGCTCACTATTTCAGACACTCTTGTGTTCAATGTACAGGCTGAAAAGACCTCTTATGGTCTATGGCAAAGACTAGCAGAATTGTATGCCCAAAAGAGCTCAGCCAGTAAGGTTTATTGGCTGAAGAAGCTGGTCGATCTTCGCATGAAGGAAGGTACAGCTATGACCTCACACTTGAGTGAGTTCAATGCTATCTTTACACAGCTGATTGCACAGGGGTTGAACATTGATGAGGAGTTCAAGGCTACTTTCTTGCTGTGTACCCTCCCCGAGAGTTGGGACACTTTCAAGACCACCCTGTCAAACTCGAATGCCACTCTTATTTATGCTGATGTAGAGAGCTCTCTCCTTATGGAGGAGATGAGCAGGAAGAATAATGCGGGCAGCAAGTCTTCAAATGCTTTGCAGGTACAGGACAGAGGCAGGACTCAGCAGAAGGGGAGATCTGCTAGTAAGTCCAAATCCCGCAGTCAGTCCCGTGGCAAAAAGGACATTGAATGCTTTTATTGTGGCAAGAAGGGACATGTGAAGTCGAAGTGCTTCAAGTTCATACGGGATCAGAAAGCCAAGAAGGCTGAAACAAAGGATGCAGGAAATGCAAGCAAAGGCAAAGGCAAGGCCAAGGCAGATGACTTGGATGCAGTGAATGTTGCAGCAGAGGACAATGACAGTGACATACATGATGTTTTATGCTCTTCTGCTGTAATAGCACATGCTTTGGTTATTGATGGCCATGACATGCACACCTGGCTCTTGGATTCAGGTGCCTCTTTTCATGTTACTCCTCATAGGGAGTGGTTTACTTCCTACACAGGTACTCATGGAGTTGTTCATCTTGGGAACAACTATGCATGTCAGATTGCAGGGATTGGCAGTATACAGATAGTATTTCCTGATGGACAGTCATTTATGCTTGATGGTGTTCGCCATGTGCCGCAAATCAAGAAAAATCTGATTAGCACTGGCTTATTGGATGACAGTGGTTACCACACCACATTTGGGGATTCCAAATGGGTGATTACTGATGGCCAGACTGTAGTGGCTGAGGGTTTTAAAAGTGATACCTTGTACCCTCTTTATGTTTCCAGTGTGGGTAATCATGTTGTTGCCATAACCGAGCTGCCAAAGGTTTCATTGTGGCATAGCCGGTTGGGACACATGTCTGTTAAAGGAATGCAAGAACTGTCACGTTTGGGTTATCTGCCGCCTCTCTCTTTCTCAGATTTGCCTACTTGTGATCATTGTATTTTTGGCAAGCACTCTGTCACTCCTCATAAGAGGAGAACTCCTCAGAATAGAGCACCACTTGATCTAGTGCACACTGATCTGTGTGAGATGCCACAGTTATCACTAGGGGGTGCAAAATATTTTATTATTTTCATTGATGATGCCACACGTAAGGTGTGGGTCTATTTCTTGAAGCATAAGGGAGATGCCTTAGATGCTTTCAAGAAGTTTGTCGCTCAGGTTGAGAATCGGACAGGTCGTAGGCTGAAATGCCTCAGATCCGATAATGGGGGTGAGTATGTGTCACATGCTTTTGTGCAGTTTTGCCAAGCTAAGGGCATCAAACAGGAACTCACAGCCCCTCATAATGCATCTCAAAATGGTGCAAGTGAGCGGATGAATCGAACTATTCAGGAGAAGGTTCGATGTATGTTGTCTTATGCTGCATTACCCCATGGCTTTTGGGCAGAAGCCGTGCAAACAGCAGTTCACATTATTAACAGGTCACCAAATAAGGCTTTGGAGTTGAAAGTGCCAGAGGAGGTGTGGTCTGGCAAGCCACCCTCATATAAGCACTTACGTGTATTTGGCTGCGAGTGCTTTGCTCATATACGCAAAGATCTACGCACCAAACTGGATCCAAAGTCTATCAGATGCATCTTTATGGGTTATGGTGACGAAGGTGAAATGGGGTATAGGTTATGGGATCCCGTTAAACGGAAGATTATACGCAGCAATGATGTCATCTTTAAAGAAGATAGTGTACACAAGGAACCCGTGCAACCTGTAGAATACAGGAGGGTTATTTATGATGATGTTGGACAGCAAAGAATGCCCATTTATATGCAGCAGCAGGCTGCTGCAGATCACCCTGTTCAAGAGGGTATACAGGCTGAAAATCAGCCAGATAATTTTGCCAATGATGCACCACTGGATGTGCCAACAGATGGGGCTGTAGTACAGCCAGATATGGTGGTACAGCCACCCGTCATGCATGAAGAACAGGCTGGACAGCAGCCTAATCCGGAACATTTTGTTAGGAGGAGCACCCGTGCACAACGGCCTCCTGCCAGGTTTGTTCCAGGAGCCAATAATGTGGCTGATTTTATCATGCTGACAGATTGTGGTGAGCCTTCCAGCTTCGAGGAAGCTATGGGAAGAACAGAGAAAAAGAAGTGGGAGAAAGCCATGCAGTCAGAAATGGACTCCCTACTTCAGAATGATACATGGGATTTGGTGCAGTTACCTGCAGGCAGAAAGGTTTTGCCATGCAAGTGGGTTTACAAAGTCAAAGTGGATTCAAATGCTTTACCTCGGTATAAGGCCAGATTGGTTGCCAAGGGATTTAAGCAGGAAAAGGGCATTGACTTTGATGAGATTTTTTCCCCTGTAGTCAAGATGACTACTTTGAGAGCAGTGTTAGCTCTTGTTGCTCATGACGACATGGATTTATGTCAGATGGATGTGAAGACAGCTTTTCTTCACGGAGATCTTCATGATGAGATCTATATGAGTCAGCCAGAGGGATATGCTGTTAAACGGAAAGAACAGCTTGTGTGTAAGCTCAAGCGGAGCTTGTATGGACTCAAGCAGGTGCCAAGGGAATGGTACAAGAAGTTTGATGCCTTCATGCAGTCCCAAGGGTATCATCGGTGTGAGACCGATCATTGCTTGTACACCAAACGGGCAAAGGATGGCACTTTGATGCTACTCATTCTATATGTGGATGACATGCTTATTGCCAGTAAATCTCAGCATGAGATTAGTGCTTTGAAGAAACAACTGCATAAGTCTTTTGACATGAAAGACTTGGGTGATGCAAATCATATTCTTGGCATGCGTATTACTCGTGACAGGTCCAAGGGACTTTTGTTTTTGTCACAGAAAGAGTACATTGACAAAGTACTGCAGAGGTTTAAAATGGAGGGGGGGAAGTCCATTAGTACCCCGTTGCCTCCACATTTAAAACTCAGCAGTAAGGACAGCCCCGGATCAAATGATGATAAGGCTGAAATGGCCAAGGTTCCATATGCATCTGCAGTTGGATCTCTGATGTATGCCATGGTTGCCACTCGTCCGGATATTGCTTTTGCGGTGGGAGTCATCAGCAGGTATATGGCAAATCCAGGCAAGCGGCATTGGGAAGCAGTGAAAGGTGTCTTGAGGTATCTCAAAGGTACCAAAGACTTGTGCATATGCTATGGTAGGCAGGATGCATTGGTGCATGGTTTTACAGATTCAGACTATGCAGGGAATGCGGATAACCGGAAGTCTACTACCGGTTATATTTTCACATTTGCAGTAGGTGCTATATCATAGGTGTCTCGGTTGCAGAAATGCGTTGCACTGTCAACCACAGAAGCTGAATATGTTGCAGCCACTGAGGCTTGCAAGGAAGCAATATGGCTTACTCGGCTGGTGGGAGATTTGGGCATTACAGGAGATATGCTAGTTTTGCATTGTGATAGTCAGAGTGCTATCATGTTGGCAAAGAATCCGGTCTTTCATCAGAAGACCAAGCACATAGAAGTGAAATATCATCTCATCAGGGAGGTACTGGAAGACAAGCGACTTGAGCTTGTGAAAGTGCATACTCATGATAATCCTGCAGATTTGCTCACTAAGTGCTTGCCTACAGAGCGGTTTGCACATTGCCGCCACATCATGGGATTAGGATGAGACCATTCTTACTTTATGGTCTTGTATACAGTAACTGTATATTGCTGTAATTTTTTATTCTTTTCTCCCCTTTAGGCACATTGGCCTTTAGGTGGGAGGTTGTTGGGGTAAAGGCACATTGCCAACCCTTCATTAAAAGATAGGACACCTATGACTGTCTTAAGACAGTCATAGGGTAAACCTAATCCTAATAAAACATAAGTGAGTTTGTGGTGTGGCTCATCATTCTTCACACTCGCACTAGAGTATCACTCTCTCTCACTCTCACTCTCTTGCTCTCTTCCACTACTCTCCTCCCTCTCAATGCTTACATGCACTGTCACTTTTGGTGCTACAACTACAGCCTCTAGTTCTTCTGCAGCTTCAAGTGATGGTTCTAATGCTACTTCCAGGACACCTGCACCTCCTGCTACAAGTGCTTTGCTTCCTACATAAGAGCAGATTCAGTGGGATGGTCATGATGCCAAAGCACATGCCTTGATTGCTCTTTCAGTGAAACGGGTTATTATCCCTCATATCCGGTCTTGAAAGACAACGAAGCAAGCATGGGATCAGCTTGCATCTTTGTATCAGGTGCGGAATGAGGCGAGGGTTGCCTATCTCCACAAGCAGGTGACAGACTTGAAGCTTGAAGAGGGTGGTGGTAACATGGATGCCTATCTCACTAATGTGAGGGATTTGAAAGAGCACTACTTGGCCAACATTGATGAGATTATACCTGATTCTCAACTTGTTTTCAATACCCTTGATGGGTTGTTGATTCATATCAAGGCTTTGCTACTACATTGAGGTTGGTTGCAGGGGGTGATGCCAATCATTTCTCATTTGACCAGCTGGTTGCTCTTCTTCTTCAGGAGGAGCAAAGTCATGTGAATCGCAATGCTTCTATGGCTAGTGATCAAGCATTTGCTGACCATCACAAACACAAAGGTAAAGGCAAGGTTGCAGCTGAAAAACCCTCTCATTCCCATGCTGATCATTCACATGGTGCCTCTTCTTCAAGTGATAACAAAAAGAAGAAGAGATGTAATGATTGCAGGAAACCTGGGCATTATATTTATGAATGCACGAAGCGCATGGCATCTGAAAAGAAACAGAAAGAGTCTGGTCTTGCAATATCTGGTTCTTCTAGTGCAGAAGATCGACATGAGTCCACTAATTTCGCACAAGACCAGCATTGGGCTTTCTTGGTTACATGTTAGTATAATCCTGATGTTCATGATGCTTGTGTGGCAGTTTCTAATGTCCATGATGCCTGGTTCTTTGATAGTGGTGCTAGCAAGCACATCACTTCCTATCGGAAGTTATTCAGCTCATTGGAGCTTACATCTCAAGGCAGCAGTGTCACATGTGCCAACAATGCATCATATACCGTGAAGGGTATTGGGCAAGTTGCTCTTACTTCTGTCTCTGGTGGTATTGTTACTCTTGAGCATGTGCTTTATGTTACAGGCATTCGTAAGAACCTCATTTCTATTTCAGCCATTGATACATGTGGCTTTCGGGTTCTTTTTTATGGTGTTAGGTGTGCAGTGTATAATGCTACACATGCCTTTAGCATGGTTTTGACTGGCACATTGTCTAGAGGTCTTTATAGACTTGATGCTTATGACAGATGTTTGGATGATGATGCTGCACTTGCCGATGCACATGCCTTTGCTCTTGATTCTACAATAGCAGATACTCATTTGTGGCATGAGAGGTTTGGACACCTCAATTTTGGAGCCCTGGTGAAGTTGGAGGATATGGTTGTGGATCTTCCCAAAATGAATATGCCTACAAAACATGTTTGTGAACCATGCTTGCTTGGTAAGATGCACTGTGCTGCATTTCCCAAGGATGGGAGAGTTGGTGCTTCACGCAAGCTTTATCTGGTTCATAGTTATGTTTGTGAACCCATGAGGGTTGCAGCTCTTGGGGGTTTCTACAATTTTGTCACTTTTATTGATGATTTCACCAGGTACACTTGGATTTTCGCATTGAAATCCAAATCTGAAGTTTCTTCATGCTTCAAGCACTTTATTGCCTTAGCTAAGATTGGGAGTGGGCTGCACATTGCTCACCTTAATACAGACAGAGGGGGTGAATACATGTCAAAGGAGTTTGCTGTTTTTTTGGCTTCCCATGGCATCAATCATCAATGCACGGTGCCTTATACTCCTTAACAGAATCCCGTGGCTGAGTGGAAAATAGATCAGTGATGGAGATGGCCAGGTGCATGTTGAAGGGCAAACATTTGCCTCATAAGTTGTGGTTGGATGCGGTCATGTGTGCAAATTACATCTTGAATTGATGTCCTACAAAGGCATTGCAAACTATCACACCTTATGAGGCTTGGACGGGTCGTAAGCCTCGCATTTCCCACATGAGGACTTTTGGATGCTTAGCTTATGCTCATGTGCCTTCACACAAATGCACTAAGTTGGATGATAAAGCTGTCAAGTGCCTTTTTCTTGGGTATAGTTCAAAGGCAAGGGCTATAAGCTATATCAGCCCCGCACGGGCAAGTGTTTTGTTAGTCGGAATGTTGTGTTTGATGACTCTTCCACTATGCCTTTGCTGTACTGTCAAAAACAGCCCTTTGTTGATGACCCTGACATATTTGACAGCTTGATGCCTTTGTTTCCATCCGATGCTCGGGATGTAGTACCTCCTCCATCTGTTGGTCATTTGCAGCCCCATGTGCAGCCAGAAATTCAGCCTGATATGCCTCTCATTGATTAGGATTATTTGCACATGGCTCTTGACCAAGAAAGAGCTGAAATAAAGGAGCCCAAAAAGGTATTGGGCTCGCAAGTTTTGGCAAAACAATCAGTGCTTCCCATGTGGAGAAACGTGGACAGCAAAGGACAATAGGGTGTGCATAACAAAAACCATGGGGGCATCCGGAACTTAAATGATATGGAGCTTTGTGATGATGAGCATGCCAGAAGGAATTACCACCCACATGACCTCGGAGGTTCTACAACACCCAAAGCAAAGGAATATATCACATTCCCTTTCGCCCCTAATGGAATGCATGATGGAGTATGTCTTTTTTTTATAAGTCCCCTTGTCCTTATATAGGGGCCAAACAGGCTAGTTAGCTGACCAACCATCAGCCAGCCAACAAACCCAAGGCAGGGCTGGGGGGTCGGTTTGACTGAGTCTGCCACTAGGGCTGTCTAGTCGGTTGATTTGGGGGCTACCGGCCCCTATATAGAGGGAGCCATTTGGGCTCCTTAATCATCAGTTGCAGCAGCCTTTACCCTTGGCTGTCTTTCAGGGCAGCAAGGTGCAAGGACAAAGGCGCGGTGACAAGACAACTCAAGCTCTAGGGATCTAGAATTGCCACGAAGGTAGTACGACTGCATATTTTGGTAAGGACAAAGGACCATGCTCTAGTGGCACTCTGGACTCATTTTATTTTGTGTCCATTGGATGGAAATATATCTTTGTTGTTTCTATATCTCTCCTATGAGCCTAAGCCAAAAGAGTACTTGCTTGCAAGCTCAAGAGGAGCTTATGGTCCACGATATCTAGCCCCTAGGGCTGATCAGTCGGTTGACTTGGGGGCTACCAGCTCCTATATAAAGGGAGCCATTTGTGCTCCTTACTCATCCATTGCAGCAACCTTCAAGGAGCAGACTGGAGCAGCAAAACAGCAGGGTTTGGGCCCACATCCAGGAGGACCAAGAGAGAGAGCTGGATGCTGCAGACATAGCTCAAGGGCGGGCTTCACCCTTGGCTGTCTTTCAGGGCAGCAAGGCGCATAGTGGTAAAGCCAACTCAAGCTTGGAAGCATGCAAGCTTAGGGATCTAGAAGTGCACGGAGGTAGTACGACAGCATATTTTGGTAAGGACAGAGGACCACGCTCTAGTGGGACTCTGGACTCATTTTGTGTTGTGTCCATCGGACGGAAATATATCTTTTGTTGGTTCTATATCTCTCCTATGAGCATTGTCTATTTACTCGCTTGCACATGTATGTCGACCACGCAAAGGGAAGTTTTGAATTCCACCCACTAACACCATTGAGCGATTTGGCTGTACATCTGGGTTCTCTTCAGATCTGTGTTGCTCTCTTTACTGTTCAGTAAGCACACGCAGTCGAGTTATCTCTTTCTTCTAGTGTCTTGTGATCACAGGGTAAATCTTCCACGACGAAGTTGCTGGAGTATGGTGGCTTGTAGGCTGTCAAAGGGCCCACCACAACTGCCACTGGCCAATCACAGTCAGCTGAGTGGCCTGTTTTGACACTTGGCTTGGTCAGCCAACTGCTACTGCGACTGTCCACATTGGCTGGCTGTATCCAGCACCTAGCTCAACCCATTTATGATTGCCAGCCGTGGCCCTCTATGCGTGCCAATCGTAGCTGAGGCCTACTTCGCTTGTCATCTATCTGCCCAACCATGTGGTCTTGTTATCCATATTGAGCACAATATATTATTATTCAATGGTGAATTTTCACAGCACAGGCTCACTACATAGCTCATCTGAGCCACATATGGGGTTAGATGGAGCAAGAACTTAAAAGTAGCCTACTATAGGCTGTTCATGTGCTTGAATTGTGTGTTTGCCGTCATAGTTACGAGAGGTTTATAGTTTTTGCCACATGTACATGTGCATTGTCCCATATCCGTATGTGTTTGGATGCCTAACCTAAGAAGTAAAACCTGATATTGTTTCTTCATTGGATATACTTTGCATATATTAGTAAATTGAATAATAAATCCACAACGGAGAGGAATAATAAATTGATTAAGAAGTCCAAGAAGGTGATTCTCTTCGAGTGTTGCCAAGCCTAGTTCTACTTACTATATATGCATCAGCCTATGCAGATTGAGCAACGGATGAATGGGATCTAACACTCTACAGGCAGTAGAGGTTACCTAGGCCATGGAATAGGGGTTTCTCAGGTGGAAATGTCAGTAACGTCAATGCTGTTTCAGAATTGCAACAACAAAAACGATGCGTATATTCTAGAAGCACACCTTGTTTCATGAAATCAACATGAGAGCAGCCTGAAGGGTAACAATCATACCAGCTCATTCGAGAGATTGCAAAGACCTGAAAAAAAAGATAACACGGAATTTTTACTTTCATTTTCCACACAATGCCATGTGAAAATATTTAAATTTGGAAACACATAATCCAACGAAATACAATCTGTAGTAGATAACCAACCTACGTACCAACAAGATAATCTTCCAGATCAAGCCCAAATTCTTCTTGCTTCACTGCATGAACCAACACAAAGTGTCAAAGATCAAATTCGAATTTCCTGACCTGCTCGATGAGAAGACATGACAACGATTGATCGTAAATATTGGAATCCTATCCCTCAAACTCAGGTTGGGACATACATACTGCGTTCGAAAACGAATGCAACTTTTCGTCTTTTATGTGCACCATAAAAAATGTTATGAACAGCACTCTATTCAGCTTGGATACTTTTTCCTTTTGACGATTAGAATCATTGTGCACTCGTGCAAGTGCGTCACTTAACCACGAATAGAATACACGTTGAGCAACGGATTGCTCGCTGTCTATGAGACTGTCTCATCGCACAAATTTGTACCGACATTTCGGAAGGCTCACATGATAGCAGTGAGACTGTCTCGCTGTGTGACAGTAACCCACCAGTCTCTAGCCAATGGATAAAAGCGAGTAAAAAGACAACAGTGTACGTCTGATTACGCCAGTGATCGTGATACCTGCCAGAAAAAAGAACGGCACGGGTATTTACAACCATTAGGAGGGAGAAGTGCAGTACTTTGGTCAGAAACGTCGCAAAACAAGGAAAGCACACCTCTCTCCGCATTCACTGTTTGGCCATGCATGTGGATCATCTTCAAAGTCTAACCTGAAAATGTGCTTCCTGCACAAAAGGGCAAGGCGTGCACCTACGTTTGAAGAAATTATCTACCTGTAATACTGTCCTGGAGAGGATTTGATCACCTCGGCGAGCTGATCATACAGTGAGCGCAAGCCGTCAATGTGAGACTTCACCTTCATCAACGGTTCTGAGCAAAAGTTCCCAAACGAGATTGAAAAGCGAGTGAACGGCAAAAGAGCCAAAACTAGAAGCGAGTCGAGTTCGGAAGACATACCGGGAGAAGGACGGGAGTGATGGATGAGGAGAAGCTGGGCTTGCATGAGGCGGGTGGTGGTGTCAAGCTCAGCGACGATGGAGCGGAGCTTTTCCCGGACGGCGCCAGATTCTTCGAGCTGGGAACGAAAATCCTCGAACTGGCGATCCATGGAGGGCAAAGCGAGGAGGGTACGAGAAAGAGAAGAAGGCAAGCAAGGGCTGGGTATGCGAAGAAACAATCTAGAGCAACTGAAGGAGGACCCTCTAAAGCACAAACCTGTTCTCAAGGTCGGAAGGAAAGCCGCCATAGCCAACTAACTCTCATCACTTCTTTTCTTCATTCATTCAAACTCTTTAGTCCTCATTTTTTTGCCCCTAAGCCACTTTGCCCATTCCTCCCTCGCATGGCTGCTTTAAGCATGGGATGCAAATCGTGTAGGATTTTTCCCTCCCGCATGCATAATAATAAGTGCTTGCCTCGCTTTGTAATGCGATTGGTGCATAGACTTCGCTCGTTCGAATACCAGCCACTTTTCTGAAGAAAACTTCAATGTGAGAGCGTCTACAACTCAGAACCCTACTCTGATACCATGTTGGAAGCTTCTTTCCCATTGGCTGAAACACCCTCCACAACCACCTTGTCGCATCCTCATTACTCTCGAACTTGGAACCACAAAGCTTTCATGGCGACGTGCTTCTCGCAATGCTCGCTTAGCATCTCCTTGCTAGAGTTCCCAAGGGCAACTTTCTTCACGGATCATGTATTAGGACAAGCCTCCATGAGGTTGAGCATGCCCGTGACCTTGTTATCGATAATTTTAGCATGTTTGATAGATAATTTCAACCTGTTTGAGAAAGACCAAAGAAAATGGCTACATTAAATGTGTATGTAGCTTTTTAGAGTCAATGCAAACTCCGAGAATGTCATTTTATTCAACTCACTAGGTAGTCTTAGTTCTCGTTAATGTCAATAGTTTGGAAATGAAAAAAATTGTGTCACAAGCTGCAAGCGTTCTTTCAATATGCTCACGATGCAAGATGGGTTGTTTTTTTTTTTTAAAGATGACATGGGAGTAAAAACAATGACCACGTCCCAATACAGGGATGCCATGGAAGAAACACACAAAGAACTCATGCATGTCAATGGCAAAGAGAGCCCAAGTGAAAAGGAGACTAGATCAGGATACCTACGCAAAAGGGGAGTTGTCGGAGGCTGAGAACACCCTCGTGGAAAGGTTGGAGATGTAGCCGAAGAGTCGGTAGCTGAAGGAGAAGCTGCCACAGGAAAAAATGCACCAGTTTTTTCTTCAGCTCATGGTTGTGGGTAGTGTTCCACCATAATCAAAATAGAATAGAGGGAGACTAAAAGGCTCAAGGATCTCTAGTATTGGCACATACAGTGCATGTAGTGGTAGGGATAGTGGCACCTACAGTGCTTGTAGTGGTAGGGATAGTGGACCTGACATGGTAGCCCTAGTGAAGAAGAGATCGAATGATCCAAGGTCTCTAAGGAAGCTCTAGGCTCAAGAAGCTGGCGATAGTTGGTGCAATGAATCTAGGGCTACTATTGAGGACTCTAGTTGATGGCATATGAACACTCTAGTAGATATTATGAAAGATCTCGATGGTGTAGAGTCAGTATTCCAAATGGACAAATTCATTGCAGAAGGACAAGAAGTTGGGCAAGCTAAATGTAGACAACACAAAGCTTCATATTGAGCAAAAGCAAGACCAATAGGGGTTGAAGCTAAACAGTAGCTACAGTCTATAAGATTGCAAGTTTGGAGAGCTAAAAGCAACAACGCACAATTCTTGATCGTGCAAAAGCAAGACTAGCAAGGGCTAAAGCAAAACATTGAAGCATGTTTGAGCAGTGTGATGAAGTTCAGATGGCTTCTATGAACTCTAGGCTAACTGTCACATAGGCAATAGATAGTGAACGTCATGCCTCAGTATCTATTGTGGAGGCTAAATGTAAGGTCTTGATGATGTAGGACTATCGCCCAGACTCTATAGATGCCCAGATTATGCATCAAGGTTTTGCTGACGTCCGCAAAGCTTGGAACAAGTCACTTCCAAAACATATGGTGTCAATTGTAATATACACACACACACACTCGCACACGCACACATGCACACGCACACACACATGTGCACATGCACACACACACAGGCATGCACACACAAGCACACACGCACAAACATGCACACACATGCTTACACACACACATGCACACACACGCATGCACGCACATGCACACTACACACACACCCACACACACGCACACACGCACACATGCACACACACTCGCACACATATACACACACACGCATGCATGCATGAACACACACGTGTACACGCGCGCGCACACACACACACTCACACACACAAATATATAACCTAATGCTAATGATGTTGCTCAATAGTTGAATTCTAAGCTTGGTGCATATAGAGTGAATGGAGTCTATTTTGCCACCTTAGGCTTTTATTAGAGCTTGTGCTCAGACTTACGTTTCAAGCAAATGTTATTAGAAAAATCACCTTTGTATTTTGTGGCTCAGACAATTCGTATATTACCATGGTCACCTCCTAAAGACTATCAAAGTTTGATTCGTCACATAAATACCTAATATGGATGGAAATTGTGGATTTTCCCAAGTGTTTAGGAGATCCATTACCCATGATTGCTTCTAGTTTATGCAAAGCTACATTTGTCGCCCACGGCCCAATGAAAATGGGAATTGCTTTGCATACTTTGGGATAGAGATGTAACTACTCCTCTATCTATCATCCTGCAAATTGATGGCATTGCTATGGGTCTAGCAGATTTTGATTTGAAATGGAGCATATTTGCAGGTGTTTGCTTCTCATATGTAAGAAATTTGGCCACATGGCATCTTAATGCCCTCTGACACTTTCACAACCACCTTGCAGCCTTGTGTCCTTCAAAACAGCCTAAAATTAAAGAAATGCTGCAACAAAACAAAAGGGAAAATCAGTCATTTTTGTGGATCACATTTTTGATAAGGGCAAAGAAAAGATGCCTACATCTAGTCATGTTAATTTACTTTGGCCAAAAACACTGATAAAAATGATGCCTCTGCATGGCAACTCCCTTAAAACTAGCTCTAACCAAACCATGATTGGTACCTACTTGTAACTAGTCTACCTTTGTGCCTTTGACTAGACAATCCAGTCGCTCATGAGAAGTTAGAGGTGCAGGGAAGTTATGGTCTGTAGTGGTTAAAACGAGTACAATGTTTTCAAACAATATCTGTGACATGGGCAATGTTTCAGTGGTGGGTACTAACTTGCTCACCCCTATACATAGTGATGCAAGGAGCCAGGCACCAATGCAAATCAAATCATGATGCAAATGCTTTCATTATTCTCCCAAGTACAAGGACAACTCTTGTCGTCATTCCCACATGCTTCGGGTAAAGCAAAATGAATGGAAACATATAATTGCGGTTTTGCATGCTTGTGATTTATGGAGATAGCTCAAGTCGTATACTCCTAGTTTCACTTTTCAACATAATACTCTGTCACACTATTTTGCATGGCACCTTTTCAACTGGCACCTCCTCTTTCAAGGTGTTGATAAATTACAGGATTGGTGTTTTGATCGTGAGTAACCTAGTTGTCTTGCTTTCCCATTTCATCTCCTAACTGCTTCCAAGGCATCTCACTTGCCTTTTCCTTTGCCTTGGATATCAGAGCATAACGATAGCCTTTGGCAATAGATAAGCATCTCCATTTTTGGCGAGCAGACATTGTAAAAGGTGGGGAAGTCAAAGTTGCAACTTAAGCAATGGGTTTTCCTCTAGACATGTATTGCTTGTACATTCCCAGTTGGCACTCTATTGCCTTGATGGCAGATTGCTCCAACCCTTTGTCACTACTACCACTTTACAACAGAATCTATGCCCCATTTGTTATGGTATTGCCAATATTCCATAGAATTTTTTGACCGCTTGTATACCTCACTGCAACTTTGATTCTTTGAATTCCTCTCCTTGCTTTTTAGCAAATTGTCCCCAAGGTTTACCAGAGTATGTGGATTTTTTGGCTTGGTTGCGATTCTAGGCTCTATGGACTATCTATTTTACCCAGAATCAGCTTCACTCTTATGGTGACACTGTTCTACCTTTTCCTTATCTATGTGCTACTCTTTTTTTGTCTCTTCGCAAGTGATATGATCTAGAAGAGCTTTCACTTCAAAAATTTGAGGTGTTCCCCCATTGTTTCTAACTCGTTCTCATACTTCCACCCACTTTGGGTGGCTGTGATTGTACATTCCATTCTTTCATAGATATTGTTGTTCCACATAAAATATGTGTGTGACTGTGTGTGTGCATGTGTGCGCATGTGAATGAGTGTACGTGTGTGTGCATGTGTGGTGTGTGTGTGTGTGTGGAAGACTTGACAACACCCCTTTGCATAGTGAAAAGACAAAAGAGTGAAGCTATCCAATGAAATAGGACTAATTGCATTAATGAAAAAGTTTGTAGAAGTCGGTGAATCCCTGCTTATAAAGGAAACCAGCAGTGAGTTATTTTGTAGAAATGACTATGTGGAAACTATATAGAAGTTGAGCTTGGATAAGTCCTGGCAAGCATCACTTTTATTGAAGAGGCGAGTATGCCTACCTGCCACCGTCGAACAAGAAAAATGTGGTGAGAACCTACTTATACCTTGGTTGGGAAGACAAGTGTCATAAACACCCCTCCCTTGTTATCGGGGTCACAATAAAAATAGAAGCTTAACCACAAATTTAAATAGCTCAAAGTAGACTTGTGATTGACAGAGGAAGAGCATTTTAGGGAAAGGGTGTAGAATAGAAAGAGTTAATATGGAGGGGAACTTTTAAAGGGTATTATGAGTTAGATAAGTGGGTGTGTGAGAGTTTTCTAATGCAGAAAAAGAAGGGGGTTTGGAATAGAACAATTATCATGAGCATTTCCCTAAGTAATCATTGAGATGAGTTTAATGAAAGAAAATTTCAACTTTAATCATGAGAATATAGGGGAGGGTATGTAAGTTTTAAATAAAAGGTCTGAGAGGAAAAAATAATCTTTAAATAAATTTTCATTCTTTTAAATAAAACAAGGTTAAGGCACTATAAATAAAGATTTAATAAAGAGAGTAAATAATTGGGAAGAGAGTAGAAAGGGGAGGTTTTAGAGTAGAAAGTAAGAAAAGAGGGGGGGGGGTTTTGGGAAATTACGTTTAAATGAAATTAGTTTACAAAGTAATGAAAAAAAGGTCAAGTAATGTAGGGATATAGGAGGAGTTAAAAAGAGAGAGAGAGATAGAAAAACATAAGGGAAAATAGAGGGGGGAGGGGGGGTTGCGTGGGGGGGGAAATGAATTTTATGAATTTGGAATGAGAAGGGGGAGGGAAAAAGGAAACCAAGAGAAAGAGAATAAATAAGTAGAGAAGGGGGGGGGGGGCGGTTGGGGGAATTAATAAACAAAGAAGAAGGAGGGGGGAATTAACAAACAAAGAAGGAGGAGGGAGGAATTAATAAACAAAGAAGGAGGGGGTGACCTGTGTGTCCATGCTTGTGTGAGAGGATTTCGACGAGGCAGCACACGATTTGGAGCTGGTTGTTGGGCGTGGAAGTGCATGAAGGACGAGGTGTTTACGCGACTTTGGTAGCAGTGCGAAAGTAGGATGGTTGCCATCGTTTGGAGCAGTGTGCATGAGAAAGAGTAGTTTAGGCTTCACAGGGAGGCAGCAACAACAGTGGCTACAAGGAGGGCCAAGTCGAAGCAGCTGGTGTCAATGATTAGAGGCAGCACAGGCAGCTACTAGAGAAGACAACATAACAGCAAGGAGGCAAAGATAGGCCCTATGGAGAAGTCGATAAGGCAAGAAAATAGACGGGAGCTAAGAGCAAAGTACGGCAATGAGAGGGAGAAAGAGGCATAGATGACGAGAAAGAAAGGAAAGAGGGAGGTTAAATAAGATGAGAGGGAGAAAGTCAGGGAGGTTAGTCAGTTGAGTTAATGAGAAGTCAAGGTAGTCGGGTAGCCCAGGGAGGTAAGTTTGCGGGGTAGGGATTAGTTTAGGGTGGTTAGGGAAAGGTTAGAGTGCGAGTTTATTAGGGAGAAAAGGGGGTTTAGTTTAGGGAGAGAAGGGCGGCTATTTATGGAAATTTAGAGAAAGATTTTAGAAGAAATAAAAGAAAAAAGAGGGAAAAATAGGAGGAATTGCGGGAGGGTAAGAAGCTACATTTGGAAAAAATTAAAAAATAGAAAATTTAAAAACAAGTTTAGAAAATTTATATAAAAATTTCAAGAAAAAGTAAAAGTTTAGAAATTTAAAAAACAGTAGAAAAATAGAAAAATAATAGAAAAAATTAAGAAAAAAAGGGGAAAAAATGTTGCAGCCGGGGGGAGGGATTAAGATAAGTGTGACTATAAATGAATGATTAGGAAGGGGGGATTAGTGAGAATAAAATAGGATAAAATGAAATAGGGAGGAGAATTAGAAAGTTACTAGGAAAATTATAAAAAATGTATAAAAAGTTGAAGAAAAAAGGAAGGGAAAATAAAGGGAAATTTTATTTTTAAATCAAGGAAATTAAGAGAATTGGAGGAGATGGGGGGGGTTGAAGGAGAGAGAGAGAGAGAGAGAGAGAGAGAGAGAGAGAGAGCAGAGGGAGAAATTACGTGAAGATAAGGGAGTTTGGGGGGAAAGAAACGGAGAAAATAAGAGAACTTAATGGGAAAATAAGGGAATTTGAGGGAAAAGAAATTAGGGAGATTAAGGAAAAATGTAGACACAGATTAAGGGGAAATTAAGGGAGTTTAGGGTGTGGGGGTTAAAGGTCATTGTGCCTTTACCCCGGTTATGTACAATACTCAAACACATATATAAATGAATGAAAAAGAAGATTAGGGTGTTCTACACCCACCAAAAACTTGTGTGGCTCTCTGTCTCTCTCTCTCCCTCTTTTATTCCGCTTCCGTTGAGAGCACTCTCAACTGGTATTAGAGCCCAGGTGATCTAGTTGAGCATGTGTGAATGCCTGGAAGCTCAGCAGCTCTGTGGAAGGAAGGAGAAGCTCTATGGGAAGCTTTGTGGGTGATTTTACTTGCATCCAAGTGCGCAGAGACCTCGAAGGAACCTTTGGAAAAGTCACTTTGGTTTTGCAAAGTGCTTTTGAGATCTTGTTAAGTGTTTTCAAAGAAAAAGTCATTTTTTGGGCATTTCCTTGTTTCGTTTGATGACAAAGACTCCGTATTGACTTGTAGAGGCAACCATTGCCTGCTTTTGGTGTCCATTTCACTTCAAGAGCTTGGAAACACCTTCATGCTTGAATTTGGGATTATTTCATTGGATTTCTGACTCACTATGTCAGTTTCAATGTTTTTTCTGCCCGGGTCTTAGAACCAACCATTTGCAGATCTATCAGTTCCGGTGGACTCAAGAAGTCCTAAAACTTCTATGTTGTTCATCATTCGCACTTCGGTGGAGTTTACAAACAGATCAGTTTTCCAAAAATGTTTTTCAGTCCGTGTGTTGGAGCCAGTGATTGGGACCACAGTTTCCAAAACCGTCTATCCCATTGCATTTCGAATGCTTAAAACCCCTACCTATCAGTTCTTGCGTGATTCGATAGAGTATTTTCAAAGTTATAGATCTCTGTGTATTTGATTTCGTCTCTCTGTTATGCATTTTTCATTCTAAGGTTTTGAAACCTTAGATTTATGCCACATGGCAGTGGATAAGTGTTGATTCCCATTTCTCACTCATCGGTTGGGATTTTGGAGTTCCAACAGAAGAGAGATATTTGCAGATTGTCTTGCTGAGTTCGATTATGGAATGGCGCCCATGTTTTGAGGCATCTTAGGTTCTATTTTCAGTAGCAGTCATTGCCGTGGGACCACGATTTCTTGAGCATACCTTATGCAGATCACTCTGGTTGCAGTTTGAGCCATGTGCGCTCATTCGTGGTGTGCATTGGGTTGCAGTGGATGATTTATAAGCCATTTGGATGCATTGCGATCCTTATTGGATGCGTTGATAAGCCCAGATTGCCTTGTGGGATGCTATTTTTTATGGACGCTTTGCACATGGATGCTATTTTATGCTGAGAGATAGCTTTGACACATTGTAGTTGATGCACTGATAGTGTTATGCTCTCTTGGATGAGATATTGTTGATGCATATGCCCATGGACGGTGTTTCTGCTTGAGCCATTTGGCACTTATTGGCATTTTGGATTGCTATTGCAGTTGGCATTTTCTTTTAGGCCAGATTTGCTCATATGGATGCATAGTACATGCACATGAGTCAGCTGTATCTTTTGATGCTTTAAGCTTTGAGTTTTGGTGATATTTCACTCTATTGTGGCATACACATTTGGGTGCATCTGGTATTTGGTGTGATTCTCTCTTGCAGGCACTAGCATTTGGGATTTTGCTTTATTTGCATCATGGCATCCTCTTCCATGTCTAAAAGGAGTTTTTCAGCATTAAAAAGTTTGATGGGACAAACTTTTCTTTGTGGAAAGAATAGATAAGGGATGTGCTTATTCAAAAGAAGCAGATAAAACCCTTGCAAGGGATTGCACCTAAGCCTGCAGCTATGTCCACAGATGAATGGAATGAGTTGGATGCATTGGCAATTCATCTTGGGGAGACAGCTTATTTCACAATAGTCACTAAAAAGACTACGGAAGCTTTATGGAAAAAGTTGTGTGCTACATATGAGAAAGAGACTACCTCAAACAAAGTCTATCTCATGAAGAGATTGTTTGAGCTATACATGAAGGAGGGAGTATCCATAGCTTTGCACTTGAATGATTTAATATTATTTTCAGTCAGCTTCAAGCTCAAAAGCTGAATTTCAATGTGAAAATGAGGGCAATATTTATCTTATGCTCATTACCATCCTCATGGGATACTTTCTATACTGCTTTGAGTAACTCTGCACCTGGTGGAGTATTGAATTTTGATGATGTGGTTGGTAGCTTGTTGGCCGAGGAGATTAGATGGAAGTCAATGGAAGGCAACAATAGGATGCAGCCTTAAATGTGCAAAGGGGCAGCAGATCACAGTCCAGGGGGAAGTTTCAAGAAAGAGGGAAGTCCCATAGCAAGTCCAGGGCATGGAACATTGAGTGTCACTATTGTGGCAAGAAGGGCCACATGAAAAAGGATTGCTACAAGCTTAAAAGAGAGCAAAAGGATAAGAAAAAGAATGCAAATTGGGGTGAAAATCAGAAGGAAGAGAGTCCAAAGGAGGACAAAGGAAAAGTGAATATGGAGGAGATCAATGCAGAACTACACATGATAGTGACAATGACATTCTCTTCATGTCTAGTTTATCTGCAGAGTTGCTTACCACTTTAGGTTATGCATATTCCTAGGATTGGATTTTGGATTTTGGTGCTTCATTCCATGTTACTCCCCATAGGGAATGGTTCTCCACTTATGACAGTGGAAAGATAGGTTGTGTGCATCTTGGAAATGACTATGCATGTGACATAGTGGGAGTAGGTGACAGTTTCCTTTTGCAAATGGGTTTATATTTATTTTGAAAAATGTGAGACATGTGCTTAAGCTGACCAAGAGTCTCATTTCAACGGGTCAGCTAGATGATGCTCGTTTTCAGACCATCTTTGGTTCTGGGAGTTGGAAAATTAAAAAGGGCTCTATGCTTTTGGCCATGGGTGCCAAGTGTGGGACTTTGTATCCCTTACATGTATCAGGGGTGTTTGATCATGTTGTTGCAATAACCGAGTAGCCAAGCACTTCTTTATGGCATTTGGCGTGGGCCATATGAGCCAAAATGGAATGAAACTCTTATGCCGTTTGGGTTATATACTGCATTTGAGTTTCTCTGATTTTGAATTTTGTGAGCACTGTCTCTATGGGAAGCAGACTAAATCAGCCCATAAAAGAAGGGGAAAGAAAGAGTTTGAAAAGCTTGATTTGGTGCATTCAAATGTATGTGGTCCCATGCCTACACGGTCATTAGGCGGGGATGAATACTATGTGACATTCATTGATGATGCAACTAGGAAAGTGTGGGCTTATGCTATAGCTTGGAAGAGTGATGTGTTCCAGGTATTTCAGAAATGGTTGGCCTTGGTTGAGAATCAGTCAGGTAGAACGCTTAAATGCCTACGGATTGACAATGGTGGAGAGTATCTCTCTCATGACTTTCAGCATTTCTATGATACACATGGGATTAAGAGGGAGCTCACATCCCCTCGTACTCTAGAGCAAAATCCAGTTGCAGAAAAGATGAACCGTACCATTCAAGAAAGGTTGCAATGCAAGTCTTTTTTGTGGTTTTTGGGTTGACGCAATGAAGACTGCAGTGCATGTGATCAATAGATCACCTAGTAAGAGTTTGGATGGTGGTATTCCTGAACAGGCATGGAGTGGCAAGAAGCCCTCTTACTCTCATTTGCGTATATTTGGGTGTGAGGCATATGCACATGTGCCAAAAGATCTTCGAAAGAAGCTAGATCCTAAGTCTAGGAAATGCATCTTTCTAGGTTATGGTGAAAGTGGAGAGATGGGTTATCGTCTTTGGGATCCAAAAGCAAAGAAGATCATATGCAGCCATGATGTAGCCTTCAATGAGAAGAAGATGCACAAGGCACCCATGAGGGATGTGGAAATGAGGAGAATCACTTTCCAGGATGTGAATCCACCTTCATATGTTGATAGATAGCAAGTTTTCCGTGCACCAAATGTGCAAGAAATGGTACCACCAAGTACTCCCACAGGTATAGAATCAAGGGTAGATGATGGATCATCTATTCGTGGAAATGATGACCCTAATGTGGCTGATATGCAGGTGGGAAAGCAAGCTGAAATGCCTTGAGAAGATCATCTAGAGCATCTAGACTGCCTAATAGATTTGTTCCAGGGGTAGACTATGTGATGCTTACTGATTGCGGGGAGCCTTCTTGCTATAGAGAGGCTATGATGCGCGAGGATCAATGCAAGTGGGAGTATACTATGCAATCAGAGATGAGTTCACTTATGAAGAATAAGACTTGGGACTTGGTTTCTTTGCCACATGGAAAGAAAGCATTGCCATGTAAATGGATCTACAAGATGAAGGCCATAGGTGATGATGTGCCTAGGTATAAGGCCCGTTTGGTCGCTAAAGGGTTCAAGCAAGAGAAGGGTGTGGACTTTGATGAGATATTCTCTCCGGTTGTGAAGATGACCACACTTAGATGCATGATTGGCCTAGTGGCAACAGAGGATATGGAGCTTATGGAGATGGATGTCAAGACAGCTTTCTTGCATGGGGATCTACATGAGGAAATTTACATGGTGCAGCCAGAAAGGGAAAATTTTGGATAGAGGGAGAAAGGGGGGAAGGTAGTTAAAAAGGTCTTCAAGGGAAGAAAGGTAACAAGTATTTTCAAAAGAAAAAAGAGGATAGTATGTGTGTGTGTGTACACCACACCCACTTTTGCCCAAGTATGATACAACACACTAGGTGAGATAGTAGGTCATCACCTAGTGTGATGACCTACTATCTACCTGAAGAGAATAAGAAGTATTGAGAAGTGCAATTTACAGTAATGGAAAAGGAATGGAAGAGAAGTACTTGAGTGAGGTAGGTAAACAGTATGGAGGCAAATTGGTTTAATAGATATATGGGTAAGTTGTGGTTATAATAATATTAGACAAGTAAAGGAAGTGGCCAATTATGACAACAATCTAGGTTAGAAGAGTTTTATATAAAAAGGGAAAAACTAACGAGGTAAGTGTAATACAACAGTATTGCTCAAAAGAGAAATGAAAGGAGTCAAAAGGCCAAAAGACATGATGGCTTAAATGTATTGTTTGGGAGGTGGGAGCCATAATCAGGGGTGAGTAGTTGAGAGTTTTGGATTTGGAGTGTGACATCTAATGCATAATTCTGCAAGGATAAGCGAAAGATTAGAGATATGTTTATAAGAAAAAATAAAACAAATAAAGAACAAGTTTAAGAAGGGAGTCAAGAACCAAAAAGGCCTTAATGACTTAAGTGTACTATGTGCAACCATCCAGAGTTGCAGGGGAAATGACCTATGTGTGGAAAACTTGACAACACCCCTTTGCATAGTGAAAAGATAAAAGAGCGAAGCTAGACAATGAAATAGGACTAATTGCATTAACGAAAAAGTTTGTACAAGTTGGTGAATCCTTGCTTATAAAGGAAACCAACAGTGGGCCATTTTGTAGAAATATTGTGTGGAAATTGTATAGAAGTTGAGCTTGGATAAGCCCTGGCAAGCATCACTTTTATTGAAGTGGGGAGTCTGCCTACTTGCCATCATCCAACAAGAAAAACATGGTGAGAACCCGCTTACACCTTAGTTGGGAAGACAGGTGTCATAAACACCCCTCCCTTGTTATTGGGGTCACAATAAAAATAGAAGCTTAACCACAAACTCAAATAGCTCAAAGTAGACTTGTGATCGACAAAGGAAGAGCATTTTAGGGAAAGGGTGCATAATAGAAAGAGTTAATATGGAGGGGAATTTTTTTTTAAAAGGGAGGATAAAAAATGGAAAAAGGGTATTATGAGTTAGATAAGTGGGTGTGTGAGAGTTTTCTAATACAGAAAAAGAAGGGGGTTTGGAATAGAACAATTATCATGAGCATTTCCCTAAGTAATCATTGAGATGAGTTTGATGAAAAAAAATTCAAATTGAGAATATAGGGGAGGGTATGTAAGTTTTAGAAATTTAAAATTAACAAAAGGTCGAAGAGGAAAAAATAATCTTCAAATAAATTCATTCTTTTAAATAAAACAAGGTTAAGGCACTATAAATAAAGATTTAATAAAGAGAGTAAATAATTGGGAAGAGACTAGAAAGGGGAGTTTTTAGAGTAGGAAGTAAGAAAAGGGGGGGGGAGGGTTGGGGAAATTATGTTTAAATGAAATTAGTTACAAAGTAATGAAAAAAAGGTTAAGTAATATAGGGATATAGGGGGAGTGAAAAACAGAGAGAGAGAGAGAGAGAGAGAGAGAGAGAGAGAGAGAGAGAGTGAAAAACATAAGGGAAAATAGAGGGGGGAGGGGGGGGGTTGTGTTGGGAGGAAATGAATTTTATGAATTTGGAATGAGAAGGGGGAGGGAAAAAGTGTTTGAGAATTTCATTTTGTTGGTGCAAAAGGCACCACATGTGCACCGGGTACGGGGGGTCCCAAGCCTCGCCTCCTAGCCATGCAAAGGGCCTCTCTCTCCTCCCAAAAAATCCCAAGAGGGATTAGAGAGAGAGGACAAACAAGTCATTTTATATTCAAGCCCCCCAAGGGGGCACCAATGCATATGGGGTTAGTCTCCCATCAAATTGCCATGTGTTGATAGTGCGCTAGCTCCACACACAAACCATGCTCCATTTCAGCCAACCAAGGGGTGAAGGCCACCACCTCCAACACCCCCCTATGGACCAACCTTGAGGTAAACAAACAATGGAGCTAACCAAACTTGGTCACGGATAGACACAAGAACAAACCACCAAACAAAGGCCAGCTGCCACCAAACACCACAAGTAGCGCAGGTGCTATTCAGGAAACCCTGAGAGACATAGAACTTGTCCAATCTAGACTCCTTCTTTTGTCCCCAATTTGACTGTTGCACCAAGTGAAAGTCCACAAGGAGGTACATGCATCAGGAGTCATCAAGACATGCCGATGCCATAGTCATCATGAAGTCGCACTTCAAGTCATCACAAGGATCGCTATGGGGGGGTCCCAAACCCTGCCCCCTAGCCATGCAAAGGGCCTCTCTCTCCTCCCAAAAAATCCTGGGAGGGATTAGAGATATAGGACAAACATGTCTTTTTATATTCAAGCCCCCCAAGGGGGCACCAATGCATATGGGGTTAGTCTCCCATCAAATTTCCATGTGTTGATAGCACGCTAACTCCACCCACAAACCATGCTCCATTTTAGCCAACCGAGGGGTGAAGGCCACCACCTCCAACACATTTGAGCTTGGCTTGTGCACTAAGCTTGTTTGCTATGGTCACGAATCAACTTTTCTACTTGTCCATCTTGCTTATACATTGGAATTTATTTGTTTGCTTTTGTTGGGTTTCCTATGAGTTGTGTCTATAACATCTTGAGTTAGCATGTTGTTTAAGCATTTTTCATTGATGTGCAGTCTTTTTGCTTATTATACTTTCTTGTTTCTTGTGCATAAGCCTTACTTGAGTCTAAATTACTTTTAGGTCATTGCGCATTGTGACTAACTTGCATCTATCACTTTTGAGTTGGTGCTTGAACTTGCTAGTGGTACTATGCATGGTTTGTGCATCTGCATCACTCGCCTGGCTATGGCTCTCTTTGCCTATTTGCCACAATTCTACTAGAGTAGTTGGTATTAAGTGAATTGCTCTCATATACTTTCATACGTTTAATTTGCTTGCTAGCTGTAGTTGCTTCTTTTATCTCTATTTTCTTATTGATTACTAGTCCATGATAATTGCAAGGAGATAGAATATTCCATCGAGTAGAAAGCTAGAATTGGTACAACTCAAAACTAGGTAGAAGAGGAAGAATAAAAATTGGGAATGACTCTCAAATGTACCTAAAAAGTTACTCAAATTACTCACATGGAACCCGAGTGACAATTTCACTATTTCGTATGCTACAATTAATTCATAGTTTTTAGTTTATTGTGTAATTTTTGAGTTTCTATAGAAGTTGAATGTGTGAAGTGCATGCATTGTGAACTCTTTTTTGGGCAAGTCTCTCTCTATTTTTCTACATTAATGATATTTGGGCCTTTACTTGTATGTTATTTCATTTCGGTAATATAGATCCCCATTAGGGCCCTAAAATGGCTTGTGTGCAATTTTTGGACATTGTGGCTATTTATTATATGCATGGACTCTTGGGAGTTGTGCTCAAGTGCAATACATGTTCAAGAAAGTATTTGAGTTAACTACTACAATTTGTACCCAAAAATATGTTTTGTTTCACTCAGACATGCATTTAGGTTGCCAATGCTCTAGGTTCCATGAAGGAAGTATACCTATTTACACATGAACTAATGAAATTAAGAGATTGCTCATCATAGGATAGATTCGATTAGCTGTTAACCCCCTTTGAAGATTGTCTAGTTGCATAGAGGACATAACAATTGATAAATGTCAATTCAATCAAAAAATTCAAATTTATGGACATCCTTTGCCTTCATGTACACTGCCTTGTGGCAATGCTTGAATGCAATCAAAGATGATCATGAGAACTTTGAAGATACAACAATTTTAACTTTGAAGATTGTCTAGTTGCATAGAGGATATAACAATTGATAAATTTCAATTCATGCATCCTTTGCCTTCACGCACGTTGCTTTGTAGCAATGCTTGAATGCAGTCAAACATGATGATGAGAACTTTGAAGATACAACAACTTGTACAAGCTTGTGGGAGGAAATGTTCTTCATCTAAGCACCAAGAGTATCCCTTACATGTCATGAAAGTTTTAAGCTACCTATTGTGTCCTAAAGAAAATAAATGCAAGGAAGACAAGTAAGTGGAGGAGTACAAGTGTGAACTACATGGGTGCTGAGCATGGTGAACATGGTTCTAAATCATTTTCACAATTTTTATTGATTGGTATTCTCCCCTAATGTTGGGGGTTGCTTAGTGCATACATTCCTGGAGGGCTTATTAAAGATAGCTCGCAATTAATGAAATGAAATTCACCATATGGAAGCTCTCAGACAATGAGAGAAAGTGGAAAGGTAGATTTTCTTTAATCTGGGAAAAAAAGATTCCAGGAAAAATGTCCACACTCCTATGGTGGCTGATACTTCATAAAGCTATTTGGATCAACTATGGGAGTGTGAGTATTGGTAAGGGAGATAGTATGTGCAAAGCTTGCCCTGGGACAAAGGAATATATTGTTCATTTGTTCATAACCTGCCCTAGAGCTAGGAAAGTCTAGAAGGTGATCTAGCTCATGGTAGGAGAGCCTATCAATTGGAAGTCTCTGCTATTAGGAGATGCCTTGAAGATACCTTATGCCTTGTGGGTCATTATCTGAGCACATGCATTGTGGTTTATATGGATTGCCAGAAATGTCTTTCAGTTTAATGATGAGGAATTAAGTGCTGAATAGTTATTCATAAGTTGGTATAGTAAGACTTCAACTCTACATGCTAACTGACTCTCCTCTTTTTTGGCTCAGGTTGGCTCAGGCTAAATACCTATTGGACCAAGAAATTCACAACTTTAATGATCAGATTTCTCAGTTACAGGTTGAAATTGATGAACACTTCAAACCTTGTGGAGGTCCGCTCCAAATCCACCTAGGATTTGCAGGCTCAAATTATCCCTTTGTTTCCAGTCAAAGAGGAGCTAGACATTTGATTGTTTTTTACTAAAGCTCGTACTCTTTGCCCTAATTATGCAAGGTACTTCTCCCTCCAAAAGATGTATCAGGGCAATTTACCCCATGACAATAGAGCAGAGCAGGTGGCCTAAAGTATTGTGGATGGTCACTGATTAGTGGAATCTTTTGTCTCTAGATAGCTATTCCTCATCAAAGGAGAAATATTTGTTTAGTGGGGACATTATTGTACAAATCTTATGAATATAATATAACATAAACTTCTTTTGCCCAAAAATTCATGCACGATTACACACTATAAGCAATGCCTTAGGCAGATGGAATTCAACAAGCTTTACACAATTGCCACCCATCCCCCACTTTAAAAATGATTATAGACTCATTAAGTATTTTTCTTCCATTGGACTTGGCATACTCTCCATGTCAGATATTCTTCCATCAATGTAGCCAAAACCATTGGTGACATCAAGATCATAGCTACGAGACACCATCAAGGCAAGACTATTGGAAGAATCACTCTATTACTATATTAGTCCTTGTGGTTCCATGTCATAGATACCTTGGGTGACACCGTCCGAGGGCAAGTGGATCCTAGTAAAAAGTAAGAAAAACCAAGAAAACAGACCCAAAAGAATAGGAGACAGAGAGCCAAACGTAAGAGTGATTGAAGCACGAGTCATCTTCCTCTCATCAGGTGGAGTAGATAGCAGAATCACCTATAGATCCCACCTCAGGCAGGTAGGGAGGGTTCCCAATTCAGTATAGGACCTCGTGAGAGCCGTGCATGCAGACACGTAGTCTCCACTGTATCCTCGGGGTTTGGAGATATAGATGTTAGACGCTCCTCTAGAGAGACCCTCTCAAGAAGTGGAGGAGGTGAGGCAGCGTCATTAGGCCTTGACGTAGACGCAGGTGCGTTCCTCATCAGTGGAGCTTCCCCCCTCATGCCTTCCCTTCCCCCCAGATTCTTTTCTCCTTCCCCCACCCTCCTTCCCCCCCTCCTTGTTGCTCCCCGGATGCCCCCTCTTCCCCCCCGTTATTCCCCTCGCTCCTCCTCCAACCCCCTGAGGTCATCACCCTCATCACCTGCCCCCCCTCCCCCTCCCCTCCCCCTACTTCTCCTTCTACAGCAAAGCGGTCCACCCCTTCCTTCTCCAGTACCCCTCTTGGCCCTCAGCGCTAGGGCAAGAGCAAGGGTTCGACCCCTACCCCAAACCCTCTCCTAGTGTAGTAGGTGAGAGCCCCCAGTAGAGGACCATAGCCTCACATCGGGAGTCAAGGGGTAGCAGGGTTCGGACCCAAAATTGAAACCCCAGACTTCCCTTGACGTAAGAATTCTGGTGCTTGGGGCCTTGTTTTGTCTCTCAATTTGATAGTTTTGATTAGGCATCCTCGAATGGGGGCTCTTTGAGCATGAACGGATCTTGCACACACTCTTTTTGGGGTATGGAGTTTGCCTCCACAGGAGAGGAGAGATGGACGTCGGAGTTTTTTGATGACATGATACAATGGTGAATTGGAACGTGCATGGGCTCCACGATCGTGCATGTAGTCAGCCTCAATACTACTTGATTCTTTGCGAGAAGTTGCAATGGGTAGCAGTAGGTAGGTCGGTTGACCTCCTCTTGACTCAGGAGCATATTTTCACAGCGGCGGATATTGCGCACCATCACCACCTCCTCCCCTGGTAGGGGACCCGAGGTCTGGTTCCCAGCAGTCGGCAGTATAGTAGTGGGGCTTGTATCTCAGCCTCATAGGCACTCGCTAATGAGGTCTTTGACTAGGGCGAGCTAATTGCAGGCAAGGTAGTGTGTGTGAAGAGAGTGGGAGAGAGGTAAGGAGTCTCACTTGCAGCTTTCTCACATACACAATGGGGGAATACGCACAAAGGTGGAGGCTGAAAACAATTTTCCTCTTCTTAGTTGTGAAAGCCAAAAAGAACTCTCTCTTAGTACAAAAGGAATAGATGAACCCTATATGTGGGTTTTAAACCAAACTCAGCTAACCTAGGTGGCATATTAATTGAGCCACTAACTAGAGTACATAAAGATAGCTATCATCTAGCTATTATTCATGGGTGGTGTACCGACCGCATCTGCAGCTAACAAGTCGGTGACATAAATGCACAACGATCACCCTGGCATATCACGAGTGGAGCTTGATATCTCAACACTCCCCCTTGAGCTCAATCCCAATTCCTGCACACCAAGTAGGTCTCTCAACTTGCACAGCTTCTCTGCACCCAATGCCTTTGTGAATATGTCAACTACCTGATCCTCCGTTGACATAAACCAGATTAATAAAATCTACTAGAACCTTCTCCTACACATAGTGATAATGCACCTCAATGTGCTTTGTTCTAGCATGATAGGCTGCGTTATTTACCAAGTGTATACTGCTCATGTTGTCACAATAAATGACAACTGGCCCATTTGTAGACTGATGCATATCATAAAGTAGCTTACACAACCAAGCTACCTCACATGCAACCATTGCTGCACCCCTGTACTCAGCCTCTATGCTCGACAAGGCAACTGTAGGTTGTTTCTTGCTGCTCCAAGTGATTGCAGCACTCCCAAAAGAGAACACATATCCACTAGTAGATTGTCTATTAGAAATACTACCAGCCCAATCAACATCAGTGTATCCATGCAACTGTATCTGAACCCCAGTCTCATAAAATAGTCCATACTGCAGTGTGGACTTCACATACCTGAGTATGCGTCTAGCCGCATCCAAATGTGATTTCCTTGGAGCCTGCATAAACTGACTTACCAACCCAACAGCATAGCTCAAATATGGCCTGGTAATAGTCATATAAATCAAACTTCCTACTATGCGTCTGTACATAGTAGGGTCTTCCAGAAGCTAACCTGCATCTGTGCTCAGCTTCACATTCTGCTCCACAGGAACTGAAATAGGCTTATAGCCTGTCATCCCATATTTGGACAGCATATCCAATCCATACTGCCTCTGTAAGAGTCATATCCCACTTGTGGATCTAATCACCTCAATGCCCAAGAAATAACGCAGTTGTCCCAAATCCTTCATCTCAAACTTCTGCTTCAATAGCATTTTCACATGAAGGATATCTTCATCACTATCACCTGTGATGATCAAATCATCAACATAAATGACAAGCAGCATAATGCCTCTCTCTGTTATTCTCACATAAAGTGACAAATCTGCCTTGGAAATCTGAAAGCCAATAACAAACTCAGGATGAACAGCATGAATATAACCTGGTGGCTGCTCCATATAGACCTCTTCTTGCAAATCACCATGCAAGAAGGCATTCTTTACATCCATCTGATGTAAAGACCATCCCTTTGATGTAGCCATAGCAATGACTGCTCTTACGGTTGCCATCCTTGCAACCGGACTGAATGTTTCTTCATGATCAATGCCATATGTCTGTGCATACGCCTTGACAACTAATCTTGCCTTGTATCTGCTCATAGAACCATCTGCATTGTGCTTCACCTTATAGACCCACTTGCAACCAATTGTATTCTTGTCTTTAGGCAAAAGCACCAATTCCCATGTAGCATTTGCTTCCAAGGCATCCATTTCTTCATCGATGGCTTTCTCCCATTTTTCTTTTCCCATGGCTTGCTCAAAAGAAGTGGGTTCTTGTTCTTGTATCACTTTGACCATATAGGCATAGTGAATGGCTGTAAATCCATCATATTTCAGCCTATCCATAGGATACTTAACTCTGGTAGACCTGCGCAAAATAGGCTCACTACCAGGTGCTCTCAAAACATCCCTTGTCTTCCTTACTCTAGGTGTAACAACAAAAGGAATACCCAACTCATCATCAAGGCTCTGTTCTGAGCCACTAGATTCACCATACACATAAGAGTGACCTGCATTCACATCAACCATGGGTTGATCTACTTTCTCTTTTCCCTTTCATGATACTTGCATACCACTATCTGCATTGCTTTGAGGAGATTCTCTCGATCTCAATCTACCCGTCCATGGTGAAGTATGTGAACCACTGCTAGAGGACCCTACAGGTCCACTAATATTTTGTGATTGTTGCTGTGAATTCTATGCAGCATTACCATTTTGTGCATCTACATCATCAATCACATTTACTGGTTTATACCAGCTGCTCATCTCATAAAAAACAACATCTCTGCTCACTGTAAACTTATGAGTAGAAGGGTTATAGCATCTATACCCTTTCTGCTGTGCAGAGAATAACCAATAAAGGCACTTCTCAACTTTTGGATCCAACTTGGATCTCAACTCATCTGGCACATGAACATAGGCAATGCAACCAAAAACCTTCAAATGGGAAATATCTGGTTTCCTACCAGTATACCTCTCCTCTGGCATCATGCCATGTATTGCTGTAGTGGGAATCCTGTTCATTCTGTAGACTGTTGTAGCAATTGCTTCAGCCCAATAATAATCTGGCAGGACTTTTTCGTTGAGCATGGCACGAGATACCTCTCCAATATGCCTATTTTTCCTTTCTGCAAGTCCATTAGGCTGTGGGGTATGACTGCATGAATATTGCTACTTTATCCCATGCTCCCGCAGGAACCTTGCAAACTCATTTGAGAGGTACTCTCCCCCTCCATCTGACCTTAGGCATTTTATTTGCAGGCCTGTTTCTTTCTCAACCATAGCTTTAAAAGCTTTGAAATGCTCAAACACTTCACTTTTCTTTTTCATAAAATACACCCAAACTTTTCTACTGTAGCCATCAATAAAAGTGACAAAATAATGACAGCCTCCAATAGATGCAGCTTTAGTAGTCCACACATCAGAGTGGATTAATTCCAATGGCCTCTTACTCTCTTGAACATGCCTAGGAAATGGTTTCCTTGCCTATTTTCCAAATTGACAGGCTTCACATACCTTATGCATTTCTGCAACCTTGAACTTAGGCAATCTTGCAACAATATTTGGGCCTGCATTAATTTAAGTCACTGTACATTAACATGACCAATGCGTTTATGCCAGATATCAATATCTGCAACTACACCGGTCCCATGTGCAAAATTGCTGCACTCAATTCAGGCATGTCCGCATCCAACGTACACATCCTGCCCTTCTTCTTCCCATTTGCTAGCAAGCGACCTATATTTTTCATATCCTCAACAAAGCATCCATGAGGATTAAATCTGGCGTGCAAGCCTTGCTCAACCATTTGACCAACAGAAACCAGGTTGTTGGTGATATTCGGAACATGAAATACATCAGACAAGTATTTCTTTTTCCCATCCTGCATAGACAAAGGAATTTTACCAATCTGCAGAATAGGATGTGCAGTATCATCACCAGTGTCCACAAATCCTGGTCTTTCCATTTTCCTTGCATCCTGCATCCATTCTGCATGACTTGTCATGTGGTTTGATGCACTTGAGTCAACATACCACACATCATTGCTTTCTTTAGCAATTTCCCAAGGGTAGTGCCTACAGCACCATGCAGTACCATCTATTTCCTCTATGGCTACATCAGTAGTGACTTCACCAACTTGATCCACTGCAGGAGGTGTTGTCTCATAAGGCTTTCCACCAGATGTCTCCATAGCACCCACATTTAGTACTACTCCATTGGGAGGCCCTTCACCCCCTTTAGCCTCTGGGATGGGTATGGTGGTTCTTTGTCCTGCAGAAAAAGCCAAACTTCTTTAGTTACTCAACAAGGTCCATGTGTAGACTTAGAAGTTCAAAGGCCACCTCCACAAGGAGGCGAAGCTCCTATGAGGATATTTCTCACGGCATGTAAAACTAAAGGTGTGGAGAATGAGCATGCCTCCCTACACACCTTTTTGTCTTCATTGGAGGATGCAGCTGATGTATGATATAGGCAATTTCCCCCTGACCATTTCCAGACTTGGACAAATCTAAGGGAGGAATTCTTACAAACTTTCAAATTGGAGAAGTTTGAAAATATGATTGTCTACAAGTTGTCCATTGACACCATGAAACCTGGAGAAATCATCTTTGAGATGTAGACAAGGATGAGATGTCTGTGCCACCTAAAGATGCTGTTATGAAGGAGTGGTTTTTAAAAGCATTACCTCCCACCATTGTTATAAGGTTGGTTGACAAACTCCCTGAACATGCCTCACTATAAGACTTCATGAAGAAGCAGTGAAGATGGAACGATCATAGTTAAGTTTTGCCTCATCATCAGAGAGGAGGCATGGCAGAAACTCAAGGAGTTAGAAGAAATCAAAGAAGTCTAAAAGACAGAACAAGGGTAGATGGACAATCATCCTTTGAGACCCAAATCAAAAGTGGTCTTTGGTGCACAGAATGAAGGGTTTTGGCCATCGTCACTGGCAGTGTCGTACTAAGCGTAAGGTACCTACTTCTACCTCATTTTGTACTAAAAAGATTAAAAAATAGATAAGAACCAAGAGTGTGCCTGACATTTTGATTTCATGAATGTTATGGTCTCAGAAAAGAAAGGACCACTTCTCCATTCACTGAGAAAAACTATGCTCCTTGTCGAGGCAGACCTAGAAGAACCCTACATCCTAGACCAAATAGCCATGAGAGAGTGTACAATATTTGTCAAAATGTTGGACAAGGTATGAAATGGTGGACTTAAGTGTGATCCATAGACTCTGTCCATCTAGATCTCCAAACACGCTAGGCAATAGTGCTTGCTACAATCTTGCAACAAGTCTCCATGGATGCATGTGCAAGTCTATATTGAGAAGAAGGGACGACCTAATATCTAAAAAATTATACACCTTGGTGCCACACCAAGATATCCCAACAAGAGTCCCGACCGTCACTAAACAATTGAGTTCCAATAGGAGAGATCCAGACCATAGAAGCTCAAGTAATGAAGAAAGAGAAGAGGGGGAAAACCTACACAACAATTCTATAATTCCAATCCAAATGATTTTGGCTTGTATGCACTCCCAAAGGTAGTGTTGAATAGACTTAACTGCTAATGAGCATGGAGGACAAGAGGGATTAGCCTTAAAAATATTCCTCCAATGATTCACTGCAATCTCTCCATGGATGGATTGCTAGAAAAAGAGAGTGGCTTTTCTATTCATGAGGAAATGCCAAAGTCTCATCCAAAAAGATCTTTGAATTTCCAAGGTGATTTGAAAGATCTCTCGGATAAACTCTAGAGGTTCTCCAACCTCTGGTGGCAATGTGAAACTTCTTGCCATTTCTTCACTATAAATTTGAAGAAGGAAAGGCCCTTTGTGTGGCTGTCTGCTAATCCCTTCCCTCTTGCTTGAATCCCATTGAAGAAACTTTATAGGAACACCTCAAAAAAACCAAAGCTTCTAACTACCAAGAGGGATATCCTCTAGATGAGGGGCTACATACCATCCATAATCAAAACTCAACAAAGCCCACAACTCTGACTGGCTCCAAGTGTGCATTAAAAACCACATTAGAAGTCGGGGATATGATCAACTTGCCTTTAGATTGCATACTGAGAACTAGAGCATCATCTCCACTTCCCGCAATAAGCCTATGACCTAAAGAGGGATTCCTGTACCTAAAAAGCACCCATCCACCTGATACATCTATGTTGTCCCCATTTGTAGAGGTTTGCTCCAAAGGGATAGCTACATCTATCTAAGCAATTCTCCTATCATTCCCTCTAGGGTGACTAGTCTCTTGAAATCAATGATCTTCAAAAGATCCTTGAAAACCTTCCAGGAACCTAGAGAAGAAGTGTGACCTCTCTCCCATCTAGATCACTGCATATATCTTGAGGCACCAAGATGTCTGCCGCTCTCATCTAGAATAGAATTATTCCACATAATTGATTCAATCTCATCCTACAAAATGGGGGAGACCCTCCATAAAGAATTCTTAAAAATCCTCCAAGCTATAACCATACTAGCCATAAGGGGCAAACAAGGATGGGCATAAGGGACTCCTGATCCAAGGGAGGAGGTACATCAAACTTGCCATCTATCCCTCTATCTGTAAACGAGGAGGAGTAGAGGCCAAAGAAGGATTCTATCAATGAGAATTATGCAAGGGAACATGAACATCAAACCTATCATCTTCGACTACCCTCCATCTCCAACAAGGAGAAGCAAAGATTGAACAAGAATTTTATCAACTGTTAGTTTTTACATGGTGAGTGTCAAGTGAGGGAGAGAGAAAATAATCAAATGATGGAGCCACGTGAGGCAAAAATACTCATGTACCAAGATGTAAGCGGGTGTTAAGAGGAGAAGGAGAAGAATAGGAGGAGAGAGAGATCAAATTCTTTTCTAGCGTAGGTTTAGAGTTGGTAGTTTTAACAACTCTGGATAGCTATTATCTATATATCTATACACACACGCACGCACACACAAACAAGGGAAGAGAGAGAGAGAGAGAGAGAGAGAGAGAGAGAGAGAGAGAGAGAGAGAGAGAGAGAGAGAGAGAGAGAGAGAGAGAGAGAGAGAGAGAGAGATCAACATTTTTCAAGTTGTTGAAGCTACCAACTCTAAAACTATGCTAGAGAAGAAGTTGATTGAATGATCAACATTTCTCGAGTTGTTGAAGCCCAACTCAAACTACTCTAAAGAAGCACTTGATTCAATGATCAACATTTCTTGAGTTGTTGAAGCTACCAAATCTAAAACTACGCTAGAGAAGAAGTTGATTCAATGATCAACATTTCTCGAGTTGTTGAAGCCCAACTCAAACTACGCTAAAGAAGAAGTTGATTCAATCATGTCTCTCTCTCTCTTATGAATGCCATGTATTGTATCTATAGTATTGTTTATATGTGCCCAAAGTCTTTGCCATGCACACTATAATGGTTGTCTTGAGTTGTTGAAGCTACCAAATCTAAAACTACATTGGAGAAGAAGTTGATTAAATCAGCTCTCACTCTCTCTCTCTCTCTCTCTCTCCCCAACATTTTGTCTTGAAACGAATGCCATGTATTGCATTTATAATATTGTTTATGTGTGCCCAAAGTCTTTGCCATGACTTATTTACTCCTCATAGTAGTTAGCAGTCTCCTATAGGGTCATATACTAGTTTTTATCACATGGGAGTCACATGGATTGCCAAGTGGGTAGGGTTAGATACTACTATAGGCTCAATTAGCAGTCTCCTATAGGCTTAGATACTAGTTTTTACCACATGCAAGTCATGTGGACTGCCATGTGGGTAGCATGCATGGATACTTCCCCATCTTGATTTACTTTTGATCCACCTAGAAGGGCGGATCTTGTCCACGGGTAGCCATGCCTTTGGCCATAAATGGGCCGTAGTCTAAATTTGTCACCATTGGAGAGGTAGATGGAACTATTAGCAATGGAGGGGTAGATGGAGCTGCATAGGCCCAATAGATGGGTTATGATTTTGGGCATTGCTTAGCAGGTTGGTGTAACAAAGAGGGCTTTATAGTTTTTATAGGTAGCCTCTGGTTTGCTAGACCTATAGGTATTTTATAAGCCCTATAGATAGCCTCCATGTATAGATAATTGGATTCGAATTCATGTATACAAGTTGCAATTGCTAGGCAACCATAGACAAACTGATTATTGAGGTTTCAATCCATAAATACCCAACTAGTTCTCAATATATAAACAATCAGACTAACTATTCCCTAGTCTGTGTTTTCATATACATCCTTCTTGTTTTTCCATTGAGATGATCCATATAATTTCATAAGGAAATGTGGCTATGGTGACATTCTTTGGATTTTGCATTCCTTAAATGGGCGTCATTATACTTTGACACATATATTTCACCTTGGTAAATAGGGTCATATTTTATAACAGTCCAATGGACAACTTTATGGCACATATATTTTATATTATAATTTTTGCCTACGGATCTCCAATACATATGGTATTATCACGTCCTCCTTGTAATCCTCTCACTTTTTGAATATCATGTTGCTTTTTCACTCTTTGTTTACTATGAACATGAAGAACAAGTAGCTGGGACCCATGACACCTCCTTCCCCATCATAAACCAACTTTTTCTTATTTGTGTTGGTGGCACCTATTAGGTCTTTGCTTTGGAGTAAAGTTAGAGTATGAGGTCTTTTTGTTCAATTAATGAGCTTCTTTCAATCAGACGTAATCTTTTTTCAAAGAAATGATTTTTAAAAAACACAATTATGATATGTTACTTTCCCATTAAACAAAGTGACAAGACCTAGTAATTCTAGATATATGATATATGTTTTTTCAATCACTCGCACTTGTATACTTATGTTTTCTTTTCTAACTAGGAGTGATCTTCTAGGACTTGAACACATGCGCGTGCGCGCGCGCGCGCACACACACACACACACACACACACACACCCCTTACAATAAATGATGCCGATGGGCACATCATGATGAAAATTTAGGACATTTGAACGTTTCTTATGCAATCTTAGAACACTTTAAAAGTAAGAGAAAACAAGTTAAAGAGAAGGAAAAGAGAAGAGGACATAAAATTGATTAAAAGAAGTAAAGCAAGAGAAGAAGAAGAGATGTAAGTAGAGATTAAGAGTAGAAGGAGACAAGAAGGAAATAGTAAAGGAAAAATAGGGGAAGGTGAGGAGGAGGAGGAGGAGACAAGAAGGAATTAGGAAGAGGACATGAGTAGAAAAGACATGGTAGCTAGCTGATGCAATGCATTCTAACTGGGGGGAGGTGCATGTAGATTCGTCACCTTTTGTTAGGTGATAAGTTAAATAATGGTTTCTGTATTGGATGGCATTGGTATCCTTGACTACTGTGCTGCTGCTATCTTGTCTTTCTCAAATGGCTCCTTGCCTCAAGAATTGATATTGGGCATTTTCTATTTTGCATTAGGGTAGAATTCTTTTGCTTCTTGAGTAGTATTGGAGGTTGATGTACTGGTGTTGCTTCACTCTGTTTTGGAGCCAACAAGGCTTGTTTAGCTCTCAAAATTCGTGCTTTTCGAGTAAAGAAAGAGAGGACATGAGATTATTTTTGGTGTTGTGTGTGTGTGAATGTGCACAGGTGTGGCTATGTGTGCAAACACATACATGTGCATGCTTGAGTATGTGCACACGCACGCATGTGTGCCCGTATGCACATGCATGTGCATGTGTATGTGTATGTATGTGCATGCATGTGTGTACGTACATCCATGCACCATGTGTGTGTGGGGGTGGGGGTGGGGGTGGGTAGCACAAGTGCATGTGTGTGTGTAAATAATTCAGTATCCCATCATATATAATTCAAACATTATATCGATCCTTTGTTGAAGTAAAAGGCAAATATTTTTTATTAATATTTGATGAAATCCAAAAGAGATAACAATGTATCTTCAAGGGGTAGCCAAGGTAGTCATGTACTTGATAGCAATAATTAGAGGAAGGAAGAACGATACCTGTCAACCAACCATACAATAACGAAAGTTATAACTTTACTGGTTATTGAATGGGTGACAGGTATCCAAGCATTCTTCCCTCACTTGTCATTGCTATCACGAATAACAATCATCAAACATATAAGAACCTAGGCTAGTAAATGTCATATATCAGGAAGTAATTCAAAAAGGTATAAGAAAGGGTTAGAACCTATTAGGTGCAAGGAACATAGACATCACATTATTTGGAGAAATAAATTAATTTCATAGTCTTCCATAAAAGGGGCATGATAAACAATATTTTTAATAAATTAAAAGCCTACCATATAGGAGGCACAATAAATTATAGGTGAATGAAATAATTTCCTAGCCTACCATAAAGGAGGCATTAAGATAAATCATGCACTTACTAAGCCTACCATAGAGGAGGCACAAACAAGTTAAAGAAAGTGATTTATTAGCCTTCCATTGAAATACAAGAAAGGGTTAAGAACCTATTAGGTGCAAGGAACATAGACATCAAATTATTCGGAGAAATAAATTAAGAGCCTTCCATAAAACAGGCATAATAAACAATCTTTTTAACAAATTAAAAGCCTACCATATAGGAGGCACAGCAAATTATAGGGAAATGAAATAATTTCCTAGCCTACCATAAAGGAGGCATTAAGATAAATAATGCACTTACTAAGCCTACCATAAACGAGGCACAAACAAGTTAAAGAAAGTGATTTATTAGCCTACCATTAAGGAAGCACATTAAAATTTCAAAAGTTATAGAAATAGATACATAGTCTTAACAAGAATCAAAGTTAGAATTTCATTGCATGGGTGACGAGTGCCCACACATTGTCCATGCATGCTATTCCCCATCAAGGGTTACAAGAATAACATCTATACTATATATTAAGGAGGGTGAGACAGACGAGAGGCCACCACGTGGCAATCATTTGGATGGAGCAGTGGAGCGGGGACACATGGTGAACAGATGGGCATGCATTTCAGTCTGTTGAGTCCAGTGACCAGTCACGCGAGGCTCGGTGAAAGTGCCACGTGGCACACACTGCACTAGACTACCACATGGCATTGCGAGGTGGAGGAGAGAACGGACTCCAGAGCAAGCATGAGTGCACAATTGAATGCCCGCCGTCCCGCCACGCAGCTCTAAGGTATGATGATTTTTTATCTAGGCATATTATTGACATATTCCTATAGACATGAATCGATACCACTGGATGTATATGCTATATGTCATTAAATGGTAATCTATATGACTAGATCCTTGGTCTCTATATAAAGATCTTGTTTAAAGCTTCAGTGGAGATAAAACTTTCTCCATATCAATCAAGATTAAAATTTCTTCCTACCCCCTACCTGGGGTAATTTGTAAAAATGTGTTTCAGAAAGTGTGAAAAATTCACACTGTACACATAATGCATCTGGATGCCTATGACTCAACTGTTGAGGTGCCGCACTGTGCACCACCATCCAAGGTTGATTCAATTTGCTATATTAGAATAACCTATGATATTGTGACATCGATAACAAGTGGAGCTACGCATTGAAGCCTATAGTCCCACAAATAAGGGTTCTTGTTCTAACTTGTCCTTGTTGTGGATGGATGCAGGTGAGTGGAGCTCCTTCAATATCATTTGGTATTTATAATTTTTATAAATTTAATCCCTCCATGTAAAATTGTCTTGCCACGTACTGGTCTTGATTGATAAGACTAAGATGGATAATGTTTGTTTTGAAATGCACACACACACTTGGGGGGATGGAGAAGGGAGGGAAATCCTTGTCTATTGCCATCCATAACATTTATCCAATCTTTTTTCTTGATTAAATTAAATAGGACTAGGCCTAGCATATGGTGATCTGTTAAAAATGGGATATATTGATACCCTTCCGGCTCCTTCCATTGGAATTCTAGGATTTTTATCCATCATTTCCAGCAAGGAATCCATAAATTCATCCAATAGCATGACAATGGTCTACTTTCTACTGATCCAAAAAACCAGCAACTATTGTTGATCCAGCTAAGTATTTTTGGTTACTGCCGCATTTGGGAACTTTTTGCAAAATTTTCTGACAATGCCCTTTCCACTATTCAAAAGCTATCAAAAGTTATTGGAAGGATAATTTCCAATGATAAGCCACAATATGAGGAGTATAAAAGAAATGCTGATGGGGTGATCAAAGCCTTTTACCGCTACCACAATGCGGGATGTCTTTTGGATAGTAGTGGAGGAAGGAAGTGTAACACCACTGTTACACCTTTTTTGACAAAATTACACTCTCTTATTCCATTTGATACTTTATCTCAGGAAGAGAGAAATGTCCTTACACAGGACTTTCCTGCACCAGACACTTTGGTTCTGAATGTCAAGGATATTTTAGTTAATCCCCTTATCCCAAGAAGAATAAAGGAAGGGACATTTTCACACCAGGTTGACCATAAGTTATGGTCGCTCAATGACTTGAGCGTTACATCACCTATTACTTTTAAAATGTGGGTAGTTTTGGCAGGGGTCACTGAGAATGTTGATACTGTCAAAAAAGAATATAGGAACATGGCTATTGAGGGGAGATCATCACATACTGATAACATTATCTTACCGGAACTCTTTGCTCTAAATGAGTTGGAAGAGTCTTTTTGCACATCAAGGCAAGGGATTCCTTGCAGCCACAAAACTTTACTACCTGCAAAAAAGGTATTAGATGTTTGGAATTATATGTGACCTTACTTAAAATGCAACTGTATCAATGTAGGGTTACAATGCCCAAATAAGGTAATGTGGTTTGACCATGCTATATGGTACATACTGAATCATATAAACATATTTATGCATGGCAATCAAAATGTATGCCTTCATACAGTGGTGCTCATGTTTTCTTCATTTCTCTATTAAACAAGCTATGATTTTTTCCTGCTACTGGGAGTTGGTCAATGAAGGTGTAAAAGCTACAGTAAATGATCCAGACATTGATCCATTTCAAGGACTTAATGGCAAAGGGATTAACTTTTTGGTCAGGTCTCTCAACCCAAAATGGGCTAGAATTATAAATGAAAGGCAACCTAGAAGTTCTAGAGGTCGTGGCAACTCAGCATGTGGTGGAAGACCGGGTTAACATACCTAGAAGAGGAGGCTACCGCCCCCCCATGGGTAGAGGTAGAGGGCAACGTTCAGTTGATACCTATGGATTTAATGGGGGCAATGATGTCGGGAGAAGACAAGAAACTTTGGATTTCTCCCCCGGTGGATCATCCGTGATGGACAACTCAAGACAGGGCAACACGAGATATGATACTGATGAGGGGAGTAAAAGCTCTTCAAGAATATCTATTATAGAGGAAGGGGATCCTACTAAAAGGATTCTTTTTTTATACAGGTTCACAGATGGATCTCTTTTTCAACTCACGGAAGGAAGGTGTTGGAAAATATGAGAGAAAGTAACTTTTCACACTTCATCCATATTCTTTTGTGATAACCCACTACTTGAAGGCGTAATTTTGAGAGACTTTTTTCTAAATGCTTGTGAATTATGCAAGGTAATGGTTAATAATACTATCTTTGATGAAATCTTGTTTACTTGGAAGCTCCACAAGAATTTATTGAAATATGTTTATTTTCCAAAGGAGACCTTCTGTAATAGTGCTAAGTTACAATGCTCGTGCCAAAATTTGAAAAATTTATCGATAGTAAATGGGGTCATGTGGTCACTTGTGATTTAAGTATTATTGATTACAAACCATTAAGACGTGAGCTCATAAGAGGATTAAACCACATACCGGTTAAAAGACCTTGTGTACGAGATACCCATAAATCTCTTGAACAAGCTTGGAAAAAATTATGCCACATACTTGGCATATCCCTACATGCTACTTTACATATTTTTAGAAAATTCTCGTATGATTGGCTGTGGAACCAATACATAAATTTACCCAACCATAAGAGGTTTATGAAGGATATATGGAGTGATAAACACTTTTGGGAAAATTTAAGTAATCTTAAAGAACATTTTTTCATGCATGGAATCGACAAAGCTTCTAATAACTTGGCATTAGTTTGTCAGAAATTTGCCCATGACTTGGCATATGGGAGACTTAATGGTGGAGATTTTGAATTTATAAATACATTGAATTTAGAGATTAAGATAGAGGCCGAAATCCATTCAATTTCCATGACACCTTTGTCCACAAAATTGCCATTTATTATGGGTATATACAAAGCCCATAAAAACACTTTTAGATGCTGATGGATGCACATATGATAAAATTGGACTTATCAATACATGCTCAGCATGAGCTCTTTCTCAGAAGTGGTGTTAAATGTTCTTGTTGGTGGGGGATTGAATCCCTTTATCACTACACTCTAAATCTTCCCAACAAAATATTCAATATATTTTCCCTGCTGACATAGCACAATGCTATGAAAACATTCCTCTAGAAGGTGAAAATGGTCTGGTTAACATCATTAGGGAAATAATCACTATGGCCTTCAAGGATAGTAACTTCAATTTCATCTCTTTTCGAAAGATGCCCCATTCTCCCATCGAAGGAAGTTGGACCATGACAAATGGACTTGATCTAAACTATGATATGGAAACTATCACATTCAAATTAATTCATGGCTTATCTCGAATAGGTACGTACAACTAGACAATGTGACTTGGAGGCAGAAGATGGGAATTACTATGGGCTTATCATGCTCACCTATTTGGTGCAATCTATACCTGTTTTACTTTGAGTACAAATTCTGCATTAATAGACAAGGTAGATGGGATATTCTGAAATGGTTTCAATATCCCTTTAGATATATCGATGAAATTTGCATAATTAATATACCTAACCCAATGAAGTTCTGCTCCCATGGTGATTACTGTATCTACCCTCTCGATTTTGTGGAGATTATCACTGACACCACAACATTTTGCCGGTTAGAGAATGGTTGCATAACTGGTACCAGTGCTAAATTTCTTAGCACGGAGATCATTATCACATCCGTACATAATGGGACGTTCATCATCATCAAATATGATAAGAAGTATTCCCTCCCATTTAAAGTGTCAAGATTCATCAAAGTGGACAACAATAGACCATCAAAGCTATGCTATATGGGTATATGCTCTCAAATTATGCCTATCCTTTACATTTGTAACAATCCTAAGCAGGCTAGGTATTTTATCCATAAATTGTTCAAGTACTTTTCTGATAATGGATGCAATAGCCTGAGACTCAAAAGGATTGTATGTAACTTTCTCAAGGGTGATTTCCCTGGCATTTTGATCAAGACCGAGGATCTAATAAATTTATATAGATTCTCCCTTTATATAAAAAAGATACCAACAGGGATTATCATTGACTTTCTCATAAATAGTTTTTCTAAAACAATGATCAACACTCATGATCTAATCAGGCTTGTTCGGATGTCATTAAGTTATAAAGGTGGGCACCATGATCCCCTCCCTATGAGGGGGCATGGTGACCCTCGTAGGGTGTGGGTTTGTGATTGTGTGGGTGGATGGTTGGGCACGCGCACACACACACACACACACACACACATGTATGCTTTTTATGATTGGACTAGCTATTACAGCTAGACCATAACTTCAATATGGTATCTTTCCTTATCATTAGTCAAACATCTGATAGTCCATGAGACACTAATCCGATAAGATATATTACTTTGTAAGCATTCGATAATCCGGGATATGCTAAAAGAATTTCTTAACAGGTTTTACAACCTATGTTACATAATGAAAACTAAAGCATTTGGACTGAATACGAGCTTGTAATGTGTTAATAAAAGCCTTTGGATAAAGTATATGCCTTTGTAATAAAAATTCCAAAGCTACTATAGGGCATAGGCTTGGGAGTGCTCAAAGGATAGATGGCAAAATCTATGCATACTAATTACAAGGTTCTTTTCATGAAAGTAATCGTTTGGACATGAAGCGACGTATGAAGACAAACCAACGAGATGGGGTGATCACATAAATGGCAATATAAAGCCTACCATACATGCCTCAAAGTATAGCTTCTATGTCCGGGGATGAGACACGGCTCATATACGCTCTCTGACTTCAGCCGGTAGTTTTCTTATACCTAGTCTTCATTGCCCATAGACATAATTAGTGGTGAGTATAACCTAGTTCAACAGTGTAAGAATTGGTTTGCATATGTCTTGTACACACACACACACACACGCATGCGTGCGCACACATACGCACGCACGTGCACACACACACACACACACACACACACATATGTGTGTGTGTATATGTATATGTATGTATGTATGTATGATAAAGTGTTAAAATTAAGAGTGATGCAGTGCTTCCTCAAAATAAGCATTAAAAATTTCTAGGTGAGTGTCATGTTTGCTTCACATATGCTTTGCAGACTCTCAACGGAATGATATAATATCAAAATCATCCATCATAAGTTGTCTTGTGCTCTTTTCTAGCTTATTCATGGTCTTGTTGTCTGTATCATCAATCCTTCTGTTATTTTAACATGCAAAATATGACAATCAAATATACTAATTTTGCTAATATAAATCTCAACATTATTTTGGATACAATTTTCCCATGAAATTTTCTATGCAATCACTTTCACCCTGCAATTGCTTTCAAAATTTTGTAAGGCAAAGTCAATACATATTGTACAACACTATTATACCATATGCATTTTGTACACATATATTTCAAATTTCCCAAAGGCAAAGTCAATACATACTGTACAACAACATCCAAAATCGTCAAAGCTTCTAAACCTTATGTGTTGTATCGATTTGTAGAGCCTTTCTATGCCATTTATTTGTTATCTAACATAAAGTTTTAATGAAGAGGTGTAGATACAGAAAGACTTGGAGAAACCGTGTGCAATGGCCTACTTTGTGCCTCTCTAATTGATTTGCTGCCTTATAGCTATGCACAATAAAATCTTTTTAGCCTTGGCTAGAGTATATAGTCAAAGGCCTTGCTAGTGTACTAGGGAAGGTGGTTTTAAAGAGATTATTATGAGGCTTTAGAGGTCCTTTTCTACTACTAGAAATTCTTTGTGCAATTATATAAGTAGTTTAATCCTTTACTATGTTGTTTATCCCATTATGCTAAATGTAGATGAGTAGTTGTAGTAAGGGTATAGTAAGTTAGGCATACTTCAGAATTCTAGAGTGTGCTTTTACTCGTTCTTCTCATTCCATTCTTGTGTTGTTGGTTCAACCTTTGACTATTACCCACTTGGAGTAACATCTCATTATACTCCATGTGTAGTCATTAAGAGTATTTCGATTAAATAAAATGCATCTGTACTCCTCATTGATCAATGTTTTTATCATTGCATGCGCCTTTAAGGTTGGTTTATGGTAGCAACACATTCCATTAAAAACTACAAGAGACCTTTCACACATTGGCTCCATTACGACGACTAGGCAACAACATATATGACATTTAGTATAGGGTGGAAATGTGATAATGGAACCACTTTTTCTTTTGGAAAACATCTCAAGAAAGTTCCACAAGATAGAGATGTGCAAGCTAGAGTCAAACCATTGAGTGCTCTAGTGGTACATGACACATCAAGTAGACTAAGCTTAAGATATTATTGACAATAAGTTTGGCCCTCTTAAGAGAAGGATTGATGCACGACCTTTACTCCACCACATTGTTTGTTTGAAGCAACAAGTCAGCCTTGACTACCCCTTTTCATTTTTATCATACTACCGACACACCTCTAATTTTCATGCTAGTTGGGACATCCAACATTTGATTAAAACTTGGATGCTTGTGGACACCAATGAAGGCAAATGCTTATGCCATCGTTTTAGCCGTTAATAAATTCTTTTGTGGAAAAGGGCTTGGTTAAGTTTAGGGTGGCAAGACATAAAACTTGGATGCTTGTGGGCACCAAGGAAGGCAAATGCCTCTCCATCTTTGCTTAGCCATTTATAAATTCTTTTGTGGAAAAGGGTTTGGTAGAGTTTAGGGTGGCAAGATATAACTTTCTAGCATAAGAGGTGGTGGACCATAGTGCCTTTTTGAGGTGGACTTTGATGAGTCATAATGTGAATGGCATGGATCAATTTTCATGTTGCCTTGTACAAACGATCCGTATAGGTGTTACATAGAAGTAGGGCTTTATTGTCCAAAGTTCACATGATTTGAGCCTTGGGTTCATTTAGTGCACTGATGAAGGATGCTTGCTTTGGAATGATGCATGCCCATTATGTGATTGCTAAAGGGCATTGCACAATGTAGTTGATGTTGCCATTTGCTCTTTCACCCTAAATGACGGTCGACGCCAAAACATCAGCATGTCAACAAATGCTTTCTGGACTTACATCAATGGATTACCAATCGATTCGTGGTGAGTCGTTCTCCTCCTCCTTGTGCATCTTCTGCAGAGTGCAACACTCAAGAAGTCCTCTATCTCTCAGTGTGGTTTGGCTCTATGGCCTCTATTTTTGAATGTCCTCCTTGTGCATCTTCTGCAGAGTGTATCACTCGAGAAGTCCTCCATCAATCAGCGTGATTTGGCTCTATGGCATCCTATTTACCATCCTTCTAACCAAGGATGGTTTCCTTCATGAGTATGTAGTATCCTCACCTTCTTGTTTTCTTCTCGTATTGAAAGATGGTGATGATGGACCATTCTAGTAGTAGTTGATTGTGATTGTGAATCCTCCTCTTCTCATTTGTATTCTTCTTCTCCTAGTGAAAGATGGTGATGATGGATTATTTTAGTAGCTTGACTCTTCTTCTCTACTTATTATGCTATTAGCGAATGATGCCGATTATGATTGTGAATCCTCCTCCTCTTATTTGTATTCTTCTTCTCCTAGTGAAAGATGGTTATGATGGACCATTTTAGAAGCTTGAGTCTTCTGATTAAACTAGTGAATGATGCCAATTATGATTGTGAATCCTCCTCCTCATTCTTATTCTTCTTCTCCTAGTGAAAGATGCTGACAATGGACCATTCTAGTAGCTTGCCTATGTGAGTCCTCCCCTTGTGATTCTCTCTTCCTAGTGTGATGTCTAGTGGCTTGTCTCTTCTCCTCTTCCTCGTAATGGGGGAGATTATAATTTTGAGAACGATACTGAGTAAGATGCATGTGCATGGTACTGGTCGGACAATCTAAGTGGGGAGAATCCGATGAGGGATGTGGTGAGGAGGGAGGTGGGCGATGATGGTGTGGAGTGAGGAGCTAATGTATATGTTGGAAGAGTCAAAATGCGTGATGAGGAGAAGAAACACCAAAAACACAAACAACTTTAGACAAGAGAGACACATGCAGAATGAGAGAGACACGCATACAAAAGTCATCACAACAACAATTGACAATCAACACACAAAAAACCTCACAGGGACAAAAACAGACCCCTCGCCTCTCAACTCAACAAGAGCAGGCGAGAAAAGCACTTCCTAAGACACACCACCCCCCAAATTCATTATACTCTTCTGTTTCTCTTCTTCTTCTGTTCCATGTTGCCTTGCTTTGCCGCCTTCTCCTTCCTGCTTTCTGAGCTCTCTCCCCCTGCATCCATCTGAGCTCTCTGTCTCTCTCTCCCTCCTTTCATCTCCACTTTGCAAAGCTTACCCTTTTCCATCTTGCCTCCCCTTTCCCCTCTCCCTTCCTCTCTAGCTTCCTTCCTTTCCTCCCTTCCCCTGAAAAGGGACCGAGCATCCCTTTCCTTGCCTGTCCCTTTTTTGCGTCCTCCTTTTGTCCTTGCGCTCGCTTGTCTCATGGCTGGCCACGCAATTCTGGACTCTACTGCTTTGTCTCAGACCTTCAACTTGCGGGACATCATCACTGATCAGGATCTGAGAAAGCTTACCAGAATGCGAAGGCACGGGAACCGATTAGATGATTGTAAATTAGGCGAGCATAGAGTAGCAGAGTTTAGAGCAATCTATTCGGACGTAAGTCAGGCCCCTGCGGCAGACAATCAATTTTCTGATCATCCGGGTCAAGGAGCGCAATGGCGGAGTACGTGTTCTGTAATCTCTAGTCAGTGGGCTCGCCAGATGGAGGAGCCGAAGCCTGTGGTAGAACTGGAAAAGGATAAGATGGACTTGCAGGCTGTAATTGCACCTGAGAGCGGGAAACTGGTGCCCTCTATTGTTCCACGAGATTTGGCTTCTTTGCCAAGTTCGTACTCTGTCTCTATTCTCATTTTTCTTCAATTCTATCTCTCAATTGCTCAATGTGGCAATCTGTACCGGTCATCTTTGAAGGGATTTCAAAATGGTTGCATTTCGGCATTTTGAAGGACTGACTCTTACCTGATGTTTACCAACTACATTGCAGGACCCTTGTCTATGTCAGATCTGGCAAACCCACCAACGCATGGGTCATCCGTGCGGGTGGCTTACCAGGTTAGTGTGATGCTTGACCTCGATATTTTATGCATTGCTGGCTTTGCGGAGACCGCTGACAAGCATCTTAGACTGGTTTTGTGGGTCTTGTCAGGGTGTGCCAGGAGCATATAGCGAGGCAGCAGCAGCGAAAGCCTACCCAAAGTGCGAAGCTGTTCCTTGCGAGCAGTTCGAGGCAGCATTTCAGGTATGCATCATTGGCATGAAGTGCCCTTGCGGAATCGTAGTAGTAGATCAGCCTCCTTACCCAATTGCTCCGCTACCCATGAAGACCTCATGGTTTCTTGACAGGCAGTGGAGCTCTGGCTTGTCGACCGAGCGGTCTTACCCATTGAGAATTCGCTTGGGGGAAGTATACATCGGAATTATGATCTTTTGCTTCGCCACCGATTGCATATCGTAGGAGAAGTTCAAGTTGCTGTGAATCACTGCCTTCTTGGGCTCCCCGGCGTGAGAAAAGAAGAACTAAAACGAGTTATGAGCCATCCGCAGGTGGTTTCCGTTTAGAACGGTTTTTTCTATTTTCTTTTCATTTTGTTTAATTTTTTTCCTTCTTACAACAAAAAATCTAAATTTGTATGATTGGATATATTCTAGTCTTACAAAGGTATATGTTCTTGCCTTCGTTGTGGGGTAGAGTGACTATAAAATAAAGTTCTACGGTACTTCTGTGAAATGCAGGCTTTGTCCCAGTGTGAAGGGTCTCTAACAAAGTTGGGTGTTATCCGAGAGGAAGTTGACGATACTGCAGGAGCTGCCCAGGTGAGTCAAAATCAAGGACATCGTGTCCCTTTTTGTGTAGTTCTTATTAGTTCGCATTGCTTTGTCCTTGAAATCAGGACAGTCTGATATGATCATTGCGAACTTAGTTGCATTTTCTGGGGCAGGATCTGTTTTGGTACATACAGCTCATAATCAAACTGCTAAATGCGAATTCATGCGATACTTGAAGTCTTGAAACGTGGAACTAAATGTTGCAGTTCATAGCACAAAATGATTTGCGAGACACTGGAGCTGTTGCCAGTGCTCGGGCAGCTGAGATCTACGGATTGACTGTCCTTTTGGAAGGAATTCAGGTTAGCAGTCTTATTAATCATTTCAGATACCTTGTACGATGCCTTTAAGAACCATATACACAAAAGCCCTTCTTTGGCTGTAGGATTTTCCGTCCATTTGGTACTGTGGCCTTTTATGGAGAATATGCTGGACTCAGAAGAATTAGTTTCTAATCTCCTTTATAGGGGTCGATAGTTTTGAGAAACCAGTTGCAATGCACATACACGCACACATGCACTTAGTGCAACCATGCATTCACATGCATGACCTTGCACATGTGCAGTTACTCTCTCAGATATGCTTTTCTTGCTTAAAGCTGCCTTCTGAGGAAACCCCACGTGTTAGAGCTTTCGTATTGAAGTGCAGCTTTTGATGTGATTGTTTAATGGAAGTGAGTTTCTTAAATGGCAGGATGACCCAGATAATGTAACTCGTTTCCTTATGCTCGCAAGAGAGCCAATAATTCCGCGGACAGACAGGCCTTTCAAGGTGAGTGATTAAAGGAGAAAGGGCAAGAGCAGTGCATATCACACTCAAAGAAGCTTTCTAGTTTTTGAGATTTGTTGGAATATAAATGTGGGAGCCCCTTATGCGTTCGCTGTTTGTTTGTTTTGATGAGAATTGGGTTTTCTGCAGACCAGTATAGTTTTCACTTTGGAAGAAGGCCCCGGAGTTCTATTTAAGGCACTCGCAGTTTTTGCTCTAAGAAACATCAACTTGACAAAGGTACAGATCTGTTTAATGTTCCGAGGTTGGACTTGCTCCTTCTCGCTTTTGCAGGTATTGCATAGACACACACTATCCAGAGGATTCACAGGCACATGATTTTTCTGTGCGTTTTTCTTTTCTTTCACTGAGACTTGCCCACCAGTTGCGCACCAGATCGTGGGATCAGCATTTCGCTTGGTGTGTTATCTTAAGGTTTCAATAATTCTTGCACAATATTTTCTCACTGCTTGTCCGTCATGATATAGTTGAAACATTCTTAGCACATCACAAATGTTATCCTTCTGCTAATGGGGTTAGCGCTTCAGTTGGTTCGTTGTATAAAGGTTTTCAAATAATTTTTGCAGATTGAAAGCCGTCCACAGAGGAAAAAGCCCTTGCGTGTTGTAGACGATAGCAACAATGGCGTAGCAAAGTGTGAATCTTTGACTGCTCCTGTTGTCATTATAAGTGATGTGATTGAGACTGATCTGTTGCCGCATTGTTGTCTTGCCGGAGTGGTCATGCAATTGATACTGATGTAGTGTACTTCGTGTAGGTATTTTGATTACCTCTTCTACATTGATTTTGAAGCTTCCATGGCAGATCCAAGAGCACAGAATGCTCTTGGTCACTTACAGGTATCTAGGTACTCTGGCTTGATGAAAATGAAAGATCGAGTGCTGGACAAAAACTTTCCCTCATTAAAGCACAGCAAATGTCTTAGACTTAACTCTAATTCCTTCTTCATTCACTGGTTTGCATTTTTTGGGAAATATTGTCCTGATAAATGAGATGCATCGTCCTTTCAGGAATTTGCGACTTTCCTTCGAGTGCTTGGAAGTTATCCTATGGACATGACCTCATTAGGTCGCCCCTCAACATCGTAAGCAAACCAAGCAAATATAGTTATGCGTGCCTGAAACTCAGCCCTGTCCAGCATTTTTAGCAAGTGGGTGCACCTAACTTTATTCTGTATTGGACGTTATGGAAAAGCGCAGTCCCAAGATGGATACCAAATTAGTCTGAATTATAAACACATTCTTTTGTTTGGGTAGTCTACCATATATCCAGAGTGTATGTTATGGGAAGTACATATCTGTACATTTTCATCACCAGTATGTAAACATCAGTCCGCTTTCCCCATTGACGTCTCCAAAGAAGCAGACACTATAGGGCAAAATGATGGGGTGAACAGACACTATTGTTGACCAACAGGCGGTCAGTCCTGTATCTACGTGACCTGTTGTGGGTATAAAGTGTCCTCAATGCCTAGTAAAAAGGACTTTTCTTGGCTGCTCCATTTGTACACCTTATCATTTTTCTGTATGCGCTTCTACAGCTTCTGCTGAGTTTCTGGCCAAATACAAATTGTGCCAGTAGTAGTTTTATAGATCTGTCAGCACATGGACATTGGATGGCTTGTTTATAACTAGCCTGCTTGCATGGGTAGAACTTCCTGTATTTCTATTTTTAGGCTGGCCTTTGGATGCGTCTGGGGTCTCTGTTGCTTTTGATTGGCAAGGAGTGTGGAGGTTTTGTCCAGATTGAAATGGGGGAAAAGGCGAGGGCATCTCCCTCTGCTTCTGTGGATCTTCCTACATGGCGCTTGAGAGGCCTTTTAACAATTTCATTGCACTTCCTTATCACTCGTGCTGCCTCCTGATCAAACATTGCAAAATCCACACCGTCAATGCCACGTCCCAAAACCAATCACCATCAGCAAGCTCATTCACTGACCCCACTGCCTGCCTGCCTCTCCTCTCACATTGTCTTTTGCATCATCACCTTGTTTATCTGTTGCCATGGCTCATCGTTCATGTGTCTACTTGGTTAGCTCCTGGCTGCTTTTCCCTTTATTTGTTTTGCTCAAGAATAGGTGATGACATCCTGGACCATTCTTTTCACTTTTGCACTGGACGACTTCTTACCTGCGGAAGATATGATGCAATGCTCTTTTTCATTATGTCTTCGAGGCTGAAGTAGCCTCTTTGTTCTTTAGCTTGTTGAACATTCATGTAACTTCCAATATATTTTCAGATGAAAATAAGGAACCATATAAGCTCTGTTTAAACGTATTCTTATTTTTCTTTGTGATGCTTCTCTTAGATTAGGGTGACAAGATGATATGAATAAATTTTGGCAGAACGTACTCTTATGAAAATCAAGAACCCATGTGTATAGATAGTGTGACGCATACTAGTTCATGTGAGGGTTTGACATTCAGATGCCCCTTCTAGTCACGAATTTTGGCTACATACAATCGGCTTATTATCTGCCTGCCTGCTGTATCCTTCATGGACCTAGCCAATACATTGTTACTTTTATATGAATCACTACGGGTGCATGGCATGTTTTCTTTTTATGTGTCGAAGTGTCTTTGAACGATGTGAAGAATTAATTGCACCCTTTAAAGCAAACTTAGCAGAACTTTTGTACGAATGGAAATTTTATATCTATGGTTAGCTTGCAGACTTTTGGTCATACTCTACGTCAAATTTTAAAAGGTTTTTTGGGTTATTTGGGTCCCCTGCTTTCTTGGAGAAAACATAATAACTGGTATGGGAGGGCTAAAGTAGCAAAGATTCAGAACCTAGGAGGTTAAGTGAGAGAAGCGTGTCGAAGTGTCTTTGAACAATGTGCTCGTTATGTGTTCTTTTTATATGTCGAAGTGTTTTTGAACAATGTGGAGAATCAATTGCACCCTTTAAAGCAAACTTGGCAAAACTTTGTGTAAATCGAAATCTTATTTCTATGGTTCCCTTTGCTGCAAATGTGCACAAGAGATATCCGGGAGATAGTAGAAGAGATACCCAACCACGGAAGTACATGATGTTATTGTCTGTAGAGTTGCCTTTTGACCAATTCATTGACCGTCGCCATAGGTACCAAGATTACAAAAAAATGTCTAGGCACCCCTAATCCACCTTGCAACCTAGGGTTAAGCTATTGCTAGTTAGTTTATGTAACCCAATTAAGTTAGTGTCAACATAGTTAGGGTTGAACCTAGCTCGAGTTAGGTCAAATTAGCTAGGATTAACTCAATCTGGGTTAGTTAATTTCTCCTAAGCGTCGTGTGTAAAGTCTCCTAATAGTCCTACGTGTCCTAACAAACTTAGGTGACTTTGGTGTTCCAAAAACAGATAAACAAACAAACAAACAACACTAGAAATTTTTAAGGCCTTTCATAGGCCCTTTTAAGGCCTTTCACGAACCTGGCCGATCTGGGCACCATTTCACATCTGCTTCATCAACCATTATCTTAAGCCTCTTCATTGACATTTTGGGCAATTGTGTACGCAATGCCAAGTGTTTTATAGTGGATTTTCTATATTGTCTATTTCATTGAATTTGCTTCTTTACATTGCATCATGATAGCACTTGTGTATAGCTGTATCTATCAAAGTAGGGTCTTATTGTAGGTATCTAGTTGCATTTGGCCTTCTATTTGCCTTTGATAGTTTATCACAGAACCCAACTATGTGCCTCGTTTTGAGGAGTCATTGCTTGGTAGTTGCCAGTGATCCACTAGTTGACGCTTCTCAACATGAGCAAGCACCTTTCATAGTGGGAGCACCCACCACTAGTGGTGTAGAGGTTCCTACTTGGTCCTTATCTCCTGCATCATCTGCTAATATAGAGGCATGATTCCTCGAGGCGTTCGCCATGCTTCAGGGAGGGGGGAGTTCTTCTTTAGATTCTCCCTCCTCTAGCATGTCATCATTGTATCTTTTTTATTTAACTCAGCTTCAAACTCTTGAGACCAACCAGATCTCTGACTACCTCACCCTCTGCATTCCCTTCATTTTCAAGTATCCATTCATCAGTCTCCTGAACAACTAGTGCAACAAATGCATTCTTTGTTATCACTGGTGGTGCTTCTTAAGACTTTTAGGGGGGGGGGGGGTGTTTCTAGTTGCATGTCCTAGAAATCATGAGCTTCCAAGCTAGGATCCTCTTGAGGCTTGTTGCCTTTGTGAACCCATTTTGTCTTAGGTGGTGGAGGAGGTTACTGTTCTACAGGCTTCTTCGCCTTTGAGGGCAATTCTTACTTATATGAGAGGAGAGTCCACACAAAAGCCAAGAATTTGGGAGATTCTTATACACTAGAGGTTGCTTTTTGTATACTTCTCCATTTATATGAAGAATGACAAGTATGTCTAGAAGTTGTTTAGCTATATCTAGCTGAACACATATTTGAGGATTGCCCATGGGAGTGATAAATTGTTCCTTTTCAATCCCAACCACATTTCCAATGCTGCTGCAGAGATTTACTGCTTGGTTGCACAAAGAAAAGGGAAATTCTGGGAGTTCAATCCACACTAGAATCACTATAGACCTTTGTTTGTCATGCGAGAAATACGGAGACCACCACTCTAAATAGAGAGGCTAATTTCTAAGGATCTAGAGGCTTGCATGGAGGGCCTTAAAAAGACATTTCTTCTTTTTCAAAAAGAAAGGGGTAATACCCCTTCTTGAGGAAATGCATGGTTGTTATAATTAGGCCTTTTCTTATCTAGTTCGTGCATATCCAGCTCTCAGTATAGGTTGTTGGTGGTTGAGAACCTGAGATATGACCCATTAAGGCATGCGTGCTCATCAATCAATAGATTTCATATGCAAATCTTCATTGAGCATGGCGCAAACAAACTTACCTAAAGAATCTAAGTGTTTCCTCTTCAAGTTCTCTGCTCTCTCTTTGAAGTTTTGGTGAATCACTTAGTGATCTGGACTAGATGCCTCCACCTCCTCAACAAGACCCCAACGAGCTCCACCAATGACTCTTATATGCATCTACATGGTCTGTCATTTCTCATGCACCTGGAAATTTGATTTCTTATCATAACGTCTTTGCTTGTAAATTTTCAAAAAACGGAGAAGAAAAAGGTTCCAAAATTCTTTCATCAATTAATTGATCATGCGCACGCGCGCGCACACACACACACACACACACACACACACATAAGATTAGAAATAGACAAATCCAAGTCATGGTTAGTAATAATATATCTACATATACTCTTAATTTGAGGATACATTCTCATTATAAAGTGATTGTGGTGACTAGTTGAACCTATAAATTTTGATTCCAAAGGGTGATTATGACTTGAAATCTACCATATGGGTTCAATCATGCAAGATCCACTTTTAATGAAAAGACTCTATTTGCCTCTTCATAAGTACTTTTCTAGCCCTTTAATCAATGGTGGGGAGGAACATCCTTGCCATGCCCACGCAACATTGTGAACTTGTGTGTTCCACAACATAAAAAATGCATTGGGTAAATGGATCCCCCATAGCTTTAATGATGTGAATGGACAAAGGGTTGGTAGAAGAGGGCATGCATGGAATCAATTTCCTTCTTCTTGCTACATAGAATAGTAAATAATGCATTTGAGTAGTGTGGATGTTAACTCTGCGTCAACATGGCTCATGTAGAGAGAGAAAGTCCAATTCCTACATGCAGAGAGTATAAATTTCCCAGGATGGAATGAAGCCTACACTTGGGGCATTGTGTTGAGTTCTTTTTTGGGTATTCTATGCAGTTGTCTCCAATTGTCCATGCTTGCACTCCACGTCCAAAATCATGTCCTAACCTTGTCTCCTTATCCCCTCTCTTCCAACCTTGCAACTTCTCCTCTCCCTCTCCTCCTCCCTTCTCCTCTTTCTCCCCCACCCCCATGCTCTTACACCTTTCTTCTCTCCCACTACAATGGTTACCCTAAACCCTTACCCCGTTAGGAAAAAAGGGAGCTCATTTTGGGGCCTTTGGGTTTGGGAAAAATGTCTCTCAACCAATGAGGAGAAGGCCAATGTAACGTAGAAATTTCACAAAAAAAAGCAAAAATATGAAAAAAAATTAGTACTTTATGTTGCTACAAGCCTGTGGCATTAATGAGAAGATTTGTTTTTTAATCTTTTACAGTTCGCTTGTCCTTATCAAGAGATGTGGACCCAAAATCGTAACAGAGCTCCATTTTGAAACCTTCCTGCGTGGTGACCCAAAACAACCATCCACTTTCTCTTGTTCTCAGGCACCATTCTCTCTTCAACACGCATTCCTTTACTTTTGCCACCATGAGCCATTCCATTCTCTCTTTGACAAGCATTCCTCGTTCCATTACTGTTGTTGTGATGCTCTTAAAATTTCAAGACAGTAAGCTCCTTTCACCTTTTATTCGCTTGTTCTCAGTTTTGTTAATGTCTTACTGTTTTGCTATGTGTTTCTTTGACTTCGTAGATATTAGAGTGAGGATTTCAAATGGCAATCAAAAACTTTGGTCATGCCATTAGGAAATGGTCTGTTGCTCTACTTGGCGAAGATGTGGGTGTATAAAGTATCTCTTTGCCACGAAGACCTGCCTCACTAATGTCATGTGTAGAAGTTTCCAATACTATGACCGTGAACGGTAGTAGCTGGAAAAGGATGGCAGTGGCAAAAGGAGACTGGGTGCTAATGCAACCCAACAAGTAGAGAAAGCAACAATCAACTAACACTTTTTTGGCTTCTTGGAAGGCCAGAGTAAAACATTTTAGAGTAAAAAAGGAAGGCACAAGATGTGTTAGAGAGGTTCGAATACAACATGCCTATATGCATCGAGAACTTGTATTACGAGATTATCTTGCTTATCCTCCACACCATAGACCCAATTGTAAGTGTATTTTTATAATGAAATAGTTGAAACGAAATAACTTTTGCTTTCTATGACAAACAATATCTTTGTTTTGGTTCAGATATATATCCCTCATCATATGAAGAGTGGCAACCAATGGAGTGCATATTGGGAATCTTTGATGCTTTACATGGTGCTATTGGGGAGCTACAATACAAAGGTAGAAAATCAACAATGTCGGCTGAATCGGGTATATATTTTTATGATCACTTTTATCAATTGATGGACAATGCTTACTCACACGGTTTATTAAAAAAGCAAGATCTCTCGGCGTGGAATATAGTTGATTGGCCTATCTCGGATGGCAGCATCACAGAATCATAAAGAGCCAAACTATTTTCGGAAGTACAACATCCCTTGAAACCAAATATTGCTAACTATTTATAGTTTTTGTAGAACTTTTTCAGGATTATCCAGTTAAAGTTTGTAAGACAATGTTGACTTTCAGAGAAAAAGGATATGATGAAATTCCAATTCCAAAATTTTTGGATAATGGTTGAGATAGAATGGTGGCCAACAATGTGTATTGTGAGGTTGCTCATAACTCCATCAACATTAAGTACATGATTGCCTCGCAAAACTTTATTTTCTCTTTTTACTATAAATGCAACAGGATAATAGGCACAAAACTTGTGGCAATGGACCAAGATGAGAGGTCTTTAGGTCCAATAATTGAAATAAATGTTATTAAAAATGACATCCTTCTAACATCCATCTCACTGGAATGACATTATTATGGAGACTGAGAACAATATCTGTAAAGAATTTTCATTCATTTTGAACAGTAGGAAAGTAAGTTGGTTTCCATCCCGTGTTCCTCCTAAATCTATTCTCTTTACATTTGCATAATACATTTATATATTGCTAAAAATTTATTTTTTTTGATACTGTAAAGGAGCGAAAGCAAAATTCAATGCAAGGACATTGTAAATAGAACAATTCATATAATTTAAAGCTATTGACTCTAGGTCTTACTTGCAGCCCAAAAAATAAAAGTTGACATTTGATGTATTAATACAAAATGATTACAAGTATCATGTGTTTTTCTATTGTTGCTTAGAATCTTTCTCTTGAATTTTTTGTAGTGGAGACTCCTTTTGAGAAGAGTTGTCTTTAGCTTCTTCCACATGTTGCTCAAGTGGCTGCTGTTGTACTGCCTCCTCGTGTATTGACTCCTCGTGCTGATTTGGTGTCCCTGCCTCCTTGCGCATGGGCTCAGGCTCGTGCTGCTTTGATGTCCTTGCCTCCTCGTGCATGGGCTCACGCTTTTTTGGTAGCTTTGCCAGGAAAGGATTAACTGCGGCTTCTCCTTCCACATCCTTTGAGAATTGTTCGAGCAACTCATCAACACCAACATCTTCTAGTTTGCGAGTGACAGGGACATTTTGAGCCTCTTGTTCAACCTAGAGATCGGTTGGAGGCAACTAAAACTAGAGATAGAGATGAAAAGAGAAGGGTAACTTTACTTAGTGGCGGTTTGGTCTCGAAATCTATGCAAGCAATTAAATGCACTCGTACCTAGAAGACCATTTTTTGCATGTGTGACTAACAAGACTGATGTGAATTGCATTGATAATTGTGCCATCTCCTCTTATCTACACTTTTTTTCATCCCTCCAACAGTTTTGATCTTCTTTTCTTTTCTCTAACACCACATCCTTATCTGCATCTAGACAACATCATCACTGCCATCATCCCTCCCCTTACTACACCTGTGCAAGAGCCATAGACAAGTCACTAGGGCTAGCCATGGGCATAAAAAGTATTCATATATCCCACATTGGAATCTGCTATATTTCTGGGCAATAGAGTTTTCTTGATCTATGATTGTCTAGACCTCACTTTTCCTTACATCCCAGTCCTTATTCCATAGAGGACAGGAGTCTTTCCCCGAAAATGCGATTTGAGGCCCTCTTAGCAAAAAACAACCCATTACGTGTTTATGGTCAAAAGATGTTATGCGTGCCATGATTTGCTAAAAAATGCGATTTGGAGCAATAGTCTTGAAAAAACTGGAAAATCGTGTTTTTGAGCAAATTGGTGTGCAAGAGTGTACAGAATGCATAGAGAAAGACCAGTTTACAAAAAGTACCAACCTTATTAGTATGTCGATAACATGAGCTTGATGGGTTGAGCTAGAGTTATAGTGGGTCTGGGTGATGGAGCTTGAGTTGTAGTGGGTCAATGTGATAGAGCTAATGAGGTTGTGGGTGATAGTTTGATGGGTGTTAGCTTGATGGGTTGAACTAGAGCTATAATGGGTCTGGGTGATGGAGCTTGAGCTATAGTGGATCAGTGTGATAGAGCTGGTGAGGTTTTGGGTGTCAGTTTGATGGGTTGAGCTAGAGCTCTAGGGAGTGGATTCTGTTGTGGTGTGTAAGGGCATGTCAAGTGATGTTTAATCCCATGTTGCTTCAAAAATCCCTGGAATGCATGTGACATGTACTCTCCCCCTCTATTTGAGTTGAGTGTTCCAATTCTAGAATTGGTTTGGTTCTCATCCATAGCTTTGAATTCCTGAAACCAATAGAACACCTCAGATTTTTCCTTCATGAGAAAAAGCCATGTGAACTTGGAGAAGTCATCTATAAAGGTCACAAAGTACCTTGCTCCTCTATGTGAACCTGGAGAAGTCACAAAGTTGTTAAAAAGAGTCTCTCAAATTTGGAAAGGATGCCTTTAAATAGCATTACAACAAGAGCATGTTCCTTTCAATTGCAATGCTCAAAGTCTATACTAGTCATAGAGTATATGGCTTTGTGGGGGAACAAGGAAATAGATTTCCTTTGGTTACTCTTTTGGAGCCGAGGATTACCAAAGTTCGAGCGACTGCGTTCGAACGAGGTGAAGGTTCGAGTGAACATGGCTATTGATTTCCACATTTCAATGCAAATATTTATGTTGCAAAAGTGTCATTTGACTTTGAATAAAATATGTTCTTACATAGAAATAAAACGGCACCCTTATAATTTGGAAAATGAAAAAATTATTTCTTAGCATTCAAAAAAAAAGAAAGGTAGCAATGTCCTCAATAGAGCAATTCAATCCATGATATATTCAATACTTTCTTAAAGATAGGAAACAGGAAACCTTTAAGCATCTGATTTAAGCATCTAACTAATACTACAAGCATAAATTTCTAACAAGTCTAACAGCATCGGCCAAATAACATTAATTAAGTAGCATTATCCAAAATAGCTTGAGCATACAATATGCTTCCATAAGTTCCCAAAGATAATCCAAAGCTTCCCCAAATACATTCCGAAGCCGCTTGAGAGCTTAATATACTTGTATATGTCCCAAATTGACACAATAGATATGCCAATTGTACAAAATGGTCTTTCAAAGATAAACCCAATCTCAAAAATCAACCAAGCATGTGGCAAACAGTTGCTTGGTTTCCTTAACAACTACAAAGGTAAGCTTATGCAAAATAGTCCCAAAGTTCAACCAAGTGGATGTGACACACTTGGCTGGTTTCTGCGAGAACTAAGAGCTTGAAACAATTCAACTTTTGTAAGAGCTGCCTGGTGCATAAACTGATGCACTTTGTCAATCAATTGCAAAACACCAATGAAGACAAAGTACATGTGTTTGCATGGAATATACATCCCTTTCTTTGCATCTTGTTGAATGAAGTCCTTGCAAGAACACCGTGGAAACTCTGATATTGTCATGGTGTAAGTAAGGCCCTTTGCAATAGAACTTTCTGTTCGCACATGAAATAGATGCATTTCATTAGGAAAGATAATTTTCTCTTGCACCACTTCTGCAATCAAACATTGAGCTTTTTGAATCCTGTCTTGAAACTCCTTACTTAGCTTGGATCTCCATCTCACTATCCTGTTATCCCTTCTACTGGCCCGATCGTGACTCAATGGTGTTGTAGTCCTCTGTAAGTTAGGTCCTTGCACATGAAAACTCTCATCCTCCTCAAGCACAAAACCTGCCTCCTTCAATTGATCCTTTTCATGTTGATTTATGGAAGTCCCGACAGTCACCTTCCACACCCCTGGGGAGTGGCCAGGCACACCAAGTATAGACTGATCGACACACCATGTATGGGCAACAGAGGTATTGCAAAACCACACAAACTGTTCTTTGATACCATTAGGATGTTGTCTTCTCCCCTTGAAGCAAGGTGCAGGTACACCCTCAGTTGCACTTCGACCCAATGTATTTATGAGTGCTCCACAACGAGACTTAGATTCAAAAATGAATCCAAAGCATGTCACCACACTTCTTGGCTCTGTTCTTCTGATAGCCCAATTTGTCTCATGCACAACACTCTCCTTGCAGCTAATCTCATCTCCATTTACAATTCTAGTGGGAGGTCTCCTCCCTCCCATTGGTTGCTTAGTAGAGACATAAATATACTCTGGCCTATGACTGTCATGTTCCTTAATTGTAGTTGGAGTGGCAGAACCTCTTCTCCTTCTAATTTGAGTTTGCTCCATTGTGGGCCTTTTCATTTCAAGTGTGTGAAGGCCAGCCTCTTCCATAACACCATGGGCAACATCAACAAGTATCTTTGTTGACACATTGCCAGAATCCCAAATCAAAATCCTCTCCCTCAGCTTCTCCAATGCAAGTCTTGTTCCCAAGTGTTTGCCTTCCATGTAAGCTCTGTAGTGTGCACTTTGAAGCACAGACATTGCCATATCTGTTGCGATGGCCTCATATAAGCTTATGTATTTAGCATACCCATGAGCAGCCCTCATGCTAGAGTGCTTGGTCTCAGCTAAATTCACAAAGGGCACAAATCCAATGTCCTTATGTTGTTACATGAATGAACCTCCCCACTGGGAAACCCGCACATCCCACCATGCCAACCATGTCTCAAGGGCAGACAACTCATCCTCCTTAACATGAGTAGGTGTCCAAAATTCCTTTATTGCCTCCTTACAAATTCTTGCACTACTATCTGATGTTGCTCTTCTCCAATTCCTACATAGATGCTTATGCTCTTCCTGAAATGTATCCCTGATGCATCTTCTAGTATGCTCTACCATGCTCATCTCCCAGTGAAAACCACATGTTCTCTCTTTACCTTCCATGACATTGTCCGGTCCACCATTATATACTGTTCTAACTCCCAGCCAATTCGCTCCCGCACCATCTGCCATGAACCCTCTAAATTCAGGCAAAGGGAATCCATTATTCAACATTTGCTCATTCATCAGTTGCCAGAACTTTACTTGTGCACCAGCATCTTCAAGCTTAAATTCACATAATGCAATGGTGAGAAGCTCCCTGATGAAAGGGTCATACACATGGGCACCCATGGTGGACCATCCTTTCACCCGATGAACATGGTCAAAGTGCAACCATTGAAAACCCAAGTTACCACTTGGCCTCATCCTATTCACCAAGTCAAGCCAATAACCTGGACCAATAGTTGACATCTTAAAGACATGAGGTTGTTGATTAGCTGATAGTTGTCCTGGGAAAAGGACACTTTGCAAAAAAGGGTATCTACATCGACGTTTCAACTCCAACAGTGAATCCAGGCCACAATCGAATCGTTCTGATCCATGTCTAGATGATTGCACAACTCTTTGAAGCCTCCTCCTTTGTGACAATGGTGTTATTGTGTCAAGAACTTCATGGAAGCCAGCTTCATCCATCTCCTCTATGGCTTCCTCTTTGCCACCAAGCATCATTTCCATAACAATATCTTTGGCAACATCCACCTCGATATTTTTGCAAGAGAGTGCAGGGTTCTTTCTAGCACGGTCAGATACCATTTCATCCACTTTTCTCCATTTACCTCGACTACTTCCCTCACCAATTGGATGCTCATGTACTCCCACATGAATGGCACATCTTGTAGTATGTTCACGATCATGTGGAACCATTCCGAACATAGCAGACCCTTCAAGACAAGGTGGGAGCTCAAACAAAACATAACCATTATAGTTTTGTGGCAACTCTGATACTTGCTCTATAGTCTGAGCAGAGGCAAAGGCAACATGCAAAGCACTACTAAGTGGGAGCTGTTTGAGCAAGGTCATCACACTTACAGTCTCCTTACATGTCAAAACAGGTGCATGCCTTTGCTCTGTGACGATAGAAAAAACACATTCCGATTTTGCTTTTATCTTGAACCCAAGCTCTCCTGCTTCAAGCTCAATGGGTCGATGAATGACACCAACATCCTCTAGTCCAATCTCCTCTTGGAGAAGAATGTTGTTGTTTTGCAGTTGAAAGAAATCTCTCAGCTCCAAAAGAGAAACCTCGCAGATACTTGTGTCATATCTAATATCCAAAGTTTGAGCTCCATGCTTGATTACAAGGAAAGATGGCATAGTTAGATACGAGTATGGATAGCAAGCGAAAAGCAATCCAAGTGGTCTAAGAGCTAGGATGACTGGCAGGAAGGAGATTCAACTGAGTATCAAAGAAGGAGACACGAATGACTAGCTAGAAGGAGATTCAGCTGAGTATCCATGAAGGAGACCCAAATGACGCGAAAGAAGGAGACTCAGCTGAGTATCCAAGAAGGAGTTTCAACAGAGTATCCAAATCAATGACGCAGCAGAGTATCCAAGGTTTATTGGCCGCCATCCAATAAATCTTTGAACAGGACACCACATAGCCGCCATCCAATAAATCTTTGAACAGGACATCTTATCATTACATGGGATGTGCAAAGATCACGTATAAATGCTCACAAGGAGGCATTACCCTAAATGATGGCAAGTCGTTGATGCTCACAAGGTGGCAGTAGCCTACATGACGGCAAGTGAGGTGTCAACAAATTCAGCCATTCAAAACTAACCAGATAGTGCTAGTTCCCTAAACCCAATCCCATCATCTTTGGACACCTCTCTCCTCTCCTACACCTCCTTCCCCTCCTCCTAATAATATCCTTCGCCATCACCTCCTTTGGGTCGTCACGTATAGATCGATGCATAAGGATGCAGAGAACGTTGCAAGTTCACTAACCGAGTCTATGGCAGAAGGTATCCCAAACGCTGAGTCCGCGTCCCTACTCCTTGATTGCACCTTCGACCTGTGGATGTAGCTGATATAATAAGAGATCCAGGCAGGACAGCAAGAGTAGCCTGATGGTGAGCCAGAACACCACCATTGTAGGCTAGCCGCTCTATGTGCTACAAACGATCTTGGTGGATCTAAACGTCTGGGCGGTGGGCAATTTTGTGGATCGAGATCCGAATATGGTGATTTTCGATCGATCTTGTTGAAGGGCATGGACAGGGGAGGAAGCGTGCATCTTCCTGGCTTATTAGGTTTTATGAGAGCGCCAAATACAAATCTTTGTCTAGAGAAGAGAGGTGCACAGGTATGATTCATTGTTTTCTTACGAATTAATTTGGGGTAGCGATGCAGGGAGGCCTGAATTTTTGAATTGATACCTTCTTCCTTCTCTTTCTCATTCCAAAACTCTCTTCTACTTTTGTGCGAGCTCGATTGAACTCTCTGAGACTTGTGGTTGTCTCCTTGCATCCAACCTTTCTCCCTTTCTTCTTACGCTCAACACGTCTTTTCTACCTCTGGCTAAGAGTAGCTTCGTCTTCCATTTTGTCATGACATATCTAACCTATCATGCGTAGCTGATCACGTGTCTTCAACGTCTTAGCGTGTGGCTCCTTCATTGCAGTTTAGATTTTTGGCTTATGCCAGCGCTTTTGCTTCGTATTTGCATATGGGCTCTTAAAGCTTTCTGGTAGGTTGATGACGGTAATTAGTTTGTTGATAATCGTTGTTCATTAGTGCCTCTTCTAGCAACGCAAAGCTTTTTTGTGTGCATGTTCCGATCTCTTCTAGCAACACAACGCTCCTTGCAACTTGGCAAACAGATCCCCCAACTGCTCATTAGAGCCCCATGAAATGGGGCAAAGTATCGCGGCCCCCTGGGAGCATGCTTTGCCCCATTTCATGGGGCTCTCAAGAGCATCCCAGCAGCAGGAACCTCCAAGGCTGGAACCACAGCATGGGCATGCTACTGGTAGTCATAGCAGGCCTTGCAGGTTTTTTAATACACAAGGTGGATGTAAAAAAGTTTCGAATTGTAAATTTGAACATGTGCAGAAAAGACCAAGACCTCCTCCGAGAGAATTGTAGGTTCAAAGAGCAAAGAAAAGCAAAGGAGACACATCGACAACATCAACACATGCATTGACTTCTCAAGTGGAGCAATCCGCGGATGACCTTCAGCTGTCACATTTGAGCAACCTTGCACAGAAAGGCTTTCAGTAGGAGCAATCTCTTTTTGAGCTTGCATGGGAACAAGAAGTTACGGCAAAGCATGAGGATGCGCTGGCATCGTTTGCGAAAGAGGAGCTCACGAGAGGTTTCAGTGTTTCAGTTGAGCCTTGCACAGATGGGGCAAAGGATGCTCTTGAGAGCCCCATGGGCTGCTCATGAGAGCTGCTCCCAGGGGGCCGCGATATCGTGGCCCCCTGGGAGCATGCTTTGCCCCATTTCATGGGGCTCTCAAGGGCATCCCAGCAGCCCATAAAATGGGGCAAAGCATGCTCTTGAGAGCCCCATGATATGGGCAGTCTATAAAGAATTCAAGGATGGGCAGCTTCATCTTCCATTCTCATTGGCGTGAGAAGAAGGTGGAGTTAAGGCTTGGAGATCTGCTTTCTGCTGCTTAGCAGCTCCCTTCTTACTCCTCCGAGTAAGGGGGTCGAGCGAGTAACCTGACCCGAGTCAGGGTGACCCGAGTTAGCTAGTCGAGTTAACCAAGGGTTAACATTCACCTCTGCTTAGAAGAACATGTGTCCTCAGAGATTCAAACTCCTGTGGACATTGTGGCCAGAACAACTGAAGCGGGGTCTGGATTTCTCTGCCAATGCCTGGTCCACTCGTGGATTGCCTTGTCCCCTTTGCCTGGCATAGACCTGCGGATCTCTTTGTCAAATGCTGAGGTATGCCATTCATTGGCACTCATTGTAGGCATTGGATTCCCATCCCGATCCACATAAGTGGTCAAAAAGTTGAAGACATTCTTGGGACGATGGGGAAAACCAGTGACACCGCCTCACCCGTCTACTCTTGAAATGCAATCATTGTTCATGGGCTGCCCCATTTCATGGCCAGCAACCCATGAAATGGGGCAAAGCATGAACTCGCGGCCCCCTGGGAGCATGCTTTGCCCCATTTCATGGGCTGCTAGGTTGCCCTATTTCATGGGCTATTGGGCAAAGCATGCTGCCCCCTGCTCATGAGAGCCCCATAAAATGGGGCAAAGCATGCTCCCAGGGGGCCCCGATATTGCGGCACCCTGGGAGCATGCTTTGCCCCATTTCATGCGCTGCAGGGATGCTCTTGAGAGCCCCATGAAATGGGGCAAAGCATGCTCCCAGGGGGCCGCGATAAAATGGGGCAAAGCATGCTCTTGAGAGCCCCATGGGCTACTGGGTAAAGCATGCTGCCCCCTGCTCTTGAGAGCCCGATGAAATGGGGCAAAGCATGCTCCCAGGGGGCCGCGATATCGCGGCCCCCTGGGAGCATGATTTGCCCCATTTCATGGGGCTCTCAAGAGCATCCCAGCAGCCCATAAAATGGGCCAAAGCATGCTCTTGAGAGCCCCATGGGCTGCTCATGAGAGCCCCATGAAATGGGGCAAAGCATGCTCCCAGGGGGCCGCGATGATGCTTACTGAATGCGAGGAGCGTTCTTGCTACAGAGAGGCTATGATGCACGAGGATCAACGCAAGTGGGAGTATGCTATGCAATCACAGATGAGTTCACTTATGAAGAATAAGACTTGGGACTTGGTTTCTTTGCCACATGGAAAGAAAGCGTTGCCATGTAAATGGGTCTACAAAATGAAGGTCATAGGCGATGATGTGCCTAGGTACAAGGCCCGTTTGGTCATTGAAGGGTTCAAGCAAGAGACAGGTGTGGACTTATCATGGCCCCCTGGGAGCATGCTTTGCCCCATTTCATGGGGCTCTCATGAGTAGCCCATGGGCCCATGAAATGAGGCAGCCCAGTAGTCCATGAAATGGGGCAGCATGCTTTGCCCCCTGGGAGCAGCCCATGAAATGGGGCAGCCCATGAAATGGGGAGCTAGAAGCCACTTCAAAATCTCTTTTGTTTGCTGTTTTTTGGTAAACTTAGTACATTATAGCTACAACTAGTTATATGTTAGTAAACTTTTACTAGTCTATTAACTAGTCTGAGTTGTGTATATGTTAGTTGCATGTTTGTATATTTCTTGGAGGTAAGTATATTCTAGTGGTTACGTATATGTTAGTGGACTGTAACTAGTATTTTAACTAGTTATACTTACATATGTAGTTATGATATAGCAAACTAGTGTTAGATATCACAATACTAACAAATCCACAATGACAAAATAGTGACTAGCCAGTAGTCTACTTACTTTACTCACATATAGTTAGTATACTTACGAATTAACATGGATGTTACTATGAGATGTTACTGGTATACCCGTGTTATTATACTATGTGACTAACATAACCGAGCTTCGTGTGTGCAGATGGAAATAGGAGAAAGTGTGAGCCCTACCAAGACGAGAGGGAGGGGCAAAGAGAAATCCCAGACACCACCTAAAAAAAAGGGGGAAAGAGGACCAGAAAGGTTCAAGAGGAACTCGAGGTGGGAGATCAAGGTGGGGATAAATCAGAGATGGATGTTCCTGCTAGCACAGAAGACACGGCAGATGTTGTGGATGATGAGATGGACTTAGTGGTGGAAGATATTTCCTTGGATCTTGTTAGTGGGGGTGATGTTATTTCAAGATGCAGGATTCTCAGTTCAGATGAGTGTCCTAGGTTGCCCTTGTGTATACTTCTTACATATGCTAGGGTTAGGGGTTTGAGAAGTGATGTGGTTGCACTTAAGAGTGCTTTCCAGTATGAGGGATATCTCCCTGAGAAGGGTGCATTTATAGTTTCTGTTTGCACTGGGAGTGGAGAGGAGACAGAGGTTACATCAGAGATCAGGCAGACTTGGTCACCGATGTGGTGAGAAGTTGAAGAAGTATTCGAGAAGGAACTTGCATTAAAGCCTGATTTGCTATACCTATCTAACAAGATGTTTTATGTGTGGGAAGGAAACCATAGAACCATGGCTTGGATGGCTGTGATTGAGGAATCATATAGAGAGACCAAAGCATGGCATATTAGGGTGATGTGCACCTTGATTGACCCACGAAAGACAACTGAAATTTCTCTTTTGGCAAGTTTGCAGCGCATGAACTCGTAAGATTTGTTTAATAGTACTGTTTTTTTCTACTCTGCGTTCAATTTTGGGTAGAAGAACTCATAAATTTTTTCTTTGTAGATTGAATGAGCATGCTGTGATCAAGCCTAGCTTGAGGGATGTGCTCATAAATGCCAACAACATTTGTGAGTGCGATGCCCAAGCTTTCATGGACTCCTTGTCCTCACAAGAGCGCAAGGCAATTAACAATGCCAGAATCAAGGAGGTTAAGGGGAATGCTGGTTGGTACCCTTTGAGCAGAGGGTATTTGGCACGGCTTGTATTCCAGGTGATACTAATATTTCTATCCACCCTAAGATTTTATTGTTATGAAAAGCCGCATTGATTGTCTGTCAATGCTAAAAGGTGCATTTTGGTTGCTTTCATTATGTCTTGCAGGTTGAATTTAACACTGATGTCAAGAGAGCTCTAGAGAGGATCAAATCTGTAGTTCCAGCAGAGGAGAGAGCAGCGGCAGAGAAGAAGGAGATAGATGCAGTGCAAAGAAAAATATCTGATCGGATGGGACGGGTAACTTCACTCTTGGTTTATGGTTCAAGTACATTGGTCAATTTAAAAAGTTTTAGAAATCATGCCCAGTAATGTTTTGTAGGTGCTCAATTGTCTTGAACCCCAACTAGGGGATGTTTGGAAAGCCAAGCTATTTTCTTTGAACTTTGATGCGGCGGAGAAGGTTATCACTCTTGAATAGATTAAGTGCATTGCCCTTGCACCATTGAAATTGGAGAGGAAAATTCAGTACCTGTTTTTGTTGGAGGCTAGCACAATCATGCGGAATATGTATCACATGCCTCCTTAAGATATTCCATACCGAGCGTAAGCCAATTAAGTCTTCTTTTTTTGTGCTATTGTTTCAGCAATCATAATATTACTTCTTGTGTTTTGTTATTCCAATGCGATGGCATATTGCTATTACAGGTGGCTGGCCCAAGAAATTTTCTTGGAGAAGATTGAAACTCATGCCATTGGTGTGCTTGAGGAGCTTAAAAGCATTGGGCGGTTGTTTGCCCTACCTTCTGAGTACAGTCTTGGTCAATATTTTGATGACATCAAATTGGAGGGAAGAAAGTGTATGTTTACCTCTTTGAAAATTAGAGAGTTTAGTAAACTCAGTGGTGTTGGGAAGGGGAAGGTAGCTACCAAGATGACAGAACTGGATCAGGCAGCTCATCGAGTCGTCTTTAGGTGAACACTTTGTCAATTCTTCCAACATGTATTCTTTTCCATTCATTGTTTGCCTCATAATTCTAACCACTGTTACCACTGGGAATTGCTCAGATATCTCTCATGTTTGAAGAATGAGGGCAAGATCGATGAGCTTCCGAGACATTGCAAGGGTTGGACAGAGATGGCCAATCCAACTACCTATATGTATCCTAAGTCCATGCATGGACACTCACAGTGGGAGCTTGTCAATTGCCCTTGGTGGTTAGATTTTTCAGGTGGTAATGTGCTTACACGAGAGCTTGATTTGTACAAGCAATATTCTACAACAAAAAAGACCATAGAAATAAGCAAGGATCAGGATAATCCAAGAAGAACAACACGAAAAATAGAGAAGAAAGACTGCAAGGAAGGTTGGTTTATTTGGTGCGTTTGAAACATGCTATAGGGGGGAAGGGTCAGTCAAACTAGTTGTAAACCAAAAGTATTTTGAGCTCGTTTGTCCTTTTTTTCTTGACAGACAAGGATGTGGAGAGGACACCATCTCCACCACCTGCGGAGCCTTCTAAAGATGTTGGTGATGCGATCAATGGTATTATTTCAATTCCATTAATCTTTGAGTTTTTTTATTTGAAGTGGATAAGACTTGGGACGAGCTTCTTGCATATGTTCAGCAATGGATTGTTTTTGTCAATAGGAAAAAAGATAGTGAAAGTTGTCACTCCATTTATCTTTCTGTCCACCACTATCGCTAGAACATGCTATGCGTTATGGAGGGTTGGCTACGTATGGATGCTCTGTGGGAGACTACATTTTGATGGGCCAGGACTTTGCATGCGCTAGAAAAAATGATATTATGCTAAGATCCATGAGTTCTTTTTGTTCGCACGTGACCCTTCTATGGAATACAAGAAAAAGGGGAGAAAAGTTAAATGGGCAGCAGATTTTATTTTCCTAGACTTTCCCACAGACAGAACTTGGGTGTCAGTAATCCATTACCTTCTTGGAATATTCTTTCTGAGGACCATGTGAAGTATGGTTTGGCCACAGCCGCAGCCACCATAGGAGACAATGGATGGCTTGCCATGCTTTGTCCCATTGCAGGTGGTGTGAGATGTTAGTAGGATTCTTGATATGTATATGTGCATTTGTTAAGCTTTCCACCATGATTTGAACTAATGCAATGAATTTTCAAGCCCTTGCTTGACATGGATGGAGAGGTATGTCAAAGTCGAAGACCTTCAGATAGCAAACAAGAATGAGTACGGCTTTGTAAAACAATCAAGGGAGGATATGCCGGTATATGCTTCATCTACTTTTTTGAAAGTCTTTCGCAATTGAAAAAGTGAACAATGAAGCTGATTTAAGTATTTTTATGTAGATTCATACTTCCATGCTAGTATTTGCATGTCGTAATGGAGCCTCCACACCCATTTTCAAGGTCGAGAGCTATTCTCTGTTTGATATGCATGGGGTGCGAGTGAGCAATGATATGTGGACCCACTACATGCCTGAGACAGAGCGGACTCGTGATGCCTCATCTTCCAGCTCGCAGCTTGAGGGTGCTAGGGGTGCTCTCGAGTGCTCCTTAGGATTTGTCTCTATGATTTTGGCTTTGCTATGTGTGCCACGAGGTCTGGTTCTAGAGATGGGATGTGGCACAGGCCCTCTCATGAGGGCATGCCAGGCTAGTGGAAGATGTTGTTATTCATTTGATGTGGATACAATCATGGTGGATACATATGTGCTGCCACTAGTGCAGGCATCCCTAGCAAAGAGGCCTCATAGGGATGACAAGGATATGGGGGAGGATGAATATTCTTCAAATCCCACTTGTAATCCTTTTGATGACTAGTGAGACAATTTGCTTTCCTATTGTCATGCTTTACATTGGCTAGTGGCACACTTTTTATATTTTGTGCTTGAAAATTACATTTTCAGAGAAGATTGTCGTCCTTGAAGTTAGACGTTTGATTTTCGTTGTCATGGTGGAATGGTTGACTTGTCTTCGTTATCTTGTTACTCTGTGGTCAATGTTATGCAGTTTCAACTTACTCTCTATTAATTTTGTCCCTATAGTGCTTTGCCTACATATGCTGAAGGAATGGCTAGAGCCATGGCGAAGGACAAGCGGTTTGATAAACTTGGAACACAATGTTCACGCATTTGTAGCCCTTTTGTAGATGATGAGTGTGAAGATAGTGGTTGAAGTGTTTTGTGAATCTTTGTGCCTTTTGGAGTATTGAGTATATTGTAGGCCCCAAAGCCATATTAGCATTGCATAATGTAAAATGACATGGATTGAATGAAAGAATGGATTTATATTGTATTAAAAGGTACTCTTCATTTTGTGTCAAAGAGTATGTTGCTATTTTGGACTCCATTGGGAAACCCGCACTATAGAACACCATGGAGTTATAAACTTCAAATGCATATTAAGCCATTTGAGTGCATGGAAATAACCACTTGTCATGCTATGTGGTATCATTGAGATTTCTTGCTGGAATCATGTCCACCTCTCAATAAAATAAACTTCAAGAACACAATCTGTTTCCATATGATCAATGTGTTAAAAGAATGAATTGGAACCATGGTTTTAAACAAAGCAAAATTCCATTTTCATGCTTCCTTTCTAAAATCCTTTAATTTTCCATCATACAATTCGCTCATCAAACCATAAGTCAAAATTCCTACAACTAGTGGGTCAAGGCCATTGAGGCCATAGGAGGTGATATGATAGATATAGTGGGAAATAACAAATAGAAGGTCAAAAAGGGCCTTGTGATATTAATCTCTCAACTCCCTTAATGTGTCCTATGTCCCATAACATTGGGTGGAAGCACTGTTAGGTGGCCTAGCTTTTGCGATAAATAGCATCTTTAACTTAACACCTCATGAGGTGCTAACACGTGCTAAATATCATGACAAACTCAGCATTCTTCACGTACCACTATTCATAGTCCCACCTCATGACTCCTCCTCTCCTTTTTTGTCACAAGCATCGCTCGAACTCTAGACTCGCTTGAACGCGGTTGCTCGATGTTTTGACTTACTCTTTGTAGCCCAAATATTGTGCTCCAAGGAATTTCAACTTGTTCATTACTTGAGAACTAATAGGTTGGCTGAATTTGAGAAATAATTGGTTGGCTAAATTATAGAACAAATTGAGGAAGGAACCTTGAATATTCACAGACCAACAAGTGAGGATACTTGATCCTATTGGAAGTCTTTGCAAGGAGAGGATGCATGCATTCTTCAAAAACATGCTAGATCATTGCCTAATATTGGTGTTCTTAATTTTCAAAATGACTTCTCAAAGTGAAAAATTTATGGCATGTGCAAGGATGTCATTGTTAACCTTGTGGCAACAAGGGCCAGAAGTGCAGTCTAGGACAACAACTATGAGAGTATTGTGTGTGTAGAGTAGCGGCAAAGCTCTGCTTTTAATATCTTGAGCATAAAAGATGGTATGATAAATCTTAAAGGATGAGGATAGCCAAAATCCTCTCTTAAAAAGATCCAATCATACTTGCAAAATCAGGATCTAGAGAGAGAAAGACTAAAAGCCTACACTTTTGGAGGTCCCTCCACTTTGTGTAGAGACCCAAAAAGTCCCTCCACTTTGTGTAGATACCCAAAAGGTCCCCCCACTTTGTGTAGAGACCCAAAAGGCCCCCCCAAAAAGTGGAGGGACTCCTGTCCAAAAGGTCTACAAAAGAGGTCCCACCATGGAGGTACCTACGGATTGTGTAGAGACCAACATGTATAAATATCTCTCAATGGAATGAAGCTCCCACTCTTTGGGGTTCAGTGTTCAAGCTCACTATCGTGTTCATGCGATTGATCTCCATTGCGTTCATGCTCTCTTACACTATCTTGTTCTAGCATGCCCTTACCTTTGCACTCTCTACCCTTGTACTCCTCCTCCTCCCTCTTCCCTCTTCCTCCCTCTTCCTCCTCCTCCTCCCCCATCCATCTCCTCCTCCCCCAACCTCCTCCTCCCCCCTCCTCCTCCTCCTCCCTCCTCCTTCCTTCTCCTTCCTCCCTCCTCCTCCCTTCTCCTCCTCCTCCTCCTCCTCCTTCCTCCCTCCTTCTCCTCCCTCCTCGTCCTCCTCCATTCTCCTCCTCCTCCCTCCTCCTCCCTCCCTCCTCCTCAACCCTTACCCCTCGAATCCACGAAGGAGACTAGCTCTCCACTCCTCAACCTTGGACTCCTCCTAAACCTTGCAACCCCCTCTAAACCCCGGAACTCCTAGTTAGCTCTGTCAACCCTGTCCCCCTTTTGAACCCTGAAATCCCCTTCTAAACCCTTGAACTCCCGTGGAGGCAACAGACTCCACCAATCATTATGATCAATCTCTCTTTCTCATTCACACGCGCGCATGAGATTTGATTTCCACGCTTTAGCCTACACCTCTCACTGGAACACGAATCGAGGACCTATGCTACACTTGTGAACACCTATGCTACAATGAGCAACGACATGACTATAGGTGACCAACACCCTCCGAACCTGCACTTGGGTAAAACAGAGACTAAATTTGGCACCACTGCCAGGGAGGTTAGTGCTTAAAGCAAAAGCGGAGTACGTGCTTGCATGTGTGAAAAAAGAACCCCCTTCGAAAAGCCATTCAAGATACATCCCTCAAGGCAAAGGAGTGAAAAAATGCTTCCAAATAATGCAAAAGGATAATGTCGACTTACAAAATCACATTAATACACTAAACACCCAAATTTAACCCTTAATCCCCCCACATCTTATAAAACCCCCCTCATTTCTTTCCCCACACTTTTGCTAGCCACTCCCTTTTCCAAATTCCGTTAAGCCTCCATATTTTCCATCTATCTCTATTTTCTGTTCTCTAACTTCCGTCCACCATTTCCACCACCACCACTACTTTTTCCGTCAGCCCCCCCTCCACCACCACTTTTTCCGTCACCCCCTCTTCCATCTCCATCTCCACCTCCCATCATCTTCCTCCCCACACTACCTCCACTTTTTCCGTCCATCCCCCATTTCCCCCACTCAAGGTAACCATCCTTTTTCCCTCCACCATCTCTCTACCTCTCTCTACACCCCATCTCCCCTTTTCCCCCTCCCCCTCCCATCTCCATCAACCTCCACTCCACCATCTCTCTACCTCTCTCTATCCCCCATCTCCTCCACCCCCCCATCTCCATCACCCTCCACTCCACTATCTCTCTACCTCTCTCTACACCCCATCTCCCCCATCTCCACCCCCCATCTCCCTCACTCAAGGTAACCATCCTTTTTCCCTCGAAGGACCCTTGAATATTCATAGACCAACAAATGAGGATACTTGATCCTATTGGAAGTCTTTGCAAGGAGAGGATGCATGCATTCAAAAACATGCTAGATCATTGCCTAATATTGATGTTCTTAATTTTCAAAATGGCTTCTAAAAGTGAAGATTTTATGGCATGTGCAAGGATGTCATGAGCCCCACCCATGAGACTTCTCAATCCTATGTGCATTTTACTAGAATATGGAAGAATAAATTCAACAAATTGAAGATACCCAAGCAAAAAAATTTGGTATATGTGAAATATGTGTAGATTTGAACCCTCCCACCAACACTTTCAAGATAGAGAGAAAGGTTAGCATGTTTAATAGAAAGTGATCCATAAACTACCAATGCATGTACATGGGAAGAATGCTTGTATGATTTCTTTGCTACATTTTGTGGCCATGGCAATCAAAGATCTATGAAAACATGAATTAGCAATGTATGCATATGGAAGAATGCTTATACAATTTCTTTATTGCATTTGCAATCAACGATCTATAAACATGTAGAGATATGTGAGCAAAATAAAGGCAAAAGATGGAAAAGAATAGGAAGAAAAGCCATGAGAATGATGATATATATATGACCTTTACTGTTGATGGTATTGATGATAGAAATATGACCATTACCATTAATATCCCACATTTCAATCATGTTTCAAAAGACCTAAAAGAGGAGAATTTAATAAAGCACCATGTGGTTAGTTGCATGGTCTTTCATGCGAGCTTGATACACGTGTTTTTGTGGCAACTCCAAATCTTAGAAATAATCCAAACCTTAGGGTAACAGTAATGAATGAAGTTTTTTAAAACCATTCAAGGTCTTTACCACCTATTCTATATGTATAGCTAGAGAATACCACTAGAGAGAATGAAAATCAAGCTCTATTGTCTTCCCTTTTTATGCTTATAGAGAGTGGAGTCCTACAAAATGTAAATCTTGGACTCCTATTGGTTGGTCACACACACAATCACATAAATCATATGTTTAACATACTGTCTATTAGAATATGACAAAACGAGGTATGGAATAGTGACTCCCTTCAAGAAATTTTGAGGCCTAGCTATGTTTTAGGAAGCAAGGATTTTAGAACTTCATGAGACAATTGAATTTATGCATTTTTAATTCGGTGATACAAAGATTGATCATTAAATTGCAAAGTTGAATGGTCAGACTATGAAGAAAGGAGACATGGGATGGTGACTCCCTTCAAGAAATTTTGAGGTTTGGCTATGTTCCAAAACCAAGTATTTCATTACTTCATGAGACAATTGAATTTAGGTATCTTGTGGTCGTTGGTACAAAAATTGATCATTACAAGGATTTAGAATGGGGCAGGTGCAATGGTAAAGAGAACATTGGCATATGGGGTAGCTAAAGTGAAGACTGTGGTCTGTAAAAGATGTTTTTAAGTTTCTAAACTTACGTGCTAGCATGAAGCTTAGGCAAGTTATACATCTACAAAGTGAGATGTGAACAGGATATTCTAGGAAGTGAAGCTCGGCCCTACCACTATATTGGCCATGCTTGGCCATCCCATATTATTGCAATACTTGCACCTAGTGTGATCACTCAAATTCCTAAGGGAGGATATCAATGGACATGAAATAGATTTTATATTTCCTTTTAACATTCACAATGCAGTTTGCAAAAGCTTTGAGAGACTGTAAGCGTTTTGCTAAATTGAGTACCTTGAGAAGAGGTTTCAAAATAGCAATGTGGTTTTAGAAGAGCACATTTTGTAAAGTTCAAAGTGGAATCGTGCATTATTGTTCACAAATATGTGTTCCTATTTATTGATTTGATCTACTTGTAATGAGACTTTCTTAAATTTGATTTAATCTTTTCATCATGCTGCACATGTAGATTGAGATTTATAATACTCTATTCATAGTGCTCTGCATGTTTCATTGATAGATACGCCATCCACCTTAATAATATATCTTACCAAAATTGAAGTCAAATAATGTAAAAGACACAACGTTAATTGCCATTCATGAAGTATAACTTTGAAAAGACAAGAGTGCAACTTCTAGCAACATGAAAAAGTGCATATGTAGGCTTTAATAAATTAATTCTTTTGATTAAAAAAATGTTTGCATTTCATATCTCCTAGGGTATTCTACCACTTTCCATTACTATCATCCCCAAAATGATATTCTAATGCTATGTGGCTCACGCATGCTTTTAGTTAGCAAGTAATATTGTTAACTTCACAACTAAGTTACCTACATGCTATTTATATGCTATCATCGTTCTACTAAGAGTAGTTAGAAAGGGAAGGTGAGCACATGGTGTTACTGCTAGTAGTGGCTACTAGCTTCTAACTATGACTTAAGCATTAGTAGTGCTAGCATTAGTAGTACATAGCTACTAGCTAAGGCATTAGTAGAGGTAGATTGGCACCAACAACAGTGCTAGCTGTCAGGGGACACCTACTAGAGCTAGCACCCAAATGGCAACTACTAGCTACTTTTTGTGAAAAGTGGTGGAGACAAAATACATATCTCTTAATTAATGGAATTTAGCCACTCAATTGTTAGCAATGCTAACCACATACATGGTAGGATAGCACAACAAGCTTACATGAACTTACTACTAGTACCAATTGCATGGTATTGACGCTTGCTGGTAGCTAAGGATGTTAGATGCAAGGTGCTGGATGATGACTAGAAACTACTCAATTTCATATGAAATCTATGTGGTAGGATAGCTTTACAAACTTACATGAACTTGATATCAGCCTTGAATGCATAGCATTGCTAATTGCAAGGTTAGATGCAAACTACTAGATGGTGACTATTAGCTACTCAATACATAAGCCTTCAATATGAAGCATCATGTCATGCAAGCCTCTTGAGGAGCTTGTTCCTACAATGTGCATTTCTGTTGATGTAAAGGAAATTGTTGATCCGGTCATTGAATATGTCAAAAAAGGCTGCTGTTATATTTTCCCCCAGGTCAAATGCATGTTGCAGCAAATGTGGGCAACTGGCTGACCTGGTTATGATGCTCATTTGGATAGTCGGTACTATGCATTCCCACATTCAGACCATGCCCCAAAGTGGTTGAAGTCTTCTTTTTAGGAAGTGTAGAATGACCGCCTGTCCGACAAGAGGCTACTCATAATAAATAATATTATTTACAGCATGAAGCATACAAAGATATGGTGCATGATGCCATTACTCCTTTGGGCACACTGATGTTGATTATGCTCGGTTGCATTTTTTGCTGGCATGTACTATGTATACTCTTTTGGTCACTAGCGGCCTGCTCATCGGGATTTTCTCCTTGGTTATATTGATGGCAGGGTTATGGGTTGTCCTTTTGTCTCTCGCATGCTTTTCGACTAGAAGCACATAGTCTCACATTTTAAATGGAATCGCAAGGATGCTCTTCATGGAAACTCTTTGAGGGTAGAGTGGCTACATTGGTCAAAGGTCTTTCCACATCCTTTGGCCTTGCAAGAGCCCCATTGCTCTTATTTTATATTCCATAGAGAGTGATTCACGTTCAAAGCACAAATTAAATCTACAAATTTTCTAACATATGCATAAATTGGATGTTATACATGCATCATTGAATGGATACTGGGATGAAGAAGTGTACACATAACAACCACAAGGTTCTCTAGTCGTTGGAAAATAAAACTATGTAGATAATTCTTTCTATCTTAAATGGTGCGTTGCCTATCAACTAGATTTAGATGCTCATTTGGGAGAGACTAAAATGAAATCATTTAGACTTCACAAGTAGTTGTAGCTTGAATGAAGAGATTTGGACTACTTTTTTATTAGCCTTCTCCTTTAGTACTAGCCTTTGTCATGGCTGAGTTTGCCCTTCACCTCCGGAGTGCCGACAGAAACTCAGTAAAAAGACTTTGTATAAATGGATGCTCAAGTATGTGTGGGTGTGTGGATTTGTATGTGTGAGAGCATATTTTTATACTATGGTCTACACCCACTGTTGGACGCTGATGATGTTAGTGGGGATGTCATAGTAGCTAGTCCCTACTATGCGTGATGGAGTTTATGGTTTTCAATCTTATGAGTGACTATCGTGAGATTGAAACTGCACTATGTTGGGTTTTTAGAGGATGAGTTTGGGAATGTTCCTGGATTCATCCATGTGAAGTTTTCGTCCAAGTTGCGGCATGCTGGTATTGCGATAATTCTTTCTATCTTAAATGGTGAGTTGCCCTATCAGCTAGATTTAGATGCTTGTTTGGGAGATACTAAAATGAAATTATTTAGACTTCACAAGCAGTTGTTTTGATTAGCCTTCTCCTTTAGTGCTAGCCTTTGTCATGGCTGAGTTTGCCCTTCACCTTCGGAGTGCCGACAGAAACTCAGTACGAAGACTTTGTATAAATGGATGCTCAAGTATGTGTGGGTGTGTGGATTTGTAAGTGTGAGAGCATATTTTTATACTATGGTCTACACCCACTATTGGGCATTGATGATGTCAGTGGGGATGTCATAGTAGCTAGTCCTTGCTATGTGTGATGGAGTTTATGGTTTTCAATCTTATGAGTGACTATCGTGAAATTGAAACTGCACTATGTTGTGTTTTTAGAGGATGAGTTTGGGAATGTTCCTGGATTCATCCAAGTATAAGTATGTAGATTAACTATGTAGATTAAATGTAATTTTATATGGCTTCAAACAAGCACATAGAAGTTGGTATAGCAAAATTTCCACGTATCTTGCTAAATCCTATGCAAATCATGCACTCCAAAGCCAAAGGAGAAGAAATTACCATTGCACTTCATCATAAGCCTAAAGCAAGACTTGCTTATAGAGTTTGATATGAAAGACCTAATTCTTATGCATTATTATCTCATTATGAAATCTTGGATAGATGCAAATAGTACTTTTGTGAGTCAACATAGATATGTGGTTAGATTATTGAAAAAGTTCACAAGCAGCTACTCCCAAATATGAAAATATTTTTTTGCATCAACATAAATATGTGGACAACTTATTGAAAAGTATTTTATGCAAGATTACAAAATTGTATCTACTCCTATGGAATCAAATTTGAACTTAACAAAAAGATGAAGACAAACCCACTATGAATTAAAGGTACTACATAAAACTCTCTGGTTGTGTATTATATTTCACAATCAAATGCTAGTTAAGATGATGTTGTAGACATCTTTATTGAACCACTGAACCACTTGGAAAATGGATTCTTAAGAAACACAATAAGCTTGGGTTTGATGCAAAGGAATGGCAATCTGATTGGGGGAAGTGATGGAACAATACTTGTTAGTCCTCCTCTAAATCCCTATATCATCATCTTAAAGGATGTCCTACGTCATGATGTTGATCTTGAGGATATATTGTCATTTTCCTTCATTTGCAATCTACTATAAAGCATACCCACAATGGGCTGAGAGAGGTGTGTGCAACCACCATGGGCTAGCATTACACTAGATGCAAATGAAGGACAATGAGGACACCTTAGGGCTAGGGTTAGGGTTTCCTCATGGACCCTTTTAGGGTCCTCTCAAGACCTTACTATATGGTGTCATTTACCTAGCCTCAATCAGCTTTCCACAGAGCACAACCCCTTACGAAATGCAGATGCTTAATAATATTGATTAAAGAGACTTTTGTCCACATGAATCCTCAAAGTAAAAAGGGATTTTGAGCTAGATTAAAAGGCCATGTTTCACTCAAAGTCAACCCAAATTTAACCCAATAGAAGCCCATACTTCACACACTAAAAACACAAGCTTTTCAAAGTTAAAATGTTAAATGAAGCTATTTTTAGACATCATTTCCAAGGCTGATAATTGCACCAAATTCATTCATTGTTTCAAGCTTGCCAATTTCAAGCTTGCACCAAATTCCTTCATTGTTTCAAGCATTTTCAATGATTTGGAGGCAAACAGAGTCATAACTTAGTCCTATATTCACTAGCCAATTTAGAACACATAAGGAAACAACTTTTAAAGATGTCTTGAAGATTTTTACTATTTTTTGGCAAAGTCTTATGCAAAGGGAATCACTTCATAAACAAAAGTGCGAACATTGGACTAGAACATCACCCGTTGAGAACCTCACATCAAATGAATTTGGGACCATGATATCTTCATCAACAAATATCTTCTACTTTACTAGTTCAGATCAAATAATTTTATGGCAAAGGCATAATTTTTAGCAACTTATTTACTCCAGATGACATTTCAAAGAGGGATTATAGTGAACTAGTGGAGGGCAAGGTTTGGGGCCACATGTATTTGTTGCCTCTTTGTTGAGGAGCCTATTTAGCATTGCTTATGGGGTTGTAGATAAGCAAGGGGGGAAAGAGTTCTCCATGATATGTCTGGTGGGTGTAAGTTCCTCACACAGCAAAGTTGGCTCTCAAAACAAAGCAAAGCAAGGATCAGTTGGAATGGTATCTCTAGACCATTGAGCACCTTTATGCATTCTCCTTTCTTCATGACCTGTGGATTAGTAGCCCAGCTCTTTCTTTGGGGCTCAAGTTTTCTACAAGAAACATCACTCTTCTTAGTCTCTTTTGGTTCAACAGCATTTGGTTGAGTCATGCTCTCTGGACAATGTTCTTGACTCTCTATACAGACTTGCACATGCATCTATGGATACCTCGTGGGAGATTCTAGTGAGCATATCAACATGGCATATTTGGAGATGTAGATGTACAGAGGCTTTGGATGGTTCCCAAGTCCACCTTGCACACACATTGGCTACTATATAGATAGACATGGTACAGACCTTGGTAGCCATTTGGGGGAGCATATAGGGGTCTTCTTCACAAGCAGCCTCTACTAGGAGGAATGTTGTCTTGAGGGTTAGGGGTGCTATGTCAGCATCTCCATCATGTGTACATGACAAACATGAGAGCCCTACTATGGGTGCAATGGAACCAACCATTACACATGTCAACTTTCCATATCTTAGGAGTGTCATATTATCATCTTCATCATGTGTACAAGAAATTTTGAGAATACCTACTATGGGTGTAATGGACTTAATCATTGCACATGTGAAGAATACAAAAAAGGTGATACAAATCGTGATAGATTATGCTAAAAGCATCCACAATATCCTCACTAACTGTGTAGCTAAGACAAATAATCTTCCCAAAGTTTGATTACTTCATTGAAACTTGAAAATTCTACTTTATTTCTTTTTTTGTGATATGTTGGCAGTGGCATTTCATATGTATCCAATTTTTGAACTAAAATATCATATATCCATGATTTCTAGCTATTGATTGCAATGCTTCCAATCTTTCCTAGTATCTTCAAAGTCGTCATGCATAACTTCGAAGACCAGCTGCGCTTCGTGTGAGGCATGAACAGAGTCACCTAATCCATTCATGTACATCCTGTCCACTTGATTGCCAGCCATCAAGTCCTCACGCATAGTCTATGTACAGAGCCTGAAATATTCAAAACAGAGAGCTGTGGAAAAACATGAGCACATAGCAAAGAAAGTAACCCCAAAAAGGAGAAGTTTGCATGGTTTCAAGCAAAGGAAAACAGGACTTATAGACAGCAGAGAAATTCGCCCTGAATGAGAGGTATTTACAGGGTTGAAAACAGAGAAAAGGTGCGCCTATCGACAGTAAAGAAAACCAGCAGCAGAACAGATGAAGCAGATGCCCACAAAACACACACAGTCCCAAAACACACACACACTGGGGGCTGTGGAAAAGAGAGCAGGGGTGGAGCACAGTGAGAACACGGGAAGACACGCAACAGATGCAGGAGCACAAGGGCACGCACATCCAGACGGCCTGTGGAGATGTCCAAGAGTGCAGCCAGGGGGGTGCTGATCTTGGAAACACCCCCAGGGGGGTTGGCACAGCCAGACAGGCAGTCCTAGGCAAGGATGCTGCAGAAATTCTCAATAGCCTGCTATCTCTCACACCACACACACACACACACACACACACACACACACTAGTCGACCACCAATGCCAATATACATTGGCTGTCGACTTGTGAGTAGCTGTCTCACTTTGAGACAGCTATGAATGTACATTCTTCTTAATGAAAGGTAAAAGAGTGTGTGTGTGTGTCAAAAAAAACAAAAAAAAAGTGTGTATCAACAAGAGCATAGGAACCTAGCTAAAAGTGCCCACACCAATATGAGCATAGAGAGATTTCAAACCAGTAGAATTGCTAGCAATTCCATCACGTGACCCAATTATGCTATCCAATTAGCCACAAATGGTGGATCCAATGCAGGTCTATAGTAAACACCACAAATATTTGAATGTGTCAAGTCTGCAATTTCCCAAGAAACCAGTCTGCCATCTGTCAACTGGACACTAGGGTTTGCAAAAGCTGAAAGCAAGGGTAAAAAGAAACCACCTTACCACTTTGTTCCTGTTAGACAGCAAAGACTTATAACGAACATCAAGCCTGCTGTGTCCGGACCATAAATTAGTAAGAGAAGAAACTATTGGATATGATAGTAAATTAAGAATCTTTATTTGTAACAGTCCGGTTCAAGAACAAACTTAAACAAGAGTAGTGAGCTATAAAATACAGTCGGCAAAAGACTCGATACTTACAATTCTTCTAAAGCCAGAAGACTCTGGCTCTCAGATGAGAACTGTGATGGAGGTGAAACTTGTTAATGATCAACTAAAAGCTTACAAATTAAATTGCAGAACCCTGCATCCTGTATTTTAAGGCAAACCCCTAATTGGAGAAAAGCAGCAGAGAAAGAGCTTCAAATACATAAGGCCGATAGGCAGACTGAAGGCGCAATAGACACACAGGAGTTGTATCAGCTGTTAGTCTCATGGACCGTATCGGTCATTCTATGGCATTACTAGACCAATGCCCAGGTCTGCCCATGCGAGTGCACACACACGCACACAAAATGCTTTTAAATGGCTTCGCTATGCAATACTCAAACCTCAATTGATTCTGTGTTGAAGTTCTCTCTGTGGTAATTCAATTTTGAATACCACTGTGACCCTTAGATTTCAACAACAAAGAGCTGGTTCAGATGTAGCGTGTGGTTTTTGCACTATTTTGAAGGCACTGTGCAGACATGTGGTCCAACAAATTCAACCTCAAGCCCCCAAACCTTAACAGCATATCCTCTAAAATCTTTTCACATTGATTAAATTTCAGGTTCTATATTGTGATAACAGTGTGCATCACAATAGTCCGCAGACGGATTTCTGTAAGATTATGCCCCCATGCCCTTAAATAGAAATGATCAGATGAATGATCAAAATGTTAGCAGAATTGAGGCATTTGCCCAGGTACTCAAATGTTTTGACACTTAATGCAGATTAAAGACAAAACTATGTTCAATTCCTTGGCCCCCCCATAGTGGTTCCTCTCCTCAAGTCCTGTATTTTAAGGCAAACCCCTAATTGGAGAAAAGCGGCAGAGAAAGAGCTTCAAATACATAAGGCCGTTAGGCAGACTGAAGGCGCAATAGACACACAGGAGTTGTATCAGCTGTTAGTCTCATGGACCGTATCGGTCATTCTATGGCATTACTAGATCTCTCAACCTTTAGCACACCAATGCCCAGGTCTGCCCATGCAAGTGCACACACACGCACACAAAATGCTTTTAAATGGCTTCGCTATGCAATACTCAAACCGCAATTGATTCTGTGTTGAAGTTCTCTCTGTGGTAATTCAATTTTGAATACCACTGTGACCCTTAGATTTCAACAACAAAGAGCTGGTTCAGATGTAGCGTGTTTGAAGGCACTGTGCAGACATGTGGTCCAACAAATTCAACCTCAAGCCCCCAAACCTTAAAACAGCATATCCTCTAAAATCTTTTCACATTGATTAAATTTCAGGTTCTATATTGTGATAATAGTGTGCATCACAATAGTCCGCAGACGGATTTCTGTAAGATTATGCTCCCATGCCCTTAAATAGAAATGATCAGATGAATGATCAAAATGTTCGCAGAATTGAGGCATTTGCCCAGATACTCAAATGACACTAAATGCAGATTAAAGACAAAACTATGTTCAATTCCTTGGCTCCCCCATAGTGGTTCCTCTCCTCAAGTCCTGACCATATATAGGAATCAGATCAACAGGGCATCAAATGTTACTGAGAGACCTGATGGCAGGATGTGGAATGACACAGCATTACAGAAATGTGTAACTTATGAAATGTGCCTTTATGAATATCCGATAGTGTATCAGCATTACAGAAGTATACTCTATAAATGTTCCTTATGAATGTTATCGGATCTTGGGGCATACCTCAACCCAGCTACTGATTGATTTTTTAATATATCCAATTAAGCGGCCTATTCCAATAGCATTTATAATTGCACATCGTTGCAGAAAGGCAGAAGTACAGTACATGAACAAATAGCCATTATATTGTTATGAGCTAGATATACAATCAAGATTCCAAAAGTATTTTACAAGCTTAAAAAAGCCTTTATCCTCTTCTTTTGACTCTGTAGGGCAACGTCACACACCATTCAATAATAGCCAAGGCACATCTAACAAGGAAACCAGCAGACGTAGAAGGTGCAACCACCTTTGCTTGACTGTTAAGTGAGATTGGTGGCTGCGATTGCTTGTTTGCTCCCCATGGACTGCAAAGAAACAAGAAGCCTCACAGAAACATGCATCCATCACAAATCAATTACATTTTCCCATCAAACCTTACACCCTCTCCTTTCCACGAATCCTCCAATGTTGGGTGATTGATGTGGCGAAACTCCATTGCCATAACGTGTCATTCCATTTCTTGGAGATGGATGACTAACTGCGCTCTTAACGTTGTGATGAAAACCGTTTCCACCCTCACGAGTTTGAGTTTCACCATCTTGCTTACTAGCATTTGAATATTTAGATAACTCCCTTGCATTGAGTAGGGGTTCAAGAGACTCTACAATCTCCTTCATAGCAGGTCTGTTCTTTGCTTCTGTGCTGAGACACTGGCGAGCTACATTAGCAGCTTTTTGAGCTCCTTTCAATGAATACTGACCTTCAAGCCTTTGATCAACAATGCGGAGCACTCTGCGCTTGTCATCTAGGTATGGTTTAGCCCATTCAACTAAGTTTTGCTCTCCCCCAGGTCGATTTTTGTCCACAGCTCGACGGCCAGTAAGAATTTCTAGCAAGACAACTCCAAAGCTGTAGACATCACTTCTAGCTGTCAAATGCCCTGCACGTAAAACATGCCCAGTCAGATGGAAGTTTCCAATCTTGTAGCTAAATGCATGTTATTTTTGAGCGAGATATACAGGCCACTTAGCCCACAATGCATAACCTGTCGCTACGTATTCCGGAGCAGCATAGCCATAAGTCCCCATGACCCGGGTAGAGACATGTGTGTTATCTCCAGTAGGACCATCCTTAGCAAGCCCAAAGTCTGAGAGTTTAGCATTGTATTGCTGAAAAGCAGAGATTAGGCAGAACAAATTCAGTGTAAGAGCATTACAAAACAGCCATTTTAACTCCCGCTCAAAGTGACAGGCAATGTTCTTATATAATTTCATCTCCCTGCAAATAAATGCCCAAACCATCTCAAGATATGGGTGAGAGGATGCTTACTGAGTCTAGTAAGATGTTTGAAGCTTTGAAGTCTCGATATATAACTGGTCGTTGGGCATCATGTAAAAAACAAAGGCCCCTCGCTGCACCCACGGCCACCTTCATTCTGATTGCCCAGGATAGCGACTGATTGAGATTGTTCTCTGGGAACGAAAATAATAATACGTGAGCATTCAAATACTTGACAAATTAACATAATTAGAGAATGAGAATGATAATACATAAGCATTCAAATATTTGACAAATAAACAATAATTGGAGCGGAAAGGAGCAAATGATGACTTACTCCGAAAGAGGTGATTTTCCAAACTTCCACGAGGCATGAACTCGTACACTAATAATCGATGGTCATCCTCAGCACAAAAGCCGAGCAGTTTAACTAGATTTGGATGATGAATTGCACCGAGAAAGTGTACCTCCGCCTGAACGCAAATGACAAGAGTCAGCCAACGGAAGAAATGTAGTTAATCGTTAACATATTACAACGGATTCATAAGAGAGAAAGCCACCATATACCAGCCATTCTTTATGGCCTTGCAGCCCTTCCAAATTTAGCTTCTTGACTGCAACCTGTATTCCTTGTGCTGGGCGAGTAGGCATGAAGGACAGTTCATCGATATACCCTTTGAACACGGGGCCAAAACCTCCCTCGCCCAGTAGACTGTCAGGTTTAAAATTTCGCGTGGCAGCCCTCAAATCATTGTAAGAAAACGCGTGCAAGTTGGCACCAGAGACACTGGAACGACGAGACATGTCCCCACTGCTCGGAATGGTCATATCAGTGCTTCCATTGCTGCGCTCCGCTTGGGAGCTGCTAAGTGTATTTATTGATGTAGCTGCACCCATAGAAACCAAGGGTTGACCTTAAGTACAGAAGCTAACGATGAATTCTGATCGCTACATTCAGAACAAGACCAGTACGATGCGCAACATATAGGTTCTCTGCGAATCAAAACAATCAGAGAAAAAATGTGGATTATATCGAATAACTTACTCGTACTTGAAGTAGGTACGGCACTGTGAACGGGGCTCGCGGAATTGACTTGCGTACCAAAGCAATTGCCCATTACTCAATTGTATACGCTGCAATTTCAAGCGGGAAACGGGTTCTCACGGGGGAAGAAACGAGGGCAAGAGATACCAACCATTGAAGGTTGGATCACGCAGCGAGGCTACGCAGTTGGGCAGCTCTCTCTCTCTCTCTCACCGTGGGTCTGTGCTGAACAGACCCACGAAGTAGACCCAGCAGAACGCGGCAAGGAGATCGCTAAAGTGATCGACGGATCTGTGTGCGGAAGGCGGACACGAGACTGCAGCAACAAGAGGCTGAAAAAGTCGCTTTGCTCTCTTCCCCCCTCTGCCTCTCTGTCTCTGTCTGTCTGTCTGTCTCTCTGTGCAAGCTTGTCCTCCAACAAATGAGAGCGATTGGAGCCGTAGCACTTGAGGGGGGGAGGGAGGCAGGGGCTATGGCAGGAGAAAGCTATGGGGAGGGAGGAAGGGAGGAAAAGAGGTGAGCTGAGCGAGGAGGGAGGGGAAGGCTATGAAGCTTTGAAGGAAGAAAAGCTATGGGTGATGGGTGGCTATGGCGAGATGCGAGGATCAAAAGCCTTCTTGAAGAAGAAGAAGGAGGAGGAAGAAGAAGAAGAAGAAGAAGACTCCATTTACGAAGAAGAAGAAGAAGAAGAAGACTACCAATGTGAACACGCTTAGAATAGTCAAGTCCTTCCATCCCTTTGACCTCAACCCAACTTCCAACCCTGGTTACCCACCACGGTTACGCCCTCCCACAAGGCACGATACCCGGTCAAACTTGGTCAACGACCTCCTCAGTCTCTTGAGCCCCAATAAACAAACCCCTTTTCCTTATCATTTCTCGCTAGCCCCTCATACTCCTTTCCCATCCTCCCTCCCTCCCTCCCTCGCTCGGCCCCACCCCCCCCCCGATAACTACCACCACATGCCCCCTCCTCCTCAGCCTCCTCACCTCTTCCTCTCCCTCTCCCCCCATGTGATTCAACGGTGCTGAACTTTTCTTTGGCCACTATGTGGACCCTCCGCTTAATTCCCCATTCTAGCACGGGCCTTCATGCCATCTCTCTGTCATCCTAAAGGCAAGGACCCCAAACACCTCCTCTCTCTCTCTCTCTCTCTCTCTCTCTCTCTCTCTCACACACACACACACACACACACACACATATTTTTGTTGGGGTAAATCTAGTAGCATTATATTACATGAAAAGAAGATACATCGGAGAGTCTCCAAAGTGGAGAGTTCGAAAAAAGAGATAAAAAACATAAGTAAACCAACTCTAGCCTAGAATGTTGAAGGTCTCACACACACACACACGCGCGCGTGTGCACGCGCGCACACACGCACACACACAGTCTTTAACATCATGTGCCTCTTTCCTTCCATCAACACCAATGCACGTGTAGCATCAAATTTCTTACACAATGAGTGACGGTAAACACGATACTTATCCTTGAAGCAAGGATCACACCGCTTGTTTTTTCTTTCTTGGTCGATGAATACCCTTACTCGACTCTAAGCACCTTCCACCATATGGCTCTCTCTCTCGAGATCTGAAAATTCCAAGTAAAAAAGTTCAAGGCAAAAAAACTTTCAAACCAAATCTTCTACTTTATAGAGAGAGGGTTCTAACAACACACTTTGGAGTGGATGAAAAGCAAATCCAAAAAAGATAAAATTAAAAACGATTTGTTTCTAGGAATGCGATGCAACTATTTTTCACCTAGATTGACAAGGAACTAATGCATGACAGCTCGACTCACCTTTCTCACCACCATGACATTTCTTACCTCAAGCTTGCATCATACTGTATTACTTCAACCTTGCATCATATTGTCGTCTAAATCACATGCATGTGGGGTCATACAACCCCATATTTCAAACCAAACTAACACATCTCCTCACTTTTTGAAAATTTGGAAGGTGTTTTGAACTCATTGCATCCAATCACTAGGGCAAACAACTCACAGTATTGTACTTTCTAAAAAAGTTGTGATTATAAACTCAACTTGCAAAATGGATCATATCTCTGTAGTAAAAAACACAAGGCATCTCCATTGCCAAAAGATTGCCAAGAAACACACCTTGTAATAGTCAAATAATTGAAAATCAAACCTTTCTATTCTTTCTAGACAACACAACCCCTTCATGATTCATCACTTGTGCAAATTTGTCATAGTAGCAAACTGGCATAAGCCCAACATGATGCTTTAATAATTTGTCACTAATGTCCAAAGGTTGTAGAAGCGATCATTTACATATAATGATGTTAGATTTAAAAAAAAAGATATAATGATGTTTGTAGAAGCTATCTTTTAGATATAATGATGTTAGATTGCCATAAGAATTTATGATTGTACGGATTCTAATTTCTTGTTGTACTGTCAAGCCTCCTCTTCACCTATAACAAGTTGGATTTTACTGTTCTTATGTTTGAGGCATGTATCTAGCCACAGCTAGTTCTGTTTGCGAGGTTCTTTCCCACTCTGAGGTATCCGACAAGTGTTAAAGTGTGATGTATTCATTCTATGCTCTTTGGCAGTGGAAGGCATGTATCTAGCCATAGTTAGTTCTGTTTGCGAGGTTCATTCCCACTGTGAGGTATCCGACAAGTGTTAAAGTTAATGTATTCATTCTATGCTCTTTGGCAGTGGATAATTATGGATGTCTTTACTCTCTCTCTCTCTCTCTCTCTCTCTCTGTGCATGTGTGTGTGTGTCTTTACATACGTGCGTACATGTATATATGTGTGTGTGTGTGAGAGAGAGAGATAGAAATCACAGAGTCTTTCGAGATCCAGTTCTTTCTACTTTTGTCTTCTTCCGTCATTCTTTGTAGTGATCGCTCTTCAATTGTCTACAATCTCACTACATAGATCATGATGTATATTTGTCCTACATTGAGATTTTCTCTTGATGTAAACTTTTGGCTTACCAGTTTTTCTGGAATAGCTATCTTGTAATATAAAGCCTTCAAAGTTTTCACTTTAAAAAAAAAAAGTGTGTGTGTGGCAATCACTCTTCTATTGTCTGCAAACTCAATGCATAGATCACGATGTATATATGTCTACACGGAGATTTTCTCTTGATGTAATCTTTTGGCTTACCAGTTTTTCTAGAATAGCTATCTTGTAATATAAAGCCTTCAAAGTTTTCACTATAAATAAATAAAAATGTGTGTGTGTGTTTTCCACACAAAGAGAGAGAGAGAGAGAGAGAGAGAGAGAGAGAGAGAGAGGGGGGGGGGGGGGGCATTGTTTCCCTCTGCGACATTTGGAAAGCTTTTTTAGCTCTTTGGGATTCACCCGCAACGACAACTAGAGTTTGATTTGTTCTTTATATGGGAGAGATATAAGGCACTCTAGACTCTATGGAAAGATAGGAATCAATGTGTCTTTCATGAGCCCACTGCTTCTGTGTTCTTCTTTTTTCGGATGTCACTCAAGCAATCTTTCTACGATTGCTTGTCTTTCACTAGATAGAGTATATTGTCTACTTGTCTTATATTGAAAATTTATGATTTTGTACTAGTTGATCTCCACTTTGGGGACGGTCTTTTTATGATCTAAAGAAACATGGTTTTCACCCCCCCAAAAAATATGTGTGTGTGTGTGTGTGTGTAGAGAGAGAGAGAGAGAGAGAGAGAGAGAGAGTCCTTCTTAATTATGCACATTGTTATCTGGCCAATTGGTTCCATTTTAATTAGGGCATTGTTGAAAAAGCTTTTCTATAGTCTTGTGAAAAGGCTCTAGCTAGTAAACTTTTCATCCCCTTTTGTCATCTCCTCTTTGGACCCTCAAACCCTATGTAATTATCCACATAAAGTGTAAATTTCCTATTATGGGTATGACTTTTGCATTCATAGCAAGGTAGCTTTTCATACATGACACATTCATGTACCTATATGATGTGCAATTTATTTCCTCTTTTGCACATGAGCTAGCCTTGCCTTCGGAAAGCTATGAACATTTTGAAAGGTTAATCTACTTGTTTCCTTCACTCGGATAATGCTTCCTGCTCCTCCCACAGCTAGTGAATCTTTTATCAATGTGTAACCTCTTCTTTCTTAAGTGATTTGACCAAGGAGATTCTCTATATTTCATGTACAATAGTTATTATTCGTTCAAGAGCAATGCCTTTTCATGTAACATCTAGTCACCTCTATGTCATGGGAGATGGCAGGTTATGCACAGATGATAGTCACATGTGAGCATGTTGTTACCTACTCTCATTTGTAAGTTTTTTGAGGATTTATTCTCCTACAAGGATTATGCCACTCATTGTAGTGTACGTGTTCACAATGTAGCATTAGGACTTGGATTATATTCTTTGAGAGGATGTGTGATGTGTGAATGAGTGAATTTTGGCAAGAACATCAATCCCAAAAGGGGGTCAAACGTAACCGTTCCATAGCTTTCAGGAAGAGAAGGACATGTAGGGCTGGGAAATGGATTGAGGGTTTATGAAAGAGTGGAGCTTAAAAAGGTGGAGACTATCACCAAGTTGAGGGGTAAGTGTTTAAAAATGCTGCTCTAGGAGTTTGGGTTTGTGGAAAGGCATAGGGTGTGAGGATTCAAGTTTTCAAAAAAGGTTGAAGATCTAGTTTGGGAGCAAGGGGTAGGAAGAGATGGGAGAGCATGGTTGTGAAGAAATGAGAGGCTGTGGAAATTTTTTAACACCCTTGGTAAAAATTTACACTGCAAGCCACCTATCACAACTTTCTTGAAGGAAGTTGAAATGACATGTAAATTCTTTTCGAATTAACTTAGAAACTTTAGAATATAGCCAAGTGAATTGCTTTCGTAACCACGGTTGGGGGAATTAGTTCAATGGTAAGAGTATACAATGGCATAGAGGGTAGCCACAAGTTTTACCCTTCGCACTACTCATGCTTTTCATCTTTTTGCTCCTTGAAAACCATTCTAGCTACACATACTTGTTAAACTTCGACCTTTATCTTTTGGCTTCATCTCTTTATACTTGAGCTGAAGGCTTGGTATCGACTTGAACTTGCACTCTAAAGTGTAATTACTCGAGCAGGCCTTTGCACATCGATTGTCCTACGAGTGCATCGTATTCCAGAACAAGCTTCACACTAGTTTGTCACCTTCAACGGGTAGAGAGTCTTGCACTTTCAGTCACATGAATTTGCCTCCTAAAGACTTCTTCGTTGTTTGAAGAATGTAACCATTTGATTTTTATGTGGTCATTCAAATTCAACAACATTATCTCCTTTATCTTAGCATCCATGATTGGCAAGCCTTTCATAAAACAAGCCTTTGATGACTTTCTAGGATAACCTTTCTTGCTATCAGAGTCCTCACACTAGTTTCTACTGTAGCAACATCTCAGTTTGAACCTAAAAAAGGGCAAGCGACTTCCATTCTAGCCCATTGCAAGAACTATACGTTCTAGCCCATTGCAAGGAAATATGATCCTAATTCATCGCTAGTCCAAAAAGCAAAAAAACAAGAAGGGGTGCCAAAAACCAACCATACTTAGGTTCTTGGTCATAAAGAAGTATATATAGTTGTATACGATTCCAATTTGTAAATCATGGATGCCTAAAAAAGAAGACAATAGCCATCATCTTTGAGAAGGTTCCATCCTAGGACTTATCCTCGATGCTGAGTCACATGCAAATGGAAGTGACATTAGGTTTTCATAGAATGAAGAGCATTCTCTTGTTGATGGTACCAAGGAGGCTACATCATCCACTTGTCATCTAGTAATGATGATGACATTGATCATGATGGTAGATGCATGTGTTGATACAAAGAGGATGCACTCACCGCGAGTAGGAGGATTCACATCATGTCCTTGGTGGTGTGACAATACTAAAAGTTGATAAATTTGTATTTAAAAAATGCGTCACTTTTCAATTCCTTTGATCGTAAGGGAAACCATGTGGGTAGTCAAATATATCAATGGAAATATTTTTTTGTAGGTTTGGAATGGGGAGAAGAGCACCCTCATCATAATTCAAATACAATTCCTCTTTCGCAAAAATCTTAGTGTCAAATTGGAAATAATTAATATATGGCAGAGTAATTAATCTATGGCAGAGTAATTTTCTTTCTTCAATCACTCAAATTGATGATTTGTTAGCCCAAATATTTTGTAAAGATGTCAAGGAACCATAGCCCAAGGGAGGCAAAAAATGTGAACACTCAACTAGAAGAAGAATTAGTGGAATTGGAGCTGGACGCTCAGAGGCATTCTCCTCAAGCTAAGACTAAAGTGGCACTCAACATTTAGAAGGAAGTTGAGATGCATCTAAGAGATTGGTGGACCAAAAATATAGATAGTCCCATTGAAGCATTCTATAACAAACTTAAAGAGGAGACACTTTTCTTAATAAGCATGATAATTATTCTATTGCTAGAAAAGAGGAAATATGCATTTAGCTCTTGATCATTTTACACAAAATTTTGACTCTCAATAGAGATAACAATCTTGAAATTGGAGGCTAGAACAGACTGCAGCCGAGTAACATTTAAAGCTTTTTTTTTTTGTTGAAAAGGCCCATATGGTTGCTCCATTATCTTAGTCAAGGACATGGTAAGTGGGAAAGCATGTGGTGAGTATAGTCTAGGCTATGAATTCTACAAGGGATTCTAGGAATGTATAGGGGTAAAACTTTTGGAGCTTTAGTAGAATACCTGGGTAGAAATCTCTCTCCCCTTACACCTCAATCAAGGGATCATAAGTTGATACTAAAAGAGGATGATAAGAATCTCTTAATGAGTTGAAGACACCTCTCTATGGTGAACCATAGCTATAAGATTTTTGCCAAAGCTCTAACTTTGAGAATAAAAAACGATTTTCATATTGTTTCCATGGTGAAGTCTAGTGACCTAGCATTTAAGTGCAAAAAGAATGATATAGCCTTTCTCAATTTGAACACTTTCCTAGGATAATTGACTGCATGTCAACTCCTACTATACTATCTCTACTCTAGAACCTCTCCATTTATGGATAAATGCATGGATTCCTTCTCATGGGATTTGAGAACTTTGGCCTTGATTTTTGCATTTTGTAGGCCCTCCAAGACTCATTGTTTGCATGCATAGAATGAAGATTTCCTCTTATGGGCAGCTTGCTAGTACCCTTGCTACTATAAGTGGTAGCTTTATTGCTTTCTTTCACTTCATTTGTCATTGTGAGTGTTGCTTTCACTAAACAATTTTGCTAAAAGTCTTGTTCGCGTACATCAATTTAACATTTTAACACATCCCACTCCTTAGATAATGCAACTTATACACAAGGAGATCCAAGAAGGTGACTTGTATACAAGGAGGTCGTTGTAGGTGTTAGTGACCTTCATTGGTTTGTCTCTAAGCAAAATGGATTTGTTTTGTTTGAGCATTGGTACTTCTCGTATAGAATGCACCTTCTCCAATCCCCCTATGTTTGCATGCATCAATTCCTTGGCAAAACCCATAGTCCACCATCCTTGCATCATCCATCCTTGTCATGAATTCCCTTTTGAATTGTGAATATTTCTCGTATGAAACAATCTCTCTCTCGAAAGACTTTCATGGTGAGGAGATGGTTGAGTACCAACAAGGGAACAAGGTTCTAAAATAGGTAGTTTGTACTTGAGAATAATGTATGTATTCTTACCTCTACAAATTGTCTATACAATAGATCCGTGGTAGCTAAATCCATAGGTAGATGCTACTTAACTATACAATAGATTCTTCATAGCTACATCCACAACTAGGCATCACACTAACTATACAGTAGATCCTTCATAGCTAAGTCCACAACTACATGCTACACACACTATGGGCTTTCTATTTGTAGTTCTCCCCTCACAAATGTTGTGGCTACCAAATCTCACTCTCTTGATACAACTCCTCCATAACTCAATGAAGTCCTCATTATTCCATCTCCTCTAGTAGTTTATTCCCTCTGCCACGTGCTACAATAGAAACCATCAGGCATGAAGTTTCAATAGCACATGTCATTACGGATGGAGGGAATAAATTCCTAAATAGTTCCCCCAAGTGTCTCCTCTATGTTGTTCTTATGTTCCCACATTCTCATTTGTGATTGTCTACTCCTTCATCCTTAGGTGGCACCCTTTGTATCCCTCCTCCACCTTCTCTGCATCATCAACTAGGGCTTGAATGTGTAGAGTGTTGGAGTTATCCATTGATTGAATTACTATAGTTTTAGAATCTAACCCATGTATTTTGATTGAATTACTATAGTTTCATACTCTAACCCATGTATCTTCATCTCCTTTAGTTCCACTTCTAGGCATAGGGTGTCATGCACACTTGCAATCTTGTTCTTCAATGACAATATCCTGGGAAACCAATCACTCTCTATTGTTTGATTTAGCCTACTCTCTCAAATGGTGTCATGCACACTTGTAGCCTTGCTTGTCAATGACAATATCCTAGTCTCTCTTTGCAACCAATATCTTTGTATTTCCTTGCTCTCTCAAAGGCCTTGTTCTATATTTATAAGAATTCTATTGAAATAAGTATTCCCATCTTTTCCATGTTTGATTGCTTCGTTGTTATTACATTGCTCTTTCCGATGTCATCTCTAGCCATTACATCCTAGTGCCTAACTCATTGGTGGGCTATCATGCGATGCCATGTAAGACTTCAATATAGTATTACTTCTATTCTTTCCAACATAGTCTCTAGCCATTGCAAACCAGTGCCTAATTCATAAATTATTATGATTTCTACTTGTTGTCAATGCCATGTAAGCACCCTACATTAGCCTTTTCCTTCTCACTAGTCTCTACTTTATCCATACCTTGTGAGATGGGGTCTTTGCTAAGTCTCCCACCTTGTCACTCGAGTCTCCCACCACTTGTTCCTAGACATATTTTCTTACATTATTCAAATGAGACACTACTCTATTGAGGGCACCTAGGGCATCTTTTGCATGTAGCTTGTTGGGACAACCTTCCCTCATCCTTTTCCTACTCAAGTGGCTATTTGGTGAAGAATTATAAACCACCACAACCATAGAGTTGGGATTGTGAATCATTAAGCCTGTGCTCTTTCTTGGAGCTTGCACTTTAGGTAAGAGGGCTTTGACCTCTAACTTCGAATTCTTGAATAGCATGGAGATCTCCGGAGTTCCAGTTGTTTCAAGATAATGATCTCTATGTATTGCCCTACATGGCAATTTGTCATGTGCCTACCACCAACCCATCTAGATTTTCCTCATTTGTGCAACAAATATGGTCTAACTAATCATTTTGTCCCTCTCCCCCCCAAGAAAACTGATGAGCAGAGGTTGGTTCCCAATTCATGATCCAAAAGCATGTCCTTGATCACAAATACAAAACGCTTCTTAGAATTTCTATCAACCTTATGACAAACAAGATTTTTCCATTCCAAGTTGGATAACCATCACCACTCTTGCTTCTAACACCTTCCTAGAAGAACATAGTGATAAAAAATGTGTCCTCCCCTATTATCTCTAGTAGGCTTCCATTAAGAAACAAACTAGTGGAATCGCATAAATTGCCTACATTGATGAGCTCTACATGCACAACCTCGATAAGAGACAACCCCGATAATAGACATGCACTCCTAATTTTTTACTATACTAGATATATATTCGACAACAAGTGGCGATAAAGAACAGATCATAATTCTCGAACCACGTGTGCCACATCACTATTCAATGTGGTCATTGTGTTTATGATCGCATGATCAAATCATAATTTCAATTTGCACTAACAACTATTTGCATCAAGGAATATAAATCTATAACCTTCAACAAAGTTGAACAATTTAAGTTATGGCACATGGCAATATGGAGCAATCCTTGGTGTGTAAGGACGATGGGAATATTTAAATGATTATATTCATAGGGAAATCTGATAAACATTGATTTTTGATTTAAAATCACTATGCAAATAAATAAGGCCAAACTTTTTCATATGTTAAAATATCAAAGTTATGTCAATAACAATAGAGAGGATGTACACGTTGTAATTAATAGCATGGAAGAACAGGCAAAAAGTAGCCCAATACAAAAGATCAAATCTTGAATGCAACTATCATGACAATAATGAAGGGTTTGATAGCCAAAGACCCACGGTATGTGGCCAATGGTGCATCATCACACGACTAGACACAAAGTGTGTTTTACAAAAATGAAACCATTACAAGGATGCAAAAATGTGATCAACATTGCAAATAACACACCAAATCTAATTCAAGAAAGTGTACAATCCTAAACAAAGACTTTTAAGGCAAGATGGTATGATAGATATGTTGTTTATGTTCCAAAACTCAATAGGAACTTATATTAGATGAAAAAATGACAAAAAACACTATAGAGTCACCAGGGACCGATCCATAGGATACCAGTTATCTAGAAAAGCAGTTAAAGAACAAGATTTTTCAAAATGAGAGCATCCATTTTAGATTTTCATGCCATGCTAATTTAGATACTCATTTGAACTTTAGGATCTTGACTCAACTCAAAAATTAAGAGATGTCTGCTGTTGTCTAGAGCTCAAATTTTTTGAAAGGTGTGTGAAGCATTTGCTTAAGGCAAACAACCTAGATGTAGCTTTAGTAGTTTTAGCAAAAGGCCAAGACATAGTTTTGGTAGACTTGCAAGTTAAGAAAAAGGAGTCCTTGACTTAATACATTCGAATGTTTAGGGTTATATTAAAATAATAGTATCAATGCCTTACTTTGCTATGTCATTTTCATTGATGATTATAAAAAATATTGTTGGGCCTACTTTATTACAGAAATGTCAGAGATGTTTAATAAATTCAAAAGATTCAATGAAACGAAGAAAAAAAATAGTAATGAGATCGAATAAAGGAGGCAAAAATATGTCTACACCATTAGTCATTTTTGCATGGCAAGAACCATGCTCAATGAAAAGCATTTACCAGATCACTATTGGATAGAAGTAATTAGTGCTTCAAGCTTTTCTTTGAATAAAAAACCACCAAAACTAGTATAAACAATGACACAATGAAGCATTTATTAGACACAAGCCAAATATTGGGCATAATTAGAATATTTAGATGCATAGCATACACATTGATGATAATCCACATCATAGCATCGAAAAGTTCAAAGCTAGAATTGTTGCCAAAGGATTTGTAGCTAAGATTATGAGGAAACATAGTCGCAATAGACAAGGTGGATTCCATAGGATTATGAGGAAATGTAGTCCCAATAGTCAAGGTGCATTCCATAAGATTTTTGGTATAATAAGACTTGCCACTAGGAAAAAAGGTAATAGAAACTAAAAGGGTTTACAAAATTAAGTACAATCTAGATTGTAGTAGTGAAAGGTTCAAAGACATACTTATTGCTTAAAATTTGCATAGTAGCTAAGATTACGAGGAAAGTTGTTGCCACTCGAGCAAAAAACATGGAATGCATGTGTTACCACTCAAGTATTGCGTTCAATGCTTGTTTCTTTTCTTTTATCAAATGAAAAAGACAAATGTGGTTTTTGGTTCATTTTAGTATAGCAAGGGTAAACTGTTAATTGACAATATATTTGTGTCAATGGTTGCTTATTTACTTGCATCAAATGAATAAGACAAATGTGTTCTTTTTTTCATTTTGTCATATTAAGAGGATTCATATCCTTGAACCATGTCACTTCTCATGCTCTTTTCCCTTTCTACATCCATCCAAGATAATGACTAAGAAAAGGCCAAAAAGCATGAGTGTGAAACTTTTCCTTCTCCCCCTCCCTCATGTACTATTTACTTACCATGCTAATGTTGTAGATTTATAAAATTTATGGTGTCGTGAGTTGCAAATATATTGGATGTCATTATCAAGTTAGGCGCTTTTATTTTCATAAAGGGAAGTCATGGCATTTGCTACCATACACTCTACTTATTTAAATGTTATGTCACATGAGAAGAGTTGCTCATGACAAGCTAGAACCTATCGTTTCAAAGGTGCTTTACCAACAAGTTGAGCTCCAATAAGGCTATGGAGATATGATGCCATGTCGTATATTCAATAGAACATATATATGTGAGACAAATACTAGACTTATCCAAATGATACTCTAATGAGAAGAATGCATAGTTTTACAACAAAACTTTTTAACTTTGAAGTCTTGAAAGAAAGATCACTTTATACATCTCAAATCATGAAATCAGCATTACAAGGCACAAAATGGACAATTACATTACCATAGCTTCAAAAGAAGAAAAAAAGTTGGTAAATTTTTATAAATAATGAGAAATACGATCCCTTAACATGATATTTGAGAAATGTATGTATAACTAATTTGCTACTAACCAAAGAAAATGCAAGCAATGCTTTTCAATGCAAGTTTGTTATGTGTCGCCCGACATCTGCAAAAATGTTGGATACCTAAAGGCCCTTAAGTGTGCTATACTTGGACACTCTCCATTCCACATTTTGTCTCAGAGGTAAATTGGCCAAATAATTTGGTGGTGCATTAAATGAGCATCTTAATGACTAGCTAGTCATTATCGACATCATTTCGTGTGGCTTCTCTCCAAATATAGGAGAGAGCTTTACACTCCTAGTTCCTCTCTTCCTAAAGATTTGGAAAACCTTAAATTTGTCAATATCCAAAGTTTTAATTGAGATGGCAAATAAATACTCTCTTGATGCCATCCATAAATGCGATTTCTCCCTTACTAGCCCCATGTATGTGTGAATTATTTGAATACTTTTGGTTGATTAGTCTATTGACCACTTGTCCTCCATGCAAAAGTTGTAAAAATTTATTGGATAGAATCTACAATGATCAAGGCCGGTCACGAATATTCATTTTTGCATCAAAGCAAATCAATGGCTTACTTGGTCAATGCCACCTCTCTCTAAGCTCAAGTGCCTAAAAATTGTCATAAACAATGACATGTTTTAAATCAACTACTACATATTACCACTTTAACTGAACTCAAAATAATTTATCATTGATCATTCGGCAAGCATGCCTTTTTAACAGTGGTTACACCCCTTGTTGGTCACCTTGCTAATTCAAAGAGATTGCATTGAAAACCTAGAACATGCATAGCATGCTCAAGAGCACACCTTTGTCTAGTTATACAATTGCACATTTTGCTAAGTACAAATGCACCATCATTGAGTTGCATTTTCCATATAGGTCATTCTGGGGAGATCATACTTAAACGTGATTGCCTATCTCAACCTCTACATGGTGTTCTTGGAATTGTGAAAGTTCATAGCCTTAGTCTTGCCAATGCCAAGTTTCTTTGATCACTCTCAATAGAAGAAAGAAGCAAGACATTTACTTTCGAGGAAAAGGAGATCACGTTGACAAAAGAGGGTTTAACAATGAAGATGTATGCCATAGATAGTAACAAGTCTACTTTTAGTGCCAACAATAGTTAAGGGGAAGTAAGAGTCCTACTCATCACCATTGATGAGTGCATTTAAAGAGAAAAATTACAATCATTAGTAATGAATAAATATGCTGTTGCTTTTATGCAATCATGAGTGGAAAAGTTGACTTGTTTGACTTGATACTAAGATCTTACTTTTGATTAATCATGTGCCTAGTGGCTACCAAATCAAAGTACCTAAAACCTCCTTAGTAATGTGCCATCAATTGCATATACCTTCTACCTTGAATTTTTTATTTTTCTTTTATTCACTTCACCGAGTTTTTGCTTATTGAAATATCCCACCAGATGTCCAAATCCCAACAATTAAAACACGCATCTGGATGTGTTTCTTTGGATGGATTATACATTGAGATGCTTGCTATCTTGCCTTTCATTGTTGCTACTACTAATGAGCATGGTAGTACTTTTTGAAGTTGCATTCAATACACTAGGCTTATATTATCTACATGATTGGTCATGGTCAATACAATAGTCTTATAGTCTTTAGTGAGATTATTGTAGGGAGTCTAATGTTATTTCCCCCCTCTATGCTAGCTTAGCACCATATGGGGCTTCTAACATGTTTTTAACATGCTATCCAATTTGTAATGAGCCATGCCTTTAAGAAATATCTACACAACTAGGCTTCTTCTCATAGATACTACACAATTTTTCATAGACTCCAAAAGTCATGTGACAATCACAACACGTTTCCTAAGGTCCTTGTCTAGTGCTCAACTACACTATGCAATGTACATTATCATCCCCTTAAATAGGTCACTCTTACATTTTGGCTTAGGTTCCAATACATCAAACATTACCATGTTACCCGAGTGATGGGAAAAGGTTAATGACAACATAAATGATAAGCCAAGAAAGTACGTCTACAAGGAGTTGGATCTTCATAAGGCGTTGATCATGTAATGATGATGCAATTACGAAAGCACATAAAATGCTTACTCCAATGTGCTACATTTATACCTTGAAAGTCCTTCACAATCCAAAATCAGGAATTTGTAAAGAGCACATCAATCTTTCACCACCATCAACTACCCAACACAACTCCTACACTTGCCTTTTGTAAAACAATCATTACCTACTCCTACATAACACTTGCCACGTAATGCCTTCAAGTGTTGATGTTGAGCCACCTCCAACATTACCAAGAAGCACCCACACTACCATTGCAAGCATGGTTTATGAACACACTTTCCTTTGAAATCCATTAAAAATACAAGTATATTATTCAAGAAGGAATTGCAAGAAAGTGATAGGTAAGAACCATTGAGACTCAAGATGTCCAATAACATAAAACAAGTTTGTTCTCAATAACAACCCCATCCATTATGGAAGCTCACTATAGTAATGAAGGAAACAAAGCCACCATCAAGCTTGGCAGCAACAAAATGTGCTATAACAAACTCAATCTTAAAGGAAGTTGATCAACAAAAATGTGATGAGCAACCCAATCAATGAATTGAAGCAATTTCCATGGCAACAATTGTTACAAGATGGATTCTGGCGATGAGAGGATAACGCATACAAGGGAGGGAAAAAGAAAGAGTGAGGGAAAAGAGGGGGCAAGGCACGAGGGGAAGAGGGGCGGGGTGGGTAAGAAATTCACTTTGTACGAGGAATTCAAGGTAGGATGATGGAAAGCCGGAATGAAAAGACAAATAAGTTTGAAGATGCATGCATACTTTTAGCATGGAATACATGTCAATTACCCAACTTTTTTAATAGCTTGGGTTTCCCAAGGCCTAGAGCATATTATTTAATTTATAAACGATTAAGAAGAATGAGGAGTGAGAAGAATGAGGAATCACAACTTGATAACTTTAGGGTGCTAAATTATGCACGTAACCAATATCACTACATGTGAAAAGTTCTACATACTTGATTTTCCTTCATTGGCTTCCACAAAAGTATCATTCTAATCCCTATGATTGAGTTTTCTTTGTTAGCTTATGCCAAGCATCTCTAAACATTGTGAAAACCCACATGCACAAAAGAAACATCAAGACAAAGACCTCTTAGATAACATTGTAAGTAGTTAGCAAAGAAAATCCTTGTAAGGGTACAAGAAGACCATAAATTTTTCGAATTGTAGAACAACCAAACTAGGTAAAGGAGTTTGCTTTGAAGAAGGTCACTCATGGTTAAACAAAATTTTGAAGGACCATTAGTTGGTCATTCGAGGAGAGCTTTCCTTTGAATTTCCATATGACTAAGAAGCACATATCTCTTACTTGTGTTCATCCAGCTACCAAAACAAACAAACATCAACGAACAAGCAAGAATTCAATTGCGACTATGGCTTGAAGGCCTTGAATGATGTAACCAACTCTAGTCGTTGTCAAATGACATCAATAGGACATTGTTTAAATGAATATAGAAACAACCAAGGAGTTAGTAATTGAATCCTACCCCAGGTGCTCATCATAAATTTCGGGTGCGATTCTTCACCTCATAATTCAACCAACACAAAGACAGGTGCTTCTTGCCAATACAGTACATGTAAAACCATTTCTTAAACCTAACAATAAGGCAAGGCAAGCATATCATAACCTAAATGTCCAAAAGGGGAAGAATTACAAAATTTAATGGTACAAATCATGAAGCTTAGGTTATGGCATACAGCTCAATCGGAATGACAAAACACAAGAGGGAACATTCTAGACATGGCCACCTTACCTACAAGCATGTGACTCTCAAACTATGCATGTCACAACATCAACTTGTATTTCACAAGAAAGGACTCAAGAAGCGAGCAGCATCTACCTCATATTACATTTACAATCTTTAGATTTCAACACTGCCAGTTTGAATCGAAACTTATTGGGAAAATTGCTAATCCAATTATTGTCATTTCTCATGATTGAAAACTATTTTACAAATCCACTCATCACAAAATTGAGCTCAATTTTAGACATAAATTCTGAGCTTTTCCTATACATGAAGGATACCATGACAAGTCCTCCAGCTAGCATCTTAGATTCAAGCACTATTTTTGGATATTTTCACTACAAAACTGAGCTTGTTATGCAGCATATATTCTTCTATATAGTTAAGTCACCAAGAATACTGCATCATATAAAGAAATTTGCATACTTATGTGGATCAATGTAAAGACGGGACAATGAAATACCTGAGCTCAACTTTTGTCCTCTGCAAACGTTGATGTATGAAGAACTGAGGTAAGATCTTTGCCCTCAACCTTTTGATGATTCCAGAGTTGAGAATATGTCCACTTTTAACAATAGACAATCATGTGGCCCTTGCTCCACAGCTATGCTGTTTTCCAAGACAATGACCTGCCATAAAAGTCATGAGCAACAAATGATTCGTCATTGCCTATACCTTATGCCAATATTACAAACATAAGGGTGAGCTTAAATAAGAGATTCAAACGTACATAATAAAAGTAGTCTAAATCAAGTGCAACCAATTGCAATGAGACCATAGTCACCATAAAACGTTTCACTGAAACCGTTTCAAGGTTTCTGAAATGTTTCAAATTTCCAATTCAAGAGAACCTTGAAATGTTTGACATTTCACTGAAACCGTTTCAAGGTTTCTGAAACGTTTCAAATTTCCAATTCAAGAGAACCTTGAAATGTTTGTTTATGATGTCAAGTGGAATTTTTTAATAGCAAATATATGTACATATCATTAAGGCACTCAAAGAATAGGGAGAGTAGGAAATAGTTAAAATAAGCATTTTAACTCATTTGAAATTTGATGAGACATCAAACTTGCAACTATCTAGAGACTATTAATGTCAATTTAAACTTGAAATGTTAATAGTTTTCAAAAGTCTCTAAAGCATGTCTGAGATCAGTTGCTGCCATCCTCGGCTGCTGACTATAGAGTGTACTCAATAACGGCGTGTACTCCAAGAAGAAAGGGTGAAGGGCAAGAGAAAAAGTGGAAAGTAGGAGAGGGAGGGAAGAAAGGGGAAGCGGGGGGGGGCAGGGGATGGGTTTAACCAAGTTTAGATCATGCGATGTCACCTAGATGGGGGTCAATCTCACGTATGAGACAGCTTGGAGGGTGGGTAAGACAGACACACCAACAAGACCAATAGTCATGAAGCTTCATTCGGACTGCCATGGACAGATCTACTCTCATGAGTATGAGGGCGACCCTGAAGGGGACCAAAATATACTTGGATGATGACCTCACTCTTTTACAGCAAGAGCACAGACGGGAGGGTATGGTACGTGTAATGGCAACAAGTGAAGCAGGAAAATGGGCTGCCTACAGGGATGGTAGAGTTATTATCCAAGAAAGAGCAAACAGGGGGGAGAAAGAAGAAGGGGAATTATGACGGTGTTGGGCCCATGAGATGAGTACACAAAGCAGGCTGAAAATGGCTGTGTGGAATTGAAGTGTCAAATGCTTTGAGTCCCTGATTCCAATTCTACTGTAAGCTGATAATGTGGTTCTACTCTCCTCAGCTGAGGGTCTCCAACAACACTTGATCTGAAGTAAAACTAAGGTCATGATCTTCAACACGTCTTGAGCAGCCGCACATCAAGAGTTATTCACATTTGATAGAGCTTAGTTGAGATTGTTATATCTTAGACATACTTGGGAGTCCTCTTTTCAAGCTCAATCTTGCTATGCAGGCCCAATTGAGCAGAAAGTATGCTGCACTTGCCAGGCTCAAGCATCAGTCCCAGTTTCAGACCCCAGGACCAAATCTCTCCTATTCGACTCTCTTGTTCGTCCAGCTAGGATGTATGCAGTCCCTTTTGGAGGCAGATCTATCTGAGACAGATTGGTCCAGTGTCACGAGACTACACGTTTTATTTCTTGCATGGATGATTTGTAAGCAAGCCATGGGGCCCACATAACATCTTGTACAAAGTTTGGGGGTACCCCTCTACAGCTTGTGCAATCTTCCAAATGGTGACATACCTTCACAAAGTCAAGGACTTGCTACACCACTGCATTCGGACACGCAAGCCACCGTGGCTAGCCATGAACTCGTCTATAGCACTAGAGGCAGAGGGGTTCAAAGAATTTAGTATGCTAGGACACACGGATGGTTTGCAGGCCTAGGACTCTATATTGACAGACTACAAATGCTTCAGTACAGCTTTTAGGGCCCATCTATTCTGCTTATCTATCACAAGGTGAACCAGGTCATGAGAGAGAACCTCCTACAACTTCACATGTATAGGACCTGGCTAGCACCCCATGAGCTTACGGCAAAACTCAACTTCTACAGAGACCATTACTTGCAGATTTTGAAGGACGGGAATCTACCTTGTGAGAGTATGCGGAGGTGGAGAGCTCAAAAACATGTAGCTTAGCAAAATGAGATTACAAGAATAAAGTACACGAGGGATGTCAACATGACAAAAACTTAAAGCCCTAGGGTGACCCTAGGTTGAGTTAAAACTAATTGTATCCTAACTTAACCACTAATTGGGATTGAATTTCAGAAGGCTTTAGGGTGTGTCAAAACTGGCCGTACTACTAACTCAACCACTAAGTACGGTTAGGTGGGGGAGGAAACCTTATAAAGGGAAAAAGTACACGAGGGATGTCAACATGACAAAAACCTGAAACCCTAGGGTGACCCTAGGTTGAGTTCAAACTGATTATATCCTAACTCAACCATTGAATTTCAGAAGGTGTTAGGGTGATTCCAAACTGGCCGTACTACTAACTCAACCACTAGGTATGGTTATAGGGGGGGGAAACCTTATAAAGGGAAAAAGTGTCCCTAACTCTTATAACAACACCCCCCTACAGTGACAATGTCTAAATGTACAAGGAGTAATGTCAATCACCAAACGGACGAACGGATATAAGTTGAAAGCTTTGCAAAAAGCCTTAAAATTTTCAGGAGATAAAGCTTTCGTGAAGAGATCTGCCACATTCGATGTGTAGGGCAAAAGACAAAGCTGATCTCCATGTAGCCGCTCCCTGACATAGTGACAATGTATCCCTATGTGTTGGGCTAGGCCCCTCCATTATGGATGTAGATCTGCCAACATTCTGTTGTGGTTGTGAAAGCTGCCTTATACTCAGCTTCATAAGATGAGATAGCAACCGTTGATTGTTTCTTGCACAACCAAGGAATACATGATTGTCTGAGGTAGAAACAATTACCGCTGGTCGACTGCCTAGTATTAAAATCACCATCCCAATCCGAATCATTGTAAGCACGTAAATGCAAGTTACCCCGCAGAAAATAGAAAACCAAGAGATGGAGTACCTTGCAGGTATCTGAAAACACACTTCACAGCCTGTCAATGTGAGGTCTTTGGGCTGTGCATAAATTTGTTCCACTCGGATATAGCACATTGAATGTCTGGCCATGTATTACACAAGTAAATTAGGCATCCGATAGCTTGGCTGCAAATAGTAGCATCAAAGGGCTCACTATCATTATGCATGGATAACTTAAGCCCTTGCTCCATAGGAGTTGTAAGAGGCTTACAATTTTGGAATTTGAAAGATTCATGCAGTTTTCCAAAGTACTTGGACTGCAACAAACCATTTCCCTTGTCATATACAGTAAAAATTGACTGCCCAAATAACAGTGTAGCAGTCCCAAAATCAGACATCTCAAATGTCTTGTGCGATTCAGCCTTTAAATCTGCAATTTTTGCAACATTAGAACACGTGAGAAGCATGCCATCTACATACAAGACAATGAGGACCAAATCAACCCCTTCTTTCTTAACATAAGTGAGTGCTTTCATAAGTAATGTTCAGCATACCTTGGTTGGTAAAAAAGGCATCAATTTTTGCATACAAGCTGCTTCAAGCCATACAAGGCTTTCTTTAACCTACAAACTTTTATCTTCCTTTCCAGGTACAACAAAATCAATGGGCTGAGACACATAAACCTCATTTGGGAGGTCCCATTTAAAAATGTAGTCTTGATGTCCAACTGATGTGGATATGCCATCCATATCACACCTAATGGTAGTCATACGAGGAGTGAGAGCAAAGGTCTTGTCATAATCTATACCCATTTTCCGAGCATAGCCCTTTGCAACAAGACAGGCTTTGTACAATCAATAGATCCTTTGACCTGTGTCTTAGCTTATATACCCGTTTGCACCTATTGCTTTCTTGCCCATGGGCAAGTTCACCAAATCCCAAGTGTGGTTTTTCTGAATGGAGTCGATTTCCGCTTGCATAGCCTGCATCCAATACACAATTATCACGTGCATCATCAAAACAATAGCAAATTACTGGCCCAACTTGAATTAAAACACTTGGCATCCAGCCTTGGTTCTTGATGTTCCCTCTAGGGGCATCCCCATAAAGTATTTGCAATGGAACCTGGGGAGTGTGAATTGATTGATGCAGGGAACCATGGGAAGAGCCTTCCCTTCTTTTGCTACACCGTTAACAATGCCAGGAGGTTTCAGCTCAGGCTTAGGGGCAAGAAGCCCAGGAGAGATCCTTTTTGGAGAAGACTCTAGATTTTGCACAAATCCAAAGGGAGGCCTACTAGCAAGTATTAGGTTAAGAGGGGAGAAAACCCTAAGCTTTACGTAATTGTACAGAAGATGCATATAATTACCACCAATCAAATGAGTGGACTAGGCATATTTATCCACAAGGAATTGAAAATTTCCATTTATCTTCATTTCGAGTGGCCATGGTGACTTTATCCAAGGGGACCTTCTAGACCATGATTATTAGAATATGATGCTAAAAAATGAAGAGAGCTGGGATCTAAAGAAGAGTATGTGTTAATATAGAGAAGGAAACGAGGGGTACGTGAAGTTGCCTGTAATTATGAAGGTTTTTAAAGTTGATAAAAGTGTGTCTGCATGTGTAGGGCCTAGGCGCATGTTTACCTTTATGTAGCAAAAACCAAGTAATTGAGAAAAGCTAAGGGAAAACCAATATATTGAAAAGGAAGGGCCTTGGGTCACAAGTGAAATAATGTACAAGTAATACAAATGACCTGATGCGGTGTAAGTGTTGGTACAGAGAGAAAAAGACGTGTGTGCAATATTGTGTGTGATTGTACAAGTGATCGAATGCCTTGTGTGTGTGTGTGTGTGTGCATGCACACGCATCCGTCCTTCCTTCAGTAGAGTGGAGAGCTGGAATCGTCAAGGTGGTCATTACAAGCAAGGAGTGGTAAGTTGTCATCAAAAGCAAGAAGGTTGTCGGCAAGCAAGGGAATAAGGCAATGCATACGTGCAAGGGCGGTTCAACAAGAAGAAGGCAAGAGGTATCATGAGTAGAGGCAGCAAGTAGGTAGGAGAGTAGGACAAATTGAGCAAGAGTAGTGGCCTAGATGGCCATAGCGAAGCGGCAGAAGAGGTGGGATCGGCCAAGGGATGCGCTAATAAAGATAGGGTGGGGGAGGCGATGCGCGGCAATGGAGGAGGAATGTGGCAACAAGCGATGCAATGGAAGAAGAGGTTTAGGGGCTGAGAGCACGGGGTCGTGGGAACAAGCAGCAACAAAATGGGCGAGGAGGGAGTAGATCTGCAAAGATTAGAGCTTGGCAGAGAGAGAGAGAGAGAGAGAGAGAGAGAGAGAGAGAGAGTTTATTAAACTCTTCAAAAGACTGATGGGTCTATGAGACTGTGAAAAATCATGATACAAACAAGCTGTGTGGGTGAAGCTACTAAACGACATCCACTCCAATGCAGAATGTAAAATGATAAGTGCTGAGTGCTACACAGTCATGTCAGAATGATGATCGTCTACACAACACTAACATCCTCATCATCAGAGCGTCAATCGTCAAGGGGAACGAGGTAGTGAGGGCATAAAGACAGAGATAGAGTGCTAGCGGTTGCTCGAGGACGTGGTCTTGTGTCATCTCCTGGTCATAGCTTTGCGTCTGACAAGGGATATTGTAACCCCTATCGGTGGAACCCCAACTCTGAACAAGGAATATCCCCAAGTGTAATATGTGCACCCTCTATCTGAGTTGGCTCTGTGTCACGATCATGACGAGACCTCGTGGTATGGGAGTTTGCATGGAAGAAATCAGTGATCGAGCTCTGAGAAGAGTCTATCAAGGAGGTCTGCTCTCGTGAGTGTGATCAAAGTAGGCGCTCCCGGTGTTTGACTGCCTCGTGAATGAAGGCGGCTAGGCATCTCTAGTCTGGAAAAGAGAGAAAGCGGGACAATATCCCAGAACTGTCCCTGAAGAGGCAATAGAAGCGTCCTAGTATACATGGCATCTGAAAATGAAATGCTCCTCTGACTCAATCTCCTGTGTGTCACATAATATGCATAAGCGCCTCTCCCTGGGCAAACTCTCAACCTTGCCACTCTCAATGCGAAGTCTATGTGAAGAGACCCGAAACTACCCAATAGAGAGTGAGATAGGTGGATCTACGTATATCTTGGTGGGTCGATAAAACCCTCCGCTATGATATGTAAACAATGATCCTTGTAGAAGCTGAGCTTCACTGGAAGCTCGCTCGGTCTCAACCAGGTCTTGAAAGTGTGTAGCTGCAAAAGATCCTCACGAATGACCTGGTTGACCTCATGAGACAGGGGAGGGGAGGAAGGCACGTCAGCGCTATACTGGAAGGGGGGGAGTCTATCCATGTGTAGTCCCAGTTGCTCAAACGATCTCTATGTGCGTGCAAACCAGCATCTCTGATCACCTGTTGCTGTTAGTGCCATAGAGGAGGACAATGCTAGCCATAGTAATTTGTTGCGTCCAGAAGTGCAATCTCTGTACCCCCTAGCCTGATATAGGTAGGTGATAACCTGAAATGCAACATTAAGCTGTAGTGGAGATGATCCAAACTCAGCTTGAATGATTTGGTGAGGAGCTGACGGGTTACTATGAATCATCTGTGATAGCATAAGAACGTGTAGGCGCTCCACCATCCGACTCTATATTTGACAGATTTGGCCCCCAACTAGGGCTGCCATAAATCCCCGCTTGGTGGACCAAGGAATAAAAAAGAAAGCCCTTGGTCCGCAGGTCCTGGAAATGTGAACGGAAGCAATGCCTCTCTAGTCTGGCCAATGAGGCGTATCCTCTGCTCAGTCGGGCCTACATCACCGGTCTCATAGTAAAGATAGGTCCAGAGAACAGAACCCCTAGGTATGTATATTAACATCCATGAGAGGCCTCGCAGGCCTATGAGACAAATGCAAAGCCAAATGATAACTCATACAAGCCACTAGGGGCTGAAGCAAAGGGCTCACTACAGCCCTTGCTGAAAGCTAAAGTGCTAAGCTAGTGAACAAAGTAGTAGAAGTGGAAAAATATCAAGAGAGTGTCAGGTGCTCAGAGCGAACGCTCCTATTACATGCCTAGGCTCCATATATTTAGGTAACTTAGTGGCTCTCTGATGAGATGTGAGAAGCTCTCGTATCTGTGTCTGTCGAGCTGTCTCTTGATGTGGTGGAGGGCGTGGTCTTCTCGATCGAGGTATCTGAAGGGCTACATCAAGGGTTACTCCTTGTCTCTGGTGGTCACTTCTGAGAAGGGCTGAGATGGACCGAACCTGGATCGTGCGTGGCCCTCTCCATGTCGCATGTGGTGCGCGTATCTCCGTCTGGTAGCATCATGGTGGAGACTCCTACTGCTAGTTCATGATGCTCTCATCTCATCAAGCTCCTCTCCCTCAGCCTCGCCTGCAACTGACTCAGATGCATAGAAATCTGTAACAAGTGTCTGTGCTCTGTCGATCTCTATGACTTGTGGCCTCAATCTCTGCTGCTCTCTGGTTTGTCACATCAATATACCTCTCTGTTGTCACATCTCAATCAGATAGAGCCCAACATAGACCTGAACGGGAAAATGGATCAACCGTATAATTGGACCAAAGCCATGCCCCTCTTGGAAGAGGTAGTGATATTGTCCTCGGATCTCATAATAGACTTGGTAGACACATAGAAAGTGCTCCTCTGTCTCAATCTCCATCATCTAGCATAGTGTGCAAGTCCTCTGCTCTCTCGGTATGTCCGTAGCTCTCCCTGCCTCAATCCTCAACTGATATGATGAGACTCGTAATTAACCGATGGCAATTCTCAATGCATGTGAGACTCTCCTGTCCTTGAGCTACCGAGGTCTGATGACAAGACCGTGCTCCGAGACCCTCAGGAAGTGGTAATGGTAGAACTAGATCTTGGTTGAGAACTCCTCTCCCCCCCAAGCCTAGATGTATGGAGCTGGAGGAGGTCCAACCATATGATACGATTGATCTCATCTCATGGGATCATCTCACGTGGTGCATCCTGTTAGATAAAGAGAGAGTAGGAGAGTCAGAGAGCTGAACGTAAGTTTGCAATAGATGAAGTGAGAAAATACAAGAAGAGGGAAAGGTTTTGTCTAAGTGACAAAACCTTATCCTTCACTAACCGTAGTTAGTGAACTAACTGTGGTTAGGGAAAAAAACTTCTAAAGAGGGAAAAGTGCCCCTACCCTACTTATTACATTACATTGGTCACTGCTAGAATATAATAATAATGCTAACACCCTCCTGTAGTGCCAATGTCATGTACAAGGAAATGATCAATCACCAAAAGGAGATAAGTTCAGGGCATTGCGAAATGCCTCAAACTTTTCACATGGAAGTGCTTTGGTGAAGATCTCTGCAACATTGTCATGTGTTGACACATAGATCATACTGATCTCTCCTGCATGCAACTTCTCTCTGACATAGTAATAGTGAACCTCAATGTGCTTCGTGCGAGCATGAAACACAGGATTCTTTGCCACTGCTATAGCACTCTGACTATCAGTGAGAATCGGAGAAGGACCCTCCAATGAAAGATCAAGATCAGCAAACAAACGACGCAGCCAAACACATTCAACTGTCGCTGTGAAAGTTGCCCTGTACTCAGCTTCACATGAGGAGGTAGCCACTGTAGATTGTTTCTTGCTCAACCAAGAAATGCAAGCATGTCCTAGAAAGAAACAATTCCCACTGGTGGACTGCCTAATATCATAGTCTCCATCCCAATCTGAGTCACTGTAAGCATGCATCTGCAAGTCACCCCCCTTGGGAAACATCAAGCCAAAAGACTTTGTACCTTGCAAGTAACGGAAGATGCGTTTTACAGCTTGCCAATGCATTATCTTTGGGCTGTGCATGTACCTGCTCACCTGAGAAACTGAAAACTGAATATCAAGTCGTGTATTGCAGAGATAAATGAGGCATCCAACAACCTGGCTATAGAGTGTGACATCAATTGATTCACTTGCATCATGCATTGTAAGCTTCAGCCCCGGCTCCATGGCAGTGGACATAGGCTTGCAATCATGCATGTTGAATCTGTCCAAGAGCTTTTGAACATACTTGGATTGAGACATAACAATGCCACGTTTCTCTTGAATAAACTGGATCCCCAAAAAGAAATGTAACAAGCCCAAGTCTGACGTATCAAATGTAGCTTTCAATTGGACTTTGAAATCTGCAATTACTTCCTCATTTGATCCGGTGAGCAACATGTCATCTACATAAAGAATGATGACCAAAATATCCCCTTAGAAAGGCATCAATTTTTGCATACCATGCACCTGGGGCTTGTTTCAGCCCATACAAAGCTTTATTCAGCTTGCATACCTGATGTGCATTTTCTGAAATTTCAAAGCCCGGAGGTTGTTTGACATAAACCTCTTCCAACAAGTCTCCATTAAGGAAAGATGTTTTAATGTCCAACTGATGAACATTCCATTCAAAATTTGCAGCCATTGCTATAACTGACCTGATGGTGGTCATCATGGATGTAGGAGCAAAAGTCTCCTTATAATCTATGCCCTTTTTCTGAGCATATCCTTTTGCAACCAGCCTTGCCTTGTACCGATCAATGGACCCATCTGGCTTTCTTTTGACTTTGAAAACCCAACGTGTACCTATGGCATTCTTGCCTTTTGGCCAAAGATGAGAAAGCATATTCATGAATATGTGACACGGTGTTTTTTGTGTCAGATAAGCAAGGCCGAGCGGGTGAAGCCACCCGGACTTTTACAGCCCTTGGAAATACCACCAAGTAAGTGGGAGAGCATTTCCATGGACTTTATTGTAGGGCTGCCTACAACGCAAGGAGGATATGATTCTATCCTTGTGGTGGTTGATCGTCTAACCAAGATGGCTCACTTCATTCCGACTAGAGAGTCTGTTAGTGCCCCGCAAGTGGCGGATTAAATCATTAGACATATATTTCGTCTGCATGGATTGCCTAGATCCATAGTGTCAGACAGAGATGTCAGACTTACCGGTCATTTTTGGACAGCGGTATTTGAGACACTAAGGACTGAGTTGGGAATGAGTAGTGGGGATCATCCTGAGACGGATGGTCAGACGGAGAGAGTCAACCAGACTTTAGAGGATATGCTGAGAGCATATGTGTCATTGAGGCAACATACATGGGACAAGTGGTTGCCATTGTTGGAGTTTGCCTACAATGATAGGAAACATTCCTCTATAGGGTTCAGTCCGTTTGAACTCAACTATGGTTACAGACCAGCCAATCCAACTATAGTTGGAGTATCTCAGAAAGTGCCTAGTGCCGCGAACTTTGTAGCTCAGATGCGGGAGATGCTAGCACTTGCGAGAGCTAATATCTGCCAGGCTATGGATAGAGCCAAGGTGTATGCGGATTAAAACCAGTCTATAAGAATATTTAGGGAAAAAGAAAAAGTTTTCTCAGAGTTCCTTCGCACTCGAAGTCGTTGACTTCAGGAGAGTGTGCTAAGTTATCACCTCGATACTGTGGGCCGTGGTTAATTCTAAAGAGAATAGGCAAGGTAGCCTATAAATTAGAATTGCCACAGGGGTGTAAGGTGCACCCAGTTTTTCATGTTTCGCGCTTAAAGAATTTTTACATACAGGTGACTCACTAATCGAAGGTGTGGTTTTGTTTCAGGAGATAGAGGATAATGCGAGGCGCAAACCAACAAGAATCCAGGACCGAGGAACAATGCAAATACGAAATCGGAAGATACCCACGGTGTTGGTTGCATGGCATGGTCAGCCTCTATCCGAAGCTACCTGGGAATCCGTATATCAGTTGCGGAGAGTGTTCCCAGATTTTATCATCGAGGACGCTGATGTCTGAAGAGGGAAGGAATGTTACACTCTAGCCAAGGTAGCATGACCTCGGAAGAATCAGTCGACATTTTCCTTAAAGGATCTATCTTTGTAATATATTTGTTTGCGCTTCATGTAAATGATCGGGAGGGAATTAATGTCAAGGTCCTAGGTGAGGGCTGATAGCACCAGACTAGGTAGATCTAAGACTAAGGGCCTAACGCAAAGATTGTGCCTAGGGGCAAAGGATTTAATGCATCCCAAGAGAGGGGTGAAAAGTTGCATTAGGAAGGCCCTATATGGATGACATGTGGCATCCAGATCTATCTAGGGAATTGGGGCTTGTTGAGGCTAGTGAGAGAAGAGAAGGATTTTCACGTATGATGTCGATCGGAATTTCTCTGTCTGCTCGTCAGCTTCAGCAAGATATGGCTGGGAGGTTATTCATGGTGCTGCTCCCGTGATCTGCAGTAGAAATTAGATAGTTAGCTGTTACAGCGAAGGTTGCTGTAAATTCTGAGTTTCAGCGAGGGAACCAAATGCTATAGGAAGCATCCCCTCAAACACATCATTTGAAGAGGCTGGAATCTGAAATTTAGCATGTGTATGTGCAGAATTTTCAGAGAATATAACATCTCTACTAACAAAAATCTTGTGTGTAGCAGGATTGTAGAGACGATAGCCTTTGCTTTGTGAACTATATCCCACAAAAATGCATTTGAGTGCCTTATCTGACAACTTGTGTTTGAACTCCACAAGCACGTGGGCATATGCAACACAACCCAAAACTCTAAAATGGTCCACGAAAGGCTTTCTCCCATGCCATGCTTCATAGGGAGTGATTGTCTTCAAAGCCTTTGTAGGAGCCCAATTTAAAATATAGGTTGCACACATGAGGCCTTCCAGCCAAAACCTGTGAGGCAACTTCTTACTTGTGAGCATGCATCCCATTTCCATTGCGGTGCGATTCTTCCGCTCAGCTTTGCCATTCTGTTGAGGTGTAAGCCTCACTGTAAGTTGATGCATGATGCCTTTTTCTTTCAAAAATGTCTCAAATATTCGAAGTGTCTGCACCTTGAGTGCTGTCTCATTCTCAACGATAGCCACAAAGTGTTTGAAATGCATAAACACTTCTAATTTTGCCTTGAGACCATAGACCCAAGTGTAGTTGGTGAAGTCATCTATGAATGTAAATAAATAGAGATAACCCCCAAAAGCAGCTGTCCTCATGGGACCGCAGACATCATTGTGAATAAGCTGTAATTTCCGTGTAGCTTTCACTGCACCATCCTTTTTTAATGGAAGTCTATGCATTTTGCTAAGAATGCAGCCTTCACATGCATGAGGAGGAGGCAATTCCAAGGGAGGCAATGCATCAACCATATCATGCCTCTGAAGTGTCATTAAGCTGCCATAATTCATGTGCCCATACCTGGCATGCCATAACTCCGCATTCGCAGCAGTGGGAGTGCTAACTGATAATGCAAGATGGGATCTTTTTTCATATAGATCAAGCTGAAAAAGACCTCGATACAAAGTGCCAGACAACATCAAAGCATATTCATTTTCTATGTCTCTGACTGCACACTTGTGATCATAAAAAACAACCTGAAATCCTCCTCTATTGAGTGAGGACACTGAAAGTAAATTCTTCTTTATCCCTGGCACATAGAGTACATCTGAAATTCTGAAATCTGTGCCATCAGTGGATGTGAGAATAATGTCTCCCACTCCACACACTGAATAAGAAGGATTATTCGCACAAGTTACCTTCTTCTTGGTGGGTAAAGAATGCAGAGTTACAAATAGACTCTTCTTGGAAGTGATGTGCTTTGAAGCACCACTGTCAAAATACCAAGTATGAAGTGTCTCATCAACACTAAAGGAGCATTCATCCTTTGAAGGATCGTAACTGCGAGTCAAGAAAGCATATGGGTCATCATCTTTAGTGGCTGTAATATCAGAGCTACCCACTGAAAAATATGAAGTGCAAGATAGAAAGGCATAGTGCTCTTCAACCAAGTTGGCTGCAACATCTCCTCCATCATGAGAATGTGGAACTGATGCATCTTACACAGCCATACTGGAATCCCTTTTCTTCTCTTTGGCTACACGCTTCTTGCACTCTCTAATATAATGACCTGGCTTTTTGCAATAATGACAGATGCCCTTCTTTTTCTACTTATTTGTATCACCCTTTGCCTTATAAGAAGGCTGTCCCCAGAATCAGCTTTATGCTGATGTGTGGGCTGATTGGCATGTGGCTTTTACTTGGGCTTGAACTTGGAGAGCATAGCATGCTCGCCAGCCTGGGTTGCCATATTTCTACGAGTTTGTTCCTCCTGCAACGGAAGTCCTACCAACTCGTGAAAGGAGAGAGGATTGCTGCCCCCCCTTAGTGACAAATTCAGCGAGGTGGAAACCAAGATAGGACTCATGAAGAGAGTTCAGAGTGGTGGTGATCATCTCTGAATCCGGAATGACTTCATCAATATTGATGTCTGCCAACCAAGATATTGCGAACCATGAAACTCCACAAGGAGTAGTTGGTGCCATCCAACTTATCCTCCTGTGTGAGAACCCGGAACACCTCATTGGAGTTGTTCTGAGCCATTTATACCAGAAAATATCAAAAAATACAGCAAACTGACCAAGTGAAATCCCTTCCTGGGATATAAAATGCACAAGTAAAATCTGCAAAGAAAAATCTGCCCACAGTGACAAATACTATCACAGCCTGTCAAAGGCTCAGAATGCACTTCAATTATCCTGCAAATGCTCTCCAATGTCACTTAAAAATACCTGCAAAACTTGCCAATGTTTGCAATGTCACTCAAAATGAGTCCAAAATTGCTTGTAATAGTCCCAAAATGCTTGTACACTTCCAAATTGCATTAGAATGCCAAAAGCCCCAAATTTTTCAGGGAAGTTGCTTCCAAAAGAGGGCAAATTGCCTGAAAGCCCCAAAAATGCAAGAAATTGCTGTGTAAAGCAAAAAGCCCCTAATTTTTGCAAGAAATTGCAACTCAAAAAGGGGCAAATTGATTGAAAGCCCCAATTCGCAATTTATTTGCAAAAGGAGTAAATTCTACTACCAATGTGTCCAAATGAAAATTCCCAAGTGTTCAAATGTGACTCAAACTGAGTCCAAAAAACCTGCAAAGCTCCTAGATTGCTCTTCTTTGCAATGTCTATCCAAAAATTGCACAAGAGCACTTCAAAAAATGCAATGTGCCTGCAAAGATCTCAAAAGCCCCAATTTCTCTGCAAAGAGAAGAACTTGTAAAGCAAAAACCTGCAAAGTAATCATGCAAGAAAGGTACAAGGGCCTGCAAGATGTACGGAAATCCATATTGTGTACGGATTTGCAACAACGGTACGGACTGCTAATGCACAACGGTACGGAAGGCTGTCAGTTGTACGACACAGGTACAACAAATGTATTGGCTAGAGCTTCGACGCTAGTGCAGGCGTACGGATAGCAGCGTGGGCTGCTGTATATCTGTACGGAAGAGCTTGCGGGCAAGGAGCAGGGTCTTACTGCTCTGATACCGAATGTTAGACAAAGAGAGAGTGAGAGAGCAAGAGAGCTGAACGTCAGATTGCGATAGATGAAGTGACTGAATACAACAAGAGGGAAAGGTTTTGTCTAAGTGACAAAACCTTACCCTTCACTAACCATAGTTAGTGAACTAACTGTGGTTAGGGGGGGAAACCTTTAAAGAGGGAAAAGTGCCCCTAACCTACTTATTACATTACATTGGTCACTGCTAGAATATAATAATAATTCTAACATCCGAATCATCATGGCTCCCATAGTCACTTGTAGCCTCTCAAATCTCCTCGACTCCGACTCTGTCGCTGAAATATCACTCTCCCAGAAACGAGCTACATACATGGCAGTCGGTCTCACCAACGTGTCAAAAAGCCAACCCTTCGTTGGAGGGTCCTGGAACTGTGCCTGGAGGCATCGCCTCTCTAGTTGAGCTAGAGCACTCCGTCCTCATGTGAGTCATGCCGTACCTGCATGGGTCATTGTGAAACCAACGCTGCTAAAGACTACTCCCAAATATGTGTAAGACTACACTATCTCCACAGGCTCGTCATCACGGTATGTGAAGCTATGGCGACGGGACACTGCTCGCGAGGTATTGAAGATCATAACCTTAGTTTTCCCTAGGTTAACTGTCAAGTCTCTCTCTACAGAACATCTCCAGAGACTCTAGATGTTTTTGCAGTCCCTTTGCTGAGGATGATATGAGGGCTATGCCATCTACATACAGCAATATCTGCATCATCAGGTCGCCAGAAGCAAACCCTCTCCGCCTAGGCTATCGACAAAAGAGGTGATCTCGTCGATATGAAGCCCGAAAAGAGTCAGTAAGAGGGGGCAGCCTTGTTTCACTCCGATAGTGCTCTCAACCAAGTCTGATAGGCCTCCTTGGGCACGTACCTTCCCTCGCAGAGAGAGAAGTAGAAGTAGAATTTATTATCGTCTTCGGGGGGCCAAAAATGACCCATGGGACCTAATCCTCAGTACAAAAAATATCCTCCGATGTGGAGGGGTCAAGAGTTTTCCAGTTCTTGATGGTGCGAAAAAAGACAAGTGACAAAAGACCCCAACGCTGCCGGAGAGGCAGTGGAGAGAACTGATGAGAGCTGTGTGGTGTCTACCAGTATCTGCTGGTAATCATCCATGATATATGCATATCTGGGGCATTGTAGGGCTACATGTGCCTCTGTCTCGACTGCCTGTGAATCACAAAATCTGCAAACTCTGGCATGTCGTGGCAAATTCAGCCAAGCTCATTTCTCTATGGCCAAGGTATGTGACCGTGTGCGGAATTTGGCAATATTCCTGCGATAGAGAAGAGGCATGGGAGTGTTGATGTATGGCTAAGCAAAGGCATCTGATTTCATGAATGACGACTAGCATAGAGGATTTATTTGATCTTGGTAGTATTCTAACTTGGTCTTCCTTTCTGCTGTCAGCCATTGAGCCTGTAGGGTGCATAGTAAGGACAACTAGAATTCCTGTAGATTGACTTGTTCAGGTGGCATAGTTAAGTATGGTTCCACTTTCCATCTGCTGAACCATTTCCTTATGTCTGTCCCTCATCCTATACATATGATCTTGCTTTTATGGTTCTTTTGAAGTTTCATACTTGCTGTCCATGCTCTGTGTGGTAATCTGTCTGTTGGCATTTGTTGCACGTCCACTAGATATTGCATCACTCTGATCAATGCATGAAACTCAATTGGCCTCCTGCTTGTTTCCAAAAGGAGCACAGAGTACGGGGTAGTAGCCTTGACTCCTAGATGTCGTCGTAGGAATGCTTTTAATCTCATTCCATGTAGATGGAGAGATGCTGCCTCCCCATACTTCTACTCCGTAGAGCACTGTTTGGACCACATATGCATCAAACAACATATTCCGGATCTTCCAATTCTGGGTGTCAGTGTGCCTGCAATCATTTTCAAATTGATAGTAGTTTCCCCAACCTGTATCCAACCTTCTTTGTGCACATTGCCACCATCTGTGGTCGGCTGGTATGTCGATGCCTAAATATTTAAAGGTGTTGACATATTCAATGGGCAGCCCCGCAAAGCTGATAACAGGAAGGTGTTCAGGTTGAGTGGTACATACTGCCATCATTTTGGCTTTGGTGACATTTACGTGCAGCCCACTTTTATTGCAAAAGACCTGAAGTGCCTGTAGTAGTTGATGCATGGAATCAGAGTCATAAGCCAAAAGAACCACATCATCTGCATATAGAAGCAACAGTATTGTCCATATCCCGAGTGTGGGTCCTTTTCCCCTTCTTCTGCTGTAAATTCATTTATGAGTTCTTCTAACTTGTCAAAGATTCCAAACAGTGTAGGTAAGAGAGGACAACCTTGTTTTACCACCATATTTCTTTGAAATACAGCTGACAATCCATGCTCTTGTTTTAGTTTGCATGATACTTTCTCTAGGAGATGCCTACTCTTAGTGCCAGGGGAACTTTGAGGTCTTGCATTCTTTTCCATAGGCCACCTCTCGCGACTGTATCAAATGCTTTCTTAAAATCTACAAAAGAGCATGAAAGAGTTTTTCCTTTGAGTCTGCTTTCATCCATGAGTACTCTTAATGTGACCAGATAATCTGCAGTCCTATGCTCTTTACGGAAGCCTGCTTGTCCAATGGCCCTCTTCTTGGCCTCTTTTGCCCAAGTGCTGATTTTTGCTTCAAGCACCGTGCTAAAAAGTTTAGCTAGTGTGGAGCTAACCATTATAGTCCTGTAATTGGTGAATGAATTTTTGTCTCCCCCTTTGAATAGTGGTTGAACCCAATTCTCTTGCCAATCAAGAGGAAAGCCATGATGTAGAGCATTTGTCAGTGTGTGTGATAGCCAGTGTCGTGTCCTATCTTTTGTCCATTTTAAGAGTTCAGCACACATGTGCATGTGGTCAGGGGCCTTTCCATTTGCCATCTTCTTCAGCCCTGCTTCAATGTCCTCAAAAGTGAAACGGTTGACTGAAGCATATGACAATTCTTCATTTCCCGTGTCTTTTGCATTGGCATGGTTATAGAGTCTGATAACATACTGAAGCATTTCCTCATCTGATATATTTCCCATGATCTTTTTCTTTTGTCTCTTAACCTGTTTCCACTCCTTTCTGGGATTCTTGATGAAGGCGATCAAATCAGATTTTCCCTTTCTAGAATGTAATTTCTTTTTTTCTTCCTTGTGAGGGCATTGTATTGCTTCTCCTTCTGCCTATGGAGGTTTGCATCAGAAATATGTTTCAGCTCATTGCGGAGTTTCTTGCATTCGTCATCATACCATTTCTTACATGGCAGCCCTTTATGCATTTTTTCCCTGTCTTGAGGGATTGCTCCAAAAACCTGTGTTGCCGTATCAAGGACCACCTCTCTGAGGGCTTCCCATGTAGGTGTTATTGCCAGTGCATTCAGCTTTGCATCCAATGTGATGGCATATTCTTCCTGCTTGTCTTGGTCTATTTGGAAGCCCCTTGAATTGGCTGCAAATTTCTGCACTTCTGTTTCAGTGTGGATACCAAGAGTCATCCATATTGGGAGATGGTCTGACTCCGGATATTTATCTCCTATCCTAAAAGTTTCTCTGACATGCAGAGCATTGACATGTGCGAGGGCATAGTCAGGGACACTATGTCCCCCGGTAGCGGAGAAACATGTCATCCTGTTAGTCAGTGGAAAGAGTTGCATCCCATTCAGAACTGGCATGTGCAGTCTGTTTATCATACATCTGAGTGCTCTTCCTTGTGCATTGATGGTATCATCTTCTGAGGTTCTGTGCCATAAGGCATCTAACTCAATTGCATCTTCTTTGTCCAGTTCATCATGCATGATAGGTTGAAATTGCAACTGTCCAACTCTAGCATTGAGGTCTCCCATGATTATTACCGTGCCTAGTTCTTTCAGTTCTGCAATGTCTAGGCATAGTGATTCAAATGCCTCACTTGAATCTATTCCGTTCCCGGCATAGAAAGGGGATTCATGGTGAGGTATATAGCATCCTGCAAGGAAGAGGGGGCATTCACCAAATTCCAGTTTCAACCACATAAACCTCTTGTATTTATCAGCTCTGTACATGCTGATTTTTCCTGCTTAGTGTTCTTGGATCATGCATGCTACTCCTCCTTGGCCTCTCTTTCCGATTTGTTTTTGGTACACTGTGAGAGAGAGAGAGAGAGAGAGAGAGAGAGAGAGTTGGACTGTGTTGGAGGGGCCCCCAAGGTAGATCACAACAAAATACATGTTTCTTGCCAAGCTCTCTTTATTTCCTACATTTTCTAAAGCCTTGCCGACCGGTAGCCAAGAGCTACCTCCTTTGGATAACCCAACTATGAAGGAACCGAGTCAAAACATGATTCAGGAAGAAACAAGGAATTCACGACTAGATAGCTTCAGGGTGCTAAATGTCAGTGTGCCCACTAAAACCCATATGAAGGATTCAAAATACTCGACTTTCCCTAGCTTATACAAAAACATTCCTCTAATCTACTTACTTTAATGGTAGCTTATGAAAACACCTCTTCACATTTTGAAAATCTAGATAAATAATACTTACACATGTTCAAAAGAAAATTGAAGACAATCCTAGCTAACCTTGTAAGAAGCTCGCAAAGAAATTAACTATATCAGCATAAGAAGCATGGACGTTTTAAATTGCAACACCAAACTCCTACCTGAGTTTGGCCTCAACAAGATCACTCATGGCTTGAACAAAAATTTTGAAGGAGCAATGAGTCCCCATTTAAACAGGCATTTCCTGAAAAATGTCCGTATGACTCCTCGAGAAATCCAATCATTTGTTTCTATTTATAATGTGAAACCATTTATCACATCACAATGCATATTAGATTCAATTATTATGTGTTTGAGATGTGATAAATATTAATAAGATCCTTCAAAAAGGTGCTTAGAAAAGTCAAAAGGTAGACTCATAGCGCTGCGAAAAGGAAATCGACTAATATGTAAAGAGAGGACATACACAAGCAGCCTGATGCACATATAGTATCATGAAGGGCAACTGACATCTCATGGTGAGTATCGATGATTAGTCAAAAGGGGCAAAATGAAATGTATTTGTTGGACAGGTGCTCCCAAGAACAGATGCGGGGACAAGGGATCTGAATTGAAACCAAGTTTCAAACATTGTAAATGCTACCTTAAAGGTTCTATCACAGATGCCATGTGCAATTTACCTTGTAATTCAACAAAACAGGAAGATGTGACTTCCCATAAAGAGTATGTAACAGTCGATTCAAAAAGGGTAAGGCAGAGCCAAGCCTACCAACAACCTAAATGTCCATAAAGGGAAGAATCACACAGTTTAACAGCACAGATCATCAAAAAACCAACTGACAATCCATGGCATAAAGCTTAGTCAGAAGAATAAACCACAAGAGTGCACATTTTAGACATGGATACCTTGCCTATGAGCATGCAACTATCAAGCTATGCACCTCACAAAATCAATGTCTATTTCATACCAAGATAAAAAGAATTTGAGGGGAGCCATATACCTTTGCCATATTCTATTTTACAATCGATACAATTAAAAACTTTGCGTTTTAACAGATGAGATTAGTCACTAACATGGAAGCTCAATTGGACTATTACTAGTCCATGAGTTGGAAATTTACAGATTTGACACATACATGACAATTGATCTCGGCCTTGAGACACAAATTCTAAACTTTTTCAATACACTGAAGGCTCTAAGACAGGCCCACCACTTAGGATCTCAAATTCAAGCAACCATTTTTGTATATACTCACCACAGGTCACCAAGAATAACGCCATCCTATAAACCAATTTACATACTAGCTTCATTCAATGTAAAGACAGACACTGAAATACCTGCAGCTCAACTTTTGGCCTCTGCAGACATTGATTTATGAAGAACAGATGGAAGATCCTCGCCCTCAAACTTTTGCTGATTCCACAGTTGAGAATATCGTCCACCTTTTGACAAGAGAAAATCATGTGGCCCTTGCTCCACAACTGTGCCATTTTCCAAAACAATGATCTGCCATAGAAATGGAGAGGAATTTAGCAAAGACACAGTCCAAAAAAGGCACCATCATGGCCTGATGGATAGTTCCCACACCAAAAATTATCTGCACATTCTCACCTAAGAATTTTTGTGCCTCATGAAAACCAAGAAAGTTGTTTGCCATGATTGAAAACTTTAACAAGTGATTGCTGAAGATCTTCCTGCATGTGCACACACCATGCATGCGTGCGTGCACATGTGCGGACATACCTGTTTGCTTGTGCAAGGGTACATGTGGGCGTTTGCATGTGTGGTTCATGATCATGTTCAAACAGGATTTAATGGGCTATAAAGAATCTGCTCACAAGGAACTATGATCTGATAGGATTTTGAGATATACATCTAGATAAGGTGCCTAAAGTCATTGCATAAATGCAAAGCAGGCATGCTGCTTTTAACCTTAATATTTTTTCCCAGAGAAAATAACTTTCTATTAATACTTCAAGAAACAACCATCCAAATCAACAATCCATGTGGCACTGGTCGAATATGAAAAGAAGTGGAGAAACTGGCTGTCAACCAGCATGTTTTCAGAGAACCCAGTTACTACCTAGGGAATTTCTGAAACAGGTACCAACAACCATGGTGGGGGACTGTACATCCATCGAATACCTCACTCTCTGAATATATAAAAAGACAACTGCAGGCCAAGCTTTGCAGAACGTGCCCGCCTCTCAGCAGTGTCCGAGATCCCGATGTCCCATGCTCCCATACAGCACTCAGGGTGTAGATAATATCATTCCAAATGGCAGCAGTGACCGTGGCTGCTGGGCAACCTGCTGGCCTCCCATTACCAAGCTGCAACGGGCGACCTAGATGCTCCACGCAATGATGCTGGACACAGTCTCCCAAACCATGTCCTTTGGGGAAGAAACAAGATGTTTCCGGAAGGAGGAGTCGCACCTTGAACATTGATCTGGAAGAGCCTGCCTAGATCTTGAAGTGGGGTGACTCTGTCAATGGAGAAGGCATGACCCCCTTTCATCAACCAAGCTGGCATACCCCAGGTGAAGTCCCATTGCATCCTCTACATCCTAGCCACAATCTGAAAAGCCACTTGCCAAATCCTCTGTGCTTTAAGGCAGATCCATAGACAGCACGGAATCATTTGGAGGTGCAGGCCAGGGGCTAGGTCCCACACGTGATCAAAATCTGGATATGGCTCCTCCAGCATATTACTCAATCCAGTGTCACTCTCGCGATCGCATATCCGGGTGACCACTTCCAGAAGAGGCGATGACCAGTGTGTGTCATGTATGAGAAAAAGCGCACCTCCACACATCTCTTAGAGTACCCTACTCTGGACGGCCAAAACTACTCACCCGGATCCCACTATACTTCGCGCAAGGCTCGCCCTCCCACAACCAAAGCTGCCATCGTGACCCATCCTGACCAATAAACCAGTCCTTGCCCAAGCATTCCACTACTCCGATCCTCTCCCACTCCAATATTTGCCTGAGCCCTTGGTTCCGTAGCCTTCTGAAAATCCAAGAGAAGAACTGTGATAGGCCGAGACTCCTCCCGGGCCCACCAATCCACTACCTCCCAAAAGGTGAAGATGTTGTCTAGGATGCTACACTTACGAACAAAACCTGTTCAAGTATAATGAATGATATCAACAAGATGGGGGATGAACCGCAAGATGGACAGGGCAACATCGGATATCCGAACGATCTACCTCTTTTGGGATCTGGAAAATCCAGCCTCGATTGAGTGACTAAGGGCAATCAAAAATCTCTTGGAAGGCATCTTCAAGGGATCATGAATGCACTCCCAAAAGCACTTGAAGAAAGCCGGGGTCACGCCATCCTCTCTTGGGAACTTCTGCAATGGGAGGGCCTTTGAGGGCCTCCAAGAACTCCTCATCATTGAACAAGGCATTAGCTGTCTGCTCATGCCCTGAGAGATAATAGCCAAAGTATGCACCCACATAGAAGCCTGAGCTATAAGAACTTGTGGGACCTCCTTCTCTGACAAGAACATCAAGCAGTAAAAGGCCATGGTGATCTCCAAAACCTCCCAAGAGTCCGAGTGGATCTATCCACCATCACCGCGTAGCCACTGGAGCTGTGTCCCCGCTAATTGTGGCCCAATCGTCTAGAAGAATTGCCTGGTCATCCTATCGCCCTACTGAGGAGTGGTAAGAGAACTCTACTCTGTGGATTGTTGTGGCTTGAATGTCAAACCGCGTGCTCTCACGTCCGTCCACAAGCCAATGGAAGCCAAGTCTCACCTCAGTGCTCTTTCCCTCTCATAAAGGGAATGCTGCCTCTGCAGTGCCTGTAACTATAGCTGCTCGCTACTCCTTTGGATTGCTGTTCTTGCCCTGTTGGCCCAACCATCCTAGGGATGGCATGCCAAGCTACTGCCAAATGCCTGCTAAGGCCTGTTGAACTCCCTCCTCCTGTAAATAGGGCATCGTGGACCCCCCCCCTAGAAGGGGGTGAAGATCCTTGACAAGGCTGCTTTAAATGAAGCACTATCGGATATGACGTGACATCGTTGTCCTGGCTCTAATTCAAGCACTATTAGAATATGATGTGACATCGTCGTCTTGGCTAAAATACCTTTTTTTTTTTTTTTCAAAGAAAGGAACCTTCTATTAATGCTTGAAAGATTCATACAACACAGCAGCCCCGAAGGTGCTGAGTATGGAAAAAACCGAAAAAGGCTGAAAGAAAGAAACCGGCCTGTTCTAGAGACTGCCTAGGGGATCTCTGGAACTGGGGCTAAAAGCCAAGTGGGGGGACTATACAGCCAACGAATCCCTCGCGCAGTGAAGATGTAGAAAACACCTGCAGGCCAAGCCTTGCAGAAACGAGCATGCCTCTCAATAGTTGCCCTGGAGCCTGGAGTCCCACACTCCCAGGTGGACCGTAGAGTGTAAATGATATCCTCAGATGGCAACTAGGGTAGCCGAGGGTGGAACTGGGTGCTCACCCATCACCAGACTGCAGCGAGCCACCCAAATGTTCCAAGCCGTGATGCTGGCTACCACCTCCCAAACACTATCCTCCTTAGGAGGAGGAGGAGGAGGAGGAGGAGGAGCTAGGTTGTCAGGAGTGGCTGAAATAGGCCTCCAGGTCCTACACGGAAGAAGCCGCTACCGTGGTGCATCAATATCCTCAAGGGAACACCAATACGAAAAAACTGCCCCAACCATCTGCTGTCTCTCCAAACTTGAAGTCCTTCCTACCAGGACTCAAGAATGGCTAAGTCAATCTCGCCCACCCGCTGCCCTGCCCCTCGCAGATGCGCTAGGGCGTCAAGCCTTGCCTCTGTCTCCATAGGTAGTCGGCTCCAATGGCCAAAGGACCCTGCTGGACCACTGTCCCACTGTGCCCAACCAATGTGAGTCCCCTGTCCGAGCATACGCCCATCCTGATCTTTGGTCTCTGGGTGCCACATAAGGGACTGGCGCTCAAACTCCTCTCTGCATCTGGGCGGAGCACGGATGAGACTCCCTGCCAATCTCTCTGTGAAAGGCTCCTCAAGTCTGCTGCATAAGTCCTGCGAGACTACTGTCGAAATGTGATCCCAAACTAGCTCTCGGGCCACAAGACCAGCTGGGGTCATCCTCTCCGTCTGAAAGAGCTGGCTGTAAAAACCGGTGGTCATGTCCAGAATCTCCTGCGGGTCAATGTGCATGATGCCTTGTGAGTCCCATAGACGCTGTAGCTATGTGCCTGCCGATCAAGGCCCAGTGGTCTGAAAGAACTACTTCGTCATCCTGTCCCCCTGCTGCACCCATCGGGCCCGGGAGGAGTGATAGGAGAACTCAGCCTGCCGCAACTCCGTGTCCTGAAGCTCGACATGAGCGCTCTCAAATCTGTCACCAAGCCACTGAGAAACTGGGTCCTGCTCCCTGAGCCTCTCGATGGAAGCGAGGTCTCTCCTCAAAGCCCGCTCACACTCCTCAAGGGTCTTCCTCCGCCTAAGGGCATGAGCTTGCAACTCCTCACTGCGCCTCTGAATCGCATTGGCCACCCACGCAGCGCAGCCCTCACACGGTGCCGTCTCCGACTATTCCCAAACCCTTGCCATGACCTGCTGAATCTCCTTGTCCTGTAGGAGGTCCTCTGAAATGCAGACCCCCTTCTGGGGACGACCTTGGCGGGGCTGATCCAAGTGAAGTACCACTGGAGAGTGGTTTGACATCGTGGTACCTGCCAGAATCCCGATAGATCCACCTCTCTGTAGTGCCCAGTCCCCAACATAGAAACGGTCTAATCTCTCTAGCAATCCATCGTGTCTCCTCTGTCCAAAGGAGAAGAGAAGGCTGCCAGGTGTCCTGCTGAAATTTGGCTCTCTCCACGGGTCTCTGCCATTGATCATGAAAATGAATTGCTCCCAAGTGCTACACTTTGTTGCTAGCATCTCAAAGAACGAGGCTCTGCCCTGCTTTCCTTCCCCAAACTCCAGGTTGTTGAAGTCACCTCCAACAATCCATAAGTCTACATCCGGAAGACACTTTGATAGCCTCCTCTAAAAGGCCGGTCAGTGTTGTCTACACGTTGGGGCATACACGTTCAAGATCCCGATCCTGGACTCTCCCGTCCGAACTCCCATCCAAACTGCCTGTCCTAGAATGAGCTCGCCCTGATCGTAGACCTCTGGAGCCAAAGTCAGTGAGACTAAGATGCAGACCCCTCCGCTCCATCCTATCGCAAGGGACCACTCCTCTAGACCTCTCCCTAGGAGAAGGTGATGGCGTCGTCTAATTGTCTAAGGCTGAAAACATGTGCTCCTGAATCATAAGGATGTCCACTGCCCGCCCTACCATTGCCCTCTGCAACCCCTGCCGGAGTATCAGGTACTGCGGCTGGCTACGAACACGGTCGTGGAGCCCGTGTACGTTCCAACTCACTATGGTCCAGCTCATGAGGACAAGGGAGTCGGGAACAAGGCTCTCCTGTGAGTGGGTGCCTGTCCCAGAAAGACTACCTCGTGTGATTTGCCGAGGGTTTAGAGGATGAGTAGTCAGTGTCTGTGCGTCGCCGTACTAGGGTGGATACCGGCTCAATACCGATCTTCCGTGCCCACTTCATCATGAAGGAGGATTCCACCCCAAACAGCTCTGCACACTTCTGGAGGGGCCAGAAGTGTGCCTGCTCCACCTTTTCCTTCAGCAGCAATCTTATAACTCCTGACGCCAAACCGGCTCCTCGCGCGTGAAGCTCAACTAAAAGTTCACCTCCGTGCCATAGGCGTACCAATCTAATTCCCCAAAATAGCATCAAACACCTCCGGGGACCATTTCTCCAACCCTGTGGAGGCAAACGAAAATCTCCAAACGGGGTGTGTCGGAGATCCCACTGCATTGATCAAACCCCCGTTCTGGGGCTGAAGGACCATGAGCGTTACCTCCAATGGTAGAGGGTATGAGTCCGGAACCTCTACATAGTTCCAGGGTCCTAACCTCTAGAAGTCCCGCGGTAAGGGACGCCCAGGCTGGAGGTTGGGAGCCACTGACTGGGAAGACGAGCCTCGTCCCTCAAGATCCCTCCTTGAACGGACCTACTGCTGTGATGAGGAAGTAGAAGGGGGCATCATCGTTCCCTTGCCAGCTGGTAGGGGTGTCAAAGCGGAAGAACCTGCTGCTGAAGTGGAGAGGGGGGCGATGGGAGAGGGAGCGGTAGGGACGCGGGGGATAGAGGGAGGGGGGCGGGTAGTAAGGGTGACCATAGAAGGAGGGGCTAAGGGAGGGAGAGGCAGTCAATAGAGCGAGCGAGAAAAAGCGAGCGAGCCCAAAAAAGCGAGCGACAATTAGTTGAAGTGGTTGGAAAATCAAGCAAGCAAAGAAAGAATCTAAGTTTTTTATAAAATAATTGCTTGAAGTACAAAGTATTCAAAAAGGTGGTTATCTGTCACAAAATTTATATTCTGATGCGCACAAGTTTTTTAGATGGTACAAAAAGGCATGATATTCATCTAAATCATGCCTTGTCATTTGATTTGATATGTAACATTATGCCATTTATATTTGATAATCAAAAGATGCAGGGATGTTAAAAACTCATTTTTTGGGCCAAAACAATCAAATGTTGACATCTTGCCAAAATATAGGGATGTGAAAATGTCCTCTTTTGGGCCAAAACAGGGAGCGCGTTAATAATTGCTTGAAGTACAAAGTATTCAAAAAGGTGGTTATCTGTCACAAAATTTATATTCTGATGCGCACAAGTTTTTTAGATGGTACAAAAAGGCATGATATTCATCTAAATCATGCCTTGTCATTTGATTTGATATGTAACATTATGCCATTTATATTTGATAATCAAAAGATGCAGGGATGTTAAAAACTCATTTTTTGGGCCAAAACAATCAAATGTTGACATCTTGCCAAAATATAGGGATGTGAAAATGTCCTCTTTTGGGCCAAAACAGGGAGCGCGTTAACGCGCTCCCTGTTTTGGCCCAAAAAAGGACATTTTTAGATCCCTGTATCTTTTGATTTACAAGTCCAAACGGGGTCATGTTACATATCAAATCAAATGGCAAGGCGTACTTTAGACGATTATCATGTCTTTGTGCACCATCTAGTAAAATTTAATGCACCAAAAAATGAATTTGTGAGCAATTTACTGCATTGGTAAGATTAGTGGGAGGTAAGAATAAATCATTAGGGAAGGATATTTTTGTAGTAACAAAGAAACATGGGTTTTGTTCCAAGAGTGAATAGAGTTAAAAAACCTAAGCATTTACATATGCATGGAATCTAGACTAATCCATGCAAGGAGTCCTTGGAAAGATGATCTCAATTACTCTAGTGGAAGGAGAGAACTTGATTGCAGTAGGGTTTGTCTTTGATACAAACAATGACTTGGAAGTTAAACATACAAACTGTCTCATGGATGATGTGAAATTAGTGTTAATGGCTTTAAAGTTATATGCATGTTTAACCTTCTAACATTGAGGGAACATATGCACTTTTGCATAAGTTATTATTTTTTGCTACTAAAATGGGGGATTTATAAATCTTTCATTGTTTTTTATCGCTCGCTTTTTTTGGCTTGCTCGCTTTTTGTCGCTCGCTTTTTGGTAATCCTCAGGGAGGGAGAGGGGGTGGGGGGAATCTTGGAGGGGTAGGGGGAAGTGAAGAGGAAGAGGGGGAAGGGTCTAGGGGGGAGGGGGAGGGGGGGGAGGAGCAGGGATAAGAACGACCTCAGGCCCCCCCTACTGATCAAGCTCACCGGGGCTCTAGGTCGGCTCCTCCGCGGCCCCCGTCAGGCTAGCGTCTGTGGCTTCTGCCATTGCCACATCTGGAGCTCCTGGGGCTCGCTGCTGCTGCAAGGGTGGCTGCGGAGGCTGAACCTCTGAAGTTGGAGGACTGTCTAGATGGGCGGTGGCCCCTGTCGCTGAAGGAGGTGGCTCCTGATGTTCCTCCTTCGAGGCCTCTTGGTCAACCCTATCCCTCTCTCTGCGATTGGCCCTCTGCCTGCGGCGCTTGCGGGCCTACTTGCTTGTTTTTTTTTTCTTTTTAACCTGGGTCCAATCCCCTTCTGAGGGAGTAATCCAAGGGGTGAGATACTCCTGCTGCTCTTGCCTGAGAGGACGCTAGGCTCGGACTTGCTAACTCTGTCTACTCTGCGGAGTGGGCGGGGGAAGGTGCACGAGGGAGGCCACTAGGGCAATCTCTAGCGAGGTGACCCATTTGTCTGCACCCAAGACACTGGTCTGGTAACCCAAAAATCTCCACCCTCTGGCGAAGTGTGCCCTCTTCAAGGGTCTCGAGAAGGATCAACTCTGGGAGGGACTCTGGGCCCTCAACCACCAGTCTGATCCTGGGGACTCCATATCTGCTAGAACTGAGGCGGCCGACTTTGACAGGGACTCGAGCACTGTGCCAAATGCGTGACCAATGGAAGGGAGGGTGGCCCAAAACTCCTTGGGGAGCCCTGGGAAGCGGAGTGTAACCGGGGAACGTGGAACATGGTGTGTCGTATCCATGTCCTCCATTGTGAACCCATGATACCAAGGAAAGAGGTAAACAAGATGTGGGCCAAGGAGGATGGGGCTCTGCTCCACAAGTATCAAGGCAGTGTCGGGGGAGCTCAATTAGATGAGGAAAACGCCTCGTCCATAGATGGTGACCTCCTGGATGTGGTCTCCCTCCAATGCCAAGCTCGCCTGGATCCACTCACACACCTGTCTTTGTGTAGGCGTGAGGCCCACAATTCTGCTCACAAGCGCCGTGTCCTGGAGGGACTGAACTGCATGCTGTACTTGTTGCTTGTCAGCTGGGGAAAGAAGAACCTTAACGGCCTGGGATTCGAGGGTGCTGCCATAGAGCTCATCTGGCCAGACCAAGGGTCACCACCAAGGTTTTCTTTCGCCTTGACAAGCACAAATGCTTCCGCTACAAGGAGGAAGAAGAAAAAGGAAGAAGAGCGTCGAAGGGGGAGGCGGAGATGAGGCGGGGTGAAGAGGGGTAAGGACGGAAGTGGAAGGAGGGCAAGGAGGGCAGAAGGCGGAGAAGGAGAGGGGGGACGAGAAGGCGAGGAGGGAGAGAAGGCGGAAAGGAGAGGGCAAGAGGGCAAAGAGGAGGCGGGAGAGGGGAGCCGGCATGGGGGGAGAGGAGGAGGAGGTGGAGAAGGCAGAGGGGGGAGGTGGTAGGGGTGGCAAGAGGTGGCAGAGGGGCGGCGGAAGGAGGCGAGAGGGGCAGCGGGGGAGGCGGGCGGGACAGCAGAGAGGGGAGGAAAGGAGGGGGAGCAGAGGAAGTAGAGAGGGGAGGCAGGGGAGGCAGTGGGGGGGAGGTGGGGAGATGAGGCGGGAGAGGTGGAGAGGGTAGGCGGGAGGAGACGGGGAGGGGGGGCGGAGAAGGTAGAGGAGAAGGTCAGGCGAGGAGGCGGCAGAAGAGATGGGGGAGAAGGGGGGGCCATGGTGGAGGAGGAGACGGGGGAGGCTGTGGGAAGGAGGAGATGGCGGGGAGGGGGCAGCGGGAGCAGCCAGGTGCAGCAGCCTTCCAGGGGCGGAGACTGGCTAAAATACCTAGGGTTCCACCTTTCTGCATTGCCTAATCCCCCACATAGAATCTGTCAAGTTGCTCCAGTAGACAATCATGCCTCTTACGTGTGGAATCTGCAAGCAAGACTCTCTTATGTGTGGAAGCATATGTGACTTCGGTGTGGGTCTGGACAGAAAGTAATCTGTATTTGTGCGATGGCAAGCCAAAGGCATAATTGACTCTATGCCCACATTCATGGCCCAATGCATCAAGGAGGTCAAACTTGGTCGTGGAAGCACCTTGGTGAAGATATCTGCCAAATTATCTTGTGCCGGAACATAAGACAAGTGAATATCCCCTATTGACTTTTCTCTGACATAATGATAATGAACCTCGATGTGTTACCGCATGCCTAAAACAATGGATTGCGCGCCAATGGCTAAATTACTATAATTGTCAGGGTACATAGTGGTGGGAGATGTTTGGCTAGGTCTCATTGATGGCGCACGTCTGGATGCACACAGGCTCTAGCACACGAGGTCTCGTTGATGGCGCATGTCGCACGGGTCTGAGTGATGCCTTCAGCCCTCGGAATTTGGTGCCACAGCCCTCGGGATTTAGACCAGCCTGCGCCAATTGAAAAGCCAGCAGAGTTTGACGATGGTCTGTACCTGCTTGCAGCCAGAAATTTCTCACGTGCTTGGAGCTGGGATTCGTTGCAGCCAGCAATTGCTCACGTTCTGCCTACGCTCACATGCATCGTTCGGCAGGATTTGGCATTGACAGGAGTGTTGACAGATTTGCATTGGCTGGGCAGGATTTGGCGTTGACAGTTTGATGTTGAAGCTAGTTCTGAACAGGGCCCTAGGAAGGTGCTCTAATACCAATGTAGAGAAGGGGAAGGGACAGATTTGGAGATGGGGAGAGAATAGCAGAAGGAAGGAGAAGAGAGGAGAGGGGGAAAGAGAGAGGAAGAGAGAGAAGGATGAGGGATAGAGAGATAGAGAGAGGGAGGAGAGAGAGAATGTGAGAGTAGGCAGCAGGAAGCAGGAAGGAGGAGGGAGAGTAGATAGGATTAGATTTCACATCAAAAAAAGGTACATAGTAGGGGGTGGATGGAGACTTATATAGTCCCTCCACATTTCCCACCTAAAGGGCCTCTAACTTGGCCTCTTTTTCCCCTTCATTACAGAGAGCAGAAGGCATCCAGGTTTGTTTTGGGGGGTTGGTTGGTTTCTTGGTCTATGTACACAGCCCAGGAAGAAGCTAAGGGCCGTGAGGTGAGGGGTGACAGTGGAGGAAGGTCCCGTGAGGCAGCTGTGCTAAAAGGGAAGCGGGGAGGGGGATCCTTGGCCTATGTACACAGCCCAAAAGGAAGCAAAGGCCCCAAGGGGAGGGATGAGAGCAGAAGAAGGCCCTTATGTTGGGGAAGAGCAGGGGCAAGGAGAGGGAGATTTTCACATTCACAGCCTAGAAGGAAGCAAGGGCCCCGAGGGAGGGATGAGAGCAGAAGAAGGTCCACATATTGGGAAGGAGCCAAGGGGATGGTGGGGCGTTCTTCTTAGCCTATGCACACAGCCTAGGAGAAAGCAGGGCCCTGAGGGCAGGCCTGAAAGTGGAGAAGCTCCCAAGTTGGGTGAGCTGAGCTGATAACAGTCACAAACCAGAGTCTAGGAAGAAGAAGTGCAGGGACCAGACGGTAGGGAGCAGAAGATGCAAAACAGGGAGAGCTAAGGGGTAGAGGCAAAGGAGCAGGAAGGAGAAAGCAAGGAAAGGGCAGGCGAGCTCACAATGTATCATTAATTTAGTTCAAATGTCTGAAACTACTTACCAACACACGAGTATCATCTTAGAATAATATAACATCACATGCTTCCATATACTGTGCAGAAACTTACCAACACATGACTATCAGCTTAGAACTCTGTATTACCACATAGCTTCCATATACGGTGCTGAATGAGACTACTGCAGCACCCAGCTCAAGAACATGACACGCAGCAGTCCAAGGCTTTTGGAAAAGAAAGGGCCATCTAGACGTATTCAACAGTGAGAAAAGCTCCATGGTTAAGCTGAAAGTACTGTTGGATATTAAATTGGCCTGCAAGCAGCCTCTTCTAACCACCAAAAAGTAGTTCTCTATCTCAGAGGAAATCGAGGATAATATCAAAACTTTTGCAAGGTGCTAATAGCCAATAATGAATGATAGACAAATAATGCATTGCCTTCATAATGTTTATAAAGAGGCGTCACATTGTGAGTAATAACTTATGATAAAGCAAACAAGTAGGACATATATCACTGATCATCGCAGTGGGCATTCCACATCTTTGATGCATGGCATCATTTGCTCCCATGACCACCAAGAGGTTAGGGGCAATTGGAGATATTTTTGTTCTCCATCGCTGAATCATTAATGATAAAAGAATGAGCACATACAAATAGGATATAAACACAGATAATAGCAGTGGGCATTCCACATCTTTAATGCGTGGCATCATTTGCTCCTGTGAACAATAGAGGTTATGGGCAACGGAGATATTTTAGTGAAACTTTAGGATCAAAGCAGCAATGCCTAGCATTGAATGGATGGTTGATGATGATGATGGAGCAAGTAATATCTGACACTCTAGAGGACATGCTATTATTACGATCAAGTCATGAGATCTATGGGTAAAGCTTCTCCACCAATCTTACAAGTTGAAAGGGACTAAGGTGTGGATAGCCGAGGAACTTATGCGAACTCAGTTGAAGAATAAGGCAAGAATAAGGCAGCAGAACTAGCCAAAGTCAAGGCTGCTAGGAAAGATGGGAAATGGACAGTATAACGTGAAGGCATAACAATAATCAAAGACTTTAAATCTACACCAAAAGACTCTCAGTCTTAAACTGATGTATCGCCAATCATGGTTTTCAGAATACTATGTAGGTATTCTAAATAACTAGAGCTTCTTTTTGCACTCCTTGGGAGCTGCCATGTGCCCTCCCTCAGCAGATGTACTAGATGGTTTTTGCCTGTCCCATAGACCTATTGGTCTCCCGTGGACATTAATAGAGTTTCTTCCTTCCTTCCTTCCTTTCTTTCTCCTGCACTGAACCAGCGATGATTAAAAGAATGAGCAAGAGATATCCTCCTTATAGGCTCCAACAGATGTAGTTCATGTATATATATATCTCTGAATCCAGGAACACGCCCAAACTCATTCTCTAAAAACACAACACATAGTGCAGTTTCAATCTCACGATGGTCACTCATAAGGTTGAAAACCATAAACTCCATCACGCATAGCATGGACTAACTACTATGACATTGCCACTGACGTCATCAGCGCCCAACGGTGGATGTGGACCATTTGCTCTCACACGTACAAATCCACACATCCACACATACTTGAGCATCCATTTATACGAAGGTCTTGTACTGAGTCTCTGTCAGCACTGCGGAGGTGAAGTGCGGAGGTGAAGGGCAGACTCAGCTGTGACAAAGGCTATCTCTAAAGGAGAAGGCTAATAAAAAAGCAGTCCACAGTCTCTTCATTCAGCTACAACTGTCGTTCATGTTGTACTAACATTCAAAGGAGTTTGGAGTTGCAGACCATAAATTTGAAGTATGGACACTTAGCACATAGTTTTCTGTGTTATGCTTGATCAAGTCAAGGCACAAGAAGAATACATAATTTTTAAATTATTTACATTCCTTTCAAGAGCTTTATCAATAAGCAAGAAAATGAGCAGATAACACATATGCTGACTTCTGAGGAACTTGCCTCATCACACTGCATGGCTGTGGTCAGACGATGTGCAACAAAAATGGCAGTTCGATTTTGCGCCAGCGATCTGAAGGTTGAAAGGATCTCTGCCTCTGTAGTGCTGTCTAGTGCGCTAGTTGCCTCATCACAAAACCTATACAGCCAGATTTCGATTCCAATGGGTGAGCAGATAAATGACTGCATGTTTCACAGAATGGCCACGATCCATACCCAAACTATATAGAAAAGAGATGCTACACACATTGAGAATAAATATGTGAGTGCTTGCTGTTGTCAGATTCAAGAGTAAGGCTGGCACAAGAGCAAGTGCTTGCTATTGTCAGATTCAAGAGCGAGAGTAAGGCTGGAACAAGAAGGGAAAATACATTATTGGTGATGCTTTTAGGAACGCCCTTGCCAAAGCAACACGCTGCTTCTCTCCACCACTCAGCTGAAAAAATAACGTACACCACAAAGTTTACACTTAGATATGAGATGTTAATAAACCAGAGATGCTGCCATTATAAGGAGAACTATAACAGCACAAGAGTTTGGCAAACTTCAGTTGACACAGAAGTGCAACAGTAAAGCGTGTGGAGAGGTCAATTAATTCTCAATACCTTCAGACCTCGTTCTCCCACTTGCGTGTCGTAGCCCTCAGGAAAAGTTAAAATGACATTGTGTATTGCTGCCAGCTTGGCTGCACTGTACACCTGCAGATCAGTAACAGCTGAATCAACCGCAGTTGTCAACATTTCATTGTATAATCCATGTACTGAGCCCAAGTTATTTCCAACAAGTAATTTACAAGCAACCAGCGTTTGTAAAAACCAAAGATTTGACAAAGTAAAGCTTTATGATTGGAATGTGACACCAATCCAAAAGCAGGACCAGGTTATGTAATCTGTACCACAGAACATGCACTTGCTAATTATTATATGCAATTCAAAAAATGCTTACCAGACCTGATTTATTAAAACATAAGGGGGGGACACAAGCTGCTCGCGTATGATCTGCTGCGGCAAACATATGCGAAGTCCATAGCGAGTATTTTTTTACAGTGTGCTCATGTTGATCAGTCTGGTGGTGAATCTTCATAGCACTGGTGGTGGTCTCATAGACAGTGTAGGGTACATGTGCCATATCCACAGATCACAATCAGAGCTTCATGCTCATATCAATGTGTTCTTCCAAATTGGTTCTCAAGTGGCACAACAAGGTGCTTGCTTGTACAAGCTGTTTGAATCACTGTTGGTTGGTAAATCGAGGTAAAACAGAGATTGTCGCAGCAGTATTTCCAAGTTGGTCTTGAAGTTACTTTTCTCTAAATAAATTTCTATTTCAGGGGGAAGGAAATGCATATCAATAAATGAATGACACACGTATCTAGGCAATGATGGGCATAGAGAGAGATCACAAGATAGAAGGATAATAATGTTCTGGTGAATCTAGGCCAGAGAGATACAAATAGGGAGGATGCTTTGATGGAATAAATGTCTGCTGTTGATCCAACAAAATCAGTGGGACACGACAGTACCAAAAATTACAAGTTGCAGTTCTATATATAGCTATAAATGGCAAAGTTTTCAAGTGTATTGGCTCGTGATCAACCTTGCTTGGGTGTGAGATCTATGCTGATATGCATGCGAGAACCTACAGCTCAACAACCAGTTTTTAAAGCCCTCTTCAGCCCTTCCTTGAAGTCAAAATGTTCTCATTGAGATACTGGTCTCCTATCTTTTGTAAAAGCCATCTTCTCCTTTGGTTCATCTTTGCTAGAAAGACCTGGCTTGTCTATCCCTCAACATTACATCCACTCAAATTCACCATGTACCGATGCTTGTGTTTGATTGCCTCCATTTCCCTGCAAGCAAGACTATCCATGTCTATACTTACCAATTTAAGGAGGCAAAACAAGGTAGTAAAGATGTTCACAGACATTTTGAAACAACGCCAACCAGGTCGTCACTTTTGACCTTGTACCTTGGAGCAAGAATCACCCCCAATGCATAGGATCCCTCTTGTTTTGTACTATGCTTCCTGCTCTTTTGCTTCAGCATAGAGAGCCACTCTATTGACTTTGTTGTTGCCATCAACAGCCATTTCTTGCTTGATTGAGCTCATTGATCATCTCCTTGACCGCGGAGATGAGCATTGATGTTGTTGGAGATTTACTACATTTGTGCATGACCTTTGCAATGATTTCCTACTTTGCATTATCTTCCATATCCTGCATTTTTATTCCAAGGGCTGCAAGCTAAAGCTTAAGCTCTCTTATTTCTTGCTCCACGTAGTTAGATTTCTCCTATGCATTTGAGACGATCCTCCGTTTGTATGTCTTTGTGTGGGTGTCCTTAGGGCTGCAATGTCTGAGTATGAGGGCTTGCTTACTGGGGTTGAAGCTACAAATGTCTTCATCTTAAGAACTCCATAATGACCTATATAGGGCCCTCTGTCTGAAACTAACTACCAAGTTGGGCCAAGGGTTCAGCCCAACCTGGGGTGATAAAGCTAGCTGCTTTTGACCTGGAATGAACTTGGAGCAAAAAAACCCACAAGAGAGAGCTCATAGCGAAAATACATTATGCATGGCATGAACAAAAATGTCACGCAGAATGGGTCATCAAAAAACCTCAATACAAACTGAAAAGAAAACAAGAAAGAGGCTGAATCTTATTCCTGTTATAGACTTTGAGAAGAAGGGAAAGCCCCTCCATTCTTTGTGAAAAATATCCCTCTTGGAAGAGGCTGCCTGGGAAGAACCCTGCATGGTCACCCAACTAGCCATCAAAGTATGTATTATCAGTCCAAATACTGGCAATGGTGTGAGAGGGATAGACTTGAGATCCATCCAATGCCTCTGTGCATCTCGCTCTCCAGATATGCCACTCTGCAATACTCGCCAGTATCTCCCAAGAGGTATCCACATAAGCATGCACTGATTTGAAGGGGGAGAAGGGAATGCCATCCTTTTTTTTTTTTTTGGGGCAAAAAAGAGACTTCTATTACATAAGAAAGAAACTCGCTAGAGCAAGCTCTGTGCGGAAATACAACATGCTAAGCATGTAATAAAAAACACCTCAGAAGAATGAGGTAGAAAGAAACCAAGGCTGAGGCTGAAAATGCCAACTCAACCCTATAGAAGTCTCAGCAAGGAAGGGAGAGTCTCTCCAATCCCTGAGAAAAGTAACTCTCTTGGAGGAGGCTGCTCGAGAGGATCCCTGCATGGTCGCCCATATGGCCATCAGAGTGTGTACCGTATCTGTCCAAGTAGTACTGGCCAAGATCTGAGAAGGGTGAACCTGAGAACCCTCCATATCCTCAGTTCATCTGGCTCTCCAAATGTGCCATGCTGCAATGCTAGCTAAAACCTCCCATGGAGAGTCAACTGAGGAATGAGCAGCCCTGAAGAGAGTGGCCGGAATATCCTCTAAAGAGCACGACTCCACAAGGTGTCGTCGGATGTGTAGAGCCCAAGATGAGTCATGTCTCTCGAAGAAAACCTGGGGCCCTGAAAGAGTGAGCCAAGCCACTGATCCCCAGGTCATATAGAAGGGCAGGCGAATAAAAGTGCTGAAAAGTCTTGCAATTACCTTCCATATGATTCTCGCCTGTCTGCAATCCCAAAGGCAGTGTTGTACTGTGTCCAAAGTAAAAGGGCAACGAGGGCAAGTAGGGTCAGCGCCAACCTGGATCTCCAATGATTCACTGCTATCCCACCATGAATAGAAATCCAAAAGAAGAGAGTGATTTTTCTATTCCGGTGGGATTTCCATAGCCTCTGCAAAAAATTTTTCTCCAAGTCTGTAGAAATCTGATAATTCTCCCAATGAGAAGCTCTAGTGGGTCTCCAACCCCTACAGCCGAGCTGGAATTTCCTGGCATTACTGACCGTGTAACAAAAGAAGGGGATGCCCTTCTCTCGGTGCCCTTCATCTATCCACTCCCATTCCGTAGGGTCCCACTGCAAAAACTTAATTGGGACACCTCCATAGAGCCACAGCCTCCATGAGCCCAGGGCAATGAGTAGTGGGTCAGGATCCAAGTATCACTGTGAAAGAGAGCCATGCTCCATGAAGCCCACTATCCTGATTGGCTGAAACGGTACCTCCAACAATATATCGTCTGTGGACTTGGACAGCCTGCCCCCCGAAGAAACATCAAAGACTAGGGCATCCTCATGTGTGTCGTAAAGCAATCACCTGCAAAGGAATGCCTGATCTGAAAAATGCCCCCATCCAGGTGGAACAAGTAATAGGCATGTCATCTGCGTCCACCCAATCCAAGGGCAAGGCTGCATCAATCTGTTGAACTCTCCCTGCACTCCCTCTGAGATTATGAACCACCTGGGCCTGTCGGTCTGCACGAAGCCTCCTGAAGGCTTTCCATGCTCCCACAGTAGATGCAGGGCCCCTCTCCCATCTGGGCCACTGCATGTAAAGAGAAGCTCCAAGTGGTTTGCCATGCTCATCCAAAATACTGTCGTTCCACATGATAGGCTGCCTTTCAATCTCTTCACGGGTGCACGGGAGAATCCTGCGAAGAGTACTCCTGAAGCTGGCCCATGCTTTCAGGATAACAACCATAAGAGGGGAAGAAGGAGATCTGAGGTGGGCTGTGGTGAAAACCCATCTAGTACTGTGTATCCAATCATCTCCTGAAGTGGGTGTGCGAGACTGTATGCATCTGACAAAAAGGTCCTTCCAAGACTCTTGCCCTGGCATAAGTCCTCTCACAACGACCTTGGAGAGTAAGGCTCTGCACTGTAGCGGGTCAATGATATTCAAACCCCCTTCTCTTGTAGGAAGAATCAAGGTCTCCCAAGCCACCCTGGCTGTAACATCAGTTGTGCCATCTAGACCACTCCATAAAAAGTTTCGTACGGGCCTCTTGAGCTGAGTGATACAATCCTTAGAGTGGCACCAACAAGAGCATACAAACCATGCTGTGGCTAGAAGACCCATGCTTTGCCATCCCTTTTTTTTTTTTGGGCAAAAAAGAGACTTCTATCAAGTATTAAAGAAAACCGTTAGAGCAAGCTCCATACGGGAATACGGGATACACCATGCAATGCATGAAAAGCTCAAGAGCCAAAAAGAAAGGATTGGGGCTGATAGTGCCATCTCAATCCGCTATGCCATCCATTTTGATTTAAACTCTTTCATAATTGCTATGCCTTCATAGTATACTGCCCATTTTCCACCCTTTCTATCAGCCTTAAACCTTGGCTAACCCCGTTGCCTTATTCTTCAATTGAGGTCATGTGAGCTCCTTAGCTATCCATGCCTTAGTCCCTTTCAGCTTGTATGATTGGTGGAGAAGCTTGATCCGTAAATCTTGTGATCTGAGCGTAATGATAGTATGTCCTCTGAAGTGGCGGATGTTGGGGTAAAGGCACATTGCCAACCCTTCATTAAAAGATAGGACACCTATGACTGTCTTAAGACAGTCATAGGGTAAACCTAATCCTAATAAAACACAAGTGAGTTTGTGGTGTGGCTCATCATTCTTCACACCCGCACTTGAGTGTCACTCTCTCTTACTCTCACTCTCTTGCTCTCTTCCACTACTCTCCCCCCTTCAACTGGTATCAGAGCCTACCTAGCTTCCCCTTGCCTACCTAGTCTCCTCTCCCTAGCCTACCCTTTCCGTACGGACGTACGGACAGAGCCGTACGGCCGTACGTCGTCCGTACAACCGTACGGACGGACCTGGCGCGGCCAGACCTGCGCAGGACGACGGACTGTGGCGGCGCGGCAGATCAGTGCTCACGGCGCAGCAGATCAGGGCGACAGTGAAGGCGCGGGCTGCAGGGTGAAGGCGCGGGCTGCAGGGCGACAGCGCGGGCGCGGGCATCGTCGGGTTGCGGCTGTACAGCAGCTGCTGTACGCAGCAGTGCGAAGCTGCATCAGGCAGCTGCATAGCTGCTAAGCGGCGCAGCTACTCCACGGCAGTCGTACGGACTGTCGTACAGTCGTACGGACTGCCGTACAACTGTACGGGCGACTCCTTCACCCATCAGGGCATTCATTTTTTTTTGCAAGGACTCGACAAATTTCTTTTGGGGAAGCGTGCCTGCTCTGCAGGTACAGAAAAGTACAGCAGACACACTTTTTGTTGGAAGAGGAATAGTGCTGAAGCATTCCTGATGCATTCCTGAAGCATTTCAACTGTATACTGTGCATTTGTTGAGGTACAACAGATACTCTCGTGTCACTCACGCTTGAGGTGACTTGTACCACAGTGGTGGTGTTTGCGCAGTTACTTGTCTTTCAGGAAGGTCAGATGCTTGTTTTGCAGAAGCTTCTATGCATTTACTGAGTGCAATTCTCAGTTCAGGGTGACCATTTCAAAGGGCTTTTGCCTGGATGTGTTTGCAGTATATGCCTTGAGGCAGTGTGTAGCCAGGGAGCACACATTTGCTTTGTTTCCGCAGTGCATTTGGCGACATTTGTTGCAGGTCACATTCTTTGTACGCACTTTGAAAATCTCAGTTGAGCCACGCTTGGTCAGGGCGCATCGAGTTTACTCGGTCCCTAACTGCCCATCGTTGACAGTGCTCAAAAGATTTTCTTCTTGGTGTTTGTACTTTGTGATTTGTGTTCTTACTGAGTACACAGGGGCAGTCTATGCATTGCACATTGTCAGGTACAAGTGTCAGAGAGATTTTCATATTGCATGCTACCTCAGTGTTGAGGTGTTCTCCACTTGATTCAGGTGTCAGATCAAGGGGCTTTTGCCCAGACTTTGTTTGATAGCACTTGGGTTACCGACAGAGATCTTCAGATGCATTTTCTCCCTTTGGTATAAGGGTGATTGCTTGGGATTTATCCCATTTACTGTTGCAGGTTTTGTGACAGGCTGAAGGGTCATTTACTGTTTTTTGGGTGTTTGTCAAGTGGTTTCTGCAATTTAACTCAGTGCAATACCTCATCTGAGGTGGGAGAAGTGATCAGTACAGTCAGTACAGCAGTGTTTACAGCAGTGTTGGTGGTTTTGTCAGATGATTGTGCACTGTTAAGCACTTGTTGAGCAGCTGCAGCAGTCTGAAATTACTGTTTTTATGCCTCTTTGAGCTCAGAACAGTGTGTCAGAAGGTACAGTATTTGCAGGGTCATTTACTGTTTTGCTGCAGATTTTACTGACAGTAAAAACAGCACCATTGAGAGTGCTTCTGGCTCTTGAATAGAGCAGGTTTTTCTGAGAAATCAGAATTTTTTATTCAGTCTTTTTTACTTCCAGGGAGTCAGGTACTTTCCTCATCTGATATGGCATCAGGGGGAAGTGATTCTTCAATTCTGAACATAAAGAAACTGGAAGGAGCACACAACTATGCATTATGGGCAGAACAGTGCTTGAATGTACTTCTGTTAAAGAAGATTGCTAAGCCCATAAGGGTGAAGGGTGTCAAGCCATCTGACATGGCAGCTGATGACTGGGAAGAGCTTGATTTGTCCGCGAGGGCAGCTATCATGCTCACTCTTTCAGACACTCTTGTGTTCAATGTACAGGCTGAAAAGACCTCTTATGGTCTATGGCAAAGACTAGAAGAATTGTATGCCCAAAAGAGCTCAGCCAGTAAGGTTTATTGGCTGAAGAAGCTGGTCGATCTTCGCATGAAGGAAGGTACAGCTATGACCTCACACTTGAGTGAGTTCAATGCTATCTTTACACAGCTGATTGCACAGGGGTTGAACCTTGATGAGGAGTTCAAGGCTACTTTCTTGCTGTGTACCCTCCCCGAGAGTTGGGACACTTTCAAGACCACCCTGTCAAACTCGAATGCCACTCTTATTTATGCTGATGTAGAGAGCTCTCTCCTTATGGAGGAGATGAGCAGGAAGAATAATGCGGGCAGCAAGTCTTCAAATGCTTTGCAGGTACAGGACAGAGGCAGGACTCAGCAGAAGGGGAGATCTGCTAGTAAGTCCAAATCCCGCAGTCAGTCCCGTGGCAAAAAGGACATTGAATGCTTTTATTGTGGCAAGAAGGGACATGTGAAGTCGAAGTGCTTCAAGTTCATACGGGATCAGAAAGCCAAGAAGGCTGAAACAAAGGATGCAGGAAATGCAAGCAAAGGCAAGGCCAAGGCAGAGGACTTGGATGCAGTGAATGTTGCAGCAGAGGACAGTGACAGTGACATACATGATGTTTTATGCTCTTCTGCTGTAATAGCACATGCTTTGGTTATTGATGGCCATGACATGCACACCTGGCTCTTGGATTCAGGTGCCTCTTTTCATGGTACTCCTCATAGGGAGTGGTTTACTTCCTACACAGGTACTCATGGAGTTGTTCATCTTGGGAACAACTATGCATGTCAGATTGCAGGGATTGGCAGTATACAGATAGTATTTCCTGATGGACAGTCATTTATGCTTGATGGTGTTCGCCATGTGCCGCAAATCAAGAAAAATCTGATTAGCACTGGCTTATTGGATGACAGTGGTTACCACACCACATTTGGGGATTCCAAATGGGTGATTACTGATGGCCAGACTGTAGTGGCTGAGGGTTTTAAGAGTGATACCTTGTACCCTCTTTATGTTTCCAGTGTGGGTAATCATGTTGTTGCCATAACCGAGCTGCCAAAGGTTTCATTGTGGCATAGCCGGTTGGGACACATGTCTGTTAAAGCAATGCAAGAACTATCACGTTTGGGTTATCTGCCGCCTCTCTCTTTTTCAGATTTGCCTACTTGTGATCATTGTATATTTGGCAAGCACTCTGTCACTCCTCATAAGAGGAGAACTCCCCAGAATAGAGCACCACTTGATCTAGTGCACACTGATTTGTGTGAAATGCCACAGTTATCACTAGGGGGTGCAAAATATTTTATTACTTTCATTGATGATGCCACACGTAAGGTGTGGGTCTATTTCTTGAAGCATAAGGGAGATGCCTTAGATGCTTTCAAGAAGTTTGTCGCTCAGGTTGAGAATCGGACAGGTCGTAGGCTGAAATGCCTCAGATCCGATAATGGGGGTGAGTATGTGTCACCTGCTTTTGTGCAGTTTTGCCAAGCTAAGGGCATCAAACAGGAACTCACAGCCCCTCATAATGCATCTCAAAATGGTGCAAGTGAGCGGATGAATCGAACTATTCAGGAGAAGGTTCGATGTATGTTGTCTTATGCTGCATTACCCCATGGCTTTTGGGCAGAAGCCGTGCAAACAGCAGTTCACATTATTAACAGGTCACCAAATAAGGCTTTGGAGTTGAAAGTGCCAGAGGAGGTGTGGTCTGGCAAGCCACCCTCATATAAGCACTTACGTGTATTTGGCTGCGAGTGCTTTGCTCATGTACGCAAAGATCTACGCACCAACACTGGATCCAAAGTCTATCAGATGCATCTTTATGGGTTATGGTGACGAAGGTGAAATGGGGTACAGGTTATGGGATCCCGTTAAACGGAAGATTATACGCAGCAATGATGTCATCTTTAAAGAAGATAGTGTACACAAGGAACCCGTGCAACCTGTGGAATACAGGAGGGTTATTTATGATGATGTTGGACAGCAAAGAATGCCCATTTATATGCAGCAGCAGGCTGCTGCAGATCACCCTGTTCAAGAGGGTATACAGGCTGAAAATCAGCCAGATAATTTTGCCAATGATGCACCACTGGATGTGCCAACAGATGGGGCTGTAGAACAGCCAGATATGGTGGTACAGCCACCCGTCATGCATGAAGAACAGGCTGGACAGCAGCCTAATCTGGAACATTTTGTTAGGAGGAGCACCCGTGCACAACGGCCTCCTGCCAGGTTTGTTCCAGGAGCCAATAATGTGGCTGATTTTATCATGCTGACAGATTGTGGTGAGCCTTCCAGCTTTAAGGAAGCTATGGGAAGAACAGAGAAAAAGAAGTGGGAGAAAGCCATGCAGTCAGAAATGGACTCCCTACTTCAGAATGATACATGGGACTTGGTGCAGTTACCTGCAGGCAGAAAGGTTTTGCCATGCAAGTGGGTTTACAAAGTCAAAGTGGATTCAAATGCTTTACCTCGGTATAAGGCCAGATTGGTTGCCAAGGGATTTAAGCAGGAAAAGGGCATTGACTTTGATGAGATCTTTTCCCCTGTAGTCAAGATGACTACTTTGAGAGCAGTGTTAGCTCTTGTTGCTCATGACGACATGGATTTATGTCAGATGAATGTGAAGACAGCTTTTCTTCACGGAGATCTTCATGATGAGATCTATATGAGTCAGCCAGAGGGATATGCTGTTAAAGGGAAAGAACAGCTTGTGTGTAAGCTCAAGAGGAGCTTGTATGGACTCAAGCAGGCGCCAAGGGAATGGTACAAGAAGTTTGATGCCTTCATGCAGTCCCAAGGGTATCATCGGTGTGAGACCGATCATTGCTTGTACACCAAACGGGCAAAGGATGGCAGTTTGATGCTACTCATTCTATATGTGGATGACATGCTTATTGCCAGTAAATCTCAGCATGAGATTAGTGCTTTGAAGAAACAACTGCATAAGTCTTTTGACATGAAAGACTTGGGTGATGCAAATCATATTCTTGGCATGCGTATTACTCGTGACAGGTCCAAGGGACTTTTGTTTCTGTCACAGAAAGAGTATATTGACAAAGTACTGCAGAGGTTTAAAATGGAGGGGGGGAAGTCTATTAGTACCCCGTTGCCTCCACATTTAAAACTCAGCAGTAAGGACAGCCCCAGATCAGATGATGATAAGGCTGAAATGGCCAAGGTTCCGTATGCATCTGCAGTTGGATCTTTGATGTATGCCATGGTTGCCACTCGTCCGGATATTGCTTTTGCGGTGGGAGTCATCAGCAGGTATATGGCAAATCCAGGCAAGCGGCATTGGGAAGCAGTGAAAGGTGTCTTGAGGTATCTCAAAGGTACCAAAGACTTGTGCATATGCTATGGTAGGCAGGATGCATTGGTGCATGGTTTTACAGATTCAGACTATGCAGGGAATGCAGATAACCGGAAGTCTACTACCGGTTATATTTTCACATTTGCAGGAGGTGCTATATCATGGGTGTCTCGGTTGCAGAAATGCGTTGCACTGTCAACCACAGAAGCTGAATATGTTGCAGCCACTGAGGCCTGCAAGGAAGCAATATGGCTTACTCGGCTGGTAGGAGATTTGGGCATTACAGGAGATATGCCAGTTTTGCATTGTGATAGTCAGAGTGCTATCATGTTGGCAAAGAATCCGGTCTTTCATCAGAAGACCAAGCACATAGAAGTGAAATATCATTTCATCAGGGAGGTACTGGAAGACAAGCGACTTGAGCTTGTGAAAGTGCATACTGATGATAATCCTGCAGATTTGCTCACTAAGAGCTTGCCTACAGAGCGGTTTGCACATTGCCGCCACATCATGGGATTAGGATGAGACCATTCTTACTTTATGGTCTTGTATACAGTAACTGTATATTGCTGTAATTTTTATTCTTTTCTCCCCTTTAGGCACATTGGCCTTTAGGTGGGAGGTTGTTGGGGTAAAGGCACATTGCCAACCTTTCATTAAAAGATAGGACACCTATGACTGTCTTAAGACAGTCATAGGGTAAACCTAATCCTAATAAAACACAAGTGAGTTTGTGGTGTGGCTCATCATTCTTCACACCCGCACTTGAGTGTCACTCTCTCTTACTCTCACTCTCTTGCTCTCTTCCACTACTCTCCCCCCTTCAGCGGATATTAGTTGATCCATCATCACCATCATCTCATCCTCATCATCAAATGTCCATTCAATGCTAGGCATGGCTGCTTTGACATGTGCTAAAGTTTCACTAAAGGAGGAGTCCTCTTTGTACCAGCCTTCATGGAGTCCTCCTACTCTAATCTTCAGTGCGTCGTCACACTTGTCATCATGTTCCTTGATCTCTTCTTGAATATTGGTTTTATTTGCCTTTACCTCCAGAGTAACTTCTTTCTTGATTGTTTGCACCTCCGTCTGGAGGAGATCTTTAACTGTACAAACTAGCTAACGAGCAGGGGGAGAAGCTTTGCAAGCTTTCATTAACTTGTCTATTATTTCTTGTTTGCCAGGTCCTTTAAGAAACTGCAGTTTAGCTATCACAGCTGCCAATTGCATCCTCATCTCTCTCACCTCCTGCTGTAGGGAAAAATCTGTTCATGTTGACTAAGGATGGGTGTCTTCAGATCTCCTCGGTAGAATATATGTGCATATGGAGATGGTGTCCTAGCTGCAACTATAGCATATCAAGTCCCATTGGCTGCAGCCGCTAGGGTAGAGGGAGATTTCAAGGTGGATTTTGAAGAGAGGCTAGGCCACTCTATGTTGGCTATTTCTGAAGAACACTAGGCTAGACTAACCCCTAGGCTGCGCTTGGGGTTTCAGCCCAAACCGGAGTGGTGGTTGGAAAGGTAAACCTGCTGCTGCAAGCTGATGATATGTTGGCTATATCTAGGCTAGACTAACCCCTGGGCTGTGCTTGGTGTTTCAGCCCAACCCGGAGTGGTGGTTGGAAAGGTAAACCTGCTGCTGCAAGCTGATGATGAACGACCTGCAAAACTGGAACCCTGCGAACGAAGGCGATCTTGAGAACAAACTAAGGGTGAACTGAGGCATGAGGTGCGAGCAAGTGAATTGAAACGTGAGCGGGATGCTGCTTGTGGTGCTGTTTGACCCAGGAATCGCTGCTGCACTTTGTTGGAGGTGTAGACGACCTGTGGGCTGAGGGAGGCATGCAAGCTAAGGGAGGCGAATTGAGAGAGGCAAATTGAGAAGGGAGAGGAGGGATATATATATATATAGAGAGAGAGAGAGAAAGAAAGAAAGAAAGAAAGTGTATTATTGTCCACTAGAGGCCAAAATGGGCCCATGGGACATCAAGAACTCTGCATACAAGATAGCACAAAATCAACGTGCCCCAAAGAAGAGGCATCGTCGAATATCATCTAAGTGCTACGCAATATAATGCTAGTGAAAGCACATAATGTCAAATCTGAGCCTAAATACAGAGTAAACTAGACCGCCCCCGGATGCAAAATGGGGGGGATGAGCACAATATGCCAATGCAAAGATACAAGTCTAGGTGTCAATGAGTCTGAGAACCAAAATAATACTGGAAATCCTGTCCATCGACTGTGCCTCCTGCTATGAGAGTACAAATCTAGGCAAAGGTGAGGTGAGCGGCTGGTGGGGCGAGATCTCCATGAGTAAGTCTCCTCCGAAATGCTGCCATCATCCTGGATCGTCTGGAGATGAAGCGGCGAGTACGTCCCCTATGTAACAAGATCCTGCGGCGTCTACAAACCATCTCATATGTACATCCACATGGTGGAGGCATGTGTCCTGTGTGGGCTCTGCCGTCCTCGTGCTCCTCCTGGTCTCTGTCCTCTGGTATGGCGTGTGTCTGAGCTCTATGAGACTGGGCTCTATCACGCTCCGGTCTGTGCTCTCTGAGGTAGTCTCGCCGAAGCATAGTGGCCTCCCTGACATAAAGGGCTAGGCAATGCTGATCCTCGTAGTCCATCACTCGTGAGAGAGGTCCAAAGCCATCCGTGAAGAGACAGTGGAATCTACCTCTGATCTCATAATATAGCGGGCATCTGCAAATGAAGTGCTCCTCTGACTCCACCTCTCCCATGGTGCAACAAGGGCAGATCCTGGTCTCTCGGCCTGGTCGCCGTCCATCCTCCATGCGTCGCATCCTACCAGCCTCTATCTCGAGCTGATGCGAAGAGACTCTAAGCTGGCCGAGGGCAATCCTCAGTGAGTGGGACATGTGGGTACCTGTATAGCCTGGTGGGATGACAAATCCATCCTCTGAGATCCGAAGGAAGTGGTCACGATATGTGGCCATCTTCACCGGAAGCTGCGTGGGATAAACCCAAGTGCGATACGTATGAAGCTGCAGCAAGTCTGCTCTCGTGACCTGGCTAATCTCGTGGCGAGTCAACTCAAGATGAGGGGCATCTATGCTGTATCGGAACGGAGGCAGTCTATCCATGTCTAGTCCAAGGGATGTGAGCCACCTAGTGAGTCTGAAGTACCAGCAGTATCGGGTCCCTGATCGTGCCAACTCCATAGAAGATGCAAGTGCTAGCCATGGCAACCGAGCTCTGCCTGCTGCTGAGTCTCCAAACTCCCTGACCCTGTGCAGATACATGACCGACTGAAACGCTGCATCCAATGCAAGAGGAGTAGCTCCAAACTCTGCTAGTATGATCTCGTGCGGAACTGTAGCCTTGGCCCTAATGAGCCGAGAGAACATGATGATCTGTAACCTCTCTACTCGTCTCCAATCTGCAGCGCCGAGGTCTCCTGCCCAGAAAGGAGCTGCATACATCGCAGCTGGTCTCACCAATGTATCAAAAAGCAAGGATTTCGTATCGGGATGCTGAAAGTGGGACTGAAAACACTGACGCTCAAGATGAGCCAACGAAGCATACCCTTTACTAATCCTATCTCGTGCTGCATATGTCATGGTGAAGACCGGTCCCCTGAAAACTGCCCCCAAATAAGTGTACTCTCTAACAAGCTCAATGGGCTGTCCGTCATAAGTGAAGTGAAACTCATCCATGCTGTAAATACGATCAGAGGTGTTGAAAACCATAACCTTGGTCTTGCCAAGGTTTACGGTCAACCCCCTATCATGGCAAAACCTGTGGAGTGCCTCAATATGTGCCTGGAGGCCCTGAGCAGTAGAGGAAATGAGAACCACATCGTCCGCATATAGGAGGATAGGAATGGAGGATCCTGAGAGAGAGAGAGAAAGTTTATTAAAGTCTTCGGAAGACCGATGGGTCTATGAGACTGTGACAAAACTGATACAATGAGCTGTGGTAGTGGAGCTACTAAACGAGCATCCACACCAATGCAGAGTGCAAAAAATGCAAAATGGCAGTTCTAAGTCCCAAGTACAACATAGTACAACAAAGTCATGTGATAGTTGACTATATATCAATCTCAGCATCATCAACATCATCAACATCATCATCAACAGCAAAACATCAGGATGGATGAGGCAGTGGAGGCATGAGGTCAGCAATAGAGCACTGTCGGCCCCTCAAGGGTGCAGTCCTGGTACGTCTCCTAGTCGTAGCTCTGTGTCTAACCAGGGCCACTCTGACCCCCATCGGTCGAGCTCTGACCCAAGGAGGGGATGTCCCCAAGTATGATCTGTGTGTCAACCCTCTATCTGAGCTGTCGGATCACAAGCTCCAGGTCACGATCATGTCGAGGTCTCGTCTCATGGAGGTCTATGTGATCTGGCTGAAAGAACTCCGTGATAGAGCTCTGAGAGGTATCCGTTGAGGAACAAGTCTGCTCTTGTCTCCGTGCTCGGAGTATCCTCTCGCGATGTCTAACACCTCATGAATGAAACCAACCAGACACCGCTGGTTTGGGTAGGAGAGGAGACGGGTCAAAACCCCATAACTATCTTTGAAGAGGCAATAGAAACGCCCTCGGATCTCATAGTAGACAGGACACCTAAAGATGAAATGCTCCTTTGTCTCAACCTCCTGCATGTCACAAAGTGTGCATATGCACCTCTCCCTCGGTAACCGCTCTGCTCTGCCGCTCTCGATACAAAGTCTGTGTGAAGAGACCCGGAACTACCCAAAGAGATCCTTAGCGAGTGGGGTAGGTGAATCTACGTATATCCTGGTGGATCAATGAAACCCTTCGCTGTGATATGTAAGAAGTGATCTCTATGGAAGATCACTCGGGCCCAACCAACCGGAATGTGTGTAGCTGTATAGATCCTCACGGATAACCTGATTGACCTCGTGTGATAGGAGGGGAGAGAACGGAGCATCCATGCTGTACTGGAATGGAGATATTTTGTCCATGTGGAGCCCTAGTCCCTCAAACCATCTCTTTGTGCGTGCATACTAGCACCTATGGTCTCCCCTTGCTGCAAGTGCCATGAAAGAGGAAAGTGCTAGCCATGGTATCTTGCTACGCCCAGAGGTGTAATCCCCATACTCCCTGACTTGGTACAGATACGTGATGACTTGAAATGCAACATCTAGCTGTAATGGGGGTGACCCAAACTCTGCCCGAATGATTTGGTGAGGAACGGATGGCTTACCACGGATCATCCGTGATAACATGAGAACCTGTAGCCGCTCCACCCTGACCCACTCTGTATCCGACAAGTCTGCCCCCCCAGCATGGACTGCCATATATCCTTGCTGGGCAGACCAAGGAGTCAAAAAGCAACCCTTTGGTCCGTGGATCCTGAAAGTAAGAGAGGAAGCACTGCCTCTCTAGTCTAGCCAATGAAGCATATGCTCTACTCAAATGTGCATGCATCGCGGGTCTCATAGTGAAGATGGGTCCGAAAAAGAGGACCCCAAGATAAGTGTATGATGAAACTACCTCAACAAGGGACCCATCAAATGCGAACTGCTCTTGGCGCATGATGGCTCGAGACATATTGAAGATCATAACCTTGATTTTAGCCAGGTTGACCTTCAAATCATGAGACTCACAAAAGGACTATAGTGCGTCAAGGTGTCTCTGGAGCCCCTCTGCTGAGGAAGACAAGAGAGCCACGTCATCTGGGTAAATCAGTATGTGGATTAGCGTGCCTGCGAGAGAGCAAACTACCCCTCCCTATGTCTGCATCACTATCTCAAGCTCGTCAATGTACAAGCCAAACAAGGTAGGTGATAATGGACACCCTTGTTTGACCCCGATAGTGCTCATGATCTCATCTGTCCATCTAGATCTTGTCCGGACTTTGCCTAAAACTCGCTCATAAAGTGCCAGGACAGCCCAAATGATCTCCTGGTCGTAACCCAAATCATGTAGGCGTCGTATGAGACGGGCTCTCGGAACTGTGTCAAATGCCTTGCGGAAATCCACAAAGCAACAATAAATCCTATGCTTCCATGCCCTCGCCTCCTCGATGATACATCTGAGCACGAGAATGTAGTCCATGGTCGCATGATCCCACCTGAAACCGATCTATCCTGCTGCTCTAAGTCCTCGACACTCCACAAATCTACTGACCTCAGAATCATGTTAATGATCCAGGTGCATGGAAACCCCAAGCAAACAGCTTCATTGAATAGCTTTGCTAAGATCGGGGCTAGGAGGTTAATCCCATATGCAATGAACTCAGTGCATAGTCCCTCATGATCCTTCGCTCGCCCATTATAAAGTTTCATTACGGAATCCTTTACCCCCCCCTAGTGAAGAGGGTGCAGGATGTGGGGCGTGGCATGTGTGATAGGTTAGGGACTGGCAGATTTGAGATATCATAGAGTGTGCGTGCATAATCAAACCACACCTGGGTGTCGGTGAGTGGTGAGGAGGACCGTCCATCTAGAAATCTCCGTCAAAAGTCCTTAGAGTTGTTACTGAATAGAATGTTCAGTAGCTCCTCCTCGTTTCGGCGCACAAGTCAAGTTTCTTCCTGCATACCAATCGACGGTACTCGCGTAGCATCTCTGGTTCGCTCGGAAGACTGTTTTTGGTTTCGAATCTGAGCTGACGGCGTAGAGCCTTACACTCATCATCGTACCAGCTATTACAGGGTACGGTCCCAGGTGGTGGTGGGCGGGTGGTATGGGAGAAGGCGTGAAAAGCAGCCTCGTGTAGTGAGTAGCTAACTAGGGCAACACGGTCCTCTAATAGGGGTATAAAGTCAATGTATGCGAGACGTATGTACAGACGGCCAGAGTAAGTAGGTGAGTGATCGTGATCAAAGCATATATCATGGTAGGTGGAGTAAGAACTCAACGGGGTAGAAAGTGTTGTGCGACGAGGGGTAGAAATGCTAAAGAAAAGATAGGTATGATCAGCCCCTGGAGAGAGAGGTGCTACGGTAAAGTCAGTGATGCGAGATGTGAAGGCAGGGGATCCCATGATGTAGTCCACAACACTAAAGCCTCCCCCATGTGGAAAGCACGTGAAGCCACCTGATGCAGGCCATCTGTCAAGACCATTATAAATAATGAGATCATGCATCCTGCCGAGGTCTAACAGGGCTTGCCCATAAGATGTGAATGGTCCTCATCTGTCAGCCGAAACTCATAGCATACCTGCCTTCTCGAGGTCAATGTCCGGTAGTAGAGTGGAATCATCCCTGAAGTCGAGGAGTGGTTCCTGACGAGCACCTGTCCTCGCGTTGAGGTCCCCAACTAGGAGGACTTCTCCGCACCTAGAGAAGTTAACAATGGATTGATAAAGAGCAGTAAATGGGGATGTCTCATCCTCCCCTCGAATATCTCTAGCAAAGCGGGAGGTCTCAGGGGAAAGTCGCAAACTGCAATAAACAAATCCCGGCTGTCCATATGCCGAACTGGATCCAAAGAAACCTCGAATGTGTATCTCTATGCTCCACTGAGATGGCCCCAAAAAGTCTGGATCTATAAAAGGACTGCGACTCCTCCTAACCCTCAAATCCCTCCTATATTTCTCGTCTCATCTCTGTAGGCAGACTCCCATGTATACCTGCTGACTACTGGTAGTGGGCGCTGTGGACTCTGATGTGTCTCTGTATAAAAGACTATGTCGTGACCTGTATAGGATTCCGAGAATTTCCCTGGTTCTGACCATAAGGTACCATTACAGTTCCAGATGGTACATGATAGGGTCTCGCATGTTTGAGTCTCATAGACCCCGCCTCCTTATGCGGGAGGTGAGGTGGGTGCCCGACGGGGGCCTGTAAGGAGTCGTCCATCTCGTACTACTGCCCACTTCCCCTCCTTGCGGGCCTGATCCGGAGTCCACTGCGGTTGTAGCGTGTGTTCACATCCTCGAGTTTCAGCTGTGTTTGTTTCTTGGCTTTGTTGTCATCTTTCTTGGCGGCTTTGTCCGTACCTTTGCCACCTTTTCCCATTTCATTTGACTGACCCGTGTTCGGTGCAAGTCTTAGCGCAGGAGCGAGAGTGGGAGCGGGAGCATGAGCCCCCCCCCCCCCCATGACGGGAGGTACCCCAGGGGGAAGGCTTGAAGCGGGAGAGCTCAATGGAGGGGGCAGAAGGTGGGGCTGTGGGTCGGGGCTATAGGTTGGGGTGGAGGAGAATGGGTGAGTGTGCAGGGGAATGGAGGAAGATTTTCTCTGAATTTTTTGTTGTTTTCTAACAGGTACAGATTGTCTCTAACAGAGACAAAATGACAGGTGACACCCCTCTTTTTTTCTCTCTTTTATTTTTGGGTGGTGTGGAGTAACTGAGTGAGTAACTGTCCAGTTACACTAACCATACTGATTGGTTCTAGTCTGGTTAGCTAACAATCTAGTTAGCCCGCTAACTAGAGTTAGTTGACCAGGGTTAGTCTAACCACTGGTGAGCGCGAGAGCGTGGAGCGATGGAGCAGGTGCGGACAACAATGGTGTAGGCGTAGGCTGAGCAGAGGAGGGGAGAGAGCAGAGGAGGGGAAATAGATGGCTGGAGCGATGGCGAGGCTAAGCAAAGGGGAGCAATGGCGAGGCTCAGTGTAGGCTGAGAGGGAGCGGGAGAGGCTAAGCGTACGCTGAGAGAGAGCGGGAGAGGCTGAGCGTAGGCTGAGCAACATCAGAAAACAAGTTCAAGAACAAAGAGAGAGCATCGAGGAGCGACGATCAGAGAGCAGCCATGAGCGATGGACGTGAGCAAACGGGCAGCTGCAGCGATGAGCGACGGACATGAGGCAAAGCCGAGAGAGGGGGCCTGAGTGGTCGCGAGGCGGAGCAGAGGGACGGGTGAGCGAGAGAGAGAGAGAGAAGGGGCGGGGAGGGAGGGGGGGGAGGAGGAGGGGCGAGAAAGAAAGAAAGAAAGAAAGTGTATTATTGTCCACTAAAGGCCAAAATGGGCCCATGGGACATCAAGAACTCTGCATACAAGATAGCACAAAATCAACGTGCCACAAAGAAGAGGCATCGTCGAATATCATCTAAGTGCTACGCAATACAATGCAAGTGAAAGTACATAATGTCAAATCTGAGCCTAAATACAAAGTAAACTAGATGCAAGGAAACCGCCCCTGGGTGCAAAATGGGGGGATGAGTACAATATGCCAATGCAAAGATACAAGTCCAGGTGTCACGGAGTCTGAGAACCAAAATAATATTGGAAATCCTAAGAGAGAGAGAGAGAGAGAGAGAGAGAGAGAGAGAGAGAGAGAGTCTATGAAACTGAAAAAACCAGACACAACGAGAGGAGGGGCGAGAGAGAGAGAGAGAGATGTATTAACGTCCGCGGAAGCCCTCACGGGCCTATGGGACAAGGTACAAAGTACACCAAAAGGATAATCTCATACAAGCCTCATTGGGCCGGAGCAAAGGGTGGACTAAGGCCCTTGCTGGGTGCTAAGACTACTAAACTGATAAGCTCATAGACTGATAGTCTGATAACCTGATAACTCTACAGAACTCAATAGCTTAAGCAAAATCAGATATAACCCAAAGACTAGCAACTATCTGAGAGCTATAGCATGCTGAGATCTGAGACTCGGCCTCAGAAGCCAAATCCCGGCACCATGGTGGCTCGCCTGTGGGCCGTGAAAATGTATCCGATCTGCGTCTGTCGGGCTGTGGTGGCGGAGAGACACGTGGTCTCCTCAATCTCTGAACCCGCTGGGCTATGTTCAGAGTAACCCCTCACCTCGGGCAGTCTCCTTTGAGGAAAGTTGTGATAGGACGGACCTCAATAGAGTGTGCTCTAGTCACGTGCTCTGGTCACTCTCCGTGCTGCAGGTGGTCTCTCCATCCCTCTCTCAGTAATCCAACCTGCCCTCTCTCGGTAATCCAACCTGCCCGCATGTTTGCTATCTCCTCCACCTCCATCCCAATGTGTCCTGGAGATGACGCAAATGCATAGAAGTCTGTGATGTGACGTTGTGCTCTTTTAGCCTCTCTGTCCTGTGGCCTGATCGCCTCTGCTGCTCTCTAATCTGTCGTAGTAGGGTCTCCCTATGCTGCTCTCTGGAAGTGGTTGCGGTAGAATTGGGACTTGGTGGGGAGCTCCTGGTCTCCTCTCCAAGTCCGATATGTATGGAGATGAAGGAGATCTAGCGAGAGAGAGAGAGAGAGAGAGAGAGAGAGAGAGAGAGAGATTAATGTCTGCAAGAGGCCTCGCGGACCTATGAGACAAAGTGCGAGTCCAAGAAGTACCTCATACAAGCCACTGAGGGCTGAAGCAAAGGGTTCACTAAGACCCTTGCTGAAAACTAAAAGCTGAAAAACTGAAAGCAAAAGCTAAAACGCTAACATGTTCAGCTAGTGAACGAAATACTAGAGTAGCAAAGTAACAGAAGCGTGTCAGGCGCTCAGGGCTAACACTCCTAGTACATGCTCAGGTTCCATATATCCAGGTAACCTGGTGGCACTCTGATGGGATGTGAGTAGCTCTCGTATCTGTGTCTGTCAAGCTGTCTCGTGACGTGGGGGGGAGAGAGAGAGAGAGAGGGAGAAAGAAAGAAAGAAAGAAAAGAAAGAAAGAAATTTTATTAAAGGTCCACGGAAGGCCATACATGGCCTATGGGACACAAAATCATCCGAAAGGAAAATACATCATCAACGATGCGCCAACTAGGTGGCCTCATCGTAATACAGCTAAGATGCCAAAAATGGCTACAAAAATCCTAGATACAAAATGAAATGAAATAGAGTACCAAAATGAAAGAGAGAGAGAGAGAGAGAGAGAGAGAGAGAGAGTATATTAACGTTTACGGGAGACCAAAAGGTCTATGGGACAACATGAAAACCAACTAGTACATCAGCTTACGGAAGGGCACAGGGAAGCTCCCAAGGAGTGCAAAGGCAGCTCCATTTTATTTAAAGTACCTACATGATAACCTAGATAAAACATACGTAGATATAGCTGGACATACATCAGTTTAAGACTGAGAGTCTTTTGGTTTTGATTTAAACTCTTTAATGAGTGCTACTCCTTCATGATAGACTGCCCATTTACCGTCCTTCCTCGCAGCCCGAACCTTTGCTAATTCCTTTGCCTTATCCTTCAGTTGAACTCTTGTGAGTTCTTCAGCTATCCATATCTTAGTCCCTTTCAGCTTATGAGATTGTCGTAGTACTTTTGTACGTAGGTCTCGCGAGTTGAATGTAATGATAGCATGACCATTATGCCTCCCTATCTGGACTGCTCGAGCTTCACCATCATCATCAGGATTGTCACGATTGTCATCTGCGTCAGCTGTCCAATCAATAGTAGGCATGGCTGCTTTGACATGTGCAAAGGTATCACTGAATTATTCCTCTTCTTTATAGCATTCATTTGGAAGCCCCCCAATTCTGATTTTCAAAGCATTATCCTTTCTAGCTGCATGTTCTTTAATCTCTTCTTGAATATCAGCTTTGTTGACCTTTTTATCAAACTCCACAATCACTTCTTGCTTGGCTGTCTTCACTTCTGTTTGAACTAGATTCTTGACTATAGAGACTAGTTGGGGGGTAGGGGGGGAAGCATTACATGACTTTTCAACCTCGTCAATGACTTCCTTCGTTCCAGGTCCTTCCAAAACTTGAATTCTAGTTATGGCATCCGTCAGTTGCATCTTCAGGTCTCTCACTTGATCCTATAGGAAGAAAAATATGTTCATGATACCCAATAGGCCACCTTGTTCATAGATATGCGCATACGGAGAAGGCGTCTTGGTTGCAATTGTGGCGTATCGGGCTCTGCTATTGGAGGTTGCTGGAGTAGAGGGTGATTGAAGAGGAGGGTAGGTTGGGCCATTCTTTGCTAGCCATATCTCCTATCACCCCCTGACTGAGCTAACCCCTAGTTGAGCTGGGGGTTCAGCCCAACTAGGGGTTCCTAGTTGGTGAGGCTAAGCCGGGGGTAGGCAGAGGGCTGGCAGGGCTAGGCAGGGGTAGGCTAAAAGAAAGAAATATATATTAACGTCCACGGGAGGCCTCAGTAGCTCAAGCAAAGTCAAGTACAACACATATCATATCATGTGCTATCTGCTATCTGGAGCAAGCTCAGAGCCGGAGCTAGAACTCAGAAACCGAAACCTGGCATTGTGGTGGCTCATCTATGAGCGGTGAAAATGTATTGGATCTGAGTCTATCTCGTTGTCTCATGATGTGGTGTTGGAGGGGGGAGTGGTCTCCTCGATCTCTAAACCCACTGAGCTATGTTCAGAGTGACCCCTCGTCTCGGGCGATCCCCTCTAAGAAAAGCTCTGATAGGGCGGACCTCAATCGAGTGTGCTCTAGTCGCTCTCCGTGTTGTGGATGGTCTCTGCAATCCTCTCTCAGTAATCCAGACTACCCGCATAGCAGCTAGCTCCTCCTCCTCCACTCCACTGTGTCCTAGAGCTGACTCAAATGCATAGAAATCTGTGACATGATAGTGTGTCTCGTCAGCCTTTGTATCCTATGGTCTAATCGCCTTCTGTTGCTCTCTGATCAGTCATAGCAGGGTCTCCCTATGTTGGCGCATCTCAAGTAGGTAGAGCCCAATGCAGACGTGGTCATCGAAGTGAATCAATCGTGATACTGGGGTCGAAGCCACTCCCATTTTGATAGAGACAATGGTATCACCCCCGGATCTCATAGTAAGCTGGGCAGGCGTAGAGAAAGTGTTCCTTTGTCTCAACCACTCCTAGTGTGCATAGCGTGCAGGTCCGCTATTCTTTGGGTATACGTGCTGCTCTCCCTGTCTCAATCCAAAGCTGACGGAATGAAACCCACCTCTTCCCAATGGTGGCGATCCTCGGTGCATGTGAGACTCTTCTATCCTCAAGACATAGGGGTCTGATGATGAATCCCTCCGCGAGCGAGAGAGAGAGAGAGAGAGAGAGAGAGAGAGAGAGAGAGAGAAAGTTGTATTAACGTCTTTAGGAGACCTCGCAGGTCTATGAGACAAAGATACAAGATATATGTAACCCATACAAGCCACTGTGGGCTGAAGCAAAGGGCACACTAAGGCCCTTGCTGAGTGCTAAATCATAAGAATGCAAAAAAACCCTAGTACAAGTAGCACAAAACATAGTAGGAAAAAGAGGGCAATCAACTACTCAGAACCAGAGCTCCAACTACATGTGCAGGCTCTATATAGCCCGGCTCCCTGATGGCCCTCTGATGTGATGCAAAGAGCTCACGTATCTGTGTCTGTCAGGCTCTCCTGTGGTGGCGGGGGGCGCTCTCTCTTGGATCTCTGTATCCGATGGGCTACATTGAGAGTAATGCCTCGTCTCTAGCGGTCCCCTTTGAGGAGGGATGAGATAGGTCGAACCTCAATTGTGCGTGCTCTGGCCACCCCACGTGTCGTGTGTGGTCTCCGCATCTCTCATCCGACCATATCGTGGTGATGACGGGTCTCACTCCTGATCCATAGTGCTCTCGTCTCCTTGAGCTCCTCCCCCTCGATCTCATATGGCGCTGGCTCGGATGCGTAAAAATCAATGACACGTGTCTGTGCTCGGTCTAGCTCGGTGTCCTGAGGCATCAATTGTAGCTGATCTCTGGCCTGCAACACAAGGGAATCTTTGTGTCTCCGCATCTCAATTAGGTAGAGCCTAATGCAGATCTGGTCGGAGAAATGTATCAACTGTGTGAGTGGTTCGAAACCAAGCCCCTCCTGAAAGAGGCAGTGGTATCGCCCTCGGATCTCGTAGTATCTGTGTCTCCGCATCTCAGTCAGGTAGAGCCCAATGCAGATCTGGTCAAGGAAATGTATCAGCAATGTCAGTGGTCCGAAACCAAGCCCCGACTGAAAGAGGCAGTGGTATCGCCCTCAAATCTCATAGTAGGCCGAACAGACACACAGAAAATGCTCCTGTCTTGACCTCCTCCATCGTGCATAGTCTACAGACCCGTTGCTCTCTAGGTATGCCAGCCGCTCTCCTAGCCTCAATCCGCAGCTGATGGGACGAGACTCGTATCTGTCTAATAGCAATCCGCAAGGCGTGTGAAACTCTCCTATCCTCGAGGTACTGGGCCCTGATGATGAGACCATGCTCCGATATCCTCAGAAAGTGGTCATGATAGAACTCGGTCTTGGTGGGGAACTCCTGATCCCCTCCCCCCCCCCAAGCCCAAGATGTGTGAAGCTAGAGAAGGTCTAAGCGTATGATACAGTTAATCTCATCATGTGGAAGGAGCCCCGGTGATGTGATTGCATTAAAGTCCTCTTGAGACCCTTCACGATCTATGGGACTGGCAACAAATAGAGATTTTTTACATCCAGTGAAATAGAATACTATAGACTGCTACTTCGTTGGTACTTGTTGGGCTAATTTGTGTACTAGCCCAAGTACTTTATTTCATTGTTCCAAACTTATTTTAGATAGCTTCCTAGCTTTGTAGCTGGCTGTTCCAAAAGATTTTTCAGGATGCCTCTACTGTCATCACACCTTTCTCTGATGGGTACATAGGCCCGGCATCTGAGGAGTACATGCTGCTCATTTTCCAAGAGACGTAGATTTTGCAGTCTCTTCTCTTGGGACCCTTGGTCTTGTCCACCTTCCCTTCTCCACTTTCTAGGTCATGTGAGGAAAGGGCGGGGGCCGGGGGGGGGGGGGGGGGGGGGGGGGGTGAGGAGAAGAGAGAGAGAGAGAGAGAGAGAGAGAGAGAGATTTATTAACATCTGCAAAAGACCAAGAAGGCCTTTAAGGACAAAACCTGAAATACATCATGGTCATACTGTAAAACTGGGGCATTTCTATTTCCATAAAGACTATCCCCATTGTACAGGAACAACATATGGTGTAGTTGAAAAAAAACTATTAAAAAAGGTAACGGTGACTGACCTCATCTCTTGTGGCTGTTAAGCGCCCATAATGGATGTTGTAAAAAATTGTATCATTAAACAAGACCTGCAGGGTAGTCAGAGCAGAACTTTGAACAACCATTGCAAAAATAAAATAACTCCAACAAGAGGAGAATTTTAATTGGTTGAAACTTTGTAAGAAAACGGGAATCACCGTATCCTGTGGGACTACTGCAATACAGTTCCGTAAACTTTGTAAAGTCACATCCTTTATGTCTTGTCCATCTATTTTGACCTGGGGGACAAGAACATCAAATCCAGGTCAAAAGAATCCTCAGTGAATCTTTTGGGACGAAGGGGCGGTGGCGACTGGGACAGCCACAGGTGTGTCCAAATTTCCACAAACATAGCAACTTGAAATGTAGGCACCAATAAACATCACAATAGAGCTTCCTTGGATAGAAAGATGTCTTCAATACAACTTTTTGTTTATTAATACCTTTTGCCACAAGTTACCATAAGCATACCATAGCAATGGAGGTTTTGAAATCTTACTGCTCCAAATTGGCAGTCATAAAATCGGTAGAGAAGCCTCAAAATGGTAGATTTTCCTGAGACAAGCACAAAACTCTACCCTTCTTAATTCAGCTCTAAGAATACACCAATACATTAAAACCAATTTTTCCTTAAATAAAAAATTTATGCAGCCTACAAAAAAATCCACATGACTGCAAGTATCATTTTATTTAAGGAACAAGTGCTCCCAATTGAAGTTTGAAGGTAAAAGAATAAGAGGGTCTCAGGTGGTCTGTTCATCCTCACAAAATAACCCCCATCTGCCTTAGCCAACGAGATTATGGCTTTACAGACATTCCTTGACATTATTGTCACACTTTGGTCTCATAGGCTGCCTCTTGTAGATGTTTATGTGCAACGAGCAATGATTTGTCTTTATCAGTTTTCTCCCTAAGATTCTGTGGCTTACATAGCCGGGACTTGTGCAACCCAGGTAGGAGGTTTCCTGTGTGCATCATTTTCACTAACGATAATCAGTCTAGAGACTCCTCAGCCTTGAAATCTGGTCCCTCTAACCTGTAAATTGTTGTAATCCTGTGTAATGAAGCCATAGGATAGCCATGGTATTCTCTGCCTTGGACCACTCGACACATGGTGTTTCTTTTCTTATAGGCTTTCCAATTCCCATCTATTTTCTGACTTTGCATGTTTGAGCTCAAACAAGTTGCCAAAAAGGACCTCCTTGATGCAGTAATGTCTAAGTAAGACCTGGAGATGGCAGGAATTGGTGACAATCTGATTTTGAATCCTTTTCTGCAAATTTTAAGGTACAGGACCCGGTAAACTGCCTAAGTTTGGTTAATTAAAACTAAGCTAGAATGCAGATAAATAAATATGACTTGAAAAATGAATGAAAATGGAACCTCAAGGAAAAGATAAAGAAGTTGAGGATAAAAGAAGGGCGCAAAGTTATCATAAATCTTTGAAGCATGTCGATGAGATACTATCTCATGAAGAGAAATACACCCTATCAAAGGGTTTCTTGCAGATTCAGATAGCCTCTCTAGGTGGGTATCATCTATGACCAATTTATGAAGGATGGTGATTGCAACAGGTGTACATGTGTTGACCTTCTATGGTTTTGGAGGGTAGGTGTATAAGATTTGTTAGAAAGACATGTGGGAAAGAACGAAGTAAGATGTGAGCCTTTACCATAGGCATGGAGGGCTCAAAGGTAGTTTAATGCCTGCCTCGTGAGGGATCATCTATGGTAGGGAATACGGATGTCTACTAGCCTATAGTCATGCCATAGACATAACCTGTAACCGCTATGTGGTCCGTGTTGAGCTTAAGAAGCTCTATGGTAGCTAGTTGCATTGTGATGAGGCATTTGAAAGCTTTACCTTCCTCTGCTTGCTCCTAGCTTGCTCTGCCCCTTCCCCTTCTTGCTTGTTTTCCTCCCCCAGAACCTTTCCTCTTTTTCTCTGTTGCCCCCTCTCTTAGCCCATCATGAGGATGGGCCTTAGACACCCTATTTTTGGGGCTTTCTTGATTCACGGGCCTTCTGTCCCTCCTCGCCAGCCTTTGGGCTGTCAACCGGCCCATCTTGGGCTGGCTCTAGGGGCTAGCCAAGAACCTGTGCAGTGCCTTTGGGGCCTTTTCAGCTCCCCATGCCTCTTCAAGGGCCTCTTGGCTCTTCCAACGGTTCACAGGCTCTTCTAGCCTTGGTAGCCGTTCGTGACCCCCCATTATGGCCTTGGACGGGGTGGTTCCAACTGTCCTAGAACCCATGTCTTGACACCTGCCTTGGGCCCTCCCCTCTGTCTTACAATGCCTTTACGCTGGCTCCAACAAACATGAAGGTTTTTTTTTGGGGGGGTGGGGGGGAGGAGGGGGAGTGTGCCCAAAAAAAAAGGGGGGGGGGGGGAGGAGAGAAGATTGCCTTGATCCTCATCTGGTTTCCTTCACCCCTTGGTAACCACGGTTTCACAATGGATCACATGGAGACAATACATCAGGTACCAAGATGTCCCATTACACTCCACTTTTCTCCCCAAGGAATACAAAATAATATTCTCCATTGGCACATGTTTCAACACTATTCTAGAGACTTTGACTATAGCAGCCTCGATACTCTCTAATGATGTGGTCCTGAAGGTGCAATTGATTGCAATGATCCAGAGATCCTCCTCGAGGAGGTGTTACTAGAGACACTAGATGGTGGAATCTTTAGGCAGAGAGTTGAAGTTTCAGGCTTACCAGGGTAGTGCCTATGCGACAAATAGATGGGCCACTCTATCAACGCCAAAGACACTTTGCCTCCATTGGGTATGTTTGGCACTGATTTAGACACCCTTCCCAAGGAGGTAAGCTGTTACGCTCAAGTTGAGGTAACATGACCTCGGAAGGGTCAGTCAACATTTTCCTTTAAAGGATCAATGTTTGTATTATATTTGTTTGGGCTTCATGTAAATGATAAAAAAGGAATAAAGGTCAAGGTCCTTGGTGAGGGTGACATGGCACTAGACTAGGTGGATCTAAGGCTAAGGGACCTAAATGCATGAAATGTGCCTAGGGGCAAATGGTTTCAATGACATCCCAAGAGAGGGGTAAATGATGCATTAAGGAGGGACCCTAGAAAGAAGACATGTGGCATACTAGATCCATCTAGGGAATTTTGGGGCTTGGTGGAATTTAGTAGGCAGGAGCTTCACGTAACATGGGATTTTTACTGAGAGCCTGCTACCACCGAGGTTGGCTGGGAGGAAAATCGAGGTGCATGTGCCCGTGAATCGTGATTCCATTAGGAGTAAACAGATTAAGTCGTTTCATTTGGTATCAGAGCGATACGATCTGTGGAGAGTAGATCGTTCAGATCATCGAGTTACGTTGGATAATCAAAGTGGCGCACGCGGAGGTTTACGAGTTGTTGGCTTCAAAGGCCTCTGGAAATCGCGAGGGCTAGCTATTGCACAGGACATGCACTCCATGAGAAGAAACGCGCAGAACGATCAGGGGTAGAGCTGATAAGCAGCGCACGACCAAAGTTACTGTGGGTTCACGGATGTCATCACAGGGCTAGTCACGGAACTAGCTGTCGCAGGATGGTTGAGTTCACGTAAGCTGTTGACGAATTGAAGGTGTGGAAGACGAGAGCCACTTACGTGATAGTGCAGACAAATTCGGTATCTAATTACCAGTGCGCTCCAGCTGCGGAACATAGAGCCACTATACGGCTTTGCTGCGTGAGGGCCGTTACGATTCAAGAGGGCCCTTGGCCACACCGATTTGTTCTACATCGATGATCGCGATATCGATTTCAAAAATGTCACTTTTCCAAAAATAAAAGATGAAGACTTTCCAGTTGAAGTCAAACTTCCTATCAGACACGGTCTATCTAGAGAACTGCAGCTTTATTTCGACAAATTAACGGAGCTTATAACGACTGGGGCTGATTCTGTGCTATTTAAGGATGTTTTGAGAAGATGTTTTTGGATGACTTGTGCAAACATTCTACATGGGGTGATGACCACCTCATATATCTTAGTCTTGTTTTTGAGAGTATCGCCTCTATCGGATTCTCTCATTCGCAACCAACCACACTCATAGCACAATGCAAAAATAGTCTCTCGGTATAGAGGGTCCAGAATATATGAGCACTACCACTTGGTATAAAATCCTAAAGCCCATACTCTTCTTGGATGTCAAGGGTCTATACAAGGAAGAAGAAAATGAAGAAATTAGTGAGAACCCACACAAGGAAGAGGAATAGTTGCTGCAGGAGCCTCCTCTAGACCACAACACATGGTATCAGGCCATGACATCATTTTGTGTGATCAATGATGTATCTGACATCAACAAGTGGTGTGAAAAACTCTAGAGTGTTCTCTTGAGCTGTAAGGATATAATGGAGGTGCATATGCTTATAGAGTTGATACAAAAGAGTTTCTAAAAATGGTGTGGTGAGGAAATACAAGGGACACTAGAGGTAGCTACACACATTGGCAACTGATTCTGGTCTCCATCCTCTGGTCCCATAATTCATACAATTTATTGTAGATGAGGTTACTTGGAGTTTGGACGACTTAACACTTTTTTGTTTACTGATGCGAGTTGCACACAGCCTCTTGCTCAACCCTCATATACATATTGAGCCCTATGTTTGGAGTGGACTACAGGGACTAGTTGATCTCTTCATGCAGCAAGAATTATAACCAAGGAGCTCTCTATGCCTTCTAAGCTTTGTTGGAGCATATGCTTGTTTATTTGCCTCCGTGTTTGAGTCAACTTAGATTGCAAGAGTTTCCCTAGTATAGGGAAAAGCGGGTTTGGTTACAGTATGATATATGCCTGGTTAGCTATAAATTTGAAAGTTGGACTTGTGATTTGTAATTACAGTTTCAAGCGGTGTTTTATTGTTTTTTTTTTTAAAAAAAACACCCATTGACCTAAATAAAAGTAGAAGAAGAAGCTTCTAGGATGGATCCCGTAGAGTCGGGAGTCCGGCCGACCCCGCAGGTGTCACGCCCAACAGGTCATACACTGTCTGGCAGAATTGCAGTGTTAGAGGATGCCTTGCAACAGATTTTAGCGCAGCAGTTGCAAATAAATGTAGGGCAGTTTGAGCTCAGGAAAATGGTGCATAGTATGTCTGCCAGACCATCTCGTGAGGAGAAAGGTAAATCTCTGATGGAACCGGAGTCCAGTGTTCGTACGGTCGAGCCTAGGAAGGCTAAGGTGCCTAATATTGCTAATTATAGGCCAGAAAAGTATTCTGGTCGGATGTCGGACCGTAGTTCCGATATCATTGACACTTGGTTACACAAATGGGACGAGGCATTCGCCATTTGCGAAATCAGGAATGATATGAAGAAAATCCGCGAGGCCACCCATATGTTAGGTGGTGGATAAAACAGCAAAAAGATGGAGTAGCATCCACTACTTGGGAAAAGACCAAGTGGGTTTGTGCAGGTTGGGACTCAGTATGGGTACCCGAAGAAAACTCGGTTTAAGAAGAAGTGGATTAGCAAATGGAGTGCCTCACAGCCTAGTGGTCAAGCCAAGCAGGCGAAACCAGTTGAGACTCCTAAATCAAGTACCACCATTGGAATGAAAAGAAAAGTAACACCAATGGCAGCCCGGGCTTGGTCGAAGTCTTCTTTGAACCCAGAGCAAAGGGAAAAAGCGAGGAGAGAAGGCTTCTGTTTCGGTTTCCTTGAGCCTCATCAGTGGAAAGATTGTCCACGAAACAAAGATCGTCGGATGGCTGAGATGGTGGTCTCAGAATGCGACGTGGAAATGAAGGGAAGTCCCAGAGCAGAACAGATGCAGATTCAGCTAGCGGGATCTTCTCAAAGGTCAGTACCTTTTTTGTTATATGTGTCTGTTGCTAAGTTAGTAACTAGTGCACCTGATAATATCTTGTCAAAGCCCGCAGCAACGGGCTATACAACCAAACCAGTCCTATGGAGGAGGACGTGGTAACTCTAGAGGAAGGGGGAGCCAAAGAGGTCGTGCTGGATGGCAGAGAGGCCAAAATGCAAACAGCAATGTAGAATGCTACTACTGTGGTAAAATGGGTCATATGGCTAAAGACTACTATAAAAAGCAGAATGACATCATTATTGGAAAATTGCAGCAAGCGAATTATGCATCTTCTAGTAGATAGGGTGATGATAGAAATGGGCATCTGTTTATGGTGCAACACATGACCAATTCTGTGACAAGTGCAGAAGAAAGCAATGATGTGTGGTATGTTGACTCAGGTGCATCAAACCACATGATAGGTCATGCAGAATGGATGCATGATACAAGGAAAATGGAAAGACCAAGATTTGTGTAGACTGGTGATAATACTGCACATCCTATTGTGCAGATTGGTAAAATTTCTTTGTCTATGCAGGATGGGAAAAAGAAATACCTGTCTGATGTATTTCATGTCCTGAATATCACCTAGAACTTTGTTTCTGTTGATGGGTGACGGTCATTTAAAAGGGGATTGCTAGGCTATTGAGCACCTTTATGGGTTCTCTTTTCTTCATGAGCTGGGGTAGTAGCTTGGTTCTCAATTTCAAGGCCTCAGGTGTTCTACAAGAGACATGAGTCTTCTTGGGCTTTCGATTCAACCACATTTAGTTGGGTCATGTTCTCTGGACGAGGTTCCTAGCTCTCTGTACAGACCACTTGGTAACGAGCATATCAGTGCGGCATATTCGGAGACCAGATGTACAGAGAATTTGGATCATTCCTAGGCCCACCCTGGACACACATTGGCTAGTATGTAAACGGACACGGTACATACTTTGGTACCATTTGGGGGACTCGCAGGGGTCTTCACAAGTAGCCTCTACCAGGAGGAGTATTTGCTGGAGGAAGTGGAGTGGCTCCCCATTCTTCTCGGAAGCCCCCACAGGATTGAGGTGGCACTATCAGCCTCAATGTTGGTTGTTTTCTCGCTCTGTTATAAGAGCTTGATTTTGCCTTTTGGTTTTATTTTCTCATGCTTCACATGATGTATTTCTCCACTGAGTTTTGCACTCGAAGATTTTTTTCATGCTTAATAGAAATCTCTCTTTTTTTTTTTGGGGGGGGGGATATTACCATAAACTAATACATGCTGGGTGAAGGGTAGCAGGAGCACAAAATGATCTAAACACAAAAAAAGTTTTGTGAAATTTCACATGCACTAGCTAGCCTTGAGGACCATAGAAAACTAAATACATTCTTTACATTACTTCTCTTTCATTGTTAAGCTTAAAATCAACTACCATCTATATGATATGTACAACTTCCTAAAGAAAAGGCATGACACAATTGCCTCAAACTTACACATGTTTAGCCCTTTTCTTTGGGTCTCTCTCATGTTATGTCCAAGATTTATGCAGTAGAACTTGACACTCATGTTATGCAAGAGGCAAAGTTTGGGGGATTCAGAGCGAAGGGGCAAGTAGGTTTTGCCTTTTCTAATAGTCAAAAAGAAAAAACTATAGCAAGGTTTCCTACTGAGCACGTATAGCAAATCATGCTACACTAGACCATGCCCGAGTGCGGAAGCAAAGAGCTTATTGTTGCTTTGTGGATATGCCGTACGAGGAGCCCGACTTTTCAAACAACTACTTGTTGCTTAGTCACACTTTGTACTACAATAGCAAAGCTTGTGATATTGTACCACAAGCCCAACTTTTCAGACGAGTACTTGATATAGGGTGTAGTCAAGACATTATATGAGCCAGCATCAGGTAGAGTCAAGAATTTGACGAGATGGACAAAGTAGGTCAAGAGCACGATTGGAGTCAAAAAAAATTGTCCACTATCACCGACCTTGTTTGGCCTATACATGGATGATCTTGAGTCCTTCATCACAACTCTAGGAGGTGTAGGTTCCCTGTTAGTTGCTCCTTGATCCCGATTTTATTATATGCAAATGACATGGTCCTACTCTCCTCCTTGCTGAGGATCTCTAGATGCTCTCCAGCCTTTCTACGATACACATGATTTGAAGGTCAACTTGGGTAAATGCAAGGTCATGCTCTTCACCACATCTCAAGTGGCCACACACAGAGAGTTGGGGCTCTTGTAGAGATTGTCGCTTCCTACACATAGCTGGGTGCTCTCTTTTCAGCACTAATGTGCACGATGCGACCAACTATGCAGGCCAATTCGAGCAAGGGACGTGCTACACTAGCTACACTTGCGCAACAAAAGATCCCAGAACCAAGTCTCTCCTTTTGTATTTACTGGTCTGTTAAGCGGGGAGGACAGTGGCCCCCTCTGGGGGGAAAGACTGATCGGAGCCAAATTGGTCCCCATAGAGAGACTTCAAGTTCTCCTTCTCGGTCAGATGGTCCGTAGCAAGCCATCAATCCTGCATCATATAATACTAGTAGTATGTCGGACTACCCCTCAATAGCTTGATGCAGTCTTCCAGATGGTCATCGATCTCCATAGGGTCAGGAACTTTGGTGCCACGCCATCTAGATGATGCAGATTTCCATGGCTAGCCCTAACTTCATCTATGGCGTTGGAGGTGAAGGGGAATCAGAGGAGTTGGTATTTTCTGACACGTAGATGGTTTCCAGGCTTGGGACTACAGATGGAAAGATTGCCACCCTTTCAGTATAGCCTTGAGGCTCCATCCATTCCGCTTGCCTGTCAGGAGGTGAGCCGGGTCATCAAAGAGGATCTCTTGCAGTTCCACATGTATAGGACCTGGTTATCACCTACTCAGCTTTCACTGAAACTCGTCTTCTACAGAGATCACTGCTTACGGATCTCAGGGGAACCACTGGGCTACACCCAGATTTGACTTCCACATGCACTAAGGATCTCAATTGATCAGTTCCAAGTATCTTCACACAAGGGCAGAGGGCATCCCAGGTGACTGCTCTTTATGTGATATGCAGTAAACCAAGACACAGGATCGGTATGCATTCAAATGTCTTGCTTACTATGAGATCCATGGATAGCCAGGCCCCAAGACATAGAGACCAGCTTATACGAGCATAGAGGAGAGCATATGAGGCACCGTCTGAGCCCAGTCTGAGCACGATCACATATTTTTCTATGGTAACCTGAGCTAGGGACAACAGGCGACCAAAAGTAATAGAGAGCCAGAGGGCACAACTCAACAGACCTGACCCCGATTGGACACTCAACAAGGATTGCAGACAAACCCTCTCTCTTTGATGTAGGGAGATAGACCAATGAAGTGAAGATAGCACTTGTTAGATAGCAGGCCACATCACGAAGACTACAATGGAAGAGGGATGGACCTGGACAACCAAGCGCCAGCAGCAACCTATCACTAACTTTCTTGCTTGACTCCAGCGCTCACGAGATCTCAAGCCACTACCAAACGAGCTCCTCTCGTCCGTTCGGTGGTGTTATGGAAAGCTGACCATTTGGTAGGCAGCTAGAGAGATTCCTCATTGGTGTTTTTCCCTTTTGAGTTTCTGTCACAGCAAGAACACGATGTATTACATTTTCTCGATACAGACATCAATCTTGGGCAGGGATGCCCATTTAGTGGCCCTATCCTTAGCTTTCATTGTATCTGGTTTTTTTTCAGTCTCATAGACCTTTGGTCTTTCGAAGACATAATAAAAGGCATAAATATTATGCACAGTTTCTTTCTTTTCTTTCTTTCAGCACACAGTATGAGGAAAAGGCATAAATATCAAGAAATTAGTCAAATTCAAAGGCTTGACTACTATCACTATAATGCACCCACCTTCCCTTCAAGGCTACACTCATAATTCTGTTAAGAAGCTGTGGTTCTGAGACTCAAAAGCACTTATTCACTTGTGTCTTTCTACCACTCCTGATAGGATATGCATCTTACATGCACTTCATTTAGACATGGCGGGCGCTACACAATCTTAAAGATAAGTGTAGCAGAAATAAACAAAGATTCAATTTATGCAGCTCAATGCAACAAGCAAGTAAAGAGACTAGAATGTCAACCTTCAGTCCACCAACCTATGTTGTGTGAATTACTTCTGTATACCTTTTCCTGCCCTATTAATGTAAAAACACTCAAAAAACAAATCTGACAATCACTGAAAATAGAGCTAGGAAATTGCTCCACAACATTAAACACATGTGTGTGCAGGTGCGCACACACACAAAGTTTACAAAAAGCACTCACCACTACCACTGGTACCCACGATGGCGACACTCTTTCCACCAGGTACTTCAAAGGAGGTGCCCATTAAAATTGGGCGGCCTTCCACATACCTGCTTTTCCAAACATTAAAGACTCTGGTGTGTTAAACTGAGAATTGCTTTTTTGAATTTGCTACAGCAAATCGCAGGTAGAAAATTTGCTTAGTAACAACAAGGCAATTCATTTTGTAACAGACCTTACTCCCCCTCTCTACATGAAAATCACATCTCAGAATTGCAGATTGACAAGAGAAAACATTAATTCTTGACAAATCAGCAGTTTGGTTAGACTATGCTATTTATGTTTTGTGACGAAATTTGTCATAAATCTGCTATCGCTTGCTCATGAACTGATTGGAGATGAAAAACGATGAGGTTGGAGCCCCAAATCTTGTATGAGATGCTAGAAATCAGTATGACATAATCTGTCATACCTCCTACACCTTGCTCATGAACTGATTGGAGATGAAAAATGACAAAGTTGAAGCCCCATACCTTGTACAACTGCTAGAAATCAACAAAACGAAACGACCATTCAGGGTGCTCACAAGAAACGAGCTGAGAGGAAGGCAAGGCAGGGGTGAGCAGAGAGACAGTGAACAGTTCATTTTGCAGGCTGCATCCATTCGTGGACATTTCCTGCACAAAAGAGGTCAATTTTTATTGCTGCATAAGTCGCGCAAACAGGCCCCCTCTGTTCGACCACACATACTAGGCAGATTCGTGGTTGTTTTTGGGCTTTGCAAGTTGCCTTGGCTTCGTTTACCATGGGCTTCATAGCTTCGCCTATAGACAGGGCCCTTGCCTCTTTGATTCGTGGTCATTTTCTTGCTGCATGCAGTTCGTGGATTGCTGGTCACCCATAAGAGCAGCTTGGTTTACAGAGATTCTAGGTATTTTCTTAACTGCAGCAGCTCGTGGCAATTTGTTAGCAAATAGGCTGCCTCTCTTCCCCAGCTGGTCTGGTGCTGTTGTTTTTATCTTAAGGAGTGGATATCCGTTCGCTGACAGATGGCCAGGGAAGCTGATTTGATGCTCACCTCCTAGCCATAGCAATACGTTTGGCAAATGCCTCCACTGGTGACGACTACTCGCACCACCATTCCCATCATGACAGGCTTTCCCTCTTCTTCGACTACGCCCCCAGCAGGTACCGATTATTTGCAAGGGAAAGAGAACAAGACCAACCAAGGTCTACATCAGCGGCCAGCCCAAGAACTCCATTGCAACCGCTCAACCCCACCCAGCTGGTTCATTTTTCGGTATTCTTCTCTCCCCCACAACCCTACTATCCATTCGAGAGACAGTTCTACCATGGAGGCTTCTTCTTTGGTGTGTTGCTTGATCAGTGATCGGCTAGCTCCAGGTCTTTTTAAAGATCTTCAAGCAGCTTTGGCAGGCTCCACTGCCCGCATCACTGGAGTTTTACCTCTTGGGAAAAGATGATATCGCATTCAATTCAGAAAACTTGTTCACTGCACAGAATGTTCACAGAAAAGCCACTTGTTCACTGCACAGAATGTGCGGGCTGCACTCAGCCGGCTTCACAACCGGAGAGCACAAGACCATGAGGGACTACGGACGGAGCACTTTGATCATGGATAGGTGGTTTTGGCTCCGGTACTAGCACAAATGTTCAACCACACCATATGTCACGGTTTCCCACCCTCATGGAGTACCACCACCATAGTAACGATACACAAGGCAAGCGACCCCATGGATACTAGGAACTATCACACTCTCATGATTGGCCACACGCTGGCAAAATCTATGGATCGATACTAGAGAGGGAGATCAGCAGCCATACACAGGCACATGGGCAGCGTGCTCTACGGCAGGCAGGTTTCCAGAGACAACACTCCACTCTAGACCACATCTTCACCTTGAGGGCTATCATTGAGGAGGCGATGTTGAGACGCCAGAAAGTCTACACTTGTTTTGTAGACTTTCGGAAGGCCTTCGACATTATCCCGCATGATCAGGAGACTACAGGTTATGCAGATTCCAGAGGTTCTGATCTAGGGAGTGGTGAGCCTATACGAGTCAATTAGAGGGAGAGTTCGTGTCCCAGGAGGCCTATCAAACTGGGTTGAGAGCATGATCGGAGTAAAGCAGGGATGCCCTCTCTCACCAACTCTCTTCGGGCTCTACATTGATGAGATTACATCTTTCATAGACCACCTAGGAGGCGAGGGAGCACCACTAGCAGACTTGATGATACAGATCCTACTATATGCGGATGACATAGTCCTCCTATCATCTTCGACAAAGGCACTACAGAGACATCTAGATGACCTAGAGGTGCTTTGCAAAGAGAGAGACCTGATGGTTAACCTTGGGAAGACCAAGGTCATGATTTTCAATACCTCTTACACAGTGCTTCACCGACATAGCTTTACATACCAGAGTCAGCCAGTGGAGATTGTGCAGTCCTACACATACTTGGGTGCAGTTTTCACAGGACCAGTTTTCACGATGACCCACGCAGCCAGAGCACGACTCACACGAGGGCATGGTGCCTTGGCCCGCCAACTAGAGTGACAGTGCTTCTAGGCGCAGTTCCAGGATCCACCGACGAAGTGTTGGCTTTTTGACACTCTAGTGAGGCCTACCGCCATGTATGTGGCACCTTTTTGGGGGGGTGATATTTCAGCAGCAGAATGGAAGAGATTCGAGCGGCTACAGGTGATTATGGGCTCCAGGATCATTCGGAGTAAGCCCTCAGTCCCCCATCAGATAATACAGGCAAAGTTTGCCATGACCCCTCTCCAGGTTGATGCCATTTTTCAGACAGTGACTTTCCTCCACAGAGTTTGGGACCTACCTCGCGAGAGTCTTCCGAATTTGGCGCTACAGTCCTCCATACCACTATCTGAGAGTGGGGTAGGTACAGCATGGTTTGCCCGCATCACTGCATGGTTTGCCAATCACGGCATTCAGATGGATTGGCTTCCCCCGTTTGAGTATAGCATGGATGCACCGCCCAAGTCAATCCCACGAGATGAGATTAACTGCATCATACGGTTAGATCTCCACCAGCTCCACACATCTCGCACTTGGGGGGGAAACCAGGAGTTTCCCACCAAGACCCAGCTCTACTATGACCACTTTCTGAGAGTATTAGAAGATGGGCTCATCATCAGACCTCTGTATCTCGAGGACAGAAGAGTCTCACATGCACTGAGGATTGCCATCGGACACATGCAGGTTTCGTCCCATCAGCTGAGGATCGAGACAGGGAGATCTGCACACATACCCAGAGAGCAGCGAACTTGCAGGTATATCTTCATTCCACTCTCATGCTATTTTGCTATTTTTTTGCTATTTTGTACTAGCATAGCATTTTAGTACTCAGCAAGGGCCTTAGTGAGCCCTTTGCCTCGGCCCAGAGTGGTCTGTATCAGCTACTTGATTCCGTACTTTGTCCCATAGGCCCGCAAGGCCTCCCGTGGACGTTAATATATCTTTCTTTCTTTCTTTCTTTCTTTCTCAGCTTTGATGGCTGGCCCGGTGCCCAACCTATCATTTCCTAGGGTTCATTCAAAGGTTGGCCCAAGAAATGATAGGTTGGCCAACCTATCATTTCATGGCCTTCATTTAAGGTATTTCTCGCACATCCATGAGATAGGGCAGAGCTTCAGCCATGTGGTCAAGACGGACAGCACTTTTGTAGATGCGGTTAGAGAGGATCAGCCCTCTAGTCCTTTCATCCGAGTAGTCACACGTTTTACCAGAGTGGGGTACCTACCACCCTTCATTTTGCTTCCCAACTGTGAAAATCCTGGTACAAATGAACTATGAGGGTGGAGCTACTAAAACGAGCATCCACACCAATGCAGAATGCAAACAATGCAAAATAGTAGTACTAAGTACTAAGTATAACATAGTCATGTCAATGGTCAACTACATATTAATCTTCTCATCATCATCATCACCAACATCGTCAACATTATCAAAGCATCGGGGGGATGAGGCAATGGAGGCATGAATGCAGCAATAGAGTGCTGCCGACCGCTCACGAGTGTGGCCCTGTGACGTCGCCTGGTCATAACTCTGCACCTAACAAGGGCTACAGTAACCCATGTCGGCCGAGCTCCGACTCTGAACAGGGAGGGGATATCCCCAAGTGTAATCTGCGCGTCGATCCACTATCTAAGCTGTCGAGTCACTGGCTCTAGGTCACGATCATGTCGAGTTTTCGTCGTGTGAGGGTTTATGTGATCTGGTAGGAAGAACTCCGTGATGGAGCTCTAAGAGGGATCTGCTAAGGAAGAAGTCTGCTCTTGTTTCCGTGATCGAAGTAGTCTCTCGCGGTGCCAGAATGCCTCATGAATGAAAGCCGCCAAGCATCTCTGGTCTAGATAGGAGAGGAACCGGGACAAAACCCTAGAGCTATCTCTGAAGAGGTAGTAGAAACGCCCTCGGATCCCATAGTAAACAGGACACCTAAAGATGAAATGCTCCTCCCTCTCAACCTCCTGTACGTCACACAATGTGCATATGCACCTCCCCCTAGGTAGGCCCTCTGCTCTACCGCTCTCGATACAAATCTATGTGAAGAGACCTACAACTGCCCAATAGAGATCCTCAGTGAGTGGGGTAAGTGGATCTGTGTGTATCCTGGTGGGTCAATGAGCCCCTCCTCTGTGATATGCAAGCACTGATCCCTGTAAAAGCTGAGCTTCACTGGAAGTCCGGAATGTGTGTAGCTGTAAGAGATCCTCGCGGAGAAAGGCAAAGAGGATATGTCGACAGACTCAACACACGAGTGTTCGCATGGAGAGGTGTCTTATGCAGCAAACTACTGAGGCAAAGGCATAAAATATGGTCGGCCAGTTAGTTCAGAACAAGAAAGAGGCTCAGACTCACAAGAGTGAGCCCTAGGGAACAACAGATGCACATTCAAGATGAGGCTTATCCCTCAACATAGCTAGATCTTTTGTCATGGACACTCCTCAGTGGTGGGAGGCTTCTAAGGAGGGATGCAACGAGAGCCCACATGGCAAGAGGGACTCAGTTCAGACTCCTAGATACGACATAGATGGGACGGTGAGGATGCTAACATATCAAATGGAGAGAGGCCTTATCTGGCGATGGGTCCTTCCATTTAACCACACCACCCTAGGACCCTACGCCAACAGAGGCTTGGGGGTTGCTTATGGTTGCGGATAGCGGGTGCAAGAGGTGGCCCCAGAGCCAAGCAGATTTGCTAAACTCACTCCCATCCATGAGGATTGTTTCTTGGAATCTTGGGACCAAGCAGTGCTGATTTTCGCCAATGAAGAAGCATCATCAAGTAGGAGCTTCACAAAGTTTTGATCGGCGGGGAAGTTAACTTTTAATTCTTGCAGAAATACCATCTTTCAAAGTCTCATACAGCTAGGTTTGGGAAGAGTATTCGAGGACAGAGTGGGACCTTCTGAGCTCTCATGGTAGGAGAGGGAGCACCGCAGGGAGGAGCTTGCATTTGCACCTGCAGAGCCTTGGACACATGCTATATAGGATTGGGGCATCCTACTCTAAGTTATAGTGAGGTTGCTGAGGTTTTCGTAGGACTTTTGCCCATTTATGCCCCTAATGAAGCAACACATAGGACTAGTGAGGTTGCTGAGGTTTTCGTAGGACTTTTGTCCATTTATGCCCCTAATGAAGCAACACATAGGACAAACTTTTGGACCATCATCCGTAAAACTTTTCCAGTAGCTGATCATTGCTGTATTAAAGGTGACTTCAATATGTTAGAGACTACAGGCGACAGGAGGGGAGTAGACCTACTTAGAGAAGAGAGCAGGCGGCTTGGGAGGAGCTCATTTTCCATGTGAGAGGAAAGGATCACTGGCATCTACCTAAGTATGGCCGCTCTCCAAGATCTCTTCTCCTCTCTAGAAGACCAGCTACGTTGCTCAAAAAGAGGAGGCAACAGCCCCTCCCTTTCAAAGGCCTTATCAGACTGGTGTCCGGAGAGACCCAACCTCTTGCTCAGACCGTGGCAAGTATAGTGGGAGAGTGGTTTTCCTTCACAAAGTTGCCCCCACTTGCACATGCCGCAGAGACAAAATGTTCACGGCCTTGAGGATCCCAAACCATTATAGCGGAGATTGACTAGGCATCACCTTCCTAGTGAGGCAGAAATGGTACGCGAGCATTATTGCCTAGTCTGCCTGAAGAAGCAGGTTTTCATTCGCCAGAACGAGCAAAAGATTCTGTTTAGTAAGAACTCTAAGGACTTCTGGTGGAAGTTTCTTGAGCGACAAGCCCCCTCTCCTCTGACAGACACCACACTCTAGCACCCTTATGCGCACACACCATACTGCACTCCTCACCAGCCATCACCTTATCTCTCATAGTTACCCGAGCCGTCCCACTCCTTACACACTTTTCACTGCCAGTGGCATCAAACACACACCTTTGAAGCTCCATAACCACCGAGCAAAAGATCATGAGGGACTATGCATTGAATACATTGCAGATGGACTAAAGCACTATGCCCCCAATGCTAGCAAAGCTTTTTAATGAAGCGGTTTGCACCTGTTTCGCTCACCTGAACCTTAAGACAATCACTCCCATTAGCAAGGCAAGAGATCCCATGAGCCCGCAGAAAACTACATGACCATTATGATTGGGCATGTCTTGTCGGCCACTGACCGATACAGTAGCGAAGACTATCGGGAAGTTTGGAGAACTCCGCCTCCCTCCAAGAGTCACCACCAAAAGATCACGAAGATGAAATATTGCCAAATACTCCGCTCGGTAGAGGGCATCGCCATGAAGGCGGCTCCACCCTGCTTATCCTCCTTAAACTCTAGATTGTTGAAGTCTCCTCCAACAATCCAAGAGTCTACATTTGGGAGGCTCTCTGTAAGTTGCCTCTACAAAGACATAAATGTTTAGAATCCCGATCTATCCTTCCCATAGGCCGATTCCAACCACCACCCCACCAATAAGCTCTCCCCAATCAAACACATACGAGTGAGAAACTGATCTACTGATATGCAAACCCCCCCACTTCTAGCCTGAGGATCCAATTTTTTCATAGATTCCTCATATCCTTCCATTCCAAACCGTACGGAGTGGGGCTCGGAGTCCTTCTAGAGCCCGAGATAGATGGAGTCCAGAAGTTGCTTGAGTGGCAAAGGATCAAGGTATTTGGCCGCTCTACATGGACTAGACCACTGACCCAGTTCCAAATAGTAATGGTGAGGCTCAGAGGCCTTCTACAACTCTAGGCAAATGAAGACCCGGAGTTGGATGGGGCCTTCGATTTGCTTGAGTGACAGAGGATCAAGATAGTAGGCCAACTAGATGGGGAATAGATCACTGACCCAGATCACTGACCCAGTTCCAGTGGGGGTCGCAGTGGCATCTTTGGTTATGGGACGGCCGGCCTCTTCGTGAGGTGCAATGGGAACTAGAAGAGTGAATTTGGCCTTCACAAGCAGGGCACTCGGAGAGAGTTGTTGTCCTTCTCGTACACGACGCGCATTGCTCGTCAACTCAACTAGAGGCAACAGCTTAGTGTCCCTTGAGACAAGGACACTGGGTTGAGCAGCATGTTCCCCAAGATGTTATATCCCAATTTCGGTAACGCTTAGGGACCAGCCCGCAGTCCACGAAAGATTTATTCCTTCTAGATCATGGCCCACGAAGGCTTGCCCATCGGTCCTTGGCTGGAGCAGATGCGCATTGATGTAGATGCCACGATTGCGTGGATAGAGATATGGAGACGCCCACATTGTCTTTGGAGCTGGCCCATAGAAAAGAGGATTTGGCTGGGAGCGCTCCAAATTGTAGCTAGGCAGCAGGACTCCACTTGGGGGATGGCTGCACGGCTGAGGGAGAGGGGTCACGCCTTCTCCATCAACCGTGGCCTCTGCATCTTCCAGGATCCAAGGTCAGCGAGTCTTCTAGATAGAGGCATAGGACGCAATGCCTCCTTCCCGACAGTGCATGTGCCATTGCCAAAGGACACGTTATGGGAGACCGTATGCATTCAATACTCCATTCCTTAAGCCAATCAATTTCGACCTGACGGCACCTTTTTTTAAATATAGTGAGAACGCACAAAGCCATCCCCTTTAATGGAAGCATGTCATCTTCAGCCTGAAGGATCATTGATACTATTTGGACTAAGTCTCAACTTTTTTTATAAAAAATGTGTCCCTAGCCTCTTACAATGTCTATAAAAAAACTCCTACATTAATCATGTTGTACACTCAAAATGATTGAACAGATTTCCAAAGAATAGAGAACAATCAAAGGACAAACAGACCAAGCAATAAAAGGTTATACTCTGCAGACATGCATCTAAAAACTACATAAAAACTACAAATGGGTTTAAGAAGGTTTACAATCAAACTTGTACTGACAGGAAGAAGGTTTTCGCTCACAAACACCATCTTCTCAGGAATAGCATTAGGAATACAACACATACACTGACCGAATTCAAAAAATCATTCATGCCTCTCACCAGAAAACAACATCTTCAAATTTGATTGAACCGTCGTACAGCTGCAAAGGTTTCGCATGTGGTTTGTTAACAATAGTTGGCTTAACCTGCAAAAGGCAGTAATGATGCATGTATTAAGATGGTCCTCAGTTCAGACATGTCAGAATCAATGTAGCAAAAGAGTATAAGGAGAAAAAGGCATGTCTTAAGATGGTCCTCAGTTCAGACATGTCAGAATCAATGTAGCAAAGAGTATAAGGAGAAAAAGGCATGTATTAAGATGGTTCACAGTTCAGACATGTCAGAATCAATGTAGCAAAGAGTATAAGGAAAAAAAGCCACGAGTCTGCATCTAGACTATCAAATACTCATCTCATCAACAAAACATATTTCTAACCACAATAGTAGTTTAAAATACATTTCTTCTAGCTGATCTCTCTCTCTCTCTCTCTCTCTCTCTCGTCGAGAGACAGCTTGACAAACACAGATACGAGAGCTCCTCACATCTTTCTTTTTTTTTGGTGAAAAGAGCTCCTCACATCTCATCAAAGAGCCACTAGGTTACCTGGATACACGGAACCTGAGCATGTACTAGGAGTGCTAGCTTTGAGCACATTATACTTCTCTTTTTTTTTTTTTGCAAGAAAATTACTTCATTAAGTATGAATGAAAACCGTGAGAGCAAGCTCAAATGCAGGAGTACATCATGCAATGCATGAGGAAAAAACAGCTCAAAATGAGCTAATAAAAAACCAAGGCGGAGGCTGAAAATGCCATCTCAACCCTGAGGTAGACTCAGAGAAGAAAGGAAATCCTCTCCAAACTTTAAAAAAAGTAACTCTCCTGGCAGTGGCGAACAAGACTCCACTGAGTGTCGCTGTACAATGAAAGCTGCATCTGGATCATGTCCCTCGAAAAACACCTGAGGGCCAGTAAGAGATAACCAAGCCACAGAACCCCAGGTCATATAGAAAGGTGATGTATGAAAGATACTAAAAATCCCAGCAACACCTTTCTAGATCCTACTTCCCTGTTATTTCTTTTGCTACTCTAGTATTTGGACACTTGATTCACTTTAGCTTTTCAGCAAGGGTCTTAGTGAACCCTTTGCTTTCAGTGGTACAGGACGATGACGAGAGCAGAGAGATGAGAGCTCACCTCACACATGAGCGAGCCCTAGGCCATTTGATGTCATCTAAGGCGCAGTGGATCTCCCAACGATTAACACGTCGTTAGAGGCAGACTTTCCTTACGCATAGGATGGATGAGGTGTTCATATCATTCCGAGGGGGAGAGCCTACCATTGGATGGGGGCTTCTATTGGAGGGGAATCCACCTATTCCCATCACAGATCCAGGGGTTTGGCACACATATGCATGCTCTCTCTATGATGTCATGATGTAGGCACCACCGGACATCATCTCTATGCCCAGAACCACTACTTGTCAGTTGTTCACTGCACAGAACGTACAAGCTACACTCCATCGGCTTCATAACCGAAGAGCACAGGACCATGAGCAGCTACGAAGTGAGCATTTTGCACCTGGGCAGGAGGTCTTGATTCTGATCCTAGCACAGATGTTCAACCATGCAGTATGCCACAGCTTTCCACCTGCTTGGAGCACTACCACCATTGTACCGATACACAAAGCAGGTGATCCCATGCACATTGGGAACTACCGTACCCTCATGATTGGCCACACTTTGGCCAAGATTTATCACTCAATACTAGAGAGAGAGATCAACGGCCACACAAAGGCCCATGGACAGAGGGCTATCAGTCATGCAAGTTTTCAAAGACAACACTCCACCCTAGACCACATCTTCAATTTGAGGGCTATCATTGAGAAGGCGAGCTTGAGACACCAAAAAGTCTACGCTTGCTTGGTAGACTTTCAGAAGGCCTTCAACACTATCCCGCATGATCAGGAGGCTATAGGAGATGCAAATTCCAGAGATCTTGATTTGGGGGGCGATGAGAGTCTTCGGAATTGTGGAAGTGGAGGCATGAGGTCAGCAATAGAGCATTGTCGCCCCCCCAAGGGTGCAGTCGTGGTACGTCTCCTAGTCATAGCTCTGCGTCTGACCAGGGCCACTATGACCCCCGTCGGTCGGCGGGCTCCAACCCTAAACAAGGAGGGGATGTCCCCAAGTATGATTTGTGAGTCAACCCTCTGTTTGAGTTGTGTGGGGGTCTATGTGATCTGGCTGAAAGAACTCCGTGATAGAGCTCTGAGAGGTATCAGTCGAAGAAGAAGTCTGCTCTGGTCTCTGTGCTCGGAGTATCCTATCGCAGTGTCTGAGCACCTCATGAATGAAACCAGCCAAACATTGTTGGTCTGGGTAGGAGAGGAAACCGGCCAAACCCCCATAACTATCTTTGAAGAGGTAGTAGAAACGCCCTCGGATCTCATAGTAAACAGGACACCTTAAGATGAAATGCTCCTCTGTCTCAACCTCCTGCATGTCACATAGTGTGCATATGCGCCTCTCCCTAGGTAACCACTCTGCTCTGCCACTCTTAATACAAAGTCTGTGTGAAGAGACACGGAACTGCCCAAGATAGATCCTCAGCGAGGGAGGTAGATGAATCTGCATGTATCCTAGTGGATCAATGAAACCCTCCGCTGTTATATGTAAGAAGCGAACTCTGTAGAAGCCCAGCTTCACTGGAAGATCACTCGGGCCCAACCAAGTCCGGAATGTGTGTAGCTGTAGTAGATTCTCACGGATAACCTGGTTGACCTCGTATGATAGGAGGGGAGAGAAAGGAGCATCCATGTTGTACTGGAAAAGAGGCAGTCTGTCCATGTGGAGCCCTAGTCCTGCAAACCATCTCTCTGTACGTGCATACCAGCACGTCTTATCCCCCCTCCTGCAAGTGCCATAGAAGAGAAAAGTGCTAGCCATGGTATCTTGCTACGCTCGGATGTGTAATTCCCATACTCCCTGACTTGGTACAGATACGTAATGACCTAAAATGCTGCATCTAGCTGTAATGAGGGTGACCCAAACTCCGCCCGAATGATCTGGTGAGGGTCAGGTGGCTTACCACGGATCATCCGTGATAACATGAGAACCTGTAGCCGCTCCACCTTAGCCCACTCTGTATCCGACAAGTCTGGCCCCCAACATTGACTGTCATACATCCCTGCTAGGCAGACCAAGGAGTCAAAAAGCAACCCTTTGGTCCATGGATCCTGAAAGTGAGAGCGGAAGCACTGTCTCTCTAGCCTAGCCAATGCAGCATATTCTTTGCTCAGGCGTGCATGCATCGCGTGTCTCATGGTGAAGATGGGTCCGGAAAAGACGACCCCAAGATATGTGTATGATGAAACTACCTTAACAGGGGACCCATCAAATGTGAAATGCTCATCGTGCATGACGGCTCGAGATGTATTGAAGATCATAACCTTGGTTTTACCCAAGTTGACCTTCAAATCATGAGACTCGCAAAAGGACTGTAGTGCGTCAAGGTGTCTCTGGAGCCCCTCTGTTGAGGAGGACAAGAGAGCCATGTCATCTACATAGAGTAATATCCGGATCGGTGTGCCTACGAGGGAGCAACCTATCCCACCCTGTGCCTGCATCACTATCTCGAGCTCGTCGATGTAGAGACCAAACAAGGTAGGTGATAATAGGTACCCTTGTTTGATCCCAATAGTGCTCATGATCTCGTCTGTCCACCCAGATCCTGTCCGCACTCTGCCTGAAACTCGCTCATAAAGTGCCATGACAGCCCAAATGATCTTCTGGTCGTAACCCAAATCCTGTAGGCGTCGTATGAGACAGGCTCTCAAAACGGTGTCAAATGCCTTGCGAAAATCCACAAAGCAACAATAAACCCTCTGCTTCTGTGCCCTCGCCTCCTCGATGATACACATGAGCGCGAGAATATGTTCACGGTCCCATGATCTCGCCTGAAACCGGCCTGGCCCGCTTCTCTGAGTCCTCAACACTCCGCAAATCTGCTGACCTCAAAATCAAGTACTGATGCATAAATCTTGGACATGACATGTTCAATCATAATGGTCCTGTAGTTCTCCGGGTTCATGGGATCCCCTGCCTTGTCAATGGGTGAGATAGTGCTGATGGTCGATGTGCGTGGAAACCCCCAGCAAACAGCTTCATTAAATAGCGGCTAAGATCAAGGCTAGGAGGTTAATCCCATATGGAATGAACTCAGTGCATAGTCCCTCATGATCCTTCGCTCGGCCATTATGAAGTTTTATTACGGCATCCTTCACGCGCCCTTAGTAAAGAGGGTGCAAGACGTGGGGCGTGGCATATGTGATAGGTTAGGGACTGGTTGATTTGGGACATCATAGAGCGTGTGTGCATAATCAGACCACACCTGACTATCAATGAGTGGTGGGGGGACCGTCCCTCTAGAAATCTCGGCTAGAAGTCCTTAGAGTTGTTACTGAACAAAATGTTCAGTAGCTCCTCCTCGTTCTGACGCACGATGTCAAGTTTCTTCCTGCGTACCAGACAACGGTGCTTACGTAGCGTCTCTGGTTCGCTCGAAAAACTGTTTTCTGTTTCGAATCTTAGCTGACGGCGTAAAGCCTTACACTCATCATCGTACCAACTATTAGAGGGTACGGTCCCAAGTGGTGGTGGGCGGGTGGAGCGGGTGGTGTGGGGGAAGGCGTGAAGAGCAGCCTCGTGTAGTGAGCGAGTGACTAGGGTAGCACGATCCTCTAATAAGGGTATAAAGTCAATGTATGCGAGAAGTATGTACAGACGGCCAGAGTAAGTAAGTGAGTCATCACGATCAAAGCGTATATCATGGTAGGTGGAGTAAGAACTCAACGGGGTAGAAAGTGCTGTGCGGCGGGGGGTAGAAATGCTGAAGAAAAGATAGGTATGATCAGCCCCGGGAGGGAGAGGCGCTACAGTAAAGTCAATGATGCGAGATGTGAAGACAGGGGATCCCATGATGTAGTCCACAACACTGAAGCCTCCCCCATGTGGAAAGCAAGTGAAGCCACCTGATGCGGGCCATCTGTCAAGACCATTATAGATAATAAGATCATGCATCCTACTGAGGTCTAATAGGGCCTGCCCATAAGATGTGAGTGGTCCTCGTCTATCAGCGAAAACTCGTAGCATACCTGCCTCCTCAAGGTCAATGTCTGGCAATACAGTGGAATCATTCCTGAAGTCGAGAAGTGGTGCCTGACGAGCGCCTGTCCTCGCGTTGAAGTCCCTAACTAGGAGGACTTTTCCGCGGCTAGAGAAGTCAACAATGGACTAATAAAGAGCAGCGAATGCCCCTCGAGTATCTCTGGCAAAGCGGGAGGTCTCGGGGGGGAAGTAGCAAACTGCAATAAACAAATCCCAGCTATCCATATGTCAAATCCGGATCCAAAGAAACCTGGAGTGTGGATCTCTCTGCTCCACTGAGATGGCCCCCAAAGGTGTGGATCTGTAAAGGACTGTGACTCCTGCTGACCCTCATACCCCTCCTATATCCCTCGTCTCATCTCTGTAAGTAAACTCCCATGTATACCCGCTGACTACTGGTAGTGGGCACTCTGGACTCTGATGTGTCTCTGTCTAAAAGACTATGTCGTGACCTGTATAGGATTCCGAGCAGTTCCCTGGTTTTGACCTAGAGTGTGGATCTCTCTGCTCCACTGAGATGGCCCCCAAAAGTGTGCATCTGTAAAGGACTGTGACTCCTGCTAACCCTCGTACCCTCCTATATCCCTCGTCTCATCTCTGTAGGTAGACTCCCATGTATACCCACTGACTACTGGTAGTGGGCGCTTTGGACTCTGATGTGTCTCTGTATAAAAGACTATATCGTGACCTGTATAGGATTCCGAGTTCTTCCCTGGTTCTGACCATAAGGTACCATTACAGTCCAAATGATACAGGATAGGGTCTCCGATGTTTGGATCTCATAGACCCCGCCTCCCTATGCGATAGGAGAGGTGGGTGCCCGACGGGGACCTGTAAGGAGTCGTCCATCTCGTACTACTGCCCACTTCCACTCCTTGCGGGCCTGATCCCGCTTCTGCAACAAAAAATGCATCTCCTCAACCTGTAGTGGAGTGAGGTCCTCATCCATGGAGATCGCTCGCTGGTCTTGTAAGACTGACCTACGACGTAAAGCCGAAACTTGTGCCTGGGCGTCATGGAACCATATGATAAGGGGTTGCTCTCGGTTGGGGTCCCTCCCAACCCGCCATGATCTCTCAATCATGTGCTCAGTCGCCTCTAGGATAGTGTTGCAACAGAAAACACATCTCCTCAATCTGTAGTGGAGTGAGGTCCTCATCCATGGAGATCGCTCGCTGGTCTCGTAAGGCTGACCTACGGCGTAAAGCCGAAACTTGTGCCTGGGCTTCATGGAACCGTATGATGAGGGGCTGCTCTCGGTTGGGGTCCCTCCCAACCCGCCATGCTCTCTCAATCATGTGCTCAGTCATCCCTAGGATAGTGGTCACAAAGGCCTGCGCATCTGCCCCATCAGTGTAGCCTTAGTGTAGGGAATCCCACGTACTCTGATGTTGAGAGCCTTGTTGGCTCTCTGCTGCTGCTCCAGGAGGGTAGCCAAAACGGTTACCCTTGCAGGTTGCCGTTTGGCTACGTCGACCCATTTGGACGCCTCCTCGATGGCAGATTGCATGCTCGCAATCTAAGCCTCCACAACTGGGGTGCTCCCTGGGACTGTACATATGGCAGTAACCTCCTGTCAGAGCTGTGAGATCTCTTGTATGAGCCTCTGAATAAGATCAGCCTGGACTCGAATAGCCTGAGACTGCTCCTGTATGAGACGTGCCTGCTCCTGGGTGAAGCGTGTCTGCTCCCGTGCGAAGCATGAGATCTCCCTCTCGCGCTCTCAAATGCTCTGGACGTCCATCAGCAAGTACTCCCAAGCCTCTGATGGGTCAACTCATCCGTGCTCTAATGGAAACTCAAAGGACTGTGGCCTAAAAGTGTGAGGATGACACTAGAGGCTGGGTGATGACTAGGTGAGATGGGTACGGTATGGAGATGATAGTGGCCTGGAGGAGGCGATCCCAGCATGGTGTGGAAGTGTGGGCTGACTGAGAGACAGAGGGGAGAGAAAGGTCGAGTAGTGCGGAACAGTGTATGACCCCTCCAAAGTAGGTGTCATAATCGGAGAGAGAACTGTAGCGGGAGAAAAAGGAAGAGATGGAAGAGATGGTAGCAGTGGCAACCCTCTATCCTAGGGGAGGGTGGAGCAATCGATGTCATGGGTAGGGGTATGTCAGAGCCAGTAGCTCTAACTGTAGAGGCTGTAGGCATAAGTGGAGCTGAAAGGGTAGCTGAAACTGGAACTAGAGCGGACGCTAAAGCTGAAGCTGAGGCTGAGGATGAGGATGTAGTTGAGACCGAGGCTGAGACTGAAGTTGAAGCTGTGACTGAAGCTGAGGCAGAGGTGGCTCCCGCCTTTGCTTTGCTGTCCACTCCGAGTCCACTGCGGTTGTAGCGTGTGTTCTTCGAGTTTGAGTTGTGTTTGTGTTTGTTTCTTGGCTTTGTTGTCATCTTTATTGGCGGCTTTATCCGTATCCTTGCCACCTTTCCCCATTTCGTTCGATACACCCATGTTCAGTGCAGGTCTTAGTCTTACTGTAGGAGCGGGAGCGGGAGTGGGAGTGGGAGAGGGAGCGGGAGCATGAACCCCCCCCCCCCCATGATGGGAGGAACCCCTAGGGGCTGACACAAGGCGCCCAAGCACACCTCGAGAGCTAAGGGGTGGCGAGATAAGAGAGGAGATGGGCTAAGGGTAGGCGGGCAGGGCTGAGGGTAGGCGGGGAGGGCTGAGGGGGTGGCGAGGTTAGCTGAGGGTAGTAGGGTAGGCGGGGTTAGCTGAGGGCTGAGGGTAAGCGGGGAGGGAGGGAGCTGCGGGCGAGGGTAGACGGGGAGGGAGGGAGCTGCAGGCGGGGGGGGGCTGTGGGAGCTGCAGGCGGGGGGGCTATGGAGGGTGGAGCAGAAGCGGGGGAGAGGAGGTGGGCGGAGCTGCAGGCGGGGGGGGGGGGGGAGCAGCAAGCGGAGCTGTAGGCGGGGGGGAGCAGCAGGAGCGGAGGGGAAGCGAGGGGAGGAGCAGGAGCGGAGGGGTGAAGGAGGGAGCTGCGGGCTGGTGAGGGAGCTGCAGGCGGAGAGGGAGCTGCAGGCAGGGGGGGGGAGCAGCAAGCGGAGCTGCAGGTGGGGGGGAAGCAGCAGGAGCGGAGGGAAGCGGGGGGAGGAGCAGGAGCAGAGGGGCAGAGGAGGGAGCTGCGGGGTGAGGAGGGAGCTGCGGGCTGAGGAAAGATCTCCGGATGCGGGCTGAGAGAGATAGAGAGACTTGACAGTTAACCTTGGGAAGACCAGGGGGCAGTTTTTACAAGACCAATCTTCACAACGACCCACGCAGCCAAGGTATGACTAACACGAGGACGGGGCGCTCTAGCCCAACTAGAGAGACAGTCCTTCTAGGCTCACTTTCAAGATCCACCGACAAAGGGCTGGCTTTTCAACACCCTAGTGAGGCTGGCTGCCATGTATGCAGCACCCTTCTGGGGAGGTGATCTCTCGGCGACGGAATGGAAGAAATTTGAGAGGCTACAGGTGACCTAGGATGATTCGGAGTAAGCACTCAATCCCACATCATATCACACAAGCAGAGTTCACTATGACACCACTCCAGATCCATGCCATGTTTCAGATTGGCTTTTCTTCATAGAGTTTGGGATCTACGCGGTTGGAGATTGCCGAGGCTGGCACTAGAGTCATCCAAACGATTAGCTGAGAGCGGAGGCAGCACATCATGGTATGCAATTCTATCTATATGGTTTGCCAGACAGGGTATGCAGATGGACCGGCTCCCCCAATTTCAGCACAGCACCACCAGAGTCGATCCCACAAGATGAGATTAACCTCATAATACGGCTAGATCTCCTCCAGCTCCATACGTCTCAGACTTGGTGGGGGAGGGTGGGGGTGGGGGACCAGGAGTTCCCCACCAAGGTCCACTTCTATCACGACCATTTCCTGAGAGTATTGGGGACTCATCATCAGGCCCCAATACCTCGACGACAGAGGTGTCTCACACACACTAAGGATTGCCATTGGACATACGTATAGCCACAAAGGAGCGGAGTTGCAGATTGTGCATGATGGGGGAGGTCGAGACAAAGAAGCATTTTCTATGCACCTGCCCAGCCTATTATGAGATCCAGGTATGATACCTTTTTTTTTTTTGGTGAGAAGAAATATTTTATTGCTGTGAAATAATTACATTCATAGTTACTCCAAAAGTGGAGTAACTACTACTCAACTGAAAATTTCAGTATAAGCCATATATACATCATGATCAATCAAATGAGTCTGAAAGCAATCATAAAACGATTGCCGCAGAGATCGTTTGAAAAAAACAAAAGATGGAAAAGTAGGATCACCAAAGACTCTATGATTTCTGTCCATCCATAGAGTCCAAAGTGCCTAGTAGCGCAATCAGACAAAAAATAAATCAAAAGCCTATCTAGCGGGATGAAAACCAAATAACCAAAAGAACCTGTCAAAAGTAACAGTAGGAAATCTCGCTCGAAGCCCCTGACGAATAAGAACAAGGAAATCACAAGTGTGTGGACAGTGCCAGAAAATGTGAGGCACAGATTCAACAGAATGTAGACATCTGTGGCAAACAGCCGGGGCAATATGTCTATGCGCGAGTAGCTGCCCAAATGGAAAAATGCCAAGTAGGACTCGCCAGAGGAAAAGCTATTGCTGGAGAGGGACTTTATAATGCCAAAGGAGACGCAGCCGCTTTCTCCACCACTTTGATGGGTGATCCATATGCCAAACAGAATTGGCTCTGTCAAAAACCCAAGGCGGAGGTAACAACACTTTATACAGAGAAGGCACTGTGATATGTGAGAGCTTCAAAGGACGGGCTGAAGAAGAGGAAGAATCCTCAAGCCTATCCTGAAGTTCCAAACGAGGGAAAGGTTGAAGCATTTCTGAAATTTTGTGCCATAAAGGACGATAATGAGCTCCCAAACCATACTTGCTAGCAGCCGCAGAAAAAGATAAAAGAATACCACTTCCTCTTCCAGAAGGGACATGGATTTGGTCCACTCTCACGACTAATCCACTTCCAGGACCAAGTCTATATTGGGTTATACCTGATGGAGATGCGACGACACAAAGAGATCCTACTGGGGCAGATCAGAGAGTAGCACAAGATGACCACGCCATAGGATACTGAGATAGACTGAGCACAAAGGCAGGTCATGGAATTTTATGCATTTGAGTCAACTCCAAGGCACAGTGGACTGGAGGAGGAGGAGATAGCTGATATGAGGATAGTATAGATCAGCAAAGAGAGCAGACACAATGCCACCGAGCGAGGGACACACAGACCGACATAAAGAGTGACCACAATGCACACAATCGCGGTCCAACCTATCTTAGCTCTCCTAAGAGATGATCACCATCACTCTTGGCATAGCACATCAGATCCAGAGATCGAGGAGACCACGTCCTCCTCCACATCGCAACATACGTAGATCCGGGATATCTTCGCAGCACACAGGAGAGCTACCGTGGTGCTAGGTTTCGGCTTCTGAGCCTCGGACCTCATCTTACATTTTAGCTTACACATATATTTGAGTTTTTTTTGGGGGGAGCTTTTGAGCTCCGTATCTCAGCATAGCATTCAGCAAAAGGGCCTTAGCGCACCCTTTGCTTTTGCTTCAGTCCCATGAGGCTTATATGAGCTATCTTTTTTGTGGCGTACTTTGTCCCATAGGCCCGCAAGGCCTTCCAAGGACATTAATCTCTCTCTCTCTCTCTAAGGACGTTAGCTCATTCCGGGGGGGAGACCCCACCATCGGATGGGGGTTCCTATCAGAAGGGAAACCACCCATTCCCATCACTGACCCTTCTGTGTGGCACACATATGCATGCTCCTTGTATGATGTCCCCGGGCAGGCACAACCTGACATGTCTGGTATGCCCAAACCTACCACATGTTATTTGTTCACCACGCAGAATGTACGGGCTGCACTACGCCGTCTACACAATCTGAAGACATAGGATCATGAAGGGCTACGGACAGAGCATTTCTCACATGGGCATAAGGTCCTGGCCCCGATTTTAGCACGGATGTTCAATCACACAGTATGCCACGGTTTTCCACCTACCTGGAGCACCACCACCATCGTACCGATACAAGGCAGGGGACCTCATGGATACTAGAAACTACCGCACCCTCATGATTGGTCGTACTTTGGCCAAGATCTATGGATCAGTGCTGGAGAGGGAACTTAGCAGCCACACGGAGCTTCAGGGGCAGCGAGCACTAGGACAGGCAGGCTTCCCGAGACAGCACTCTACTTTGGATCACATCTTCACTCTGCGGACTATCATTGAGGAGGCTAGGTCCAGATATTAGAAAGTCTACACATGCTTTGTAGACTTTCGGAAGAGACTAGCGGATAAAGGAGTTAGTATGGCTTGGTATGCACATGTATTGCGATGGTTCTCTAGATAGGGTATCAAGATAGACCAACCTCCCCCTTCTCAATACAATCTAGAAGCTCCATTTCCCTCGATACCACAAGATGAGATCAATTGTATCATACGGTTGGATCTACTCTAGCTCCATACAGTACTGACTTGGGGAGGTAAGGGGGAGAGGGGGGGATCATGAGTTCCTCACCAAGATCTAGTTCTATCATGAGGATGTTAGGGGATGGAGCAATTGTTCGGCCTAGATACTTTGAAGATAGAGGTGCTTCACATGCATTGGCGATAGCCATTTGTTAGTTGCGGGGATAGTCCCATCAATTGAGAGTTGAGGTAGGGATGGTAGAAGGCATGACTAGCAGAGGATATGCCGATGATGTACATTGGGGGAGGTGGAGACGGAAGAACTTTTTGTGTGTGGATGCCCAGTATGCTATGAGATACGGGGGCAATATCATTGCCTTTTTCAAGAAGTGCATGTTTGACAACTAACCCAAGTGATTCATTTCCATGATCGTGTGTGTGTCGGCTTATATCTGATAGAGTTGCGGAGGCATAGAAAGGCCCTGCTGGGTAGATTAGATAGCAAAAGGAGATAGTGACACTTGAGACAAAGAATGGCAAGACATAGATGCATATCAGTTAGATCCAAGCCACTTGGAGGGGGAGGAGGAGGAGGTGGATGAGATAGGGGCAAAGTGAATTTATAGGAGGCGGCGAGGAGAAATCGCAGGGATTGCAAAGACCAAGAGAGGTGGACCAGAGCACTTATAGAGCTGACCGCCAAACACGGGGAGTCACCATTGACATGGCACAACACATATAGAGGACATGGAGGCCACATTCGCCACCACACCGAGAGCCGCGACTTGATAGGGGAAGATCCATGATGTCCTCACTCACATCAAAGGACCTCACCACCATCATTTAATTGTGCCAGAGGGATTCCTCGACTGCTCGCCATGTCTTTATCTTACTTTGATATGTGATGTTCAGCTCCAGGGCCCTAGTGTACCCTTGCCCCAGGGTCAGTTTTTTAATCAATACTCAGCATATTGCAAGGGCCTTAATGTGCCCTACATTTTTTTTTTTAAACGCAAAAAGTAGTGCTAGTTATATTACTTGAAAGCGAGAGTACAAGAAGGCCTTAAGGCCAGCGGGCTGTAATCACGCTGTAATCACAAAACGGATTCAGCCCGAGAAGTCAAAATGCTAAATACAAGCCTCTTAGGGCATAATCATCGGAGAGTGGACAAACAGCCACGGTGGAGGGGCGTAATGCCATTGAAGACTCTGAGTGGAGTGCTGGAAGAATAACTCCCGGTGATCCCAGTCGCGAAGGAGACGTCGTCTCTTTTCCTTCCCTGCCCGGGACTCTCCCTGGATCTGATCCCACTGACCCTTGAGCGTGTGGATAATCGTGCTCCAGATATCTGCTAGGGTCTGGGTAGTAGTAGTCTGAGCTCCTACAGTCTGCGCGCATCTGGAAGTCCAGATATGCCAGCCTGCGATGCTCCCTATGATCTCCCAAACTGGGTGTCGAGGCATCGCTCCTGCATCTGTCTCTGTCAGATGCCATGGGAAGCTGTCCATGTAAGCCCAAGTGGCCTGCATGATGAAAAAGACGGGATCCTGTCTAGCGAACTCATAGGCCAAGTGATGCCCCGGCTCAGTGCTGCACTAACAAACGGCTCCCCAAGTGATCGGTCCTAGCTCGGGTGTAGCCCTAGCTAAGATCCCCATGATTCCCTTCCAAACCGTCTGCGCATGCGAGTAGCTCCAAAGGCAATGCTTCAGGGACGACTCCTCCTGAAAACACATCTGGCAATGCCCCTCCTGCCCCATCTGTCTCAGCCAGCTGCCAACTGGAAGCCCCTTGTGTGCCACCATCCAAAGGAAGTAGGAGATCTTCCTCGGACGCCAGCTAGCCCAAAGAGTCTTCCAGAAAGTGCGAAGAAAGACCAAGGATATCCCCTGGGCATACCATCTATGTGCCTGTGTGGGTAGCCCACGCTAGAGAGCCCCAAGAGCACGCCCCAAGAGCACGCCGACCCGTGCGTGCACTGTAAGAAAAGAAGGGGGTAGGGTTCTCTGAGGTCTCCGATGGTGGCCAACGCCACTCCCCTGGGTCCCACTCCACCTCTGACAAGGAGCGGCCCTTCCATATCCAGAGTCTCCAATCCTGGTCCTGCATAATCAGAGGGTCTATATGCCACGTCTTCCCTTGCAGCCCTACAATGCGAAGGCGCTGCCAGGGAAGCTGGGGGTCGATCACGGCCTCTCTGCTCTGTAGGCGACTGTCATCAGTGATGGAGAAGAAGTGTACCGAAGAGTCCGAGAAGAGGCCGGCCACCACCAAAGGAATGCCTCGTGGAGTGAACTGTCCAAGCCACCTCTCATCTCCCGGGAAGAGTTGTCTGGTGTCTACGGGGATCCTCCAACCTGCAGGGATGGCAGCATCAATCTCCGCTCGCCGGCCGGCCACCACCAAAGGAATGCCTCGTGGAGTGAACTGTCCAAGCCACCTCTCATCTCCCGGGAAGAGTTGTCTGGTGTCTATGGGGATCCTCCAACCTGCAGGGATGGCAGCATCAATCTCCGCTCGCCGAGCCTAGATCCCACGTGCCGTACCTACTGCTGCTGCCAGCTCGCCTGGGCTCAGCTAACTGTAGACGTCCCTCCAAACCCAGAACGAGCACGCGGGCCCACGCGCCCAGAGCGCCCAAGGGATATGGGATCTCTCTCCAAGCTGACGACCTGTATCATCTGTCACCTGGCTGCTCCAGATCAGGGGCTGTCTGTCTGTCTCCTCTCGGCAGCTAGGGGGGACCTGGGAAAGGCTGTGTCGCAACTTCCTCCAGACCGAAATGAGGCTACGGAGGAAGGGGGAACGGGGCTGAGTCAAAGGTGCTGAAGTGAAGATCCAACGGATAGAAGGCTGCCAAACACCCCCTAACTGGGGGGTACACCCACTGAGACCATGCTGTAGCAAGAGCTTCCACGTCTGTCCTCCTGGGGTCATGCCGCGGATGACTAGCTTGCCAAGAAGTGCCTGACTCTGAAGCTCTGGATCTATGATGCCGAGGCCGCCCTCTACTTGGGGAAGAATGACCGTCTGCCAGGCGACCCTAGCTCTGGTGGTGCCGGAACCGTCTGAGCCAGACCGTAGGAAGTTCCGCACCAGTCTCCTCAGCTGGGCTACACAAGACCTCGAGAAACACCAGCGAGAGGCTACATACCAAGCAGTGGCAAGAAGGACCTGGTTGACCACAATGTTCCTGCCTGCCAAGGAAAGCCGAGCCGTGCTCCAGAAAGCAAGCTTCCGTCATATGGAGGCTAGGACCGGCAAGAACTGCTGAGCCGGTGTGATGTCCAAGCCTACCTGGAATCCCAGGTAACGTGTCGTCTGTCCTCTGGGGATCCAGTGAAACCCTAGAAAAATACCCCACTGTGAGCTGGCTCCCGGGTCCGTAAGAAAACCAACTGCCTTTTGCCAGTTGATTTTCGCTCCAGCCGCAAGGCAAAACATCTCTAGGGACAGTCTCACTCGCTCCAGTGACTCGACATCATCCTGCACATATAGGGCTGTGTCGTCTGCATACTCGGAGTCCAGCAGCTCGGCATCCTCTCGAATAGGGAGACGCATCCCGCGAAGACCAGTGGTGCGAGCTCGAAGGAAGTGTGTCATGGCCTCCGCAAAAAATAGGAAGAGGTAAGGCGCTAATGGACAGCCCTGACGTACCGAGCGCTCGAGTGTGAATCTCTCCCCCATCCTACCGCTAATAATAACCCGACTGGAGGCCGATCTGTAAAGGCTAGCAATACCTCTAATCCACTCATCCGAAAAACCGAACCGAGCGAGTGTACCTTCCAAGAAAGACCAGTCTACCCTGTCGTACGCCTTCTCAAAGTCGAGAAGGAGTATGGCAAGTTGCTGGCCACTGTGCTAGGCCCATTCCGTCACCTCTGAGAAAGTGAAGATGTTGTCCAAGATGCTGCGATCTTGGACAAAACCAGTCTGGGTGTCATGAATCAGGTCGTGTAGCAGGGGGCGGATGCGACTGCTGATCATCTTGGCGAGGATTTTGTAGGCGGTCGGGAGGAGGGTGATTGGGCGCCACTGTCTGATCTCCTGGCGGTCCCCCCTTTGGGGATGAGGCAAATCAGGCCTGTCGCAAGGCTCTCTCGCATCTGCCCGCTGGAGAAGATGTGCTGGAAGGCTGCGAGCAAGGGCCGGTGGATCTGCTCCCAAAAGGTGGTGAAGAAAGCTCTAGAGAGGCCATCCTCACCTGGTCATTTCTGCCCATCAATAGCACTCACCGCATCTTGCATCTCCTCAATAGTGAAAGGTGCGAGAAGGGTATCGCTCATGCTGGGCTGCACGAGTCTCGGTGTAGATCTCCACACCTCCTCCCTGCAAATGAGACCACGAGGGCCTGGGGGCTCCTGCTGGAATAAGGATCTGTAGAAGTCTGTCGCCAAGTCCCGGACCTCATCTGGATCTGTCCTGACACTACCATCATGCGCCCTAAGAGAACGGAGTTGTTTCCCTGCTGACCTCTGTCCATGAGTCCTGAAGAACTCCCTGCACATCCTGCTGCCTTTCCTAGCCCAGAAGGACTTGGAAGCATGAAATGAAAACTCTGAGCGACGCTGGGTGATCTCCTCTAGCATGGCCCGGGCCCGAACCTCCTGCTGTCTGAGCTCCTCAGAGCCTGGAGAAGACTGCTGCATCCTCTGAATTGAGGTGAGGTCACGTTTGAGACCCCTCTCCCGCGCCCAACACCGCTGTCTGACCTGAATCGCCTCCTGCTGGCAAATGCGGCTAGACTCAGCAAGTGCCTGAGCTACCTGTGCTCCATATCCCTGGTAGGGTCCCACTCCTGCTCCCATAGGTCCTCTATCCTGCTGTGAACCGTTGCTCTGGTGTAGATGGAATCTGGGATCCGGCATGAACGTGGAGGTGAGGACTGAGAGGCCGAGTCCAGGACTAGGATGACTGGGGCATGGTCTGAAAGTGTCGTCCCTGAAACCACTCCTGACTCTCCTCCTCTGCCAAGCGCCCAATCACTGACATAGAAACGGTCCAGTCGCTCCAGGAGTCTGCCTCCCTCCCTCCTGTAACCCCAAGAGAAGTCCAGACTCCCAGGCCATTTGCGAAAGGAAGGCTCCCTCCAACTGTCCCGACCTCCCACTCCAAAGAGGAAGGAGTCCCAATCTGCCTGCTCTGCCTCAGCTATACCGAGGAACTCTGGTCCCCTTCCCTGCTGATCCTCTGAGGTCTCAAGGTTGTTGAAGTCCCCTCCTACAATCCAAGAGTCCATCTCTGGCAATAGGTCTGTCAAGGATCTCCAAAAAACGGAACTACGTCTGAGATCAGTCGGGGCGTAGATATTGAGGATGCCGATGCGGGATCCCTCAATATGCAAGCCCACCCAAAGCACGCGTCCTGGGATCAAAGTGCAAGAACCAAACACATGCTGAACTAGAGAAGTGTCGATGGAGGTACAGACGCCCCCGCTTCTCCCCTGCTCGCCAATCGAAGGTTCCCAGTAGGTGTGGGAGCGTCCTGTGAGGACCTTCCCACAAATACTAGTCTGTGAAGCCGAAAGCTTGTGGTCCTGTAGTAGGAGCACATCTATCTTTCCCACCAAAGCTGGCTGGAGCTCCTGTCTGAGCACCATCTTCCTAGGGCCACGGGTGCCTAATGAGTGGAACCCGTTGACGTTCCAAGAGATAACGCGTAAACTCATGAGGAGGGAAGGTGGGCCACAAACAGCTGTCTGCTTGCGGTCGAAGTCGAAGTGGTCGGAGGATGTCCTGTGTGGAGACGAAGGCGCTTCTGTGAAGGTTTCGAAGGAGAGGCCGGATCATCGGACCCATTCTCTAAAACCTTCAGCAGAGGGGAAAGGCCCTTCGTCCCGTGGTGGTAAGCTCTCTCTAACCAGCTCGACGCCTCTGCCAAGGAAATGCTGTAGAAGCCTGCAACCTCTGAAGTCCTCCAGGGGCGAAGCCCTTCCGCGTAGGCCCACTCCAGAGGTGGTCTAATAATGACCAGGAGTCGGAAACATTTGGCGCTGTGGCGCCAACACAGACGAACATCTCCCTCCTGCCACTGCTGCTGAAGAAGCTCCGCTGCTCTGCTACCAATCCAGTCCTGCACCTGCTCCTGGGTCTGGTCTCGTATCGTCTCCCAAACATTTTCATTCGTCCATTGCTCATTCCCTTCACCGGAGATAGTGAAGGAATAGCTAGGACCATCGTGCGGAGCCAGGATTGCGGAGCCAGGATGGACACCTTACCCTCCGCTCCCTTGCGGAGGAAGAAGATGCTGATGTCTAGGCATGCAGGAAAGGAGCCAATACCCGCTGCATCCAAGTAGTCCCAAGGACCTGCTCGGTAAAACTCCAATGGAAGAGCTCTAGGAGCAGCCCTTGGGCTTGGGGACGAAGATGAGGAGCCTGAACCGGAGGGAGGGGTGCTGGCCACCTGTGGGGAAGGGCCTATCCCCACCGTTGAGCCCGGAGGGATAGACGAGGGTAAGGTCTGTGCAAGCTTCGGGGCTAAAGGTGGCGCAGGTGGGGGGGGGTTTCCTTCTGGATCATGCTCGAGGAAGAGGGTGGAGCGGGAACCACTGGTGTGGGGGGGGATCCTGGAGGGGGGGGTGGGGGTCGGAGAATCGAGGAGGAGGGGGGAGGTGGAGGAGGGCGAGGTGAGGGATGAGGGGGAGGCTGGTTGACCTTCTCCTTTCCCTTCCCCTTACCGGGCTGCTGATGAGTAGGGATCATCTGAGGGGGCTCTTGCTGTGGCTAGGAAGGTTTTTTGGGGCCTGCCTTGTTGCCCTTCCGTTTTCGTTTGACTTCCGTCCAGCCTTCCCTTTCGGGAGGGGATGTCGCAGACTGGAGCGGAGTATCCTGAGCTGCCTGAACGGGGGTCTTCTGAGATTCTGTACCCGTGAAGCGAGGACATGAGCGCGCCGAAGCCATGGCATCTCAGACACTGGTTGGGGTGACCAGTGACCAGAATGCGCTGCGTCACCACACCTGTGTCTGTCTCTATCTCGAACTCCGAAGGGATGCTCTGTGGGTCAAGGACTGCCACTTTGACACGTGGCACCCCTTGGGCTGCCGCCGCATCAACGTAAGTTTCCTGCATAGGCCAACCAAAGTGCGCCCCCAGGTCCTTGATGATCGGGCGAAGCTCGGTTGCAAGACCTGGGAAGATAAGGGTGACTGGGTGTCGAGGAATGCGAAAGCGGGAATCGAAGTCCGCTACACTGAATCCCCTGTACCAAGGAACCATGAGGATGATCTTCCCACCCACAGAAGTAGGGGATTGCCTGACTATGTCGCTCGCAGCCTATGCTGAGGAGAGCTTAAGCCAGAAAATGCCACGTCCCATGAGTGCAACCTCCTCAATGTGACTGTCCTCGAGGTAGAGGGTGGACTGCAACCAGTCCCTGATGTCTGCTCGTGAAGGCGAGTAGCCAATGACCCTCCCATAAACTGATGTCTGGGAGAAGTCCGTGGCGGCCTGCTTCACCAAGGAGACCTGGTGCTCTGTCAATGTAACGCGATAGGCTGGTGGAGGGGGGGGTCCGTCTGGGCCACCGGTTCCGGGCACGTAGCTGCCATATCACTTGACTAACTGCGAACTCTCGAGGCGGGTGAAGGGAAAAGAAGAGGGAGGGGAGAGGTAAGGGACTAAGGGTGGAAGAAGGTGGGCGGGGACTAAGGGGGTGGTGGGGGAAAGGGAGGTGAGGTGGGTCGAGGCGGGAAGGTGAAAAAAAAAAAAAGAAGAAGAAGAAGAAGAAGGCGGGGGGGTGAGGTGAGGTGAGGTGAGTGGAGTGGTGTGAGGCGAGGTGAGGTGAGGTGAGTGTTGTGGAGCGGGGTGCGGTGAGAGGAGCGGTGAACGGAGCGGGCAGAGTGGAGCGGAGGGAAGGGGCGAGGTGAGCGGAGCGCAGGGGGAGGCGGGTGGGCGGAGTGGAGCGGTGGGTCGAGGCGGGTGGGCGGAGTGGAGCGGGGGGGTGGGTCGAGGCGGGTGGGCGGAGTGGAGTGGGGAGGTGAGCGGAGCGGAGGGGGAGGCGGGTGGGCGGAGTGGAGCGGGGAGGTAGCGACGGCGGAGGAGCCGAGGCTGAGAGAGGGGGAGAGTGGCAGAGAGGGGGAGCGTAGCGGAGAGGGGGACGGCTGTCTGCGCGGCAGCAGCCGACGGAGGGAGAGAGAGGGCCGCGCAGTTAGCGAGGGGGGGGTAGACGAGGAGTGAAGGGGGAGGGAGCTCACAGGAGCGTAATGTGCCCTACATCAATCCGTGATGGCTTGTATTTGAATCAACTTTGGATGTATTTTTTTTGTCTCATAGCCCATGAGGCCTTTCAAAGACGGTAATATTTCTGTCTTTCTTTCTTCTCCATCTCAGCAAATGAGCATGTGATGCTATGAAAAGGACCACAGTCTTCAATAGTATTAACAGCATTCAATTAGCTCAGTACATACCTGCATGGTATCTATGCATGTTGACATTATGTGCACCAAACCGTGAACTGTGTGTTGTGAACAAATGTTTTGTGAACTTCCTACTCAGTTTAACATGTGAAACCCATGCAATAAAAAGTGTCTCCATTAAGAGGTCCTCAGCAGCTGCATTTGACATACGAACTGGGTATGTGTTCTTGCGCATGCATGGGAAGGCTCAAGTACAGGCAGGATACTTCTCAGTACCTTTGCTTGAAGAAAGCTCAGCTCGAGACACGTTGAAGCATCGTGAATTATTCACCATGGAATGGCACAATGTATCTATTCTTTTACCATCAGCAGCACAATATATAGGATTTCCCTGAGCATTAAACCGCATACCTCCAACAAAGAAAACAATGAGTGCATGTCAATGAGACTTTGCCGTGTTTCTCGATACACTGTTCCAAGGAAATTAAGAGGCAGGGACAGCTGGAAAAGGAGTCCATTCACCATAACCTGCACGACACGCAGCAGCATTCTTTACAAAATGAAGCTAAAACCAAATATTTCTTGAGAATCCGATATGCATAGAACAAGATTTTTGTCTTCTTCTTTTCTAATCATGAGTTTAAATTTTGATGCAATAATCAACCATGCTTTCAGTAAGCATAAGCAAAAACGCTAAAGTGAGTGGGAAGCAGTAGGGGAAATGCTACAATGGGCATCACCTTAAAATCTGCTATAGAATGTAGATAAAAGAAACCAACTGTAAGTTAAATACCACACAGCATAAGTCTCCATGGTGGAAAGAGACAATATTACACAACTTTTCCACAAATCTACAAGTGTTCAACTATAACATCACTAAATCAAGCTTATTCAAGAGAGGACATAGTACAGATCAAAATCACAAATGTACAATCGATTGAGGCGCCTTTAAGTTTCATTTGAAAAACAAAACATGGATGTGATCAAGGAGGGAAAACAAGAAATAATCTACTCTGCAAGAAAGTGCTAGCAAGAGAAATGTCACTAAAGAGTACTTACCAAATCACCAATAGTCATTGAGCCATTCATGATACCATGAGAGCACATTAGCATTGCTGTAGACAAAGCAGCACTGAATATTGCATTTTGACCAAAGTTCAGAAGTGAAAGACTGCTGTGCGTTTTCAAGGCTGCATCTTCATACTCTGTTTCAGCATTCACAATGAACCGATAAGATTTAGTTATATCCCTCTGCCCCCCCCCCCCCAAAAAAACAAGAAAAAGAAGAAAACACGCCCACAGGAAACCAAGCGAAGAATTTCCAGACCACAACTATTCTCTTCACATCTATACACCCAGCATATGTAATATTTTGTTATACAACCTGGAAACTTCATGTTTTAGGGTCATTCTATACCAAAGACATAGAATCACAAAACCACCCTCACATACGCTAGACAACGTTAATCTTTCCGACAGAGATAATATACCCCTTTTATTTACAACAACTGCCTATGCCAGTATCACAAGGATTTAAATGCAAACTAGCAATTCCTTTTACATTTTAGAGTGAGACAACTGCAATATCTGGACATTGGCATTCTCAGCTCAGCCCTAGAGGCTAGAAGCCCACCAAAGCTCCTCTTTGGGAGAATTTTCAGATTTTTGCTAACTTGCAAAAATCTTTTGGAGGAGACTCTAGAAATCCCTCAAGAATAGAAAATTCATTCTTTTCTAATAAACTTGTGGAGGTCCGTGTTCGGGGCAGAATCTACCTATACTCATTGCCTTTCTGTTAACAAATCTATTTAGCATTGCTTATGGGACTGCAGACAAGCAAGGATTATTTGGAAAGGCATTGCTAGCTTATTGAGCACCTTTATGCTTTCTCCTTTTTTCATGACCCGGTGCTCAAAAGCTTGGTTTTCTCTTTTAAGGCCTCAAGTGTTTTATGCGAGATATGACTCTTCTTGGGCTCTTTCGGTTCAAAAACATTTGATCAAGTCATGCTCTCTCCATGGTGTTCCTGGCTCCCCTTACGGGGACGACCATTTTCCGAACGAATTCTTCTGAATGTCCGAGCGAAGAAAAAGGAAAGGCTTCCATGTCACCCGTGCATTACTTGAGAACAATGCCAAAGTCGTAGCTCAGGTCATGAAGATTCATGCAGAGGTCATGCAACCACAGTCCCCTTCTTTTCTTACATGTCTGCCTAAACCTGACAGAGGTAAGGGGGTTATTGGTTCCACTCCTCCTTCCACAAGGCTCCTTCGCACTCCTGCACCAGAGGTACTTCGCAGGAATTCATTTTCAGTTTTGGCAGACTTGGCTAGGCTTGAGACAGAGGAGGAGTTTGTACCCTCTACGCTTGGGGAACACATCTTGCAGACATCCGTGGACAGAGTTTCCTCCTCAGCAGGTGTGGGAGAGCTTTCCCCAGTTGACTTCCTTCCTCTTGATAGGAGTAACTTTTCACAGGAGAGGGCTTTCTCCGCAACCAAGTCGGGTAGGATATTCCATCCGACCTCCTCCTCTTGTCGATGAAAACTGCCAGTTGGAACGTTCAGGGCCTCGAACATGTACCTTGCCGCCGCCGCAGGCAGCTGATTCGTAACCAACTTCATCCAGGTGTTATTGGGGGTCCCATGGACATTCTGATGATTCAAGAACACAAATTGGATGTCAGGGATTGTGCCAAGTCGAGTAAGCTTCTTTCAGGCCATACTTTTTTGTCACCTACCTTGGGCACCAAGGAAGGCACTTGCATTTCTGTTTCTTCTTCTATACTCCCCTTGGTGATTGGACACGGAATCATAGTTCCTTCTAGAGCTTAGTGGATTTTACTTTTGATTGGTGGGCATAAGATTGGTCTTTTAAACCTGTATGCACCCAATTCTAGAGGGGATTGTGTTCTTTTGTGGAAGAAACTGCTCTCATGGTCACATATTGCAGATGCTTGGATTACAGGAGGCGATTTCAACATGGTTGAAATGCCCTCAGACAAAAGGGGTGGTAGAAATGCCCTCAGACCATGAAACTCCACAAGGAGTAGTTGGTGCCATCCTACTTATCCTCCTGTGTGAGAACTCCGAACACCTCATTGGGGTTGTTCTGAGCCATTTTCACCAGATAATCTCAAAATAAACAGCAAACTGACCAAGTAAAATCCCTTCCTAGGGTGTAAAATGCACAAGTAAAATCTGCAAAGAAAATCTGCCCACAGTGACAAATACTGTCACAGCCTATCAAAGGCTCAAAATGCACTTCAATGCCCTGTTGAATGCCCAAAAATCTGCAAAAAGTGGCAAAAGTCTGCAAATTGATTCGTACTGAGTCCAGAACTGCTTGCAAACTTCCAAAATGCTCTTTTACCTGCAAAATTGCAACCCAAATGCAAAAGCCCCAATTTCTTGCGGGAAATAGAAGAGGGTAAATGAGCTGGAAGCCCCAAATTTCACTGCCACATTGCAATGCAATTGCAAAAGCCCCAAAATTCACCAAAACTTGCAGATCTACTGCAATTGTAGGCCACCTTCTGGTGGTTCTAGTGATGCCCTGTAGGCCATGGTATGTGCCTTGTAGGCATAAGTGTAGGCACTTATAGTGTTAGTGCCTTTTAGGCCACCTAGGAGACTTAGTCCTATGTGACACCTAGGACACTTAGTCCTAGGTCTAGGTACAAGTACTTTGTACTTGTGTGTTTTCAAGCTATCTAAGATTTTACGTGACTATCCTATCTATCGACTCGTCTTGTACCTGCACTCTCTCTCTCTCCCTTGTTTTCGTACCTTCAGTGGTATCAGAGCTTCGCTTCGCTTCCTGTGCCTCTGGTCCGTACTGCCCGTACGACAGTACGCACGTCCGTACAACCAACGGATACTGTACCGTGTACCGTACCTTCAGTGGCTACGCGTCGTCGTACACTGCATCGCCGTACTAAAATCGTGCATCGTTCGTACATCTGCATCGCGGGTCGACGTACATCCGTCGTCACCTGTACCTGCGCCGTACAACCGTACGGCTCTGCTCTGTACTCTGCATCGTCACTTGTACCTACGCCGTACTCTGCGTCGTCGTACCTTCAGTGGTACCTGATCCATACACGCGATCCGTACTTGTGTTGCCCGTACAGACACCTGCAGAGTACAAGTTCTACGCAGATCCCTATACCTTACCTGCAGTACAAGTCCTACGTAGATCTCCGTACCTTCAGTGCTATCCGTACCTTCAGTGGTACACCGTACGTCCGTACAGCAGTACTTAAGCTGATAGTACAGCCGTACGTTGTACTTGAGCTGTCTGTACAGCTTGATTGCAGTGCATTGAGTCACATTTGCAGGACATTTGAGTCTTTTTTGCAGGATATTGAGTCAGATTTGCAGGACATTGGGTCAGATTATCATACATTGGGTCACATTTGCAAAATTTCAGCAAAATTTGGGGCTTTTCCACATTTGCCCTCTTTTTGGCCTATTTGCCCTCAATAAATTTGGGGCTTTTGCCAAATTTGCTGTTTTTGCAGTGAACATTGCCTGTCACAGTCACATTTGGGTCAGATCTGCATTTGCCCTTTGATTTGGGTCAGAAATTTGCAGATATTTGCTGTCATTTTTAGGACAGCCAGCTTTTTGCTATCAGCCTTGAGGCATTTTGGTTTTTTAGGTCTTTTTCAGGGTATCACAGTTGCTATGGCTGGGAACAATCAAGATTTATTTGGAGTTCTTCGTGAAGATGATAAGTTGGATGGCACCAACTATCCGATGTGGTCTTATCTCATGAAACATATTCTTGTTGCAAAGCATTTGTGGAATATTGTTTCTGGGGCTGATCTGAGGCCAGCCAATGCTACAATGGTTGTTTCTACTGCTGGTCCTTCTGCAGGGGGTACTCCTCCTGATGCCTCTTCCTCTAGCACTCATGCTGTTGCTCTTCCAACTCAAGAACAGTCAAGATGGGATGCAAGAGATGCAAATGCACATTCATGCATTGCTTTATCATGCAAGAGAATCATTATTCCACACATCCAATTTTGTCGGACAGAAAAGGATGCTTGGGATAAATTGGCTTCTCTCTATCAGATTCGCAATGAAGCTCGTGTTGCATATTTGAGAAGGCAATTACAGGAAGTAAATATGAATGAAGGTGAGTCAATGGATGCATATTTGACAAAGGTCAAGGACCTCATGGAACAGCTTGCCAACATTGATGAGGTGGTGCCAAATTCACAGCTTGTCAGTACTACATTGAATGGACTGCCAGATACATATCAAGGGTTTGCTACAACCCTTCGATTAGTGGCCATGGGTAATCCAGACCACTATTCTTTTGACCAGCTAGTTACTTTACTTTTGCAGGAAGAGCAAAGTAGAGCTAACAGACAAGCCATTATTCCTGATCATGCATTTGCTTCACAGTAGACAGGAAGAGGCTAGGCTTCCAAGCCTATGGGCAAGCCAAAATCTGCGCATAGCAGCTGCAATTCCTCTACGCATAGCAGCTGCAATTCCTCCCATGCATCTAAAAATACAGCAGATAAGGGAAAGAAGAAAAGATGCAACTATTGTCGCAAGCCTGGACATGACATTTCGGAATGCAGGAAGCGCATTGCTTCGGAGAAAAAGAGAGCAGGATTGACAGTTAATGCCTCACATGCCATTGAATCCCATGAGCTAGCAGATGCTTCACATGCACATGCTCTTCAGGATGATTGGGCATGGGCTGTCCATTGCTCATTTGATCCCTCCAAAGCTGATGCACTCTTTACTGCTAATGATGCTCAGTCCTGGTACTTTGATAGTGGTGCTTCCAAGCATGTCACATGTTGCAGACAGTTGTTTCATTCTCTAGCTGATGCACCTCGAGGGGGGACTGTTACATGTGCTAATAATGCTTCATATGCTGTAAAAGGAGTTGGAGATGTGCAGCTCACATCCATTTCCAGCCATCCTATCACTCTGACAAATGTTCTTTTTGTGCCTGGCATTGAAGTCAACTTGATTTCAATTTCACCAATTGCTACTTCAGGTTTCAGAGTAATTTTTGATGGCTACAGATGCCTAGTATATGATCTTCGTGATGACAATGCCATAGTTCTCACTGGCACTTTGCAAAAAGGGCTTTATCACCTTGATCATCATCCAGCTGCACTTTCTATTGAAGCATTGGCTATTTCAGATTCACAGCTTGCTGAAACTCATCTTTGGCATGAGAGAATGGGCCATCTCAATTATAGAGCTCTTGCAAAGCTACATTCACAGCAGATGGCAAATGATGTACCTCAGACTCACACAGTTTCCAAACACAGTTTCCAAACATGTGTGTGAGGGTTGTCTTTTGGGTAAGATGCATCGATTTCCTTTTCAAAAGAATTGTCCAAAACTCTCACAAAGGAAATTGCAGCTAGTACATAGTGATGTTTGTGGCCCAATGAGGACAAATGCCATTGGAGGATACAAGTATTTCATGACTCTCATTGATGATTTCACAAGGTATTGCTGGGTATATCCTTTAAAGGCCAAATCTGAAGTTTTCTTATGCTTTCAGAGATGGCTGAATATGGTTGAGAATGAATCAGGAAACAAGCTTGTCACCCTCAACACAGATAGGGGGGGTGAGTATATGTCAAAGGAGTTTGATGCATTTCTATCCTCACGGGGCATTATTCACTCATGCACTACTCCTTACACTCCTCAACAGAATCCTGTTTCTGAAAGGAAAAATAGGTCCACAATGGAGATGGCCAGATGCATGCTTAAGGCCAAGTCTTTGCCCAATAAATTTTGGCTTGATGCAGTAATGTGTGCCAACTATGTGCTGAATAGATCACCTACACGGGCATTAAAGACTATTACACCTTACGAAGCATGGAAAGGCAGGAAGCCTTCACTTTCACACATGAAAATTTTTGGGTCTCTTGCATATGTTCATGTACTATCTCAGCTGAGACATAAGCTTGATGACAAGGCAATCAAATGCATATTCATTGGTTACAGCCAGGAGAGCAGAGGGTATCGGTTATATCAACCAAATACTGGGAAGATTATTGTCAGTAGAGATGTGATCTTTGCTGAACATTCAGCTTCTCCTCTTGTGGACTGCAAAGCAAAGCCAGATGTTGACATGTTTGATGCCTTTGAATCTTGGTTACCTCTGCCATCATCAGAGGAGGATTTTGAGCAGCAACATGAGCCTTCTGCACGCCCTCCACTAAGCAATAATCAACCCCAACCTCATGCTGATTTGCAGGTTTCTCTTCCGGCACAAAATGATCCCATTACTCATGATGCAGTCATTGAAGAAAGAGCTGTCAATAGACAGCAAGGCAAGTTCCCAGATGGCTTCTTGATACATTGAGGGACAGGAAACAAGATCAGCCTTTTGCTGCCCGGACAAGATCAGGGAATAGACAGCATGGTCACTTTCTTGAGTTTGCACTCCTTGCTACAGCTTGCAATGAAGAGCCTTTGTGCCATAAAGATGCTTTTGACAGCAAAGAGTGGATGGATGCAATGAAAGCTGAGTTACAATCTATTGCCAAAAATGACACATGGGAATTAGTAGATCTCCCACCTGGCAAGCATGCAATTGGAACGCCGTGGGTCTACAAATTAAAAAGGAAATCTGATGGCAGCATAGATCGATACAAAGCCCGTCTTGTTGCAAAAGGGTATGCCCAACAACAAGGCATTGACTTTGAGGAGACGTTTGCTCCCACATCCAAGATTACTACCATTCGATGTGTCATTGCCATTGCAGCCCATCATCATTGGCAAGTGCACCAACTTGACATCAAGACCGCTTTTCTTCATAGGGATCTGCAGGAAGAAGTCTATGTCACACAACCTCCTGGCTTTGAGGTTGTTAATTCTGAAAATAAGGTATGCCGGCTTAGAAAAGCCCTTTATGGTTGAAGCGCAGCTTTCAAGGAGGCTGATTTGCAGCAGATTTTTGACATGTCAGACATGGGACGACTCCATTATTATTTGGGCATTCAGTTTGCTCATGTTGAGGGGGGTATCATGATGTCTCAGTCCAAGTATATTGGACAGCTCCTTGATCGTTTTCAGTTTGAGGATTGCAAGGCAATCTCTACTCCAGTGGACCCTGGTTTCAAATTCTCAGCTCATAATGGGAGCCCACCATGTGATATCACTCTTTATCAGCAGGCTGTTGGATGCCTTATTTATTTATGTCACACTAGACCTGACTTGCAGCATACAGTATCTCAGCTCAGTAGATTCATGCACATGCCCAGTTCACAGCATTGGCAGGCAGTGAAGAGAGTCTTCAGATATCTCAGAGGCACTCAGGATTTAGCCCTCTTCTACGGTGATCAGGGTTCACTTACCATGCATGCTTACACGGATAGTGACTGGGCAGGATGTTCCGACACCAGAGTCTCACATACTGGCAATTGTTTTTTGCTTGGCAATTCATGTATTTCTTGGCTCAGCAAGAAGCAACCGACAGTTGCCACGTCTAGCTGTGAGGCTGAGTACAGGGCAGCTTTCACCGCTACAGTAGAGTGTGTTTGGCTTCGACAGTTACTTATAGATCTTGGTATTTGCCAGACATCCTCCACCGTCTCACAGCTTGTTGACTCAGGCGGAGTTCTTCAGACACATCCAGATGCCGTCTTGCAGGTTGCCACCGATTTCTATGCCTCCCTTCTTACAACAGTTCCTGACACTCAGACCACAGATGGCTAGAGTGGTTATTTGGTAGCACTTACCGAGGTTGGTGAGGGGATATGATTGTTTCACTTGATGCACCCTTCACCAACGTAGAGTTCAAGACTGCTCTTTGGTCACAAGGGCAAGTGTCATGGTTCACATGGACTTACCTCCTTATTTTTCATTACTTTTTGGGATCAGATTGGGGGTCACATTACCTCATCCCTGCAGGGTGTATGGGACTCAGGTGAGATGCCAGAGTCACTTACGGAGGGTCTCATTCATTTGATTCCGAAAGGGGGTTGCAGCAATTTAGTGTCTCAGTGGAGACTCATTACCTTGCTGGGTACCTTGTATAAAATCCTAGCTAAAGCTATCAGCCTTCGTCTGCAGCCCTTTCTACCAGATCTCATTCATGATACGCAGACAGGTTTTGTGCATGGCAAGAGCATCTTTGATAACATCTTCTCATTTTGGGAGGCTTCGGATTGGGCCATGCATAATGGCCAAAGGCTGGCCATTCTACTCTTGGACTTTGAGAAAGCTTATGACAGGGTAGACTGGGGCTTTCTGGAGGGCACACTTACTCGTTTTGGCTTCTCAGACACATAGATCAGAGGGGTGTCAGCCCTCTACAGATCAGCCCACAGCCAGGTTCTTATTGGTGGAGTCAGGGGGGACAGGTTTGAGATTACCAGATCAGCCCGTCAGGGATGCCCCTTAGCCCCTTTTTTATTCCTTTTTGTGGCTGAGGCTATGAGCTATTACATTAGAGCTCAAGCTAGGATTATAGGGCTCAGGCTTCCTCTTAGGCAGGAGGATGAGCTCTTAGACAGTGAGTTGGCAGATGATACGGCTGTTTTTTTGGATGCCACTCCACAGACGCTGAATTCATTCAAGACGGCATTGGATTTCTTTTGCATTGCAGCAGATGCACACATAAATTGCAACAAATCCAATGGTTTTTGGATCAATGATGAGGATACTCCAATTTGGGGGATCGACATAGGGTTCACTTGGATTCAGAGGGGCATCTCCGTCAGGTATCTGGGATGCCAGGTTGAGGTGGGCATCTCTCCGGCACAGTAGTTCGCTCCTGTGTTGGAGAGTATCAGGAGGAGACTCATCTCTTGGAGTTCAGCCAGACTTGACCTTGCATCTAGAGTTATGGTTGTGAACCGGGTCTTATTGGCCATGTCCTGGTTTGTCTGCTCATTTGGTGCAAATCTAGAGGTTGTATCGCTCAACTCATGAGACCTATCAGGAACTTCCTATAGAGTGGTTTAGATGGCACCTCAGATGTTGTAGCCAGGGTGGCTTGGGAGACCCTCATTCTCCCCACATGAGAAGGAGGTCTCAATATTATTGACCCGAACTTGCAGTGTATGGCCTTACTCTGCAAGTTTGTAGTACGTGGATTGATGCCTGGACAGGAGCCCTGGAAGGATTTTTTCTCACGCAGCATTCAGTCTTGTGCCCCTTCTCATGGGGGAGATTGGTTGGACAGCAGCAGATGGATCTTTACTTCAGCCCATCTCAAATCTCCCCCTTCCCCTCTCATGGCTGCAATTCTGAAAGCTTGGGGCTGCTTTAGAAACACACTTCGCAGAGTTCCACCCACCTCTCGTGAAGAAATTCACAGGTAGCCAGTCATGTGGAATGACTCGATTTTGGATGATCATGGCAGGCCACTTGGAGTGTCACATTATATGCAGTGATCTAGATGAGAGACGGGACATGCCTCTACTATAGGCGCTTGGCAGGCCTTTATGAGACTTCCAGAGGATCAGAGACTTTTAGCAGTTGGCCACCTCAGAGGGAGTGCACTCAAGATATAGCAGATACACGCAGCCATTCCGCCAGAGTGGATTGACACAGATGACATGCCGCTTATAGAGTCCACTTGGTGGGGAGCTTTTTCAGGGACGGGCATTCCATTACAGATTATTGCATTGCAAGATGCACATGAGGATACCCTTGTCTTTGATGTTCAGTCGGGAGGCAAACTTATCAGATCTTCTGATGATATTCTCTTGGAGGTTGCATTTCAGCCTGTGAGGATTGCAGGATTCATGGAGTGGGGCAGGGACTCACAGTGGTATCTTGACCCTGATCCTATTCTCCTTGCGCTACGGTCTTGGAGACTTAAGCTTTATGGTGGTTCTCCTATTAGGTTCTTGCAGTGGAACCCAGGGGAGTGGGAATGGATTGATGAGCGGAACCGAGAGAAGAGCTTCCCCTTCTTTCGCTACATAGTTAGAACTACCCGAAGATTTCAGCTCAGTAGTAGAGGTTGGAGGCACTCCAGAGCGACAAATTGGGATAGTTTTCAGATTTCCGCAGTTGTGCGGAAGAACTTTTGGTGTAGGCTCTGGAAATCCCTCAGGAATAGAAGATCACTCTTTTCTTTTGGCTTTCTATTCATGGAGGGATTGCACTGAACCTGTGGAGATCCAGGTTCGAGGCTGGCCCTACTTGTCCTCATTGTCACATGGCAGTTGAGTCAGTACAGCATTGCCTTTGGGAGTGCAGATAGGCGAGGACGATCTGGAAAGATGTTGCTAGAATTTTCAGTATCTTTCATACATCACCTTTCTATATGACCTGGGGTTTAGTGGCTTGGTTATCTCTTGCTGGCCCACAAGTGTTTTTCGAGGGACATGATCCAGATCCAGCTTTCATTGTACAGCGACACTCAGTGGAGTCTTGTTCCCTCCAGGATGTTCCCTTCACTCCTTTCAGAGCTGCTCATGCCTCAGTAGACACGTCTTGGGGGATTTTGGCTAGCATTGCAGCGTGGCATATTTGGAGAGCCAGGTATACAAAGGCAATGGAGGATATCCAGGTTCACCCTTCCCAGACTATGGCCAGTATTTGGACTTACACAGTACACACTCTGATGGCCATTTGGGTGAGCATGCAGGGATCCTCCAGAGCAGCCACTGCCAGGAGAGTTACTTTTTTCAGAGTTTGGAGAGGATCTCCTTTCTTCTCTGAGTCTCCTTCAGGGTTGAGATGGCATTTTCAGCCTCCGCCTTGTTTCTTTATAAGCTCATTTTGAGCTGTTTTTTTACTCATGCATTGCATGATGTACTCCCGTAGTTGAGCTGGCTCTCGCCGTTTTCTTTCATACTTAATGAAGTAATTTCATGGGGGAAAAAAAAAGAGTGAGTATATTTTATATATTTTTATGATAAAGGCATGTATTTCTAGTAAAATAAAAGTATATAAACCATGTTTCCTAAAGAAATACCATTTTTTAAATCTCTTGAAAAACACGCTCGGATAAACCTGCTCATAGGTTTTTGCCTGTACAAATGACGTATTCCTCCCCTTACAGACCTGCTCATGCCTCTGTGGATATTTCTTGGGAGATTCTAGCAAGCATATCAATGTGGCATATTTGGAGATCCAAATGCACAGAGGCCTTGGATGGTTCTTAGGTCCAACCTGCACACACATTGCCCAGTATGTATTTGTACACATATTATACACACCTTGGTCACGACTTAGGGGAGCATACAGAAGCCTTCCCAGCCAGCCTCTACCAGGAGAACTATTTTCCTCAAGGGTGGAGTAGCTTCCCATTCTTCTCAAAGATTCTGCTGGGTTGAGGAGGCACTTTCAGCCTTAACCTTTTCTAGCTCTCTTACAGCATCTTGATTTTTCCCTATTAGAGTGTTTGTTTTTTCATGCCTTGTATGATATACTCCTCCCTTGACCATTGCTCTTGGAGTTTCTTTCACACTTATAGAATTCTTTTCTTTGAAAAGAAAAACCAGGTATACTTAAACTCACTGAACATTTGCAGCTCATTGTAGTCTCCCTATCAAGTGAAAATAGAAACCTCACATACCAGTTTAAGATGCCTTTGACAAACCTAATAAGAGATAAACAAGAAAGATCCTGCTCAGAGAATGCTGTTTGTAGGAGACAATTAAAGTTGTCATTCTATGTGACTTTAATATGTGTCATTCTGTGTGACTTTGAGACTACGGTTTGTAAAGGGTAGAAAACCCGTGGCAAAGGAAACTTTCGAGATTATTAGACATGGATCTTGAGGATGGCTCTTGGATGTGGATGTTGCACATGCATTGGCTGGAACGCGTGTTGCATGGCAACTGTGTGCTTAAATCAATCAGCATATGAGGCTACGGGGATTTAGGAGCCCTGACAGTGATTCAATATTACTTTTACACTCTGGAAGCATACCTCAATGAGAGTCGATTGTTGCGGAACACTTTGGATGCATACCTCAATGAGAGTCAGTTGTGTAAGCTTTGCAGATCATAGTCTAGTCATCACGCCTGCTCGGCTGGCCAGCGTTATGTTTTAGAGACTCTTAGTTATTCAGCATGGTCATCAGATCAGAACATAGACTCGTGAGTCAAGTTTACTATCTTGTAAAAGGCAACAATTCATGGTAATGGTGAGCCTTAGTCCAAGATGGAGTTGTCCCTTCTCTCTACTTTAATATAGGTCGTTTTGAGTATATTTCTTCTCTTAGCTCATGTGAGATCTTTGTTTCAAGTTCTCGTAAAGGATTGCAAGCTTCATTCAAACAAGAGCGAGGGAGCGTTGTCTTCAAATATCTCGTCATATTTTCCTACAGTGGCATCAGAGCATCATCATGTGAGGACCTGTGGGAGCTTGTTAAGAAGCTTCATTATGGTCTTCATCAAGATTTTAGGATTTGCAACGGCCTGAGCATTGGGTCGTGATCTTTGTGAAAGATTTTGAAGAGAATTCGGCCTGTTTTTAAATCAGAATTGCTGAAAAGACGTGCAAGTGGAAAGAAGGAAGAATTAGCATCGACAAAAGAGTTTGCAGAACTTGTTGCAGCTGAAACAAGAGCGACTAACTGAATTTTGAAAATGAAGATTTTCTCATGACAACGGCTCTTTAAACATGAAGAACTTTTTAAGACTTTTACATTACATGTGACCATTGACAAACAGTTCGTTCTCCTTGTCCTGCAATTCTCCTGGCCTTGCCCTATTGTGTGGCCATTCTCTGTTGAAGTTTCTTTGGTCGCTATGTTTGTCATGTGTGGGCATCTGTCTTCAGCTTTGTGGTCGGGAATCTTCTATGACAGTTGCAAGTTTCTCTATAGATCTTTACTCAGATTAAGGGAGGTTTGCGTTGGCTGAAGGAGAAATAAAACTTGTTGATCATACTCTTTTTTTGGGGGGGGATTCTTCCCTGTGTGGATAATTCATTTGAGGCCTTTCCTGTGTGGGTGGCCATTCATGTTCGCTCTTTTTTTATGTAGTTTTAGTTTGGCTCAGCCATATGCGGGCAAGTTTTCTTTTGCTTTAGTACTTTGATTTCAGTAATTGTGCCCTGCTCATATCAAGGGGAGGCGGGGGGGGGATGTTGGGAGAATGCCCTTTGTATGCAACAATTGAAGTCACCATTTTATGTGAGTTAACATTTTATGTGTCATTTCATGTGACTTTGAGGACTATGGTTTGTAGAGAGTAGAAAACCCATGGCAAAGTGACCTTTGAAGATTATTAGCGAGGATCTTGAGGATGGCTCTTGGATGTAGATGTTGCACACGCATTGGCTGGAGCACGTGTTGCATCGCGACCATGTACCTCAACCAATCAACGATATGAGGCAACCGGGATTTAGGAACCCTGATGGTGATTTGATACTACCTTTACACAGGTCATGGCTATTGCAGATCACTCTGGAAGCACAAGCAGGTTATGTAAGCTTGGCAGTTTATAGTCAAGCAGTCAGGCCTACTCAGCTGGCCAGCGTTATGTTTTTGAGGTCTCTGGTTTACACAGTTGGGTCATCAGATCAGAACATAGAGTCATGATTGAAGTCTTCTAAAAGGCGAAAATCCATGGTAATGGTGAGCCTAAAACAAAGACAAAGTTATCCCTTCTCTTTACCTAAATACACGTTGTTTTGAGACTATTTCTTCTCTTAGCTCATGTGAGATCTTTGTTTCAAGTTTGATAAAAGATTGCAAGCTTCATTCAAATAAGAGTGAGGGAGTGCCTTCTTCAAATATATTGTCACACTTTCCTACACATCCCCTGAGCCCAAAATGACTCTAGAATTTCCTTTTTTCCTAGAAAACTCCGTGCTTGATCTCAGTAAGCTCCAGACTGGCTTTGTTAAAGGTTGCCCATTGTCTCCTACATCCCTCCCCATCACATTGGTGAGCAAGTGTCCTTTTGGATAAGTCAATAGAATTAGTATGGAGAATAAATGCCAAACAAGAGAAACTAAGTTATTATATCCATAACTGAAGGGAAGTAATATTTATATAATTATATTGCTCTCTTTTTTGAACAAGCGGAAAAGGAAGCAGGAGGGGTTATCTCAAAATATGATAGCCTTGGTGCCATAAAATACATTGGACATAAGAATAGAAAAAAATAATGAGAGGTCAGCCTCCCTCTCGAGCTTCAATGGATTTTGCTTTTGATAGGTGAATATAAGGATGGTCTTCTCAACAATTATGCACCCAACAATAGAGGGGACATGTCTTGTTTTGGGAGGAACTATTCTCCTGGGCCCCTATTGCAAACTCGTGAATTATTGGGGTTGACTTCCACATGGTAGAGTTACCCTCAATTTAAAAAGGGGGAAGAGAAAGGACCCTTCACTATCTTGAAAGAGCTGCCTGGCATGGTTTCTTGTTTCAGTTCAGTGGCAAAGAGTCTTGGACAAATGATACTTTTCATGTTATGCCTTCCTCGCTCCTATTTTCTCGGTCAAATAGAAGAGTCACATACCCATCCATGCACACATCGACAGATTTTATATTGACGATTGGGCATCGAATAGAAGCGGCACTATTTACATTGCCCCAGAGTCTCCACTTCGCATCACTTTTTGCTGGTCTTGCGCCAGTCTCTAAGCCACGTATGCGTGCCTTTTCTGCTAGTACCAGGATTCTGAATGCCTTTGCAATTTGGGACTCTCATACGTCTCTGGTATTACTGATTTTTATCAATCCATTGCTAGTAGTAGGAGACACGAGATTTTGAGATGTGAGATTGGCATACATTGGCACTTCGTAGCTCTATGGGAGGGGGAGCAAAAGCAGCATGTAGATGCTTGAATTTACAAGTGCCTTGATGTAGCAAGTTACAAGTGCCTTGATGTAGCAAGGACTCAATAGCAAACACTTTTGAATTAGAGACATGAGTATGCCTTTCAAGCACAGGAGTCCTTTTCAATTCAGATGGGAGAGAGAGTCCATGCACACGTGAGAGACAGATCTGCACTTATGTGATATGCAAAAGACCGAGACAAAGGATCACTAAGCCTTCAGATGCCCTGTATACTATGAGATCTGTGGACGGCACCACTGTCTTTTCAATACCAGTTTCATAAAGAGTTCTTGGCACATCCAGATAAGTGGCAGGAGGTTATTTTTCTTCTTGAGGCCTAGACACACGGAGATCAGCTCATACAAGCACAGCAGAGTGGCAACGAGGACAAATAGAGGCTGCACTAAGTATGGACTTCCACTAGTTCACTGGAAACCCTGCATGGATAGAAAGCCAAAAGAAAACAGTGATTTTTCTATTCATGAGGAATTTCTAAAGCCTCTTCAAGAAGAAAGCAGAAATCTGAAAATTCTCTCAATAAGCAGCTCTGGTGGGCTTCTGGCATCTAAAGGCTGAGCTGAAACTTCACGTCATTATTGAAAGTGTTAGTGAAAGAAGGGGAGACTCTTCTCTTGGTGCCTTGCATCAATCCATTCCCGTCCCACTGCAAAAACTTTATGCAGACACCTCCATAGAGCCAAATCCTCCATAAACCCAACGGAATGACATCCGAATTAGGGTCTAGATACCATCCTAAAGACAAAAAACACTGCTCCACATGACTTATAGCCCTGACAAGCTGAAATGCATTTGTAGACCTAGATAACCTAACCCCGAAATGAACACCAAAGGTCAAAGCATCCCCTTCTGGACGTCATATTGCTATGACATAAAGTGGGATACACCTAACCTCGCAAAAGCCCCAAGCCAAGTAGACATAGAGAGGCATGTCACTCATATCAACCCAATCCAAGAGTATGGTTGCATCAATCTGTTGAATTCTCCTACACTTCCTCTGAGGCGGCTTACACATTGGAGTTTACGATCATCTGGAAGGTTTTTGAAAATCCTTCCAAAAGCTCATAGAAAGAAAGAAAGAAAGTTTATTAAAGTCTACGGAAGAGCAATGGGTCTATGAGACTGTGAAAAACCTGATACAATGAGCTGTGGTAGTGGAGCTACTAAATGAGCATCCACACCAATGCAGAATGCAAAAAAATGCAAAATGGCAGTATTCAGTCGTAAGTGCAACATAGTCATGTCGATAGTCGACTATATGTATCTATCTCAACATCAGCATCGACATCATCATAATCATCATCATCATCGACAGCAGTAGGACATCAGGATGGATGAGGCAGTGGAGGCATGAGGTCAGCAATAGAGTGATGTCAACCCCTCAAGGGTGCAGTCCTGGTACATCTCCTGGTCGTAGCTCTGCGTCTAACCAGGGCCACTGTGACCCCCATCGGTTGACCCTAAACAAGGAGGGGATGTCCCCAAGTATGATCTGTGTGTCAACCCTCTGTCTGAGTTGTCGGGTCATAGGCTATGGGTCACGGTCGTGCCAAGGTCTCGTCTCGTGGGGGTCTATGTGTTTTGGCTGAAAGAACTCTGTGATAGAGGTCTGAGGGGTATCAGTCGTGGAAGAAGTCTGATCCTGTCTTTGTGCTCAGAGTATCCTCTCGCGGTGTCTAAGCATTCTCATGAATGAAACTAGCCAAACACCGCTTGTCTGGGTAGGAGAGGAAACACGCCAAAACCCCATCATAGTAAACGGGACACCTGAAGATGAAATGCTCCTCTGTCTCAACCTCCTGCATGTCACACAGTGTGCATATGTGGCTCTCCTTGGATAACCGCTTTGCTCTACCGCTCTCGATACCTTGCCTTCTTCAGCAGTAGGTTCAGCTTGGAGGTGGTTTCCACCTTTACCTTGTGGCAGATCTGGTGTTCGAGATGTGTACATGTTTTAGGCGGACATCCATCCACTGCGGCTGAGATACTATCTTCTATTTGGGCGGATCTTATTTTCATCATCAAGCGTCAGTGTTAGAGAGATACTTGGTCCTCTGTAGCGGCCCGAGAGAGATTAATCTCATTCATGAGGACCTGGGATTGCTCTCTATTTTTCCATTTGACACCCCTTGGGATGTTGTGGCACTATAGACCAACCCTTTGGCTTTTCTGTCATATTCTAGAGGCCAAAGATTGAGTTCTTACTCTCTCACCTGTTGTATAATCCGTCTTGAATGGAAACCCGTCAGAATCTAACTGAACATGAGCTACAACTTCATGTTTTCTCTATAACAAGAATTCCCATTTACAAGCCTGTAGGAAGTTTGACCTAGCAAAGATTTTTACCATGCACTTCTACATTTTTTTGGCTAGGCCAATCACAGATGGCAGCATTGCAGTTGTGAATCAAGCATAATATAGCCAGTTTCTCTCTTTCAAAACTAAAGTGCACCTTGTCTCTGTGTTTGTTGTAAAACGTTTTTGGAACAGAAACCGTGTTCTTTAATACATCATCCTTAATATGAAATAATACAAGACTTCTTTTCCACACTTGTAACATTATGGGCACACAATTTAGTGATCTTGCATGCTACAACTAAACAGGAAACAGGAGAGAGGAGCAAGGGGAATGAGGGGAGACAACTCACTCCTTAAATACGTATCATATTTCTGTGCCTCATGAGTTTCATTGTTAAAGAACTTGACAGTCTGCAAGTACACGAAAACACAAAAACTCTCCTCAAAACATGATAGAGACAAACTCATTTGGTCTGACTATCAGGATCCAAGTACCAGATGTTGGTGAAAAAGCAAGCCACCAAGGTCAGGGATTACCTCGTAGTTGATAAGGGAATCAATTGCCAATGAGCTGGCTGCATTCTCAGCTTTGTTCATTGCTTGCCTGAACTTTGTCCGCCACTGTACCAGATACTAGCATGAATTAAATCCCTCTTATTAACTCATAGTTCCAATAGAATCAGACACAATCAGGTTTTGATGGTTAGATATTCTAGTCTGAGACACGTACAAAGAGCAACGACAAAGCATGGGTTAACAGCTTTGGCATTAACTAAAAGCAAACTTGGTTCCTTCTCTCCAGCATTTTCAACCATTCCCTTTTGCTTTACAACATCCAACACATCACGCATACTAACTGTGAGGACATGCCCATTCCGTTTGTGATACGCATGCTACACCCAGATGAGCACCGTCTGGGTGCAATTCACAAAGCCGGATGTTCAAGATATTGCATTGGAAAGAACAACTATCAAAGTACAACCAAAAATACATAGCAGAGACCAAAAACTTAATAGAAAATAAAAAAAGATCGAAGGATAGAATTTCATCTTGATAGAAGCCAAAAATAAAGCCCATCTAATATCTACATTTTGTTTTTCTGATTTTGCAAAGTGTGCATCTATTCATATTTCTCAGCCTTTCTGACGGCATTCATGAAATTCAAAGGTGAACCACCTTTTACCAGAAACCGAATTTGAGAATTCAAGCCTTCAACAAATTTACTTGCGAATGAGGCATCATCCAATTCAGGTGCATATTTCTAAAGTTCCAGAACTTATCCCGATATTCTTCCACCGTCACTCTTCTTTGCTTTAAATAGTCTCTTTCAGCCTCTTCCATAGGGGTGTCTCCCATAATTGCCTCAATCATCCACTTCATCCTCAGCAACATCTTTCTCTAGCTGTGGACTTCAAACCTGTGGAGTTTGAATAGGTGAACGCAATCTGTTGTGATCACAAATTCGAATTGGTTTATCATATTCATATTCCTCGTCTTCCCTCCTTTCATTGTGCTCCATCCTAGGATGCTCTTCCGATAATTCATTTTGATTTTGAGGATTGACTCTCTCAGGCTCTGGCTGTCCCCTAAGAATGGTATTTTGACCTACCACGTTTTTGACAAGAGATCTGAGATGATGCACTTTCTCTACCAATCTTTCATTTCAGTTTATAGCGTCGTAAGAGCCTGTGTCATGCGTTTGCATACCAACATTCTCTTGATCTTCCATATTTTTTGGATTCTTTGACAGAATCTGAAATCGGAATTCAAACTTTTTGTGAGATTCGAAATCTTGTTTCGAAATACCTTGCTCTGATACGACTTGTGAGGCCCCAAGTCACAAAAGTCAAGATTTCACATAAAATAACAATTCTAAATTGAAAAAGAGCCAAGTTTCTTTATTACAAAATCAATCCTTTACAAAGAAAACAATTCCCGTAGGAAGAGAAAAGTACCACTCGCCACCCCTGCGCTCCACCTCCAAGATCTCAATCTCAATGACAATCTCAATCACAATCATAATCTTGGTCTAAGGCAGAAAACAAATCTCAGTCTTAATCTCGATCTCGAAATCTACACCTACAACCTCGATCTCAATCTCACTTCAGTTCTTGAATCTGTTTCTCAATTCGCCTTGAAATTCATGTGCATGAAGCTTCTTTGCATATCTATGTAAAGAGAACTGTTCTCTGAAAATCTATGTTTTCAAGTGCAAAAACACCTTTTCCAAATCTAGACCTGCTTTTTGGAAATAAAGCCCATAGCCTTGATTGAGCAAGTTTTGTTTATAACACTAGAAAATCAGTTCTATTAGAAGACCCGTATCTCCCAAATGGTGAGGAATCTCGAAATAATCAACACAACCGTTTCTCGATTCTCTCCAACTTTGGTCTTCATCTCTTTGTGCCAAAATTCATCGTTTTAGGCCTCAATCTGCGTTTAAGAATTTGACATGGAAATCCAAGCAGGAAAAACAGTCCAAAGTGCTTTTCCTTGATCTTCTAACCACTATTTTCACCACCCAAATAATTGAATCATGTAAATTTCAATGTATCAAAACTGTAGCCTACTGGAAAGTCTACTCTCTCTCCTACAAACTTTTGCCAAAATGAATTGTCTTCCCATACATATTTGCCTTTCAAAAAGGGCCAATATCACTTTTTCGGTGACAAAACTACCCCCCCCCCCCCAAAAAAAAAAAAAACCAAAAAAAGTGATAATAACAAAAGATAGACACAAAATAAAGTGCTGTGAGCTGAGGCCTCGCATAGCACACTACATTCATCAATAGTGCTAATGATGTCTTGTATTTGATGCAAGTGAGGGTATTGCATTTGGAACCTCTCCCCATTCTCTTTTTGTCCCTATGTTGATAACTTTGACATACCCCTTTTCTATCTTTGCTGTCCATAGAGAGCATTTTCTAAGCCAAACGTTCATGGTATCCATGGTCCACTATGGTCTCATACTAGTAGCTCTACGTGAACGGCTCCTAGGTAGCACAGGTGTTTCTCGTCCTCATAGAAATAGCTTAGTTCAAGAGCTGCTTGATGACGGAGACCGGGAGCTGTTGACGACGAAGACCGTTGCCTTTGGTTATGCCACGCTCGATGGAAGATTCATGACGAAAAAGTATTCGTCAGGTTCTATGCACCTGTGATGCGTGCATGAAAAGACGAAGAAAAGGATTGTCGTGGCTAACGGACCCGACGACGGTTGGCCCCAAGCCTTTGCTGCCTTCTGCTGTCATGCAGCCCCCTGGCTATGTGCGCCTGTGGCGCGGCTGTTCCCAGCTAGCATTGGTTTCTCTAAGAGCTTGGTGGTTGGCCCCAATTTGCAACTGGTCAGCCTCCTTTTCAGAGTTTGCAGAGGCCTTGGAGATGCACACTTTGACAATGTTAGCTCCCAGCCAGCACTAGTCTTCCAAGATTGGTTCGTGGTTGGTCGTCTTGATACGTCGTCGTCAGTGATTATACAAACTCGTTCACTCACACCTAGGAGCAACAGCAACGGAACCATGGCTACTCGTGGGCGACACACTACTCCACCTGAGGGATTGACATGAGAGCGCTGGGCTTTGTCACTTATAGAATCATCAATGCTACCCAATGCTCGAAGTCTGAGGTGAGCCAAGCACTCACGTCACCGCTCGCCATCCATCTCTCTCTTAGCGTTCAAAGGCCATTGAAGAGCAACTTCCCAAACGCACGGTGTTACATTCTATTGCTTGGCGGTGGCGCAATAGGACCAGGTGTCAGTCGAAGTCCGTCGTCTCTCCATCGCTCTGCAGAAGTATAGATCGTCGCCGTCCGTCGCCTCCATCGCTCTGTAGGTGGCTGACTGTGGTTAGGGCAAACTTGTTAACTTAATTGCAGTTAGTTAACCTTGGGTTGGTTGACCTTGGTTAGTTGAACCAGTACCTAGTTAGCCTAACCCTGGTCCAATTAGCCTGACCTAATCAGACCAGTTTGGTTAGTGTAACCAGACTGGAATCAATCTAGCTACTCTGGTTATAGCTCAGTTACAGATTAACTAGACTAGAGCCAATTAGTCTGGTTAGTGTAACCAATCGGTTACCCTTCCAGTTACTGCCTTTAAAAAAAGGGAAAAGAAGAGACAGTTGCAGAGTCACTTTTTGCCTTCAGATTCCACCCATCTGCCAGTCTTTTACTGTCAGAAAAGCAAAAGGGCAAGGCAGCTTCTACTTCACAGCTCCAACAGTGTTTGTTTCTCGGGAGAACTGAACCTTGACAGCGACCCTTGGTCTGGCAAGAAGGGCTCACATGGCAGCACCTTCGACCCCCACTGTGGTTAAGATTATGCTCTCTCCGGAAGACAAGCAGTAGGTCAAGTGTGAAGTAGAGGCTTTGCAGAAGAAGAAGAAGAAGAAGAAGAATATATTATCGTCCTCTGAAGACCAAAAAATCGGCCTGCTACCCTCGAATACACAAACGGCAAAACAGGTCCCTGGTGGGTCGCATTGTTGGGCTCACCCCGTCAAGGAAACAGGGATTGGCTTCATGCAAGCTTAGCCCTAGGGGCTGACCATATCCAGGAGGTCACAATCTATGGGAGAGGAGTCTTTCTCATGCAGCTGAACTCCCCTGACACCACGGCCTCCCTTGTGGAGCAGAGCCCTATCCTACTAGGCCCTGATGTCGTCTACCTCCTTCCTTGGTACCATGGCTTCACAGTCGAGGACATGGATTCGTCTCATCATGTGCCACGATTCCCAGTGACGCTCCGCTTCCCGGGTCTTCCGAAGGAGTACAGATCTATTCTTCCTTCCATAGGGAATTGTTTTGGCACAATTCTAGCATCTCTGCCACAGACTGCGGCTTCAGTAGTGGCAGACGACGGGGTCGCCTACCTTTGGGTTATCGCAGAGCATCCAGAGTCCCTCCCAGAGGAGATCCTCCTGGAGACCTTAGATGGAGGCGAGTTCAGACAGCATGTGGAGATCTCTGGCTTGCCCGGGTAGTGTCTTCGGTGCAGAAAGATGGGTCACCTGGCACGGGACTGTTTGGTGGGCAAGGCCCCTCACCAGAGACAGGAGACTCTCATCGCCCATCCATCGGCTAGGCCCCGGCAGCAGGTGAGGCAGCAGCAGACTCAAACACCTTGGGTCAAGCCCTCCCAAGGAACTTGGACCAAGGTGGAGAAAAAGAAGCCTTCCAAATCAGCTCAAAAAAACAAAAAAAGGAGAGTCAGACTTAAAGAGCGCAAGAAGGCGCAAACTTCTTCTTCCCAGGACACAGGGAAGGGGAAGGGGAAGGGGCTAGCGGAGTCCCCGAACCGGACATAGATAGAGGAGGAGACCTTTTTCAATCTCCCCTCGGACCCGCAAGTGACAGCAAAGCAGAGTACCTAGGTTCCCGTTCAGCGGGAGTCTGGAGCCCCAATAGAGTCGGCTCTGGAGGTCCCTCTACCTCCCCCGCCCCCTCCTCCCAAGATCCCCCCCCGCTACCCCCCCCCCGATCCCGTCCCCCCACCCCCCCTCCCCCCAGCTGCTGTTACCCTCACCTCCCACCCCCCCCCGCCTCTCCTTCTCACCCCCCCCCGCCCCCTTACAGCAGCCTCCTTCCCCCCCACCCGCCTCCCGCCCTTCCTCACCTCGCCCTATGGGCAAGGGGGTGCCTAAGCACTCTTCGACGCAGCCTAGCCCCGGCTCTACCTCCTCACAGTCAGGGTCATCGGGGCCCTTTTCTGAGCCTCTAGGTCCTAAGCCCCGCCCTGGTCATCCTCTGCCCAAAGAGTTTTGGAGGCTAGACCGTGGAACTACCTAGAGATTCTGGACAAATACCTGCTTGCTCTGGAGGTGTCAATCCTGATTTTACAACCCCGAAAAGGGGGTTCCATAGGAGTGTACCGCTCTCACACTCATCCCTTCTGGGGGTTTCACTTCTCAGCTAGTGGGGAGGAGCAATGGACCCCCACGCTGTTTGATCTAATGATGGGGCAGCAGATGTTCAGCATGATGGAGGAGTGGCTAGGCCCGCAGGGGAGGGAACTATGGGTCTCCCATGGGAAGAAGGGAACTGTGGGTCTCCCATGGGAAGACCGCCACTTTTCTGTTGGGTTTTTCTGCAGATAGACGGGACTTGGGAGCAGCTAGCTAGGGACCCTCATGAGATTATGGAGTTGGCTTCGGATTTCTATCGACACCTTTTTCAGGCGGAGGAGTCGTCTCCCCAAGTGCGAGAGGCCCGCGAGGCAGTATGGGAGCATGTCCCAGCTGTGGTCTCTCAGGGCGTGAGCAGCCAGTTGGATTCTCCCTTCACAGATGACGAGCTTCGGGAAGCTCTCAAGGCCCTTCTGACTCATAAGTGCCCAGGGGAGGATGGGCTGTCCCCGGTCTTCTTCAAGAGCTTTTGGTCCTTTGTGCACACCCCCCTTTAGCTGGCCTTTCAGGAGATCTTTGACTCAGGAGCACTCCCACCGTCCTTGAGTAGAGGCTGGATTTGTTTGATCCCGAAGGGAGGGGACCGCTCACACATTCGACAATGGAGACTCATCACTCTTCTAGACACCGCATACTGATGGAAATGGAGAGAGAGAGCAGGAAGCAAGAGAGTGTGAGAGCTGAACGCTGAGTATCCAATTGAAGCGTGAACCGAAATACAAAGGGGGGATAAGGTTTTGTCTAAGTGACAAACCTTACCCTTCACTAACCGTAGTTAGTGAACTAACTGTGGTTAGGGGAAAAAACCTCTAAATGAGGGAAAAGTGCCCCTAACCCATTTATTGTCATTACATTGGTCACTGCTTAGAATATATCAATAATTCTAACACCCCCCTGCAGTGCCAATGTTATGTACAAGGAAATGATCAATCACCAAAAGGAGATAATCAGGGCACTGCGAAATGCCTCAAACTTCTCATGTGAAAGTGCTTTGGTAAAGATCTCTGCAACATTGTCATGTGTTGACACATAGATCATACTGATCTCTCTTGCATGCAAACCGTAGTTAGTGAACTAACTGTGGTTAGGGGGACAAACCTTATCCTTCACTAACCGTAGTTAGTGAACTAACTGTGGTTAGGGAAAAAAACCTCTAAATGAGAAAAAGTTCCCCTAACCCACTTATTTGTTAGATATCAATGCTCCACTCTCGTGTAACTATGCGGGAACCAGCTAACTCTCCTTGTAAGCCCCTCCATATGAGGAGAAGGCATTTGAGTAGCTCGGTTATCCGGTAGGTCTTGGTTTGGATACCAGATGGGGGCCATGTGTGGCCTGATGGCTAGACGGCTTCAGATAGAGTTGGCACACTGCCAACTAGGCTACATGCAAGTGCGGGAAGGCATCCCTTGACTGACCGCACTGAGGGTAGACGGAGCATTTCCCGGGGCAGCCCACTCTCGGGTTCCGGGGCCCGTTTGAAGCCCCAGATGATCCCGGATGGCTCTGGGCTGAACGGAGACCGTAGGCTAGTTGCTCTGTTCTGCGCCACGGTTCTATCGTGTGGTCGGTGGCCTATTTCGGGACCGACCTCCAGTCGGCCATTTTGAGCAGACTAGGTCGGTCACCCAATTGGGTCTAACCGACTACAACTGGTGGCTATATAAGAGCAACCCCGTGAAGCCCATTATCATCACTGGCTACAGCAACCCTGATTCCTTAGCATCCAACCTCTGTCCTCTACTGTTTCCAGCACGCCATCGAAGTTCTCACACAGGAGCGCACGGCTGGGAGGCAGCGCGATCTATTGTATCAGTTTTACAGTAATCAAATTTTTGATTCTCCATACTATCTATTTTTCTCTCTTGCATACGAGATCCTGTTATCTGTTGAGCACAGACGTTGTATTGTTTTCTTACATGGTATCAGAGCTTGGGCTCTAGCAAGAAGATTTGGTAGCGTGTTTCTATTTGCGAGCAGATTGTGAGAGATGGCCTAGCCCGCAAGACTGCGAATCCCACCGTTCGGCAAAAGCGGAAAGTTGGACGGCACTATCTATCCACTTTGGAAATTCAAGATGAAGACCATCCTAAGCGCATGCAAGCTTTGGGATACTGCTACTGGAGTGGACGTGAAGCCGGTTGCGAGACCGAATCCAACCAATGCAGGACAACAGATAGTACCAATTGCGGATGAGATTCTCGCGTGGACAAGAAGAAATGCAGATGCGCTGTGCTCTATTGTCTGTAGTGTAAGTGATTCTATCATGGCGTTAATTCAACATGTCAGTACGAGACCACGAATCAGACGCGGATTCAGAATCTGGAGACTCAACTCGCGAACGAGGAACTATCTGAGTCTGAAACGGCAGAGAAGTTCATCACCAGGGTGAAGAATATGCATGAATACGATTGGCATCACCATCACTAGCGAGAATCTAGCACGTAGGTGCATACGGATTCTCCCACCAAAGTACAACGGTCTTGTTACGGCGCTGAATACACAGAACAAAAATCCACCCCTCAACTTTGAGGATTTCAGCGCAATGCTTCTGGAGGAGGAGATGCGTCCAAAGACGAGGACTGGAGAAGATTCCGCTTTCTCGGCTGGATCAAAGAAAGGTAAGGGTAAGGACTCTTGTAACCCATCTTCTTCTAATGATAAAAAGAGAAAGAAGAAGATCAAGTGCTTCTATTGCAACAAAGCATGGCACAAGCAGAATGAGTGCCGGAAGAAGATTGCAGATGAGAAGAATGGAGTAAAGAAAGAGTCCAGCAACAGCGCCGCAGACAGTACCAGTAGAGTTGTTCGTAGCAATTGAGGAGATTTGCAAGAAGGCAGTTCATATACCTACAGATGAACCTTGGATTATTGACAGTGGTGCATTGCGCCACATGACCAGTCGGAAGGATTGGTATACCTCTCTACATCTGGTAGGGAATGACATCCTGGTAGCAGTTGGCAATGATGCAATATAGCCAGCAAAAGAAAAAGGTACGATTGCTCTCAAGTCAGATGGAGTTGTAAAATAGTTGTCCGATGTTCTTTATGTGCCAGATATCAAGAGGAACTTGTTGTCCGTTTCTGTGATCACGGATCGGGACCTCAAAGTTCAATTCGATAAGAATGGCGCACAGATTTTGGATCTTCAAGGGAAGGTCATTGGTAAAGGTACACGGTGCAACAACATCTACGAACTCTCAGCTTTCAGTGCTCGAGCCGATGTGAGCAACACTAAGCTGTGGCATGAGAGGTTTGGTCATCTAAACCTTAGTTCTTTAAAGGAGATGCATAAAAGTAGAATGATTGCAGACCTACCAAAAATTACAGATCTGCCCGATGTATGTGAAGCTTGCATGATGGGCAAGCAGCATCGGCAGCCCTTTTCTAAAGAGGCCAGCAGGGCAAAGGCTCCTCTAGAGCTCGTTCACACAGACCTCTGCGGAAAGATGGAGACGGAAGCTTTGGGTGGTTCCTACTACTTTATGACGCTAATCGACGACTACATTAGAAGGATATGGATATACTTCCTGAAGACTAAAGATGAGGCTTTTAGTAAGTTCAAAGAATGGCATGTAATGGTCGAGAAAGAAACGGGGAGGAAGGTGAAGAAGTTGAGATCAAACAGAGGTGATGAGTTCACATCAAGTGAATTCGAAAGTTACTGTAAAAGTCACGGGATCAAGAGGCAAAAACCCCCGCCACATACATCACAGCAAAATGGAGTAGCAGAGCGCAAGATGCACGTCATCTGCAAAATGGGCAGGAGTACGATAAAAGGGAAAGATTTACCAAAGACTTTCTGGGCTGAAGCATGTAACACGGCAGTTTACATTCTGAATCGTAGCTACACGAAGGTTGTGAACGGGATGACTCCACTGCAGGCCTTTTCTGGTAAGAAACCTTCAGCTGCATATTTCAGAGTTTTTAGATGTGATTGTTTTGTGCATGTCCCTGATGCTAACAGGACCAAATGGGAACCGAAGAGCCGGAAGTGTATTTTCTTGGGCTACAGTGAAGAGGCGAAGGGTTACCGTCTCTATAATCCTGTTACCAAGAAGGTAATAGTAAGTCGCGATGTGATCTTCTCAGAATAGCCGCATCAATTGGAGGAGGATGCTTTCTTCCCAGACAACCAGGACCAAGATATCCATCCAGTACAACCACCAACAGCAGACTGAACTTCCCCAACGGTGCTTGGGAGGATTCAAGATAAAGAAGAGGAAGAAGAGCCTACAGAACCACAACGGCAACGGCCATTCCCGAAGTGGGTAAAGCAGCTTTTGGACGGCAGAGAACCTCCAGCCATTGAGAAGGAACCATCCGAACACCGCTGGTCCAAGAGATTAGAGGAGCAAAGAAGGGCGCAGGAACACTTGGTCAACTACGCTTTAAAGACAGAGGTGATCCGTGCTGAAGAACCCAAGTGTCTTGAAGAAGCACAGGGTGATGATAGGTGGATGGAGGCTATGCAGTCGAAGTATGGCTCCATAATGAAGAACAACACTTGGGACCTTGTGGATCGACCACCAAAACGCAAGGTAATCAGCACCAAGTGGGTGTACAAGACCAAGTACAAGTCCGACGGCACGTTGGATAAGTACAAGGCTCGGCTCGTGGCAAAAGGATTCGCACAGGTACATGGTTTTGATTATCAAGATACTTTTGCTCCCACAGCTCAACTAACCACAATTCACAGTGTTTTGGCTTTAGTAGCACAGGAAAGTTGGCCCGTGTTTTAGATGGATGTAAAATCCGTCTTTCTGAATGGAGATCTCAAGGAGGAGGTATACGTGGAACAACCACCAGGTTTTGTGATCCCCAGTTCAGAAGGTAAAGTCTGTAAACTAAAGAAGGCACTTTATGGACTGAAACAGGCCCACGAGCGTGGTACCAGTGGATTGATGCCTACTTTCTGCAAAACGGATTCAGGACGAGCCCATCTGATGCAAACTTGTATATCTACAGAGAAGGAGGCAGGTGTATGATCGTGATCCTTTATGTGGACGACCTTGTCATAACAGGGAATCATGAATAGAAGATCTCGCAGACAAAGCATTTGCTAGGAAGAGAGTTTGAAATGACAGACCTCGGACTGATGCATTTTTGTTTGGGATTGAAGTTTGGCAAGAGCCAAGACAGATCTTCATTTCACAGCTGAAGTATGCTACAGAGATACTGAAGGCATTTGGCATGGCTGAGTGCAAGACAGTTGGTACCCCTATGGAGGTTGACGTGAAGCTCTCAAGCGAGGATTCATCACCACTGGTGGACGAAGCGAAGTAGAGAAGGCTTGTGGGCAGTTTAATTTACTTGTGCAACACACGGCCGAACATCAGTTTTGCAACTGGTGTACTAAGCAAGTTTTCCAATAAGCCCCGGGAGAACCATTGGAGGGCAAGGATGCAGGTGCTGAAATACATCAAAGCCACACTTGATTATGGCATCACCTATACCAAGGGAAACACCTTGACTGGATTCTGTGACTCGGATTGGGTAGGAGACGTGGACAACAGGAGATCAGTAACAAGTTACTGTTTCTCACTTGGATCTGGAGCTGTCATGGATCAGCAAGAAGCAACCCACAGTTGCTCTTTCTTCTACCGAGGCTGAGTACAAATCAACATGTTTTGCTTCTTGTGAGGCAGTGTGGTTGAGGAGGATTTTAGGGGACATGGGTGCAATGCAGAACAAGCCTACGCAGTTATCATGTGACAATCAGAGTTGCATGGCAATTACAAAGAACCCTGTGTTCCACGCTCGCACAAAACACATTCAGATTCAATATCACTTTGTACGCGAGCTCATCATGGATGGAGAGGTCGACTTGGTGTACTGTCCAACTACAGAGAATGATGCGGACATCTTCACGAAGGCTCTTGGAAGAGACTTGCTGGAGAGGCATCTTCATCGACTTGGCATTGGGCCGAAAAAGTAAGTTCACTTACGGGTGGACATTGAGGGGGGGTGTTAGATATCAACGCTCCACTCTCGTGTAACTACGCGAGAACTAGCTAACTCTACCTGTAAGCCCCCCCATATGAGGAGAAGGCATTTGAGTAGCTCGGTTATCCGGTAGGTCCTGGTTTGGACACCAAATGGGGGCCATGTGTGGCCTGATGGCTGGACGGCTTCAGATAGAGTTGGCACACTGCCAACTAGGCTACATGCAAGTGCGGGAAGGCATCCCTTGACTGACTGCACTAAGGGTAGACGGAGCATTTCCCGGGGCAGCCCACTCTCGGGTTGCAGGGCCCGTTTGGAGCCCCAGATAATCCCGGATGGCTCTGGGCCGAACGGAGCCCGTAGGTTAGTTGCTCTATTCTGCACCACGGTTCTATCATGTGGTCGGTGGCCTATTTCAGGACCGACCTCCAGTCACCCGTTTTGGGCAGACTGGGTCGGTCACCCAATTGGGTCTAACCGACTACAACTGGTGGCTATATAAGAGCAAGCCCGTGAAGCCCATTATCATCACTAGCTACAGTAACCCTGATTCCTTAGCATCCAGCCTCCGTCCTCTACTGTTTCCAGCACGCCATCGAAGCTTCTCACACAGGAGCGTACGGCTGGGAAGCAGCGCCATCTATTGTATCAATTTTACAGTAATCAAATTTTTGATTCTCCATACTATCTGTTTTTCTCTCTTGCATACGAGATCCTATTATCTGTTGAGCATAGACGTTGTATTGTTTTCTTACATTATTGTCATTACATTGGTCACTGCCTAGAATATATCAATAATTCTAACACTCCCCTGCAGTGCCAATGTCATGTACAAGGAAATGATCAATCACCAAAAGGAGATAAGTTCAGGGCACTGCGAAATGCCTCAAACTTCTCATGTGAAGTGCTTTGGTAAAGATGTCTGCAACATTGTCATGTGTTGACACATAGATCATATTGATCTCTCTTGCATGCAACTTCTCTCTGACATAGTGATAGTGAACCTCAATGTGCTTCGTGCGAGCATGAAACACAGGATGCTTTGGGACCGCAGACATCACTGTGAATAAGCTGTAATTTCCGTGTAGCTTTCACTGCACCATCCTTCTTGAAGGGAAGTCTATGCATCTTGCCAAGGATGCAACCTTCACATGCATGAGGAGGAGGTGACTCTCAAAGAGACAATGCATCAATCATATCATGCCTCTAAACTGTCATTAAGCTGCCATAGCTCATGTGCCCATACCTGGCATGCCATAACTCTGCATTCTGCATCGCAGTAGTGGGAGTGCTAACTGATAATGCAAGATCGGATCTTTTTTCATATAGATCGAGCTGAAAAAGACCCCGATACAAAGTGCCAGACAACATCAAAGCATAGTCATTCTCTTTGTCTCTGACTGCGCACTTGTCATCATAAAAAACAACATGAGATCCTCCTCTATTGAGTGAGGACACTGAAAGCAAATTCTTCTTTATCCTTGGCAGATAGAGAACATCTGAAATTCTGAAATATGTGCCATCAGTGGATGTGAGAATAATGTCTCCCACTCCACACACTGAATAAGAAGAATTATTCGCACAAGTCACCTTCTTTTTGGTGGGTGGAGGATGCAGAGATACAAACAGACTCTTCTTAGAAGTGATGTGTTTTGAAGCACCACTATCAAAATACCAAGTATGAAGCGTCTCATTGACACTAAGAGAGCATGCATCCTTTGAAGGATCATAACTGCAAGTCAAGAAAGCATATGGGTCATCATCATTAGTGGCTATAGCATCTGAACTACCCACTGAAAAATCTGAAGTGCAAGACAAAAAGGCATAGTGCTCTTTCACAAAGTTGGCTGCAACATCTCCCCCATCATGAGAATGTGGAGCTGATGCATCTGACACAGCCATACCTGAGTCCCTTTTCTTCTCTTTGGCTATGCGCTTCTTGGATTCTCCAATATAATGACCTGGCTTCTTGCAAAAATGACAGATGCCCTTCTTTTTGTGCTTATTTGTATCACCGTTTGCATTATTAGAGGGCTGTCCTGAATCAGCTTTATGCTAATTTGTGGGCTGATTGGCATGTGGCTTTTGCTGCCCTTTACCCTTGGGCTTGAACTTGGAGAGCATGGCATGCTTGCCAGGCCGTGTTCCCCTATTTCTGCGAGTCTGTTCCTCCTGCAACAAAAGTCTTACCAACTCGTGAAAAGAGAGAGGATTGCTGCCCCCCCTCAATGACAAATTCAGCGAGGTGTGGAAACCGAGATAGGACTCAGGAAGAGAGTTCAGATTGGTGGTGATCATCTCTGAATCCAGAATGACTTCATCAATATTCAGCAATTGTTCCCTCAAGTCCTGAAGCTTTGTGAGGTGAGAATTCATGGAATCTCCCTCATTCATACGCGTATGGGAAAGCTCTCGCTTCAGAAAGGAAACTCTCGCATCATTTCTTGCTGCAAACATACTCTCTAGTATCTCCCAAGCTGCCATAGATGTCTTGCATGACCGAATATGAGGTATAATAAACCTCTTGATAGAAAGAGAAATTACTGAAAGAGCTTGTGTATCTCTGGAGTCCCATATTTTCTGCTCTGCTATGGGAGCTCCTGAAGCGGCTGCTCCAACTACTTGTGCTGCATTTACACCTCTACCCCTGTCTCTAGCTGTAGGAGTGACAGGTGTAGCCGCTGTATCTGGTCTTGCCTCATCTCCATTATGCCATGGCTTCCCGCCTACCTGGAGCACCACCACCATAGTACCGATACACAAGGAAGGTGATCCCATGGACACTGGTAACTACCGCACTCGTATGATTGGCCACACTTTGGCTAAGATATATGGGTCGGTACTAGAGAGGGAGATCGGCAGCCACACAGAGGATCACGGGCAGCGGGCTCTTGGGTAGGCACGTTTTTGGAGACAGCACTCCAACCTTGAGGGCTATTATTGAGGAGGCGAAGTCGAGGCATCAGAAAGTCTATACTTGCTTCGTAGAATTTCATAAGCCATTTGATACTCTCTCACATTCTCCCTTGATTAGGAGGTTACAGGAGTTGCAGCTCCAAGAGACCATGATTTGGGGGTCATGAGTCTATATGAGTCCGTCAAAGGGAAGGCATGTGCCCCAGGAGGCCAATCAGACTGGGTTGATGTTACGCTCTAGCCCAGGTAGCATGACCTCGGAAGAATCAGTCGACATTTCCCTTAAAGGATCTATGTTTGTAATATATTTGTTTGCGCTTCATGTAAATGATTGAGAGGGAATTAATGTCAAGGTCCTAGGTGAGGGCTGATAGCACCAGACTAGGTGGATCTAAGGCTAAGGGCCTAATGCAAGAAATGTGCCTAGGGGCAAAGGAAATTTAAAGTATCCCAAGAGAGGGGTGAAAAGATGCATTAGGAAGGCCCTATGATGATGACATGTGGCATCTAGATCCATCTAGGGAGATGGGGCTTGTTGGAGTTAGTGAAAGAAGGAGAATGTACTGTTCACGTTTGATTTTGGATTATGATTTCTCTGTCAGCTTTCACGCTCCAACAGGATTTGGCTAGGAGGATACTCGTGGTGCTACTCCCGTGATATGTAGTATAGGAAATAGAGAAAATCTATTACATTTTGGTATCAGAGCCCAGGCTAGGAAGTCGCGTATGAAGGAGGTGCAGGTAAGAGAGGGGATCTGTGTGAGCGCACGCTACTGGCGAGGATAGCGTAATCTGAAGCGATACCAAGAGAGGGGATCTGGTAATCAGACGATACGTGATCGACGAATCTTGGAGGTGTTGTTGCCCGTGAACTGACGGAACTCTGATTCCGGGATCTGTGTGATTGGACGGGACGTGAGGTGCATGATGACGAATGACGTGTCTGTTCGGTGGTCCTCCCGCGTTGGCTACCAGGAGCTTGCGGTGTGTTAGGTGACTATTCGTAATATTTGCTCGGACTTAACAGGAGCTCGTATTACGGGAGACCTTCGAAGCGATACGTGGATTGGGCGACGCACGGGATCTGGGAGCCTGTGAAAATAGACGACAGGTTGATGATCGCTATCTGTTTCGTCACATCTCCCGCTCTTTGGTGCTGGCCCGTAATAGATTTCGACCTGCTTCCCAACGGACTCACAGTCATAGCCTTCTAAGGCCACGCAGACAGCTTGTAGGCTGAGACAGATTCCAAACAGAGAGCTACGCCTTGGCAGAGGAAAAAATAAGAAGAGCGCATCATTTGTTTGTGGAGCTGAGGCGTGTATACAGTCTGTTTCATTTGGTATCACAGGGGTATCAAATCGAGAGGCAGGAGCGAGCAAGACCAGGGAGCATCAATTTTTCCTTTATTATAAAATTTCAGTTTTTAGTGTGCACCTTATTATTTCTGTACAGCAGAGTTTGCAGTTTACTATGCATGTGTATGTGCCTGTGTGCTTCAGTCAAAGTTAGTTTGCACGGATTTCCCTAGTATAGGGAAAAGCGGGATTTGGATATATGCAGGTATTCTCTAGTATAGGGAATTGTGTCAGAGTGCCAGTACCCTGAATTTTGTTAGTCTGTAAATACAGTGTTCTAGCGGTGTTTTTTTTTTAAAAAAAAATCAAAACACCCATTGACCTGAATGGAAGCAGAAGAAGGGGCTTCCAGGAGGGACCCTGGTGAATCAGGGGTCCGGCCGACCCAACAGGTGTCGCGCCCAGTAACTCACACCTTATCTGGCAGGATTGCATTACTTGAGGATGCCTTGCAGCAGTTATTAGCGCAACAGTTACAAGCTAATGCAGGGCAGTCTGAACTTAGAAGAGTGATACACAGTATGTCTGCCAGACCTTCTCGAGGTGAGAAGGGAAAGGCTCCAATGGAACCGGAGTCTGATGCCCTAGAGGTGTTCTGCAAAGAGAGACCTGATGGTTAACCGTGGGAAGACCAAGGTCATGATCTTCAACACCTCCTACGCAATGCTTCACCGACATAGCTTTACATACCAGAGTCAGCCAGTGGAGATTGTGCAGTCCTACACATACTTAGGTGCAGTTTTCACAGAACCAATTTTCACGATGACCCAATCCAGTCTCCTCCTGAAGAAGGTATGCACCTCTGTATGCTGCTAATAAGAAAGTCCTTCCACGGTTCCTGCCCTGGCATAAGTCCCCGCACCACCATCTTGCAAAGTAAAGCTCTACACTGTAAATCTGGATCAATAATATTGAGACCCCCTTCCTGTGTAGGGAGGATGAGGGTCTCCCAAGCCACCCTGGCTAAGGCATCTACTGTGCCATCAAGCCCACTCCAAAGAAAATTTCTGATCGGTCTTCTAAGCTGAATGATGCAGTCCCTAGAACGGCACCAGCATGAACAAACAAACCAGGCCGGGGGGGTGATATTTCAGCAGCAGAGTGGAAGAGATTCGAGCGGCTGTAGGTGATTATGGGCTCCAGGATGATTCAGAGTAAGCCCTCAGTCCCCCATCAGATAGTACAGGTAGAGTTTGCCATGACCCCTCTCCAGGTTGATGCCATCTTTCAGACGGTGACTTTCCTCCACAAAGTTTGGGACCTACCTCGTGAGAGACTTCCGAGACTGGCACTAGAGTCCTCCATACGACTATTTGAGAGTGGGGTAGGTACAGCATGGTTTGCACGCATCACCGCATGGTTCGCCAGCCACGGGATTCAGATGGATCGGCTTCCCCCGTTTCAATATAGCATGGATGCACCGCCCAAGTTGATCCCACGAGATGAGATTAACCGCATCATACGGTTAGATCTCCTCCAGCTCCACACATCTCGCTCTTGGGGGGGGGGGGACCAGGAGTTCCCCACCAAGACCCAGCTCTACTATGACCACTTTTTGAGAGTATCGGAAGACGGGCTCATCATCAGACCTCAGTATCTCGAGGATAGAGGAGTCTCACACGCACTAAGGATTGCCATTGGACAGGTGCGGGTCTCGTTCCATCAGCTGAGGATCGAGACAGGGAGAGCTAAACACATACCCAGAGAGCAGCAGACTTGAAGGTTGTGCACGATGGAGGCGATCGAGACAGAGGAGCACTTTCCGTGTGTCTGCCTAGCCTACTATGAGATCCGAGGGCGCTACCATTGCCTTTTTCAGGAGGGATACGGCTTTGGCCCACTCTCATGACTGGATCACTTCCAGGATCAGGTCTGTATTGGGCTCTACCTAATGGAGATGTGAGGACACAGGGAGATACTGCTAGGACATATCAAAGAGCAAGAGGATGGGACCACCGCACCACAAGGTACCAAGGTAGACCGAGCACAGAGACAGATCACAAATTTCTATGCAATTGACTCAGCCCCAGGGCACTCTGGGATAGAGGAGGAGCTAGTCAACATAAGTGATATATGGATCAATGGAGGAAGTCAACATAGCACTGCTAGACGAGGGACACAGAGACCGTATACGGCATGACAGGCGACCAAAGCACACGATCGAGGTTCGACCTATTTCAGCTCTCCTTAGGGGAGATCGTCGACCGAGGCGAGGCATCACTCTTGACATAGCCCATCGGATCCACAGATCGAGGAGACCACGTCCTCCACCACCACTGGAGACATCCTGACAGATGTAGAGAGTGAGCTCTTTACATCTCATCAGAGAGCCATCATGGAGCCTGGATACGTAGGGCCGGTCCACGCACTTGGGACTCTAGCTCTGAGCACACTTGATATCTTCATGTCACTCTCATTTTGCATTTTGCTAGTTTGCTATTTTGCTATTTTGTACTAGTATAGCATATTAGTACTCAGCAAGGGCCTTAGTGAGCCCTTTACCCCGGCCCACAGTGGTTTGTATGAGTTACTTGATTCCTACTTTGTCCCATACGCCCGCGAGGCATCCCGTGAACGTTACTATATCTTTCTCTCTCTCTCTCTCTCTCTCTCTCTCTCTCTCTCTCTCATATCCATGTGCACTCCTCGACTCTCCAAGATTCAGAAATGTAGTAAGTACTCTTTCTGGTGTGTACTTTGTGTCATAGACTTGCGAGGTCTTTTGAAGACGTTATTAAATCTTTCTTTCTTTGTCTCTCTTCTCTCTCAAGAAAGCATTCGATATAGTTACACGTAAGAAATTGTGGGAAAGGCTGGAAACAAAACTTCAAGTCTCTCTAGAACTCAAAGAAGCAACATATCCATTCTATGAGGGTTTTAGCAAAGCTAGCATAATCACTAGTAGATGGATCATGTTTCAAGAGAAAAGCTGTCATAAACAGCGATATAGTGGTGAAGCAAGGATGCCCCCGCTCACCAACACTCTTTGGCCTCTTTATTGATTATTTGGAAGTGGATGGAAACACATAGTAGGGATGGTGTGCGGATTGCAAGATAAGCAGTGATATAGGGGTGAAGAAAGGACATCCCCTCTCACCAACAATTTTTTGCCTCTTTATGGATTATTTGGAAGAGTGGATGTGCAGATTGTAGGATGTGCTTTGCTAATGCTTATTCTGCGCAGACGATGTGGTATTCTTCGCAAAGAGCAAGGAGAACTTGCAAGCACATTTAGATGCTTTGAGAGAATTCTGCAAACATTGGGAATGCAGGTCACCATAGATAAGACATAAATAAGGGTGATTGGAACACGTAGTATACAAGTGGATGTCACCTTCGAAGGAGATCCCTTGGAAACTGTCAACTCATATAATATCCAGGGCTGGATTTCACGGACAACTACAAGAGGAGGATTGAAAGTGTGATATAGCTTCTAAAATGAATGCCAAAAATCGCATCTGTGGAATAGGGAAATAAGAAAATTCCTACACACTACAATGTGCAGACAATAATCCTTTACAGATGCCCAGCTTGGGCACTTGGACTCTCTAGGATCTACTAGGAAAGAATAGAAATGGTACATAAACGTTTCCTAATAGGGGAGTTAGGGGTTAAAGCACAGACACCCTACCCCATCCTACTGGCTGAAACAAGTATGATATCTTTAGAAGGGGAGGCAATGTGTCAATTCATGGCCTACCTCAATAAAGTTGAGAAGATGGACGCTAGTAGATACCAAACAAGGCAATGGAAACTATACAAAGTGCAGGATGGCATAGGGAGGGGATGAAGTGGATGGAATCATAAGGTATAAAAGCTGCCAATATAGCAGAAGATGCATATGAAACTAGGGAGATAGTGAAGCAGAAAATGCTATAGATGCTATGGTAAAAACCGGGGACAAAAATGCAGTTTTGCAAACAGGAAATCAACTCAATGGACAGTTATGGGATGCAGAAATACCTTAGAGAAGACATATCAATATCTAAAAGGCCACTTGTGTTCCTTTTTTTAGTCACACAGCTGATGTTATTTTCATCCAATGGTATCCCCTTCTTGAGGCATGTGATTTTTCATCTTCTCATCATCTTCGAAAGACCCAAGGGTCTATGAGAGAAGGAAAAAAACAATGAGCTGAATGGGTGGAGCCTCTAAGCAGGCATCTACACCCAAGGCAAATGCAACATAAATATAGAAACACTAGTGCATAAAACGTCTGAGGCATGGAGCGGATAAAAGCTGTGGTGTGGCATCGTTGTGATGGTCCTCTGGATGCTGGCGGAGGACTCAAGCCCATGGAAGATCCAGGGGATATTCAAGGTTGCAGTGGCATAAAACCTGTGATAGAGCGCCATTAGTATGTGCGGTCCATTGCGGCCCTACTTCGGACAAGTGCCACTGTCACACCCGTCGGCCATGTCTCTAGTCTAGTGAACATGTAGGGAAGATCCCTGCACCTGATCTGTGCATCGACCCACTGGCGAGACTGGAGAGAGATGGTCTTGTATTGCTGTTAATACATCCCTATTGCTGTCTCTATGATCCTTTTGTTTTGTGTGTCACTACATCACCCACCAAAACTCTCTGTTGTCAATAATTCATTCATCGCATGTCGATACACCTACCAATAAACGATGTTGATGCATCTATCCGTTGCATGTTGATACATTAACTCTGTTGATGCATCTTTCTGAAATTCTCTTTTTTTTTGTATGATTCTCTTTATTCAGGAGACGTTGCACTCTCAAGTGCTCGCTTTAGATCATCACAATCACTGCACTTTGACATTTTTTGCCTTTTTGGGATTTTAACATGTACAAAGCTCTGCTTCCAAAGAGTATACAAATTGTGAAAAGACGTCGGAGCATGCCCTCTTTGCCTCTGTGTTTCTCCAATAGACACTTCTTTTTTTGCCAAACCTATCGAAAGATGCATTTCAAATAGATGGGGTTGAGGTAAAGCATTTTCAAGAATGTAGTCTTTTAAAATTGCTGTTGCCGAGACTGTTGAGGCTCTTGTTTTGGGCATTCCTGTGTTTCCATGAATGTTAAACTTTACTCCATACTTTGCTTTGTTTGCCAAATCCCAGTATGTGCCATGTGATAATCCTATAGTAATGCGATATGCATTATTGCATATACTTTTTCCATTTATACGAGGCTTTATATGTTGTTCAAAATTTGGCTTTTTCGTATCTTGCTTATTGTACTTTTGTGTCGTTCAAAGCATATTTCTTTTTTTCCCCCATTGGTCTCTTTGTATATTATTTTCTGTAAAACAAGCATTGCACCAATAAGGTTCCTCCCTATTATACTAATTATAGTATGAGGTGGCATTGCATATTGTTCCATATAGAAACTAACTACCATTTTCTGTCCCGGAAATTGTAAGCCGCTTGATTATATTATTTCTCAAATGTTTGGGTTGTTTTATGCTCTACACATTGTGCGCTTTATATGAGATCGGGGTAAAACCATGCTGTCTTTCTCAGCCTTTGTATTTGTTATTTTGAAAACTAAGGATGGTAAATCAGTGCTCATGGGAATTCAATTATTTATTTGAAGTATAGAACCAGATGTAGAAATATTAGCCAAGCATAAACCTCCTAAGCACTAAAATATGCATGCACTTTTGTTTGTTATCTAGTCTTGAATATAGACCAGTTAACCCTCTTGAAAAAAGGTGAAGCTGATTTCAATCCAAAATAAACTGCAACCTTTCTTGAATCTAAGAGTGTACTTGTGGGGTGGGGATTTTCTAATGAAGATTTCAGACCTTCAATATCTGGTCTGTAGGTTCATTCCAAATCCCTAGCAACAAAAGCAACCAAAATGTCTCATAAAGTGCCATACTTGCCATTAACGACTTTTCAACTCTTTACCTACCCAAACAAAATTTCTGGAGTTAAAATGAAACATTTCCTTTGCAAAATAAAATTCTCACTATTGCCCCAGATGGTGAAAGCAAGAAAGGCATTTACTGAATACATATCACAGAACATGCAAAACCCACAAGAAACCTTTTATCTTTCAGAAACAATATACTTACAAAATTTTCCTATAAACCAACCTGTGTAACAACCAAAGTAAATGCAGTGTACGCTGTGACAGTTACAGTTGTAACCCAAGCAAAGGGTGCCCCAAACTTATAAGCCAGTATACCTGCAACCATAGAGATCTGGAAACCACACACTTATCATGTAGGCTCAAGAGTCTATACAACTTTGTAAACCTATATTGAACTTCTGAGGCAAGATTTTGAGGCATGCACATGTGCACTTAAGAAATCGCACGAGTGTTGTTCATAATATTTAAAGCAGATCACTACCTTCACCTCTCTTGCCCTCACCCAAACAATAAAACAAGACACAGAAATGTTGTAAAATACAATTTGCAATGATCAAGACTCTTCAAATATGTTTATCTAAATGCTTAAAGTGTCCATTATGTAAAAAAAGTAAAGAAAGTGTGTAGATTTGTTGCAGTTGCCAGAGCGTGCAATCTGCATAACTGTTAATTCCAACCAACCTAAAAGAGACATTAGTTCTTGTGAAAACTAAAATCCATCAATATTGGCTGTCTCAGTCTTTTTGTCAAGTTTCCACCTTATCAACCGAAACGGATTGTTCCAATAAAATTGACTTTATTACCTCCAAGAAAGTTGGGAGAATATTGAAAACCATAGATGTGAGTACAAAATTTATTGCACGAGTCCCCCGATCAATGATACGATTTAGAGCACCAGTTTGTCGGCTGCAGCCAATGCAAAATAGGTTTGAATCATTTAAACCGAGATATTTCTTTAATTCAGAATAAAAGATTATTAACAATGCCTTTATGTTGTCCATCTTAGCCAATCCAGCAACAATTCTGATTCAAAAAGTCACAAATCAAAGACTTTACAAGGGATCAAACACATCGACGTTAATAACAAGAGCTTTCAGTAATGGGCTCCTACTTAATTGCAGTAGTTGGGAGGCGAGTCTCCTATCAAGTCATTGAGTAAAGAGTTAAGAGGTTACCCTACATTGGTATAAGAAAGTGAGAAACAAAGATTCAGTCTATACCTAAGGGGCAGGATTTCCATAGATTGAAAATTCAATCTATTCCACTGAGCTAAAGTTCACTGAGGCAAGTTTGCTCTTGGAGCAAAGCTTATAAGTGGTCGTCAAAGTTTGAAAATATTTTTCTTAAGGAATTCCTTCAAGAGAATGAACAAGAAAACTTGGGGGGCATGAGATTCTCTGAGACTGGGAAGGTTCCCATTGAATCACAATGTTGCAAGGTATTCGAGGCAATTCTTAAGTTAGAAGACCTCAATGGACTTAGGGCCTTCATATGTGGTCTTACAGATGACTATAAGGTACCCCTAAAACTTTGAATGAGGCTATTAGGTTTGCTCAAATCTATCATGATTATTTAGAAGTCTAAAGCCCTAGTTGAAACAACAGTAATGAGCCCAGCGTTGAAAGGCCTAAGGGCCAAATGGGCTGAGTTAAAGAAATCAATACCCAATTAAGATATCATAAAGGAAAGTAGAATGTGGTAGCCGATGCATGAGTCGGATGCCTATCATAATGAACTCAGATTTACTCACGCGCGCACATACATACATACATAGATACATATATACACACATACTATACATACATACATACACACACTTTTTTTGTAAAAAAAACTATTTCATTAAGAGCAATGCACATTCATAACGGTCCCAAAGTGGAACAGCTATGACTCATAGACTTGAAGCACTGATAGAACACTTCCAAACAACTCGCCCAAAAGGTCTCTAAGAGAATGTGCATCTTGGAGAGACCGATGCAAGGATGAATGAAAGAAATGGAGAACATCGACGAAACAATGCACTTACAATCGGAATGTTACGAGCGTGATATAATGACCATAGAGCCCAAAAACGATACCAAGAAAATAAGTGAGCATAGCCCGGTCTAGAGGCATATCAATCAAACAACTAGAGCTGTTTGCCAAAAGTAATCCCACGTAAAAAAGCATGAGGATCCACCCTCAGCTTGGAAAGAAAGTCACGAGCAGTAGGACTGGTCCAGAAGACATGTAGCACTCTCCCTCGGATGTGAACAAGTAGGGCAGACTGAGGAAGCAACATATCAGGCACTCAATAAAGATCCCACCAGTAAGGCCCCTACTAGACAACCCCACAAGAAAACCCTTTGTTTGAGAGGAAGCTTACTACTCCACCTTGCACCAAGTAAAGGCTTATAAAGATGCCAAAAAAGATTTCCATGCTGCTGGATCCAGGGCTGTGAAAGCAAGAGATGATAAGCTCTTTAGCAGAGAGATCTGCAAATGAAAAAGGGGTGCAGCCCGGAGAGGCCTGATCAAACTTCCAATCCAACAAAAAGAGTGGTAAACAAGCGGGCGATAGGCTGAAAAGGCGGTAGCATAGTGATGAGAGTGCATCAAATAAATCTGTAATGCAAACCCAAATAGGATTGTCTGATAGCCTGAGGAAAAGAAAGAGTGCAGCCCCAATCAACATCCTGCACTGTAGGAACACCCAAACAATGCAGGAGATACACCTTTCTAGGCTAAAGACGGGCCAAAGGGGGATCAAACACCCGGCTCCAAGGAATGCTCTGCAAACGAAGGGAATTTCCTAGATCTGGAGGGCGACACGACCAATGCACATGAGCCAGAATCATGTATCAGGCAAGGGGGCAGCCAGGAATACAACTATCCATGTGCCCAAAAAATAAAATAAAAAACAGCGGGAATCCAATGACCAAAGGCATCTGTGCGAAGAAAGCCAACCAGACAGGAAAGCATAAGAGAGTGGCCTTATGAGCCAACATATGAATGTGAATGTTGAGGATGTTCAAACCCCCATGCATCTTGGGTGAACAAACAAAAGTGTATTTAAGAAGGTGGAGCACCTTACGATCATGCTTGGTGTGCCAAAGCCATTCCATAACCTTGGTGATAAACTTTTGAATGTCAACACATGACCAGCAAATAAAACTGCCAAGAGGATGGACTCCACAATTTGAAGGCGAACAATGCAGCCTTCCAATAGTCTTGCTTATGAAAAAGCTTCTGTAACACCCAAAGCTTCTCTAGGGTAGGGAGATATTCCAATATATAGGATAACCCAAATGACGCACCACTGATCAGAAGGAAGTAGGAGGCCCAACCACAAAAGGTGATGCCAATCACACTCACGCAGAGGCAAAAGTTGTTGTGTAGCAAAATTCACTTTCAGCCCAGCTGCGAGACCAAACAAATCAAGCACCTGCAGAAGATTTCTAACGTCAGCTTCCACGTTCTGTAGAAAGAAAAAGGACTCATCTGCATAAGCTTATCTCACAAATGGTGTGCCTCCAGGAAAGTCAACACAACGCAAGCATCTATTGGAGGTCAGCATCTCCTGATGTCACACAGGTAGGCTAGGTCACGAATGAGGGCCTTGTTGTGGGTGTGACCCCCCCCCCATGAAGTTCACCTAGTGTAGAGTAGGCCAGATCTTCCTGTGTGGAGGAGGCTCAAGGCCCGATGGGGCCACTATGATGGTGCACTGCTGCTAGGGCTCCCAGGAGGGTCCACCTCTGTTTAGGGCTCCTTTATGGCCTGCTGGTTGCTGCGAGGCAGCCCCTGTTGTGGCGCTTTGTGATGGCCAGCCTAGGGGGCTTGCACGGCCACTCTTTGAGGAGGAGACCTACCCAATAGAGGCCTTTTATAGGCCGAGTTGGGCCAACCTCCTGGTCGGACTCTATATGGCTTTCTAGTAGCCTCTTTATAGGGCTGAGGGGGTCAGCCCCTAGGAGCTTCTGAGTCGGCCCCATAGGCAGGGGTTTCAGCCCCTTTATAGAGCTGTGTGCCACCCCTCCATGTGCTTTAGGGGGTTGTCCCATCTAGATCTTGGGTTGGTCCACATGACCAGCCGACTAGGGGGTTGGCTGCCCATATATAGGCCCCCCTCCCCTCACTTGTTATCTCAATGTGGAGCAGTTGTGCCTATATCAACAGAGAGTTTCCCCCAACGGTTAAGGGGCTTTGTCCTGAGATCACTTACAATCTCTCGTCTCTCTTTCCGCCGTACCCCTCTGCTAGCCCCTCCACTCAGCCTCTCCGCCTCAGTGACCCCTCACCTACTCCCCCTGCCCTCCGCCCCCTCTCTCTAGATCACATAGACACCATACCCTCTCTAGATCACCGACACTCCCTTCACAATGCAGCCCTTATCACCCACTCACACTATCACACCCATCCACAAAGCAGGAGATCCCATGGATCCAGGGAATTATAGGACCATCATGATTGGACATGTTATGTCCAAGATCTATGCATTAGTGTTAGATGGCGAGGTCAGTGCTCGCACAGAGGTACAGAGGCTCAGGGCATCCGGACAGGCCGGTTTCAGGGCGGATCACTCGACTTACGATCACATTTTGACACTTAGAGGGATCATTGAGGAGGCCAGACACAGGAGACAGAGAGTATATTGTTGCTTTGTGGTTTTCCGCAAGGCATTCGACACCGTTCCCCGCACCTGACTCGTCAGACGCCTGCAGGAGTTAGGCTACGACTCGGAGGTTATCTGGGCAGTAGTAGCTCTCTATGAGCCGGTGGCGGGCCAGGTCAGGATTGGCACCAGCTGGACCCCAGAGATCACGAGCACTATCGGAGTCAAACAAGGATGTCCCTTGTCACCGACTCTATTTGGCCTCTACATCGACGAGCTCGAGACCACCATCAAGACACTCGGAGGTGCAGGCTGCTCTCTTGCGGAGGCTGTCATCCAGATTCTCCTATACGCAGACGATGTAGTACTACTATCCTCTTCTGCTACTGGTCTTCAGCGACACCTGGATGGACTTCAAGTCTTCTGTGATACACATGACTTGAAGGTCAACCTTGGGAAAACCAAGGTGATGATCTTCAACACTTCCAGACCCGCTATGCACCGAGAGCAGTTCCTCTTCGCCAGCAACACTGTTGAGATAGCTGACTCTTACACATACTTGGGCGTTGTCTTCTCAGGCCCGATCTTCACGATGCGCCCGGCCATGCAGGCCAGGATCAGCCGAGGCTACGCCGCTCTCGCCAGGCTGGAGCGACAGTGTTCCACTCCCACTTCCAGGCCCCACGGACCAAGTCTCTCCTTTTTGATTCTTTGGTCCGCCCAGCAGGCATGTACGGTAGCCCGTGGTGGGGAGCTGACCTTTCAGACACAGAGTGGGCTCGAGTCGAGCGCCTACAGATACTGATGTTTGCTCGGATGATCCATAGCAAACCATTCGTACCACACCAGATCATTCTAGTAGAGTTCGGCGCCTCACCCCTACAACTCGATGCGGCTTTCCAGGCTATCACTTATCTACACAGAGTCAGGGATTTCAGCTCCTCCTCCGACGGTCGCCTCCGCCTACCTTGGCTAGCCCTATCCTCCTCTATGGCCTTATCCGTTGATGGGGACCAGCGATGTTGGTATAGTCGTCTTTCCAGTTGGTTCACCCGACTGGGCCTCGACTTAGACCGGTTGCCTCCTTTTCAGTACAGCCTCGACGCTCCACCATCTCCCCTCTCCCCCACTGACCAAGAGGTCAACCGGCTCATTCGAGCAGATCTGCTCCAGCTCCACACCTGGCGGACCTGGTTTCTTCACCCCGAGCTTCCTGTGAAGCTCGACTTCTACCGCCGACACTGCCTCCAGATCTCACAGGAGGGCTTCATCACACCTCCCGGTTACACACAGCTTCATCTACCACATGTGCTCCGGATCTCCCTCGGTCAGTTTAGGGTTTCGTCACACCGATTACGAATCGAGAGCGAACGCGCAGAGGGTATCCCACGAGAGGGCCGCCTTTGCCCACTTTGCGACTTGCAGGAGATCGAGTCGGAGGAGCACTTTGCTTTTAGATGTCCTATCTATTATGCCATTCGAGGCCGGTACCACTGCCTCTTTCGCGACGGATTCGGCCCCCTCCCACACATGCTGCAGTTCCCGGATCAACGATGCCTAGCCTCTTTCTTACATGAGATGACTCGCCACCGAGATACCTCTCTCCGAGCACGGCGACACACGCAGCACACACAGCGTGAGGACACCCAGCGGCCCATCACTGATTTCTTCCAGTCACAGGATACCTTTCCTCAGTCTAGCCAACGACCTGGACATGAGCGAGAGCCAGAGCCATGACAGCTGTGCCAGCAGACAGACTCACACATCCGGGTCCATGACATCTCGTCTCTGCTCTCTGCCCGCCCCACCGGGGTTACCATTGCCCTCATCCACAGGGCCACCCGCCGCCCCCGACGACCGAGCTCGACTAGGCTGCGTGACGTCAGAGGCCAATCATCTATCGCAGGGTTTTTTCCGGCCTCCCATTTGACGGCCCCTCTATGATTGGTCTCTGACGATCACCACCTGCACATATATATTGTATCTCCCCCCTCTGCCCCATTTTTTGGTCCCCCCCCCCTTCTTTTTTGTATCATCTGGAGGTAGGCACATATTTTTTGTATCAGGACTAGACACACCGTCCTTCATAACCTCTTTTTTGTAGAAACGGTTGGCTGGCCCGTTTTGAGACCGCCACCGTTATGCTCATTGTATCAGTTATCTTTAGTCTCATAGACCTTCACGATCTCCCGAAGACTTTGATAAACTTTCTTTCTTTCTTTCTTCTCTCTCTCTCTCTCTCTCTCTCTCTCTCTCTCTCTCTCTCTCGTCCGTACCTCTCCGTCCATACAGCCCGTTGCCCGTCAGCAGCCCGCCACCCGTCAGCCCTTCGCCTCAGCCAACAACAAACACACTAGCCCTAACCCGGAGTTGGGCTAAACCCCGAACCCAACCCGGGGGTTAGGTTCAACTAGGGGGTTCAACAAACAGCAAATTATGGACTGGCATACCCTCTCCTCCAAGTCCCCCTCAACTCCTTCAACCTCCATCAAGACTCAGTACTCTGCCGTTGCAGCCATGCAACCTCTCCTTATGCAGGGAATTACCAACAAGAAGGCTCAAAACAACCCATCCTTGGGCAACAGGATCATATTTTTTATCTGCAACAGGCAGTGAGAGAGCTAAGATTGGATCTAGCAGAAGTAAAGGCTCAACTTCACATTCTAGAAGGGCCTGGTAAGCAAGCAGTAATTGATGAGGCTGTAAAATCTTGTAAGGATTCCCCCCCTACCCCGTAGCTAGTCTCTATAGTCAAAGATCTTGTTCACATTGAAGTACAAACAGCTAAGAAGTTGAAAGTGGACACCAAAGCAAGTAAGTCTGATATTCAAGCAAAGATTAAAGAACACAAAGCTAGAAGTGATAATGCGCTGAAGATTAGAATAAGATCTTGTTCACATTGAAGTGGACACCAAAGCAAGTAAGTCCGATATTCAAGCAGAGATTAAAAAACACGAAGCTAGAAGTGATAATGCGCTGAAGATTAGAATAGGGGACCCAAAAGATTGGTACAAAGAGGAAGGCACATAGTGTGAAATATTGGCAAAGATCAAAGCAAGCTTGCCCAACATTGAATAGGTGGATGATGATGATCAGGATGATGACGACTCCATGCCAACTTCTATTATGCACTATAAAGGTCATGCAATCCTTACACTGAAGTCAAAAGATATGCGGAAATCTTAGAAGCTGAAGGGTACCAAAGTATGGATAGCAGAGGAGCTTACACAGGCTCAACTCAAGAATAAGGCAGCTGAATTAGCTGAAGTCAAGGCTCCCAGAAAGGATGGAAAATGGGCAGTTTACCGTGAAGGCGTAGCTCTAATCAGAGAGTTTAAATCAAAACCAAAAGACTCTCAGTCTTAAACTGATATATGGCTGTTTACTCTTTCAGACTATTATGTAGGTACTCTGGGTTGCTTTTGCACTCCTTGGGAGCTGCCATGTGCCCTCCCTAAAGTAGATGTACTAGAGGGTTTCTTGCTGTCCCATAGACCTTTTGGTCCCCAAGTGGACATTAATAGACTTTCTTTCTTTCTTTCTTTCTTTCTTTCTTTCTCTCTCTCCCTTCTAGTTATGTTTGTGTGTGGTTTGCTCTCTCACTCTCTCCATTTCTGTTCACATCTGCTGCACTTCTCACAACATCGCTGCGAAAACAAAGCGTCCATATGCATCAACAATGGATGAGTAGTGACTGCAAAACGCAGGGCACTGAGAGGACAGCCTTGACGGAAAGAGCGCCCAATGAAGGGAGGGCATCAGATAATAGGAAAGAAGATGTGCCCTCTTCACAAAGCCAGTTACAACATTTTGCATCATAGGACCAAAGCTCAACCGCCTCATGACATCTGCAATAAAATCCTATCTCACACTGTCAAATGCTTTTTCTATATCCACCTGCATGATCAAGACATCCTGATGGGTATATTTGGCATATTCAGTGCCAATATAAGCATTGGCAATGTTATCCCCATGATCTATCTTCATGGCACAAAACCATAATGAGCAAGGTGCTAGCCCAAATATAAGAAATGTGATAGGCGTAAAACAAGCATAAGGCCTTTTGGGAATCAAACGCAGCAGACCCTTTTTCTGTTATAAAGGCATAGTGCCAAAAATCCAAGCATGATTAATTATGTGCAACAAAACAGGGCTGAGCGATCCCAAAATTCAGCAAAAAACTCAACTGTGAGGGTATTCCAACCCGGGGTTTTAGAGCGCCTCAACTTAGACAAGAATTATTGATCAATGAAAGGCAATTCCAGATCATGTGCTTCCTCCTCCGATAGAATAGGACAAACATTACGAAGAAGAGTATTCTGGCCATCAACCTCTAGAGGCAAAGTAGGAGGGGCAGCAAACATATAAGGATAATATTTCTGCACTTCAACATGAACCTTGTTACCTATTCATCATCCATGAGCCATCCTGGCACAGCACCTAATGCAAAGTATGCATACGGTCGGAAGTGTGAAGGTTTAAAGAAGGCCTTGGAAGAGCAGCCTGTGTCCTACATGGATTTCTGACAAGAATGAAGCTGCCATTTGCTTAACTTTTGTTGATCATTTTCAGTCAAAGCAACAAAGAGATGCCTTAAGGCAGATTGGCCATCCAAAGATAATTGGCACTGCTGCGCAACAGAAGTTAAGTGCTGAATTAAAGCCTTAGCATGTATCACTTTGCGACATGGTATAATCATACTGATGCACAATTTTTTGGCATCTATGCACTATATAGGCTCAAAATTGAGAAAATGTGCATGTTGCACCATGCAAATGATGTTTGAATCTTATAAAATTCTGTAAAAAATAAGTTCCACACTTTTTAAAATGTCTTTTCAAAGTTTATTAACCATCAAACACCAAGTTATGGTATAAACATACACATGCACCTTTTTTGATAGTAATGCATCATCCATGGTAAAAAATGTGCATGTCGCACCACACAAATGATGTACGATCCTTATGAAGATATGCAAGTATAATGTCACTACTTATTGAAAGTCCTCTACAAATTTTTGTGACCATTGGCAATCTATCCCAATGGTATAAGTGTACCGATGCACAATTTTATGCAATTACACACCGTGCATGTTCGAAAATGGTAAAATATTAAATGGGAGAGAGGCCCCGCCTACACAGTAGGCACTTGGAAATCTTTTATCAGGCTACCTGAGGATCAGAGACTGCAGTCCGTGAGTCACCTCAGAGGGGTAGCACGCAGGATTCAGCAGATAGATGCAGCCATCCCGGTGGAATGGACAGTTGAGTTGCCTATTACTTCCACCACTTGGATGGGGGCTTTTTCGAGGACATCAGTTCCTTTACAGGTGATCGCTCTCCGAGGTCTCGGGGAAGACACACTGGTCTTTGATGTTGGGGATGGAGGTTTACTTTCTACATCCAAGGATGGCATTCTTCTTGAGGTTGCCTTTTAGCCTGTCAGGATTGCTGGTTTTGTGGATCATGGAGCGGGCTTGCAGTGGTACTTAGACCCCGACCCTCTGCTCTTGGCCTTGGGATCCTGGAGGTTGTGGTTATATGGAGGTGCACCTATCAGGTGCTTGCAGTGGGACCCAGGAGAGTGGGAGTGGATAGATCATGGGCACCGAGAGAGGGGAATTCCCTTCTTTCGTTTCACGGTTGGTAATGCCAGGAGATTTCAGCTGAACAGTAGGGGTTGGATTCCCTCCAGAGCCCCCCATTGGGAAAGCTTCTTCATCACCGCAGATTTGCGTAGAAATTTCTAGAGGAGGCTCTGGAAATCCCTCAGAAATAGAAAGATCACTCTTTTCTTTTGGCTTTCTATTCATGGAGGGATTGCAGTGAACTTGTGGAGATCACGATTTGGGGTTGATCCCACTTGTCCTCGATGTCATTCTGCGGAGGAGTCAGTGCGACATTGCCTTTGGGACTGCAGTCAGGCGAGGACTGTTTGGAAAGGGGTTGCTCGGATACTCAGCATCTTTCACACTTCCCCTTTCTTCATGACTTGGGGCTCGGTCGCATGGTTATCTCTTACCGGGCCCCAGGTGTTTTATGAGGGTGAGCCTTCTTCTTGGGCACTCTCGGTCCGTCGGCAGGTGATAGAGCCCTGCTCTCTGCAGGATGTACCACTTACTCCCTTCAGAGCTTCTCATGTTTCAGTGGACACCTCTTGGGAGATTTTGGCTAGCATTTCCTCTTGGCACATTTGGAGAGCCAGATGTATTGAGGCCTTGGATGGCACCCAGATACACCCATCACAGGTGTTCACGGGTATTTGGACTGACACGATTCACACTTTGATAGCCATATAGGCTAGCATGCAGGGCCCTTCACGGGCAGCCTCTTGTAGAAGGACTATATTTCTTCGAGGTTGGAGGGGTTCTCCCTTTTTCTCGGAGGTTTCTACCGGATTAAGATGGCACTATCAGCCTCAATCCTTTCTTTTTGGCTCTTGAGCTTTTCGTGCATTGCATGATGTATCCCGTATGGAGCTTGCTCTGACGGTTTTTCTTTAATACTTAATAGAAGTCTCTTTTTGCCACAAAAAAAAAAAAAAAAAAGGTAAAATGTGTTCATGAGAAGGTCACTAGGTAGCATTTGCCATAATCTTTAATCAAATTCTGCATGCCCAACAAGAAACAGCAGTCCCATGCCCAATCAGCATCAACTGAAGCATGCAACATGAGCTTACGAATAAGAGCCTCAACCATAACTTTCAAGGCATGATGCTGCAGGTAGAAATTCTTATCAATAAAAGCCTTTTGGAAAGTGGTTGTACATCATGCAATGGCAGACCAAATGCAAGGTCATATAGGCTAGAAACTGATCAAATAGGTGCAAAGTATAATCCAAGGCCATCTCACAAGTAAAATCGTCAAATTGTGCAGCATGAAGCACGTACCATCGATCCAAAGGAGCCCAATACTGAGTGAATGCATTATGATGAAAAGTGAACCCAACAGTAGCAGGCATAAGATGCTACCATAAATCACAAGGATACAAAGTGTCAAACATAAATTTCCAGGCATCCCTTTCTCTCTGCATCATATAAGATCAATGGTACTACTATCCTCGGTGTGAGGAGAATTGTCAAAATCTCCACATATGAAAGCATTACCCCTCCATGGATATTCTGTCAGACGGTGCCACATTTCAGCCCGAACTACATAAGTAGAAGAAGCATAAATTGAAGCAAATTCGTAGCTGTCCCCATTGATGAAGCATCTAACAATTAGATATCGACCGTGCGGGTCATTATACGCTACCTGCGGCTGTAAATCGTGATGAATCAGCATAGCAACCCCAGAAACAAAAGCCTGACAAGCATAGACGACGTGAAACCCCGCATACAAACCTTCATGGTCCGCAAAGGAGTGTTTATTATGCTCTGAAACAGTATGTAACTTGTGAACACTAATGCAATCCCAACGAAGACTCAATTTATTTATATTGCAGATGCCCTGGACATTGTAAGTAAAGCCCTTGATCCGTTGTACATATTTACAACCAGATAGATATAGCATAGCTTCAATGCTATTCCTTCATGGCTCAGGCCAAACACCAGCCCATTCCTGATAGCCATACCTTGCTCATCACTAGTACCGCCAAGGGAGGAGATAGGATTATCTAAAGGTATAGCTGCCATAAGTGGTAAGCACAGTGGATCAGTCCAGGCACGCGTACACTTTCTTTTTTCGTGTGAAATCCAGTTGTGTTTGCAGTCCCCTAAAGGAAGGGGGAAGCAATTACAAGATAAAAAAAGGTCATTATACAATAGATGTAAATCTGATGAGCTCACAAGCAATCAGAGAAAGATTTCTTTACGATGCCCTGAAGAAAGAGAAACTATGAAAGAGAGGGTCTCCAAAAACTCTATAGTTGCAGTCCTTCCATATAGTCCAAAGACCCCAATAGCAAACCCAATACTGAAAGTAGCACCTGGAAAATGGGCCACTAATAGCTGCTGTAAAAAGAACAGGAAATCCCTGGAGTGAGGACAACGCATGAAGATGTGGTTCACAGATTCCCATGGAGTGAAACATCTGTGACAATGAGAAGGGAAAACATGTCTGCGAGCCGAATGCTATCCAACAGGAAATACTCCTCCAATTACTCTCCAAAAGAAAACATGTTTCCGAAGAGGGAGTTTTGAATTCCAAAATGAGTCTCAATCTGTTCCTCCACCACCCAGGAGTGCGATGCAAGGACCAGATATGATTTGCACGAGCTGAAAATGCAGAAGGGGAAAAAAATTGCACGCGCACCCACATATGTATACATGTATATACCTATGCATACATACACACTTTTTTTTGGGGGTGAAATCCAACTGTCATCATATTACAAGAAACGGTCCCAAAGAAAGGGACAATCAGCTACACACACACTCACATGTATAAATGTGTATGCATGTGCATGTGTGTGTGTGTGTGTGTGTGTGTGTGTGCTGCCAATTTCACCCCAATGGAAAAGGCTCCCACTATACATCTCCAAAAGAAAAGCCTCTGTTTCAATGGCAATTTGGCTTTCCAGATTTTCATGAGTCGTGATTGCCACCAAGATAAAGGCCTATCCAAATTCCAAAGAGTGTTGGCATGCTTGTCAATCCATGGCTGTGGAAGAAGAAATCTGTAAACCTTCGAGGAGGTCAGATTGTGTATTGAGAGCGTATGGGTAGCAGGAGGTAAGGAAGTCAAATTCCAGTCCATTAATCTGTCCTGTGCTAACAGTGGAGGAACCGGAACAAATGGCTGCAACATAGTTGAAAGTGTTCTCCAAATGGATCTATGATGCAGACCCAAGGAGAATGTCCTGCAAGCTTGTGGAACTGAAAGCATATAACCTTGTTGATCCACAACATCACCAACAAATCTTATGCCCAATTTCATGAGATTGCATTGCTTCCCCTTTCTGCCCCCGTTGCTTTCATCCCTGCGAGACAGTTCCTCACCTATTATGGTCTTGCCCACACTCTCGCACATTGATCACTCATGTCTCTCATTTACTGCGGCTTCGGTTCCCTTCTATCAGATTTGGGAAACTTTTCTGGATGTTTGGATGCCTCTCATCTCAGATGTCTCCATTACTCCTTTTCTTTCACTGGACTCGCTTTTGGGTATTATGGACCATTTGGACACAGAGACTGCATTCTAGGATGGGTCAACAGTTTCCTCAGGCATATATTTTCTTCAGAATGTCCCTCAGCAATCCTTACATGACAGTCTTGCTGCAAGGGACTTGGATGCTACTAGCCTTGAAGTGTTCTCTACTTGTTTTTGAGTTTTTCCATTGGGCTCTCTTTTGGAGTCCATTGCTAGTGTGTGGGAGACTTCCCATATTGTAAATTTATGAGGATATAAATACACTGGATTTTACCAAAAAAAGTGTGTGTGTGTGTGTGTGTGTGTGTGTGAAGTTCTTCCGGCTATTTGAGTTTCATCCATCCAGATCGGAGTTTCATCTGTACTTCATTTGGGTTCGCTACTGGGCACTATGGACTTTATGGACATATAGGAATTGTAAAGTTTTTGGTGATCCTACTTTCTCTCTGTTTGGCTTTTTCAGGCATTCTCTACAGCAATCTTTCTTTGATTGCTTGCAGACCCGCTGCATAGATCATGAGGTCTTTTTGGCATATACTGAAATTTTCAGTTGATGTAATTGTAGCACCTTGTTTTGAGGTTGCTACTCATGTAATATAATCAATCAAAGATTTCACCCAAAAAAAAAGGTGTGTGTGATTCAAAAATTCAGGCTCCCCGCTTATATTAAGAAGAATCACAAGGGCAAAAAACAGGTGGTTTTTATTGACGGTGCAGTTTCTTCACTGCATCAATTTTTACAAAGCAACAATCTGAAACTGGAGGATGTTGTGTTTGATCCTCCTCCCTCCTAGTTCTAGCCTCTCTTTCTTTACTTTCAACTATGCAAATTACATTTCCTTCAGGGCTTTTTCCTCTGCTGTGTATGTTTTTTTGCTGTTTGTAGCTGTGTTTTTTTTTTCCCCCAGAAAAAGGCACTTCTATTAATGCTTGAAAAACAAAGGCACCCTGTAGGTCAACTTCCAATGGAGCTGCTGAAGGTGAATACAAGAGAGAAAAACCAGCTATTAACCAAGCCGGGTTCCATAGGGCCTAGCACATTGAGAGTCCCTCCAAAACCAGGGCTACAAGCCAGGGTGGTGGTCTATACATCCAGCGAATACCTCTCGCGGAAAGAGTGTAGAAAATGCTTGCAGCCCAAGCCTTGCAGAAACGCTCACGCCTCTCAACGGTCGTGCGTGAGCCTGGGGTGTCGCGCTCCTAGATAGCTCGCAAGGGAAAGATAATATCCTACCAAATGGCAACAAGTGTAGCCGTTGGAGGGACCTACTAGCCTCCCAACACCTAACTACATCTAGCGACCCAAATGTGCCATGCAGTAATGCTAGCCACAATCTCCCAAACACTGTCCTCCGCAGAAACAATCGGGCAAGGGAGGAACTGCGTCCTCAATCTCAATCCGATAAACCTTGCAGAACCAAGAGAAACTCGGTCAATGGAGAAAGCACGATCCCCCTCTGTGAGCCAGGTCACCATCACCCATGTGAAGTTCCTTTGCCTCCTCTGTGTACTGGCTACGATCCTGCCAATTGCAGCCCAAATCCTCTACGCCGCTATACAACCCTAGAGACAATGTGGGATTGTCTCAAGCACTCCCTCTATTCAAAAATGACAATGGCCATCCACTCACATTTGCTCCAACCAAGAGCCAATGAGCAGGCCCCGGTGTGCCACCCTCCAAAAGAAATAGGAGATCTTCCGTGGTCTAAGGCTAGCCCACCGACGTGGCCAAAAGCAGGAGATGACCTCCAACAAATATTGCGTCCTATACGTGTCATGTAGGAGAAGAAGGGTACCTCCTCCGCCCTATCTAAGATCCCTACATGCGTCGGACAAAATCGCTCTCTTGGTCCCACTGAAGATCGCGAAGGGGCCGCCCCTCCCAGAGCCAAAGTCGGCCAGCCCTGATAGAACAGAAACTGGATCGATGTGCCACTCCCTACCTAGACAGCCCACTACCCTGATCCTCTGCCACTCCAAACCACCATCCAGGAGCTCCTCCTCCTCCAGGTCTCTATATCTCGGTCTGTAGGCGGCCTCCCGGCCCTACTCTGTAGAACCTATGACGGTGGGACCCAAGAGACTCTCGAAAGAAATGCACTCTAAGGGGAACGCCTGTCCGTGAGAACTTACCAGACCAACAGTAGAGGGTCCAAGGACTATGTAGCCCCTCCCACCATCAGTCCAGGATTGCTGCATCAATCTCTCTCATCCTGGTGGCTGCCCCTCTCAGGTGAGCCAATGCATGCATCATGTCCTCTACTACTCGCGGGAAGTGTCCCCAGGCTCTGAAGGACCTCGCAGGGCCACTATCCTACTATGCCCACCCAAAGTATGTGTGCTGCCCCACCGTGTGACCCTCTGCATCTCTTATCGCGGGGTGCCAGATGAGCGACTCTCTCAAACTCTTCAGGAGCTAGCACAAATAAGTCCCTCAAGCAGACCCTATGAAGACTTTGCATCAACAGGGAGCCTTTCCCAATGAGAGGGGGCCTCCGAGAAGATCCATCTATGGGACTGCTGCCACTGTTCGTGTGCGCAGCAAGCGTTCCTGAGGATACCTCTTTGTAGAAGCACTTTCTAGGACTTTGTGCCTGGGGTGAGACCACGGAGCACTAGCTTGCCCGAAAAAGACCCTGCTTTGCATCTCTGGATCAATGATACCCATCCCTCCTCATGCCTACACTAGAATCATTGTCTGCCACGCAACTCGGGCTCTAGTATTCTGCGTGCCATCCGATCATGCCCAAAGGAAGTTACGAACCAAGTGTCTGAGCTACCCCATGCATCCCTTGTGAAAACACCAACAGGAGGCTATATACCAGGCCGTGGCAAGGACCTGATTGACGATCAACGCTCTACTTGCTAGGGAAAGTTTGGCGAAGCTCCAATACTAAAGCTTACGTCAGACACTCTCTAGCATTGGGGCTGCCTGCTACTCTGCGAAGATGTCGAATCCCCACCTGATATCCTAGGTATCTTGTTGTTTACCCACGCAGAATCCACCGGAAGCCAAAGGCTTCCCCCCAATCTCACACCTCTTGAACCTCCTCTGTGCCTGTGAAAAAGCCAACAGATTTGGTCTAGCTGATCCTCGCCGCAAAGGCCTAACAATAGATGGCAAAGGCACCCCTCACTGCCTCAAGGCTTGCCGCAAAACTCTCCACATACAAAGCTCTGAGCCCAGTAGCTCCTCCTCCTTGCGAAGCGGAAGTCGCATCCTTGTAAGGCCAGTGGCCGGGGAACGGAGAAAGTAGCCCAGCGCCTCAGCGACGAAGAGAGAGAAAAAGAGGGCAAGGGGGCAACCTTGTGGAACCCGAGCGCAAAAAAAAGAAAGCCTTTCCCGTTTGTCCTCCAATGATCACCTGGCTAGAGCTCCCTGCATATAAAGCTAAGACCCTCGAATCCATCTCTTTGAAAAGCCCATCAACTGCAAAGTGCCCTCAAGGAAACACCACTCCACCTTGTCATAAGCCTTCTCGAAGTCCAGGAGAAGGACCCATCCACAAACGTACATCACCATGACTTCTAAAACCAGCTCTTGTCTTGCTAGTGAGAGGAGCTGTAAGCTTACTCTCTTGAAGAGTTTGAATCAGCCACCTAGGAACTGATCTAGCATCCTGAGTTGCTGTCCTCTCTTCCCTGATGCTGCATTGCTGATTTTCCACTGGCTGTTCTGAACTGCTATCCACTGTCAATGGAAGCAACCCATCAAGCACATCATGTGAGCCTATCTACAGTGTTGTTCAAGTTCAATCATGAACTGATCTAAGTTTTCAGAAAACAACACATCCTTGCGGACAAAATCCCTTGTATCAAAGGATTGTACAGGCAGTAATCCACATCTCATCTAGTAGCACACGTGCATAAGCTAAGCTTTCCAACACCTTAAAATAGTCCACTTTGGGCTTCGTTACATACCATGTCTCAAAAGGTGTGATGGTCTTTAAAACTTTAATCATGCCTGCTCTCAGTAACACCATTTTGCTTAGGTGTGTATGGCATTTGTACACTGATGCTTAATGCATTTCTCATCCAAGTATGCCTTAAAAGCATCAGACATGTATTCCCCCCCTCGATTTGTATGGAGGGTTTGCACTCTGTTTCATTTCAACACCCTGAAGAAAATGCTGAAAAGATAATTTGCTTTTAAATGATACACCCGAGCAAAACTGGAGTAATCATCAATGGTAACAAACTAAAGATGCTTCCTAATGGGACCACACAGATTGTTGTGAATAAGCTGCAATTTCTTGTCAACTCTCACTGATCCATCCTTAGGGAAAGCATCCTGATGCATTTTGCCATCCATGACATACATGTCTAGGAGGCGATTCTAGCAAAGGCATATGCAGTACCATTTTTTGTCTCTTCCATAGCTGTATACTTGCATAGCTTACATGCCCAAATTTGGCATGCCATAACTCTGCCTCTTTCATTCCAAACCTTCTCATAAAGGCAAGCTAATGCTGCTTTACAGCTTTTGGTCACCCTTATGTCTCCATTCGTGCCAACTAGCTTTTGCGTGAGACGGTATCAAAAGCCTTTTTAGAATCAATAAAACTCAACACTGAGAAGACAGCTTCGTGGAATGCACACCCTATAGCTCCCTCTTGAGAAACTCAACAATTAATCATGATAACTCAATGAAATAAATTAGTAATACGCCATATGTACACACCATGTATACGGGCAAGTGCCAAATAACTGCCTAAAATTGGAAAACAAGCGAAAGCAAGACTTCTATATCCTGAATCAAATACTAAATTTAGCCTGTTTTGATATTCTTAATAATCGCTAAAGAAGTAAGCCCACCAAATACATAGGCAGAGGCTTGATTCTCGGATGCCACAATTTCTTCTGCTCCAACACTTATTCCCTAAATAGAATCTATGCCCATTCATGAATCAAAAGGCACCCCAAAAGTTTAGAGTTTCTAACCTCAAATGGAATTGCAAGTCAAGATTATGCAAGTGAAAGAAAACCTGAAATACATGTCATGTCAAAAAATTAGGATCAATGTGGCAGCATTTGTTATAGCGTCCAGCTTTGAAGAAAACAACAAGTCCAACAAAAAAGAAAGCAACATATTTCACACTGATGGTCTGCCATTCCATAGTCATACATTAAATGATAACTTTTGAGATGCTTTAATCATATTACCCACCAATGAACAATAGAAATCAAGAGTAAGTGAAAGAAAATACATATCACAACATTGAGAATGATGTCACGGCATTTGATAAGCCCTTGCACTAAGTAACTTTGGAGAAATGTTCAAAGAACCAAGCAAGAACTGAAATGCCTATTCAAGAAGTCAAAAAAAAATGAAAGCAGGATTCTTTGCATATGTCACACTGTCTATCTACCATCCATATTCATACATTAAATGGAAACTTCAAGGTATTGACACAACACATCTTTCCGAAAAGCACCCATTGCAGCAATTCATTGTGTGTGTGTGTGTGTGTGTGTGTGTGTTTGTGTGTGTGTGTACATCTATTGATTTCAGCAATGCTTCAACTCTTTTTGCCGGTACCTCGCTTGGAACTTCAGAATAGGCTTGAGGATTGGATTTTACGCTCTTCCTCCTCTTCAGCCCATCCCTTGAAGCTCTCACATATCACAGTGCCATCACTGTATAAAGTGCTATTATTTCCGCCTTGGATTTCTGAAAGAGCAAATACTGTTTGGCATATGGATCGCCCACTAAAGTGGTGGAGAAAAAGGCTGCATCTCCTTTGGCATTACAAAGTCCCTCTTCGACAACAGCTTTTCCTTTGGCGAATCCTGCTTGGCATTTTTCCATCTGGTCAGCTACTTGCACACAGACATATTGCTCCGGCTGTTTGTCACAGATGCTTACACCCTACTGAATCTGTGCTGCACATCTTTTGGTTATGTCCACATACTTGTGACTTCATCGCTCTCATCCGACAGAGGCTTCGAGCGAGATTTCCTACTGTTACATTTGGCAGGCTTTTCTGGTTGTTTGGTTTTCATCCAGCGAGACAGGGTTTTGACTTATTTTTTGTATGGGTACGCTACTGGGCACTATGGACTTTATGGATGGACAAAAATCATAGAGTCTTTGGTGATCCACTTTTTTCATCCTTTATTTTTTTCAAACGATCTCTGCAGCAATCATTCTATGATTGTGTTCAGACTTGTTTGATTGATCAGGATGTGTATACAGCTTATACTGAGATCTTTAGTTGAGTAATAGTTACTCCATTTTCGAAGTAACTATGAATGTAATTATTTTACAGTAATAAAAGATTTCTTCTCACAAAAGTGTGTATACATCTATCCTACCTGTGTGTATTTGGAGGGCCCTTCAGTCGAGAAGTGCCTCCACCATCAGTTTTCTTTCAATGACATCCCCTTCTGCCGAAGCTAAAACCAGCAAAGATGGGAGGCCTCCTTGTATAATGTCAGAAGGCGAGAAACAATCAATGTCTACCCGCTTCATGGGAGCCCCGATGCTTGAACTTGACTGCATATAAGCATTGGTGATTGCATATATCCTTTCTTGAATAGATGAAGCAAAATCTGGTCAAGCTCAACCATCTATGTCTCCTTGATGATCTCGAGGCTGCTCCACATTTCGTACCACTGTGGACGCCGGGCCCACAAAAGGCTTGATCCAAGACACATGGAAAAGTAGATGCATGGTGCAACTGCAACTCAGGGACGCATCATTAATAACTTGTATTATTGAAAGGCTCAAAAGCAGCAATGCAAAAGCTTCGAACACTTCTTTCCAATCTATTTGAGCCTTTTCTTCATGGATCGAAGATAGAGGCCCATTGCCCTTCCTTGTACTCAACGTCTCATCAATGCTTGTTGGAATGGTTCTGGCAAGATTCTTGGGCTTTGGCAACGTGCCTTTGACTAGCTCCATAATCTGCTTATAGGACTGCGTGATGCAATCTTCTTCATTACACCTTCTCTAAGGTCTTGGTGAGAAGGGCCTTGAACTTCTTCCCAAAGGCGGCTTCGTAGGTAATGGATGTCGTTGAGGATCCAAGGCACAATTGGAAGGTCCTGCTCCAAATCTTGACTGTGTATCTGCAACATAACACCTCAATACATCAAAGGCCAACTCATGCAAGGAGCATATGCAGATTAAGGACATGCTTGACAAGTATTAGGCAGAAGCACTTTGCACAATTGTTTATTTGTTGAACCAGCCCCCTACTATTGCTTTACATGACATGACACCACAAAAAGCATGGAGTGACATAAGCCAAACGTCCAGCATCACAAGATCTTTTGATCAACTACCTATGCTCATTGTCAAGGGAAAAGAGAAGAAAGTTTGATTCCAAGAGTAAGAATGTTGGAATATTAGGGTCACCTTCCCAGTTGTGAGTGCCCATATGAGGAGGACATGGCGGGGATGACATACACTATGAGCTGGGACAGAGAAGTGTTTGTTTGGGGCCGACATGTGGGCAGCAAATTGGTGTTACATAGACGTCCCTCTTGAATTAGTTTTAGGGCGGCCTCAAGGACCACCATGGCTAGCATAAAAGGCTCGCAGAGACCCTAGAGAAAGGGATGTATAGAGGCTGGTGCAGGCCCTGGTGGTACGGACACAAACTACATCAGCAAGAGAACATTGTGCAAACAGTCTGATGGGCTAGGTTAGCCGCTTGAAGGCTGCACATGCACGTCAGGAGCAGGTGAAAGAAAGTAGGTGGAGGCCTTCTCTACTGAAGTGCCCTCCACACGCAAATACAAGTAGGATATATGTATACACACACACAGGTTATTGGCTGCAATGGAAATGCCAACACTTGCTAAAATGGAAGCATACAAATGAATGAGCAGCAACTAATTGTAAACACACAATGACCCTCACATATAGCAAACCCTAGCTAAGGAGGTGAGGAGGTGAGAGGGAGAAGTGAGAGGGAGAAGCTTCTTGGTGGCTTCTCAAAAAATCCATGGCTTCTAGACCATTGTATGTGGCACACTGACACGGTGTACCCAATTAGAATGCATCAAACACATGCACTAGATGCAATACTTGCATCTAATTGGCTGCCCTAGAGTGAGTGAGATGGTTAGTGCATGCATGCCTATGTGACACATGATAAGGCCACATATGAGGCAACCATCCCCTTCATCCATGATGGATGTATGAAGGGGCATTCCACATTATGTGTCCCCTTAAAAGTCTCTAACCCCTGCCCATGACACAACATCATGGATATCCTAACCTAAAAACCTAAGGTCTACCTACCACTCTTTTTTACCGTTAATTAGTTCTATCTCAAAATGACCCTTAAGGGTAATCTAGTGAACTAATTCCATTCTTCATCATTTTTTCCAACTCTGCCTATTGATGAAAAATAGATTAGGCTTCACACCCATCAGGATGAAACTTCTCTTGCTTTGGTTGGGATATCAGCCACCTAATCTGTTGTCGGACAGTAGACAAACTCGATTCATCGCTGAACACCCTTTTGAGTAAAAAGTGATGTTGCACCTCAATGTCTGTTGTTCTAGCATGAAATACACAATCCTTGACCATTAATAGAGCTCTGATTATCGGTCAATAATGGAGTTTGATCTTTTCAAATAAATCTAATATCATTTAAGGTCCTCCTCAATCAAATAGCCTCACAAGCTATGTTAGCGGATGCTCTATATTTGGCTTCCATGGAGGATAAAGCAATAGTACTCCGCTCTTACAGCTCCATCATGTCGGGCCAAAGACTTTCTGTCCTGCCCAATCACTATCAGTAAAAGTAATACGATAGAATGATGTATCTTGTTGTGAAGTATAGTATGTCCTTTTTTGTCAAAGATTACATTTTTGCTAGTAATGATATTGCATGGTTTAGGATTCCAAATCCTCTAGGCCTTGTGATCATCCTTATAGCCAACTAATATACCTTTTACTATCCAGTTTCCTTATGTTGGCATCAAGGATACGAGCATAAGCCATACAGCCAAATATTCTTAGGTCGTCTATTTTAGAATTTACACTTGTAAAGGCCCCTTCAGGATTTTTGTTCAATATGGCTTTCGTAGCACTCCGGATATGAAGATATGTAGATGTATTTGTTGCTTCAGCCCACAATAGTTTGGTACATTAAGGTCTTTCAACATACTCTATTTTTCTCACCTAGAGCACAGTTCATGTGCTCAACAACACTGTTTTGTTGGAGAGTATGAGAATTAGAGTGTTGAATTTCAATGTCCTTCTCTTTACAGAATCCAATAAATTCAACAAACTTATATTCTCTTAAATTTCTCACCTAGAGTAAGGTTCATGTGCTCAGCAACGCTGTTTTGTTGGAGAGTAAAGGAATTAGAGTGTTGAACTTCAATGCCCTTCTCTTTACAAAATTCAATAATTCTACGGACTTAATTCTTTCTCTTTTTGGCATACTCACATCCCTCCCAAATGTTAATGATGGCCTCTAGAAGATGACGTCCTTTAGTGAATCCTTTTTGTTCCTAGAGAATTCATTCCTTCATCTTTTTTCTTTTTTCTTTTTCTTTTCTTATCTTCTTTTAAACCCTGAGAGCCAAAGCTTTGGCAAAGATCTTGTAGCTACATTTAAGCATAGTCAGGGGCCTCCAGTTTCTAAGCTCATCTTTAGGTCCTTCTTGGGGAATGAGCTTGATAACTCCCCATTAATGTGTGAAGGAAAAGCTCCATTGTTTAAGCTTTCTTGCCACAATAAGAGAAGATAAGGGCCAATCACATCCCGTAGAACTCATTGGGCAATCCATCCTCACCTGGAGTTTTCCCTTCTGCCATAACAAATACAGCATCCTTCAGCTCATCCAATGAGAGAGGCCTCTCTTAAAAAACCATATCAAATTTCTCAACAGAGTTCTCTCTCACCACCTAGCATAGCTCTAGTCCTCTGTACCTCTTCATCTGGTATCACAGAACAAGAGAGCAGAGCTTGGAAGTGACTTTGAATAAGGTTTATGTTGTCCTCCTTGGAAGAGACCACGGTGTTTGCACTCCTCATGTGAGTGTCCACCCGGCGTCGAGTTTGTCAAGTCGTGTACATCCAGCCTCACCCTGCACCTCCGCTCCCGCAGGCCTCTCCACCCTCGCCCTGCACCTCCGCTCCCGCTGGCCTCTCCGCCCTCGCCCTGCCTCTCCACTCCCGCCCTGCCTCTCCACTCCCGCCCTGCCTCTCCGCTCCCGCTGGCCTCTCCGCCCCCTCCCGTAGCCTCTCCGCTCCCGCTCTCTCGTAACCTCTCCGCCCCCTCCCGTAGCCTCTCCGCTAACCTTTCCGCCCCCTCCCGTAGCCTCTCCGTTGCCCTCTCTCCCACTAGCCTCTCCGCTCCCTCCCGCCTACCTCTTCGCCCCCTCTCGCCTGCCTCTCCGCCCCCTCCCGCTAGCCTCTCCGCTCACTCCCGCTAGCCTCTTCGCCCCTTCCCGTAGCCTCTCCGCTCCCTCCTGTAGGCCTCTCCCGTAGCCTCTCCACTCCGCCCTGCCCCTCCACCTTCTCGCTGCCCCTCTCGCGCTACTCCTATTTTGCCCCTTCCGCCTGTAGCTCTGCCCTCCTGCAATCCCTTCTTTGCCCGCTACTGCCTCCCCCATAATGAATGGCAAAGGGGGATGAGCACAGGGGACTAGGTGGGAGACCCTTCAGTCCAAACTTACATACGCGAGGAGATGGGGAAGGGGAACGGTGACAAGGGGAAAACACAAAAGCAACTCAGTCTGGAGGACTTCAACAAACACAGCAACCGGAGCGGCTTGACAATGGACAGCACCGCGGCCCAGCAGAAAGGGGCCCACCCGAAGCCGATGCCACTCACCACATCCTCGACCTCTATGGTTACCACCACTATTTCACCACCATCATCCGCCTCATCATCTACACCACCTCTCTCCTCCCCCTCTCCTTCATCATCATCACAGATCTCCTCTCCAGTAGCCTCACCACTAGCCCCACCGGCCACGGCTCCACAGTACTTTTCCCTCGTATCACCTCTACCTCTCAGTCAGCCACCCCTCATCACCTCGTCCGGCCTCGCTATTCCTACATACCACTCCCCCGCCGAGATCACGCTGTCCCCACCCTCAATACAACCTCAGCAGCCCACCTTCATTCCAACCCCTCTCGAGATCCAGTTTCCACCTGGACCGGGATATCTTAGGCCCCCACCAGATGCCTAGGACTCCCTATTGACTGAGATACACAGCATCCGGGCCCATCAGGCAGAGCTGACACATTACACTCAGGAACAGGCCCGATACACCCAGGAGCAGGCCCGCATTATACACGAGCAGGGCATCCTTATCCAGGGGCTCAGACACAACATCACACAGCTTCGAGAGAAACTTGGGACCCTGAGAGCAGCGCTTGGAGGGACCCCAACCACAGAGATGGAGGCACAGATAGCCACGATACAGTCGACTATAGAAAAGACGACTAGGTGGGCGGACGTGGCAAAAGGGGAGCCCACAAAGGCAACCGTTTCAGCCGCCATACAGGAGTAGCAGCAGAGGGCTTCGAAGGCCCTCGACATTCGGATACGAGGGATCACGCGAGACAACACCAACACCACTACGACGCCCATGGAGGAGGCGATCACCTTTATGACCACCACCATGGAGGTCCCCGACCATGGCATAGAGGGAGCATGGCGTGTTGGGAGAGACCCCAACCGAGAGCAGCCCCTAGTCATTCGCTTCAAAGATTCACATGCTCAACTAGTGACACTCCGACACCGAGCCGTTCTACGAGAGCATCCCACCCTGTCCATGGACAAGGATTTGACACCACTACAGATTGAGGAGCGAGGAGTTCTTCTGCAGCAGCGGGATGTTGCCTGCAAGGAGGGAAAATGGGCCGTGGTCCGAGATGGTAGGTTGTTGACCGGCACCCGTCGGGCTCCTACCCATACCCCCTAGGGGGACGGGGCCTATGAGACTCAGGTTTCCGAGACCCTAGCCTCCACCATTTGGAACTATAATGGTACCTTATGGTCAGACCCAGGAAACTTCTCGGAGTCTTATACAGGACGAGACATAGTCTTTTACACGAAGACACACCAAAGCCCAGAGCGTCCACTACCGATAGTCAGTGGCTACACATGGGAGTCGGCCTTCAGGGATGAGATGAGGGATACAGGAGGAGTTCAAGGATTAGGTGGGGTCGCAGTATTGTACAGGTCTTCCCTCGCTGGAGCCATCTCCATTGAGAGGAAGGACGCACACTCCCGATTCATGTGGATCCGGATCCGACGCACAGCCACTCGTGACCTTTTCATAGCAATATGCTACTTCCCGCCAAACGCATCCCACTTCATCAGAGTACTTGCTTGCTTGATATGATTGCATCTTGTTGCTTGCTTGCTTGCTTGAGTTCATTGCTTTCTTGGTATCTTGCTATCTTGTTTATGTTCTTTCATTTCTCTTGTTTGTTTTGATTACTTTGTTGCTTGACATTGTTGCTTTTTACTCATTGCTTGATTTGTAGCATAATTTTTAGTGCTCATGCACAATGCATGGTAAGAAATTTGAAAATGCACATGCCCAACCATGAAATTGATGCCTGATCCCCATCAAACTTTGAAAGCATAAGGGTTTTTATCTCGTTGAAGCTATTTAAAGTATCATGCCTATCAGACACACATAGATACACTAGAAGCACTCATGCATAATGCATGTTTAAGAATTGTGAAAATATGGCTGCCCAACCATGCAAATGATATCCTATCAACTCGAAAATTTGCAAGGATAAGGGTATTATTGGTATTAAGACTTGTATAAAGTATCAAGAATTGTGGAAATATGCATTCTTGGCCATGAAAAGATACTTGATCCACATAAAACTTTTGCAAGAACAATTCTATTAATTTCATTAAGGCCTATACAAAGTATCATACCCATCGGGAGTGTTGATGATGCAATCATTAAGGATGCTTGTATCATGAGAGGAGGGTGAGACATCACCATATGCACCCTTACATCAGGATATCCCAGACCTTTCAGCCCGCGGGAAAGTTCTCCTTGTTGGGGACTTCAACGCCAGGACGAGCACGTGCCAGGCACCACTCCTGGACTTCCGAGACAACTCTATCATGCTACTAGACATGGACCTAGACGGAGCAGGTATGACCAGGATCTCATCGGACCGGCACGGGCCTGTTACACCATATGGGCACGCGCTCCTTGATCTGGGCAAGATGCATGATCTCATCATCTACAATGGGCTTGACCTATGGCCTTCCTCAGGTGGTTTTACTTGCTTCCCACACGAGGGGGCACTAGTGTAGTAGATTACATCATGGGATCCCCTACCTTCACTTCATGTATCACCGACTTCACAGTAGCACCACTCCCTCCAGGAGTTGATCACACATACCTATTCTTCACTATCGCCACTCCATGCTTAGCCACACCACACACACCACATAGGAAGCACAACGCCTACCACGACATACACTTTGATCACAGCCTCTCACCTACCTACTCTGGACGCCTAAATAAACTCCTAACCTACATCGACCACATACCACTCATAGAGGACCGTGCTAACCTGATTAGTCGCACACTCCACGAGACTGCCCTCCAAATCTTTCCCCACACCACATGGTCCACTAGACCACCACCTCTTGGTTCTATACCTTGCAACAACTGGTACGATGCAGAGTGGAAGGCTTATCGCCAACAACTCCGAATTGAAACCAGATGTCACCTCCCGAACACACCAGACACAGTACGCAAGTACCGATGTCTCGTACGTCAGAAGAAGCAGGCATTTCTTCGTCGAAATGAGGAGTTGTTGCTGAACATCTTGTACAGCAACAACTCTAAGGATTTTTTACGGAGATTCCTTGAGCGTAGGTCCCCATCACCCCTCATCGACACGAGAGTCTGACACACATATGCACACCACCTTTATGACTATCATGATTGGACATGTGATGTCCAAGATCTATGCAGCTGTATTGGATGCGTCGGTCAGCCTGTTCGCAGAGATGAGAGGGCTGAGAGCAGAGGGTCAGGCCGGTTTCCGGCAAGACCATGGGACTATGGATCACATACTCACACTCGGGAGTGTCATTGAGGAGGCCAGGGTATATTGCTGCTTTGTGGATTTCTGCAAAGCCTTTGACACAATGCCTCGAGCTCGTCTCATCACACACCTAGAGACACTGGGATTTGATCAGGAGATCATCTCGGCAGTCATGGCACTTTATGAGAGAGTCTCAGGCCGAGTTCAGCGAATAGGCGCAGGTTGGACAGATGAGATCTTGAGTACCATAGGGATCAAACAGGGTTGTCCCTTATCACCAACCCTGTTTGGCCTCTACATCGATGAGCTTGAGACTTTCATGGGGGCTTCTAGAGGGACCGGTTGCTCACTTGCCGGGATCATCATCAGAATTCTTCTTTATGCAGATGATGTGGCACTCTTGTCGTCCACACCTGAGGAGCTCCAGCGACACCTATATGCACTGCAAGCTTTTTGTTTATCCCATGATTTGGAGGTCAACCTTGGCAAGACCAAGGTCATGATCTTTAACACCTCTCGAGCAAACATGCAACGGAAGCAGTTCACTTTCAGTGGGTCACCAATTGAGATCGTATCCTCATACACTTACTTGGGAGTCATCTTCTCCGGCCCAATCTTCACGATGAGACCAGTGATGCAGGCCAGACTGAGTAGGGGATACGCCTCACTGGCATGGCTAGAGAGACAATGCTTCCACTCCCACTTCCAGGACCCTCGGACCAAGGCTCTTCTCTTCGACTCCTTGGTTCGACCAATTGGTATGTATGGCAGCCCTTGTTGGAGACCTGACATGTCAGAGATGGAGTGGGCCCGGGTGGAGCGCCTGCAGATCCTCATGCTCTCACAGATGACCCGGGGGAAACCATCTGTACCACATCACATCATTCAGGCCAAGTTTGGTGCTTCTCCACTCCAGCTAGATGCAGCCTTTCAGACCATCACATATCTACACCGGGTTAGATCATATGGGGACTGCACATCAGGGAGACAGAGGTTGCCATGGTTGGCTCTCGATTCCTCCATGAGGTTGGCAGCAGAGGGAGACAAGCGATGTTGGTATGCACGGACTCACAGATGGTTTGTGAGACTAGGGTTTCACATCGATAGGATACCTCCTTTTCAGTACAGTTTAGATGTCCCTCCGATACTCCCACCCACCATCCCGATCGGGCCACACATCAACCAGGTCATTCGAGATGATCTCCTGCAACTACACACCTTTAGGACTTGGTTGGAGCCGAGGGAGCTTCCAGTGAAGCTGAGTTTCTACGGAGATTACTGGCTTCGTATTTCGGAGGAGGGATTCATCACACCACCGGGGTACACTGAGCTTCATATGCCTCACTCACTATAGATCTCCATCGGACAGTTTCAGGAATCATCACACCGCCTCCGCATAGAGAGCGGCAGAGCAGAGGGGATCCCTAGGGAGCATCGCATATGCATATTGTGTGACTGTCAAGAGGTTGAGTCGGAGGAGCATTTTATTTTCAGGTGCCCAGTGTACTACGAGATCCGAGGTCGCTACCACTGTCTCTTCAGAGACGGCTCCAGGCTCCTTTCCGAATACCTCGCCTACCCAAATCAGAGATGCCTCACGGCCTTCATTCACGAGCGGGTCCAACACAGAGGGTACTTACTCAGGCGACGGGGCTTGGCCACATCATCAAACACCTCTCAGAGCAGGATCATCCCATTGAGTGACATTGATCGTCTAGTCTCTAGCCACACACGTGACAGAGACTCCGACCCGACGACCGCAGCACGACACACGAGACATCGAGGGGACACAGATTACTCTGGGGGACCTCCCGTCATAATTTAGACCCGGGACACGTCCCACGAGAGTCACGGTGGCTCTGGTCTTGCGTCGAGCCTCGTCCAGGAGACTGAGATGCACGGCACCCCTTGACGGATGCCAACGTCCCATCATCGGCTATGCACCAGCCAGGGCGACATGACATACGGAGGATTCCACTCCACTCCAATCTTGTTTCTTTTCATTCTCACACTCAGATGTATTTGATTAGGTATGATCAGACTTAGGATTCAGCACGGGTGATGATGCTCGTTTTAGTAGCTCCACACTTACTGTGATTTGTATCAGGTTTTCTTTCAGTCTCATAGACCCATCGGTCTTCCGAAGACTCTAATAAAATTTCTTTTCTTTTCTTTCTCTTGTGATGAAGCCTCAAGGCTATACTGGGATGGTGGAAGTCTGCCCGTATGTAGTCCCAAGCCTGCAAACCATTTTGTGTGTTCAAGCATACTAGCTCCTCTGATCTCCCTCTTCCTCCAATGTGATAGATGAAGTCAAGACCCGCAATCTGCACCGTCCAGCTGTCTTAGTACCAAAAGTCCCTGACTCTATGGAGATAAGTGACCACCTGAAATACTACGTCGCGCTAAAGAGGGGTACCCTCAAACTCTGCTAGCAGGATACGATGTGTGACTAATGGCTCGCTCCAGATCATCTAAGCAAGAAGCAAGACCTGTAGTCTCTCTATGCGGAACCAACCTATCCCTCTATGAGGGATCAATCTGTCTCCAAGCACATAAGCAGTGTATTGAAGGAAGCTTTCTCTATAAAACCTAGAGCACAACTATACCCTTTGAGTAGCTATTGAAGCCTACACAGAGGCACATGGCAGAAGAGGAGTCGTCTACTTCAAAGGGTGCAACAAACAAAGCCAGAAAGCACTTTATGGTCTCAAGTTAATCCCTTGTTAATCCCCATGGGCTTGGTGTGGTAAGGTTGACATATTTCATGCAGTGAGGATTTATAAGAAGTGAACTTGATCATGGAGTGTATGTGAAGACAAATGCATGTGCTCTCACAATCATAGCACTCTATGTGAACGATTTCACTATAGTCAACAACACAACAAGCTGATTAAGGAGGAGCTCAAGGGAAATTTTTGTACTTTGGGATTCTTGCATCACATTTTGGGTGTTAAGATAGAAGAACAAAGGAATGCATATTTCTAATCCGAACAAGATATATTAACTCTATGTTGGAGCAATTCAAAATGATGGATGCCATGCCTCTAAGTACACCTATTGCTGTTAGCACTTAGCCCTAGTATGTGCCTTGTAGGTCAGGTCAACTCGGCTTCATTGGTCAACCATATGGTTGACTTGGGGGCCATATAGGCCACCCCCTTTGTATCTTCTCCTTATCCATTTGAGTAGTACCATGTTTTGCTCCAGCTTGTTGTTTGCTTCTAGCACTTCACTCCCGTTCCAATTGCTTCCTGCATCCAATAGTGGTATCAGAGCAAGCTCTTGCTCCTGCCTGCCTGCCTCCCCGTGCACATCTGTTGTTCTTCGCTCTAGCTTCAGCTCCAGCACACGCATCTCGAGCAGCACCATGTGTGGACCTGCGTCAACTCATCCGTACAGACGTACATACAAACCTACGTCAACCGTACATGTTTCATATAGGTGGTCCGTACCTGCAGCACCCATACATTTGCAATGTGAACCAGTCGTCCATACAATTTCACGGCAGCCCGTACTTTTCCTACATCTAATGTCCGTACAGCCCATACGGCAAGCATCTGTACAAACATACGGATTAGTATAGCTCCTACAAATGACCGTACATTTCTTGCAACTCGTCCGTACAACCATGCATACAATCACCGTACAACTTGTTGTACATTTTGTACCTGCACTATGGCCTGCATCAAACTTGCCGTACATTCCATACCATTTGCAACAAGCTTCTGCATTGGCCGTACATTTCTCTCGATTTCAACTGTATGAATCCTCTCTTACAGTACTTTTATGCATTTGCCTCGATTTTGGAGCTTTTGTGCACTTTGCAAATACATTGCAGGTTTCCGGGCACTCCAATCACTCTATTTGAGTGATTACATCTGACATTTGTTATTTTTGCAGTCAAATTTGGGATATTTTTGCATTTGGCAGGCATATTGTGGTTTTTGGCAAGCCATTTCAGTGACATTGCACCACACTTTGTCACATTTGCTCTATTTTAGTAAAATTTGGGGCTTTTGGTCATTTGCCCCAAATTTGATAGTTTTGCCCTTACAAAAATTGGGGGTTTGTCAGTTTTGTTGAAATTTGCAGTGACATTGGCTTATTTTGGGCATTTGGTAGACATTGCATGCAGGAACAATGACATTGTCTTGGAATTGCAGCGCATTGAGTCACATTTGCAAGTTGCAGTACAATTTGGGGCTTTTGCCAATTTGCCCTCTTTTTGGCATATTTGCCCTCTCAGAACTTAGGGGTTTTGCCAGATTTGTTGTCCATTGCAGTAACATTTGCTTTATTCAGCTAAATTTGGGTATATTAAGCATTTGCCCCTTAATTTGGGCTTGTTATCGACTCAATTTGAGGCACGCAACCTCCATCTGAGACATTTACACTCAATTGATCTTTGGATACATTTGCAGACATTTGCCCCTTGTTTTGGGCTGATATTTTTGTAGGACAGCTATCTTTGGCAGGGGGGTCCTTTGACGAGACAGATATTGTTTTGCAAGTCATACTTTTGGGGACAGCATGTGCATTTAGCTCATTGTTTGAGCAGTCAATTTGCTGTCATTTTTCAACAGCCAGCTCATTTTGCAGTGAAAGCCTTGAGGCTACTCTTGAGCACGCATTTTTTCTTCAGGGATTTATTTTTGCAATGGGAAGCAACGATTGATGGGTATGTTCTCCGCTAAGGACAAGCTCGATGGACCCAATATCCTATGTGGTCATACATGGTGAAACATTTGCCAAAAAAATTTGGGGTATTGTCTCCCTCTGTGGCTTCCACTCCGGCTACTGCTACAGCTAGTGCAGCTGTTACAGCCATCTCTGGATCTACTCACTCTTCTACTACTACTCTAGCCCCTCCTCCCACACCCAACCAAGCCACATGGGATGGTAGAGATGCCCAAGCACATTCTATCATTGCTTTTTAAGTCAAGAGACACATCATTCCTCACATTCGGTCTTCCAAAACATCAAAGGCTACTTGGGACATCTTGGTAACCTTTACCAGGTTCGCAATGAGGCACGTTTTGCTTTCTTACGCAAGCTATTGGAGAATGTCAAATGGAAGAGGGGGACAGCATGGATGCATACATCACAAAGATCAAGGATTTTCAAGAACAGCTCATCAACATGGATGAAATTATTCCAAATCCTCAGGTAGTGTCCACGACACTCATGGATTTCCTGAGTCCTACCAGGGGTTTGCTACTACATTGAGGTTGGTTGCCATCGGCAATCCCAACACTTTCGACTAGCTTGTTTCCCAAACACTTTGATGGGGTTTACGCTCCCTCTACAAAGTGTGCTTGGAAAGATTTATAATTTCATCAAGGGCTAGTCTTCCATCGCTCCAGCCACCATCAGCACCATTTTTTGCATATCAATTAAATTGCATATCAAATAAATTGCATTTTAAAAGGTTTGCAACGTGAAAGAATTGCATTTTAAGTGGACTGTATTATCATTGCATTTTGGAGATTTGGTTTCCCGGCTTAGAAAAGCCCTCTATGAATTAAAGCAGGCACCCCGGGCATGGTATGCGAAGATCCATGCATTTTTGACAGCCGTGGCTTTCAAAGCAGATACCTTAGCCAAGGTGGCTTGGGAGACCCTCATCCTCCCTACACAGAAAGGGGTCTCAATATTATTGATCCAGACTTACAGTGCATAGCTTTACTGTGCAAGATGGTGGTGCGGGGACTTATGCCAGGGCAGGAACCATGGAAGGGCTTTCTTATTAGCAACATACAGAGGTGCACACCTTCTTTAGGAGGAGACTGGTGGATGAGCAGTATTAGGTGGATCTTCACCACAGCACACCTCAAATCACCTTCGTCCCCTCTCATGGTTGCCATTCTGAAAGCATGGTCCAGTTTCAGGAGCACTCTTCGGAGGATTCCTCCTTCCTCTCATGAAGAGATTGATAGGCAACCCATCATGTGGAATGACAATATTTTAGATGATCATGGCAGACCACTTGGTGCCTCACTCTACATGCAGTGGTCCAGGTGGGAGAGGGGACCTACATCATCTTTGGGGTCTTGGAAAGCTTTCCGCAGGCTTCCAGAGGAGACCAAGTCTCAGTTGACATGACATCTCAGAGGGAGTGCAGGGAGGATCTTGCAGATTGAGGCAGCCCTTCCAGAGGAGTGGGTAGACACAGATGATATGCCACTCACTTGCTCCACTTGGGCAGGTACTTTTACGAGAGGCGGTGTTCCGCTTCAGGTTTTGGCCTTTCGAGATGCACAGCAGGATGCTTTAGTTTTTACTATGCAGGATGGTGGCAGATTGCTCAGGTCCACAGAGGACATCTTGCTTGAGTCTGCTTTTCAGCCTATCAAGGTTGTAGGTCTTTTGGTGCAGGGATCAGATTCAGAGTGGTTCCTCGACCTTGACCCTCGGCTACTCTCCACCAGGTCTTGGAGGCTTTGGCTCTACGGGAGTTCCCATTAGGTATTTCAGTGGGACCCTGGAGAGTGGGAGTGGATTGACGTAGGGCATCGAGAGAAGAGCATCCCCTTCTTTCATTACACGGTCAGTAATGCCAGGAGATTTCAGCTCAGTAGTAGAGGTTGGAGACCTTCCAGAGTTCCTCATTGGGAGATATTTGATATCACTGCGGATCTGCAGAGGTGCTTCTGGAGGAGACTCTGGAAATCCCACAAGAATAGAAAGATCACTCTCTTCTTTTGGCTTTCTATCCATGGTGGGATTACAGTGAACCTTTGGAGATCCACGTTCGGAGCCGACCCTACCTGCCCTCGTTGCCTCTCTGCTTCGGAAACTATTCAGCATTGTTTATGGGATTGCAGATAGGCGAGGATGATTTGGATGGGGGTAGCCAGGATTTTCAGCCACTTTGCCCACTCCCCATTCTTTATGACATGGGGCTCAGTGGCTTGGCTTTCTCTTACACGGCCTCAGGTATTCAATGAGAGACTTGACTCCTCTCGGGCCATTTTGGTTCAACGTCATCAGATTGAGTCCTGTTCGTTGGATGTGGTACCACACCTTCCTTTTACAGATGTACATGCCTATGTGGATACTTCTTGGGAGATTTTAGCGAGCATAGCATCCTAGTATATCTGGAGAGCCAGATGCACTGAGGCTATGGAGGGTACTCATGTTCATCCCTCACACACTTTGGCTATCTGGACAGACACCGTACATACTTTGATGGCCGTATAGATGAGTATACAGGGAGATTCCCGTGCAGCCTCAGCTAGGAGGGCTTCTTTCTTCAGGGAATGGAAGGATTCTCGTTTCTTCTCTGAGACTCCTACAGGGTTGAGGTGGCACTTTCAGCCTCAGCCTTGGTTGTTTTCCACCTCAGTTTGAGGGGGTTTTATTTATCCTCATGATTTCATGATGTTGTATTTCTGCTCAGAGCTTGCTCTAGCGAGTTTCTTTCTTACTTAATAGAAGTCTCTTTTTTGCAAAAAAAAAAACAGCCCAACCGAGGCCATTCTTTATGTCCGAAAGAGTGCATCAGAATTTTTAATTCTGATTTTATACGTGGATGACATGCTTATCACTGGGCCAGATATGGAAACAATTGCAGATCTCAAGGCTGATTTAGAGTAGCCTTTTGCCATGACAGATATGGGCCGGTTGCACTATTATTTGGGCATACAGTTTGCATACGTTGAGGGGGGTATAATGATGAGTCAGTCTATTGGACAGCTCCTTGATCGCCAATTCGAGGATTGCAAGCCAGTTCTACTCCATTGGAGCCTGGCTTTCGTTTCTCCTCTGAAGATGGAAGTCGCCAATTGATGCATCCCTTTATCAACAGGCTGTTGGTCGCCTTATATACCTTTGTCATACCCGGCATGATCTTCAGTATGCCATTTCCCAGTTGAGCACGTACATGCACAAGCCTAGTACACAGCATTGGAAGGAGTGAAGCGGGTCTTTCGATACTTGAAGGCCACGCAGCATTTGGGTTTACTCTATGGTTCAGAGGCCCCACTTATTTTGCATGCATTTACGGACAGGCAAGATGTTATGACAGTAGGGTGTCACACAACGGCAACTATTTTATGCTTGGAGCTTCATGCATCTCTTGGTTCAGCAAGCAGCCGCCTAAAATTGCCACATCGAATTGTGAGGCTGACTACAGAACAGCTTTCATAGCTACAATAGAGTGTTTTTTAGCTTCACAAGTTACTTGCAAATCTTGATATCATTCAGCCCGACTCTACTACGATCTACACCGACAGCCAGAGTGCTTTGGCGGTTGCTAGAAACGCAGTATTTCATGCGCGCACATAGCATATTGAGGTCCACTACCACTATGTTCGAGAGTGACTGTCTGGTTGAGTCATCCAATTGTCCTATGTTCCCACGGAGGACAACTTGGCATTTCTTTTCACGAAATCTACCCCGGCCCAAATTTTATGCATTTGGACATGCTTTACACTCTCCTTTTATTACGTGAGGGATCACTGTGTACATACCATAGGTTGCTATATCCCTCTGGGACAAATATGTGCAACCATGATGTAGTTTCCAGGTATTCCTGAGATGTTTCCAGGATACTTCAGCCATACCATGGAGGGGGGTTTGTTAGCACTTAGCCCTGGTATGTGCCTTGTAGGTCAGGTCAACTCATAGAGTTGACTTAATTGGTCAACCACATGGTTGACTTGGGGGCCATATAGGCCACCCCTTTGTATTCTCTCCTTATCCATTTTGAGCAGTACTACGTTTTGCTCCAGCTTGTTGTTTGCTTCCCGCACTCCACTCCCGTTCCATTGCTTCCTGCATCCAACAATTGCAACCAGAAATAACATGCAAAAGATGGAAAGTGCTCTATTTTCAGATCCTACATTACACCAACAAGCATGTAGGAAGCTCATCTATTTGATGACATTGATATGGCTTATATTTCCTATGCAATAGGAATCGTGAGTCACTTATGGCAAAGTCATGTGTCTACAACTGGAATGGAGTGAAGCAGATTTTCAAATACCTTAGTGGGACAACCAAACATGGGTTTATTGGACTACATGGTTGAGAGAAGAAGAAGATAATCAAAACAATGTATTTCCATCATTGAGTACATGCTTCTCCTTCTCCTCCTCCTCCTCCTCCGGAGGACAGCGTTTGGGAGGTAGTAGCCAGTATCATTGCGTGAAACATTTGGGTTGCTCGCTGCAGTCTGGTGTTGGGTGAGCATCCGGTTCCACCCTCGGCTACCTTGGTCGCCAACTGGCAAGATATCATCTACACCCTCTGCTCCACCTGGGAGCGTGGGACCCCAGACTCTAGAGCGACTGTCGCGAGGTGTGCTCAATTCTGCAAGGCTTGGCCTGCAGGAGTTTTTTTGCATTTTCACTCCACGAGGGATTCGCTGGTTGTATAGCCCCCCCACCTAGCTGTTTGCCCCAGTACCAGAGATCCCCTAGGCAATGAGCTGGGTTTCTCTGGAACAGGCTGATTTTTCTTTCAGCCTTTTTCCCGTTTTTTCCATACTCAGCACCTTTGGGGCTGCTGTTTTGTATGAAGTGTTTCAAGCATTAATAGAAGGTTCCTTTCTTTGCTCCATTCCAGGCAACTGTATCTCTTAGTGAACGAATAAGTCAAGCTTACTTGGTTGCCTTGGTAGCGATGATGTTCTCCGAACTCCCAGAATGCACCAGGATCATATACCTAGATGAATCCGGGAACATTCCCAAACACATCCTCTAAAAACACAACATAGTGTTTCAATCTCATGATAGTCAGTCATAAGGTTGAAAACCATAAACTCCATCATGCATAGCATCCCCATCGACGTCATCAGCGCCCAACAGTGGGTGAAGACCATAGTATAAAAATATGCTCTCACACATACAAATCCACACACCCACACATACTTAAGCATCCACTTATAAAAAGTCTTCGTACTAAGTTTCTATCAGCACTCCGGAGGTGAAGGGGCAGACTCAGCCACGACGAGCCAGCACTAAAGGAGAAGAAAATGTAGTCCAAAATTTCTTCATTCAAGCTACAACTGCTTGTGAAGTCTAAACGATTTCATTTAAGTCTCTCCCAAATGAGCATCTAAATCTAGCTGATAGGGCAACGCACCATTTAAGATTGAAAGAATTATCGCAATACCAGCAGGCCACAACATAGACGAAAACTTCTCAGGGTAAAATTTGCATGTCCGCTAATATGACAGAAGCATATACCTAGATGAATCTACGAACATTCCCAAACTCATCCTCTAAAAACACAACATAGTGCAGTTTCAATATCATGATAGTCACTCATAAGGTTGATAACCATAAATTCCATCACACATAGCAAAGACTAGCTACTATGACATCCCCAATGACATCATCAGTGCCCACCAGTGGGTGTAGATCATAGTATAAAAATATGCTCTCACACATACAAATCCACACACCCACACATACTTGAGCAACATCCATGTATACAAAGTCTTCCTATTGAGTTTCTGTCGACACTCCGGAGGTGAAGGGCACACTCAGCCATGACGAAGGCTAGCACTACAAGAGAAGGCTAATCAAAAAGTAGTCCAAAATCTCTTCATTCAAGCTAAAAGTGCTTGTGAAGTCACCTTCTGGCCACCAAGTTGCCAAAAGGTGCCACAATCATGATCTTCTTGCCACCAATTGCCATAAAATTGAAACATTTGCCATAGAATAAAAACATGGTAGAAATAGCATGAGACTCCCCCTTCTATTGATCCTCGATGACAATGCACGTCGTATTTACTGAAGTTGAAGAGATAATTGGGCCAACTGGTGTGGCCTCCTCACAAAGCTTCTTGAATGGCAATCAATCCTACTTCTTGAAGTTCTTTGTTATATTAGGCAGGCGTCTCGATGTCCAAGAAACCTTCGTAGCCATTGCTATCCTTGGTCATCCAATTCTTCTTACTAATTGCTGCACATTTTCAAGCTTCTTTCCACTGTTGAAACTATTCTCTGTGGAAATAGTGGAGTCCTGGTAACTTTTATTGAGCACCCGTCCCATTCGGGGTACCATCATTGCCATTGTCTTGATGCCACCTTGCCTCTTGCCACCCACAAGCACCCACGGGTACACCCTAGAGAAAGAAAGATATATTAACGTCCACGGGAGGCCTCGCAGGCCTATGGGACAAAGTACGGAATCAAGTAACTCATACAGACCACTGTGGGCCGGGGCAAAGGGCTCACTAAGGCCCTTGCTGAGTACTAAAATGCTATACTAGTACAAAATAGAAAAAAAAGGAGCAAACGAATGAGAGTGGCATGAAGATATCAAGTGCTCAGAGCTAGAGTCCCAAGTGCATGAACCGGCTCCACGTATCCAGGCTCCATGATGGCTCTTTGATGAGATGCAAAGAGCTCACGTATCTGCATCTGTCGGGGTGTCTCCTGTGGTGGTGGAGGACGTGGTCTCCTCAATCTCTGGATCCAATGGGCTATGTCAAGGGTGATGCTTCGCCTCGGTCGATCTCCCCTAAGGAGAGCTGAAATAGGTCAAACCTCGATCGTGTGTGCTCTGGTCGCCTGTCACGCCGTGTACGATCTCTGTGCCCCTCGTCTGGCAGTGCTATGTCGGCTCCCTCCACTGATCCATATATCTCTCATGTCGGCTAGCTCCTCCTCCTCTATCCCAGAGTGCCCTGGGGCCGAGTCAAATGCATAGAAATCCGTGACCTGTCTCTGCGCTCGATCTACCTCAGTACCCTGTGGTGTGGTAGTCCCATCCTCCTACTCTCTGATATGTCGTAGTAGTATCTCCCTGTGTCGTCATATCTCCATCGGGTAGAGCCCAATACACACTTGGTCCTGGAAGTGGATTAGTCGTGAGAGTGGGCCAAAGCCGTACCCCTCCTGAAAAAGGCAATGGTAGCGTCCTCGGATCTCATAGTAGGTTGGGCAGACACATAGAAAGTGCTCCTCTGTCTCGACCACCCCCATCGTGCACAACCTGCAAGTCCGCGGATGCCAATAGCAGATCACGGACATGGTCCAGTGACACCAAGATTCCTTACGGGACCTCAATCAGGCCCACGTGGAGGTCATACTACTCATGAAAAAGACACGATAGGACTTACTCATGACACTTGGAGTTTCTTCTCGTTCATGTTGTTCCCCACGTCCATATATGGTCACTTTCTGGATGTGATCGCCTTTCAGAGCGAGGCTTGCCTAAACCCAATCTCAGATATGTTGAACATTGGGAGTAAGGCCCACTAGGCGCCCAATGGCTACTCTATCATTGAGCTCATGTAGTACACTCTCAACCTGATTCTTGCCCTCTCGTGATAATAAGAGGTGGGAGTCAAGGATGCTACCATTTGAGCTCCTCTAGCCAGACCCGCAACAGTCACCTTACATATCATGGTAGTACTAAGGCACAAGTTGCTCCACAAACAGAGGAAGGGGAAGGGGGGAGAAGAGGGGGAAGGAGGGGAGAGGACAGAAGGGAGGGAAGAGAAAGGACTCGAAAGAAGGAGGGGAAAAGATGAAGGGAAGGAGAGAAAGGAAGAAGGAAGGAAAAGATGGAGGGACGGAGAGAAAGGAAGACAAGCTCATTTCATCACTCTTCCACAGTACAAGCACCACAACAGGCAACAAGGGCCACTGTTCCACCGTACGGGCGGCACAACAGCCAACCAAGGGGGTGGCCCAGTGCATAGCCCAAGGGAATGAATGATTTAGAAGAAAGGATCAATTATTCGGAAGTTCCCCACCAAGGGGAGGGCATCATGCATGAAACCAGAGGCGCTACAACACAGCCTGTCAAGGAGTCGACAGGCGCTGCAACACAACAAGTCATTTGCTGTTTGTGGGCACTGCAACGCAGCCCGTCAAGGGGGCTTCGGGTGCCCAAACCAGGGCAGTCTGAGTCCTGTGGGAAGGAGCTCTTCCAGAGGTCCCAAAGATGTTTGGGCCCTGGGGACTGGGAGCACTGGCAAAGCAAGAGGCCTACGCAGGGTAAAAAGCGGGAGAGGGGAGAGGCTGGCGAGCTAAGCACAAAGCTCACAGTCAACAGGGAGGAGAAGGAGAGAGGAGGACGGAATGAGACTGGACGGGGAAACAGGTGGAGAAAACAGACAGAAAGTGGGGGAGCTGGGAGCAGCACATCGAGCAGGAGATCATTTGCATACTCTGTCATAGCGCTTCTCATTTTGAACACAAAGATTAGCTTCATTGTATTTTGGTTGTAATTTCTAACCACAACCTCGTAAGTAAAACCACCACTTGAAAGTATTGCACATGGCTGCGATTCAAGCCATATATTTTATGCATATTTGGCCAAGATTGTAATTTGCTATGCTGACATAAAAACAAACATCTGAAACATGTCCTATGTACTCATTGCCAACATCAACATCCTCCACATTCCTCCCTCTTTTCCATGTTGGAGCATTTTCACTACTATAGAGTCACTGTCATTAAAGCATAAATGATTTGTCCCACTGTTTTACAGTGGTTGAAATCTCAAATACAACGCACGCTTAACAAAATCCATGAAGAATTCTAATTTAAAAGCATTTTGTTCCTGTTTGATTGAAGACTTAGAGCTGTAGCATGAGTATTCACCTTCCTTGCAACGATCCTAATGGTACGTTGAGAAACTTTTGCAAAAACGGCATTGCGGAGTTCTGACAAGTCAATAAATAGGAGTTAGCAGCTAGATGCAGACATTTTACATCCACTTCAAAAAAGAATAAAGCTGATACCTTTCCCTCCAGTCAATTGAACAGTCTCATTGCTTAAAGGCCATATGGTGTAAATTATTACCATTACAAGCAGCTGCACCAGCACGAGCAATGCCATATCCCACAAGGAGAGCCGGTGGAGTCCCAAATGCCACCATTAACAGTGGGTTGGATGTTGCTGCAGCTGCTGTTGCACCAGCAGCACCCACAGACGCTGACAAACCATCCACTGCATACTTGAACAAGAATGGGACTTGCACATTCAACACCTAGGACACAAAAAATCGCATATCTTATGACAAAGTAATTACATCAATCAGGGAGAAACCACAAAAGTACCTGACACCACAACTGCCACAGCTACCCAAGACCAGATAAGCCTCCCAGTAAAGATGCAATAAAAACGTTAAAATTACTTCAGTCGTGCACCAAAGGGAACCATAAATTGAAGGAAAAAGAGTTCAAGAAGATTGAATTCTACATCTCCTTAAGACATCCATGTACTTGTGACCCTGATAAACGACTTCATTGCCATAACCATGACACTATCTTTCTCCAAAACCACAATGCATATCTTCTAAATAGTATGATATACCTCCACTCCAATGTGTCTTGGGGCTGACTTGAATGTATAGAAGTCTCGTACACTGACATATCGCTGTGTCCGGCCTGATGTCCCCTATGTCACTGTCACCTCCTGTTGTCTGATCTGTCTTAGAAGGTCTCTCTATGTCGCCGCATCTCAATCATGTAGAGACCAATGCAAACCTGATCATGAAAGTGGATCAGTCGAGAATCTGGCCCAAAACTGTGCGCCTCTTGAAAAAGGCAACAGTATCGTCAACGGATCTCGTAGTAGACTGAGCATATACATAAAAAGCTCCTCTGTCTCCACTTCCTCCACTGAGCATAGCTTGCAGATCCTGCTCTCTAGGTGTGCTTGTGGCTGTCCCAATTGTGCGCTCGCGAGAAAGAAAGAAAGAAAGAAGTTTATTAAAGTCTTCGGAAGACTGATGGGTCTGTGAGACTGTGAAAATCTGATACAACCCAGTTGCAAGGGTGGAGCTACTAATCAAGCATCCACACCCATAGAAAAACAAAAAACTATATCCTACATAGTCATATCAAAATAGTAGTCATCTACATATTCGTCCTCATCAGAGCGACTGTCATCATAATACAAAGTGAAGTAAGCTCCAAGGCCACTGTGGTCCCCCCCCATCATCAAGAGTGAGGGAGTGATAACATGAAATCAGAAATAGAGTGTTGCCGGGTCCCTGTGGATGCAATCATACACAGTCTCCTGGTCACAGCTCTACGTCTAACAAGGGCGACAGTCACCCCAGTCGGTTGAGCTCCCACTCTAAACATGGACGGAATATACCCGAGTGTAATATATGCATCAACCCTCTGCCTGAGCTGCCGTGTCACTGGCTCTAGGTCCCGATCATGCCTAGGGCCTGTAGGAGGGAAATCCATGTCATCCGACTGGAAGAACTCGGTGATCCTGCTCTGAGAGGAGTCTATAGTGGTACCCTCCTGTCTCTGAGCTCGGAGTAGGTGCTCACGATGCCTAACTACCTCATGAATGAACGTGACCAAACATCTCTGATCAAGGAAAGAGAGAAATCGAGATAACAACCCAAAGCTCTCTAAATTAACAATAAAATCGTCCTCTAATCTCATAGTAAACCGGCCATCTGAAGATGAAATGCTCCTCTGGCTCAACCTCATGTAGGCCATACAAAGTGCATAAGCGTTAGATCCTCTGCCCAACCACTCTCAATACGGAGTCTATGTGAAGAGACCCGGAACTGCCTAATGGCGATCCTCAATGACTATGGTAAATGAATCCATGTATATCCTCGTGGATCAATAAATCCCTCATCCCAGATATATAGGCAGTGATCCCTGTAGAAGTTGAACTTCACAAGGAGCTCAGTTGGTTCCAACCAGGTTCGGAATGTGTGTAGCTGAAGGAGATCCTCACGTATGACCTTGTTGACCTCATGGTATCTGAGTGGGGAAAACGGTGCATCAAGGCTGTACTGAAAGGGAGGAAGTCTATCCATATGTAACCCTAGTCGCTTAAACCATTTCACTGTGTGTGCAAACCAACATCTCTGGTCACCTACCTCTAATAGCGTCATGGAAGAGGACAATGCCAACCACGGTAATCTGTTGCGTCCAGTGGTGTGATCTACATATGCCTTGACTCGATTTAGGTAGGTATTGAGCTGAAATGCTGCATCAAGCTGTAGCGGTGGAGACCCAAACTCAGCCTGAATGATCTAGGAGGCCTCACGAGCCTATGGGACAAAGTGCACGAAAAGAAAACGCATACAAGCCTCAATGGGCTGGAGCAAAGGGCGCGGTAGGGGCCTTGCTGAGTACTAATCTATACTGATCTGACGAGCTCAAGAAACGATTACAGACTAAAGCAAACTGAGAGGGACTCAAAGCGGAAGCCCAGCACCATGGTGGCTCTCCGTGAGCTATGAAGAGAGAGAGAAAGAAAGAAAGAAAGAAATTTTATTAAAGGTCCACGGAAGGCCATACATGGCCTATGGGACACAAAATCATCCGAAAGGAAAATACATCATCAACGATGCGCCAACTAGGTGGCCTCATCGTGCTAAGATGCCAAAAATGGCTACAAAAATCCTAGATGCAAAATGAAATGAAATAGAGTACCAAAAATGCCTAGATACAAAATGTAAAATATGAAATATGAGGAACATCGTCTTCCCTAAGGGGTCTGTGATCCAAAGAAATGATGGAAGTCATGGCCATCGACCATGCCTCCTGCCATGAGTGTGAAGATCTGGGCAAGTGTCAAATGGGCTGCTGGCGGTGCCAAGTCTCCATGGACGAATCTCCTCCGAAAATCTGCCATCATCCTCCGTCGTCTAGAAATAAAGCGACGGGTACGGCCTCTGTGTAAGATCATCTTGCGGTGCTGCCGGATCATGTCATATGTACATCCTCGGGGTGGAACCATCGGTGCTCTCTGGCAAGATGGGCTATCTCTGTGCTCATGGTCCTGCGCCTCGTCCTGCTCCTCATGAATAACCAGGTCTCTGGCAGGGATGCCACGGTGCTCTCTGAGGAATCTCTCTCTGTATCTGGTGATCTCCCTGATGAACAACGCTAAGCAATACTGATCCTCATACTCCATAATCCGAGAGAGAGGTCCAAATCCATGCCCAAATAAACAGTGAAATCTGCCACGGATCTCATAATATAAAGGGCATCTGCAAACAAAGTGCTCCTCAGTCTCCACCTCCCCCATAGTGCAACAAGGGCATATCCTAGTCTCTCGCTTGGGTCTATGTCCGGTAGCTGTACGACGCATCCTGCCGGCCTTAACGTCTAATCTGTGGGAAGATACCCTAAGCTGGCCAAAGGCAATCCTGAGTGAGTGCGACATATGAACGCCGATATATCCTGGGGATATGATGAAGCCATCCTCTAAAATCCTGAGAAAATGGTCACGATATGTGGCCATCTTCGTAGGAAGCTCCGTGGGATGAACCCAAGTGCGAAACGTGTGTAGCTGCAACAAATCTGCCCTGATAACCTGGCTGAGCTCATGTCGAGTGAGAGGGAGGCGAGGGGCATCTATGCTGTATCGAAATGGTGGCAGCCTATCCATATCCAAGCCCAGCGAGGTGAGCCATGTGTAGAGTGTGTGGTACCAACAAAAAGTATGACCTCTCTCCGCTAACATCTACGAGGATGTCAGTGCTAGCCACAGTAATCGTGCTCTGCCTGCTGTTGAGTCTCCGAGCGCCCTGATCCTATGCAAGTATGTAACTGACTGAAATGCTGCATCTAGCGCTAGGGGTGTAGCTCCGAACTCTGCGAACGTAATCTGATGCGGTACCGTGGGCTTCAATCTGGAGAACATGATGATCTGTAACCTCTCTACTCGTCTCCAATCTGCAACACTGAGATCTCCTGCCCAAAAGGGGCTAGCATACATGACTGCAGGTCTCACCAGCGTATCGAAAAGTAAGGACTTCGTGTCGGGATGCTAAAAATGTGACTGTGCACACTGCCTCTCGAGAAGAGCTAAGGCGGCATACCCTCTACTGATCCTATCTCGTGCTGCATGCGTCATGGTGAAGACTGGACCTCTAAATGTGGCACCCAAATATGTATACTCCCTGACTAGCTCCACCTCCTGCCCATCAAATGTGAAAGAGAACTCGCCTCTCCTATAAACCTGGTATGACGTGTTGAAGACCATGACTTTGGTCTTCCCAAGGTTTACAGACAACCCTCTGTCCTGACAAAAGCTGTGGAGTGCATGGAGATGTGCCTGTAAACCCTGCTGGGAGGAAGAAATAAGAACCACGTCATCTGCATAGAGGAGAATCGGTATCGTGGATCCTGCCAGTAAAGAACCTGTACCACCCATCGTCTGTATGTACATCTCTAACTCATCGATATAGAGACCAAAGAGTGTCGGAGACAAAGGACACCCCTGCTTCACCCCTATCGTACTGCGTACTTCCGCCGACAGCCCCGCCCGTGTCCTGACTCTACCTGTGACTCTCTCATACAAGGCCATGATCGCCCATTGAATCTCCCCATTGAATCCCAAGTCACGAAGTCGTTGGAAGAGTCTGAAACGCGGCACAGTGTCAAATGCCTTTCTGAAGTCCACGAAGCAACAATAGAGCCGTTGCTTACGTGACTTCGCCTCCTCAATCAAAGCCCTGAGTATGAAGATATGATCTAGAGTCGAGTGCTCTGCACGAAATCCTGCCTGCCCTCTAGCTCTCATGCCTGTCGCCTCGGCATGGTCATTTATATGTCCTTCTAGAATGGTCGCATAAATCTTGGCCATGACATGGCCAATCATAATGGTCCTGTAGTTCGACGCCTCCAAAGGATCCCCCGACTTGTGTATGGGTACTATAGTATTTTCTAGCCAACTAGGTGGAAGACCTGTACAAATGGACTCGTTAAAAAGACGGGAGAGGACTGTAGCTAAGGCATCAATCCCATGGATTACATACTCCGCTTGCAATCCATCATGGTCCTTAGCTCTCCCAGTCTTCAAACGATGAGCTGCTGCTCGGACACTATTGGATGAGAATAAGGCAGAGGAGGTGGGTCTAGGCACATGGGATAAGTCGATCTGTGGCTGGTCTGGAATATCATATAAAGTGGAAGTATAGGCAAGCCAAACCTGCGGGTCTGTAAGAGGAGTTTGAGATTTCAAGCGAAGGAATTTCTTCCAGAATTCCTTGGAATCACAGCTGAAAAGTAAACTTCTCAGCTCCTCCTCATTCCGGGCTAGAAATTGGCACTTTTTGCGTCGCACCAAACGCTTGTAACTCTTCTTGGTCTCAATGAGGAGGGGAGACTTATCCTGTGTCTCAAGGCGAAGCTTCCTGCGGAGTTCTTTACACTCCTCATCATACCATCCATTACAAGGCACAAGACCGACTGGTGGAGGACTGGATGTGTGGCAAGTGACGGGGAAGGACTTGTGGGCTGCCGAGATGATGGAGGTATGTACAAGGTCCCACCGATCCTGTGTGGAGGAAGGGTAGGGCATCGAGAAGGTGCGGACGGAGAAGACCACTCAGGTGCTGGCTATAAATATCATCAAACTGGTGGTCAAAATGAACCTCATAGTATGGCTGACGCTCATGATGTCTAGAAGGGGGGGCATGAGGAATCTGGGTAAGAATAAAGTGCAGACGTGCATGATCAGCTGAAGGCATAAAAGGGTCGACTGTGAGGTTATGTACAAAAGGGATTAAAGTCGGGGGACCCAAGACGTAATCAATGACGCTCGTACCACCACCCGCGAAGGGAAAACATGTGGCTGTGGATGAATGCGGCCACTGTCGAAGTCCATTATAAATGACCATGCCGTGCGATGAGAGAAGCTCCAATAGGCGATGTCCCTGATCTGTCACCTCTACCCCTCTATCTGAAGATAAACGTGGAAAACTCTTATCTGGGGCAGCTGGAACTAAGACTGGATCCTCAGCAAAGTCCAAAATCTCTGCCTGTCTGTCTGATGTCCTCGCGTTGAAGTCTCCTAAAAGGATGACCTCTCCGCGGCGTGAGTACTCCAATACATCGGCTGACAAATCCTCAAAAGGTGACTGTCCTGGTCCATCTGAGGCATAACGAGACTGTCTCGGGGGAAAGTAGCATACTGCAATAAACAAGTCTCTCAGGGGGGGTCTCCTGATCCGTACCCAAAGATATCTGGCCCGATGGTCTCTCCTCATGACTGTGAGTATCGATCTGAGATGCTCTCTATAAAGAACTGCCACACCGCCAGATCCTCTGACTCCTCCTGATCGTCTAGTCTGCTGTCGAAAGACAGACTCCCAGGCATACCCTGTCACCTGCGGCAAGCCTCTCTCTGGGCTCTCATGGGTCTCTGTAAAGAAGACGATGTCCTGATCAAAAAAGGCCTCTCGTAAGTTGCCAGGCTGAGCTGTGAGGGAACCATTACAGTTCCAAACTGCGAAACTCAAGCTATCTGGCAGACTACGTGTCCCATAGGCCTCGTGTCGTCAACTGTGGGCTCCAGCCGGTCTAGATCGCATAGCTCCTATCAAAAGTCTGCCCTCTCTGATCACGGCCCACTTGCCCTCACGACGGGCTACATCCCTCTGTGCAATGAGACGTCTATGCTCCTCCCACTGAAGAGCTGTAAGGTCCTCATCCATGTGAATCTGTGGATGGTCCCTCAATCTGGATCTCCTTCGTAATACTGCGAGACGGGCCTCAGCATCTCTGAATCTGATGATAAGTGGCTGGTGCCGTGCTGGATCCCGGCCCACTCGATATGCAGCTACTATGCCATGATCCTGAACTCCGAGTGTCCCATATATGAAATCTGTCGCCTGATCCATGGCTGATCTCGTATCTGATCGCTCAACTCCGCGGATGCGGATGTTGAGGGCCTTCTGAGCTCGCCGCTGACTCTCGGCAATAGTCTCAGAGACTGTGGTCTGCTGGGCCTGTGGGGCTCTACGCACAACGTCCACCCACTCTGAGGTCTTTTGTACCTCTGTCTGCAGTGTGGCCAACCTCTCCTCAACTGCTGCACTAGCTGGAGGAGCTACATGCAGCTGCTGGAGGCGATCATCGCATGCCACAACATGCTCCTGAATGCGTGCCTCCAGCTGCACTATGCGCTCAGCATGTGTCCGTAACTGGATGTCCCGATCAATATCTCTGGTATGAAGCTGGCGAATATGGGAGTCCTGATCAAATCTATGACTCTCAACTGTCGATAGCTGATCAGTCAGTGTGTGTATCTGTGCTGTGAGAGACTGAATCGCAGCGCCCTGAAGTCTGCAAGTCTCCATGCACTGCATAACTAAATCTCTCAATCGCAGATTATCTGCCAGGACTGCTTCCACTGTGGAGGGTGAAGGGGAGAGGGGGTACAAGGATGAGGGGGTAAGAGGGTAAGAAGGTGAGTAAAGGAGGGGTGCAGAAAATGGAGGTCCTGAAGAGAGAGATCCGGTAGAAGGAAGTAGGGAGTCAGGGACCGAAGAAGAGCCTACACTAGGGGAGGAAGGGGCTGAAAGGGAGGGTCGGTGGGGAGAGGTGGGAAGAAGCTGGGTAGGGACTAGGGGAGGGGAAGAAGAGGAGGGAGGAGGCTGGGTAGGGAATAGGGAAGGGGAGGAAGAGGAAGGAAGAGGATGGGTAGGGACTAGGGGAGGGGAGGAAGAGGAAGGAAGAGAGAGAGAGAGAGAGAGAGAGAGAGAGAGAAAGTCATATTAACGTCTGCAAGAGACCTCACGGGTCTATGGGACAAAGTACAAAATGTCAAAAAGACTTACAACATCTGGATAAGCCAAAGGGTCGAGGAGTGCACATGGCATCTCAGCTCGATTATTATATCACACCGATACATACTAGGACTATAAAACTAATAGAAGTGGCCTTCATAACATCAGTTTAAGACTGAGACTCTTTAGGTTTAGATTTGAAATCTATAATTAGTGTTATTCCATCTCGATACACAGCCCATTTTCCAGCTTTACGTGCATCCTTCATTTTGGTGAGCTCGTAAGGTGAGTTCTTCAGAGACCCAAATCCTTGTGCCCTTCAACTTGTTTGTCTGTCAAAGAACCTTAATTCTTCCCGCTCTCTCCTTGAAAAACACTTGTACTTGCATTCATGTTTGGGAGACACAGCTGATATCATTATGATCCCACTCTACTTGTGGTATTTCCTTCTTGAGACATGCAATCCTCTCCTCGTCTGCTGTGTAATCCTCTAAGGGCCAAGGCAATCCTTGGGAAGCCCTCCAATGCATAGTATCTTCTTATTGCGTGCTATAGCCATTCTCCAAGCCCTTCACTGAAGCTAACCCCCCAGGCTGAGCCAAGGGCTCAGCTCAGCCGGGGGTAACAGGTTGTACGGAGGCGGCGGCTATGTACGGAGGTGACGACTGCTGTACGGACGACGGCGACGAGCAGTGTACGGCGACCTACTGTACGGTGCTGCTGTACGGCGACCTGTTGTACGACCTCAGAGAGAGAGAGAGAGAGAGAGAGAGAGGCGAAGAGGCTGAGCGGGGAAAGAGAGAGAGAGCAAAAAACCCTGGATACAATAGAAAAAACTAAAGAGTGTAGAGGCTGAGCGGAGAGAGAGAGAGAGAGAGAGAGCGAGAGAAGAAAGAAAGAAAGAAAGATATGCTAACGTCCAGAGGCCTCGCGGGCCTATGGGACAAAGTGCAGAGTACACCAAAAGGAAAAAACTCATACAAGCCACAAAGGGCTGGAGCAAAGGGCGCGCTACGGCCCTTGCTGAGTACTATGCTGAAATAAAGAGAGCTCACTAGCTCAAGCAAAATCAAGTATGAAACATATCATATCATACCATATCATGTGCTATCTCCTATCTGGAGCAAGCTGAGAGCTGGAGCTGGAACTCAGAATCCCAAACCCGGCACTCTGTTGGCTCGTCTATGAGCGGTGAAAATGTCTCGTCTGGCTCTCTCATGTTGTGGTGGCGGAGGGGAGCATGGTCTCCTCGATCTCTGAACCCACTGAGCTATGTTCAGAGTGACCCCTCGTCTCGAACGGTCCCCTCTAAGGAACGCTATGATAGGACAAACCTCAATCGAGTGTGCTCTGGTCGCTCTCCGTGTCTCGGATGGCCTCTGCAATCCTCTCTCAGTAATCTAGACTGCCCGCATATCAGCTAGCTCCTCCTCCACTCCACTGTGTCCTGGAGCTGACTCAAATGCATAGAAATATGTGACATGTCATTGTGTCTGGTCAACCTCGGTATCCTGTGCTCTGGTCGCCTTCTTTTGCTCTCTAATCTATCGTAGCAGGGTCTCCCTGTGTCGGCGCATCTCAAGCACATATAGATCCCAATGAAGACATGGTTATGGAAGTGGATCAATCGTGATAGTGGACCGAAGCCACTCCCATCCTGATAGAGACAGTGGTATCGCCCCCTGATCTCGTAGTAGTCTGGGCAGGCGTAGAGAAAGCGTTCCTCTTTCTCAACCACTCCCAGTGTGCACAGCATGCAGGTCCGCTGCTCTCTGGGTATACGTGTTGCTCTCCCTGTCTCAATCCTCAGCTGATATGATGAAACCCGCATCTGCCCAATGGCGATCCTCAGTGCATGTGAGACTCTTCTGTCCTCGAGATACAGGAATCTGATGATGAATCCCTCCCCCAAGACGTTCAGCAAATGGTCACGGTAGAGCTAGGTCTTTGTGGGGAGCTCCTGAACCCCCAGACATGTGGAGCTAGAGAAGATCTAACCATATGATACAATTAATCTCATCTCGCAGGATTGACTCAGGGGGTGCATCCATACTATATTGAAAGGGAGGGAGCCTGTCCATCTAAATCCCATGTCTGGCGTGGATATACGTGCATACCATGTGTCCGCCCCACTCTCTTAGCTAGTCGTCTTGATGACTCCAGAGCCAGCCTCAGTAGTCTCCAATGAGCCAAGTCCGAGACTCTATGAATGAATGTCACTGTCTAAAAGATGGCATCGATCTGTAGTGGCGTCATGGCAAACTCTGCCTGTACTATCTCATGCGGGACCGAGAGGTTGCTCCGAATCATCCTAGATCCCATGGTCACCTGTAGCCGCTCAAATCTCCTCCACACTCCTATCCGTAGATCCCATCCCCAGAAGGGGGCTGCATACATGGCAATCGGTCGCACTAGCGTATCGAAAGTCAGCACTTCGTCGATGGATCCTGAAAGTCTGTCTGGAAGCACTGTCTCTCCAATCGGGCTAGAGCACCCCGTCCCCGTGTGAGTCATGTATGGGTTGCATGTGTCATAGTGAAAGGGGACTTGTGAAGACTGCTCCCAAATATGTGTAGGAATCCACTATCTCCACTAGCTCGTCTCGATAAGTGAAGCTAAGTCAACGAATCACTGCATGTGAGGTGTTGAAGATCATAACCTTGGTCTTCCCATGGTTGACTGTCACGTCTCTCTCTCTACAGAACACCTCTAGGGCCTCCAAATGTCTCTACAGCCCCTCCATTGAGGATGAGATAAGGACTATGTCATCAGCGTATAGCAATATCTGTATCATGAGCAGCTAGTAGTGATCCTTCGCCTCCTAGGCGGTCTATGAAGGAGGTAATCCCATCAATGTACAGCCCAAAGAGAGTCGGTGAGAGGGGGAGGCCCTGCTTCACTCCGATCGTACTCTCGACCCAATCCGATAGGCCACCTGGTGACTAACTCATATAGGCTCATCACCCCCAATACAAGTGTCTCTGGAATCTGCAACTCCTGTAATCTCCTGATCATGCGGGATTGTGGAACACTGTCAAAAGCCTTCCGAAAGTCTACAAAGCATGTGTAGACTTTTTGGTGTCTAGACCTCACCTCCTGAATGATAGCCCTCATAGTGAAGATGTGATCTAGGGTAGAGTGATGTCTCCGGAATCTTGCCTGTCCTAGTGCCCGTTGCCTCCAAGCCTTTGTATGACTGCTGAATTCCCTCTCTAAAACTGCAGAGAGAGAAAGAAAGAAAGAAAGAAAGTGTATTATTGTCCACTAAAGGCCAAAATGGGCCCATGGGACATCAAGAACTCTGCGTACAAGATAGCACAAAATCAACGTGCCACAAAGAAGAGGCATCGTCGAATATCATCTAAGTGCTACGCAATACAATGCAAGTGAAAGTACATACTGTCAAATCCGAGCCTAAATAGAAAGTAAGCTAGATGCAAGGAAACCGCCCCTGGGTGCAAAATGGGGGGATGAGTACAATATGTCAATGCAAAGATACAAGTCCATGTATCACGGAGTCTGAGAACCAAAATAATACTGGAAATCCTGTCCATCGACTCTGCCTCCTGCTATGAGAGTACAAATCTGAGCAAAAGTGAGGTGAGCGGCTGGTGGGGCGAGATCTCCATGAGTAAGTCTCCTCCGAAAAGCTGCCATCATCCTGGATCGTCTGGAGATGAAGCGGCGAGTACGTCCCCTATGTAACAAGATCCTGTGGCGTCTACAAACCATCTCATATGTACATCCACAGGGTGGAGACATGTGTCCTGTGTGAGCTCTGACCTCCTCGTGCTCCTCCTGATACCTGTCATCTGGTATAGCGTGTGTCTGAGCTCTATCGGGCTGGGCTCTATCACGCTCCGGTCTGTGCTGATGGTCTCTGAGGTAGTGTCGTCGAAGCATAGTGGCCTCCCTGACATAAAGAGCTAGGCAATGCTGATCCTCATAATCCATCACTCGTGAGAGAGGTCCAAAGCCATCCGTGAAGAGATAGTGGAATCTCCCTCTGATCTCATAATATAGCGGGCATCTGCAAATGAAGTGCTCCTCTGACTCCACCTCTCCCATGGTGCAACAAGGGCAGATCTTGGTCTCTCGGCCTGGACGCCGTCCATCCTCCATGCGTCGCATCCTACCAGCCTCTATCTCGAGCTGATGCGAAGAGACTCTAAGCTGGCCAAGGGAGAGAGAGAGAGAGAGAGAGAGAGAGAGAGAGAGAGAGATTTTATTAAAGTCTTCAGAAATTTTATTAAAGTCTTCAAAGAGAGAGAGAGAGAGAGAGAGAGAGAGAGAGAGAAATTTTATTAAAGTCTTCAGAAGACCGATGGGTCTATGAGTCTGTGAAAAACCTGGTACAAATGAGCTGTGAGGGTGGAGCTACTAAACGAGCATCCACACCAATGCAAAAATGCAAAAAATGCAAAATAGTAAGTACTAAGTACAACATAGTCATGTCAGTGGTCGACTACATATCAATCTTAGCAGCAGCAGCATCATCATCATCATCAACAACATCATCATAAGGACATCAAGGTGGGCGAGGTGGCATGAACGCGGCAATAGGGTGTTGTCACCCGCTCACAGGTGTTGCCCTATGAGGTCTCCTGGTCATAACTCTGCATCTAACGAGCTACAGTAACCCCTGTCAGCCGGGATCCAACTCTGAACAGGGAGGGTATATCCCCAAGTGAAATCTGTGCATCAACCCTCTGTCTGAGCTGTCGAATCGCTGGCTCTAGGTCACGATCATGTCGAGGTCTCGCCCTGTGGGGGTCCCTGTGGTTTGGCAGAAAGAACTCCATGATGGAGCTCTATGAGGGGTTTGTCAAGGGAGAGATATGCTCCTGCCTCCGTGATCAAAGTAGCCTATGGGCGTTCAAGGTGTTGAGAGAGACTTGACACTCAACCTTGGGAAGACCAAGGTCATGATCTTCAACACCTCACGCACTATGCTACCTCGGCATAGCTTCACGCGAGCCAGTGGAGACCATAAAAATACTTGGGGACAGTTTTCTCAAGTATTCAGGATGATTCATGCAGCCAGGGCACCGCTCACACGTGGACAGGGAGCTCTAGCCCAACTTGAGAGACAGTGCTTTCAGGCACATTTTCAAGACCCGCTCGACGAAGGGCTGGCTTTTTGACACACTAGTGAGACCGACTATCATGTATGCAGCACCTTTTAGGATGAGTGACCTTCCAACAACGGCGTGGAGGAGATTTGAGCAGCTACAGGTGACTATGGTTCTAGGATCATTCGGAGTAAGCCCTCAACCCCCCATCAGAGAGTGCAAACAGAGTTCGCCATGACACCTCTTCAAATTGATGCCCTTTTCCAGACAGTGACTTTCCTCCACAGAGTATGGGCCTTACCTCACTAGAGATTACCGAGACTAGCATTAGAGACATCCATACGGTTAGTAGAGAGTGGGACCGACGCAGTGGTATGCACGTGTATCCACATGGTTTGCCGGTCATGGTATCCAAATGGACCGGCTTCCCCCCTTCCAGTACAACATGGATGCACCACCCGAGCCGATCCCTCAAGATGAGTTTAACAGTATTTACGGTTAGACCTCCTCCAGTTACATACATCACAAGCTTGGGGGGGGGGACCACACGCTCCCTACCAAGGTCTAGTTCTATCTTGACCTCTTCTTAAGATTATCAAAGGATGAACTCATCATCAGACCCTAGTACCTTGAGGACAAAGGAGTCTCACATGCACTGAGGATTGCCATTGGACAAATGTGGATCTCGTCACATCAGCTGGGGATTGAGGCCAGTAGAGTTGCAAGTATACCTAGAGAGCAGCAGATCTACAGGCTATGCACACTGGGGGAGATTGAGACTAGCCTCTTTCAGGATGGACACAGTTTTGGTCCACTCTCTTCAATTCTGATGTATCTGCATAGTAGAAATATTTTCATTAGGATTAGTATTGGGAATCTTTTAGGCGTTCCAATTGGATTTTGGTATTCACTGTAAGCTTGGTGGTCCCTCAGATGTACTTTCACTTGCATTGTATTGCGTAGCACTTAGATGATATTCGACGATGCCTCTTCTTTGTGGCACGTTGATTTTGTGCTATCTTGTATGCAGAGTTCTTGATGTCCCATGGGCCCATTTTGGCCTTTAGTGGACAATAATACACTTTCTTTCTTTCTTTCTTTCTCTCTCCGTCACCCCGAGAGACAGCTCGACAGACACAGAGACAAGAGCTCTTCATATCCCATCAGAGAGCCACCATGGTGCTGGATACATGGAGCCTATGCATGTACTTGAAGCATTAGCTCTGAGCACCTGATGCTATTTTGCTATTTTGTTCACTAGCTTAGCACTTTAGCATTCAGCAAGGGCCTTAGTGAGCCCTTTGCTTCAGCCCATGCTGCATCAGTCTGTACTTGATGGAGATGAGACGTCACAGAGAAACCCTCCTTCATCAAATCATAGAGGGAGAGAGGGCGATTCAGCAGGGGGCTGTGGATCGAGTTCGACGACACGTCACATATTTCTGCACAATCGAGTCTGGCCTTGGACATGTCAAGATAGAGGATGAGGAGATTGACGACATGAGGGTAGTATGGACCAGTGAGACGAGATGACGACGGGGGGAGACAGCCAGAGACACTGGGCCACCCATGATGCAACGACAGACTAGAGCGCGCGCGAAGGAGGTTCAGCCTCTTACTGTTCTAGTAGGAGGAGATTGGCCGACCAGAGGTGGTACTATTTATATGGCCCACTAGATACAGAGAGCTCGGAGACAATGGCACCTGGATATGTCTTCTGAGTCCTTAACAAAGATTGATTGAGTACAGCTATTGGTCATTACTTCTAGATTTGGAGTTTACATGTTTTGTATCTCTTATTTTAGTGTTGTACCAACAAAGGGTCCGAGTGTGCCCTTTGCCTCAGCCCTTTGTGGCTTGTATGAGTATGTGTCACATTTGATTATGTACTTTGTCTCATAGGCCCGCGAGGCCTCTCGGAGATGTTAATACACCTCTCTCTCTCTCTCTCTCTCTCTCTCTCTCTCTCTCTCTCTCTCTCTCGGATCTCCCTCGGTCAGTTTAGGGTCTCGTCACACCGATTACGGATCGAGAGCGAACGCGCAGAGGGTATCCCACGAGAGGGCCGCCTTTGCCCACTTTGCGACTTGCTGGAGATCGAGTCGGAGGAGCACTTTGCTTTCAGATGTCCTATCTATTATGCCATTCGAGGCCGGTACCACTACCTCTTCCGCGACGGAGTCGGCCCCCTCCCACACATGCTGCAGTTCCCGGATCAGCAATGCCTAGCCGCTTTCTTACATGAGATGACTCGCCACCGAGATACCTCTCTCCGAGCACGACGACACGAGCAGCACACACAGTGTGAGGACACCCAGCGGCCCATCACTGATTTCTTCCAGTCACAGGATACCTCTCCTCAGTCTAGCCGACGACGCGGACGTGAGCGAGAGCCAGAGCCACGACAGCTGCGCCAGCGGACAGACTCACACATCCGGGTCCATGACATCTCGTCTCTGCTCTCTGCCCGCCCCACCGGGGTTACTGTTGCCCCCGACGACCGAGCTCGACTAGGCCGCGTGACGTCAGAGGCTAATCATCTATCGCAGGGTTTTTTCCGGCCTCCCATTTGACGAACACTCTATGATTGGTCTCTGACGATCACCACCTGCACATATATACTGTATCTCCCCCCTCTGCCCCATTTTTGGTGCCCCCCCCTTCCTTTTTGTATCATCTGGAGGTAGACACATATTTTTTGTATCAGGACTAGACACACCGTCCTTCATAACCTCTTTTTTGTAGAAACGGTTGGCTGGCCCGTTTTGAGACCGCCACCGTTATGCTCATTGTATCAGTTATCTTTAGTCTCATAGACCTTCGTCTCCCGAAGACTTTAATAAACTTTCTTTCTTTCTTTCTTTCTCTCTCTCTCTCTCTCTCTCTCTCATTCATGGATCCCATGGACGCTAGGAACTACCATACCCTCATGATTGGCCACACTTGGGCCAAGATTTATGGTTCAGCACTAGAGAGAGATCAATGGCCACACAGAGGCCCATCGACAAAGGGCTTTAGGTCAGGGAGGTTTTCGGAGACAGCACTCCGCCCTAGACCACATCTTCAACCTGAGGGCTATCATTGAGGAGGCAAGGTGGAGACGCCAGAAAGTCTATGCTTGCTTTATAGACTTTCGGAAGGCCTTCGACACTGTCTCATGATTCCGCATAGACAGGAGGCTACAAGAGATGCAAATTCCAGAGATCTTGATTTGGGGGGGGATGAGCCTGTACGAGTCTGTCAGAAGGAGAGTTCGTGCCCCATGAGGCCTATCGGATTGGGTTGAGAGCACGATCGGGGTGAAGCAGGGATTGCCCCCTTTCACCAACTCTTTTCAGGTTCTACATTCATGAGATCACATCCTTTATATAGGAGGCAAGGGATCACTACTTGCTCTGATTTGATGACACAGATACTACTATATGCGGATGACATAGTCCTCATATCATATTCAGCAGAGGGACTACAGAGACATCTAGAGGTCCTAGAGGTGTTCTGCAGAGAGACAGACTTGACAGTTAACCTTGGGAAGACCAAGGTTATGATCTTCAACACCTCACGAGTAGTACTTCATCAACAGAGCTTCACTTACCGAGGTGAGTTAGTGGAGATAGTGCAGTCCTGCACATACTTATGGGGAGTTTTCATAGGACCAGTCTTCACGATGACCTACGCAACCAAGGCACGACTCACACGAGGACGGGGCGCTCTAACCCAACTAGATAGACAGTGCTTCTAGGCTCACTTTCAAGATCCACCGACGAAGGGCTGGCTTTTTTACATCCTCGTGAGGCCGGCTACCATGTATCCAGCACCCTTCTAGGGATGTTATCTCCCACAGACAGTGGAAGAAATTCGAGAGGCTACAAGCGAGCATGGGATCTAGGATGATTCGGAGTACGCCCTAAGTCCCACATTCCATCATACAGGCAAGGTTCGCCATGACACCACTTCAGATCGATGCCATCTTTCAGACGATGACTTTCTCCATAGAGTCTGGGAGCTACCCGGCTAAAGATTGTCAAGGCTAGCACTAGAGTCATCCAGACAATTAGTAGAGAGCGGATGTCACGATCTGTGACGTATTCCTTTCTCTATACCTTAGACTTATGGATGGTTTGATGAATGGACACTTGTAGAAGGGTATGCCCTTTCGACGCAACACTTCCTATGAGGCACAACCCTTCACAAGAGACATTCTATTGAAGAGACACTTCTATTGTAATGTACCCTCTCATCAAAGGTCACACCCTTCACAAGGGGTACACACTTCTTCATGCACATACACTTTGGAGTACACACCTTTTCATGTGTGACTCTTCACTCTCTATATAAGAGATGCCCAACTGTATGGATGACACACTACAGACACTCGAGCAATACAAATATTCCTTGTTCTCTGCTATTTTCAGTCTTCTTTTTGTTCCTTAGCACATTTCTAAATATAGTAAATCTAGGATTTATTACAGTGGTATCAGAGCAAATTTCACTCCTGCCTGTAGGAAATGCCCCCCACCTTCTAGCGCCTATCTGATACATCTCTTTTCGCTAGAAGGATATCCGCGCACATTGTGCATGGAAGAGATGGAGAGAATGAGCGTAAAATTTTTTAGCGCCAACCCCACCTAAAGTCATCAATGGCCTCTCCATCTCCCCCACATCACGAGTTGATGTGAATGGACACGACAAAAATCATGTCTTTTGATGTGCTTGGTCTGTCCCAAAACCAAGGGATGCACCTTTTCCACCATCGGACACACACCTTTTGATGAAGAGTTTTGACTCCTCACCCAAGGGACACACCCCATCGTGGAAAAAAGGACACATCTTTTCGTGTGGGGACACCCCTTTTTAAAACAGGGTCACACCCCTTCATGAAAAGGTACACGTATTCCAAGGGTCACACCCCTTAGAATAGGCACACCTTTTGGCACCAAGCACCCTACAAAAGGGTACCTAGACATTGCCTCGCATCGATGACCTCTTCGATCAACTTCTACACGCAACACAATTCTCAAAGATTGATCTTCTTTCAAGATATCATCAAATTCGCATACGAGCACGCGATGAGTACAAGACAGCTTTTTGAACAAAGTATGGACACTATGAATGTTTGGTCATGCCTTTTGGGTTAAACAATGCCCCGGCCACATTCATGACACTAATGAACGACATCTTCAGGCCTTTCCTCGATAAGTTCATCATCGTTTACCTCGATGACATCCTCGTTTTCAGCAGATCCCTACATGAGCACAAACAACATCTTCACCAAGTTTTTGAAGTTCTCCGCGCAAATTCTCTCTACATCAACATTGAGAAGAGAGTTCTTCAAGACCCAACTCGAATATTTGGGACATGTTATTTCAGCTCAAGGCATCTCTGTGGATCCCAAGAAGGTCGAGGTAATCCGAAACTGGCCTACTCCTAAGAATGTTCATGATGTCCACTCTTTTCTCAGATTGGCAAACTTCTACCATACAAAGGTCTATCAGTTTTCTGAAATCGCAGCTCCTATGTCCGAATTATTGAAAAGCACAGCAGTTTTTCACTGGCTTCCCAAAACACAGTATAGTTTCCAACAACTCAAGCAAGCACTCACTACCACACCAGTTATGGCTATTGCTGACCCAAACCTTCCATTTGAGGTCATGACCGACGCTTCCGACATCACTACAGGAGCAGTCTTGATGCAAGAAGGCAGAGTTATTGCTTTTGACAGCCATAAACATTCTGATATCCAAACCCGATACCCGATTTATGATAAGGAGTTTCTTGCCGTTGTACATGCTTATCGCTCTTGGAAACATTATCTCATGGGAGCCGACTCGGTGGTCAAGACAGACCATCACTCTCTAAAGTATATCTTTACTCAGCCAGTCATGAACGCTCGACAAGCACGCTGGGTTGAGTTTCTGGCCAACTTTCACATGACCATTGAGTACATTCCAGGACTACGCAATGTAGTTGCAGATGCTCTCAGCAGGTTAACTCTAGCATCAGCTATGGTAATCTCTACATTATCTGCGGATGTTCCGAATTCATTCAAAGGGAAGTATTTCAATGATAAAGACTTCGGCACAGCAATACAAGTTCTTTCAAAAGATCAACCTTCGACTTCCGAACATAAGATTTTCTCATCCTATTCTTATACGGACGATTTTCTATATTATCAAGATCACGTCTGTGTACCACATGACAAGGATGTTCGACGTCTTTTGTTAAAATAGTATCATGTAGTTCCTTATGCTGCTCATCCAGGCATCAACAAGACTTATAGGTTACTCAGTGCAACATACTACTGGCCTCATATGAAAAGCGACGTCATCAAAATGGTTACATCTTGCTTATCTTGTCAACAAATGAAAGCAAGCCGACGACTTCCAACAGGACTTCTTCAGCCTCTTCCAGTTCCAACTGAAAGGTGGGAAAGTATTTCCATGGATTTCATTACAACACTACCACGATCTTCCAGAGGTAACACTCAGATTATGGTAATTGTTGATCGATTGTCCAAAATGGCACACTTTGTTGCTTGCAAAAGAAGTGCACACGCTCCGGACATCGCCAAACTCTTCATACAACACATCTTCCGACACCATGGATTGCCCAAGAATATCGTATCCGACAGAGATCCTAAGTTTACCAGTCACTTTTGGATTTCACTGTTCGAATCTTTGGGTACAACTCTACTGTTCAGTTCAGCCTACCACCCAGAATCAGATGGCCAGACTGAAAGAGTCAACTAAGTTCTGGAAGAAATGCTTCGACATTATATTCAGTCACGCCTAGCAGCTTCGGAAGAGTATCTACCACTCCTTGAGTTTGCTTATAATAACTCTTTCCATAGTGCCATCAACATGACTCCATTCCAAGCAGCTTATGGACACACTCCGATTGTACCAACGAATTTTGTGCTTCAACATCGAGTGGCCCTAGCTGATCAACTGGTTCAAGAAATGCAAGACATTAGGGATCATATGCGAAAAGCGCAAGAGCGGTATCAACGGTCTGCCAACAAACATAGACATCACCTGGAATTTGACACTGGTGACATGGTGCTATTATTTGTAGCCCCACATCGCTATAAGACGGTTAAGTCTGTGTTTCCTAAATTGCGACCAAGATACTAAGGACCTTTCCGGATCGTCAAGAAAAATTCACCTTTAAGTTACAAATTGGAATTACCACCATCATGGGGTAAAATCCATCCGACATTTCATATTTCTTGGCTAAAGACGTACATTCCATTCGATGAAGCAGTTCCTCCTGCAGGTGATTATGTCCCAAAAATCGAAGACGATTATGTTCTCCTTATTCCTAAGCGTATTCTGGACCATCGACAACGAGAGACTTGACATCAACTTATCATGGAATTCCTTGTTCTTTGGCGAGATCTAGACAACTCCGACGCTACTTGGCAATCTGATGAAGACTTACAGCAGTACCCTGACATTTTACAGCAGTATTTTCAGAACTTACCGTGATATTTTCTACATCAGTTCATTATCTCCACGAAGGTCTTATTTTGAGTGGGAGGGGATGTCACGATCTATGACGTATTCCTTTCTCTATACCTTAGACTTATGGATGGTTTGATGAATGGACACTTGTGGAAGGGTATGCCCTTTCGACGGGACACTTCCTATGAGGCACAACCCTTCACAAGAGACATTCTATTGAAGAGACACTTCTATTGTAATGTACCCTCTCATCAAGGGTCACACCCTTCACAAGGGGTACACACCTCTTCATGCACATACACTTTGGAGTACACACCTTTTCATGTGTGACTCTTCACTCTCTATATAAGAGAGGCCCAACTGTATGGATGACACACTACAGACACTCAAGCAATACAAATATTCCTTGTTCTCTGCTATTTTCAGTCTTCTTTATGTTCCTTAGCACATTTCTAAATATAGTAAATCTAGGATTTCTTACAGCGGAGGCAGCACATCATGGTATGCACTCGTATCCGCATGGTTTGCCAAACAGGGTATTCAAATGGACCGGCTTCCCCCATTTCAGTACAGCATGGATGCACCTCCAGAGTCGATCCCACAAGATGAGATTAACCATACCATACGACTAGATCTCCTCCAGCGCCATACGTCTCAGACTTGGGGGGGAGACCAGGAGTTCCCCACCAACCTCCAATTCTATCTCAGCCATTTCCTAAGAGTATCGGAAGGTGGACTCAGCCCCAGTACCTCGAGGACAGAGGTGTCTCACATGCACTGAGGATTGCCATTGGACAGATGTGAGTCTTAACCCATCAGCTAATGATCGAGGCAAGGAGAGCTACATGTATACCAAAGAGCAAAGGACTTGCAGATTGTGCACGATGGGGGAGGTTGAGAAAGAGGAGCATTTTCTATGCACCCACCCAGCCTATTATGAGATCCCGGGAAGATACCACTTCCTCTTCCAGGAGGGACATGGCTTTGGTCCACTCTCACGATTGATCCACTTCCAAGACCAGGTCTGTATTGGGCTATACCTGATGGAGATGAGACAACACAGAGAGATCCTACTGCAAGATCAGAGATCAACAGGAGATGACAATGCCACAGGATACTGAGGTAGACGAGCACAGTGGCATGTCATGGACTTCTATGCATTCGAGTCAGCTCCAGGGCACACTGGTGGAGGAGGAGATAGCTGATATGAGGACAGTATGGATCAAGGGAGAGAGCAGACATGGTGCCACCAAGCGAGGGACACAGAGACCGACACGGAGAGTGACCAAAGAGCACACAATTGAGGTCTAACCTATCTCAGCTCTCCTCAAAGGAGATCGCCAGAGCCAAGGCATCACTCTTGACATGGCACATCGGATCCAAAGATCGAGGAGACCATGTCCTCTTCCACAACGCGAGACAGCCCGACAGATGCAGATCCGCAATATCTTTGCAGCACACCAGAGAGCTACCACGGTGCCGGGTTTCGGCTTTTGAGTCTTAGACTTCAGCTTACATTTGGCTCATATTTGAGTTTTTTTTTGTTTCTGGGGACAAGACTTGGCATGTGATGTATCATGTGGAGCATTGCGTGGCTTGGCATGTGATGTAGGAGATCCGTATGTCCATTGCTCGAGACCCCATTTCGGCAGGCAACTATGTTTTTGTGACGGATCTTTAATAATTTAAGAGGTTAAATGTATGCACTTTAGTCTTCTTTTTATTTCTTTTAAAAGTTCTTTAGTTTTATCGTTCGGAGAAAGCCAGTAAACTTTTGACTAAAGCAGTAAGATGCCAGTACTCATACCTTGGCAGATACCAACAGACCAAGGGAGACGATGAGACGCATGCGAAATTCGGTGTTGTTTTTAGGCCACAAATAGGAACTAAGGTTTCGCAATATGCGTAGATCTGCCGCGGGCGTGTCGGATACTTCATGCAATCTTCCCTCCGCCTGGGGCTTTTTCCCAAATGAAGAGGGGTTCGAAGAAGACGATGGGTTTCCGTCCTTTGGGGCCAATGACGTTGAGAACTGGGCAGGCAATCCTAGTCCAAGCCTGCTGGGTCGAGTTCCCTGGAAATAATGCAAGAACAACGCTTCATGTCATTGATAGTACCGTCACCACGTGGTGGATGGTACTGCATTTAAAAGCTTTTGCAACTGATCAGTAGAGAACAAGGAAAGAAGTGATACCGTGCTGGTCCATCGGACGACTCTACCGCACTGCTCGCTCTCAACGTCCCATTTTCTTCGAGCACCGAAATCAATTCCTAAATTATCATTAAGATATCTGCCACACATCTCGCTGCATGCACTCGGCAAGCACGCCTCTGTTGGCCTTCTTTGAATGAATTCGTGTTCCCGATCGTAGGTAGCGCATTTTCTGGGTACACCGTGCCTGAATTCCGCTCCCGCGGCGCTGAACTGTAATGCTGGTGATCTGCGAATACGATCGCCATCTTTGGGACACTCAGCAAAAGCCCAGCCCGAACCAAATCTCCACTTTTTCGAGCGGAGCAATGTTCTGGGTAAACCCATATCAAAATTGCTCGTCAAAACGCGAACTCAAGGAAGCTCATTTGCGAGGAAAAACGAACGAGAGCCGTACAGCTAGCTACTGGAGCATTAATTCTCTCTCTCATTTGAGCTGTGAGAGGCGGGACGGGGCGGGGCGAAGCTAAGGCGATGCAGCGAGGCAAAGCGAGATGCTATGAAGAAGAGGACTAGCAGAGTAGAGAAAAAGGTTTAGGAGTGAGAGGAAATGCGCAATCAAAGGTCGTCAATGGTGAATTGGGTGTGAGTCGTGAAATCTCCCAAAGGTACAGAATGAAATGACGAATCAACTCTCTGCTGAATTCTACAAATCTCATCAGAATTCTACAAATCTCATCAGAAGCTCCGTTATCCCTTCTTGCTTGCTGGATTTTGTCACAGCCTGAGGAGTCTATGAGCCTTGGCTCTGAATACCAATTCAATCACACTTTGAGCTTCGATTTTCAGCTCTATACAATCATAGTACAATTTGCCCCAGGACAAATTGTCCGGTTGGACCCCCAAGGTTCTTTTTATTAAATTCTCACTACAAAGTTCAAGCTCACGGTCTGCCCTTCTTCATCCCCCTCTCCAATAGGTCATGATGAGCTTCTCCCATGGTGCATCCTAAAAGCCTAGGAAGATACACTTAGCAAGATGCTACCACAGAGAACAATGCAACCTAGGAGTTTAGCCTCAAGCTCAAGGAATATATAATTACATGCATGAAGAGATTCTACAACCAAGCGAAGACATTGGAATCCTTCAATAAAAAGTAAGAGGCACTAAAGAATACAATAGACTAGCAAACACTTCATCATCAAAACCTTAAAATCAGAAATTTAGAGACTTTTATTGCAATATTTGTTGGCTGCTAGCCTCGAGGAGCTAATATCTTGCCATGGACAAGCACTTGAGAATTCCAGTAAAATAATAGCCAAAGTGGAGGAGCACTCCAAGGAAGCCATGTTCTAGTCACAATTGGTAAGAAAATAGCTACGACAAGAGGTCGCCCAAGAGACCTTCGATGAGGAATGGAGAAGGAAAAGCAAGGCACTTAACATCAAGATATTCGGACAAAAAGATGATGTGACTAGCCCATTGTCATAGCCAAGGACTTCCTCCATGACAATATGGGGAAGACAAAGGGCAGCTTGACAATCCCTAGAGATGTAATGGAGATGCGATGAGGAAAGGCCCTTGATCATCAAACTCAAAGATACAACAAATGATTCTCATGAAATTGGCTATTCTTCTCTACAGGGGATCAAAGTCTTTGTTAAGCAAATAGAGCAACACAACAAGGGTCACAAGATAGTCTTCAAGGCCAAGCGCTAAGGGAAGTATGTAGGAATAAAAATGGGTGAGTCGTTAGCCAAGAGAAGAAGACTGCCCCCCTAGGTGTGAAGTATGTGAGACCACCAACTCCTTAGCATTCACAATTTGGAACAACGCTAATGCGGGACTCTATTTAGCACTAGAGAACCTTCAAGAAATATTATTGGGATGGATTTTGTGGTCTTACATAGAGATACATCAGAGCTCAGAGTAAGAGGATTACCTATATTGCATGGATATACAGGGATATCAGTGCACCAAATGGAGATACACACAAATGGTAAGAGGATTACCTATATTACACCATGTGATATAGATAAGAGGATTACCTATATCACATGGATATACAGGGATATCAGTGCACCAAATGGAGATACACACAGATGGAGGAGTACAAGAGTCAAGTAGAGTGGTTCTCCTTGTTTGCTCACACTTATAAACCTATGTCTCTATCTTGAGTACAAATGATCATGCTAGATATATGTGGGTTTGTCTGCAAAGACCTCACGCCTATAAACCTATGTCTTTGTCTTACGTACATATGATTATGCCAGGTACATATGGGTTTGTCTGCAAAGACCTTCCACTAGAGATGTATACAATGTAGCATGCTACTTTCCCCCCGATACATATGAGCATGCTAGGGTCTCCACAAGGGTGCACACGTGTCCACCTATCTGAAGACATCTAAAGATATGGGCAACAAGAAGAGGTTCTAATGCTCAATGCCAAGACATGCACCATGCAATAGAGATCCTTGACTTCTAGAGAGATGTCATTAAGCCCTCACTGGTAGATACCATGCAACATGTCTTAGGACACGTATGAGCACATTATAGTCACACAATTCAGCTTGTACTTGTTAGATATGTGTGCTGAGCATTAGCTGGTCATATATAAGGGCTTCTGCAAATGGCTTGGATCAAAGAGATACACACGTAGCCCCACGGGTGTAGCCATAGTGTTATTGATAATGTCACAGGGTCTATTGCTTTCACATTACAAATTTCTAGCCTCCTGACCACTCAAAAAATGGTGATAATCAAACAATGCCTTGGCAATGATTCTAGTGTAGTTGGGGGCACAACAAAGGGCAACTATGTTGAGGTAGTTGGTTGAGCTAAAAAAGTCAATCAATAGCAACAATTGTGAAGCAAAGATGCAACGACCTTCCCCTAGAGAGAAGACCAAAACTAGATAGTAAGCCTCTGCTATATAAGTTAGCTTGACAAATCCCAACTATTCAAGCCAAGCATCCCATAGCTAGTAGCACAGGTCCTCTAGAAATAGGCAGCAATGCTCTCCCCTAGAAGAATTTATAGCAACAATTTCCAATGCCTTCAATATTAGCAAGGGCCTCTTCTAGAGATGGTGATGATTATTGCACTATTTGGCCTTTTCAGCAAGTAAAGGCCTGAGAGCAGAGGGCAAGTTCCCCCAAGATGTGGTGACTATCCAGGTAGAGGACCAAAATCCCCAATTTTGGTAGCAAAATCAAGGTAAAATAGAGGGGGGGGGGATCCAAAATAGAGGTGCAAAAAATAGGCATAGTAGACTTGAGAAAGATGTGCCAACTATGCTAGCTCCAAATAAACTGACTGGCCCATTTTTAAGTAGTACAAGCAGCCCACATACAAAAATAAACTCCCCAAAACCCCAATGATGCAATGAGAGGCAATTCCAAGTTCATTATAAGGTTTTCAAAGGTGGGTGATGACTTTGGAAGAGGCACCCTATCAAGAAACACTCTTCCAAATTTGTCGACAAGACAATGTATGTCTATAACAAAGGCAAATCTAGAAAATGGAAATGATCTAACAAAGTCTTTGCAATGATTTCGGTGTAGTTGGTAGCATAGCAAAAGGGCAACCTATCTTGAGGTAGTTGGGTGAGCTAGTAAAGTCTATCAATAGAAGCAATTGTGCTATGACCTTTATCAAAAGAGGAGACCAAAATAGGATTGTAAGCCTTTGCTATACCAGTTGACTAGGCTGATAAATGCCAAGTATTCAAGGTACCATAGCCGTGCATCTTCTCTAATATGGGGCAATGCTCTCCCTTGGAAGAATTAATAGCAACAACTGCCAATGTGTTCAACCTCGGCAATGGCCTCTTCTAGAGATGGCAATGATTATTGCACTAGTTGACCTTTTCAACAAGTAAAGGCCAGAGAGCGAAGGGCAATTTTTCCCAAAATGTGGTGACTATCAAAGTAGAGGACCAAAATCCCCCAACTTTGGCAACTAAATTGATGTAGGCAAATGAAAAAATAATCCAAATTAGAAGTGCAAAAAAGAGGCGAACAAGTAGGTAGAGTTGACTTGAGAAAGATATGCCATCTATTCTTGCTTCAAATAAATTGAGTGTTCGATTTTTTAGCAGTACAAGTAACCCATATAGTAAAATAAACTCCCACAAGCTAAGTGGTGCAACAAGAGTTTGAATATAAGGTCTCCCAAGGTGGGTGATGGCTCTAAAAGAAGACCCTATCATGAAGATGAAATAGGTTAACTAGCACAAAAGGGCAGCGACCAAGAGGATCAAGGACTCGTCTTAATGGGAAAGTGAAATAGGTCGACCAACCACCACAATGAGCAACATCAACATAGACTACTAAGAGGGTTGAGGAGGTAAGGGGTGACATGAGCCTGACCCCCATTGAGGAGCAATGATGGGAGTGATGTGATAGGAGGAAAAAAAAATTACAAGAGGTGGGAGAGTAAGAAACCTATCCTTGACCTCTACAATGATGGGAGTGATGTGATAGGAGGGAAAAAAAATTACAAGAGGTGGGAGAGTAAGAACTCTATCCTTGACCTCTACATATGACAAAAAAGCCAAGGGGTGGCCTGTAATGCAACGACATCTCAAGTTGTATCAAATTTAAAAAAACAGAGAGCAATCCTCGATACTCATGAATGATTTGGTCCAGTTGATCCTGGCCCCCAATGAGAAACTCACTTAAAATATAGTGCAATGTTAAGCTGACCAAATATAATTTAAAAGCAGCTAGCAACAAATATGGATCCATGCGAGAAACAGTCCATTGATAGTCCTGAGAAGGGACGAGTTGGAATGCAATGCAAATTCGATCTAATATATGATACAGATTGTCTCACTTTATAGGATCCACTTCAATGCTGTTGCAAAAGTGAAGGATGAAGTATGTATTTAGCTCATAGTAGCTTCACCTACTTTTCACATGGAGGAGGGTCTAGCATGGTTGATTACATCTTGGGATCTATTGCCTTCACATCACATATCATGGACTTCTCTGTTTCACCACCTCCACCTAGAGTTGATCGTACATATATTTTCTTTAGCATCGCCACTCCCTACCACACCACACTTACACAACCTATCACAACATACATTTTGATCACAACCTCTCACAAAGATACTCTGCACAACTCCACATGTTACTCACCTATATTGACCACATAGCTCTTCTAGAAGTCTAGGCCGCTTTGATTAGTCGATCACTGCATGAGGCTTACCCTTCACGCCTTCTCGTACACCACACGCTCCAACCAGCCACCGCCTCTAGGGTCTGTGCCATGCAATAGCTGGTACAATGACGAGCGTAAAGCTCTTCCCTAACAACTCCGTTTTGTGCCACTGCTACAAAGGTTACACATCTCTCCCATTGATTGCTGATGGTGAAAATAAGGTTTTCCCAAATAGAAGCCAGTATATCAATTAAAGTAGATGGTTGATTGCCTGGAACATGTGCACATCTCAAACACCAATTCCACCACAATATAACAATGGATACCACCTCCCAAGTCAAACTATATTGTGAAGAAGGCAAGGAATTTTGAGCTGGAATAAGCATAAAAAACAAATCTTGTAGATCCATGATGCTAAGCTCTATAGGAGAATGCCTCAGGCAATGTTGCATTAAGAAAGCATGGTCACCATCGTGAGATTTGTATAAAGCAAAGGCACCATACCCTCTGCCCCATATATCTTCTCCCCATATCATAATAATAGTTTCAAATGTGATATAAGAGAACAATCTAAAAACACCGGTCCAAACCACACTGGCAATGTGATAGCTCCACAACCAATTCTTGCTAGATTTCTCTACAAGCTAACATCTCATACAACGAGAAGGTCTACCCTCTACCATAACCATAAGCCCACTGGAATGCCCTTGTGAATGGTCTTAACAAGGAAAGTATTGAACTTTCTTAGCTCTAATGATCCCCCAAAAATGGGTCCATAACCTCACCAATAGTTGCTCTGTAATCACCTATGACTACCAATGTTGGACGGCCATGGGGGTATGGTGAATATCCATCCACTGAATCTTGTATCTGGTTCTCATCAAGTACTGGAAAAAGGGCAAAGGATCTAAAGCAATGGGAATTGGCCAAGACCACCAGTCCCCCAGATCTTAGCCCTACTCTGTTAAGCACTCTTTTGAAATATCAAAAGTCTCCATCTAGGCTTCTCTCTAATAGTTGATTGGGAGGGATCTAGTGACCATTGATTCCCCAAGCAACATATAACTCTACTCCTCTTTTAATCAAGATCATATTGGTCGATTAGCTATGTATGCATAAGTCTATGATAAGTATCTGTAGAATAATATAAGAAATGTGGTGGGCCCACTCTCACATCTACAAATATGTCAACCTTAGTGAAGCATCTAAAAATAGTTTGAGGATCCTCCTGAGGCTCAATGAGGCGATCTCTCCATGGCTTAGGGATGGCTCTCATAATCTAAAATCTAGTGGTAGAAACCTATTAGAGAGTTCTATATAAGTATGCATAACAGTCTCCTTTGTGATCTTCTGACCTCCCCTGAACTACTCTCCAATACTAGTCAAACCTTGGGCATGCAATTTTGCCAATCTAGATTTGGGCTCATTGCTAAGGGTAACACTCTAATATTGCACCATGGTGTTATGGATTGTGCGACCTATTTTGAGATATTTGGGTGAACTATAAAAGTTGATCAATAATCACAATTATGACACTAAGGGGTAGCAACATTTCCTTGAATAGGAGACCAAAATTGGGTTGTAAGGCTCTACTACATCAATGACCAGCTTGACAAATCCCAACTATACAAAGCAGGTCTCCCATAGCCAGTAGCAGAGCTTCTCTAGTAATAGGCAGCAATGCTCTCCCCAAGCAACTACAAATGCCTTTAACCTTAGCAATGGCCTCTTCCAGAGATGGTGATAATTGTTTCACTAGTTGGCCTTTTTGGCACGTAAAGCCTTGAGCACATAGGCTAAGTTCCCCCCAAATGTGGTGATTGTGTTCAAGTCTAGAGAATAGTGACGTAAATGCCAATGAAAACTTGCAAGATTTGTCTGTCTAAAAAATATTACTAACTTGCAACAACGTATTTCTAAAGGCTATAAACAACAACAAAAATACCCATAGTGTGGATGCAAGTAACAACAATAGTAATGGCAATGCTTTTGCTCAACTAAGTGCTTGACTGGCAGCAAAAGTACTACAAATTCTCCTCCAAATTGGCAACAGTAGTAGCACAATGGCAGCTTGACTCTCATACCAAAGTTCAGCTTGTCGAGGGTAGGATGGATGTATTTGACCAATGTGGTGCACACACAAACACACAAGGAAGACCTTACACCAAACAACCCCCTCTCAAGGGATTACCTCATAGTGTTTTAAGGATAAATCTAGGTGCATTGGCCCTAGTTTCTCATTTTAATTATGGGTTACCAACTATAAATACAAACACAAGATTAGGTCATATACATATTGGACTAAGAAGACCAACCAAACTTCAGAGTTTGCTTCTTCATTAGATAGCTTCTTCTCTTCGTAGCATTGGCAAAGCTCCTCTTGGAAAAACAATCACTTTACAAAAGTCATTATTATTTTCCATAAATACCACAATATTAAAGAACAAAGTAATCCTTTTCTAAGTGATTTCTCTTACCATGAAGTCTATAAGGTTTACCTTTGGCTTTTCTTTTGACAATCCTTTGTACTTTGTAGCAGCCAATGCTTGATCAATGATAGCAGCATTTGACCTTTACTTCATCTTTTTTTTCTCTTCTTGTTAGGCAATGATGATTTCTTTAAGGGTTGGGACCATGTAGGTTCTTCAAGATATTGACCAAGTTGTTGTACTCTTCATGCATGATTTTGAGAAGCACTCCCATATCATCATCATTTATCCTAGGACATGAAATTACAACTAGTTGAGTTGTAAGAATCCTCATCTTGTTGACATGTGCAACAAGGTATCCTCTTGATTTGATTGCAACTCAAAGAAATTAATGTTAAAAGATAACTTAAGGTTCTTATCATTACCTCCAAATACATCAAGATTAGAACATGCTTCAAAATGTGATTCTAGAGCATAAGTGTGATGAAGGTAATCATCAACAAGACCTAGAGCAAGGCATAAGCTCTTTCTTCCTAACACTATCTTGGGGTGCTCTTCTAAACCAAACCCTATAGATTTTCTCTCATAAAATGGATTTGACCTTCATTTTCTAGGTGTGAAAACCTTGGCCATTGAACTTGTAAATATGCATGTGGGAAGACATGATTGTCAATGAGGGTCATGCCAGTTGTTCTACCCAAGAGCAATGTCTAACCTCAAAATATAAGGTGATTAGGCTTCCTAATAGAACTATTTTAGTGACTAACCATCATGAAAATGAAATGAATGGAAATACTTCTAAAGAAAAGACTCTAAACTTATTATACTATGGAGATTTTGATAAAAATTTCACAACCACCATGCCATCCATCTAGTAGTAGCTGCCATTTTTTACCTATAGTTTCTATATAGACAAATGTAGACTTGGAGAGAAGTCAAGTTTTCATTTTTAATAGAAAGTAAAGAAATCGTATCATATGATGAGGACGGTAGCTCATAGCTATGTAAAACATGAGTGATAGGAGCAAGCATTCTTTCCAGGGAACATCATAGCCTAGAACGGTATCGTATGTTGAGGCATAGGAAGCAATAAAGGGATCTACATCTTAGAGGTCACAAGAGATGCAATTGTGAAATGATAATATTGTAGCTCATAGTTGCAAGTGACATGTTGGAGATGAAATGTGGCAGGCATTAGTTCTAAACCATTAATAGTAGGAGCAAAGCAATAGCTCACAATTGCAATGATAGGTTGCAAAATCAATATACGAGCTCACAACTACAATTCACGTCTATCCTCTCGCAAACGAGTGCCCTCGCTGCACAAGGCAAAGCCAGCACTCTATTGCATGCATTGTGTTAGATGGGGGAAACATAGCTTTTCGAAGGTCCTTCCCCAACCCGTTTACCAACCAAGGCCCCAATTGGCCTTAGCAGCACCACCTAACCCAATGAGTGCAAAAGGAGCCTCTTATGCCAACCAAGGACAATATAGGGCACAACATGCTCCATTATCGCCACCCATACTAGGTCCGCAATGTTCCCCACCTTGTATAACTCTAGTAAACCAAGTGTTGGTGGAGGAATTACCTAGTGATTGGGACAAAGAGCCTGAGCATGATCACAGCCATCCCAACTATCATCCCTACGAGGAAGGAAGTGGTGTCATAAGTCACTACCTTTTACATGAGGATTAGCATGTCCCGTTATATCAGACAACACCTGTGGCCTTGAGGGCAAGAGACATGTATTCCTTAGCACCCCCAATCCAATGCTATACATGTCAAGGTCCACACCGGGCAAGCAAATGCCCATACAAGGGAGGAGTGAACCCTCCCGTATCATGCTTTAAATGCCAAGGGTGGCACTTTTTAAAGGATTTTCCTTACATGGATCTCATTCCAATAGTGCCCTCCTCAATCGAGCCCACACCCTTGTGCGTTGGATGTGGAGTGGAGCATTTATTTAAGGATTGTCCATTGAGGAGGCCAACGACCACCAACCACCCCGCTCAAGAGTACTAGCATCAAGCATTGAACAAGGTCAAGGAGTAGCGATGCCCTTAAATCATCACGAGTATGTAGGTGAAGGCCCTAGGCAAGGAGATAAAGAAGCAGGCAAGGAAGGACATGGCTTCCACATCCTAAATTCTCGAGGCACACCAGTCCCCACAGACCGAGAAGGTCACTAGGGTGGACAAAGGAACAAATCAAGTGCTCATTCAAGATGGTTCAGATGAGGAGACAACCACCCTTGCCACCTCCTCTGCATATTCTGGATGAGCCCCTTCCCTAGATGATCCTAGTATGCCCCCATATCGAGAGGTAAATAAACTAGATCAGGCCCAAGGCCTCACATCCACACCTACTCACAAGGGAGCTTATCCAGACCCAGTCTTAGAGAAACAAAACTTAATATAGGCTGAGAACTTGGTACGGGAATGCCAAGAGAAATTTGAGCATAGACTCAAGGTCAACAAAAGGTCGAAAACCATCCATTGTGACCACCTAACAACTCATAGGGGAGCAAAGGTACTTAGAGTGCCAAAAAGAGTGGAAGAAGAGGAACCACCTAGCTGTGATAACTCAAAGGTTCCGAACCTGATGCAACAAACATTTCAAGAGAACCCAGTGTTGCAAAACTTGAGAGAGGAGGAAGACCTCTATGGTTTTGAGGAGCCACTATCTGTGGGAAGGGAGGCCTCCTCGGAACCACGTGATATTGCCGAGTTAGCAGCCTTCCTCTCTCCAGAGGTCAAGATGCCGATTGCATCCTTGCTGTAGGGGAATCCTACCCTCTAGAGAGACCTCTCAAATTGGATGCACCAAAGAATGTTGGGAAACATGGGGGAAAACTTCCCTCGAGCGAACCCATCTTGTAGTGAAGTTACAATGGGGGATCTACTAAACCCCTGGGAGTTCTCACGGGTATTTAACATTAAGGTATTTGGCTTCACTTACCCCATTTGATTTGTGGTAGTGGACTTCACCCAACAGCCCAGATACGAAGTCATCCTAGGTAGGACATTTCTACGAATGTCTGGACTCATACATGATTGGCACAAAGACATCTATTTATGCCATGAGGATTTATGAGGAGTAAACTGTGTGAGTGGACCTGTGCACCTACAAGGCCCACCCACTGTCAGGATGCCTATTTGCCGTGGAATCCAACACAATAAACATGACAACATCCCTGAAACTCTTCCAAACTTGTGAGAAAGAGTGCGACGAGAAGGAGGCAGATGAGTTTGGTATGCCTCTCTCCCCAAGCTCGAGTTCTCTCAGAATTGGATGCACATTCTAGCAAATATTGACATCCCAAAAAGGGGTAGGGTTCCAGATAACGACTCTTGAATGCAAAAAATTAAAGGAGGTAGTCCCCTCCGAATGTTTATATGCTCAAACCCCGTGAGGTGAGCGAGGGGGAAGTTAAGGTTAAGTCAAACCTCCACTGGTTGACATATGTAGGAGCAACCATTGCTCACCATGAGTTTTCCACCAGCTAGGGATCCCAGGCGAGTAGGATTATCGCTCCCGTGGGCTCTATAACTACCATGGGAGAACTTCCTACAGGTCTCAGGCCCTGAAGATCCAAAAGCCCAAAAACCTCCACCATAGGCAAAGAGAAGTTAACCCCCAAGGGGGATGAGGAGGATGACAAAGAAATGGAGGACTTATGACAGGTTCCCCTCCATTATAAGGACTACATGATAGAGGATTGTAAAATCCTATACCAACATGCCAAGAGTACCAAGGAATAAGGTTGCTTCCAAGGGTATGATGGCTCGACCAAAGTTAATGAATTGAACTTGGCACCAAAAGGGGATCAGCCCACTAGTATACGTAGCAAATGACCTCACCCCCAATGAGGAGCAAGCTTTAATTGTTCTCCTTCAAGGGTACAAGGCCTACATGGTGTGGAAGTATAGAGACATGAAGGGTGTGCCCGCTAAAGTCGTACAACATACTATACCATGAGAGATGATAATAGGCTGGTGCGCCAACGTTCCTATCACATGAATCCCAAATATGCGCTCATAGTGAGGGAGGAGATACAAAACTCATAGATGTGAGATTTATCTATGAGATAGAGCATACAGACTAGGTGTCACCCATTGTGATAGTCCTAAAGAAGAATGGAAAAATTCAATATGAGTAGACTTGAAAGAGGTTAATGCCACCACAAGGCGTGATCACTACCCATTGCCATTCACAGAGCATGTTCTAGAAAGGGTGGTTGGGAAAGAAGCCTAGAGCTTCTTAGATGGTTTGTCAGGCTACAACCAGATATCCATCACCCCAAGAGATCAGCACAAAACCACTTTTGCAACCAAATGGGGTGTGCATGCTTCCAAGGTGATGTTGTTTGGACTCATCAATGCACCCGCCACATTTCAGCAGCAGCCAATGATCACCGCTTTCAAGGAATACCTGAGAGACTTTGTGGAAGTCTTCTTAGATGCCTTGTGCATGAATTCCAAATGGGATGATCATCTAAAATACCTGAAGTTAGACCTTGAGAGGTTTAGATTGTGTCGAATATCCCTAAATCATCAATTTTGGGTCAAACAAGGAGTGATTCTTGGCCAGATAATGTCCAAGAACGAGATCTCCATGGATTACAATAAGATCAAGCTCATTCTCGAGCTACACCCATGAATGCCAAAGGGGTGCAATGGTTTATAGGCCATACGGGTTATTATTGAAGATTCATCCTGTTCTATGCGGACATAGACTAGCCATTGTATAAGTTGTTGATAGTCTTTGAGTGGACCGAGGAGTGTTAGAAATAATTCAAAACCCTCAAGCTAGCTCTAGCTATAACACCGGTAGGATGGGCTAGGACTAGAATCTAATATTCCACATCCAGATAGATGCCTTAAACTTTTCCATAGGGTGCGTATGTGTACTTTGCTAGCCGGCAATTAAACGATGCTGAGGTTAGTTACACTACAATAGAGAAAAAAGGTCTAGCCATGGTTTATGCAATTAAGAACTTTAGGCAATACTTGTTAGCCAACAAGTTTGCCTTTTTTGTTGATCATCAGGCACTACTATACCTGGACAATAAGCTCTGCATGACAAGATGCATAGCAGGTGGGTGTTAATCCTCCTAGAGTTTGACTTCACAATTGCGGTGTGTCAAGGAAAGATCCACGTCCTAGCCGATTACCTCTCAAGGATCCCCAATGGAGAACCTCCAGTAGGAGTCAAGGATGACCTCCTAGATGCTCCCTTATTTCTCATTGACATAATCCTAGAATGGGCAGCTGAAATAGGCAATTACTTGGAAAACAGGTTACCTATCATCGATAAAGTCCTTAAAAAATATAGGACCCGCAAACTCATGAAAGATGCAGCGTCGTACCAACGAATCACAAGCCAACTCTATCGTACAGGAAAAGATGGCATTATGCGTAGGTCTGCACACAAGTATGTGGACATGCTCGAGGAAGCACATTCAAGAATAGCGGGCAGTCACTTTGCCGCCGACATTACAACATGTAAGGTGCTTTAGGGCCTTTGGTGGCCAACCCTCTTTGGGGATGCAAATGAGTTTGTCAAATGATGTGATCCCTACTCGAGTGAAAAGTCCCCATAAGGTGGATATGATTGCCCTAACATGAATATTAATGGATCAGCCTTTTGAGAAATGGGGCATAGATTTATTGGTCATATACGCCCAGTAGCTAAGGGGACATAAGCTAGATACATCATCTTGGCCATTGATTATTTCACCAAATGGATGGAGGGTCGAGCCACAAGGAAAATTGATGTGAGAGCTACATCTAAACTTTTACATGAATAAGTAATCACGCAGTTTGGATGCCCCTTGGAACTAGTTAGCGATCGAGGAACCCATTTCCTCAATGAAATGATAGCAATCCTGACTAGCGAATTCATGATCATACATAGAAAATCCACGTTGTATTATCCTCGAGAAAATGGCCTAGCTAAAAGCTCAAACAAAATGTGTTGCATCATCATAACTTGTATAGTTGAAGGAAGTCTTGATTGGGAGCACAAACTCATCGTCGTGGCACTGTGGGCCTATCGCATGTCATACAAAGTGGCAAACAATTGCACCCCCTTTTTTGGGGTAGTTAGCACTAGCTACTCTACATTTAGAGAAGGATGCGCTACTTTGGTGGTTTGTACTCCAATCGAAAAGTAGTCCAATCAAGGAGTGGTCTAAATTATTGGAATAATTAAAGATGACATTTCTCCCGCTTAAGTATAAGGAGGACCAAATGTTTAAATGGGAGAAACTATGGCAATTTGATAGGGAGACACTGAGCGAATACACTGTGAAATTTTGGCATTTATCTCTAGAGTTCACAACGAAGACAGAAGAGAAGAAATTATATAAGTATCTCTAGGGTCTTAGACCAAACATCTGACATGAGTTGGAACTCCTAAACCCAACTAAATTAAAGGATGCCATTAGATTAGCCGAGGCAGCAAAAAGGAAAGTCAATCCTAGAAGGAGAGAAGTAACATATGAGGCGTCAACTTCACAAAGTAGACCCTTTGTTTGATCAGCTAACTCTAAACAAAATGGACAAGGCTTTCCTAGGTGAGTGGGAGTACAAACAATTAATAGCAAACTGACAGGGAAACCTACTCTAGGAGGGTGTGTGAAACCTCCATTCATGTCTCCTCAAGAAAGGGATAGATTGTTTAAGGAAAGAAAATGTTTTGGATGCAAAAAGGTGACAGATCATAGATTTTATGATTGTCCGGAGTTAAAGAAGATGGGTAAGACCAATGTAACTAGGGCTTCTCACCCTAAGCAAGAGGGTGAACCTTCTTGTAAAAATATTGAAAACATTAAAAAGAGCAATAATGCTAGTTTGCATTACACCTTTGGTCGACACGACTTATTTAAGTTACATGGATATGTTGGGGGTCAATGTAATGATGGTAGTAACTATGATATTATCTCAGATAGGTTGACTAATACAGTCAAAGCTAAGAAATGGCCTTTGAGGGATATGAGTATTAGTGGTGCGTTCAAAGGGAATGAAGAGAAATGTACATCTAAAGTCAAGAACTTGCTCTTCAAGATCCAAAAGTATGAAGATCGTAGAGACTTTCCTGTTGCTCCTCTACAAGAATTCGACCTAATCCTAGGCAAGTCTTGGAGGTATGATTTCCAACCATCTATGGATGTAAGGAAACATACTTGTACCTTTGATCACCACATCACCTTAAAAGGTGAGCGAGATATTTCCCATATTCCTCTCATATCTCATACTAGAGCTAAAAGGAAGTTACGTAAGGGAGTGAGTTGTAGTATGATACATGTTAGGGAAGTGAAGCCCAAACATAGTGATCTGGAATGTCAACATCTAGAGTTTCTCAAGCAATTCGATGATCGATTTGCTAGTGACAATCGGCATGAGTTGCCTATCTCTAGACCTGAAGATCATACTATTAAGTTGATTCTAGGGTCCTCTCCTTCATGTACATCTCCCTATCGAATGAATAAGGTAGAGCTAGAGGAGGTGGAAAAGCAAGTTGCGGACTTGCTAGAGAAAGGTCTAATCACGCCAAGTAGTTCACCTTTGGGGCTCCAGCCCTTTTAGTGAAAAAGAAGGATGGAACCTTTAGGATGTGTATTAATTATAGAGCCCTTAATAAGTTGACAATTAATAATAGGTTTCCTATAGGATGAGGGAAGAAGACGTGCATAAGACTACCTTTAGGACACAAATAGGACATTATGAATTTGTAATTATGTCCTTTGGGTTGACTAATGCACCTGCTACCTTTTGTAGGCTAATGAAAAGAGTTCTTCAACCATACATAGGCAAGTTTGTAGTTGTGTTTTTTGATGATATTTTAATTTTCAGCCAAAATGAAGAAGAACACAAGCAACATCTTACACAAGTGATGGAATTGCTTTGAGAGAACTAACTCTTCCTGAATATAAAAAAGAGCGAGTTCTTTAATAAGGAAATAGAATATTTAGGCCATGTCATCAATGAACATGGAATTTAGGTTGATCCAACCAAGGTGAAAGCTATAAAGGAATGGCTTGTCCCTACGAATGTACATGAGCTAAGATCTTTTCTTGGTTTATGCAGCTATTATAGGAGATTCATCTTGAATTTCTCTAAGATTGCATCACCACTTACCTACTTAAGAAGCAATCAATGTATCATTGGGGTGATAAACATTCGAGTGCCTTTGAGAATTTGAAGGTTGCTTTAATGACTAGCCATGTGTTAGTTTTGCCAAATTTTGATAAGCCTTTCTTTGTCGTATGTACAGATGCTAGTGGTATATCCATTGGAGCCGTACTAATGCAAGATAGCCTTTGAAAGTCAAAAACTTCAAAGTGCTAAATTAAAGTATTGCACGTATGAGAAGGAAGTATTAGCCATACTCCATGCTATGAAATTATGGAGACATTATCTTTATGGATCCGACTTCAAGGTCAAGATAGATTATCAGAGTATTAGACATTTGTTTTCTCAACCAATAGTTTCACCTCGGCAAATCAAGTGGGCAAAATATATTCAAGGGTTTGGACAACTTGAGTTAGAATATCAACCTAGTAAGGAGATCATAGTTGCAGATGCACTAAGTCATAGACTGAGTGTAAACTATGTCTCCATGGTGAGAGAAGAATCTCTTAGTGCGATGAAGGTTGCCTACAAAGGTGATAAAGAATTTGGGACTATAAATGATGCATTACTTCAAGGACTAGGTGATTCCTTAGGGGGATATGCAATTCATGATGGGTATCTTCTTAAAGGACGTTTCATTTGTGTACCCTCCACTTTTAGATCCCTAGTTTTAAAAGAGATGCATAGTAGTCCCTATTCTGAATATAGAGGTATTAGATGGACCATTGATAGAATTGAAAGATATTTCTCTAGGTCGGGATTGAGAAAGGAAGTAACTACTTTAGTCCAATAGTGCTTAACTTGTCAAAAAGTTGAGTGATAATGGTAAGACACTAGGAATACCTAGCGAAGGATGGGAGCATATTACTATGGACTTTGTGTCAGGATTTCCAAAGACAAGGACACAAAATGAGCAAATCCTTACTATTATAGATAGACTTAGTAAATAGGCCCATTTCATTCCATGTAAGAAGAACATCACTGCCATAGAAATTACTAAGTAATTTATTAAAAAAATATTTCGATTACATGGATTACTCACATCCATTACATCAGATAATGATCCCAAGTTCCAAAGCCAATTCTGGAAAGCTCTTTTCGAGAACTTAGGAACTAAATTGTAATTCTCCACTACATATCACCCATCGACTAATGGACAAAGTGAAATAGCTAACCAAGCTATTATCCAACTGCTGCTGTTACGTAGTTATGTCCATGACAATCCTACCCTATGGGAATTATATTTACCTCTATTAGAGTTTGCATATAATAACTCTACCCATTCTACTACCCGCCGCAAGGCACGATTTGAGATCATCTATGGCACACCCATTGCACATTTAGGAGAGAGGATTTTGGCATCTGATCAGTTTGCTGAAGATGTGTAGGAAGTACTTATACAGGTTAAAACACATATTCAGCGAGCTCAAGAAGCGTACAAGAAGGCTACGAATAAGAAGCGAAAGGATGTACATTATGAGAAGGGAGATTGGGTTCTTTTAAAGATTGACAAAAGAAGTATAAAGACAATCTGAGGAAATACCAAGTTTGGAAAGCTCGCATTAAAATATTATGGACCTTTCCAGGTTTTAGAGGTTATACATCCAGAAGAAACTCCAACATCTTACATGTTGACATTGCCTACCTGGAGGATGAAGAATGGTTTCCATGTTAGCATCTTGAAGCCATTTAAAGGTGTGCCACCAGTGAGGCCTATTGAAGAAGAAGAACCAAAACTTGAAGATGGGGTAGAATTACTTGTTCCAGAATGAATACTGTTCCATGAGGTCAGGAGTTCCAGGAATAGACAGAGATCTTGATATTTGGTAAAGTTTAAAGGATATTTTATGGAAGATGGCCAATGGTTTGATTAAAGGATATCCTATGGAAGATGGCCAATGGTTCGATGAAGATCACTTGAAGGATTACCCTGCACTTATTGAAGATTATTTGAAGGCACACAGATGAGGACATCTACTTCTCTAAGCAAGAGGGCATGTCATGACATGATTATTTCTATTAGATCCTAGTGGATCATTCTAGGGAATCTGGCAATTACCCTATGATTATAACATTGTAAATTGGCCAATTGAATATAATAAAATATGCACGTATGCATTAGGTCCTAGGATGGTTAGGAAAGGGTAGGATTGTGTATGGGTATTGCATTAATCAATGGTAGGCATAAAGAGTCATAGGCTAAGGGTAGAATAATGGGGTATGCCCAAGGGATGTGATCCCAAGAGGCATGAGGGTTGCACCCTCTCGTGTCATTCATGGTGTGTGAGTATGGGCATTTGCATGCATATGGATTGTAGCTTGTTGGGAGCATGTAGACGAGTCTAGCAAAAATACACTCACATGGGCACTCCATCCACCCCATTTGGAGGGCCAATCTGTCTCAATCTAAACACATGTGCATTCCTGCATTCAAGAACGTGACATTTAGTTGAATGCATAACCAATCTTGAACAGTTAGATGAGAAGATTACACGCAGCATATTACCTTTGAGTGGAGAAGGCAAGGCACAAAAAAAGGTTTGACTACAATCTCAAGAACAAGGACCTCGAAGAGGGGGACCTGGCACTTCTCTATAGTGTCTGCAACACCTTAAATATAGGGGTATGGGTCCCTACCATGAAGTGGAGATTACCCCACAAGGTGCATGTTGAATAACCACCCTAGACGGAGTCGAGATGGACAGCTACCTCAATGGTAACAAGTTGAAGAGATATTATGCCCCCCTCAGTCTACGTACTCTCCAGGCCATACATCGAGAGAAAGAATTTAAGGTCAAGGTAGCAAGAATGAAATGATAGGAAATCGAAGAGGCCATGATACATAATGCTAAAATTAGGCAAAGGAAACAAATGGCTCTATTGAAGGATATCGTAGGAACAACTAGGCTCGACTGACATATTAATAATAGATCCAGCTAGGTTGAGTATTTATTTGTAGGGTCCCAGTACAAGGGTGAAGGCACTTGTGGATCGGGGAGTGAGTCATAATTTCATATCCCGAGAAGTGTGGGAAACGATAAAGGTACACTAAAACTCAATCTTGCTTCAATTTGGGTCATTAATGGCCAAATTTTTAATACATTTGGATTTGAAACTAACCGTTGCCCATCATGTGGTAGATACTCGGTTTCATGTTCTTCCCGTAGAGGTGTTAGATGAACAAGTAATACTTGGGAGAACATGGTGCTATGCCATCAATTACTGAATCAACTAGAGGGCATGCACCGCCATTCTCATGTAGGTGGGGGCACCTCCATGATATTGCTTCCCCTATAGTGCAACCACGTTTGAAGGGTACATAAGTTGTAACAGAGGGTGATCCCAAAGCTTTGAAAACTTCTCAACCTCCCATTCATTGCCCCAAGAAAGACTCCTACCCTCACTTCACTCAGAGCCATTACCCTATCCACACAATGAGGGCGGACCTTCGACACCAACTGACCTTCCGCCTCCTCTTCCCGAGCCCATGCCCAGGGGAAGAATCTAGATGTCTTGAACACAATGGGTGCATAAGGATGTCCTTTGTGCATGACACTACTACAAAGGAGGCCAATAGTTATGGATTCCCAAAATCGTGGAGAGGTTTCGAACCCCTCCTCGCCCCATTCCCCAACATACAACTCCCTCAAAGGGCAAAGTCCCTGACCACATCCATTGCCATGCCGGCAGCGGCAATTGACATTGCTTCCAGTGTAGAAGACTCACCCACATTGGATTGCAAAGGAGCTCTTGAAGGCCTAAGGCTACTACCAAGTCATCATGCCAAGGGACACGCCTACAGTGTCAACCGGCCCTACTTCCACTACTAAGCCAAAAGTCACGGTACAACAAGAACCTGCCTCCACAATGAATGCATCCACACAAAAACCTATGAGCCTTGTTCCTAGAAATGACCATTAACAACGTGGCAGTGATGATTTGCCACTGTCAACCAAGATGATGAGCAGGATCAACACATGCCTCACGACAACAAGGTAGGCTACTTGGAACTCAACCCCGTGACAATCAACATAATAGGAATTGCGTCAGGTGTGCATCTAGACCTAGGTGAGTCTATACAGTAGGCGTATCATGAACAAGAACCAATAGCCCAGAAGTCCTTGTCAATCTCACCCACCAGTCAGGGTTAGCATTAGGTGAATACAGCTAATACACTTCTACATTAGGGCACGTTGACCTCTCAAGTCCGTCCACTTTGCTTGGGCTAACTGCCGCCATTCCAATGTCCTTGGCAATACCATTAGCATCTTTTGACCCCCCTCAACAGCTCAGAAAGAAGATTAAAACTTCAAATTCAGGCCAAACTGGTACCCCAGTGCCTTAGCCAGCTATCCCGCCAGATTATCGCCATACAGCCAACTTGCTTATCGGTGCCATACCAGCAAGCCTCCAACTAGTTGCCATATAGCCAATGCACCGGACGATGCCATACCTGCAAGCCTCCGACTCATTGCCATACAACCAACCCGTCGACTGCTACCATACCTACAAGCCTTCGACTAGCCATTCCACAGGATCGTCGCCATACTAGCATCCCACTGGGTCATCGCCATAATGCTATCCCCTGGTTGATGGGATACTAAAAACTATAAAAGGACCCCCTATCCCCTTGGATCATCGCCTTAGAAAAAACAACCAAACTCTGTTGTCAATTTCCTACTAGAATTTCTTCAGTCCCTGCACCCTTCCACACTGCCCACCAGCCTCCAAATTTGCCATTGAATGTCCTATGTCTCTTCCTCCTCTACCGACCATTCATTACTCGCTTGTCCTCCTTCTTCTCAAAGGATCCCGAAAATGAATTCTTCGAATTCGAGAGAGAGCTCATCGTCCTACACCCCTAAAATTCATCACTTGCTAATCCATTGCCACCGGTCCCATCCGAGTCCTAGAGCACTCCCTTAGTATCAATTCGGATGCCTTCCGACATACATGCAGCTGAACTCCAAACCAAAGAGGAGATTAGTATTTAGCTCGCCACCTACACACTATCCCCACACATAATCCTCTAAACCCTCCAGATGCACTTTGATGCACTTCGCGCACAAAATCTTATCTTCCACATCGATCTCACCGCCCCTCTCTTGCCCAACACACTCCCTACCATCCTTCCCCGAAATCCTGATCATTGTCGCCCCGTTCTAGGTATGTCATACTTTTCTCTAAACCTTCAGTCTACTAGCTTCCATCCCTCCGACCTTCAGACTCTAGTTGCCCATCTCATTCTCTTAAACTTCCTGTAGACCACTAATTTTACACAGGACCATGACGTGATGTAGCTAGCCAAACCCAAAGAATTGAGCCCATGGGTATGTAGTCCCAAAAGCATACGAGCTGACATCGACTGATGCAAACATATGGTAGTGCATCGGTAGCTCAAACTCAAATGCATTTAGCTGCATATCACTCCCACGACCTACCACCCCCCTAGAATCATTATTTTGTTCAACAGGGTACTACAAGCTCTCCAGGACTCACAAGAGTCCTTGGTTAGCAATTTTGAAACAATTCATGTAGCGTATTGTCACCAAGGAGGATTTTCAACAAACCATATCAGTCTTCAACACCACCACTCCACCCACGAATATTCTTAACCCCAATCCCACAAACCCCACAAATCCCACACAACATCCTCAGCCACCAATCAAACCCATTCTACCTCCCCTTCCCCGCACAAACCAGCCCGAGTACTCCTCCCATGCCTCCAATACTAGCATCGCATAGCACGAGACCTCCCAATCCATGTCATCCGATGCTCATGTTGACCTACCAAATGAAGCCATCAATACCTTGCTGCGGCTGGCCAATCTAGTTGACAAGTGGATAGACCTTTCGACCACAAGGCATGCAAAGGAGGAACCCATGCCAAATGTTGATGATGATGTTCCTCTAGCTCCCCCCTCATCACCACCAAAAGATGTACACTGGAGGCCCGACCTCTAGTCCTTCCAGGACTTACTGGACAATGCTCTCATGCATCACTGGAAGGCCTAGCTTGAAGGCTCCCACCTTCATTGGTACGAAATATATGGAAGCTCGCCCCCTCACTACTTTTATCAATCAGTCCTTCAACGACTAGAGGCGGGCCAACCTGAAGCGCACACAGTGGCTACAACTTAGCTCCACACATGTCAATTCCCCTCACGAACATGGACGCAGGTCTCCAACCCCATTGGTGCATCCCATTTTGAAGAAGGAGAAATTTCGACGCTATTATCATAGCGCACCCCTTGAGCGACGAATCCCTGTATGTGTTGGATTGGTGGCAGGTATCAGATCCTCGCTTTGGGGTAAAGTTAGATTTTGAGCATCATTTTGTTAAATTAATGAGTTCCTTTCAATCTGATTTAATCTTTTTACAAAAAGCTTATGACATGTCACTTTTCTATTGAATAAAGGTGACAAGACCCTATCTTAATTTATTGTGGATATATGCTAGATGCCTTTTCAATCTCTTGTATTTGAATACTTATCTTTGCTTTTCTAAAACATCAGCACCTAGTATCTAGGACTGATTTTCTAGGACTTGAACGCGTGCGCGCGCACACACACACACACAAAATTTCTACATTCTTACACATTTACACACACACATACACACATACACACTCTCTCTCTCTCTCACACACACACACACACACACACAGACACCCAATTTATACATTTAATTGCCCCACTGTCTCTTTTTTAGCACAATTTATTAATACACACACACACACACGCACATACCCCCTAACCCCTACCTTACTCCCTAAACCCCTTCATGTTTTTTAATGGCCCTTTTTGTTTTTACTTGTGTCTACATCTTTTAAATCATTTATTTTTACACAAGCTCTCTTTGTAACACACACTCAATTCAGCTGTTATTTTCTTTTTAAAAAAAATCTAAACCCTATTTTTAAAAACATTCTAAACCCTAAAATCCCTCTAACCACAATTGTTTTTGCTAAATTAATAACTAAAATTTCAAGCTTTTAATGTACCTTTGTTTTTTCTAGAGTGTAATTTGTTTTGCCGTACATGATTAGTTTGATAGGAAAACTTGTTGTTTCCGTAAAGTAATCATCTTTTCCCTTGGTCCTAACCCATTTTTGGTTTTATTTTTCATTTTAATGCTTATTTTTGCCTTGTTTAAACCAATCTATTCAATTTACCTTGTTAGATGTTCTCCCCTATTTTTCCTTCTTTAAAATGCCTTCATTTCCTTTATTTATTTTAATTAATTGCCTTAATTAATCAATTGCCACAAATACATGTAGAAATTCTTAAGCAAATTGGTTTATTTTCCATTAAGTTTTTTAAAAAGTCTTTGCCTAGTTGGTCCTTGTTGTGCAATCAAGGGTGAGGAATACTCCCCATTTTAAAAAAAGGGTGTGGACTACCCCCCTATAACAAGGTTTTTCTCTTAAGATGGTGCTTCATCTCTTGGTCTATTTCAATTGATGATTCTTCTAGTGGTTGCAGACCATACCCCCTTTTTTTCACACATTATTTGTGGTTTATCTCCCTATATTTTTACTCCTTAATAACTCTTTTTATGCATTAGAATCTAGAAAGTTGTGCATGTTCCTAGGTAAAGCATTAACAAGCCGGGGAGCAAAGGCATTACCTGTCTACCCAAATTATGCTATATTGTTCTAACATATAGTGTATTTGGATGGTGGCAGCAGGTAAGTGGACCTTGACCTCGGAGCTTGGACTACCTAACAGATTCAACACTTTTGTATTAATTTTGTGCTTAAATGTGCAAACTCAATATTAATGGGATTATTAAATCTAAACACACACACACACACTTTCTTCTCCCATGTGCAAATTTTCTTCTCACACATGCATGTAGGTTCTGTTCTCCCAAAAAATGTCATTATTTATTATTATCCTTAGAGGCCTTCTCAAAACATGCTATAGAGGAGGTGCCAACATGCTTTGTAGCCTATGTATTGAAAAGTCAAACTGAGAATATCTTATTGATGTGGTAAAGCCAATTGACTATCAAGACCCAACCAACTCGTCGGTTGACTTGCATGTCCCTTTATATGTAGATACCTCCATCTCAACCCACCCTAATCCCATGAACATGGTGAACATTCAAGGAGCTCTCAAATTGGACATAATGCGCCCTTGATCCATACTATTGAGATGTCGAACAATCAAGTTAGTAAGACAATAGCATATTTTTCACAGACCTATTGTTGTCCGTGCAATGTCCTTTCTTCTTTATCGTTTATGGTCTTACCTTACTAGGTGCAAGATTGTGCAACCCATAGGCCTCCACTACTATTATCACATGCAGATGTGATTTAATATAGTGCTCTCCATATGTTTAAGCACCAGCATAGTGGATGGAACATCTTATAGGGAAAATTGTGGAGGAAAATACACAACAATAGAAAGATAATACAGTGTTCGTTCATGGGAAACAAAGGTTTATACTTCACTCCATGAGTGAATTTTGACATAACCTCCTTCATATGAGCGCTTTTTTGTTTGAGAAATATTATAAAAGGCCTCAAACATTGGCTATATTGATCATTTTCAAGTATCATGGCAAAGGTTAAGATTACCACCTTATTTAAAATGGTTAAGAGTGGATTTTTTTGAAAAAATGAAACATACAATGATTCCCTTTTCAAAGTATCATGTGGGACCTTTTCTAATACTTCCTTCCATGGCACTTTTGTTAGACGGTTTCTAAATTTACCTGATTCTTGGAGTTGCCTTTGTTGTTTAGTTGATTTCTATATGGAGGTTTATTGGCTTTCTAGTTCACACGATTGCCTTTTGTGTTGGTGGTTGGTTTGTTCTTAGAATTTGAGACTTTAAAAAGCACCACACAGGGGGGGAAGAAGGTGGTGCGAGGGACAAGGTATTTTCTGTACATCATTTTTCCCATGGAAGAAAAATCCCCCCTTCCCACCCCTTCTCCTCATGGTAGATGCATAAATTAGCCATGAGGAGAAGGGGGAAGGGAGAGTTCCACCTTGTTAATTTAACTAGTGTCCCTTTGAATTTTTATTGTCATGCATGACAAAAAGGAGGGGGAGGGATGTATTGTATTAAAGAAAGATAAGCATCTGGGGAAGTAGGCACACACGCTAAAATTGGAAAAGGGAGGTAACTCTTTGCCGTGAAAGAAGAGGGGAAAAGGGACATCAAATGATAACTAATGAGCACACCCTTGTTAGCAATTATTTGAGCATAGGATGGACTTTGGTAGAATCTATGTTCCAGTTTTAGACATAATTTACTTACAAAAGTATATTTCTATCTATGCTATGAACTGGGGGACTTGTGTGCAAGTCAGTGCATGGTTGTGTATGTGTCAACACATGATCAATGATTGTAATCATTATGATAACATTGCTATTGCGTATGTGTCTCTGAACTAGAGGACTTGTGTAGAGGTCTGTGCAAGTCATTTCATGGTTGCGTATGTGTCAACTTATGATCAATGATTGTAATCATTATGATAACATTGCTATTGTGTGACATGTGACATTCGTTTCATTTTCTTACTATGTCAAAAATTGTAGGTTTTGTATGAGTCCCCTACACCCTATCTTTATTGAAAACATAAGGTAATTAATTGAAGTTGCTCCTAATTGGTTATGTGTGCATATGTAATGACACGTGCTAATCTTTCATTGTTTCCTTTTCAACTCCTTCTCCAATTCTAAGCCATGGGCCTTGATCGTCCATTGCATCATTATTGAAGGATATAACAATTTTCCCTCCTCTTGACTTTGACTCATGAGGCTTGCTATTGGTAGTTGCATTGATTTTATATGTCAAACATGTCATTAATGCCATCCCATCATGTCAATGCCTTTGGGATGATGATTAGTCAACACCAATCCAACAAATTTTCCATCAAATTTTCTATTCACTAGTAGGGTCTCTTTGAACCATCTTTGGTTCCCAAGCACGTGCAATCTTTTAATGATTCTATAGAATGGAATGTCACCAAGCCTTAGGTTTTCTATGTTGTTAGGCTAATGGTTGTAATGGCGCCACTACTATTGTATCTTGTAGTAGGTAGCTATAATTGTAATATGTTTAATGGGTTGATTAGTCTAGTCTTCTTCTATGGCAAGATTATTAGCCTAGGTGTGCAACACCTGAGCAACATTTGTAATTGTGACAATTGGATTTCTTTACATGGTTATCTTTCATATAAGCATTTGATAGCTTATTAACTAACTTTTTGATAGAGATGGTTATGTAAGGCTTGATGTTATGGAGGCTCCTTTGATTGTGAAGTTTAACATACTTTGAGGAAGAATGTTGGCTGAACCTACTTAGTTTGTGAACTGTGCTTTTTCATGGTTATAGAATTTCTACATCATCCTCTTTGTATAACGATACTTAAAGTGATAGAGGACACTAGTTGACTTTCTTCTTTTAAAGGATATGATAAGGCATGATAAACCATAATACCACCAATTATGATACTAATAAATCCTTAAACTTTATTAGTTTGATACCTATATAATGATTACTTATGCTTACAACCTAAAGTTCTTTTCGACCTACATTTTGTGACTGGTTTCCTTTCATCAGTGAGCTAGGTGCTATTCCTAGACATTTGGATAGCTACATGGCCCCTTCTCTCTCTCTCTCTATCTCTCTCTCTCTCGTACGCACGCACATTTATTTTATTTAAGGGGGTGAAAACTCTCTCTCTCATACACACACTCTCTCTCTCTCTCTCTCTCTCTCTCACACACACACACACACACACACACAATAAATTTGATTAGTAAATGGATCTCACACACATACACACATATTTCTTTACACACACACACACACGCACACACACATGAATACTTCCCTAACTATGAATTATTCTTTTATGTACCCCATGAAATCTTCCCTTTACACTTTCTTTTAACCACCCCACATACTAAGCCCATTAATCGTCCCATACCTCCTCTAATTCCTTCTTAACCCATGCACTCATTCGCTCCTTGCTCCACATGTGACTTAAACTTCACTTGTGGCTAAATTATTTTTTAATTATCTAAGAATCCATATGGTTGTCTATATTCCTAAGTAAAGCGGTAACAAGCCAGGGAAAACAAGCATTACCTGTCTACCCAAATGTAACTATGATGTTCTAACACCTAGTTTGTTTGGATGGTGGCAGGTAAGTGGACCCAGACCTCGGAACATGGACTGTCTGAGGATTCGAGACACACACACACACACACACACACACACACACACACACACACGTGCGCATGCACGCACATGCACTAGCATATTTGAATTAGATTTGCTCAAAGTTAAGTGGGTTGGAAAACGGGTGTTGAGGAGGGAAGAAGTGGAGGGTGTGGAATCAGAGGGTGGAGGTATGGATGGATATGATGATGATGTGTTCGAGAATCCAAAACAAAACTCTTGCTCTCAAGAGTCAAGACTCAAGGCGTGTACTTCCCCGACCAGGCCAGCTGCCTAAACACAAAAAAAAAAACCCAAACACACACACACACACACACACACACTCTCCCAAAATTTCATCCACTCTCCTTCTTCGAGTCACCACCCCTTTGGCCATGCCTCCTACTAAGTGCTATTCTCCCTTTGAGATTATGCAGCAGAATGCCAATCTGTCGCTTCAACACTTGCTTCTGCATTCCTGATATAGTCCCTGCCTCGCCTCTGCAACAATTAAGGCCCTATCAAAGTTCCCTCGTAGCTCTACACTTCTTACACCCAGTTTGAGACTCCCTCCAGCGAGCTATTTCCAAGTCTCTTCTCCAATTGCACCCACCAACACCTTACAGTTTTACTACCTTTCAAACCCTCCTGCTCTCCTTGCATTGTCGGACCTCCCTTCGCTTCTCTCGTCCCTCGTGCTGCTGTCGCCTGGAGCTCATTCCTGTCAGGAGCACCTTTGTGAACATTTTCTTGCTCCTTCGGAAGCTTGGACGTAAGCTACTTAATTGAGAGAACTGGGTATTGAAGATCCGTATCTGGGTATTGAAGATCTGTTATGCTCTGTGGCCGACGACTCCGATCCGGGCTGTCTCCAGCTGTTGACCTTCGAGCAAAAGAAAGGAAACCTGACCGCTGGAAAGTCTGGAAAATTTGTTCATATTGATGTCAACCGAGGTACTTCACAAAAGCGTGGGATAGACACACATGACGCCATGATTTCTTCAAGGTTTGCGCCGTTCATCTTATGAATCACGCGCAATTCGAATATCTCATCTTGAATCTTCCTGAGTTGTGCCAATGCCAGCCAGCGGATTGCGTCAGGTGCTTGTCTGTCTACTTCTGTCATTGGCCAGTTTCGGCATTGTAGGCTCTACTTCGCAAGGTACTAACGTGATTTCTTTGCTCGTCTTTCTTTTTATGATCCGCTATGATTCTCAAATTTTCGAAGGTTGACCTCTGATTTATAAATTCGCGATTTATTTAAGAGATCGTCAAAATAAAGGTCGTACTTGAAAACAAAGATCAATCCAGAATTTTCAATCTACTTAAAATTTTCCGAAAACAGGTGACGCATTGATAGAAATAAAGACGACCTGGCGAGGAACTCTACCCTCGTGGTTAGTTGGTACCGACCCTTGTATTGGTTGGGAGGGAGTGACTTGTGAGCATGGAGTCGTCGTTGGACTGTAAGCCCCCTTTTCATCAGTCTCCTTCCACAATGTTATCCTGTTTCGTACGACGTTCTGTTGATACTTTGGCCTCTTCTGTATTTTGTGAAGGAACTTAACCAACAAAGGTCTCATGGGACCTGTACCTCACGAGTTAGGCTCGCTGACATCCTTGAGATCTCTGGATTTGAGTTACTCAAACTGGAGCTCAGGGATTCAAAATCAAGTAACTGGGGACCTTTCTGCAATTGGAAGCCTATCAAATCTGGTGCTGCTGTAAGAAGTTTATTGCCACTTTGCTTTCTAATTGAGCTGAATTAACAGAGAATTTACGTTATACAGATGTGTTTTGGACGACAATTTTTGCAATCATGGAAATAGCTTGCATTTTCAAGAGTTGATGCTGAAGCATTATCACTGTCTGCAGGAACATGTCCTACAACGTCTTGAATATGGAGTTTCCCTCTGCAGTACTGATGTTGACCAATCTTGTTTATTTGTATGTCTATTGAAGCAATCTACCTTTTAATAACAGGAGTTTTTCTATCGTTTGAGTTATGTGATTTGAACTGAGTTTTGTGTTTTTTGATATAGGAGGCTTGATAACACATATTTGACGGGCCCATTTCCTGTTCAGATCTCAAATCTTGTAAATTTGGAACAGTTGTAAGAGTTCCTGCTCAGTACATTTGCATGTGTATATAATTTCCTTGTTTTATGTGAGGTTAGTATAATATTGTGCCAAGAGGTAGTAGCTTGGAGCTCCCTCGTTCCCCAGGTTTCTGTTTTTCTTTCTTGTTTGAGGTCATGCACATTTCCCAGGGGCCGCCAATAATGCAACAAGCCAAAGTCATCTCTTCATGTCATGGGAAAACTGCTGTAGATTTTCCTTCATGCCCATTTATCTGAGGGTCTCCATCCATGTATTCACTCTTATATTGCCCATATGTTAGAGATAATTGAGGTTGTGTGTTTTGCCCAAAACACTGAATAATACAAAAGTGCCCTGCAAACTCGACATTCCTATCAGAAGAGGAACCCCATGCTGTTTGACACATGAACCATTAATTGCCAAGCAATGTGACATGTCAAGTAATGAGTCTCTTAGTACAAATGAAGTGAGCTTGTTTGGTAAGCCTGCCAACTACCATAAAAATCCTGTCAATAACAAGCTCTCAAGGAAGCCCATGGTGTTTGAACACATGATGATGTTAATTACTTATTGGTAAGTCTATTAACCACCACATAAATTCTACCCTATCTGGGGATCAACACTAGTTGAAGGCAGACATGACATGAAATCCATGTCTGTATGTTGTCCTTTTCCGTTTTGGAATGGGTATTGGCTTTAATGACCCAGCTGGAAGCTTGTTCTGCTGCGATGGTAGGCATGTGGTGATATAATTTACATCGTCTTTCTAGAGACCATCGCATCCACTGTCATAGGCCTTTGCGGCACCCATGTGTGCCATGCCTTAGAAAATATTTGGTGCAAAACTACCATTGTAGAAGAGTTAAGGAAGAGGTAGAATAGCAGAAGGGAAGGTTGAGGGAGCGAGGAAGAGGAAGAGAGAGAGAGAGAGAGAGAGAGAGAGAGAGAGAGAGAGAGAGATATTAACGTCTACAAGAGGCCTCGCAGGGCTATGAGACAAAGTGTGAATCCAAGAAGTACCTCATACAAGCCACTTGGGGTTGAAGCAAAGGGTTCACTAAGACCCTTGCTGAGAACTGAAAGCAAAAGCTAAAACGCTAACATGGTCAGCTAGGGAACAAAATACTAGAGTAGCAAAGTAACAGATGTTAGGCGTTTAGGGCTAGCACTTTTAGTACATGCTCAGGTTCCATATATCCAGGTAACCTGGTGGCACTTTGATGAGATGTGAGAAGCTCTCGTATCTGTGTCTGTCAAGTTGTCTCACGACGTGGGGGAGGGCGTGGTCTCCTCGATCTCTGGATCTAGTGGGCTACGTCAAGGGTGATGCCTTGTCTTTGGCGGTTGCCTCTGAGAAGGGATGAGATAGGCCGAACCTCGATCGTGCGTACTCTGGGCTCTCTCCGTGTCGTATGTGCAGTGTGTGTCACTCGTCCGACCGCATCCCGGTGGATAGTCCTGCTACACTGATCCATGATGCTCTCATCTCATCAAGCTCCTCTCCCTCAGCTACACTGGCAGCTGCCTCCGATGCATAGAAGTTTGTGACAAAAGTTTGCGGTATGTTGATGGTGACCGGTGGCATCAGTCCATTCTGCTCTCTGGCCTTACGGACCTATGAGACAAAGTACAATCAACAGAATAGCTCATAGAAGCTGCCATGGGCTTAAGCAAAGGGAGAGAGAGAGAGAGATAGAGAGAGAGAGAGAGTTGTATTAACATCTTTGGGAGGCCTCACGGGCCTATGAGACAAAGTACAATCAATAGAATAGCTCATAGAAGCCGCCATGGGCTTAAGCAAAGGGCTCGCTAAGGCCCTTGCTGAGTGCTAAGCTAAGCTAATGATCTCAAAAACTCAGAAGCACACTCTCAGTGCTCTCAAGAGACGCTAGTAGGTAGTGCGAAAGCTCCGAGGACATATCTAGGAGTCATGGTATCTCTCCTATAGGAAGCAAAGATGTTACGTATTTGGAGTTGTTGAGTTGTCTCTTGTCGTAAGGGGGGCTGTGGTCTCCGGGATCTCTATATCCAATGGGCGGCATCAAGGGTGACCTCGGGTTGGTTGGTCTCCTTTGAGTAAAGTGACAATGGGCTGGATGGTTGGACCTCTATTGTGTGTGCTCTTGTCATTCTCTGTGGCACCCTCTCCTTTGCCGTGTGTCATCTCTGACCACTATGCAAGCTGCCCTCATGTCGGCTATCTCCTCATCCTCCCCGATGTGTCCTGGAGCTATCTCCTCATCCTCCTCGATGTGTCCTGGAGCTGACTCAAAGGCATAAAAATCAGTGGTGTCTCTGTGCTCAATCAGTGTCCGGTGGTGCTGTCTCCTCCTAGTGTAGCAGAGTCTCCCTGAGCCGCTGCTGCATCTCCATCAGAAAGAGGCCAACCTGATCATGGAAGTGGATCAATTGGGAGAGTGGTCCGAATGCGTGCCCCTCCTGGAGAATCAGTGGTAGTGTCCTCAGATCTCATAATAAGCAGGGCAAATGCATAAGAATTGCTCCTCTGTCTCCGCTACTGCTAGTGTGCATAACCTGCAAATCCGCTGCTCTCTAGGTGTGCCTGCAGCCCTCCTTGCCTCGATCCTCAAAAAGAGAGAGAGAGAGAGAGAGAGAGAGAGAGAGAGAGTTTTAACGTCTACAAAAGACCCAAGGGTCTATGAGACTGAAAAAAACCATGAAAGCTAAGGGGTGGGGCCACTAAACGAGGACTCATACCCAGGGCTTATGTCCGAGATGAGAAAATAAATAAATACATTGTGCTATCTCTGCAAGAGAGAGAACCCATATGTAAAGGACAATGGGGGAAGTCCTTGGTCATCGGACAACCAATCGAATATCCATCTGAGTGATTGTACTTGTGTATGCTGTCCGTGGGACCAACTCCAACTGCTTGGCTGAGTGTCTGACAGTGGCTCTGGATCTTGGTGAGGGCTGGCATCGTCAAGAAAGAAAATCGGTTATGGATCACTGTTGATGCTCAGTGTGATGAGTCTATTTATCCTCTTTTGGCAAAACGATGGATTTCTGTTCCGAGCAGTTATGGAAATGTGAATAGTAGGTGTTTTCCTACCCTCAAAGCCCTGAAAACTTATTGGGAATGCCCAGTTTTTTGGAATGGCCTGTGAGAAGTCTCTAATTTCATAGCTTTTTAAGCCCTGAAGTCTGTCTTTCCCTATCCTGTGGGAAGGTTCTTGTACAAGGCAGTTTCTGCTTAAAATGTCTACTTCACTCCTTTTATTTGCTTTATGTCATCTTACTTGAGCACACACTAGAAATACATGCTTTGGAGCTCAAGCACCCTAAAAGCAATGGAAGTCTTTGTTAAAAAGAGTGTAGTATTGGAATCTACAACTCCTTTTGCAATGGCTTTCAATGTTTACAAGGACCCCATGTTGCTATTCCATAGGGGACTTGACACGATAGACACTCTCAAGAAAGAAAGTGACACGCTAAAACAGAGACGAATAAGTAGAAAACATCTATGAAAGCTTGTGAACTTAAATCGAAAGGAAGTCAAGCAATTGCATGCCTGTCATGTGCATCTACAGCCCATGGCATGGCTGCTTAAGTGACAGCCTGCAGCTCACTGCGGCCCACAGCAGCAATGGGCAGGATAGGAGCAGCAACACAGGTCCACGTGGCTGCCACATTGCCTACGCAGTCATTAGGTGCAGCAGGAAGTACAGAGCAGCTTGCACAGCAACAGAGAGATATGGCAGGGCTGATGTCAGCAGCATAGTGCTGACATCAGCACCAGTATGGACAGCCAGGTCAGCAATGATATGCAGGTGGTCTATACTAGTCAGTGGAGGTCCATGCCAGTCGGCTGGCTAACAGACCAGTCAGCTGATGTCAGCCCTTAAAAACCTATATAAGGGATGGCTTTCCCTCATTTCATCATCAGCCCTTGCCGCTTGCAGTACAGCCAGTGTAAGGCAGCCCACCGCCTCCAGCAACGATGAAACGTGAATAACAATTCTAACACATACAATAGCACCAATAATTGAATATGCACGGAAACTCATGAAAAGACAAGAGGCAATCACTAGGTACAATCTCCTCCCTTGAGGTGTGTGGCTCATGATCCCACACCAAGAGTATTTATAATATTGAAATAAGAGCATGAGCCATCGATACAAAGTGACGTATTCATCTCTTGAACATCCCTTTACCATGCTTTTCTCTTGAGCATCCTTTTACCATACTTTTCTCTTTGTCATTCCTTTACTCATGTACTCATCCAAAATTACATGCCAAAAGTGGAAGGCTTTTAAGTACTCTCCCTTATAAAAAATGTAATGACCCTTGGCCATTTAATACATGACCCTTGGCCATTTAATACATTACCTAGCACTAGCATAAAACTGTGGCATTTATCCTTTATTCACTTGAGCTTGTTTACTCCCATTCGTCCATGTCATTTCCTGTACTCATTAAACCAATCCCCCATTAGTCAAATACTTAGCGCAATGATATACATCAAATGATTAGCCAATCATGCTAAGTAATGGTCTTTACAAACAACTACCCATTAATGTGAGTATTTCTAAATGGCATCACCCATGATACTTATTAATGGCACACGTTTAGTTAGGCGTCCTTGACTGAACCAAAGTATTAAATAGAACCCCCACCACGTCTGGTGCGATCCTATAAATACTTTACGTCATTTCGAATGAGAGCTTTGAGAAATTTTTTCTCGTAACATTTCCTCTTGCTTAGGGTTCAACTGACCTCAGTTGTGATTTTGTTTATATGAGTTAAGGATATCATGATGGTCTTGAAAAACTGCTCAGGGAACCACTGTGCATTTTCTTTTGGATGATTTTTAAACTTCAGTAAATAGGAGTTATAAGTCTTTCCTTTGCGTATTATTCTTTGTTGATTATCTAGAATACAATCAGGCTCAAGAACTTCAACTTCGTTCACAATCAAAGGTGGTTCTTCATAAATAGGATGCGTTGGTAATTCTTCTTTAAAAGGTTTCAAGAGATGAATGTGAAAGGCGTTATAAATTTTCCAAAGATTGGGCAATTCCAAATGATAAGTTAAATCATTTATCTTAGAGATAACCTTGAAAGGTCCATAAAACCTTGGTGCTAATTTTACTGTAGGGCATTTATCAACACTCTTTAAACACCTCTTTTCAATTCGTAGAAGGAAAAACTTTATTTCTTTATATATCATATGTTGTCTTTTCTTGTTTGCTTGTTTAGTATATATTTTTTGAGCTCTCTTGATGGCTTTAGTTACTTTTCTCATGATTTGATCATAATTTTTTATTAAATCATCAGCAGCTTGAATCTTTTGACTAATTCTTGTAATAGGAATCAGTAATAACTTTCCATATATTATTTCGAATGAAGCTCTTCCTGTAGTAGAATAGATTGTGTTGTTATAAGCAAATTGCAATAAATGCAAATACTTATCGCAATTTGTACCTTGAGAATCGGCACATGTCCGTTGCATATCCAAGATAGTATTATTTATTGGTTACTTCTGTTTGTTCATTTGCCTCAGAATGGAAAGCTGAAGTAAAATTCACTTTAGTGTCAAGATTTTCAAATAAAGTCCTCCAAAAGGCACTACAAAACCTTGAATCTCGATCTGATACTATAATCTTTGATAATCCATGATGTGGAAAAACATACTTCAAACACATGTGTGTCGCTTGTGGTGCAGACAATGTCTTTTTGCAAGGCAAGAAATATGCTTGCTTGCTAAAGCGATCCACGATAGTTGAGATCTTGTTATTTTGATTAAAAGTCAAGGGAAATCCAGTAATAAAATCCATGGATATTTATTCCTTGGACTGTGAAGAAATCGGCAAAGATATTAATAGTTCTGGTGTTTTTTCCTTGAAACTTTTAATCTTCTGACAAATCAAACACTCAGCAACCTATTTAAAGATATCTTTCTTCATCAAAGGCCAATGAAATTCTTTAACAATACTTTAGCAAGTTACAGTCACCCCTCGATGTCCCACATAAGGAGGTTAATGCATTTTCTCCATTACTTGTAATTTAAATCGATTAGTGACGCAAAGTCTTTTCTCATAAAATAGATATCCATCATTAACTGAATAGCTAGATATAGAACTTTAGTTGTTTTATTCAAGCTTAGTCCATATATCAGAGAAGTTAGAGTCATCTTGGTGAGAATTTTTCATTGCCTCGAATGGTTGTATTTCAATCACTTAAATATTGTTGATTTGTGGTTTTCGACTTAATGCATCTACAACCGTATTTTCTTTACCGGGTTGATATTGAATCATTGGTTGAAAACTTTGAATAAAAGAAGCCCATTTGATATGTCTATTAGAAATCAATGGTTGCATCAAAATATGCTTAATGCTTTGTTGATCAGTCTTGATCAAGAATTCTGAGCCCATTAAATAATGTTCCAAATTCTTGTACCACTGCTATCAATTCTTTGTCATAGGTACTGTAATTGAATTCTGCTAGCTTAAGCTTTCTACTTTCAAATGCTACAGGATGATTGTCTTGCATAAGTACAGCTCCAATCCCAATTTCACTTGCATCAATTATTACAACAATAAAGAAAGGACGTGAAAAGTACTGAAGTACTGGGAATTTTTATGCAATGGAGCAAAGATAGATTGGAATGGGGTAGAGATTATGAGAGTAAGAGGTGCGTTGCGGTAATCACAGACAGAGAGAGAAAGCTTGCTTTTCTTCTCAAAAGATGAATTTAGTCTAAAAAGATAAGGGCCTCCAAAAATTTGACTCACAAATACTACTCTTCCAAGTACTATTGGAATTTTTTTTTGAAATTTGAGTTGACGGTTGCTTTAGCTCTCTTCCCAATAATTCTTTGGAGAAGTACTTTCCAATCTTAGGTCCTCGTGGAGCGTAGTAAGAGCTCTGATACAACTGAAACGCGAATAACAATTCTAACACGTATAATAGTACCAAAATTTGAATATGCACGGAAACTCATGAAAAGACAAGAGGCAATCACTGGGTACAATCCCCCCCCCCTCGAGGTGTGTGGCTCGTGATTCCACACCAAGAGTATTCTCTTTGTCACTCCTTTACTCACGTACTCATCCAAAATTACATGCCAAAAGTCAAAGGCTTTTAAGTACTCTTCCTTATTAAAAATGTAATGACCCTTGGCCATTTAATACATTACATAGCACTAGCATAAAACCATGGCATTTAGTCTTAATTCCTTTGAGCTTGTTTACTCCCATCCGTCCATGTCATTTCCTGTACTCAATAAACCAATCCATCATTAGGCAAATACTTAGCGCAATGATATACATCAAATGATTAGCCAATCATGCTAAGTAATGGTCTTTACAAACGACTACCCATTAATGTGAGTATTTCTAAATGGCATCACCCATGATACTTATTAATGGCACACGTTTAGTTAGGCTTCCCTGACTAAACCAAAGTACTAAATAGAACCCCCGCCACGTCTGGTGCAATCCTATAATTACTTTACGTCATTTCGAACAAGAGCTTTGAGAAATACTTTCTCGTAATAAACGAGCGAGCCTTGAGCATTAGATGGGAAAGGGAGGAGAGCAGTCTCTCTCTCTCTCTCTCTCTCTCTCCATCCCAGGAACAAGAAGAGATTCCCCTTCTTCTACTTTTGTCTTATTCAGTCCTTTGGGTAATAGTTGTATTCAGGCTATTGTCAAACAATGCTAAAAACCGTAAATACTCTCTACGGAAGGGGGTCAGCTGCATTCCAATCGCACATTTATTCTCACACAACCACAGATGCAAGCACTTGTTTGTGTGCCTTTCAAGTTCAGTACATGCTTTTGCACTAGCAGTTAGATAGCAGGTTAGAGAGATAGCGAGTTAGCTCCCTTGTTTGTTACAATGCCACCCTACATTCCCGTTAGGGCATTCTGTATATTACAATCATTCTTACTAGCATTCATTATATGTGCACAATCTATGCTTGAGCTATGAGCACTTTGACTAAGGACCACTTCGTCAGGATTCAGTAGCTACCTCCCCACCTGTAAGCTCCTAAATAAGGAACAGGCCAGCCTCGTCTTCTACTCCAAACTGCTATATTTTACTTTAAACCTGCTGGTACAGACAGAAAATCAACAACTCCTCTTTACAACTTCTTTCAGTTTCCATACAAGTCAACAGCTTTGGAATCGTCAAACTTTAAATTTATTTAGAAGCTGGCATGGCACCTCCGCCCTATAGTAGAAGATGATAAAATAAGCTATGCACTTGTCTCCACTATTGGGGATTGCTGGGCTTCGCATAAAAAGTTTCCAGACTGGTATTATTTGCACTTTGGGAGGAAGGTATATCTATGTTAGGCCATTTATATGTCTAGTTACTTTTGTGTATATTTTTGGGAATGGAGTTTCTCTACCTTTCCATCCTCTTCTTGTCAAGAGACCTACCATCCATGAGCATTGAAATTGAAGAATATTGCAGACTGTTACTTGCATTTCTTAGCTTCCTCTTGTATCCTTCCTGTGACTGTCTATTATTGATAGATTGTTTAGACTTTTAGGCTAGGATTGGTCTTAGATGTATCATTGTAGGTTAACAGAGTTATCCCTCCAGGATTGTGGGTTGTCTTGTATGCATGTTTATCATGTGACTTATTATCTTTCATATTTTGCCGAATTTAAGGTAATCAAGTACAATTATTGCATTCGGAACTTGCATGCTTACAAAGCAGTCTTAAAAAAAAGAAAGTTCTGCAGCAGGGAGTGATGAGTCTGTTTCTCTGCAGATTTATTGCTGAACCTAGCCTTGATTAACAATATGATCAAAGTACTAGCCATTCCCCGAACTCTGAATTTCCTTTGAGTCGATCTCTACTTTGATAATGCTATTAAAGTTGTAGCTGATTCGTATGCTAGCTGAATATTTCCTGTGTGACAGGTACCTTGGAAATTGCTATATGACGGGAAATCTTCCCCCTGAGCTTGGAAGCCTGGTCAATCTAGTTGAGTTGTATGCTTCTTATGGCTTTCTTGTCGAAATACTTGACGTTCGATATGATTTTTTAGCTTATTTTGTAATGGTTCATTACCCTTAAGGAAGGCAGTCCTGTTGTTGTTGAGTCTTTCCTGCCATGGAAGCTAAGAAGTGAATATTTTGGAGTGGCAGGAGCTTGTGGAATAATCCTTTTAGCTCAAGAATACCCATGGAGCTCTCCAATCTGGTTAAACTTGCTTACTTGTAAGGAAGTCTTAAAACATAGAAACTAGAATTATTTGTGTTCATTCTTTCTGACGTCTAAACAATGGCATATAGCCAGTATTCAATCACCAAACTCTGCTTGCAGGAATCTACATAATTGCAGTTTGTGGGGTGGTCTTCCCCCTCAATTTGGGAATCTTCAAAGCATGGTAACATTGTAAGTAGTTTCAGACAGTGGAAAGGTTTTCTGATGTCACTGTTATGGTGCTTTTTATCACTATTGTGGGGAGCAGACAATTATGATTCAGATGACAACTTGATTTAGTGAGAAGTTCAAATTTCAAATGGAGAAGGCACTTATTTTGATTTATGAAGGGGATGCCATCAAAAGGAAGTGGATTACCTTTTGGTCCCTTTAGAATCTCAGATTATATTTTATAAATTGCAGGCATCTGTACCAAAATTTTCTGAGTGGGAGTATCCCAGATTCTTGGCAAAATATGACAAATTTATATGATTTGTAAGCGTCATACTTATCTTCTTTGTAAGCGTCATGCTTAAGTCACGTGCTTCGTTTCTTCTTTATTTCTTGTTTTCATTCTCTATTGTTTATTTGACGTATTTTAGTAAGCACTGGGTTTGCCCAAGAGACTCCGCGGGTCTTTAGAAACCCAGTATAGCTGCTTATGCTTGGGCACTGATGACGACATAAGTGTTGCTTTGCTTGCTTAGTATGTCTTCCTTTTGCTTTTCATAAAAGTTTTTGTTTACCTCTTTTTTCTCTTTCATTTTCTCATTTTTTTTTTCCTTTGTAGATTTTTGATCTTTAGAACAACAAAATTTCTAAATTTGTATGATTGGACTTATTCTAGTCTTACAAAGGTATATTATCTTCTTTGTAGTCTACAATGTTGAGTCCTCGAGGTAGTTTCACAGTGCTTTAAAACACAGTCTTCTAGTTCTTTCTAGACCCTTCACTTACCATGCCACATCATAAACGAAAGAAAACAGTGTTGTGACTTTTCCCTTATATGCATTTGACCTCCCTGATACAGGAGATTGCAGTACAATTATCTTTCAAAGGGACTTCCGGCCTGGCTATTTCAGCATCCCAGACTTAAGCTTTTGTAAGGAGTAACGGACTCATTCCCTATGAATGCTTTGAGTGAATTTGCAATTTTTAGAATATATGTGATTTCATTAATTCAGTGTCTGGTACATTTATTTTAAGACATTTCAACCATGCCTGAGTGTTGATTCCGTCCAGCCCTTTCTTTTGGTTGGTTGGTTCTAACTAGCCTTTCTTTTGTTTGTTTGGTTTGAATATTTCAGTGGATATTTCATGTTTAATCCCCCTGCCCCCCTCTTTTCTGCAGGCACCTTTCACACAATGAGTTTTATGGATTCTTCCCAGACTTGACTAATAGCAGTTTGCAAGTAGTGTATGTAGAAATACAACACTTTTATGTCTATTCATATTATTTAGTTTAGAGCATACATAGGTATATGTTTTGTGACTACAAGTGATTTCCCAGGAGATATATGGAAGTTCTACTAAAGGTAGCATTGTTCATGATGCAGAAGATTAGAGTGCAACTTTCTTAAGGGTTCTTGGCCTGTGGCACCAGCAAACTTGTCGTGAGTAACTGCCTATCCAGACTTCTGCTTTGAATCTCTTAAAGGAATACTGTGTGTGTGTGTGTGTGTTTCGATATTGGGGCCTCTAGACTCTATGGAAGGACAGAAATCATAGAGTCTATTCCTCTATCTACTTGTCTTATATTGGAATCCTTTGATGTTTGTAATGGCATGTTCCCTCTTTGGAAACTGCTTCTTGTAATATAAACAAATATGGATTTCACCAAAAAATAAAGTGTTTATGTGTGTGTGTCCGTGTGTTTATGTGTAATATGTCAGCCCCCCCAAAAAAGTGTGTAATATAATGCCATCTGCATTTCACCTCCCACCCCCCCCCCACCCGCCCCCCAAAAAAAAGTGTGTGCGCACATGTGTGTGCATGCAATATATGTTTTCTTTTCTGAGTTGGCGAGGGATTATGTTTAGAAGTTGAAATTGAGTTTTGGAAGGTAAGGGTTGCCCAAAAAGTGACCAATTTATGGGTGGTGGAGGGGTTGTTTTGCGGGGGGTGTAGAGGGTGCCCAGAAATTTCACGGGCAAGGTAAGATTTTATCCTAGAACTAATATTTTGTATGGTGTCCCAAAGAAAAAACACTGCCTTGAAGGCCATCCTCAGCTTCATGCCTTACAAGCACGATAGGCCTTATTGTTGAAGTGGAAATTGTTCGAGAATTCTCAATATTATGAATGCAGAATTAAGTGCCTTTCCCTTTCCATCTGTTGGTATGCCAGCCTCCTGCTCATGGGATGGCCATGTGGATTATATGCCCCCAGCCCCCCCCCTCCCGCCACACACACACACACACACACACACATACATACCATGTAAGTTAAGTATGCTTGAGGAGCTTTATGGTCTGAATTTGTGAGTGATCTGTTGTGCAAGCTACAATAAATCATTGTTGTACTTATGATGACAACTTGGGGGTAAGTTCTGGATATGCAAAGTGCCGTAACAAATTAAACCGGCCTTGTAAAGGGTTGACACAAAAACTTACATATATCAATGTAAGGATTTCTTAGAATGTTTCAAGCTGCTCGTCTTTGGAAACACTGAAGTTCACTTTTCCTTGGGAGGGTTGAAGGCTGCGTGATGAAGGAAACTGCTTTTCAAATGTGACGAGCGCCAATGATGTCTCAAATTATCTCTGCAGCAGAACTTACACATGCAATGGATTCTTCAACCAGCTAATTGGTATGCATGTTGTACAAGGATTGTAAATGAAGTGAATATAATAGAATGAAAGGGACAAACTTTGTGTGATTTTATTGCACTAGTATCAGGCATCTCCCCTCTGGGGATACCTACTGAACGCTACATTGATTGTAACTTGCTATCTTTATGGCTTTTACAACGGATTCTCCTGTTTCTTAAGCAGATGGATGCCCTCCTTGTCCAACACAGCAGTTCAGTACGAATGCAACACTTTGTATATGTGGAGAAGGTTGCAAATAGCCTCAAATTTGCATATTTTTTTCATCTCCATCTCTCAATCCTCTTTCCTTGTCTAGTAAAACTAAAGCATTTGTATGTTTCTCAAGCACACAGTTCACGTAGATTCTCTGTCACCAAATATGTGCAGTTACTGTAGATGGGAAGCAAAATACAGGACGAAACTCATTGCAAGCTGGGAAAATAGCGGGTGCTGTATTAGGAGCATTTTTCTTTCTACTGCTGCTTGGAATTTTGATAATCCTCAAGTTGAGGAATGTTAAGCATGGCCAAATCTCAAAGCTTGGAAGATTTTTCTCTGTCAGAGGTTAGCAATTTAGGGTTTCTCAAAGTTATTTACAAAATGTTTTCTTTGTGGGTCATTCTCTGCCAACTTCTAAACAAAGTTTGCTTTGTTTATAGAAATGGGTGACTATTGGGAAGTTCCAAAAGGTGTTCAACGGTTTACATTGCAAGAGCTTGCAGATGCCACTTCTAATTTTCATAAAGATAATGAGATCGGTATGGGAGGTTTTGGCAAAGTCTTCTATGGGATGTTGAACAATGGGAAAAGAGTTGCCATAAAGCGTGCTTCCCCGTCAAGAGTGCATGGATCTTCTGAGTTCCGTACTGAAGTGATATTATTGAGCAGGCTTCATCACCGCAACCTTGTTCGTCTTGAGGGATTCTGTGAGGACGATGGACTACAGGTTCTCTCTTTTTGCAGGCTGTTCTTGGAAAGGTCTCGAATATCTATTTTATTTTAATCAACAAGGTCTAGGTATCTCAACGCCTTCAGATATTAAGTATTGCATCATTGTTGTGATATAAGTTCTTCCATTGAGGAAACATTCATTTAGCATATTGAATTCTGTCAAATTAGATGCAGAACACGATTTATTTAAAAGATTGAAACATTTCCTGCTTTAAAAAAATTCACTTAAAAGCTGTAACAATGGAGGTTTGCATGCAAAGAACTTCTGCTCTAAGAACAGGGAAGGTGTACCTTTTTGTGAATTGTATAAGGGCTGGCTGCTGACTGAGTATGAATCATATCAAAACACTAGTCCATTGGATGCTTTTTACATGGCCTTTACCAAGCTTCTCCCCCTTTCTGCCTATAAACAATAGGATCCTCATATAACTGATTAATTGGGCTCCACTTATGACCACTAGGGGCGAACCCTACAATGAAGGCCTTCCGTAACGCCTCCCAGTTGACTTTCTCCCCTGGATTGAGGGCTGGCCTTGTACCATTGGCCTGCCTTGCCATCCAGGCTGAGGCCAAATGCATTAACCATTTCCAGATCTCCGGGAGCATTGAATGTTTCGTAGATTTGCTCGAATTGCTCCACTTGGAGATCAGCTCTCCTTCTCCAAGAAATTTAGTTAACAATTTGGAGATGGCGATGGGTCGATTCCTAGAGGGATTGGTGAGCCCTGCTGGGAATACAGGTGCAGTCGGGGGTGGGGTGGCCCCCCTTCCTAGTGCGTTCACCAAGATGCGCATCGCCTCATCTGATAGCACCGTTTGGGAAGCTTGTGAAGACATCGTTGCTTTGGGCCTAATGGGTTGTAGAGGCGGCCTCAAGCCTTGCCCTACTGTCGGGATCCATTGGGTTGCCGGTACCGATGTTGGGACTGAAAAGCCTGTTCCCCTGTACATCGGAGGTGCAACTGCGGCAGTAAACTGTTGGCCTCGAGGAGGAAGTGGGCTACCAGGCATCTATATGGATATTCCTTGCATCGGTTGGTAAGGTGGAGCTTGTGGGGCTATGTAGCCGGTAAAGGTTGGGGACACTTGGAAGGTCGGAAGTTCATAAAGTTTCCCCCTTGGAAGTCTAGTGCATTTCCTCGGCCAAGGTTTCGCTTTGCGAAGTCCCTTATCCACAGGTCTTCGTGCTCCATGCGCTCAGAGTCCGGGTGACCTATGAAGACTGTAGGTCTTGAGTCCACAAAGGCTGTGGGTCTTGGTGACCTATGAAGACTATGGATCTTGAGTTCGGGTGACCTTTGAAGACTGTGGGTCCTGAGTTCACAAAGGCGGCCTTAGTTCCTACGTGTAGCTCAAGCACTGGTTGTCGCTGGCCTCCCCTTTCCGTGGACATACTGGCAAAGGGGTTCTCCATTTTTGTTGAATCCGTTCGGCCCAACCATCCAAACATGTTGGATATCGTACCTCTTACCTTGGAGGCTACACAAGGAGTAGGAGAATGAGGTGGAGCTAGGCTGGTGTAGGGGGCTTCTGAAGCCCTTGGGCTAGCAGGGTTCTGTATCTTCTCGTTTAAGCTCTCGGTCTTGTCGGAGCTAGAGGGGTCCCCGCGTCGAGGCCCTAACACGGAGTGAGAGCTGGGAATTGAGCTTCCTGTTGGAGCTAACCCCAAACTTGGGCGAAAGGTGGGCTGCACGTAGTTCGAAATATTGTCCTCGGGCTCGGGTTCCTTGGACAAAATTTTTCCAGACCTCAAGTGCAATGCAAGCATATCTTTTTTGATAGCATGAGAGGGTTTATCCTCCCCCTTGTGGGATTCCAAGGGCAACCATAGGCTTTTGCTAGAACTACACCCGAAATGTGGGTGGGTAGAATTTGAGCATAGTGAGGGTGAGCTGCAAGAGGAAAAAAACACGAAGAAAAGAGAAAAAGTTCTAACTATCATGAATTTACATTAACTTGAAAAACCAAATCTTCTAATTGTTCACCTGAACAATATCCAAGCCTCAAACTTTGCATAACAATACTCATCTATAAGTGTTTTAAAAGTGATCAATCTCGAGAAGTTTCCATCGACTATGTAATTTCGTCAAAAGATCTGTGTCTATTTTTGTCGCTAGAAAGCAGAGTTCCATTAAGTTCCTTCACGTTCCGTCACTTGTAACGTGACTAGTGTAGATAGTAGCGGCCGATGTGTTCACGTGCAGAGGTACCTAACAAGCTGGGGGTGGTGTGCAGCAAGTCGAGCTGAGGCAGATGAGCTGCAACACATATGGTGGTAGAAAATGCCTTGTGGTTCGTCTTCTATGGCGGCAGCATTCGCATGTCTTTGGAGCTCGTTTTAGGAGGTAGCAGCATCGATAGCGTGAGGCTCGTTGTCTTTGGAGCTCGTTTGAGGTGGCAGTCGTCGATAGCGTGAGGATAGGAAGTTTGCTCGTCGTCTGGAGGCATTTGTGGTGGCGTCGTTGAACTTCTCTTGAGGCGGCATGAGGATTCGTTTGAGGCGGCTAGGGCTAAGGTTTTGCTCTAGAATTGGCAAACCCCCTAGCTGAGCCCATGGAGCTCAGCTTAGCCAGGAGGTGGTGGGGGAGGAGGCGAGAGAGAGAGAGAGAGAGAGAGAGAGAGAGAGAGAGAGAGAGAGAGAGAGAGGTTAGGGTGTGAGGAAATGATACATAAATGAAGACATAATGAAAGGCTATCATTCATTCATCATGTATGACATTAGGCTACACACTCAACACTTGCACCAAGTGCATGTGGTATAAGTTCCATAGTAACGCGTGGCACTCACACATGAACTAGCACTAGATCTCCTAGTACTACACACCAACACATCACATCAACACACTCTTTGGCTATGATATCTCCAATAGTACAAAGTACACAATATAAAGGTAACCCTAGGATAGGGTGTCCTTGTAGTACCAATAGTGCTAAATGGTACATGTACTATATGTCCTAACTGCCTATATCGAGGCCTATAAGGCTCATATTCGAAGGAATGGATGGCACCTATGGATAGCCCATAGAGGAGGATTACCAGAATTCGAGTGACCACGTTTGAGCGAGGTGACGGTTTGAGTAAGGACTTAATAAATTTTGACATTATAGTGTGATGATTTATGTTCAAAAAGTAGCATGCATTGCTTACTTTTATGGTTGTTGTCCTACCCATGATATTGTAAGCAATCAATTGTCTTATCCTACCCATGATATTGTAAGTAATCAATCGTCTTACATGCAAATAACGATTTCTGAAAACGTTTGGCAATGCTTTTGCAAGGGTCAAGGAAGAAGGAGGGGCGGAAGAAAGGGGTTTCCCAGGAGACCGTGATATCGTGGCCTCCTAGGAGGCTTCTCCTACCAATTTTATTTGGGCCATAACTTGGTCAATCGGACTCCAAATATAGTCATGTTTGTAGTCAAAACGATCAGAATGATATGAATGAATCCATTTATCATGTTATAGTGTAAAAATTCTATGGATTTAGAAAGCTTGTACTTATGTTTCTTTCATTCAGAGCTAGACCTTATCATACTCTACATTTTCTTATGACCATGGATTTTTCTCAGTCCTTGGTTTTCTCCCTCCATACCAGAGGTGTATACATGGTCATGAACATATGAAGGTAATCCAAATTTAGTTAGCATCATGGTCATGAGGTGATCATTAATTTATTAGATCCATAGTTTAAACAATTTATTCATGTGATCATTTTATGTACAAAATGGATTAAATCATATGGGTAGTGTAAAAATCGATGAGCTATAAATAGTTATTTCTAAGGGATTTTGCTAGAAGCTGGGTGGACTATTGTTGTTTGTATGTAACTCCACAAAATAAAGAAACCCCTCAACTCACGTGCTAGCTTACAGAATTTTGAGTGTCTGCCTCGAGGTGTAGACATTGCAATATTTCCCATTTGTATCCGTTGAATGATTGCTAACTTGCATGGATTTATTATTTATTGAATAATAGGTTTTCTCTTTGTATGCTGCCAATAATTTTCCCTTTGGTATTCATTGAATGACTGCTGACTCGCATGGATTTATGAGTTATCCAATAGTAAGTTTATCTTTGTAAGTTACCAAGAATAATACAAAAACCCTGTGAAAACAATCTTGAATAGTGTCATGTAGATTCAACCATTTTTAGTAAAACTTTATTGCTACTATATGTTTAGACAAAGTTCCTCACAAGCTTCGCTCGAACTCTAGGCTCGCTCGAACGCAGCCGCTTGATGTTTCAACTTACTCCCCATAGAGTGGCCTACAGAAATGACTCCGAGTAGATAATGCTTCCAAACTTTCAAAGCATGGATAACTGCAAGCAACCCCTTTTCATACGCATAATATTTCAATTCAGCTATTATAAATGTAATATATTGTATACTGTTTTAGAAAGGGAAGGATAATTTTGGAATGCAAGCAATTGATTGATCCCTCAAATTGGTGTCTACACGTTGCTTATGGGATTTTTTTTGCTTTTCCCTTTGAATATTTCTCCTGGATTAACTGCATAAATTTTGCTTTTGCAGATTCTTGTCTATGAATTTATGACCAATGGAAATTTGCATACGTGGCTTTTTCGTATGTCTTCTGAGCCCATCTTGTCATTAATTACACCATTTTATATGGAACTCAATTCCCAGCTCACAGTAGTTTACAGAATAGAAATTATTGGTCTTATTCAAGAGAAAGTACTTTGGTTAGTTTATGGTTTATATTATCCTCAATTCTAAAATTACATAATCACTAAATAGTTATTTTTTTGATGGCTTTGAACATCTCAAGTATTTGTAGTGAAAACTATGATCATGGTGTCTAATGTGATTGATAAACTTCCGAATGTGTCTCACCAGACAGTAAAGCTGATAGTGCTGTAGATTGGCACAAACGTCTTGATATTGCTGTGGGAATTGCCCAAGGGTTAGACTATCTTCATTCCTTTGCGGTATGAAGCTCTTACATCCATCTCCCCTCTGTGCTTTATAGTTCTTTAGTTTCTCATCTGTGAAAGTTGTGCAGGATCCACCAGTGATCCATAGAGACGTGAAGCCAAGCAACATACTTCTTGATGAAAACCTCGTAGCAAAAGTAGCTGACTTCGGGCTTTCAAAGGTTACCCCTGAGTTGGAAACTCATGTGTCAACTACTCCTGCTGGAACAGCTGGGTGAGGAGTCACTAATTTTGTATCAGAAGGTCAAAGTTGAATGTACATTTAATTGTATCTGTGTTTTCCTTTGTGATATTTATGTTTCTCTAAGCATATCCTATTCTCAGTACGCTGAACACACCCTCCAAGTTTTTCCGATAACTACTGATGAACTGCTTGCCTTCTGTGACAGATACATGGATCCTCAGTACTTTTTGAGGAGACAACTGACTACTGCAAGTGATGTATATGGTTATGGCGTACTTTTACTGGAGCTTATCACTGGACAAAGAGCAATAGATAATGAACGAACAGATGAGCAAAACCTAGTGGAGTGGGTATGGAAGGCTTGCTTTTGCAATGCAACAAGAACCTTACTGTATTCTTTCTATCTGAATCGAGTAGAGTAGAAGCAGGCTAAGATTTAAGGACGGTGTAACAGATATGTCTGTATCATAAAATTATCTAAAATTATTTTTTGGGGCAATCAGTCCAAATTGATATGTTGGATAGTTTGAACAGTCTAGTCTTTAGAGGTACTCCCATAGAAAAACCAACTGTTCATATAACTTGCATTTCCCCCCTTTAAAAGCACATGTTCTAACAGGTGAAACTGGCTTGACAAAGGTGTTTGAGAAGTGCCCTCAGTCAACTGTTAATCTATACAGTCTGTAGAGAGGCTCTGATTTCACAGTCTGCTGCAATTTCCATTGGCAAGCATATAAAAGTAATATGGAGCTCCAATCACACTCAAACAATGTGGTGTGTAGGCAAAACCAAGGCTAGAGGCAGAAGGCATCAACAGTATTATCGACCCACGACTTGGCAGTGATTTTCCAGAACAAATATTGCAAGAGATTGCCCACCTTGCTGTGAGTTGTGCATCTTTTAGTAAAGCAGAACGCCCCTCCATGCAGGTATTGAGATCATGTCTATTTGAGGTTTAACAACGTGATCATGTAGGCTTGTGACTCTGGTTGGCATTGATAATCTCCCAACTAATGGTCCTAAACTTTTAATTCCAGGAGGTAGTGAGTATTCTTGAGGCCCACATGCGATCCTTGCGGCGGCCGTCTTATGAAAAAGGTAACATCCAAACCTCAGACCCTCTATAGGTGAAGTTGGGTCTCTCCTTCGGCAGAAAAATGAGTTCTGCATAGTGTGAGCATTTAGCTTGGGTTTCCAAGGGGACTGTCGTGCTGGGTATATGGGAAGTTGTATAGGCCATGCATGTATTTATAAATTATGCTGAAGGCAGGCAGTGTGGATCGTGTCTCTTGAGAAAATATGCTGTTTGAGAAATTGTGCAGATATCTGTGGCTCAGTCCTGTGAGCGCAGTCACAAAGTTGAAGTGGAAATGGTAATGTGATCCAGGTGACTGTGATTCTGGGAGCATGCTGGGGCAAGCTGACACTAGTGCTTTGCTAACAAGCAGCTCAACCTGTGAACTTAGTACTGTGTGCAAGAGTGAAGTTTGCAGATGATCATGAGCTGATTACCGTTGCCTTGCCGCATCTCTTTCTGCTGCCTTTGGGTTCAAGACAATTCCAGTATGCAGCATTCTTGTCATGGAAGATATTCATGTATTAAAAAATTCTCGTCATGGAAGACATTCATGCAGCATTCTCCTCATGGAAGATATTCATGTAAAAAAAAATGCATGATTGTTGGAGCAGCCATTCAAGCAGCAAGGGTCACCTAACACCTTGCTGGCTGCAGATTAGATACGTCTGGTCCACAAGAGGACAACACAATTTTGTTGAAGAGAATATAACTGCGCACTAACAAGGTGATGTGGCTGCTTGGATTTCAGGCTGTTCTCCAAGCATATATGACTTTTGTGAAGATGCCAGCATGCCTTTTCTATGCAGAAAATTGATAATCTCTGGAATGTGATATAATTTATAAATGCAATTTGCTTATTCCTTAACTTTCACAACTGTTCCTTTTGGCTAGAGATAGGCTGTAGAGGACTAGATACATGTGGTGTACTTGTTGCATTAGAATCAGTGGATTTGCTAGTGTATGTTATGTCTCGCTGATTGTAGTAAGTAGAGCCATTTGCATTGTTTAACTAATGTAGGTGTTAGAATTATTGTGATAAGAGTGGAATAATCCAGATAGCCCAATATTTTAAATGTATCCCAAGCTTTGCATGTCTGTTTCTAAATCACACAAGTAGCTTTGGAATGATCTTTTGGCTGGTGGGTTATAAGTGCACTGAACTGCTTTGAGTTCACTTTCTCCTTGAGCTCCGCTTGCCTTTTGGCAAGGAGCAACCTGGATGGACCACCCACCCTCCCTAGCCAGCAGCACACTTCCTTAGAGTCTGTAAGCAAGATATGCAGGAGCACCAATCACGTCCTATAACATACAATATATGCAGGAGCACCTATCACGTCCTATAACATGCTATGAAAATTCGGGAGGGGGGGGGGGGGGACGCCATAAATTTGCAGCAGGTCAATGCGATGGTGCATAAAGCTTTGCGCAGAAACTTGTGATGATTTACCAAAAGTAGGGCTGTGTATCTTCCCGGTAATATTGATGTTGGGCTGTAATTTGGAATTTCCTGCGTTCCAATGAATTCAGATGAGAGCTCAGCTAAGGATCCAGTCTAGCAAATTTGAGGGATGTGCAGTATCTGCTGAGAGAGGAGGCTTTGTTATGAGTACAAAACAAGGCACTTGGATGTTGTCGAAAAACCTTTTGAGCTTGGAAAATGTACGAAGATTGGGTGGCTACAAAGGTAGTGACAATGGTTGAAGTATGTAAGGCCGTTATTTATGTCTACATTAAATTGTCAACATCATTCTGCTAGTTGGGAAAGACATATCATGTATGCCTTTTCCAATAAGGCATTCTATTGGAAAGGAGATATCATGTATGTGTTCTTGATGGTTGTAGTTGGGGAGTTTCTTGGGCTTCAGAGGGGGAAGTGCAGCATGTCAAAAGCGTGCCTAAGACATCGAAAGCAATTGGGTTTTAATCGCGCTAGGCTTCCATTGAGACGTGGAGCGTTCTCATAATTGACATCCATTTGGGAAACTTATCATGTACATGTGCTTTGGAGAAAGGGAGGCACAAGTATGTGCTGACATTTTTCAAATTATTATAGGGTTATTGAAATAATTCCCATAAGAGGTCATCAATATTGTAGATTTAGGATGGGTTGCTATGTGGTGATTAGGTAGAGGCATAAATCCAATATTGTTTGCTGCGATTAGCTAGAGTTATGTGGTATTACCAGACCCAAGACATCCACCATGTTAAGGCTTTTCGTGTTGAAAGGCTTTGGGTTGATGTGAGCCATCCTCTTATGCCAAACTTTAGTAGTGAGCTATTTGGATGTAGGAGGTCATCAGCCACGTTGCCATTAAATGTATAAAGGTCTCGAAAGTTGTTTCTTGAGCCAACAACCTTTTTTTTGCAAAGAGAAGAACTTTCTGTTAATGCTTGGAAAACCCCATACAATTATCAAAATAGGGCCGATGGTAAATACAAAGAGAAGACTTGGCTATCCAAAACCAACCTGTCGGCAATCCCAGCTCATTGCCTAGGGCTTGTCCAGAATAGGGGCTAACAACCAGGCTAGTGGCCTATACATCTGGTGGATATCTCCCGTAGAGAATGTGTAGAATATGCTACAGGTGAAGCCTTGTAGAAGCGTTCTCGCTTCTCGGTGGTTTATTGTGAGTCCGGTATACAACGCTCCCAACTGGCTAGTTGGGTAAACATAATGTCTTGCCAGATGGCTACCAATGTAGTCGGTCAGACCTCTTGCCCTCCCATCACCTGGCTGCAACGGGTGACCTAGATATTCCAAGCCGTGATGTTGGCCACTATCTCCCAAACACTACCCTCTTGCAGAGGCTATGGGTGGGTGCAGAACGGCGGTGCTGCCTCGAGAGACTCCATCCGAAAAATTTGCTCGCCATGAATTTTGCCAGATGGCTACCAATGTAGTCGGTTAGACCTCTTGCCCTCCCATCATCTGGCAGTAACGGGTGACCTAGATATTCCAAGCCGTGATGTTGGCCACTATCTCCCCAACACTACCCTCTTGCAGAGGCTATGGGTGGGTGCAGAACGGCGGTGCTGCCTCGAGAGACTACATCCGAAAAATTTGCTCGCCATGAATTTTATACGTCAGTGATACTGGATTAATAGAGAAATCATGGCGACCCTCTGTGAGCCACACCATTTCCCCACCATAAGCATTGTGGGATCATCTCTAATGCTCCCTCCGTGCAACGAGCGCATCGGTTGTCCACTCACGTCTACTCCAACCAAGGACCAATCGGTAGACTCCCATGAGCCACTATCCAGAAGAAATACGATATCTTTTATGGTCTCAAGCTAGTCTAAAGTCTTGGCCAGAAGCAGCTGACCACCTCCCTAGGAACCTCTTGCTCTAGCCAGTGTTGCTCCGTCGAGGGGGTTCAAGTTGTTGCGTCTAATTGAAGGCATTCGCCAATATGTGTCGTGTAAGAAAAGAAGGGCAGTTTCTCTATCCTGTCTGAGTGCCCTTGTTGTATTGGCCAGAGACACTCCCCTGGGTTCTCCTGTATATCCCTAAGTGGCCTGTCCTCCTATAGCTAGAGATGCTAGACTGCTTCCTCTGGGTTAGATAGGACCATGGTAGGATCAATAGCCACTCTCTGCCCAAGCGACCCACAACTTTGATCCTTTGCCACTCTAGATCCTCCAAGGCTGCTAGCTCCTTTGTCTCCCTCTCTAACTGACCTTGTAGGAATCCACCCTGAAGAATTTGACCGTGAGAGGCATCCCCATCCTTAAGAACTCATTAGGAAATAAGGGAGCTCATGTTGGGGCCTTTTAGGGTTTGGGAAAAAGTCTCTCTGTAGAAATTCCACAAAAAAAGGTAAAAATATGCAAAAAAAAATATTACTTTATGTTGTTACAAGTGTGTGGCATTAATGAGAAGATTTGTTTTTGATTCTTTTACGGTTCGCTTGTCCTATCAAGAGATGTGGACCCAAAATCAAAATAGAGCTCCATTTTGAAACCTTTTTGCATGGTGACCTAAAACAACCATCCATTTTCTCTTGTTCTCAAGCGCCATTCTCTCTTCAATAAGCATTTCTCTACTTTCACCACCATGAGCCATTCCATTCTCTCTTCGACAAGCATTCCTCGTTGCATCACTGTTGTTGTGATGCTCTTAAACTTTCAAAACAATAAGCTCCTTTCACCTTTTATTCACTTGTTCTCAGTTTCGTTCATTTTTATTAATGTCTTACTATTTTGGTGTATGTTTCTTTGACTTTGTAGGTATTAGAGTAAGGATTTCAGATGGCAACCAAAAACTTTGGTCGTGCCACTAGGAAACCGTCTGTTGCTCTACTTGAGGAAGATGTGGATGTACAAAGTATCTCTTTGTCACGAAGACCTACCTCACTAATCTCATGTGTAAAAGTTTCCAATACTGTGACTGTGGACGGTAGCTGGAAAAGGATAGCAGTGGCGAAAGGAGATTGGGTTCTAATGCAACCCAACAAGTGGAGAAAGCAACAATGAACGAACACTTTTTCGGCTTTTTGGAAGGATAGAGTTAAAGGTTTTAGAGTAAAAAAGGAAGCCACAAGATGCGTCAGAGGTTCAGATACATGTCTAACTGCATCGATAACTTGTATTACAAGATTATCCTGTTTATCTTCCACACCATAGACCCAATTGTAAGTGTATTTGTGTAATGAAATAGTTGCAATGAAATAACTATTTCTTTCTATGATAAACAATATCTTTGTTTTGGTTCATATATATCTCTCTCATCATATGAAAACTGGCAACCAATGGAGTGCATATTTGGATTATTTAATGCTACTATTTTCGAAAGTATAGTATTCCCTGAAACCAAATTTTGCTACCAGGATAGTTAAAATAAACGTTTTTATGTCACTTACAGTCTTTGTAGAACTTTTTCAGGATTATCTAGTTAAAGTTTGTAAGACAATGTTGACTTTTAGAGCAAAAGAGTATGATGAAATTCCAATTCCAAAATTTTTGGATAATGGTTAGGTTAGAATGGTGGCCAACAATATGTATTGTGAGATTGCTCATAACTCCATCAACATTAAGTACATGATTGCCTCATAAAAATTTATTTTCTCTTTTTACTGTAAACGCAGCAAGATGATAGGCACAAAACTTGTGGCAATGGATCAAGACGAGAGGTCTTCAGGTCCAAAAATTGAAATAAATGTTATTGAGAATGACATGCTTCTAAGATCCATCTCATTGGGACAATGCTGCACTCTCTCTCAGTTACGCAATGACATTATTATGGAGACTGAGAACAATATCCATAAAAAATTTTCATTTATTTTGAACAACAAGAAAGTAAGTTGGTTTCCACCTTGTGTTTCTTCTAAATCGATTCTCTTTACATTTGCATGATACATTTACATATTGCTAAAAAATTATCTTTGCAGATACTTCAAAGGAGCGAAAGCAAAATTCAATGCAATGACATTGTAAATATAACAATTCAGATAATACAAAGTTATTGACTCCAGGTAGTACTTGCAATCCAAAAAAAAGAAGTTAATATTTGATGTATTAATACAAAATGATTACGAGTATCATGTGTTTTTCTATTGTTGCTCAGAATATCTCTTGACTTTTTTACTATGGAGACTCCTTCTCAGAATCTTCCATATGCTACTCAGATTGCTGTTGTTGTAGATCTTGTTGATGTACATCCTCCGTCGGTACTGTCTCCTTGATTGTTACGCAAGAGTCTATAAAATGCATTGAGAAAGACCAGTTTACAAAAGGTACTAACCTTATTAGTATGTAGATAACAAGAGCTTCATGGGTGACAGCTTGATGGATCTTGAGCTGTAGTGGATCAGTGTGATAGAGCTGGTGAGGTTGTGGGTAACATTTTAATGGGTGTCAGCTTGACGGGTTGAGCTAGAGCTGTAGTGGGCCTGGGTGATGGAGCTTGAGCTATAGTGGGTCAGTGTGACAGAGCTATTAAGGATTTGGGTGACAGTTTGATGGGTGTCAGCTTGATGGGTTAAGATAGAGCTATAGTGGGTATGGGTGATGGAGCTGGAGCTGGAGCTGTATTAGGTTAGTGTGATAGAGTTGTTGAGGTTGGATAGCACAAGCCTGTAGGGAGGAAGATGAAACTCGAGATGGAGATGACAAGGGGGATGATTAAGTCTGATAGCTTGGTCTAAAAATAGGTGCATTCAATCACTAGATACTTAACTCACTAGTACCTTGAAGACCGTTTTTGGCATGTGTGGCTGACAAGTGTGACTTGCATAGATATCTGTGCCATCTCCTCTTATCTTCACTTTTCTCCATCCATTCAACAGTTTTGATTCTTCATCTTCTTCCTCATCTTCATCTGGACAACACTTTAGACCTTGTCTTGTCTCCCACCATCATCCTCACCTACCTACACTTGTGCAAAAGCCATGGAGAGAGAGAGGATACAGGTACTTAAATACACCACAGTCTTGATCTACCTTTCCAAGTGTTTTCTTGATCTATCTAATTCTATTGCATCAGCTATTAGGCATTTGCTTCATCTTTTGAATGATCAATACAATATCTTGAAGATTTACGTGAATTTGTTTGAACCTGATGTTTTTATATGGAGCCTGGAGATTAATACTGTGTGGCCAAGGAGTTTTCTTGAAAACGTGATTTGAGCCTTCTTTAGCTTAGGATTACCCCGTATCACGTTTATGAGCAAATTTCTTAGTATTGCTAGAAGTTTATTTGCACCAATAGAGTGTTTTGCTAGAAAACGTGATTTCAATGTATTTACCTAGAAAGACATCACGTTTTTTTGAAAACTTTCAAAGAGGAGGAGCTAACCATCTAGGTGATATAGGTGATGCCTTGCCTTCTCGTGCATAGGCTTGGACTTTTGTGGTAGCTTTGCCTGGAAAGGATCAACTACAGCTTCTCCTTCCACATCCTTCAAGAATTGTTCGAGCAGCTCATCAATATCAACACCTTATAGAATATCTTCTAGATTGCTAGTGATAGGGACATTTTGAGCCCCTTGTTCAACCCGAAGATCCTCAGGGCCTTTTGAGCCCTCTCTTGTATGGATTGTTTGGTCTGGTGTTGGACAAGGGGAAGAGACCTCTAGTAGCTTCAAAATTATCTTTGCTCCAAAGCTATGTACATATTGAGAGCCAAAACTATCCTCTTTCATCTACAATAAAAACAAAGAATGTTTTCAATCTTTTGTGTATTAATGTATTGAATTTAGAACTTCTTAAATAGTATGCAATAAAAGTACTTACAAATTCTAGCTGTATCTCTAAAAAGTATGTCTACCATATATTTTACACTTATTAGAGTCCTTCATCCACAAGAGTAAGGTCCTCCTGTTGTGTCTGTTTTATCAAAATAGAAAGCTAAGATGTATATTGGACTATGAAGAGTGCAAAAATAAGAGGGAGATAAAGATAAGTGACAATGATTACTGTACCTTCAATTGCATTGGTTGAGTTGAATCTAATATCTTTAAATTTGGATCACTTCTGCATGTAAAAGTGATATGGTTGACCTTTCAAGAGAAAACCTAAAAATCCTGTTTTAGAGCAAAAGTTTGGAGAATGACTGACTTACAATTCTAAATCCTAGTGGGTGCCCTTTAAGGAGTTGAAGGTATAGCATAGCCTTTGTTATACATCTATATGCACCAAACTCCATTGATTGCTGCAAGAGAGACAAATAACATGAGGGGATTAGACCAAGAGGGTGTAAATACAATTTGAACATATCAGGATTTTGTCAATAGAGGGTAGTAGTGGAAAAGGTCAGGGAACATACTCTGAACAATATGGGAGGAGAATCATATCAACCACATCCAAATTAAAAAAATTCAGCCCTTGGAAATGCTTTTGGTTGATGTCTTGTTATCCTTCAACTTGAAAGATATAGCTGGATCAACTATATACACAAAGTGCTGAAGGCTCTGGTGGATCTGACTCTTAAAAAAACTATAAAAAAACACTTCACTTAGTTTATGAAAAAGTGAATGCTACAAAGACATAAACATAATTGACCTAGAAAGATATACTCACTATAGAGCTGCAAGCATGATTGTGTAAGTGACATGTTTTTCTTTCTGTGCTAAAGCCATGATGCAATCTTCTGTCAAATCCCAGGTCAGGTCATCATTCACAGTCTAGACTGATACTCTGATCCTTGGTCTAAGTTGTAGGAGCTTCTGCTAAATTTGCACCATCCTCACTAATGTCTGGGATTCCAAGACAGCACACTGTTTCTTTGACTCTCCCTGAGGGACTCTTCATAGGCAACCTTGCCTCTGGTCTCATGTTGGTGAGTGGCCTCTATGATCTTGACTGCATCTCCTTTAGGTTTCTTGGCTGAAGGTATCAACAGGATATCTCTCATTTTTAGATCATCCCAATCCTTTGCATTAAGGATCTTGTCATATCTATACCTGACCCTTACAAGTGTTTGCGCTCTTTTCATGATAGTGACCTTGTGTGCATGTGCTGCTACCATCATGTTGTCCATGAAAAACTCTATAAGCCACTCTTCAACAGCTTCTTGGAGAGCAAGCAGTACAGTCCTTTGCTATCTAAAGTCCACATGCCAGTTGATGCATATTGCCGTCACAAGCCTCTGAAATGGTGCTATGGTACTACATACCCTATGGCTTTTTGAGCTTTCTTGATCTCCATCAAGACAAATTTGCTTTGGCTCACTCTCTTCTTCCTGTTCCTTGCCTAGCATGTGCACACGCTTCCCTTCTTTGAGGATGTTGATCTAGATGGAGCTGTGGCAACCCCTATAATGTCAAGTCCCTTTCCTTTCTTTCTGGCTGTTGGTTTGGTTCTTGCCATAGTCTATTGTGTTCTTCTCCTAGACGGAAACCTAGGCATAACAAGGAAATAAGCCACCCAAGAGTTTGCTTGAAAACATGATTTGGTGCAAAGATATTGGCAAAATGTTGAAATCACATTTTTAAGCAAACAATATTTTACATACTTCAGCAACACACTCCATGCAAAAAATTTGCTAGAAAACGCGATATGGAGCAGAAATACAAAGAAAAAGCTGAAAATTGCGTTTTTGAGCAAATTTCTTTGAAACATAATATAATCAATCAGTTAGACTCCACCATCCTCCTAAACCCTAGAATGCAGATGAGATGTGCTCAACAAAAACAACCCATAGAGTGTCTTTGAGAGAAAGCTATGGAATGGCCATTTCTAGAGGTGGTGAGGTAGTGAGGTTGGAGCTGGAGTTGTAGAGGGACTTTGTGATGGAGGTGGTGAGCTGGTGAGGTTGGAGGCAGCTAAAACTAGAGATAGGGATCAAAAGAGGGGTAATTCTACTTAGTGGCGATTTTGTCTCAAAATTTGTGCAAGCAATGATGAGCAAATAAATGCACACGTACCTAGAAGACCATTCTCCACATGTGTGGCTGATAAGACCGATGTGACATGCATTGAAAATTGTGCCCTTTCCTCTTATCTACACTTTTTTCCATCCCTCTAGCAATTTTAATCTACACTTTTCTCCATCCCTACACCACATCCTTATCTGCATCACTGCCACACCAATACCAAATCAAATTTGCAAAAGATTTTGAATTTAATGCTACAGTTAACCCAAGCCTACATCGCTCCTAAATGACCTATACCATAAACTCGCTCTGAATCAGATCTTCCTCCAGCCTTAGCAATTGCTCCTGTTGGAATTGAATGGACTCTTCCGGGCTCATCTTCTCCGCTGCAATTCTCAAACTGGAAGAGATAAACTCCATAGGCACCATTGCCTCTATGTCGTAAACCAACTGAAAAGATGTCATGCCGATAGTGACCTTAAAAGTAGTTCTTTATGCCCAAAGTGCCGAGTCTAGTTTGGTATCCCAATCACGTCGGTGTTCTGAAACAGTCATGTCTAGGATCCTTTTCATGGGCTTATTGCTACTCTCAGTCTCTCCATTCCCTTGTGGATGATACGTGGTGTCCATCTTGTGAATTACCATGTGCACTTCCATTAGCTTCTTTATTGTATCATTAAGGAAGTGAACCCCCTGATCCGATACTAACTCAATTGGGCAACCAAATCATGTAATAATGTTACGGTAAATGAACTTCGCCGTACTAGCCACCATATTATCCCATAATGCTTGAGCTTCCACCCACTTGGTCGAGTAGTCCGTTGCCATCACCATATAGTTATTACCTATGAACTGAGCTGCTGGTTTGAAGGGCCCCATAAATCTAACCCCCACTTTTGAAATGGCTCCAAGGGCAAAATTGGGTTGAGAGGCATACGGTCGGCATTCATTGGATGACCATCCCGTTGACAAAACGCACAGTTCTTGGCAAACTCATGGGCCTCCTTAATTACGGTGGGCCACCACAAACCAGCTTGGAATACTTTTTTAGTCGTAATTTCCCCTGCAAAGTAACCTTGAGAAACTCCCTAATGTGCCTCCACTAACACCGTGTTTTGCTCATGTTCTGGGAGACATTGCTTGAGCACCTATTCAGCCGCCCTTCTATAGAGAATCCATGCAATCATTATGAAAGGCCGCTTTTCAATGCCATCCACATCCACTGATCTAGAGACATCTCTGTGGGGAAAATGACCATATCTATAGGAAGAGGACAATGCCAGTAGTCTAAATCTTGTTCTTACAATAGCCTTAGGAGTATTAGTTAAATGTGAAAAGGTATTGACACTTGACATGGCATCTTGAGGCTTGTAGTAAGTAGATACAATGACTATGCAAATACAATACACACAATTCCATCATGAGAGCATTTAAACCACTGGGTATATCTCTCCTACTCTTTATATCTTAGTATATGCATGCAAGATTAAAGTGAAAATTGACCAAGAGTGTTATTTTTATGTCACTTGATTTGGACATCTCAAACTTGAGGAAAGGTATCCATAAGACCTTTTATCATTGCATCTATTTTAATCCCTAGTATGAGTTTTATTAGGTGCAATAAATGAGAAAGCTTCAAAATTGCATATATCGCAAGAGGTTTAGTATAAAATCAACTAAACAAGCATGCATGTCAATGTTGCCATGGAATAAAGTTAAAAAAACAAGACATTCTCCGAAAAAACACTGATACAAGTATAACTATGTTGCGTGTTGCTTGGATAATCCACTTGAGGGAACTACTGCTCAAATATGCATACATTCCTAGCTGTATGGCCTTCTTTCACTCTACATGCAACCTTGGATAAAGCAAGTGAGTAGTCCCATACATACCCACATCAATTTTGAGGAATTGTTTCCTTTAACAAGATTATGGAATGAAATGATTCCCACCCAAATACGGTTTTACAATTGGAAGTCACTTCCATCCATAATGCTATCACTTCATGAAATCCTCATAGTTATTTATTTTTTGGGGAGTTTATTTAGCCATAGCATTGTAGGGCCATGTGATGTATAGATCCATCCAAGATTGGGTTATCATACAAGGTTCATCTTGTATAATCTTTGCTACAATACTCTAGTCACAAAAAAACTTAGAGCTTTTAGATAATTGGCTATTTCCATGGGTAAGGTGCCATAGAAAAATGAAAACTTTGCATCATAAAGGGATGACTATTTTATTTAGTCCTAACTTTGATAACTCAAATCCATAGGCTGAAAGATAGTGAAGAGCTAATCAAAGGTAGCCCTAGAGCAATGGAGTGCATAATAGGAAGCAACAAAGTGTTCAACGAGGACAATTGGAGCAAGCTGGAAGATTAATGCTGGTAATAGAATGAGATCAAAGGGTAGAGTGCCAAAGCTTGTCAACTATTTAGAGAGTTGTGCTACTATAAATACAAGGGCAATATTAAGGAATAAATTTGCTATTGAATCTGCAGGCCAAAGGGGGCATTGTTTCTTGCTTAAAGGAAGTCTCTATTCCTAAGGTAGTCAATTGCATTGTAGTAAACCTACACATTGTTGGTGAATCTGTGGCAGATGTAGGCATCAGTGCCCTAGCGTATCTCCTCTATTGTATAATATAGCTTAGCCATGCTTAATTAGTGAGCAAAGTAATGGAAGAATCAAATAGATGTAGGAATTAAGAATACAAATGTGGGTTGGATAGGTGTGGGTCACTATGTATAAAACCTATATATCACATGCGTTCAAGGCCTATTTGTAAAACCCCATTATCTCTATAAATTTATCATGAATAAAATACACACTTTTTCTATTCAATCTGTGAATACCCTCTTTATATGATACCTTTCTATATGTGAAAAGTGTGTCAAGAAGGGATTTAAAACAATCCTCCTATCAAAGTCACGTGCTATACGTACATATTTATGAGTGACTCTGAATATACTTTCCATCTACCTATTTCCAAAGGCCCTTAATCTCAACAAATTATAACATGTGTATAATTTACACAGGTAGGTAATGGAAAAGGCCTTTAATTTGTGAAACTAGAAAATGTAATTGATTAAGGTGGAGTACCCTAATTAAGTTAAGGTCAAAGCGATGGCTTAAAAGTTTCATGCTAACGAGGACTTGAACATAGTAAGTCCATTATCCACCAATGTGGTCTTGACACTAGACTACATAGAATGTTCTTTCCAAAACACCCACACCCACACCGTACCCACACCCATGGCCAAATAAAATGTAGGTAGCAAACTCAAGTGGACCCAAAGTGTCTCGACTGCCACTATTGCTCCTGTTACATGAAAATGTTATGAAAGAAGTAGAGTAAAAGGGTTTTAAGTTCTTACCCTCACAAATAAGAGGGGAGGGGACACTCCACACAAAGGACCTTGCCTATCAACTCCTTCCCTCCTTTTATGAAATCTTTTCATTGGGTGGACCCTTATCTTTTTCAAGACGTTATGTACAAATCTCATTTAGTGTTCAATTGTAGACGAGGAGTTTTTAGACAGTTTAATTATTTGCTCATGAGCACACATAGGAAGAAGCATAGGCAGAGGAGGGGGGAGCAGGGCTATTCTCTGTTAGCACTAAACTGAATTTTTCACGGTGCTCAAATGTTTGTTAATGATATTCGAGTTGTCATCGGTAAGGGACATCGTTTACTGAGAAAAGGGCAATTTTGCACACAATTTGCGAATTGCTCATGCTGATTGCATGGGGAAGAAGTAATATAATTCTAGGCTAGTTACGCTAGCCGATGCAAATAAGCATTTACTATATAGAAATATCAAGTAGATATGAACATATGGTTAACCAAGAAAATGGAACAAATTAGAGAATAATAATTGGAATCCTATGTTGGATTATTCATGCAATGATGGATACCTCTTTTATCAAAAGAAATTATGCGTTAGTTGACCCTTTAGACAAATTATTATGGAGGAAATGCACCAACCACCACATATGGGACATAGGGGAGTGATTGCCACTTTACAAGTGATAGTAAGAGAATTTCATTGGCCTACTATAAGAAAGATGTGGCTAAGTTTGTAGCCGAATGCATCACTTGCCAGAAGATCAAGAGTTACAAAGGAAAGACCCCAAGATTGCTAATACCTTTGCCTATTCCTACACAACCTTGGGAACAAATATCCATGGATTTCATAATACGTTTTCCTACTACAGCAAATCAAAATGATATGATTTGGATGATAGTCGATCACTTTAGTAAGCAAGCTTATTTATCCCATGCAAGAAGACTTTAACAGCTCAACAAGCTACACATTTATTAATCAATCATATCTTTATTCATCATGGCTTGCCAAAGATTATAGTGTCTGATCGAGATTCGAAGTTTTGCAGTAAGTTCTGGACTGCATTATTTCATAATCTAGGCACTAAGTTGGATTTCTCATCTGCTTTTCATCCAGAATCGAATGGACAAACTGAAGTTACAAACAGTACTATTCTAGATATGATAAGAGCTTATGCGCAAAGTCAACCAAAGACTTGGGACAAATACATTCATCTCTTACAGTTTGCTTATAATAATACTCCTCATTTTGCAACTGGAAGAGCACCCTTTGAGATTATCTATGGGAAGGTTTTACCTATTCCTATCACACAATTGACCCATAGAGTAGAGGCAGCAGATGCATTTACCCATGACTATCAAAATATTCTCAAAGAGGTTTGAGAAGGCATTGCAATCGTGCAAGAGAAGTACACAAAACAAGCTAATAAGAAACAGAAACACATTCTTTTTAAAGAAGGTGATTATGTACTTCTTCGGATTGAGAAAAGAAGATTGAAGAGTGTTGAGAAATGGCCAGTAATCAAAATGTCCCCACGTTTTTATGGACCATTCAAGGTGATTCAAAGAATCAATGATCTAGCTTATAGGCTTGAATTACCTGATAATTGGAAAATACATAATGCTTTCCATATCAGCCTTTTAAAGCCCTTCAAAGGACCTTTAACAATTCATCATGAAGAGGCTCCATTGATTGTTGATGAAGAAGAAATTCTAGAACCTGAATGCATTATTGATCATCAACAAACCTTGACCCGAAAAGAAAATGTCTATACTAAATATTTGCTCAAATTTAAGAATCATCCAAGAGATGATGCTCAGTGGATGCTTGAGCAGTTCTTTCAAACTTTTCCAGACCTCCTTAGTTTCTATAATCAAACACGCAACTGAGGTCAATTGCAATCCAAGCAAGAGGGATGTTACGAAAATTATATTTCTGATATATCTTGCTTTGGGCATTATTATTTTTAGTCAAGTGTGACTATGGCAAAGTACTCCATAGGAGCACACTGGACGCCGCGGGGGTCCTAGTGGATACTTTGTATGGTTAGTTGGGGATGCCTGACTAGCTTGTGTTTTGCCATGCTAGATGGTCGATATTGTGGACGATTCCATGTTAATACTGATGTCGCTAGTGTTATTGGTGTTGTGCTTGATTATTGTGCTTTGAGCGCGGTTATGTTGGGATCGGTTGATTCGATGATTCGTTCAATTGATGGAACTCATAGCGAGGATTGGAGTTAGTGCGGGGGTACCGATCGAGGTGTCGCACAGCGCATTATATATGGCCTTGGGCCAATTTTGTATTTGCTTTATTATTGCAAGTTTGAGAAATATATATTTTGTAATGGACATAATTCATTTTTGGGCCCTAAGATGGCTATGTATAGCAAATCCCTCATTTTGGAAGAGAGGGATAATTTTGGCTCCTTGGTGCTTTTATGAAATATCATAAATACTCTAGATGAGGAAGCATGAGCCACTCATCTAGGGGGGGGAGATCGTACCCAGTCTACTGTCGTTTTCATGGTGTGATTGTGTTCTTCTTCTCCAATTGATTAAGTGGTGAATTTGTGTGAAAAGAATCACCTTTTGGTTTCAAGAAGACTTGGATTTTCAAAGTATGCATCTCGACAAAATAGATGCTCTTCTTGGACGAGAATGGTTATATAGACCTGGGTAGATTCTTCTAGAGCCAAGGGAAACATTATGACCTAATTCTCTACTTATTTGTTCGATGGAATTGGAACTTCTTCCACACCAATAAGAATGCAAGGTAGATATATGTGAACTTACTTTTGTGGATGATTATATTTCTTCTACATATGAAGTAAGTAAACTTTTCTTTGATGTTGTTGAAACACATAAAGCATCTTTTAATGATTTAATCATTGAATCTAAATATGTTTTTTTGTCTAATTTGCCTGATGGTTTATCCCCTAGGAGACAAGTACATCATAAAATAGATATTTTTTTAAATCCACCCATCTTTATAAACCCTAGTGTAGCCTTAGTCAAATGGAAGAAAGTGAATTAGAAATATAGTTAAGTAAATATCTTAGAAAGGTCCAAATTCGACAAGTAGCTCACCTTGGTCTTCACCAATAGTAATGGTAAAGAAAAAGAATGTACTATGCATTTATGGGATAGATTACTAAGATCTAAATTATAATAAAAAATAATTATCTTATGCCTCACACTAATGGCTCTTTGATCAATTACAAGGGATAAATATTTTACTAAAACACATTAAGATCAAGATATCACTAAGTACAAATTAGAGAAGGATGTCCATAAGACATAAGAGTAATGCCATTTGCTTCAACCAATGCTCCAAAAACTTTTTTGACACTTACATATAGTTCTTGAGGCCATATTTAGTATTCTTAGATGATATCCTTATCTATAATGAAATGAGGAAACAACATATGGACTATTTAAGAAAAGTATTCCAATTGCTTTAGCTAAAGAATCCAAGTGTGAATGCATTGCAAAAGAATGGAGATACTTATATCCAAGAAGGGATTCATATGGATTCTAAAAAGGTAAGTGCCATATTGGAATGGCCACATCCTACAAATCTAAAGGAGCTATATATATTGTTATGTTTGGCTAGATTTTATAAGAGATACATCCAAGACTATGCTAAAATTATAGTCTCTATGAAAAAACAACTTAAGGGTAAGGGCATGGGATGAAACTTGAAAAGAGATTCTGGAGAAATAAAAAGTATTTCTAGTCACAGCTCGTGTCTTAAAGGTAGTAGATCCAATGAGCCATTCTTGGTTAAAGCAGACGCCATTGATTTTATTGTTGGGATGGTACTTTTACAAGCCAATCAAACATTAGATTTTGAAAGCAAAATGTTATAATGCACTCAATGGAATTACTCATCCTATGAGAATGAACTATATTTACACTTTAAGAAAATGGAGGAACTATTTGTATGGTGCAAAGTTTGAGATCACTTTTTAATAAGAAAAGTATGAAATGGATCTGCACCAGATTTGCAATTAGCCAAAGCTTAAAACAAGAGAAGCTAGATGGGATAAATAATGCAAGAGTTTGGAATCAAAGTGACGTATCAAAATGAGAAATTTAATGTGGTAGCAGATTCCCTAAGACAAATTGTTAATGCCAATTGTCAATCCCACAATGATTTCCTAGAGTCCTTAAAATGAAATTTTGAGTTTGATTCTCACTTTTTTGAACTATGGAATGCAATTATGAGGAGTGTTCCAATAGATTGAGGAGTCACATGGAAATGGTGACACATCATAGGTTGGTGTGATAAAGGGATTAAGTGGAAAAAATGCAATATTGAAGATGGCTATCTAATCTACAAGGTACAGTATGTGTCCTAGATAATAATGGCATTAGCCACCATTGTATTCATTTTTAGTGTATGATAGTCCTAGTGCTAGACACTCAAGAATACAATAGATGTATGTACTTGCAAAAGGACAATGCTTTGTCCCGAAATAGATAAGGATGTCCAAGATTATGTATTGAAGATACAAAATTTCCATGTTAATAAGCTCAACATCTTAAGGTAGATGGTCTCCTACATCCCTTAGAGATCCATCTATTCCATGGAAGAGGAGAGCAAGATGGCAATGAAGGGGATAAGGCTGAGCATAGTTTAACCGAGATTTTAGTGAGGGACTTCAATTAAGTTCTAGGAGGGATAGACTACTTAATTGATTTTTCAAGAAAAGAGCCAGTATGTCCCCATCAAAATAATGGCATCTCCTTGCAAAGCAGATGGACTAAGAAATAGCATGGCTAACATTTCAAAGGTAAGGACACCAGAACTCTAAGCCACTAAAGAATAAGTAGAGTTAAGCAGGTACAAAGGGGGTCCCATTGGTAAAAGTGAAATAACCAATTTTGGAAAAACATACAAAAGGACTCAATCATCTATCAAGAAGGCAAGAACAAAGGGAGTTAAAGAATTAAGTGTATCAGGGAAACAAAAGAGGAAGGGAGAAAGCTAGTAATGTAATCCATCTCAAAAATAGAAGAGCTAGGCACAAGAGAGGCCCCTATGGGAGAAATTTACAAGAGTAGAGCTCCATGCTTCCATGGAATAGACTCCCAAATGTCCTTATGGTTCACTAGGTTAGAGCAAGGGCAACAACTAGGGGGAAAGGAACACGAGATGAGCTAAGAGGAGAGTGACACTGAGAGAGGAACAAAGCAAGGGAAATGCAAGCACAACACAAGCAGACTAAAGAGAAAGCCCATGGGCACTAGAACCCAAAACGCACATCTAGGCCACAAAGAAATCCAACTAGATGAACAACTAGATGCAACAACATAAGTATCTATAAATTGCATGGGTCAACGGAGACACAATGGTTATTAAAGGTGCCATTTGCAAAGTTCTCTCAAACCAAACATGTAGTTGTAGGATGGCTCTAGGGTTTGGAGTTCAAGGATGCACTATACCATGTTTTTCCACCAAGTGTCATACATGGGGACGGGTAGCTTCAAAATAGTTGCCCAAGTCCTCAAATTAATTGCCCAGGTCTTCAAAATAGTTGCCCAGTTAGGATAGCAATTCTTAGCACTTGTTCAGGACCAACAGCTTGGGTGCTTGGGCCTACTACAAGAAGATTTTAGATGGCATAGCATAATGAATACCTCAAATAGTCATAATTGGATAAGACAAGTGCCATTTGCAAAGAGTGGGAAAAGCAACAGCAAATATGGGGTGACAAGATGCCGACAAAAAAAAAGGAAGTGGCACCATGCCTTGGAGTTGGATGGGGCCAAGCAATTTGTAAAAATGGAGAGTAGGGGGAGTGGTAGGAGAAATAGGGTTGGCCCTCCCTTCAAAAGGTGCTATGTATAAAAGGACAAAAGTTTGATTTTTGGTCTTTAGTTGTACATGTGCAAGTTTGAGGAATAAAAGCTCTCTCTTTTCCAAGAGTTTTGTTTATGTTCTTCTTGCTCTTGCCTTTGTGGATGCCTCTCACCCCCTCTTCCCTCTCTTGCTTCATGCTTCCCACTCCCCTTCCGTCTTCTTCTCTCGCTCTCACTCATCTATCCCCTCCTCTTGAGGATTCACATTGCTATAACTCCAGAATTAGTGTGACACTCTTGGACCATATGTGCTTTCATTGCTCCCACAAGAAATAGCTTGGAGGTGCCTATGAGCTAGGACACCTTCCTCTCCACTCTATATAAGGGAGGTTCTCCCTTCATTTCAATAGACATGCTTTTGGCTTCACTTGTGCTCTTCCTTTGTGTCATCATGAACTTCTTCTATCCCACCCATCTCTTCATTTGGTATCAAAGCTTATAGGTTCTAGAGAATCCACCTTGAAAATGCCACCTCATCATTTTCTCCACCACCTCCATTTTTGAAGCTCCCTCTTCCTTTCTCTTCAGATTTTGCTAAGCTCCGTTCTCCTCATATATTGTGCCATTTGCCAAACCCTCTGAACTGAAGTTTCCTTCCCCTAGGACACATCTCTGGCTCAAAGCATTCCCCGACATATTGTCTCTGCTGTGCGTACTGACACTCTCTATTGTCTGCAACTGTTAGCAAAATTCTGCCTCTACAATACAAATGATGACCTGCCCTTCAAGCACAAGTTAGGCAATGCTAAGAGCTTGCTCCTGGTGAAATATGAGCCCATTTGGTCTAGTGGTTGATGAACATTTAGCAAAAGACCAGTCAGCATTAGCGTGACTCTAACGGGCAACATGACGTAATTTTTAACCCCTCCTCTATTGCGCTTATTATCTGATATAGGGACTTCATTCCAGCTCACAAAGCCCCAAATTTGAAGTTATGTGGAGTGAGATATCAAGCCTCCAATTTGCTCTATTTTTTGCAAGCATTTTTGATAGTTCTTGAAGTTTGATGCTAAAGTAAATGCTAAAGTTGATGCTTGAGGTATGAAGTGGTGCTAAACTATAGTTTAGACAATGCTCTTTCAATTTGAAGTTTAGTTGGCATTGATATCTTGTCAAAATGCCAAGTTCTCAATGCTCTTCCAATGCTAAACACTTGAAGAAGACTACAAGAAGGACAAAGTACAAGGTAAAGAAGACCCCAGCTAAGAAGATTTGGGAGAAGCCAACTAGGTATACTTATGCTAAACAACTAGGCTTTTCTGAGTTTCTCTCTAGCAATCACATTTATATGGTGAGGGAAATTTCTTTGTTCAGCAATATTAGTCATTTTGTAAGAGAGTAGACACTGCCTAATAAAGGTAAGACCCTCTCATGGCTACCTTTAAGATAGGCAAGCTCAATGGCCAAGGTTTTCACACTTGGCAAATGAAAATCAAATTTGTGCTTATGAAAGGGAATTTGTGGGACTTGGTCAAGTCCGGGAATCAATCATACCAAAAGTAAAGGGAAGGCAAGTGACTCTTCTTCAACTACACCTTCAGATGCTAAAAGGATAGAGAAAGCTTATGCAATAATTGCATTAGGTTTGGGTGATGATTATGTGCATCATATTTTAGATTTGGAATCCCCTTTTGAGGCCTGGCATAAGTTAGATTTGAATTTGGTGCTAGCTCTCATACTTCTAAGCTAAATTTGAAAATTAAGTTGTTTGAACTTAAGATGGATGGAGACAATGTTGCAGCTCATGTTAATACTTTGAGGAGTCTTATGACACAAGTGGCCTCAATTAACTCTCTAGTTACTGAAGATGATTCTTTGGCTGTGCTCTTGAAGAGTATGCCTCAAGACTATGATTATGTTGTGACTACTTTGAAGAATCTTCCCAACCCACACTGGAGGGCAACATCAGTGCTTTACAAGAGGAGGAGAGAAATAACATTTCAAGAATGGGTAAAGTGCACACAGAAGCACTTGCAATAAAGTTTTTTCATCAAAGAGCAAGTACAAGGCATGCAAGCATTGTGGAAAGACCAATCATCTTGAAAAAGATTGCTACAGGATACATCCTTGCACTTATTGTGGTAAGAATAATCATTCAAAGAAGTTTTGCAATGAGAAGAAGAAAAACATGACAAATCTGGTTGAAGAGAGAACTCCATCAACAAATGAAGAATCAAACTTTGTGGTAGAAGATAAAGACTATGCTTTTTGAGCACTTTGTCTTTTGAAATTTTATATATGATCACTTGGTCAATTTTGAGGTTCTCTGCTTGGAGTAGTACTCCAAAAAGAATGTTATGTGTTTTGTCTTTTGTAAATAACCTCTGGTTACCATATGATGTAGGCCATGTGATATGCATTTGGTCTATCCCATTTTTGTTAACCTTGACCCTTGGTCACCTTTGCTAGCATGAGATCCTAGCCATAGATTTATCCTTGACCACCATGAGATGGCATGAGAAACTATGTGACTAGATGTATCCTTGACATAGCAAGAGGCAAACCATCTTGGGATAAATGTGATCAAGGGCTTGCATGTGAGTCACCACCAAACTACACATTATTCACACCGTTGTCAGGAGTTTAAGGTATGATTTTGCTTGCACATGTTTCTTCCATTATCTCCCATTGCCAAGTGCTTGGTTTTGGTATCTTGAGTGAGGAATGAGCTGCGAAAAAGAAGAAAGTTATAGAGAAGAAGGTAGGAAGGAAACTCGAGTTCATTTGTGATGCTTTTTGAGATTTCAAGGTTTGAAAATCTAGGATAGAGTAGAAGGAATCCTTGCTAAAACTTGTATGTAGCCCATCCCTCAGAAAAAGCTAATATGTGATAATTGGGTGGAAGTTTCAAGTTATTGGGAATGACAAGCAGTCAATTTTTGGAAGAAAACACTCCATTATGCTCGAGTTGCTTGTTTTTTGTTTTTTTTAAAAAAAGTAGGTAGAGTCTTGGTAGAGTTGTTTGAAAGTTAGTCCCCATGCAGTCCAAACACTACACAGGAACTCCACAAGCTTAGAAAACTCCAAAAGTTCCATCATCCAACTAGTCTAGGAGAGACATGTTGCATTAACCTTAATGTAGTGTATGCCACAATATAATGCGGTGCATGGCAGATCACAGATGTGTTGCATTAACTATGGACCACACGGCATTAGCTTTGACTATGCTTCATTTACAACTGGCACTCTGACATCCATTGACAACGTGACAACTGACAATATCTACAAGCTAGCATAATTAATGCACCAAATCTTGTCCAAAATAGGGATCAAACCCTAACCCAATGAACTACGTGTTAATATCCCAATGCATGGTGTGTTAATATACCAACGAACGGTTAGTGCATGTTGGGATAATAACCCAGTGCACGTTGAGTTAACTGGTCAATGGGGTAGTGTGGTACAAATCTGATCATTAAGGGATCCTATATGCTTTGTATCTCCACCAACCACCCATAATTATTGAATTGACCCTACCAAATTGACACAGAGATGGGGGTGTGCATGAAATTAACACATGGAAAAAACCCTAAAAGACGATTAAACTAAATCTCATTAAGCATTTTGGGAATCTAGACCACTTCTAAAGCTCATTGAAGAGTCCAACTGAGCCTCCAAACTACCAAAATTAGCAACCCATTGCAATAGCAGTAACCCAACACATGTTGCATTGCAACACAGTGCATGTTAGGTTGATAACCTAGTGCACATTGAGTTAATAACCTAGCACACATTGGGTTAGCCAATTGACTGGTAGAGGGATCTATTAACCTAACCAAGGTGTCCAACTAAGGGACCACTCACCTTGACCCACCTACATGCATTTGAGGTCTGGGAGATTCCTAGGAGATGAACTAAAGGACAACGCTTCCAACAATGTTATATCTAATCAAGTATCACCTTTTTCCTGAGCCAAGTCTAAGATCATACTTTGTGCATGGTCCCTCACAAGCTGACATCTCAGCTCAAAGGACTCAATGAGAATTGATGGAGAAATAGGTGAAGACCCAAATCCCGATGCCTTGATGGCTCCTAACTCTAATTCAATCAGACCCCATTCCCCCACACCACTCAGAGAATCAATCTCCAATATTATGGGGAGGTTTGGTTGGTCTGACCCTGATATGGTAAACACATTTGCAAGGAAAGATAGAGTTCTTGAGGAGCCACAGGGCCCTCCAACATCATCTGTACCAGGAAGCATGCGCAGTATTCCTATTCCCACCACATCGGTGAATCCTATGTGACTGCATGTCTACTATGAGGAGAGCCATCCTCCAGTGGAACCTTTAAGCCAAAGATACCTAGCTTTCAGATGTCAAGTCCTACGGCACAAAGGAATGAGCAAAGAGACTTTGGGTGAACAAACTACCACAAACAATGGCTCCTCTCCCCCCTTTGTACCCAACTTGGGTAGGTGGCCCAGAAGACACTCCCTACCCTACGGTTGTACCCTATAGACCGATGCCCAACTTGAGTGTGCCTATGCCTAGGCCATGAATAGTAAGGCTAGTAAGGCTAAGCCCACCATCGCAAATGCCAATCCTAGGGTCAAGTGGACTAGGAACCATCAATCCCATGTTTGTATAGCCAATGACTTTTTATAATCCACCTCTAGTGCTTCCTAACTATGGTACCATGCCCCCCTCCAATAAATCCTCTTGCATCACAAATGGTCCTCATTGATGAAACCATGAGGATTCTAGTGCAAGCACTAGGAAGGGGGGCAGTGCCACCAACCTTCACTTGAAGGGATACCAACTCCTCAAGGAGTAAACCAATCACAGTCTCTAAACTTATTACTAAATTCCTAGGTGAAGGAGATCTCGACCACTGTTCTGTAGGTCGGTGAAAAGTTATCCCAAAAATTACATCGTATGCCTATGCGCAGAGATATTGGGAGTGACAAAATCATTCGTATTGCCTGTAGATGCATAAGATTTGCCCTTGTGAGGCAGAAGTTGTGTCTTTTTGTAGTGACATAATATTTTGCAATGTTCTATAATGGTGTCTGATGCTCTTTCATAGATTGTCACTGAAAAGCTTGACAAGAACAACTTCCAAGAATGGAAGTTTAGAATGACAATTTTACTTAAGGGAAAAGGCTATTGGGAGTTCATTACTAGAGCTGAACAAGGACCAGTTATTCCTAATGTTCCCAATCAACAGGAGTTGCAGGAATTTAAAGGTTGGCATGAGATCTTATTGTTGTTTGCAACCAATCAATAGAGCTCACCTTGACATTCCATAAGCCGACTACCCCTGCTAATTGCAACATATCTTATTGTTGTTGCAACCAATTAGCAGAGCTCACCTTGACATTCTATAAACCAACTACCCAAGGGGCTCTAAGCTGATATCCATACATCAACATGAATGGTATGTTTTGGGCTGCTGAATGCTTAACACTATTGTAAGAAAATTCTAGCAAAGGAAGGAAGTCTTCCAATTAGACTACCTTAGGGAGACATAAGCTTGCAACATGTCTTCCAAAGTCTGATTAACCCGCTGAGTTTGTCGATCAGATTCTGTATGATCAACCGAACTCATGTTGAGCTAAGTATCCAACTATTATTAGGTGAGCTCATTTCAAATACGGGGTAACATGCCCTCAAGAAAAGCTCAATGATGCCTATGATGATGTAACATGGCTCACATCTAACCTCTCCATAGGGGCACACTCAACATACAGTAACCAAAGCCTTAGGAATAGTATCATGTGTAGAGTGTTCCATGAAGTGAAAGTGTCATGCACAAAGTGTTCCATGAAGTAAAAATGAATGAAGTGCAAAGGAGAAATAGACACAAGTGTGAGGCCATTAAAGAAGCTCATAGTTTGTATAGCATATGGGGCTTTTCAAACAATCACATGCTCAAAACAAGAAAACTTTCGTGTTTCTATGTGTCTTTGCATCACAAGGGATCATAATAGTTGTGAGGATATTGCAACTATGAAGACATGGGAGACAGTTTAAGTTTTCCCTCTATGTGAAGATGGAGTGACAAATAATGGAGAGATAAATGATGACTCACCACAGTTTAGGGAGTATGTTGATGACCTCAATAATTGTCTGGAAGAGGGGGATAACTTTGCAATTGTCGTTGTTGTTGACCTAGACGAAAGAATGGTAAGAGTGTCTTTAAATTTGATTTAGATACACATGAGCACATCATGGGGTGCCTTGGAGTATTAGATGACTAAGACAATACAAGAAAATGCATTTTAAGAAAAATGTATTCCACTTATCTTGGAAAAATGAATAAATCCCAAATCCACCATGCTTGTTTTATAACCACTGTGCTTGTTTTATGTAAATCCCAAATAGTAAATCCCCACACTACTACACACGGATCCTATTGCAACGTTTACGTACCAACGTTTAGCACCCGCTTAGCGTTAATCGTCGGTATGAAAAGCGGGTTTCCTAAATCGTCGCTATATAGCGACTGTTGCTAAAAGTCGCTATATAGCGATTGTTGCCAAAAGTCGCTATATAGCAACACTGATATTCATAGAGAATTAAAAAATGAGAGCATGTACATCAAGCCTTTGAAGCTCATATATTCATGTTCAAGTTTGAGATGAGAAAAATCAAATAAGAGCATTTACATCAACTGTTTCATCTTGAGCCAAGTCTAAGGCGCCAAACAAGTCTATCTCCAACTCTATACGGAGTTGATCTCCTATATCATCATCGTACTCTAGCATCGTACGTTCACCTAAAAGTATTTGATCATCTTCTTCAATAAAGCTTAAGTGTGGTGATTCTTGATGCTTGTTGTCTTCTTCCTCAATATCGTGATCTCCATCCTCCTCCCATGTGATGTCATTATGCACATCTTCCTCTTGGCTCATATGGTGATCTACATCTTCTTCGCTAGATTCATCAATTGGATCTGGCATTGGTAGTGGCATCTCCATATCCACATCTCGATCTTCAAAAATTTGCTTACTTCGTGGTGCAACTTGGATCACATACCACCATCTTGGATCAGAACGATCCGGATGAAAAACCACCTATATTGAAGATGGGTGCCAAATGTCATCAATTATATATATGAAATTACATGCTCAAGTACATGTATCAATGGACTTTAAAAATGAATGCTTCGACTAATTAAATTATTAGTATGCACCTGCTCATATGCACCTGCTCACAGTGCTCGGGAAGAAAAAAAGTATCACTTTCATTGGTCCAATGTTTGGTGGAGTCTCTTGCAAAGAGACCGCTACTATCTTTTCTCACTATCGCATGGGGACCATTATAAGTAGTTCTAAACCATTTTACATCAAGAATGAAAATAGTAAATCGTCTGAAATCAATTTCATAGATGTCGCATATGGTTCCACAATAATCCAACTGTGAGGAGAGAAGATTGTATCTGAAGCACTTGCTCAGCTATCTTGTGTGAAGTTAGCCATGACTCCACAATCATACGTGACTCTCTTTGAATCGATGCGTTCCACGCGAAAATGTCGTCCATATGACCATAATGCACTATACTTTTTGTATTGTAAAAGAGCATCATTAAAACAATGAAAATGCATCTATTTTATAGCATATATTGCCACAAATAATTACTTAATTACGTCAAGAGGTAAGAAACTTACATGCACCATACATCCAGATGATAACTCTCGCTCGCGCTCGTTTATTGTCTCTCCATCACGTTCGCCTTTACGTAGAGCCAGTTGTAGCCAATCAAGTGACGTGAGTAGGGAGAAGAGCCAGATCTTGTGGATATGGTTGTGATTGCCTGTACATTACTCTGAATCTCGTCCTTGCATTTATTCTTTCTGCTTTGGCCATTTCATATCTCTCAATCCACTTCTGCATCTCAGGGCTATTGAGGATACAAAACTTATTGAATTTCTCCATTTGCTCTTCGCTCATCTTTCTTTCAATCCTTTTCCTTGGGGAACCTCGCCAACGATGCGATCATCATCCTTGTTGTGCCAAGCTTGCGGCATATCAGGATCCATGGATGCAAGAAACTCTATGATATATACTAATGCCTCTTGCACAAGCCATCCCTCTGCCATGCTTGCTTCCGGTCTTGCTCTAAACCGCTCGAGAAAAAACATCCATCGACTATGAATGGTACCTACTATAGCCACCTCATCAACTATGTGCACAAGCAAGTGGACTTGAGTTGTCATAATGCTCGAGGGAAAGTGCTTCTCAAGCAAGCATACGGCTTCGATGGATTCCACCCTAGCCTTCTCGATGCTCGATATAGAGATCTCTTTTTGAGATATCCACCTATTCCATGAAGAAAATACATAATGGATTTGATAGTAAGCATACCTCACAATACCATAGATCTTGAATATAGCATTTCTAACATCTTCTTGTAAGCACCCTTTTATTGTAATTGGGAGGATGAACTATCAAAGCAACAATGAAGTCATGTCAACAATATAACATAATAATAATTACACTAACGCATCACGATTATCGGTACACTAATTCTACTTAGAATACTTGTAAGACCTTGTGCCAATCATGGGACTTGAGGCCACTAAGCTTATTGTCCTTTAAAAATGCTCCTTTCAAGCAATGCATGTACCTTGTCGGTGTTTGAAAAGAGGCAATGTCTGCCTTGACTGCTGCCTCCTCCCTCGTAGAGAGGATCCACGTTGCTTTCGGGAGGACAACTTTTCCCGAAGCATGCACTTGGGGCCACAAACAAGACATCCTATTCATAGCATGCAAGTCTTCTCGCACTCCTCTCGAGTCCTTAGAACCAACCAAGCGTGCCCAAATAGTAGCCCCCACATTCTTGAAGATATGCATGGGATCCAAGAGATGATTGATTTGTAACTAACCCCAATAAGGAAGCTCGTGAAAGATCGATAGCCTCTTCATACCAGGAGGAGGTTCCTCTCCATTCACCCTCCAAGCTTGAATCCAATCACTTGCCTTCAAATATGATGGTGGTGGATCAAGCTGACCTCCACGTGCGAGATGGTCGAGCGGAAGGTATCGAGCATGACCTTCATAAACATTTTTCCTCATATGTTTGGAGTAGCGTGCAAGCAATTTCAGAGTCGGTCCACAAACAGGACAAGCATGGTACCCACTTGTAACAAGTCTTGCACGCGTGCATGAATGTGTTAGTACAAGACATGTGTGCAAAAGAGAGTAAAAAAAGCATAATCCATCATTGTACATGTAAAGATACAACCACGTACCTGCGCACTCTCCATATCCTGGGTAGTCATGCATGGTCCACATCAAGATACCCCTGACCAAAATATCATTGGTATGTCTAGGAGCTCTGGAAATATCAAAGACCTACACTCCTCTCCATAATTCTGTAACTCCTCTATCAAAGGTGCCATGTACACGTCCATGTTTTTTGCCTTGTACTTTCCTGGCACAAGTAGTGCAAGCATGAGGTGTCCCTTTTTTATTGTTAGCCATGGTGGGATATTGTAATTCACCACGACTATGGGCCATGTCGACCAAGATGTCGAGCGTAACCCGAAAGGATTCACGCCATCCATGGCTAGCCCAAGATGTAAGTTGCGTGGCTCCCTCGCAAAGTCCGGCCACTCATTATCTATGTGCTTCCAAGCTGCACAATCTGTGGGAATCCTCAATGTGTGATCAGTGGACCGATGAGATGCATGCCATGTCATCAAATCTGCTATGGATTTGCATCGGAACATGTGTTGTATTCTTGCAATGATGGGAAAGTGTCTCAAGACCTTTACCGGTATCCGCTCACCCTGCAAGTCATCTCTATATCATTGTTCCCCACACTTTGAACAACTAGCCAAATCTCCATGCTCACGACGAAAGAGAATACAATCATTACGGCAAGCATGGATGGTATCATAATCCATACCCACTGTTGTTAGCATCTTTTTTGCTTCATCTCTTGATGCGGGCATGGTATTTGGTGCAGGCAACATCTTCTGGAGCAACCTATGACAAAGACACTATCCAAATGATGATTCTCAAAACAAACAATATCCAAATAATGAGTCAAATTAATGCAAGGGCTAACCTCATTAAGGCCGAGACACTTGTATCCGACCACCCATATTGTACTTGTAGATTCAAGATTGAGAGACAAGCATGTAGTTTAGACATCCTAGCACCCTCATACAATTGTGTTGATTGCAACTCTTGCATTTTGACCTCAGACTCTAACATCACGTGTACGTGGGATGTAGTGCCCCTAAAAATGGAATCCATCATGTCGACCATACCCTCGTCGTCATCCGGGAGACTATAGTCTTGCTGAAAGTGAGAAGGTATATGTGTACCCTCATCACCCTCCTCATCTTGTTTTAAGATTTCGTGTAAATATAAGATCTTCTATTTCTTGGTATACAATAAGATTGCGAACTTAAATAGCTTTGACTTACTGATGGTCCATCAACATGTGCAACACCAACGGGGGGGTACTGGTTCCAGCTCCTCCCCATACATCCGCAAGTGGCGCATGATAATACGACGTTGATGTCATACTTCTCGCTTGCAATGAGTGCAATGATAGTATAACCTCTCCGTAAGCCACTTCGTGCTCCCGGGCATTGGCGCATCATCGGACGAGCTACCACTCGTCCCTTCCATCTACACTTATAAAATCACAACATAAGCATGAAAAAGAGATATTAAAACAGTTATAAAATAGCATGTTTGAGCTTTTTTTGATGCTACATAAAAAAAGTGACTGTAAGCATCGCTATATAGCGACCTTTTCCTCTGTTCCATCGCTATATAGCGATGTTTTTAGTTAAAAACGTCGCTATATAGCGACGAATAAGCATCTCTATATAGCGACGCTTTGGGTCAAAACCCGAAACTCTAATCGCGCGGCGTTTTCTTCATCCTATTCCCTAATCTCTCAAGTAAGCAAGCCAATATCTCCTCCCACCTATTTTCGATGACCTCCCACCTATTTTAAGCAACCTCCCACTCTATTTTCCACTCCTCACCCTTCTCCTACCTCTTGTACTCCCTCTCTATCCTTTTCCCTCTTTGGTTTCTTGAAAGGAAGTTCTTCAAGAGGTGAGTTTGTTTCAACAATGTAGGTTGTTTGTTTGTTAGCTTTAGTTTTGTGAGTGTTTCTTCTTGTATTGCTAAACCTGTAAACTAGTTTTCATGCTTGTTTTGAAAGGATTGAAACAAAAAACGAGATTTCAAGAAAGACAGAAAACTCACCTCTTTTTTCTGTATTTCTCTTCCTTTTCTTTCTCCTTGTCTCCTCAATCTCCTCCTTTCCTTGTCTCCTCAATCTCCTCCCTTTAAGAAGTTGCTTTTGTAATCTCCTCCTTCCACTAACATCTTATTTGAAAAAATGGGTTGTTTTCTCTCTTTTGTAGGGCCAGTCCACTAGACCGAGCGGGACATACTACTTCAGGTAAGTGCTTCCTCTTTTTTCCATTTATTATTTTTGTTATTTGCATTGGCCTGTAGCTAGCGCCTTAAGCGCTAGCTGCAGTGATGGGTGTAGGAATCCTCTCTTTCCCTCAAACTCTTTCCTTCTTCCCCCTTCTCTTATTCTCTTTTTTCCCCCTTCTCTTTTTTCCCTCTTCTCTTATTCTCTCTTTCCCCCTTCTCTCTTTTCCCTTCTCTCTTTCCTTTCCCTCTTATTCTCTATTTCTACATAGCATGAGAGCATGAGCTTCTCTCTTTCCTCTTATGCTTCTCTCTTTCCCCCTTCTCTATTTCCCCCTTCTCTCATTCTCTATTTCCGCATAAGCTCATTCTCTATTTCCGCATAAGCTTATGCTTATGCTTCTCTCATTCCCCCCTCTCTCTTTCCCCCTTCTCTATTTCCCCCTTCTCTCATTCGCATAAGCTCATGCTCATGCATGAGCATAAGCATGAGCTTATGCTTATGCTAATGCTTAAGCATAAGCATAAGCATAAGCTCATGCTTATGCTCATGCATGAGCATGAGCTTATGCTTAAGTTTCCCCCTTCTCTATTTCTCTATTTCCGCATAAGCTTATGCTTATGCATGAGCTTCGCATAAGCTTATGCGGAAATAGAGAATGAGAGAAGCATAAGCTCATGCTTATGCTTCTCTCATTCTCTATTTCCACATAAGCTCATTCTCTATTTCCGCATAAGTTCATGCTTATGCTTCTCTATTTCCCCCCTTCTCTATTTCCGCATAAGCTCATGCTTATGCTTCTCTCTTTCCCCTTCTCTATTTCCCCCTTCTCTCATTCTCTATTTCCGCATAAGCTCATGCATAAGCATAAGCTTATGCGGAAATACTTATGCATGAGCTTATGCGGAAATAGAGAATGAGAGAAGCATAAGCATGAGCTTCTCTCCTTCTCTATTTCCACATAAGCTCATTCTCTATTTCCACATAAGCTTATGCTTATGCTTCTCTCTTTCCCCCTTCTCTATTTCCCCCTTCTCTATTTCTGCATAAGCTCATGCTTATGCTTCTCTCTTTCCCCCTTCTCTATTTCCCCCTTCTCTCATTCTCTATTTCCGCATAAGCTTATGCTTATGCATGAGCTTATGCGGAAATAGAGAATGAGAGAAGCATAAGCTCATGCTTCTCTCCTTCTCTATTTCCGCATAAGCTCATTCTCTATTTCCGCATAAGCTTATGCTTATGCTTCTCTCTTTCCCCCTTCTCTATTTCCCCCTTCTCTATTTCTGCATAAGCTCATGCTTATGCTTCTCTCTTTCCCCCTTCTCTATTTCCCCCTTCTCTCATTCTCTATTTCCGCATAAGCTTATGCTTATGCATGAGCTTATGCGGAAATAGAGAATGAGAGAAGCCTAAGCTCATGCTTATGCTTCTCTCATTCTCTATTTCCGCATAAGCTCATTCTCTATTTTCGCATAAGCTTATGCTTATGCTTCTCTCATTCCCCCTCATCTCTTTCCCCCTTCTCTATTTCCCCCTTCTCTCATTCGCATAAGCTCATGCTCATGCTTATGCTCATGCATGAGCATAAACTCATGCTTATGCTCATGCATGAGCATGAGCTTATGCTTAAGTTTTCCCCTTCTCTATTTCTCTATTTCCGCATAAGCTCATTCTCTATTTCCGCATAAGCTCATGCTTATGCTTCTCTCATTCCCCCTTCTCTATTTCCCCCCTTCTCTATTTCTGCATAAGCTCATGCTTATGCTTCTCTCTTTCCCCCTTCTCTATTTCCCCCTTCTCTCATTCTCTATTTCCGCATAAGCTCATTTTCTATTTCCGCATAAGCTTATGCTTATGCTTCTCTCATTCCCCCTCATCTCTTTCCCCCTTCTCTATTTCCCCCTTCTCTCATTCGCATAAGCTCATGCTCATGCATGAGCATAAGCATGAGCTTATGCTCATGCATGAGCATGAGCTTATGCTTAAGTTTCCCCCTTCTCTATTTCTCTATTTCTGCATAAGCTTATGCTTATGCATGAGCTTATGCAGAAATAGAGAAGGGGGAAAGAGAGAAGCATAAGCATGAGCTTATGCGAAAATAGAGAAGGGGGGAAATAGAGAAGGGGGAATGAGAGAAGCATAAGCATGAGCTTATGCGGAAATACAGAATGAGCTTATGCTTCTCTCATTCTCTATTTCCGCATAAGCTCATTCTGTATTTCCGCATAAGCTCATGCTTATGCTTCTCTCATTCCCCCTTCTCTATTTCCCCCCTTCTCTATTTCCCCCTTCTCTCATTCTCTATTTCCGCATAAGCTTATGCTTATGCATGAGCTTATGCGGAAATAGAGAATCCGCATAAGCTCATTCTCTATTTCTGCATAAGCTTATGCTTATGCTTCTCTCATTCCCCCTTCTCTCATTCCCCCTTCTCTATTTCCCCCTTCTCTATTTCTGCATAAGCTCATGCTTATGCTTCTCTCATTCCCCCTTATCTCTTTCCCCCTCATGCTTCTCTCATTTTATGCTTATGCTTCTCTCATTCCCCCTTCTCTATTTCCCCCTTCTCTCATTCTCTATTTCTACATAAGCTCATTCTCTATTTCTGCATAAGCTCATGCTTATGCTTCTCTCATTCTCTATTTCTGCATAAGCTCATTCTCTAGCTTCCGCATAAGCTCATGCTTATGCTTCTCTCTTTCCCCCTTCTCTATTTCCCCCTTCTCTCATTCTCTATTTCCGCATAAGCTTTCCCTCCCCCTTCTCTCTTTCCACCTTCTTTATTTCCCCCTTCTCTATTTCCGCATAAGCTCATGCTTACTCTCATTCTCTATTTCCACATAAGCTTATGCTTATGCATGAGCTTATGCGGAAATAGAGAATGAGCTTATGCTTCTCTCATTCTCTATTTCCGCATAAGCTCATGCTCATGCTTCTCTCTTTCCCCCTTCTCTATTTCCCCCTTCTCTCATTCTCTATTTCCGCATAAGCTTTCCCTCCCCCTTCTCTCTTTCCCCCTTCTCTATTTTCGCATAAGCTCATGCTTATGCTTGTCTCATTCTCTATTTCTGCATAAGCTCATGCTGATGCTTCTCTCTTTCCCTCTTCTCTATTTCCCCCTTCTCTCATTCTCTATTTCCGCATAAGCTCATTCTTTAGCTTCTCTCTTTCCCCCTTCTCTAATTCCCCCTTCTCTCATTCTCTATTTCCGCATAAGCATAAGCATGAGCTTATTCTCTCTAACTCTTATTCTCTATTTCCCTCTTCTTCCTCTTCTCTTTCCTTTCCCTCTTCTTTCCCTCTTTCCTTTCCCTCTTCTTTCCTTTCCCTCTTCTTTCTTCTTGCCTATGCCTATGCCTATGCCTATGCTTATGTTTGTTTTTTTGTTTTTTGTTTTCGTGTTTGTGTCTATGTTAGCCATGGGATCACATCGCTCATCCGATGAGTACAGATAGCCTCGCAGGAGAAGAGCTCATGATCTTTATGCTCCAGAGGACTTTGATTCCTCTCAGGCGACTACACCAAGGACTACCCCTGGTTTGACTCCTCTCAGACCTAGCACTACGACTATCCCTGGTCCGACTCCTCTTCCACGTAGCACTGCGACTACCCCTCGGGGAACTCCTTTGCTAGCTGCGCATGGCTTTGTCGGGAGTCCCGACGAGTTTGTAGCACAGATGAGCGATGAGGAGGCAGCGAGATTCTTCTCTCTGCTATCTCAGAGGACCTCAGCAATTCCCTCCCCTACACCGATGGGTGGACGTACTGCCCAGCTATCCCCTCGTGCCCCTTTGACCGCGGGATCATCTGTGGTTGCAGAGGTCCATTTCATATTGCAAAAATGGACTGTTGCAACCATGCATGCCTCTTGCAAGGGAAGGAAGAGTAGGATGGGTAGCTCATGTTGTGCTGACTCGGGAGATGTAGACGAGTCAGCACACTCATGCTCCTTTAGGTCTCCACTTGGTCCGGAGACACAGTATCAGTCAGGTCCCTTTCCCTCTCCTACTCCCACTGCTACTCCTCGCTTCGAAAGCGCTCTTCGAAAGCGCTCGCGTGGTTCCACTCCTTCTGACTCTGCTACCGTCAGTCCTCCTTACTCATCAGGGGATCTCTCCTATCAAATCACATCTGCCAGAGAGATAATAGAAGATAAAAAGGGCAAAGCAGTGATGGCTGCCATGAGGAGGTTGATGAGTAATCACTTCAAGAGCGGCATAAATACCGATTGGCGGTATCAAGATGCCCAAAAGAAGCAGGCGGTCATCGATGAGTTCAAACAAAGATACCCTAATCCGCCAAATGTGGAGTTTAATGATGATTATATGCGAGAGCGCATGGGTTTGGTCTTGAAGCATCGTAGATCAACCTTGCGTACTTCCATCACAAAGGGGTTGGCTAAACCCAGCTGGGTAGACAAGGCTGATTGGAAGTACTTCAAGAAGCAACATAGGGACCATCCTGAATTGTTCGAGGGTCAGAGGAGGGCTGCGAAGAGACGGCTGGACATCGTAGGTACTTCGCACTTTGGTGCAGGCAGACGGGTGCAGGCAGACGGTATGCATTCGAGGCAACCGTGGTAACTCTACTTCTTCTCATTTAATGTATTGTTCTATTTGTTTTACTACATATTACATGCACTTTAGCTAACTCTAACTCTCGTAAATTGGATCCACAGCAAGCTGCGATGGGTCGTCTTCCTATAGATGCAGAGATGCGACGCGCATTTCGGATAGGAACAAAGCCGTGGTTCATTGAGCAAGAGGCAATGGGAGCGATGGTCGATTGGGCTGAGGTGGCTGCTCGCACAGTATAAGTTTACTCCTACTTGTAATCTCACTTTTTAATTTAAGTTCCAATCTAATTTTCGATTTACATGGTTCACTCTTAGGGTCAAAGCTCAAGCGTCCCATCATCGGAGGCGAGCAATCAACAGGGCCAAGGATCAGACACAGGTGGCGAGGACGAGGAAGAAGACACAGGTGTAGAGGACCAAGGAACAGGCCAACAAGACGAGGATGATTCGGATTCGGATGAGTAGTAGTGGTAGTAGCATTTTGTATATCCGCTCATTTGAGCAATTTTGTATCGCCCTTTCGAAAGGGTAATTTTGTTACAAACAATGTTGTATATGTCCGACATGTATATGCTTTTGTTGCTCATCATTTCACAAGAGCGATTTTGTATCACCCTTTTCGCAAGGGAAATTTTGTTATAAAAGAACTTTGTTTTGTAATTACAAAAAAAAAAAAGACTAGTGGGGCTAAACAGGGCCAAAAGGAAGCCCTGTTTAGCCCCACTAACCCTTTTTTTTAACTTTTGTTAATCGTCGCTATATAGCGACGTTTACCAGTGTCGCTATATAGCGACGATTAATAGTGTCGCTATATAGTGACATTTTGAGTGTCGCTATATAGCGATGTTTGCCAGTGTCGCTATATAGCGACGCTTTATAGCGACGGTCCTTTTCCGACGCTTTTAGCAACACTTATAGTGACGTTTGTGCCCGTGAAAAAAAAAAATTTAATGTAAAAAGCATCAGTATTTTCATCGAAAAATGGCCTATGCCTTGTAGTGCAGCGCACTTGTTTTATAGCCATTGTGCTTGGTTTTTACAATAAATCCCAAACCAGCTACGCTTTCTCATCGGCTACAACCCGGTGCTATTGGATTAGCTAGTGTTTTATTTTGGTGCACTGCACTTTGCACTTATGCTAATCCTTTACAAGATATGCCTTATGAATGTGATAGCTTGAAATGCTACATCTTGCCTTGAGGTTTGTACTTAGCTGCGCGAGGTGCATGCTTGTTGGGGTTGCACAAGCTAGATCCTGGATACCGAAAGACAAGTTTGGATCTAAGTTAATGATTTTTAAGACATGTTGAATGGGTAAAGTAGATCTGTATGTGAACTTCTCAAACCCCTTGACTATGGGGATTAGCCTTTGTGTTTCTTTTCTTCTATGCTTTCTTGCAACTAGTATAGAAAAAAGAAGTTTCCTACTTATTTCTTCTAAATTAAAGCGGCATGCCTATTTCTCTAACACAAAACATGCTTCACTTATAACTCATCTATTTTGTGCTTGAATCTTTGAAGCTCCAAATCCTTGATTGGTGGTCTATTTTTTAAGTGGAAAACTAGAGCATTGTAGGTAGAATTTTTTCTTTCTCACTCTATCTTGCTCCTTAGGCTCAAGTTTTCTTCAAAATGATGGCTGATTGTTGAGTTGTTATTGGATTAATGAAGGTTCCTTCAAGGTTCTTCCTCTTTATATTAGACTTTTGAGAGATAAAGATAGCAATTGTGCTCATGCAATGAAGTTTATAGTCCCACTTTTACGGATCTTTGTTCTAATAGATCCTCGAGTGGATGGGTGCAAGTGAGTTTGGGTAAGTCTCCAAATGCTTTACTTTTTTAGGACAATTTTGAGGTTTATTCATTTTAAAGCTTTTGTAGGAAAACATGTGGTAGCTTTATAATTTTCGGAATAAGAAACTCTAGACCTTGCAACCATCCTTTAAGGACATATTTTGGTATTTTGTTGTAATGATGATGTCTTTCCTCTAAGTTAAACTTTAGAATCTTATGGTCTTGTTGAAATCTAGCATTACTTCTCCATGTTTTTAAACATAGCTATTTCTCTATATTTTGCAAAATAATTGATTGTCTTCTTCCCTTGAGAAATACTTTAGCTTCTAGAGTGTTTCTACCCAGAAAAAGAAAAGGTCTTAAAAATTGGAATATTTTTTTGTATCCACTCTGTCTTAAGATACTCTAATAACCTTTTAAGTACTTTGGTATCTTTCCCTTATTCATTTCATTTTTGAACTTTTTATTGATACTTTTGGAGGGGCTTTGCCCTTGGTTTCTTTTGAAACAAACCAATAGGTTTCTTTCCTTAACAAATAAATTTTGAAGGAAAAGAAAAGAAAAGAAAGGAAAAAAGAAAGATAGAGGATGGAGTCCTTTGTTGATTGATTTATGACTTTAGCTCATACTCGGCTTTCAATTAGAATTCCTTGGGCTTCATGTGTCTCAAAGCAAATTACAAGAGGGTAGGACTTCTCAAAAGCTAGGTAACACATGCACACACACACACATTTTTCTATTTCTTTTTGTGAAGTTTATTTATATATATATTACAAAAAAGCAGTGCCTAAAGAGGGAACATGCAATTATATTATCAAAAGATGGCATTATAGGACAAGTAAGCAGGATATTCTAGATCACGAGCACATAGATAGTCAAAGAATGATTGTTTTAGAGATGACTAAAAGAACTAAAACTTATCTAGATCTATCATTTCTTTCTTTCCATAGATTCTAAAGTGTCCAATAGTGAACCCAAGTGAAAATACGTATCCCTCCCTACTAAACCGAGTGTATCAGCAAACACTAGGAAAACGTGTCTTAAGAAGCTGCTATAGTAGAAATATGAAGTCATGAGTCACAGGACAATGCCATAAGAGATGGGACATAGACTCTCTCGAGGTCATGTATTTTTGACAAGTAGCAAGAGCAATATGTCAACATGCCATTGCCATATGAAGAACAGCAAACATAACCCACCACAAGATACCTGTTGATAAAGAGGAATGTTGCAGGCCCAAATTTTTTGCAATATACTTTGCCAACATGATGCATTATGTGTCATAGACCAAATGGGATTCGTGTAAGTTGAAATCCAAGGGGGCACTAGCAAAACCTTTGACGACTTAGCAACCATTATATCATCCAACAAGAATAGATGATAGCATGCTTCATATGAACATAGAGCCTAATATTTGAGATGATGTGATCCAAGACAAGGTACTGAGTCATGGAACATCTGTGACAATGTATGCCAAAGGGGTCTATAATGCTATCACAAATGAAATTGTTTGGCTACTAGAAAGGACAACACAATACTTTCTTCATTAATCACATCTCCCATACTATGGATCCCTTTGGACCAAAGAAAATATGGATGTGCAAATACTTTCGACCAATATAAACTCTCTACATGCAATAGTTATCATCAAGAGCATCTTGATGATGCCATTTAAGATGAGAAACTATATATATTTCCAATTAGAAAGCATGTGAGTCACAAGATGGCATTTCCTAACCTTGCCATCCATATGGATAAGTAAAAAATCCCATGGCCAAATTCATTGATGGTCGAATGAGTTAGTTGCCCATGGCCAAATTCATTGATCGTCAAATGCATCGATGTCATCATGATGATCCATGTCCAATCACATTACATAAGCTCAATCATCATTTTCCTATGTGAGCTAGACTGTGTATATGAAAGTTACAAATATTTAGTCCCCTTGCATACTTCATGAGAAAAGGTGCTCTAAAAAGTAACCTAGAGCCCTTAAGACCATGCTGTGATTGCAAAAATACCTTTAGAATAGTAGACATGAAACATTTGATATCCTTCCTAGCAAACATCATCAATGGCCAAAAGTATTGTGTATATGTAACCAACATTGACTAGACTATGTGGAATCAGACATGTAATGGCAAAGTGGCTAACTTCCAATATTCCAACTTCTTTTTTAGCTAGGTGAGAATCTAGTGCACTTGCTAATGATGAGTAGGTGTCCACCCCAAAGGATAACCAAGATGACGCACAAGCTCCAAAGATGAAACGATCAACCTAGGCCATAGAATGCTACGCTAGTCTTTTGCATGCAGCAATAGAAGCTTAGATTTTTGAAAGTCCACTTGAAGGATAGATACCAATCCATACAAGTATAAGGCATGCATGACCTGGGAAATATCCTTATCTATGTTTGTGGGGATGAAGAAAGAGTCATCAACATATGCTTGTGCAATCATGACCTCCCTCCATGTATCTCCAATTCATGCAAGCTACCCAGAGCAACAAGATGATCCGTGTAAAGAAGCATTAGATGAGTAGCTATTGCATATAATATTGCATTGAGAGGGCATCAACATTGGAGATTCCAATCATTAGTTAGATATTTCCAATAACTTTATAATGATGATACAACCAAATGAATGATGTGCTGCATCTTTTCCCCAAACCCTAATAATTGCATTGTCAATGAGATGAACTCCCATTGCTTAGTGTCAAAAGCTTTGGCAATATCCAATTGTAACAAGAGAACGTGTTGCTATGTGTATTTTGCATATTCAATCCTAACATAAGCATTAGCAATGTTATATGTTATGTGTCAATGGGACCCATACTTTGCTAGATGTAGCCCATCATGCAGGTAACCTTTGATAGAGTTCACCATCATTTTAGCAACAAGCTTGTAGATGATTGGCATAACAATAATTGGCCTCTAGTTAAAAAATGAATCACACAAGTTTTTCTTAGGGAATAATTCAACCAACCCTTTTTTCCAACTAGCCAACATGTGCAAAGTTTCCACACATAACTAATTATATGTAGCAATGTATGTGAAAGAGCATCTCAACTCTCAAGAGTAACCTCTATAGTGAGACCATCCAAGCCTTGAACCTTTCATTGCCACATGAACGTATTGCATTTCTCAACTCTCTCTCTTTGAAAGGTGCCTCAATCTACATAGCTTGTTCATGGGACATAATTGGGTACACGTGCCGAAGAATATTTTATCGTGCTGGACGATATATTCTTTTATGGGAAAGAAATATGCCCAAACTACTTGGCATAGTGGCTCACATAGGCCTAGGTAGATTATTCCCATGAGGTGGTCTAACTACCATTAGCATCCTTAACCGGCAAATGTTTTCACATTGTCTTTTATAGAGCAAGATTTTTAAAAAATCCTTAGATGAGTAGCCCTTATTTGAAAACCTCTTTGCCTGTGGCTTTGGTTTCCAACAACTTTCTTGTGATCATTGCATTGTAAAATATGTCTAGTGTGATATACTAGAGCATTCTTAGTATGAGGTAAATCCCTCGTGTCACTAATTTTTGTCAAATGTTAACATTTATTTTTAGCCTTGGCAAGATCATCCCTAAGATGGTGCATGTAGTTCTTCCCATATTCATGAATGGCATCATGAGTGATAAAATAAGTCCATGCATATCCAACATCTATCAAACTTTGATCCCAAAGAGGTACAATGGCACTACAAACCATGTCCTTGTATGCTTCATATTGTAAATAACTATTATTTACAATAAGACGCCTTTGAATGGGTTTCCTGTCTCATGAAAAGATAACTCTAACCAAAGTGGACAATCACCTGAGTGTGGATATGTCTAATCTACCTTGCCAATCCTATGGCAACAATGATCAAAAGTATAGTCCAGAGCAACAAGATGACACTAGTGTGTGTGTGTGTGTGTGTGTGTGTGTGTGTGTGTGTTTTGTGTGTGTGTATGGTGTGTGTGTGTGTGTGTGTGTGTGTGTGTGTGTGTGTGTGTGTGTGAGAGAGAGAGAGAGAGAGAGAGAGAGAGAGAGAGAGAGAGAGAGAGAGAGAGAGAGAGAGAGAGAGAGAGAGAGAGAGAGAGAGAGAGAGTGTGTGTGGTGAGAGAGTGATGTGCTTTTATGGTGTGAGAGCGAGAGGCAGTCTAACCTTCCAATGAGCTCCAGACCCTCCCCCAACCAACCCTTTTGCTTCAGCTACCTATTGCGCTACATCAGAGCTCAAAAAAAGGCGATTTGAAGCTTCAAATACCTACTGTATAGCCCACCACAATTTCATATGATTTTCGTACAGGTGTACGGCCTATACAGCCTGTCTCACCTTCTTCAGGTTGCTACTGTCAGTTGACTCCCTGATCTTTGGGTCGATTTTATGCAGGGTTTGGCTCATGGACTGCTCTATATGCTAGTTTTGAAGGCTCTCTACTCTCCTTTCCTCTCCTCTTGGGTTTTCAAGTCCTGTGTACTTTTTCCATCGCCAAAATTCTCTCTTTTTCTAAAATTTAGTTCATCTGGGAATTTTTACTAGTTCTTTTCTCCTCTTTCTCTATAGAACTTATTTTTTCTTTTCTCTCGATCCCTACATCTCTCTTTCTCCTTCTTCTCCTCACAAATACACTATTTTCTTCTTCTCTGTGGGCTATTTTTTTGGGACTGTTTTTTTTCTCTACTATCACTTCTCAGGTACCTTCTTTTTGGGTTCCATTTTCTTCTAAAGACATGGCTGAATATTCCTATGAAAAAACTTTTCAAAAGTATCGATCAGTTCAATGCAAAAAGCAAAAGCAGACTGAGCATCAGCATGATTCTGTTGAGGCACAACTGGTTTATGATGTCATGCATGAAGGATTTGTAGACACAAGGAAAGAGTGGAAAGACTTTGTTCCATCGGTTGGTCTCATGGTTGAAGTGGATGAAATTGTGGATCTAGTTAGAGAATATGCCAAAAATGGAGTTATTTTATTTTTCCTAGGTCAGATGCCACCTGCTACAGAGGTAGGCAACTGGTTGACCCGCACACTGGCTGGCTCGTTTGTTCGAAAGGTACACTATGCAGCTAGAGGTTTTTTTGAGGTCATTATGGTAGATGAGATTCACGGGCAAATGCTTTTGGAACATTCACCCCTCTTTTTTGGGCAGCAAATGGTGCACGTTTTGCCATGGTCACCCACACGAGATTTTCAAGCTTTGATCCGACACCGATGTCCAGTTTGGGTTGAAGTTGTAGACTTCCCGCAATGCATGGCTTCACTATTGCCTAAAATTGCAGTGACTTTAGGCAAAGTGGTTTGCCCACCAAGGCCCAATGGCAACTCAAATTGATTTTGCATTCTCAGGGATACTGATAATCCCACACCAGAATCTTATTCAGTCATGGTGAACAATGTTGACATGGGAAGTGCTTTTTATAAATTAAAATGGGGATTATTTGCAGGGGCTTGCTTTGATTGTAAAAAATTTGGGCACATGGCTTCGCAGTGTCCAATGAGTCAGCATAAAATGCCTCCTACCACTTCGCCTGTTCAAATGCCCATTAAGGATGCTCCTGCCTCTATTGGGATTAAAAATAAAGGTAATAGATAGTTTATTGTGAATCAGGATAAAGGCAAAGCTCCAGTGGTTTCAAATGGGAGTGTTTCTTCCCCTTCACCTCCTGCTATTCAACCCTCAGCAAAAGGACTGAAACCTCCAACTGATGGATGGCAAAGTCTAAGAAAAGTTATTTCTGTTTGACGACCTCCACCCCCTCGCACTTGGAATGGTGCATCTTCTAGTGGAAACTCCCTAGAGGCCAATTCAGGAATTGGGATCACATGGGCTGCAGTGATAGCTAGCAGAACCCTCTTCCCTGAAGAAGAGGTTGCTGCTTTGCTATCCACTCCTCAAGTGGATATTTCTTCTCAGGGAAGAGGCCCTAACCGTGAGGTAGAAATGCAGGGTTGACATCCTGAAGGTTGCTGTTGTACATAGCTATTATTCTCCTATAAATATTTGTAAATATGACTGCTCATATGGAATGCTTTACACTTAATGTTCAGGGGATGTGTGACAGTAGGAAATGGAAATCAATATGGCTGTATATCAATAGATTTCAGCCTAACATAGTGGTATTACAAGAACACAATCAACATGTTTATGCAGGAAAGACAAGTCATTACTGTCGCTATGATATCTTCTATGCTGGAGAGTATTCTTTAAATGAAAACCAAGGCAGATGGATTATTCTTCAATGCATCATTCAAGGCAAGGTGTCTGAATTTGCCTCTGTCTATGCACCTCAATCGTCTCAGGATAGAATTGCGATTTGGGATGCCATGCAACAATATCCATGGAGATATCATGCCTTTATATGTGGGGATTTCAATAATGCTCGGCAACAGGGTGACAATACTGTGGGAGAGGAGAGCACACACAAAGGGATAAGGAGACACCAAAAAGTGGTGGAGCAAAAGCTACTCTAGCTTATTCCTCTATCATATATATATGAGTATACATGGGCACTGTACAAGTGGGTGGGCACACTGCCCTTTACCCCAAAAACCTCCCACTTAAAGGCAGTGTGCCTTTAAGGGAGTATAATACACATATAATACAATCATCCATAGGCTAAAAAACAAGATGACTAGACCGTCATCCTATGCCCATCGGCACTTTACAATGTGCAAAGTGCATAGAGGATAAGCTGCTAGCAAACATCAGGTTTGCAGGATAGAAAATGACAAGCTATAGATGCCTGTCAACTAAGATCTCATGCCAGATCTCACTAGGAGAGTGAACTCTCACCACCACGTGCTCCTGTGCTAAGTCCATAGCACCCGAACTGTCACTGTGCAGAGAAAATGTCTCTATACCACCTATGACCATAAGCACATAACCTACAATAGACCTCTGCTGGTCTACCCAACCTACATCACCTGCATGCTGCTCCTGGAAGCATAAGGACCTGATGTCCACAATCGCTTCCCTACTGCCAAAATCTACCATAATCATGCTACCAACTCCCACTGCAACGGAAGCGAGAATTGGAAGTGTAGCCCCAATGGCAAACATGTGAGAACCAAGTCTCAACACAGTCATGGATGCATGAAGTACTATGGCTGCCATATCAACCATAACTTGTTGCTCAATTGATTTGTGATCGTCAAACCTGCTGTGTTTCAAGTATGGAGCCAATACAGGCAATGGAGTACTCAGTAATTTCCCCCTCTCCATACTGAAACAACCAAGTATCTGACAAACATCATCAAGACCATGCAGCTCCCACTACAAAGCATCCTTGTCCATAAGGAACCATATGGCATAGCAACCTTCTGAATACTGAGACCATAACCTGTCTCACTACGCATCACATCCTGAGCTCTCATAATGGGATCAAACCTAGGAAGCCAAGCTCGAGGGGATTGCTTCTGGCCATGGAGGCACTTACGAAGCAAACATATCAATGATTCCTGCCCATGCGCAATATGACCTGAGTCAATAACTACAGAAACCACATCTGTCCTAGCATAACCAGCCAATGGATCATACCGGGCATCATTAGCCAAGGTATCCTCCTCACCATGCATAGCCTCATCCTCATTTGTAAGAGGCACTTCGCATCCTGGGAGTAAACTGTAACTGTCCATAGAAGATGCATCAACAATCTCCAAAGGAGTATAAACCTGTGGAATACTTGAGACATCTGACCGTCTCTAACCAAAATCAGGAAGTAATCATGGCTGTCCCAACTTTATAACCTACTCACTGTGGGAAAAACCTCCCACTCCAAGGGATATGGGCTGCCCTTGCAAAGAATTCGGAGGCATCAGTGCACTTACACCCTCCTGGAACACCACTCTCCTGCTATCCACAGTCCTGGGTTGTCTAAACATAGCATCCTCTCTTAAATAGACATTATGGCTGCGTATCAACTCTCTAGTTGAAGAATCCCATAACCTGTAGTCCCTACTGGACTCACTATATCCAAGGAAGATACACCTCCTCGATCGGGAACCATGAGCATAAGCCTCGCAGCCAAACACACGTAAATGCTCATAAGATGGTGCCCTGCCTGTCAAGAAGTCAAATGGCACTCTACCATTCAGAGATCTCCTTGGTAACCTATTAAGCAAGTATGCAGCTATCTTACATGCCTCAGCCCAATAGCATTCGGTAAGACCTATATATCGTAGCATGCTACAATCCTGTCCAATAGAATCGGGATTTATGCCTTCTGCCAAGGCATCATGAGCAGAAAGATGAGGAGTGGTCAACACCCTCCTGATACCAAGTGTATCACATAGATGCTGAAATCTAGAAGAGGTAAACTCTGCATCACCATCAGTTGTCAAGCTCAATAGCTTCTTTCCTGACTGATTTTCAGCATTACCCAAGAAGCACTGAAATGTATCATATACATCATGCTTCTACCGAATCGGATATAACCATATGTACTTTGTAGCAGCATCAATGAAACGGTAGGCATAGCCCACAAACTGCACTTTGAACCAACTACAATGGCTCAACATACCTCTCAGTGACTTTCTTCCTCACAAAAGAGGATCCTGACTGCTGACCATTATCACAATCATGACATAAAATTTGAGAGACATCCATAATAGGAATGTATCTCAATGTTGTAAGGGCTTCCATACCTGCAATAGACATATGTCCAAGTCTGGCATACCATAAACTAACTGATGGCTGCTTACTAATCATAAGCATCTTATCCTGGACACCTGATACATGCAATGCATAAGAGAATCCAACCCGTGATCCCCTAGCCATAACCAAATTGCCTCTAGCAATCTTCCATGCATGATCACCCAAAGAGACATGATAACCTGCCTCAACCAACTATCCAGTACTGATCTTGCTCGTAGCAAGTCCTGGTATATGTCTAACCCTCTGTAGAACAAGAATAGAGCCACTAGGCATAACAAGGTGGATATCCCCATAACCATAGACATCCATAGAATGATCAATGCCCATCAAACCACTCTCCACAATGCATTCCTGATATGCACTGAACCATGACCTATGAGGGGTCATATGACATGAAGCACATGGATCTAACATCCAATCACCAAGAATGGGTACATCAGTGGCCAAGAAGGAGGTGTCAGACATAGACAAAAGAATGCCTTCATCACTGCTACTGTCAATGGAAGCCCTGGCATCCACACCTTGAAGCTCAGCATGCTTCTTCTCCTTCTTCCTGTGATTCTTAACCTTGATCTTCTTGCATTTTCTTAGCCATTTCTAGCAATACTTTTTCATGTGGCCATACTTTCCACAATAGAAACATCTAACACAAGTCCGAGAGTTAGACTTGCTCTTAAAATTCCCCCTTGAACATGACCTATTTCTACCAATTGATCTACCTCTGGAGTGCATATCAAGGTAGTATTTCAGCACATCAGGGCATTTCAACCCATCATGTTGTAACATAACACTATCATGGTCACACATCCAGCATATATGAGTATAGAACTCATATGTATGGTGGTCTACACCCTGTACACCATCCTGTACTTGCAAGTAGACTGACTTCGAGAGTGATGACTGAATGATAGAGCATGCTTGCTCATCCATGTCATCCCAATCACTCTGTTTAATGCTATTAGGTTTGACACCTTTGCATTGAATGGGCTTATGCTACATCTTCTGCACTAACACATCATAGATCTGCTCTTGCCAATACTGAAAGTTTGATCCATCCAACCTCTCAATATCAAAGAGGGCACTACCAGTTGTAGATGCCATATCTGTGGCACAATAGCTCACAACCAAAGAGCAATATAGTGCAATAGGCAACCCAAATGACCAAAAAATATAGTGTTGTCCAGACCAATCAGGTCTCCAAATAAACTGGCTGATCCAATGCTCAAAAGCACTCAGCCATAAAGAGGCATAAACAAGAATATATGGAGCCCATAACCTGCCAATGCCTAGCAATCAAAGTAAGAAATGCACTGAATCAAATGAGCAATGCATGCTCAACCAATGGCAATAGGAGCCCAGCTCAACTATCCATAAACATCAGTGCGGCATCCACCAATGCAAATCCATAATGCATTGAAATGGCATTTACTGCATCACCAATGCATCACCTCAAGTGTGCAATCCTTTAGCAACAAAATCAAGCATTCACCACTTGCCAAATGTGCCAAAGTTACTTGCCAAAATGCCAATAATGCCCTTGGACTGAAGTGAGATCCCAATCACTTTCTGTAATTTACTGCGAGTTCCCAATTCACTGTTGTGCAAGAGAAATTCCTACAACAATACCTCACAGCCACTTTGGGCAAAATAACACACTATCCCTATATTTGAACAGTGATATCTTTTCACTAAAAGACCGGATGCCAAAGCTGTAAACAGCAAACTTGTAGTTTGTAAAAAGATCTACAACTTATCAGTTGACCTCAAGATCCAAATCCTTGTGGATTATTGGATATTCTCACCTGAAAAACAGCTTCCTGCACATTGGTCACAAATAGATAGTAGACTGCAACTTTTTGTGGTTTTGCAGAGGCTGTACCTCCTGCAGCTTATACCGGATCAACTTGCTCCCAAAAGCAAAGTTGTAGTATTTCTGTGAACTACAACTTTCCGGTTCGGCACAAAGTGTAATTCCACACTAGGAAAGAGATATTCAGTTCTGAAAATGACTGTTTTGTCATAAAAAATAGCAACAGTAGCTTCCTTGAATGTTTACTGCCCTTTACAACACTCATCTGCTCAACAAAACAGCCCCAAAAATGGTCAAAATACATCCAGTAGATCACCCCGTATGTCAAAATATGTTACAAGAATCTCCATGGACAAGTCTTGGCCCTTTTCGAAATAACAGTGATCCAACAACAGCAAAGTAGGCACCTTCGATTGTTTCTTATACGAAGGCCATTCACTGGCTATACCCTTAGAAGCATCGAGTTGTGGCTGCTTGTGTGAGCTCGCACCATTAGGCTACCAATGGAAATTTCCCTCCACTGCGGACTTCCATGGAGTAGCTGTCAACTATCATTGCATAGCTATCAACTCCTCCACGGCCCATGGAGGCAACTCTTGCACCAGCAGGACACAGATCTCAGCAGCTCACACTGCTCCACAGTGAGGAAACCATCGGGGGAGGCCATAGAGTAGAGCCCAAATTCAAGGTGACTCACGAGTGAGCTCCTTCATGGACGACCTGCAAGCAGAGACTCCACAACCGACTGAATCCTCAGCTCAATGAGCTCTTGTTTTTTGACCGGCTCTTCCAACCCTCCATAGAGTTCTACTACTGACTAAGAAACACACCTATCTACAAGCTCCATTGACCAGCCAGTGCTCACCGGCAACCAGCTCCTCTAGCGCAAAAGCCCCGACGGATCTCCAGCTGTGCCACCTCCAATATAGACTACATCAACACCAGGGCAACGGGTCTCTCCATCAACTATTCACATGTCTCTAGCCGCCTCACTAGAGCTCACAGGCTCCCTCGACATCATGCTTCCAATGACACATGGTGCACCGCCTTCAACTACAAATGCACAGGAATGGCGTAAGCACTTGCAATCGACCAAATGTGGATTTCTGAATCCCATCAAACCTTGTCCTGTGCTGCCAAAATGCTGCAAAATTCTAGAAGTGGCAGATCTTTGGAGGATGAATGCGCAGCAATCAAGAACTGAATTTGCAATGAACTCCACAGTTCGCGGAGGAAGAGAAAGATGAAGAATGCCTGAGTCGTCATCACTTGCCTCTGCTCCTTCGATGGCTCCATTAAACTCTCTCCTCATGCTCTTCTCCTCGAGCTCCCAGAGCTCAAATCAGTAGATCATCATAGCTATGGCTGCCCTGTCTTCTCCACGAGAGACATCAATTTCATAGCTATGGCTGCCCCATCTTCTCCATGAGAGACATCGATCCAAAGCTCCTTCAATGCTCGATCCACACACACCATAAGCCCTCGCGAAGCTCCCCGCAGATTAAACACCACGACCTGCTCTGATACCAGTTGTTACACACAAAGGGTTAAGGAGACACCAAAAAGTGGTGGAGCAAAAGCTACTCCAGCTTATTCCTCTATCATATATATATGAGTATACATGGGCACTGTACAAGTGGGTGGGCACACTGCCCTTTACCCCAACAAATACATTAGGAAATACTCATATGTTAACCCGTGAAAGGCATGCATGGTCTCAATTATTGATGCATCTTGATTTGGTTGATCTTGGAAGGAATTTCAGCCTTTGTCACTAGGCTACACCTTCCAACATAATGCCTTTTCTTCTTATCAGGCACGTTTGGATCGTTAATATAGTGTAGCTCTGCAACAAAATGATGATTTTACATGCAAAACGTGGATTTACTATGCCTTTGTGCATTCAAATCATGCACCTTTATGGTTGAGATTATCTTATTATGATATGCTAGATGATAGACTGCCTCAAAGGCAACGTCTGCTTGTGAACAATAGCTATTTGTAGCATGTTATTTTCAAGGCCATGGTTACTGAAGCATCTCACTCCCTGTCTTCTCAGAGCCATTTTGATATTGATAATGCATGGGATTCTTTTGTTTCCAAAATGCAAGTTGTAATTAGAGGTTATGGCAAGTATTACATGAAGACTCTGAGAGAAACTGTTGCTCAGGCCAAATTGACTTGTCAAGACCTCACTAAACTCAGCCATCTTCGTCCATTGTCCTTGCATGAGCAAACAACACTATGCCAAGCCAGACATTGTCTTCAAATCAATGATCACAGGAAACAGGCTAAATGGGAGGCTAGAGCAACACAAAGAGCTTTTACAGATAAAAACTGCTCTTCCAAACAATTTTTTAAAAGCTTGTATCAGAAGAGATTAAAATCAAACATTTGGAAGGTGCTTCTGTCTAATGGTTCATGGACTACATCACGGTCACAGCTTGCTTTTGTTTGTGTACATCATTTCTCTCAGCAGTTTGGTTCTGCAAATTCTCCCTCGCAACAGGTTCTATCTGCAAGAAATTCACTTTTATAGCATGTTTCTCCTATTATTTCCACTACTCAAGCTTTGGAATTGGAGGAACCTTTTACTATGAGCGAATTATCAGATGCAACCAAATCTTGTGGTAGATGGAAATCTCCAGGATGGGATGGTCTTACAATTGAGTTTTTTCTAAAATATTGGCCTCTTTTGAAGCATACATTGTTGCATATGGTGAACTCTGCTTGGCAAAATCAGAAAATGCCAGACACATGGAAGAGAGGTCTTGTTAAACTCCTTCTAAAAAAGCAAATTTGTGAATCTTTGGCTGATTGGAGACCTATCTCCCTTATGCCAGTAATTTACAAAGTCACTACCAAAATGGTTGTTGATCGGCTAAAAGGTTATTTACATGATGGGTTGCATCCTGCGTAATATGGTTTTGTTCCACGTAGGCATATCACAGATAACATTGCTAATGCTTATGTTGGAATCGATATGCCAAATATATGAAACAAGATGTTTTGCTATTGCAAATTGATATTGCTAAGGCCTTTGACACTGCTAAGTGGGACTTTATTTCATCAACTATGTACACATTGGGATTTGGCACAAAAATGCAGCAGGTAATCAATTGGCTATATCAAGATAGTAAAGCTTCCTGCATACTTTCAGGGGATATTTCTACATCTTGGACTCTTGGTTGTCCTGTTCGGCAAGGATGTCCCCTCAGTGCTTTACTTTCTACCATAGCCATTCATCCCATGCTTCAATATATGGACCACCTTTTAGACACTGGCATGTTGCACGGATTGGAAATTCCTGGCAGCCATAGCATGATCGCTCAGGCATATGTTGATGATTCTTTCTTTACTCTGAACAATACTCGGAATGATCTCTCCATGATTATGCAGGCTCTTTCTACATATGGTTTGGCTGCTGGTCTTCGTGTCAATTTTCAAAAATCAAAATTATTGCCGTTGCATGCTAAAGACTGGCATAGTCTTTTGTGGCCTGGGAAAATTGTTCCAACTTCTCAATTGATTCGACAACTTGGCTATCCTCTAGGTTGGTTCTCAACAAACTGATTGGGTGCTCATAAAGTTAAGGGCAAAACTTGAATATTGGAAGCTTGCAACTTGGCCATTATATGTTCATTTGTGAATAACACAATCCATTTTGATAGCATACATACAATCCTATCTGCCTATCATCATGTTCACTAAGGCAGATCTGGTTTCCGTTATGTCTGCTATCATGGAAATTTTCTGGTGTTCAAAAAATGGCAAGAAAAGTCTCATATTACTCTCTATGCATCATCTCTACTCTCCAAAGATGCATGGGGGACTGAACATACTCAATATTCAAATGCATATACTTAGTCATAGGGGGGAAATGATGTTGCAAGGGGATCAACCTTGGACTTTCATGATCCGCTCTCTTTTATTGCATATTGATACTTTTGCTTTTGGGCATTGGCAACCTACACAGTGGGATTTCCTATTTGGCTCTATTCAAGGCAAGATCAGAGGCTGCCCTTTTGTCTCTCGTTTGTTTCTTGATTGAAAGCATATTTTATCCCACTTGGAATGGGATGGCAGGGATTCTTTGTCGGAAAATTCTTTGAGGGTTGAAAATATTTATTGGTCCAAAGTATTTCACCCTCCTTTGGCCATACAAGAACCCAGGCATTCTTATTTTCTCTCTTTCAAAGGCATTTCTTCTGTGGCGGATGTACTTCAGGATGATGGGCTGCTAGCAAATATGGTTTGGGAGCTCATTATCATCCTTTATGGCATCAAATTTCAAAAATGCTCCAACCGTCCTTGCCGGTACCTCGATTGGAACTTCAGAATAGGCTTGAGGATTGGCCTCTACATTCTTCTTCCTCTTCAGCCTGTCCTTTGAAGCTTTCACATATCACAGTGCCTTCTCTATATAAATTGTTATTACTTCTGCCTTGGATTTCTAATAGAGCGAATTCTGTTTGGCATATGGATCGCCCACTATAGTGGTGGAGAAAGCGGCTACGTCTCCTTTGGCAATATAAAGTCCCTCTTAGGCAACAGCTTTTTCTTTAGCGAGTCCTACTTGGCATTTTTCCATCTGGGCAGTTACTTGCACATAGACATATTGCTCCGGTTGTTTGCCACAGATGTCTACATTTTGCTAAATTCATGCTTCACATCTTCTGGCACCGTCCACGTACTTGTGATTTCCTCGTTCTCATCCGATAGAGGCTTCGAGCGAGATTTCCTACTGTTACTTTTGGCAGGTTCTTTTGGTTTTTGGAGTTCATCCAGCTAGACAAGGTTTTGATTTATTTTTTGTTTGGGTGTGTTACTAGGCACTGTGGACTCTATGGATGGACCCAAATCATAGAGTCTTTGGTGATCCTCTTTTTTCATCTTCTATTTTTTTCAAACGATCTCTACAACAATCATTCTATGATTGCTGCCAAACTCATTTGATTGATCATGATGTATTATAAACTTATTCTGAGATTTTCAGTTGAGTAGTAGTTACTCCACTTTAAAGTAACTATGAATGTAATTATTTTATAGCAATAAAATATTTATTCTCACAAAAAAAGTGTGTGTTTTGCCTATTAATCCTCTCTCTCTCTCTTCACTCTCTCTTCTCTCTTGCTAATTTCCCTTTTCTCTCCTGTTTTCTATTCCTTCACCTCAATCCCACTTTTTCATATCATTTCATGCATCGAGCTTCCCTTCCCTATTTCCATCCATTGCTTCTATCTTGGAGTTTAGAATAGTAATGTCAAGTCTTTGGGAAGTTCTAATCCTCCTTTTCTTATACATCCTGCCTCCTATGTGTGATAATCAGCACCATAAGAGGGTTATCAACTACGAGGGGGTTTTTTCTATTTGAAAAATCCCATTTTTACCCATGAAAAAAAACCTTTTTATATCTATAAAAGGCTGGCTCATGCTGAGCTCCATTGTTTCTTTCACTTAGCACTAATGCTATTCTGGTTTATGCAAACTCACACAAACATGTAAGGTCCTTGTAAGTCCTTCCTCCAATATCTCATCAAAGGTATCCAAGACCTTTGATGCATATTGTTAATTACATTTGTCTCAAAATATTTTACTAATTGAAAATACTAGGGTTAGTCTATAAATTCAAAAACTAAATGTCTTTCATAGAATATTTTGAGCGTGCTTCCCTAACAACACAACCAACACAAAGTAACTATAGACGCACTTGGTAGACACACAAAATAGCGGGCGTGTCTATAGGCATTGCTTTAGTAGAGGAATTACGGGCACGTCTACAAGCGTGTCTAACAACTCATCTATTTGCGCGTCTGTTAACACGTTTAATTGCGCGTCTAATCTGAGAAAATACAGGCCCATCTAACATCATGTTTATCCATGCATCTATTTGCGTGTGTATTAACGCATTTATTTGTGCGTTTACACTGAGAATTAGACGTGCATTTAGATGTATAGATAGATGCAAACTAGAGAATATAGAAAGTGAGATTTTGGTGTACATCATTGCTTTCCAAACATTGCCCATGATTACCAAAGCACATAATTTTAACAGAACATCAATGCTTTTTTGCAAGCCCACATATACAAGAATTAAGTGAGGTGAGGAGAATGAGACAATATGTAAAATAGTTTTGCCAATATCAATGATGGGGCTACGGTTCAATCTCATCCTCGATGAGATCAACCCTTGCCAAACTATCTACTTCAAAATCCAAACAAGTGTTTAGATCTACAAATACATTCAACCCACTACTACTTGTGCTACTCATGTGCTCATCGAAATCAGCATCACCAATGGTAGGCTGGTCCTCACGGGTAATGGCCTCAATATCTGTATCTCCTATCTCATGATCATCCTCCTCTCTCGTATCACGGTCATCATCATGTCCATGGCCATAATCATCCTCCATACGCTCCATATTAGTAAATGTACTATACATCACTTTGGAACATGGCATAATAGGTATGACATGCCACCATTTATTATTATCCACCATTGGTTGATAGACAACCTAATTCAAACACAAATACAATCATGTTATTTTTCTTGCATCAAATATCTAAAAGCGAGTATTTTTATATGTGTGCACAGTACCTGTTCACATTGTTGCAGTAGTACTAGTGTGTCCTTCCTACTTTGCCAAAACTTTGTGGAGTCAATAGTTACAAAGCCACTTGCATGGCGTTTGATTATTGCATTAGGGCCTCTTTCCACCATGTCCTTAAACCACTTTACATCCAAAACATACACAAAGAAGCGTCGAAATTCAAGCTTAATAATATCTTGGATTATGCCACAATAATCATCCATGGCTCCATTGGCTCCCTCAAAGCTAGCAATGATGCCACAATCTTGTGTGTTTCTCTTATCATCAATCTGTTGTGTTCAAAAATGCTTGCCCTCACACCATATAGCATTGAACATAGTGCACTACACCAAGACAAAATCAATTAAATAAGTAATCTAAATTATTGAAAGCTCCTAACTTATGCATAACATTCTATATACCGACCTTGCTCATGCATCCCCTAGCATACTCCCATTCTTCCATTGTGATATGCATCCCCTCATCTTTCTCTTCTTTCTCCATTTCATCAAGTAGCCAATCCACATGAATATCCTTTGGAAGTGCTCTTAGATACTGAGGGTATGGCACACGAGATCTGTGGTGTGTACGAAAGAGGGTCCTTTCTTCTTGTCTTCTTGCCTTTGCATCCTCATATCTTGTCACCCATCTTTTCATCACATCACTATTAAGCACGCAAAAGAGGTTGATACTATTATGCAACTCCGTGTCTATTACTTTGTTGCGTCCTTTCCCTTGAGGCACAATAGAGGTCATCCTTAGGTCTTCATCATCTCTCCATAGTCGTGGGAGAGAGCTATCCACATCAATAAAAAACTCAGAAATATATACAAGTGACTCTTGTACCAACCAACCCTCGGCCATGCTACCTTCGGGTCTTGTATTTTGTCTCACGAAGCCCTTCAAGGTCTTCATGAAGTGCTCGAGGAAGAACAACCATCATGCAGTATAGTACCGCATATATATAGCAATCTCATCCACCAAATGCACTATAAGATGTAGTTGGCTTGTGAGAATAGAATGTGGAAATGTCTTCACTAAACAAACCACCTCCACTGACATAACTCGAGCATTCTCAAGCATGGTGGGATCTATTTCCTTTGAGCTCACATACCTAGAAATAAAAAAGTACATCATATTAGCAATATGCATTCAAACTTGCATGGAGCATTGATACGCATCATATTTTGTATCATGTAAAGTACCTCACAAGATTGCCCATCTTGTAAATACAATCTTTCACGTCCTTCGATGCACTACGTGAAATGCTAGTAGGTAGTATGAACTGAACCCACGAGAAGGTGGTTGATTAGTTGCTTATAATTATTCACTCACACATTTGGAAGGAAAAAGATATTATGCACATAAAATACTTACTTGGAGCATCTTGTGCCAATCATGAGATTTCAAGCCATATAATTGCCCTACACCTCTTTTCTTGCTCTTTGTAAAGGCTCCCTTCAAACACCTCATGCATCCAGTGGGAGTACGAATTGTAGTAATAGCGCGCTTCACTGTCGCCATCTCTAGCTTTGATAAGTACATCCACGGTGCACGAGGTAAAAAAACACGCCCATTTGGTCTCTCTTGTGGCCAAGCTTCACGCATCCTCCCTATGGTACGTACATTCTCCCTTATGCCTGCAGAATCTCGTGTCCCATTCAAATGCTCCCAAATGGTAGATGCCACATTCTTGAAGATATGCATGGGATCAAGCAGGTGATCGATCTTGAGGTGGGACCAATATGGTAAACGATAAAAGATGGAGTATCTAAACAAAATAAAGTGTTAGCGGGCAATCTTTATTTCCAGCCAATATAGCACACAATAGTTAGAGACCCTTACCGGCTCATGCCAAGTGGTGGAGGAGTCGTGGAACCGTCCCAAATTCTCATCCAATCTCCCATAGTGAGTGATTGTGGGAGGACTTCATTCCAAGGGGCAACATATCTAGGATGATCAGGTGGGAGAAATCGATGGTGATTCTCATAGATGACCTTATTCAATGCGTCTGCCCATGAGGCAACTAGCGAAGGACCACAAACAGGACATGCATGGTAACCCGATGTAGTGAGACCTGAACAATAGACGCAATTAAGAGTTGAAGGTGGGTCAGGGTGCCACATCCTTTGCCTATTCATAATTAGAAGTGCAATGCTTACCTGAGCACTCGCCATAGCCTCGGAAGTCATGCATCGTCCACATCAAGACTGCTTTGCAGTTAAAGTCTCGTGACGAGGGAGGCCTGCTCACATCATGCACCTCGATACCTCTCCAAAGTATCTCTAGCTCGTCAATCAAAGGCTCCAAATAAACATCAGGGTTTTTGACTTTATGTTTCCCTGGAATTAGAAGGGACAGCATAACATGTCCTTTCTTAATAGCCATAGAGGGTGGAAGATTATGTCTCAAGCTCCTAGGTTCTTCCTTGAAGCTTGGCCATGTGTCTTCAATATGCGTCCACGCAGGAGAGTCCGCGGGAGTTCTCCACTTGCCATCGGTTGGGTTGATCGATGGGAGGAATGCCTGGCTTAGCTCTGCAATAGATTTGCAGTTGAACATATGTTGGTTGGATGCAAGGGATTATGGGAAAATGTCGCAGAACCTTACGAGGCACATCTAAAATTTTGAGATCTACTCTATATCTTGCGTCTCCACAAGTAGGACACTCTCTTGCATCCTTATGTAGTCCACGAAACAAAACGCAATCGTTGACACATGCATGGATGCGCTTGTAATCTAATCCTCCAAGAGAGGTCACATGTTGCCTTGCCATATCTCTTGAGGTCGGTAATTTATTCTCCCTTCGAAGCATTTTACACAATAGCCTGCACGTAAGACCATAAATGAGGAAAAGCATTCGAGTAATTGACCCACTAGCATAACTCACCATGTTTGCAAAAGCTTACTTGAGTAATGCATTCAAACTTGCATTGCTCCATCCATAGATGGTTTGCAAGTTTAGTAACTCAAGGGAGGCACGTAGAACAGAGAATGTGCACCCCTCAAACAGTGGAGTCGATGCTGCAGTAAAAAGATCATCCTGCTCCATGCTATCATCCCTCCCTTGATGGACATATAAATCCCGCACCATATCATCAAACACCTCCTCCTCCACGGCTTCATGAGGTAATGGCGGAGGGCTACTATCACCATCACTCCATGCATCTGTAACGGTCCCTCCTGAAGATCCCACCTCATATCGCCGATGCTTGGCCTCCTCACGGCGAGCATAGGGCAACATATGCGGGTGTGGCACTGCATCCTGTATCAAATTAAAACAGGATCATAACTCAAACATATGAACACCCATAGGTATCTCAATCAACCTTAACTCTTTAATACTTACCATGTTTACAGTCGCATCCCATTCTGCATACTTTGAGATGTGATTGAGTGTAATCCTGCGTGCACGATACATGTTTCCTCGACATCGATCACACATACATTTGGTTTTTTGCTCCAACCACATTTCGCGATGGTGGATATGGAGGGATTCATCCTCACTGGAGCTACTTGTTGAAGATGAAGACATCATACAAACAAACAACCCAAAAAAATTTGCTCTTCTTCAAATGTTTCCCCTCAAACTCTGTGGTGCGTCTAAAGGCATGTCTAAAAGAGAGTCTGTTTGTTCTGTGGTGCGCGTCTAAAACCGCATTTAAAACCGCATCTACCCTATGTATAGAGACGCGCCTATAGACGTGCCTATAGATGTAGCTTTTAAACCTGCTTTTAGCGCACTCGCTTTGCTTTTCTTCACACTACTTATACTTCGTGCGGCTTGCTTGTTTCGTTATTAGTTGATCCACAGTTTCGATGCTTAAGAGGAGGACACCTACACTTGCTTCCAAGCTTACACTCAAGAGGAAGGCACCCACACTTACTTCCAAGCTTAAAGGAGAGGAGGGCGAACAAGGAGGAGAAGCTGCAACTTTGAAAAAGGAGAAGAACCTTCCATACCTCTATTCAAGGTAAGTCTTTTTGCAGTTGATCTTTTTTGGAAGTTTGCTCTCTTTGGATTTGTACTTTCTTGTATCCAACTCTCTTTGGATTTGTACTTTCTCCTATCCAAAAAACGCATGATATGGGTATCAGTGTCACGTTTGTGTGTCGGGCGCAATGTCCTTTTCTACTTTTTAGAAAAGTCCGTCTGTCGGAGCGCATCTATAGGCGCATCTCAGAGCGCGTCTAAAACCGCATCTACCGGCACGTCTAAATGCGCGTCTAGGCTGTTTACAGACATAGACAGCTGCGTCTATAGACGCATTGTTATATGCAAAAATAGATGCGCTAATCAGATGCGTCTATAGACGCGCTCTGATAGTAACCCGATTCTCTTTTCTCTTCCCCTTTCTTCACAGCTCATCAGTAATAGATTTTTTAAATTTTTTCCTGTTCAACATGTGGCCAGGAAACGCTTCCAGCTCACCTGATCCCCGGGATTCTATTTGGAAGGACTTATATAACCTTATGGGACCCCCTCCTAGTCCTGCGGAGTTATACGGGTATATGATGGGTACTCTAAACACTCCCCAGGAGTCGGCACTACAGACTCCAAACCACCCCACCCCTGCTGAGATCACCCCAGCGGAGTCAGCACAGCCGTCTTATGCCCCTTCTTATGCCCCTTCCCCCATGCCGTCTTATGCCCCTTCTGCCATGCCATCTTATGCTCCTTCCCCCATGTCGTTAAGAGGTCCTTCTATCTCGTAGAGCCGTCGATGTACTCCTGTGCAGTCGAGACTCGGTTCTCCAGCTACGAGTGGTCAGCGTAGTCCCATGCAGTCTCCAGCTACGAGTGGCCAGTGTACGAGCTCGACACAACACGGTAGCAGGCGTAGTAGCAGGAAGAGCGGTGGGGGATGCATGGCACAGTGCTTTGGGAGGGGTGGCAGTGGGGACGATGATGATTCAGATGATTTAGACGTGCCTCCGGGTGATGGTACGATATTCTATGACATCACTCAGACAGGAGGCATCTTGATGGATGCATGGGGGAAGGAGATCATGGCCTTCATGCGCTCTGTAATTGCTAACAATTACAGAGATTGCTTTATCCACTTCAAAGATCAGCTAAAGAGGTTGGCTGATGAGACCCTCGCTGCTGTTCACTCTAGGTATCCTAACCCCCCCAATCGCCAATTCACAGATAAATGGGCCAAGTCAAAGATTGTTACAATACTTGGCAATAAAAGATCTTCCCTTAAGAGACAGGCACTAGCGGAGCTTGCCAAGCTTGAGGGAGGTCAACCACCAAGGGGCCCGCCCCACACCGCTCACAAGCGTGAGTGGAAGAAAGCAATGAAGTCAGCGAGGGAGGACCCCAGTCTGCAACACGTGGAGGCACGAAGGATCCAGATGGAGGAATATGGAAGTGCGCATTTTGGAGCAGGGGGTGTTGAATCATGGGAGGCCCAATTTGTAAGTATCAATCTCAAATTATATTGCTTATGTAGTTTATTAGGAGGTTGTTTCTTTGTACTAATCCCTCCGCAAATTGTGTCGTCTTGCAGCTTGAGATCGTGGGCAGATACCCTACTCCTGTGGAGACAGCCTACCACCGTCACCATCGTAGAGGAGATACATGGAGGCACTTCTATGATGACGGGTTGATTACTGAGGAGCAGTATACCCGAGCTACTGGAGCGACCCCTGAGGTATTTGAAAGTAATTAAATAATGCCAAAATTATAAGTAAAGATTTGATTTTTCATACATTGATATATGTTGTCCCTTGTTTAGAGGCCCGTGCACAAGACGATGAGGAAGACGAGGAAGGAGGCACAGAAGGGAGCACAGAAGGGAGCGAGGACCTAGAGAACATAGATTAGTCATAGAAGTAGTGCTAGCTACTCTTTTTTGTACTTAAAGCCACTGGCTTGGCTTTGTGCCTCTTGTATATACACTCCTCTTATTTTTTGTACTTGAAGCCACATGACGTGGCTTAGCTTCCTTATTTTTTGTACTTGAAGCCACATGACGTGGCTTAGCTTCGTGCTATATGTATATACAAGCACTTTTTGAGCTTTCAATTTTATTGCGTTTTGGAGTTGTAATGATTTATTTGGAATTGTAATTAAAATGCATTCTGTAAATTTAAAAAAATAATAATAAAGCGCATCTATCAGTGCGTCTATAAACGCGTCTATATACACGTCTGTCTATTCGTCAAGCGTCTATTTTTGCGTCTATAAATGCATTTATAAAAGCGTCTATTTAAGCGTCTAAATGCGCGTCTATACGCGCATGTATCTGCTATATAGACGCACTGGTAGACGCGGGTCTCCAGACGTGAAAATAGACGCGCCCGTAAGTTTTTTATTTAGTTTAGTAAACGCGTCTGTGTGCGCGTCTATGGGTGCTTTGTCTTGTTGTGCAAGTTTCTGTTGGGTGCAGAAATACAGCCTCTGCTTGGCTCCAAAAAATCTCATTTTGTAGTGTTATATTGCTGTAGATCAAGGGTCCCCTTTATTTTTGCTAATCATCAAACCGTTGGGAAAAGTGGCCAAACTCACTTGCGTTAATCAAGGTAAGACAAGAGTTAGAACTAGTGTCTAGTTCCACTTGTAACCACAGGCTTCAATGCTCGGCCACGGTTGTTATCCTAGTCATTCCCAATAATTCAACAGATAGGAGGAGGAATTTGCATGAAAAATGAATTACAAGTTTTTTCTAATGAATCCTTTTCTTTAAAAAGAAGTCTAAACTTCTAGTAGACAACCAGACTTAGTGAGTCCCATGTATCAAACTACCAATAACGAGTCCCATGCATCAGACCACCATTAATAAGTGCTATGTATCAAACTTAAGTAAGATAAAAAGTTTTTGCATATTGTCACCCCCCATCACACTGTCTCAGTTCTGATGTTCTCTAAAACTTATCCAAATTACGTACAGTAATGAGATGCGAGTGACCAACAGAGTTTCAGCTAACTTGGTGCTGCAATGTAAGCTTTCAATCTACAGTATAGTTTCCAATTGTAAACGGAGATCACTATATAGTATGAGCTGATAAACGTATTGTTCATAAGTCAAACTCTAGATTCTCCGTGCACACTATGACCCCGAACAGTCCATATCTTATCCATCAATAGGTAAGGTTAAACTCAATAACCATATACCTTTTGTCACACCATAACCAGCACTTATACGTAGGGAATTAGTGAGGTGTTCTAGAGGGTAACGCCTGTAGTTAGGGCCCGACCCAACAATATCTTCGTGCCCTAAGGGGGGAGAGAGAGATCATTCTAATTTAAAAAGTTCCCTATGTTATCATAGAGGGAAGCCCCTCTGGATCCTTGCTCAGATTCCTTGTGCTGTGCTAAGCACTCAGCTTATCAACCACCAACTATGATCTCCGATTAGGGCTACAGTAGAGTAGCATGAGCATAATTTATATCATCAAGCACATCCGGGAGCCACTCAAACAGGTTCGTCTAGACCATCCCCCCGCCTGCATTCACGTAAAGAACAGTTGTATGCTCATAGCAGTAGAATCTCAGAAGCTAAGCGCAAACCTCAAGTGCTAGTACGTAGCCAAAAAATGTACATGCAAGCCATTTACAGTACCCAAAAGCGTGGAACAAGCGCATAAGTGCAGTATAATTACGATAAAGAGTATGAAATGTCACAGTGATTCCAGCGTGCAAGCATCGCAACAAGAGAGAGGTTCCATATACTCTCCATCGTAACTCATCCAAGAGTTATATATGAGAACCGAGCCATGATCAGAAACGAGGAGAACGCTCTATTTTGGTGTAGAGGCCCCATATTCCATTTTCTCATTTCTACTCGTGCCTGCAAAAGCGTTCTGAGACATTCAGTATCCTCTAATATCACTCAGCTTGCCCAAAAAGTGGTGGAAGCAGGGCGGAATACAGTATAGGACTAACGTGGAGAAGGCGTAGATCAAAACGTTGATTGCTCCTAAAGTTTCCAAGAGCCATCGTCATGCTCATATCTTCATGCGTCATTGTGCTTCTACAGCACTCCGCCTTAGTCGTCGACAGGTCGACTAACGAGTAGCCCGTAATGGTGCACAGTCCCTTTGCCATTTCTCTGAGCCCCTTTGGGCTCTCGATGGAAGCCATTTGTATCGAGCGAGTGATGACGTAGCAAGGCACACAGAGGAGATTCACACGGGGTCGGAATAAGGATGGTCCGTTATCGTCAAGCTTACGTCGTATGCAGACTTCTTTCCCTGTACCATGCGCTACTGTTTATTGCTTCCTAGGGCTTAGGCAAGATCTCAGCTTCTCACAAACAGGGCCTACGATGTATTTATCTACACGGACAGTGTGGATGGTATCTACCGCGGGGGTTCGAGTTTTGTACACAGCGTGTAAGACCTTTTTTCGTCCTAAGAGATAGTTACTATGCAGGCGGTAAGTGCGCTTCGCCTGTTTCCCCTCCTCAACATCCAGGAGCCCTGTGCAGGGGCTAGCGTAGTTCGTGTGTCTCTCGTCATATGCGTAAAGACTATGCTCCATAGCCTATATAAAGAATAAGAGAGCGAGATGACAGATGACTATAACGACACGAGAGGGGGGGAGAGCGTAGTATTGAGATGTTCCTCATTCTGCGAGCCCATTGGCTCTGCTGTGCAACTCCGCGTCCCCCTGATAGGAAGTCGTAGGAGGGTGCCCGTGTTGGTAGCGCTTAGGAACGAGCAGACTTCCATCTGATGCCCCGCATGGTGGTGATCGAATAACAGTGGGGTGAGAGAAGTGTCGACCTGGATGCTCGCCGAGTCGGGGTGCTTCTCCCAAGGCTCTAAATGTCTGTCAGGTGCCTTCCTCCCTCGTGTACAGTTCGGTGTCTCCAACTGTCAGGGTTCTTGTATTTGCTCGTGACTGCTACTCCATTTTCCTTGTTTGCTATAGTGATGGCCATGTTGAGGAAGGTTACTTTTGTCCCTGTGGGCTCATTATAAGGCTCCATGGCATACATTCTCGTGGTTTCTTTTATTTCAAGGAACTCCAGTGGGTAGATCCAATAGGGATTGAGGGGATGCTTTGGTGAGGAGGGGTCCAGGAATCGTTTGGGGTTTGGTACATTTACCAACAGGATGTCATCCATGTATCTTGCAAAGTGCCTGAAGCCCTCTAGTGCATGTTATGGGGATACCAGATGTTTGTTTATATACGTTTCCTCCTAGGGTTAGGTGCATATTAGTAATAAGTAGCCAGGTATTAATCCCTATCAGTTCTTCCTTTAACACCGAGGGGTTTTTGCATCCCCTTTTGTTGTGCCAATATGCTTCGTGGTTTCTTTTTATGCCAATGAATTTTTTGATGGTCTGTGAAAATGCTAGGCCGATCACCCTCTCCATGACTTCAATCAGTCCATCCTTTCCTTCGAGGGGTATGTTTTCAAAGCATTTTCCAATGTATGCCGTGAATACTGAGTTTATCTCTTGTGGTAATTTTATTCTTGTATCATATATTGATTTCACAATCCAAAATGCCTTGGATGGAACCCCTAATTCCCTGGTGATTCGGTCTTGTACCGTGGCGCATGTCATCATCAGCGGTTCCAGGCATACCTTGAGAGTTGAGTCAATAAAGGATGCTATCTCCGAAAAGATGCATGCATGGGCATTTGTTATCCACCGAAACATATTCTTATGTGCTTTGTATGTGCACGTTAAGTAGGGTAGTGACTATTTCTCAATCGGTGGGCAAACCTGGAAGTCCAGTATCTCCATGGCCAGTCGGTCAAGGATGTTGCCCTCTTGGACTTGTGTGAAGTCCTTGCTGTTTAGTCTCTCTTCCGCTAGAGAGAAAATCAGTTTCCTATAAATGAAGCCCGGGGTAGCTCTGCTGATTTGTCTATAGATGGGATCAGGAAATTGGTTCTTAACCATTCCATATTAGCCATTGCTTCATATGACTGAGAAAGGGTTAGAGGGTGCCTCTTATTTGGGAATCTCGATTTAATCAAATTCTCTAAGAATTCCATTGTATATTTCTGAAAGGGTAGTTGACCAAGTTGGACTTTGGTTTGTTCTCCCATAAATGTGGTTAGTTGAACCCATGCATCTATCAAAGTATCGAGTGCTCCTTCTATTTCAACTTGCTCTCTAGGGACATGTTTTAGTCCTTTTCTTTCCTCTCTCTTGAGGTGTTCATTTCGAATTATACATGTATCCAGTGTTTCTATGTGATCCCAAGTATGGTTATTAAATTGGTTGAGTTTTGATTCCGAGCAGTGGCAAGGGGGTGTTCCTTTTTCCCTAAAGGTGAGCTGGGGTTTCATCATTAATGCCCCCATGTTATCCGTAAAAGTCAACCTTATGGTTATGTCATCCATTATGAAGTTTTCTTTCCTAAGGTCATTCTCAAGCAAGAAATAGCTAATAAGTTTCTTTATTGAAAAGCAGTCCATAATGGGGTTGTCAAATCTCAATGTCATAAACTTTTTTCTTTCCATTCTTTTTTTATTTACTAAATAAAAGGTTCCATGTGGGAGGGTCATAATACCTTCTATCATGGGTGTAGAACATACTTGCATACATTCAATCCGTATCATCATATAGTAAGTGTTTCACTGGCACCTTTTGGTTGGCACTTTGCATCACAGAAATTGTCTTCCCTCCCCTAAGGATCTTTGAGGGTCTCACCTGGCTATCACTAGTGTCTAAATGGACTGAACTTTCTGAAGATGGTTGCCATTCAATCCTCCTCGGGGGTGTAGACTGCGCTAGTTGAAAATTCATGCCCCTCCCAAAGCCTCCTCTTGTGTGTTGGAATCTGCCCCCCCATCTTGAGGATCCTGCTCCCCTCGAGCTATTGAATTCAATGCCTCTGATTATTATTTCTCCATATGAGTAGCCACTGAAGGATGGGTGGGGAAGTAAAGGCATTGACGGGCTCTTTGCCAAGTTATTTACTGCCATGAGCATCAGTTCTCTAATATACATGAAAGTTATTGAAGCTTTTCCAAATACCACCATGTCTGGTGTCTTCATGAATAGCTGGAAAGAGTGAAAAGCTGCTTTCAGGGGTCTTCTCGGGAAGAAAACTATAAAGTTATTCACTATGTACCAAATTGCATGGTCAAACCATAATGGTTGTGCCTTACAATTGACCTTCTCTTCATTGCATCTACATTTCACATAGCGTCTACAGATGTTGAAAACATCATTGATGTATTTGTTGGTCCTCTTCTATGTTTCAAATATCTTGCTCTTACATCTTCCAAAAACCCTCATCGGTGAAGGGCATTTGCCTGAAGAAAAGAGTGACATGGGGGGAAAAGCTGCCAGGGTATGACTGTACATAATGGGAATGTCAAAGTCCTGTGCAGTCTTTTTTGCATCCATCTTTACTGTTTTTGCAGCTTGCACCATGTCCATCGAAAAGAGCCAAATGTCCATGTGAAAGGGTGCCAAGAGGTTCATGTCGTGTAGCTCCCAGTCTTTATTGTCATGGGCCATTAACTCCACCTCCAAAACCCTCGGGGGGAAGTAGGGGTTTCCGTAGGTGGAGCCAGAATTCTTCTTCACGTTGCATGTGGGGGTAACCATAACTTCTGAGAACACTTTCTCTTGGTCATCTTGAGACAACCCTTCCAAGTTACAAAAACTATGTTGGAGGGTTGAATTTATGCCTTGTGGAGGGTTAAAGCATTTCAGGCCCATGCTCTTTGCTGAAGCTGGGCTTATCGAGGGTGTAAGGTTGTGACTGACAAAGAGATTACCTATGATTCCTGGGGAGTTTTCTGCAAAGTCAAGCAGTGGTTTGTTATCTTGCTCAATAATCTAGTCCAAGCTCAGTTGTAATTTATTGATCAAAGTAATTGTTTCATCAGTTTTCCCTTTTCCCAGGACTAACACTCTGCACCAGTCATTGAATGAAAGCTGCATTGTCAAGAGTCTGCCTGAGTCTAGGTGACTGTGAAACTCCTTCCTGTCCAGATCAATAATGATGTCATGGATCTTCTTATTAAACATTGTCAAAATGGCCTGGCAGGCTGGTGAAGGGGCTGGTAGCGGGTCCTCATAACCAAGTTTCATCAAGTCTTCAAACCAGGAACTAGCGTGATGGAGGAAAGCATGCCAATTCGACAAGTTAGGATCTTTGATATCCACATCAACTTAGCAAGTGTGTGTTTTGCCTATTAATCATCTCTCTCTCTTCACTCTATCTTCTCTCTTGCTAATTTCCCTTTTCTCTCCTGTTTTCTATTCCTCCACCTCAATCCCACTTTTTCATATCATTTCATGCATCCAGCTTCCCTTCCCTATTTCCATTCATTGCTTCTATCTTCGAGTTTGGAACAATAATGTCAAGCATTTGGGAGGTTCTAATTCTCCTTTTCTTATACATCCTGCCTCCTATGTGTGATAGTCAGCACCATAAGAGGGTTATCAATTACGAGGGGGTTTATCTCTTTGAAAAATTCCATTTTTACCCATGAAAAGAAACCCTTTTATATCTATAAAAGGCCGGCTCATGCTGACCTCCATTCTTACATTTACTTAGCACTGATGCTATTCTGCTTTATGCAAACTCATACAAACATGTAAGGTCCTTGTAAGTCCTTCCTCCAATATCTCATCAAAGGTATCCAAGACCTCTAATGCACATTGTTAATTACATTTGTCTCAAAATATCTTACTAATTCAAAATACTAGGGTTATTCTTTATAAATTCAAAAAATAAATCTATTCCATAGAGTATTTTGAGCGTGCTTCCCTAACAAGTTTCTGCTGGGTGCAGATGTAGATAACAGCCTCTGCGTGGCTCCAAAAAATCTCATTCTGCAGTGTTATATTGTTGTAGATGAAGGGTCCCACTTATTTTTCCTAATCATCAAACCATTGGGAAAAGTGGCCAAACTCACCTGTGTCAATCAAGGTAAAACAAGAGTTAGGACTATTGTCTTCCACTTGTTACCACAAGCTTCAATGCTCGGCCACGGTTGTTATCCCGGTCATTCCAATAATTCAACGGATAGGAGGAGGAATTTGCATGAAAAATAAATTACAAGTTCTTTCTAATGAATCCTTTTCTTAAAAAAAAAGGGGAAACTTCTAGTAGACAACCAGACTTAGTGAGTCCCATGTATGAAACTATTAATAGCGAGACAACCAGACTTAGTGAGTCCCATGCATCAGACCACCATTAATAAGTGCTATGTATCAAAATTAAGTAAGATACAAAGTTTTTCCATATTGTCACCCCCCATATCACACTGTCTCAGCTCTGATGTTCTCTAAAACTTATCCATATTACGTACAGTAATAAGATGCAAGTGACCAATAGAGTTTCAACTAACTTGCTGCAATGTAAGTCTTTCAATCTATAGTATAGTTTGCAATTGTAAATGGATATCACTATATAGTATGAGCTGATAAACGTACTGTCCATAAGTCAAACTCTAGATTCTCCCTGCACACCATGACACCGAACAGTCCATATCTTATCCATCAATAGGTAAGGTTAAACTCAATAACCATATACCTTTTATCACACCATAACCAGCACTTATATGTAGGGAATTAGTGAGGTGTTCTAGATGGTAATGCCTGTAGTTAGGGCCCGACCCAACAATATCTTCGTGCCCTAAGGGGGGAGAGAGAGATCATTCTAATTTAAAAAGTTCCCTATGTTATCATAGAGCCAAGCCCCTCTAGCTCCTCGCTCAAATTCCTTGTGCTATGCTAAGCACTTAGCTTATCAACCAGCAACTATGATCTCCGATCAGGGCTACAGTAGAGTAGCATCAGCACAATTTATATCATCAAGCACATCCGAGAGCCACTCAAACAGGTTCGTCTAGACCATCCCCTTGCCTGCATTCATGTAAAGATGAGTTGTATGCCCATAGCAGTAGAATCTCAGAAGCTAAGTGCAAACCTCAAGTGCTACGTAGCCAAAAAATGTACATGCAAGCCATTTACAGTACCCAAAAGCATGGAACAAGCACATAAGTGTAGTATGATTATGATAAAGAGTATGAAATGTCACAGTGATTCCAACTAGTTATCATGTACTATCCGATTTTTTCCAGCAAGGGCTACAGAGAGAGTGTGCAAGCATCGGAACAAGAGAGAGGTTCCATATACTCTCCATCGTAACTCATCAAGAGTTATATATGAGAACCAAGCCATGAGAAACTAGGAGAACACTCTATTTCAGTGCAGAGGCCCCATATTCCATTTTCTCATTTCTACTGGTGCCTGCAAAAGCGTTCTGACACATTCAGTATCCTGTAATACCACTCAGCCTGCCCAAAAAGTGGTGGAAGCAGGGCGGAACATAGCATAGCACTAAGTGATGAATGCATACATCAAAACAATGATTTATCCTAAAGTTTCCAATAGCCATCATCATGCTCATATTTTCATGTGTCATTGTGCTTCTGTAGCACTCCGACTTAGTCATCAACAGGTCGACTAACGATGAGTAGCCTGTAATGGTGCACTCTCCCTTTGCCATTTCCCTGAGCTCCTTTGGGCTCTCAATGGAAGCCATTTGTATCGAGCAAGTGATGACGTAGCAAGGCACACAAGAGGGGATGATAAGTTTTCACACAGGGTCGGAATAAGGATAGTCCGTTATTGTCAAGCTTACGTCATATGCAGACTTCTTTCCCCATAGCATATGCTACTGTTTATTGCTTCCTAGAGCTTAGACAAGCTCTCAGCTTCTCGCAAACAGGGCCTACGATGTATTTATCTACAGAATAGTGTGGATGGTATCTACCGGGGGGGTTCAAGTTTTGTACAAAGTGTGTAAGACCTTTTTCATCCTAAGAGATAGTAACTGTGTAGGCGATAAGTGAGCTTTGCCTGTTTCCCCTCCTCAACATCTGGGAGCCCTGTGTAGGGGCTAGCGTAGTTCATGTGTCTCTCGTCATATGCATAAAGACTATGCTCCATAGGCTATATACCAAAAAAGAGAGCGAGATGATAGATGAATCGAACGACACGACAAGGGGAGATAGCATAATATTGAGACGTTCCTCATGTTGCAAGCCCATTGGCTCTGCTATGCAACTCTGCGTCCCCCTAATGAGCTTCGTAGGAAGTCCCAGGAGGGTGTCTGTGTTGGTAGCGCTTAGGAATGAGCAGACTTCCATCTACTGCCCCAGATGGTGGTGATCGAATAACAATGGGCTGAGAGAAGTGTCGACCTAGATGCTTGCCATCTGATTTAGTCTACCGGGGTATTGTTGGCACATCAAGGTGCTTCTCCTAAGGCTCTAAATGCCTATCAGGTGCCTTCCTCCCTCGTGTATAGCTTGCTGTCTCCAACTATCAGGGCTTTTGCCCAAATCTGAGGGATTTGTCTTACCTTGTCTATTGTTCCCTTCTTTATCACGAGGAGGGTGAATCTCGAGGTCTTCAGGGGGCTTTGGATACCCTCAGTTCTCAGTAGGAGAGAAAGGGCAAGAGGGGATGCATTAAAAGCATACCCCTCCCCATTACTTGCTATGGGGCTCCATGCCACCTCATAATTGCCCTCCTATGGTGGAGGGCTCGAGGTCAAGGACCTTTGTCCTTATCCGATGTAACTCCAATCTCATAGTATTTTTTTAAAAATCCCCTTTTACCTCTCCCCAATAGCTAGAGGTTTCACCTATATTTGCGGGTATGTTGGGGTATATCCCTTGCCCTGTGTATAATTTCCTAGGTCATTTAAAAAATAGGGTTTCCCCTTCTTAGGGTCTATTACTTCTCTAAGGTATCCGTTTGTTTGATCACTTCTATCATCGGTACCAGGTTTTCCTCTTATCTGGTGTGTCTAGATTGGTATATATTGCTATTAAATATACCGTTGCATTCATTTATGGGAGTGAGCTAGAGTTTACAAGGGGTCCGTATCTCCTTGTTTGGTAGCTCGGATCCTCCCTTTGGGAAGCGTGGATGCGTGCGTGCATGTGTGTGTGTGTGTGTGTGTGTGTGTGTGTGTGTGTGTGTGTGTGTAGTAATTCAACAAGAGAAGGGATCTACAAGAATGAATGGAAAAAGAATAAGGGGTAGGAGTGTTGCATTTATGGGATATGGGGATTTAGAGATTTAGTTTTTAGGATCAATACGTTAACAAGCTTATGCAAGTCACCATTATGTAAGATGAAAGTCTCATTGTTTAGCAAAAATTAGAAGCAATTTTGCACTCCTTTCCTTGAGAGATGTATCTTTAATATTTTTCAAAGGATGTTCTTTTCCATGTGAGAAAACACATGATTTAATTTCATTTTAGGCATAACCTTCCTGACAACGGTGCCAAAATGTTGTCACTTTTTCTCTCATTTCCAAATCCAAGGGTGTTGTTCACCTATAGTTATGTCATTACTCGTTGTAGCATAGGTGTTCACAAATGTAGCATAGGTCCTCGGCTCATATTCCAATGAGAGGTATAGGCTAGAGCATAGAAAAAGCCTCTAGTGTGCACTCAGGTGTAAAAGAAGAACTGATACAAGGATTGATGGAGTTTCTCACCTCCATAGGCATTAAAGGGCTTAGAAAAGTTTTGTAGGGTTTAGAAGGAGCATAGGGATGAGAAAGTAAATGGGTTTTGAGAAAGATGATAGGGCTAAGAAAGCTAATAGGATTTGAGGGTTGAGAAAGAGTTGTAAGATTTAGGAGGAGTTGAAGATTGAGGATTGGAGATCGAGTCTCCTTCACGGGCTCATAGGGTTAAGGGCTAAAACGGAGTGAACAAGGTTGAAGAGGAGGGAGAAGGAGGAGGAGGGAGGAGTCTAGGTTGCAAGGGCAAGGGCATGGTAAGACACATTGATAGTGTAAGGGAGCATGGATGCCAGGAGATCAAGCACATGAACACAAAAATAAATTGAACACTGAGCCCCAAATAGTGGGACTTTCTTTGCATTGAGAGATATTTATACATGTTCTAGAGTTTCCATCCTTAACACAAAGTGTAAGGACTTTCTCTCTCTTTGTTAAGGATTTCTTTCTCTTGTCAGGACCTCTCTGTTTTGTAAGGACTTTCTCTCTTGTAAGGACTTTCTCTCTCTTTGTAAGGATTTCTGTCTCTTGTAAGGACTTCTCTCTTTTTGTAAGGACTTCTCTCTCTTACACAAAACTATAAGGATTTCTCTCTTTTACAAAAAAGTTTAAGGACTTCTCTCTCTTAGAAAAAAAGGTTTAAGGATTTCTCTCTTAGAAAAAAGTGTAAGGATTTCTCTTGCTTACACAAAAGTGTTGATTTTAAACTTTGTCTCTCTAGATCATGATTTTGCAAGTATGATCAGATCTTTTGTAGAGAGCCTTTGTGCTATCCTTACCCTAATAGATCCACCAAATATATCTTCAAGATCAAGATATTATAAGTGAAACTTTGTCGCTACTGAAAGCCACTTCTCCACCTCCATTTTCTATCCACTTCGCAATATCTCCACCCCTTCCACCATCAATTTTTTTGTGAAGCCTCCCTCTTTCACCACCACTTTTTCCATCAAGCCTCCCTCATCAACCACCCTTTTTTTGTTTACTCCACCATCACTTTTTTTGCCCACCTTTGTCTACTACCTCCATCACCACCATCCCCGCTTTTTTGTCTAACATCTCCACCACTCAAGGTGTACCTTCTCTCTTTCTTTTTCCATCGTTTCCCCACTTTTTTTCCTCCCCTCCCCATAAAATTTCATCATCTACTTCCATCGCTTTTCTATATTCTTTCATTCCTTTTCTCTCCCTTCTTCTCACCTCTCCATTCTCTCCTTTCCATCTCTTTCTCTCACTCTCACCAACTCTCTCCTTCTCCCCTCTCCCATTCTAGCCCTCTTCTTCCCTCTCGCTCTACCATTATCTCCCATCCATTCCACTCTAGCCTTTCCATTATCTCACCCTTCCATTCTCGCACTCCCCCCCTATCCCTCCGTTCTCTCACCATCGCTCTCCCCCTTTCCATTCTCTCCACCCCCTTCCACCCCCTTCCATACCTTCCAACACCCCTTCCATTTTCCCCCCCTTGCCCCTCTCTCTAACCCCCAACTCTAACCCCCAAAACCCTCTCACCTTGAATTCTACTCGTTGTACTAACACAATGCCCCATGTGCCATCTACCATTTTTAATCATGCCCCCCTAGCACCCAGTCCTTGGGTACCATGCCAACTAGCATGCCTCCTGCTGGTCTAGAAGCTCCCACCACCTAGATTTTCACTCTTGTGCGACCCTACCCTCAGTGCTACAATCGATCCAGTCCATCCACCAGGCCCAAGACTTCTCACTTGAGCACCACAAGCATGATGTGGGTGTCTTTCCCTCAGCCTCCCATGACACTCATAAGACCCCCTTCAAGGCCCTTGGGTGCCCCTAAGCACTGTACCTCCACCAATCCCATGCCCTTCTTGCTCCAATCAATTGCCTCTGCCTCCTCTGGTGCCATGTCAATGCCCACCGATGCTACCATGTGCTTGGTGCCATCTTGCCAGTTGCACCACACACCATGCCATGTCATTCGCACCTTGTGCCATCCCATGCCACCTTGCTTGATGCCATCTTAGTGTGCCGATGTGATGACCAACCACCACTTTGCCATATGTCATTGCCACATTAGTGCAACACCTGCACCTCCAGCAATGCTACCTCATGCATCCCTTTCAGTCACTTTTCTCACCTCAAATAGAGTTGTTGCCCTAGGGTGCTTGCCATAGAACATGTCACCACTACCAACACCCCTTTGTTATCTCACATGGGGTGCCATGCCCCATCGATTGTTGGTGCTCATGTCCTTACCACCTAAGGCATGATCAATGTTGCCACCACCTCAGCATGGTCTCCACTCGCCATTGCAGGGGTGTATTCTTATCATTAGATTACCAATGATGTCTAGTGTGGAACAACATCAAGTTGAAATAGTCCTACATCTAGCAAGTCATCTTCTACTCCATTTGTCTCATCACCTATCAACAATCATGACATGTGATGTAGGATGTAGTGTTGAGCTCCCTTCTACACCACTATTTTTAAAGTTAAATTCTTGAAATAGTAGAAGATACCTAGTTAATCAACTAGTAATACATGGTTGATTAACAAGATACAATAAGGCTTGATGGTCGACGTAAAATACAAAGTCAATGGCTAATAGATAATGTCAAAATTTTACCCACCATTGAAGATTATTGCCAGGGCTTCTCTTTTTGTGGTGGTGTAATGCACCTTTGCATCATTCAATTACCTTCTTGCAAAGCTATTGGGTAGGCCTTGTTGTATTTTCCATGTTGACAAAGTATACTCCCTACTGCATAGTTGGACCCATCAATCTATACATGGAATTCAATGTCCTAGTTTTGAGCCTTAGTACAAGAGCTATGATCAATCTCCACTTGAGGGTTTCAAACACCTACTTACATTCTTCTATCCAGCTGAGTTTTACTAGTAGCTTGTATAGGGTTATTGCAATTGTGGCATACTTGAGGATGAATGTTCTATAGTATCCTGCATGGCCCATGAATACTTGGACACCCTTAGTTGGGAGGGTGGAATAGAGATTATGTGTCCCAAGACTACTTTGTGTGTGACAAAGAATTGGAATTTTAGAGGGTTCAAGGAGATACCATACTATTTACATTTTTCTAGTACATCTTTAAGACATTTCAAGTGATCCTTTTTATTTGAACGTATGCAAGTCATTGAGGAAGACTTGTAGAAATTTGTTGAGGAATACTTTGAAGATAGTGTACACGGTCCTTTAAAAATTCAAGTGGGGGCATGGGACTGTGAAGTCCACGTTTAATTTCAACTTTTGTAGGCCTAAAAATGGCCAATAATGTGTAAGCAAAATGTCAAATTCATGCCTATATGGAGACATCTAGTAGAGCATAAACAATGGCACATCAACCCAAAAAATCTCCTTTACTAAAGAACTTTGTGTGTGTGAAATTTGGATTTGATCAAGGTGTGATTTGGCCTCCAAATGACCAAGATAGGAGCCTTGAAAGTAGGGGGTAATTTTTAATAAAGGCCCCCTTCTTCCTCTCTCATTTTTTATTCTAAAAATGATTTTTTTCTTTTGAAGGAAGTGAGGGTGCAATTAGTCTAACCTATTGTGGTTATAAACTAACCTAGTACAGTTCGTCTAGCTTTAGTTACTTTGATGTTAGGGATAACTAATTGTGATTACAGTGACTAACCTACTAACAGTTGTTAGATTAAACTAGCCTCAAATTATTTTTTACTAACTACAGTTAGTTTGTTGAATTTGTTAGTTTTAAGGCTAGTTAGGTCTAGTTAGTTTAGGGTTACGTAGCGATGGAAAAGATGGCGAGTGTTTTTAGCAACAAGGATGGTGGTTTCCATGGGGGGGAAGGGTGCATGACGACCGTCATGGTCTATGAGGAGAGTTCAACTAATGAAGGTCATGGGCGGCTAGGGAACTAAACTTTGAATTGAAAGAGCATTCTCTAAACTATAGTTTAGCACCACTTCATACCTCAAGCATCAACTTTAGCATTTACTTTAGCATCAAACTTCAAGAACCGTAAAAAATGCTTGCAAAAAACAGAGCAACCTTGGAGGCTTGATATCTCACTCCACATAACTTCAAATTTGGGGCTTTGTGAGCTGGAATGAAGTCCCTATATTAGAGAAATAAGTGCAGTAGAGGAGGGGTTAAAAATTATGTCACGTTGCTCGTGAGAGTCACGCTAATGCTGACTAGTCTTTTGCTAAATCCTCAGCAACCACTAGACCAAATGGGCTCATATTTCACCAGGAGCAAGCTCTTAGCATTGCCTAACTTGTGCTTGAAGGGCAGGTCATCATTTGTACTGTAGAGGCAGAGTTTTGCTAACAGTTGCAAAGAATAGAGAGTGTCAATACGCACACCAGAGATGATATGTTGGGGAATGCTTTGAGCCAGAGGTGCGCCCTAGGGGAAGGAAACTTCAGTTTAGAGGGTTTGGCAAATGGCGCAATATATGAGGAGAATGGAGCTTAGCAAAATCTGAAGAGAAAGGAAGAGGGAGCTTCAAAAATGGAGGTGGTGGAGAAAATGATGAGGTGGTATTTTCAAGGTGGATTCTCTAGAACCTATAAGCTCTGATACCAAATGAAGAGATGGGTGGGATAGAAGAGGTTCATGATGACACAAAGGAAGAGCACAAGTGAAGCCAAAAGCATGTCTATTGAAATGAAGGGAGAACCTCCCTTATATAGAGTGGAGAGGAAGGTGTCCTAGCTCATAGGCACCTCCAAGCTATTTCTTGTGGGAGCAATGAAAGCAACATGGTCCAAGAGTGTCACACCAATTCTGGAGTTGTAGCAATGTGAATCCTCAAGAGGAGGGGAGAGATGAGTGAGAGCGAGAGAAGAAGACGGAAGGGGAGTGGGAAGCATGAAGCAAGAGAGGGAAGGGGGGGTGAGAGGCATCCACAAAGGCAAGAGCAAGAAGAACATAAACAAAAATCTTGGAAAAGAGAGAGCTTTTATTCCTCAAACTTGCACATGTACAACTAAAGACCAAAAATCAAACTTTTGGCCTTTTATACATGGCACCTTTTTAAGGGAGGGCCAACCCTATTTCTCCTACCACTCCCCCTACTCTCCATTTTTACAAATTGCTCGGCCCCATCCAACTCCAAGGCATGGTGCCACTTCCTTTTTTTTTGTCGGCATCTTGTCACCCCATATTTGCTGTTGCTTTCCCACTCTTTGCAAATGGCACTTGTGTTATCTAATTATGACCGTTTGAGGTATTCATTATGCTATGCCATCTAAAATCTTCTTGTAGTAGGCCCAAGCACCCAAGTTGTTGGTCCTGAACAAGTGCTAAGAATTGCACTTGTGCTATCCTAACCTGGGCAACTATTTTGAAGACCTGGGCAATTAATTTGAGGACTTGGGGAACTATATTGAAGCTACCCGTCCCCTTGTATGACACTTGGTGGAAAAACATGGTACAGTGCATCCTTGAACTCCAAACCCTAGAGCCATCCTACAACTACATGTTTGGTTTAAGAGAACTTTGCAAATGGCACCTTTAATAACCATTGTGTCTCCATTGACCCATGCAATTAATAGATACTTATGTTCTTGCATCTAGTTGTTCATCTAGTTGGATTTCTTTGTGGCCTAGATGTGCGTTTTGGGTTCTAGTGCCCATGGGCTTTCTCTTTAGTTTGCTTGTGTTGTGCTTGCATTTCGCTTGCTTTGTTCCTCCCTCAGTGTCACTCTCCTCTTGGCTCATCTCGTGTTCCTTTCCCCCTAGTTGTCACCCTTGCTCTAACCTAGTGAACCATAAGGTCATTTGGGAGTCTATTCCATGGAAGCATGGAGCTCTACTCTTGTAAATTTCTCCCACAGGGGCCTCTCTTGTGCCTAGCTCTTCTATTTTTGAGATGGATTACATTACTAGCTTTCTCCCTTCCTCTTTTGTTTCCCTGATACACTTAGTTCTTTAACTCCCTTTGTTCTTGCCTTCTTGATAGATGATTGAGTCCTTTTGTATGTTTTTCCAAAATTGGTTATTTCACTTTTGCCCATGGGACCCCCTTTGTACCTGCTTAACTCTACTTATTCTTTAGTGGCTTAGAGTTTTGGTGTCCTTATCTTCGAAATGTTAGCCATGCTACTTCTTAGTCCATCTGCTTCGCAAGGAGATGCCATTATTTTGATGGGGACATACTGGCTCTTTTCTTGAAAAATCAATTAAGTAGTCTATCCCTCCTAGAACTTAACTAAAGTCCCTCACTAAAATCTCGGTTAACCTATGCTTAGCCTTATCCCCTTCACTGCCATCTTGCTCTCCTCTTCCATGGAATAGATGGATCTCTAAGGGATGTAGGAGACCATCTACCTTAAGATGTTGAGCTTATTAACATGGAAATTTTGTATCTTCAATACATAATCTTGGACATCCTTATCTATTTCGGGACAAAGCATTGTCCTTTTGCAAGTACATACATCTATTGGATCCTTGAGTGTCTAGCACTAGGACTATCCTACACTAAAAATGAATATGATGGTGGCTAATGCCATTAATATCCATGACACATACTGTACCTTGTAGATTAGATAGCCATCTTCAATATTGCATTTTTTCCACTTAATCCCTTTATCACACCAACCTATGATGTGTCACCATTTCCATGTGACTCCTCAATCTATTGGAACACTCCTCATAATTGCATTCCATAGTTCAAAAAAGTGAGAATCAAACTCAAAATTTCATTTTAAGGACTCTAGGAAATCATTGTGGGATCGACAATTAGCATTAACAATTGACAATTGTCTTAGGGAATCTGCTACCACATTAAATTTCTCATTTTGATACGTCAATTTGATTCCAAACTCTTGCATTATTTATCCCATCTAGCTTCTCTTGTTTTAAGCTTTGGCTAATTGCAAATCTGGTGTAGATCCATTTCATACTTTTCTTATTAAAAAGTGATCTCAAACTTTGTACCATACAAATAGTTCCTCCATTTTCTTAAAGCATAAATATAATTCATTATCATAGGATGAGTAATTCCATTGAGTGCATTATAACTTTTTGCTTTCAAAATCTAATGTTTGATTGGCTTGTAAAAGTACCATCCAAACAATAAAATCAATGGCGTTTGCTTTAACCAAGAATGGTTCATTGGATCTACTACCTTTAAGACACGAGCTGCGACTAGAAATACTTTTTATTTCTCTAGAATTTTTTTTCAAGTTTCATCCCATTCCCTTCCCCTTAAGTTGATTTTTCATTGAGACTATAATTTTAGCCATAGTCTTGGATGTATCTCTTATAAAATCTAGCCAAACATAACAATATCTATAGCTCCTTTAGATTTGTAGGATGTGGCCATTCCAATATGGCACTTACCTTTTTAGAATCCATATGAATCCCTTCTTGGATATAAGTATCTCCATTCTTTTGCAATGCATTCACACTTGGATTCTTTAGCTAAAGCAATTGGAATACTTTTCTTAAATAGTCCATATGTTGTTTCCTCATTTCATTATAGATAAGGATATCATCTAAGAATACTAAATATGGCCTCAAGAACTATATGTAAGTGTCAAAAAAGTTTTTGGAGCATTGGTTGAAGCAAATGGCATTACTCTTATGTCTTATGGACATCCTTCTCTAATTTGTACTTAGTGATATCTTGATCTTAATGTGTTTTAGTAAAATATTTATCCCTTGTAATTGATCAAAGAGCCATTAGTGTGAGGCATAAGATAATTATTTTTTATCATAATTTAGATCTTAGTAATCTATCCCATAAATGCATAGTACATTCTTTTTCTTTACCATTACTATTGGTGAAGACCAAGGTGAGCTACTTGTCGAATTTGGACCCTTCTAAGATATTTAATTAACTATCTTTTTAATTCACTTTCTTCTATTTGACTAAGCTACACCGGGGTTTATAAAGATGGGTGGATTAAAAAAAATATCTATTTTATGATGTACTTGTCTCCTAGGGGATAAACCATCAGGCAAGTTAGACAAAAAAACATATTTAGATTCAATGATTAAATCATTGAAAGATGCTTTATGCATTTCAACAACATCAAAGAAAAGTTTACTTACTTCATATGTAGAAGAAATATAATCATCCACAAAAGTAAGTTCACATATATCTACCTTGCATTCTTATTGGTGTGGAAGAAGTTCCAATTCCATCGAACAAATAAGTAGAGAATTAGGTCATCATGTTTCCCTTGGCTCTAGAAGAATCTACCCAGGTCTATATAACCATTCTCGTCCAAGAAGAGCATCTATTTTGTTGAGATGCATACTTTGAAAATCCAAGTCTTCTTGAAACCAAAAGGTAATTCTTTTCACACAAATTCACCACTTAATCAATTGGAGAAGAAGAACACAATCACACCACGAAAACGACAGTAGACTGGGTACAATCTCCCCCCCCCCTAGATGAGTGGCTCATGCTTCCTCATCTAGAGTATTTATGATATTTCATAAAAGCACCAAGGAGCCAAAATTATCCCTCTCTTCCAAAATGAGGGATTTGCTATACATAGCCATCTTAGGGCCCAAAAATGAATTGTCCATTACAAAATATATTGCTCAAACTTGTAATAATAAAGCAAATACAAAATTGGCCCAAGGCCATATATAATGTGCTGTACGACACCTCGATCGGTACCCTCGCACTAACTCCAATCCTCGCTATGAGTTCCATCGATTGAACAAATCACCGAATCAATCGATTCCAACATAACCGCGCTCAAAGCACAATAATCAAGCACAATAGCAATAACACTAGTGACATCAGTATTAACATGGAATCACCCACAATACCAACCATCTAGCATGGCAAAACACAAGCTAGTCAGGCGTCCCCAACTAACCATACAAAGTATCCACTAGGACCCCCGCGGTGTCCGGTGCGCTCCTATGGAGTACTTTGCCATAGTCACACTTGACTAAAAATAATAATGCCCAAAGCAAGATATATCAGAAATATAATTTTTGTAACATCCCTCTTGCTTGGATTGCAATTGACCTCAGTTGCATGTTTGATTATAGAAACTAAGGAGGTCTGGAAAAGTTTGAAAGAACTGCTCAAGCATCCATTGAGCATCATCTCTTGGATGATTCTTAAATTTGAGCAAATATTTAGTATAGACATTTTCTTTTCGGGTCGAGGTTTGTTGATGATCAATAATGCATTCAGGTTCTAGAATTTCTTCTTCATCAACAATCAATGGAGCCTCTTCATAGTAGACACGATGAATAGGTAAAGGTCCTTTGAAGGGATTTAAGAGGCTGATATGGAAAGCTTTATGTATTTTCCAATTATCAGGTAATTCAAGCCTATAAGCTAGATCATTGATTCTCTGAATCACCTTGAATGGTCCATAAAAACGTGGGGACATTTTGATTACTGGCCATTTCTCAACACTCTTCAATCTTCTTTTCTCAATCTGAAGAAGTACATAATCACCTTCTTTAAAAAGCATGTGTTTCCGTTTCTTATTAGCTTGTTTTGTGTACTTCTCTTGCACGATTGCAATGGCTTCTCAAACCTCTTTGAAAATATTTTGATAGTCATGGGTAAATGCATCTGCTGCCTCTACTCTATATGCGTCAATTGTGTGATAGGAATAGGTAAAACCTTCCCATAGATAATCTCAAAGGGTGCTCTTCCAATTGTAGAATGAGGAGTATTATTATAAGCAAACTGTAAGAGATGAATGTATTTGTCCCAAGTCTTTGGTTGACTTCCCGCATAAGCTCTTATCATATCCAGAATAGTACTGTTTGTAACTTCAGTTTGTCCATTCGATTTTGGATGAAAAGCTGATGAGAAATCCAACTTAGTGCCTAGATTATGAAATAATACAGTCCAAAAATTACTGCAAAACTTTGAATCTCAGTCAGACACTATAATCTTTGGCAAGCCATGATGAACAAAGATATGCTTGATTAATAAATGTGTAGCTTGTTGAGCTGTTAAAGTCTTCTTGCATGGGATGAAATAAGCTTGCTTACTAAAGTGATCTACTATCGTCCAAATCTTATATTTTTGATTTTCTATAGTAGGAAAACCTGTTATGAAATCCATGGATATTTGTTCCCAAGGTTGCGTAGGAATAGGCAAAGGTATTAGCAATCTTGGGGTCTTTCCTTTGTAACTCGTGATCTTCTGGCAAGTGATGCATACGGCTACAAACTTAGCCACATCTTTCTTATAGTAGGCCAATGAAATTCTCTTACTATCACTTGTAAAGTGGCAATCACTCCCCTATGTCCCATATATGGTGGTTGGTGCATTTCCTCCATAACAATTTGTCTAAAGGGTCGACTAATGCATAATTTCTTTTGATAAAAGAGGTATCCATCATTGCATGAATAGTCCAACATAGGATTCCAATTATTATTCTCTAATTTGTTCCATTTTCTTGGTTAACCATATGTTCGTATCTACTCGATATTTATATATAGTAAATGCTTATTTGCATCAGCTAGTGTAACTAGCCTAGAATTATATTGCTTCTTCCCCATGTAGTCAGCATGAACGATTCGCAAATTGTGTGTAGAATTGCCCTTTTCTCAGTAAACGACGTCCCTTACCGATGACAACTCGAATATCATTAACAGACATTTGAGCGCCGTGAAAAATTCAGTTTAGTGCTAACAGAGAATAGCCCCGCTCCCCCCTCCTCTGCCTGCGCTTCCTTCCTCTGTGTGCTCGTGAGCAAATAATTAAACTGTATAAAAACTCCTTGTCTACAATTGAACACTAAACGAGATTTGTACATAACGTCTTGAAAAAGATAAGGGTCCACCCATAGAAAAGATTTCATAAAAGGAGGGAAGGAGTTGAAAGGCAAGGTCCTTTGTGTGGAGTGTCCCCTCCTCTCTTATTTATGAGGGTAAGAACTTAAAACCCTTTTACTCTACTTCTTTCATAACATTTTCATGTAACAAGATCAATAGTGGCAGTCGAGACACTTTGGGTCCACTTGAGTTTGCTGCCTACGTTTTACTTGGCCATGGGTGTGGGTGTGGGTGTTTTGGAAAGAACATTCTATGTAGTCTAGTGTTAAGACCACATTGGTGGATAATGGACTTACTATGTTGAAGTCCTCGTTAGCATGAAACTTTTAAGCCATCCCTTTAACCTTAGCTTAATTAGGGTACTCCACCTTAATCAATTACATTTTCTAGTTTCACAAATTAAAGGCCTTTTCCATTACCTACCTTTGTAAATTATACACATATTACAATTTGTTAAGATTAAGGGCCTTTGGAAATAGGTAGATGGAAACTATATTTAGAGTCACTCATAAATATGTACGTATAGCACGTGGGTTTAATAGGAGGATTGTTTTAAATCCCTTCTTGACACATTTTTCACATATAGAAAGGTATCGTATAAAGAGGGTATTCATAGATTGAATAGAAAAAGGGTGTATTTTATTCATGATAAATTTATAGAGATAATGGGGTTTTACAAATAGGCCTTGAACACATGTGATATATAGGTTTTATACATAGTGACCCACACCTATCCAACCCACATTTGTATTCTTAATTCCTGCATCTATTTGATTCTTTCATTACTTTGCTCACTAATTAAGCACGACTGAGCTATATTATACAATAGAGGAGATATGCTAGGGCATCGATGCCTACATCCGCCAAATTCACCAACAATGTGTAGGTTTACTACAATGCAATTGACTACCTTAGGAATAGAGACTTCCTTTAAGCAAGAAACAATGCCCCCTTTTGCCTACAGATTCAATAGCAAATTTATTCCTTAATATTGCCCTTGTATTTATAGTAGCACAACTCTCTAAATAGTTGATAAGCTTTGGCACTCTACCCTTTGATCTCATTCTATTTTCAGCATTAATCTTCCAGCTTGCTCCAATTGTCCTCGTTGAACACTTTGTTGCTTCCTATTATGCACTCCATTGCTCTAGGGCTACCTTTGATTAGCTCTTCACTATCTTTCAGCCTATGGATTTGAGTTATCAAAGTTAGGACTAAATAAAATAGTCATCCCTTTATGATGCAAAGTTTTCATTTTTCTATGGCACCTTACCCATGGAGATAGCCAATTATCTAGAAGCTCTAAGTTTTTTTGTGACTAGAGTATTGTAGCAAAGATTATACAAGATGAACCTTGTATGATAACCCAATATTGGATGGATCTATATATCACATGGCCCTACAATGGTATGGCTAAATAAATTCCCCAAAAAATAAATAACTATGAGGATTTCATGTAGTGATAGCATTATGGATGGAAGTGACTTCCAATTGTAAAACCGTATTTGGGTGGGAATCATTTCATTCCATAATTCCTCAAAATTGATGTGGGTATGTATGGGACTACTCACTTGCTTTATCCAAGGTTGCATGTAGAGGGAAAGAAGGCCATATAGCTAGGAATGTATGCATATTTTGAGCAGTAGTTCCCTCAAGTGGATTATTCAAGCAACACTCAACATAGTTATACTTGTATCAGTGTTTTTCCGGAGAATGTCTTGTTTTTTTAACTTCATTCCATGGCAACATTGACATGCATGCTTGTTTAATTGATTTTATACTAAACCTCTTGCGATATATGCAATTTTGAAACTTTCTCATTTATTGCACCTAATAAAACTCATACTACGGATTAAAATAGATGCAATGATTAAAGGTCTTATGGATACCTTTCCTTAAGTTTGAGATGTCCAAATCAAGTGACATAAAAATAACACTATTGGTCAATTTTCACTTTAATCTTGCATGCATATACTAAGATATAAAGAGTAATAAAGATATACCCAGTGGTTTAAATGCTCTCATGATGGAATCGTGTGTATTGTATTTGCATAGTCATTGTATCTACTTACTACAAGCCTCAAGATGCCATGTCAAGTGTCAATACCTTTTCACGTTTAACTAATACTCCTAGGGCTATTGTAAGAACAAAATTTAGACTACTGGCATTGTCCTCTTCCTATAGATATGGTCATTTTCCCCATAGAGATGTCTCTAGATCAGTGGATGTGGATGGCATTGAAAAGTCAGCCTTTCATAGCGATCGCATGGATTCTCTATAGAAGGGTGGCTGAATAGGTGCTCAAGCAGTGTCTCCCAAAACATGAACAAAACACGGTGTTAGTGGAGGCACATTAGGGAGTTTCTCAAGGTTACTTTGCAGGGGAAATTATGACTAAAAAAGTATTCCAAGCTGGTTTGTGGTGGCCCACTGTAATTAAGAAGGCCCATGAGTTTGCCAAGAACCGTGCGTTTTGTCAATGGGATGGTCATCCAATGAATGCCGACTGTATGCCTCTCAACCCAATTTCTCCCTTGGAGCCATTTCAAAAGTGGGGGTTAGATTTATGGGGCCCTTCAAACCAGCAGCTCAGTTCATAAGTAATAAGTATATGGTGATGGCAACATACTACTTGACCAAGTGGGTGGAAGCTCAAGCATTATGGGATAATATGGTGGCTAGTACGGCGAAGTTCATTTACCGTAACATTATTACACGATTTGGTTGCCCGATTGAGTTAGTATCGGATCAGGGGGTTCACTTCCTTAATGATACAATAAAGAAGTTGACGGAAGTGCACATGGTAATTCACAAGATGGACACCACGTATCATCTGCAAGGGAATGGAGAGACTTAGAGTAGCAATAAACCCATGAAAAGGATCCTAAACATGACTGTTTCAAAACACCGACGTGATTGGGATACCAAACTAGACTCAACACTTTGGGCATAAAGAACTACTTTTAAGGTCACTACCGGCATGACATCTTTTTGGTTGGTTTACGGCATAGAGGCAGTGGTGCCTATGGAATTTATCTCTTCCAGTTTGAGAATTGCGGCGGAGAAGATGAGCCTGGAAGAGTCCATTCAATTCCAATGGGAGCAATTGCTAAGGCTGGAGGAAGATCAGATTCAGAGTGAGTTTACGGTGTAGGTCATTTAGGAGCGATGTAGGGCCTGGGTTAACCGTAGCATTAAATTCAAAATATTTGGAAAATTTGATTTGGTGTTGGTGTATAATTTGCACTTGTGTAGATTTTCGGGCAAACTGAAATTACAATATGAGGGCCCATACCATATTATGGAGGATTTGAAACATGGCACAATTCGGATTGCTGACTTGCATGGAAATGTTTTACCTACACCGGTTAATGGATTTTGGATGAAGCCTTTCATCAGTTTTCATGAACCGGAGGTTTTAATCGGGGCCATATTTGATATAATAAGGCAGGAGGTACCTCGTGTTGAGATGTGTGTCCCTTTGCATGAGCCAATTGCACTTGTCTAAGTAGAAGACCTGAGGTGGGATGATTTGCCAGATGATTCATTTCTTATGATTATGTTACCATCCCACAGAGTTTTGGTGCAACTAGTCCTGTCTTTCTATCAAGCCCATGATATGCATGGTGCTCTTCACCCTTTATCGCAAGATATGGCCAGTGAAGCTTTAACAGCCCCAAGAGGTGCAGCTACGCAAACTCTTTCAAATTCCAACACCCAATCGGAGTTGATGGGAAAGAGAAAGGAGCTGTCAAAAAAATCTCATAATCTGAGGTCAAAAGTCCAACGAGTTTTGGAACAGGCTCATGACCTGGAGGAGCCACTGCCATTGGAGCGAGCAAAATGCCTTAGATCATATGCACAAGCTCCTAGTTCTCCCTTCGTTGATTTAAAATTTCATCTGGATGGAAATCTACTCGAGAACACATTATGGTTGTGAAAGCTCGGTCTGGAGCAATATAATGATTTGCCGTGGTGGACATGGAAGATGAATTTGATGGTGGATGCATAGTTTGAATTGTTGCAGTCTATGGGGGGTAAGATCACTCCCACTTTACAGTTGACTCTTGCTTTGGTTTGGGAAGTGTTCAAGTTCTCGTTGTTGCTCGAGGCTTTCGAGAAGCTAGAGTATCGTGATTCTACTTAGCAAATGGTCAATGAATTTGGTATGCCGCAAATAACCAAAGCATATTTCATGCCAAAAAAGTGTCAAGATTCCATGCGACAACGTCAATTCCTATGGTTCATGGAGTGCATCTTGTTTTTGACGAAGTATGATTATATGTTGGAGTCTAATTATTCCATGTTGGTTTTGGTTGAGCGAGGTATAAAGTTCAACTGGGCTCAGATCGTTTTTAATCACATCAATGGGGAAATCACATGGACAGACAAATGCAAGGGAGTCACCCAATCTAAATTGCAACCTATGCTAGTAGCTTTGTTTAAGTATACCGACTAGGCTAAAGGGGACAGTCCGATTTTGATTCCACCACCCAAAGCTGAGGAAGAGGAGTTGAAGATGCCACTATCTACAGAGGATCAGATGGATTTACAAGAAGCCAGTTATGTTGAGGAGGATCTAAAGGCCTCATACAAGATTGTGGCTGTGTTGCCTAATGTGCTACCATCTCCGCCTAGGTTGCAACATTTGCCCTCAGGGAGTGTACTACTAAGAAGTCCTAGATATCACATGCGTTCAAAGGGTAAAAACCAACTAAAATTTTGTTCCCAGTAAATATACCCCTCTTTACTTATGAACTAACAAATGTTTTTTCTAAATTTGAAATGAAAACCCCTCGTGTTATTGTAAATCTATTAAATTTTTTCCAGAAGTTCCATTAAAATACCCCTTCTTTTGAATGCACATGGTATACTAAAACTTTGTAAGGTGAATTCCCCGAGCATGTGCCAACAAATACCGATTTGAAGAAAAGTTTTTTATTATGATTCAAGCATACTAATCTAGGCCAAATGAGTCGAGGTAGTGATCAGCTCATTTAAAACGAGTCGATAATAGGAATTCCGCAAGCATGTGCCAACAAATACCGATTTGAAGAAAAGTTTTTGATTATGATTCAAGCATACTAATCAGGGTCAGATGAGTTAGGGTGGTGACCAACTCATTTAAGATGAGCCAATAATAGGAGAACAAGACATGGTGTTAATTTTGGATGATGTGCAGAACACACCTGTGAAGCCAATTTCTATTTCACCCAATAGAGATAGTGTGATGCCGGTTCCTACATTTGGGGAGTCATTTAGAGCCCCAGATATAGCAGATTATTATTCTCCAACGGGGGTAGTGCCTAAGGCTCGGTCTCCTCAAAAAGAGATTGATGTTCCTCCTTCTCTGATTAAATTTGATGTTCTAATCATACCAGTGACTTTTATCAGAATTGTAAGTGTCGCTATATAGCGACACCGAGATACTTTTTTATAGCGATGTTTTACAGAGAGCTTTTTTTCTCATATCAACCTTAAAAGTTAGTTTTCTCCAATGGCAATTTTTTTTAAATTTTCATACATGTTTGATCTTTTGAGAGAATAAAAGTATGAGAGCATGTACATCAAGCCTTTGAAGCTCATATATTCATGTCCAAGTTTGAGATGAAAAAAATCAATGAAGAACATTTACATCAACGGTTTCATCTTGAGCCAAGTCTAACGTGCCAAACAAGTCTATCTCTAACTCTATACCGAGTTGATCTCCTATATCATCATCGTACTCTAGCATCGTATGTTCAGCTAAAAGGACTTGATCATCTTCTTCAATAAAGTGTGGTGATTCTTGATGATCGTTGTCTTCTTCCTCAATATCGTGATCTCCATCTTCCTCCCGTGCGATGTCATTATGCACATCTTCCTCTTGGCTCATATTGTGATCTTCATCTTCTTCGCTAGATTCATCTGGATCAATTGGATCCAGCATTGGTAGTGGCATCTCCATATCCACATCTCTATCTTCAAAAATTTGCTTACTTCGTGGTGCAACTTGGATCATGTACCACCATCTTGGATCAAAATGATCCGGATGAAAAACCACCTATATTGAAGATGGGTACCAAATGTCGTCAATTATATATATAGAATTATGCTTAAGTACATGTATCAATGGATCTTTAAAAACGAAAGCTTCGATTAATTAAATCATTAGTATGCACTTGCTCATAGTGCTCGGGAAGAACAAAAGTATCACTTTCATAGGTCCAAAGTTTGGTGGAGTCTATTGCAAAGAAACTGCTACTATCTTTTCTCATTGTCGCATGGGGACCATTGTAAATAGTTCTAAACCATTTTACATCAAGAATGAAAATACTAAATCGTCTGAAATAAACTTTATAGATTTCGCGTATGGTTCCATAATAATCCAACTATGAGGAGAGAAGATTGGTATCCGAAGCACTTGCTTGGGTGGTTGTGTGAAGTTAGCCATGACTCCACAATCATACGTGACTCTCTTTGAATCGATGCATTCCATGTAAAAATGTCATCCATATGACCATAATGCATTGTACTTTTTGTACTGTAAAAGAGCATCATTAAAAGAATGAAGATGCATCTATTTTATAGTGAATATTGCCACAAATAATTACTTAATTATGTTAAGAGGTAAGAAACTTACATGCATCATACATCCAAATGATAACTCTCACTCGTGCTTGCTTATTGTCTCTCCATTGTGTTCGGCTTTACGTAGAGCCATTTGTAGCCAATCAAGTGACATGTGAGTGGGGAGAAGAGCTTAATCCCGTGGAAATGGTTGCAATCACCTATACATTACTCTGAATCTCGTCCTTGCATTTATTCTTTCTGCTTTGGCGGCTTCATATCTCTCAATCCACTTTTGCATCTCCTTGCTATTGAGGATACAAAACTTATTGAATTTCTCCATTTGCTCTTCGCTCATCTTTCTTTCAATCCCTTTTCCTTGGGGAACCTCACCAACGATGCGATCATCATCCTTGTTATGCCAAGCTTGCGGCATATCGGGATTTGTGGATGCAAGAAACTCTGCGATATATACTAATGACTCTTGCACAAGCCATCCCTCTGCCATGCTTGCTTCTGGTCTTGCTCTTTGTCTTACAAATCCCTTCAAAGTTTTCATAAACTGCTCGAGAAAAAACATCCATTGACTATGAATGGTACCTGCAATAGCCACCTCATCAACTATGTGCACAAGCAAGTGGACTTGAGTTGTCATAATGCTCGAGGGAAAGTGCTTCTCAAGCAAGCATACGGCTTCAATGGATTCCACCCTAGCCTTCTCGATGCTCGATATGGAGATGTCTTTTTGAGATATCCACCTATTTCACATGCCCATGTAAGATATTTTCATAATCAGTCTACAGATTATTCAGCTTAAATTGAAGAAAATGCAATCAATGCAATTTGATAGTAAGCATACCTCACAATACCACTGATCTTGAATATAGCATTTCTAACATCAACTTCACATAAGCACCCTTTTATTGTAATTGGGAGGATGAACTATCAAAGCAACAAAGAAGTCATGTCAACAATATAACATAATCATAATTACTCTAATGCATCACGATTATCAGTATACTAATTCTATAGCTTAGAATACCTGTAAGACCTTGTGCCAATCATGGGACTTGAGCCCACTAAGCTTATTGTCCTTTCAAAATGCTCCTTTCAAGCAACGCATGTACCCTGCCGGTGTTTGAAAAGAGGCAATGTCTGCCTTGACCGCTGCCTCCTCCCTCGTAGAGAGGATCCACATTGCTTTCGGGAGGACAACTTTTTCCGAAGCATGCACTTGGGGGCACAAACGAGGCATCCTATTCATAGCATGCAAGTCTTCTAGCACTCCTCTCGAGTCTTTGGAACCAACCAAGTGTGTCTAAATAGTAGCCCCCACATTCTTGAAGATATGCATGGGATCCAAGAGATGATTGATTTGTAACTGACCCCAATAAGGAAGCTCATGAAAGATTGATAGCCTCTTCATACCAGGAGGAGGTTCCTCTCCATTCGCCCTCCAAACCTGAATCCAGCCACTTGCCTTCAAATATGATTGTGGTGGATGAAGCTAACCTCCATGTGCGAAATGGTCCAGCGGAAGGTATCGAGCATGACTTTCATAAACATTTTTCCTCATATGTTTGGAGTATTGTGCAAGTGATTTCATACCCGGTCCACAAACAGGACAAGCATGGTACCCACTTATAACAAGTCCTGCATGCGTGCATGAATGTGTTAGTATAAGACATGCATGTGAAAGAGAGTCATAAAGGCATAATCCTATATTATACATGTAGAGACACAACCACGAACCTATGCACTCTCCATATCCTGGGTAGGCATGCATGGTCCACATCAAGATACCCCTGACCATAATATCATTGGTATGTCTAGGAGCTCTGGAAATATCAAAGACCCACACTCCTCTCCATAATATCTGTAACTCCTCTATCAAAGGTGCCATGTACACATCCAAATTTTTTGCCTTGTACTTCCTTGGCACAAGTAGTGCAAGTATGAGGTGTCCCTTTTTAATTGTTAGCCATGGTGGGATATTGTAATTCACCACGACTATGGGCCATGTCGAGCGTAACCCGAAAGGATTCATGCCATCCATGGCGAGCCCAAGATGTAAGCTGCGTGGCTCCCTCACAAAGTTCGGCCAATCTATGTGCTTCCAAGCTGCACAATCTATGGGAATCCTCAATGTGTCATCAGTGGACCGATGAGATGCATGCCATGTCATCAAATCTGCTATGGATTTGCATCGAAACATGTGTTGTATTCTTGCAATGATGGGAAAGTGTCTCAAGACCTTTATCGGTATCTGCTTACCCTGCATGTCATCTCTATATCGTTGTTCCCCACACTTCGAAAAACTAGCCAAATCTCCATGCTCACGACGAAAGAGAATACAGTCATTACGGCAAGCATGGATGGTATCATAATCCATACCCACCGCTGTTAGCATCTTCTTCGCTTCATCTCTTGATGCGGGCATGGTATTTGGTGCAGGCAACATCATCTGGAGCAACCTATCACAATTCAAACATACATAAGCTTCGAATAATGATGATTCGGTACACTAATCCATACATGATGATTCTCAAAACAAAAAATATCCAAATAATGAGTCAAATTAATCCAAGAGCTAACCTCATTAAGGCCGAGACACTTGTATCCGATCACCCATACTTTACTTGCAGATTCAAGATTGAGAGACAAGCACGTAGTTTAGACATCCTAGCACCCTCGTACAATTGTGTTGATTGCAACTCTCGTATTTTGACCTCAAACTCTAACATCACATGTACATGGGATGTAGTGCCCCTAAAAATAGAATCCATCATGTCGACCATACCCTCGTCATCATCCGGGAGACTATAGTCTTGCTCAAAGTGTGAAGGTATATGCGTACCCTCGTCAGCCTCCTCATCCTATTTTAAGATTTCGTGTAAATATAGGATCTTGTCTCAAGGTTTCGTATCATAATGGTATCCAATATTAACCACAAACTTAAATAGCTTTGACTTACCGATAATCCATCAACACGTGCAACACCAACGGTGGGTATTGGTTTGGGCTCCTCCCCATACATCCGCAAGTGGCGCATGATAATACGATGTTGATGTCGTACTTCTCGCTTGCAATGAGTGCAATGACAATACAACCTCTCCGTAAGCCACTTTGTGCTCCTAGGCATTGGCGCATCATCTGACGAGCTTCCACTTATCCCTTCCATCTGAACACTTATAAAATCACAACATAAGTTGCAAGGAAATATATTAACAGTAATAAAATAGCATCAATGAGCTTCTTTTTTAACTTTAAACACTAAGTGTCCTGAAGCGTCGCTATATAGCGATGTTTTTCTCTGTTCCATCTTTATATAGTGACGATTTGCTCTGTTCCATCGCTATATAGTGATGCTTTTAAATATAAGCGTCGCTATATAGCGACGCTGGTGCGTCGCTATATACCGATGCTATGGGCTAAAATCGGAAACCCCGCGATGCGGCGCTTTCTTTAGCAATCTCTATTCTGAGAAAAGCAATCTTTCCTCCCACCTATATCCAACGCGGTGCTTTCTTTAGCAATCTCTACTCTCCACTTCTCACCACTACTCACCCCTCTCCTAACACTTGTGCTCCCTCTCCACCCTTCTCCCTCTTTGCTTGTGTGAAAAGAAGTTTTTCAAGAAGGTGAGTCTCTTTGAGCAATGTAGGTTCGTTTTTTGTGAGATTTCATTTTGTGAGTGTTGAAGCATGTTTCTCCTTGTATTGCTAAGGCTATGTGCTAGTTTTCATGCTTGATTTTCAAGGGTTAAAGACAAAAAATGAGATTTTGTGAAAGAAAGAGATTATTTTTTGCTTTTAATTGGCAACCTAAGGATATTAAAAAGAACAATGGAAAAGAAATTATTTCTTGCTTTTCTTCGCTTCGACGGTTGGTGTAATCTAGATTAGCATAGATTAGTTTGTCCTTAGAGGAGAGAACTCCAAAAAAACCAATCAAAGCCATGATCAAAATTTCCCAACTAGTTCCTAATCGGAGTCAGTCCATTCGTTCACATTCGGTTTCACAGTCACAACAACCCTACCATTTAAGCAACGATTAAGGTTTTTAAACTTTCAAGATGATTGAAAGTTGTATCAGTGGACATGACAGATTACAGTTGTGGAAGTTGACAGAGCATTTTACACTTATATCAGTGGACATGATAGATTACAGTTGTGGAGTTGACAGAGCATTTTGCACTTATATATGACAGACTTCAAATTTGTATTCAGAGATCATTGTAAATCCTTATTTTTTTTCACATTTATGCTCTAAGCCTTGTAAAGCCTTTTAGGCTATTCCCAAAGCATTTATGCTCTAAGCCTTGTAAATCCTTTTAGGCTATTCCCAAAGCATGAAATTGATACTTATATGATTGGGAAGAATAAAAACTTGAGGTGTATTAATGGGACTCATTGTACTTTTGATTTTTCAAAGTAATTGTAGTTTGTCAAAGTACCTAAAATTTGTGTTGTGCTTGAATACAGGATGGATCTTGAGGCTACAGCATTTGTCAATGGTATGACACTGAAATACAATGGAAGAATTTATGCCCCAAAGGACTTCACAAACTGGACAGTTGTTGACACAACAAAGAAAGCATGGTTCTTGGTCTTAAGTAAAGGAAATCTTATTCTAGTGATGACAAAGAGAGAGTTGGAGAAAGATGAGTGGACATCAAATGTATCTTTCTCAAAGAGCAATTTGATTCAAGGGGGCACCTTAGTAGGAATAAAAATTGAAAAAGACAGCAGTACAATGATGATTTACACAAAGTCAAGAATGAGCAACAGATCGTTTCTTTTTTCTAAGAAAGATGCAATGCACTTTGTGATGCCACCGCCAAAAGCACCTAGATTTCCTGAATTGGTTCCTGCATTGGAGATCCTTCAACATGTGTGGGAGGAATTTCCCATTGAGGAAGCAAGAAAAATGCAGTCAAAGATTATCCTTGAATACTTTCAGGGTGTCATCGAACAAGGTTCAACTTCATTGGAGGGACCTAAGGTGCAAGAATCCACACATGAGAAAGGAAGTGATGAGACACGCCATGTAGACCTGGTTCATGGTAATACAAATGAGAGAGGAAGTGGAGTGGATGAGACACAACGCATTGTAGCAATGGATGAGGGTCTTGTACACGTGGATGCTTACAAGGGATCTACATCTGAGACAGGAATTGAATTGGTGGAGACCGGACATGCACATGCATCTCAGACAGAAATTGAATTGAGTGAGACACGACATGCATCAGATAAGACAGGACATGCACACACATCTCTTATTCATGGTATTACTCACTTAGATGGTGTAACTCATGAAGTTGATGGAATAACAGAACAAGTGAAGCCCTTAAGTATACCTGAAGTTGAGGCAATAGAAGAAGAAGTAGGGCGATCTAAAGCAGTTTACATTGAGTCCCTAAAAAATAAACCTCGACGTCAAATGCAAAAGGCAAGTACTTCACGAGCTATAGTTCCAAGTCCTATAACTGGAAAAAGAGGTCGTTCATATCCAAAGAAAGGGCAAAGAAGAGAAGAGGAAGAACATGAAGAGGATGCGGAGGGTCTTGAAATGGAGTCAGATCTAGAAGCAGAAATGTTATCAATGAAGAACCTAAATCTTCGCTTGAATGAGGCTGTGACAGATGAGGATCCAGGATATATATGGGGCCAGAAGACTCAAGTTATACATGCTTCAACAGTGGTCAAAGCAAGTGTCTTCACCAACAGCAAGACCTTAGATACAGCCTATGCTGAAAAGATTTTTCAGGCTTTGATTGATGGAAAAAAACCAGTTGTTTCTAATTTGGTACTCCGTCCAAGAACATTTTGGCCAGTCATGGGAGATTATAGTCAATCCATCAATTTCTCTCAGCCTATAGATTTTGAGATGCAATTCACTAAGTTCCTCGAAAAACAAGTTCCCTCACTTCAAGAAGGACAGAGTTTAGTGAATGATCCAGAACGACATATAAGGGATGCCAAGAGAAATTTCTTAGCTCATTGTACATTTGAGGCAATAGATGGTCAGCACTATGCCTATGCTTGTAATGAGCACTCTAGAGATGCATACAAGAAAGGAGAAATTACTTATCAAACCTTCGCGAGTGTGCCTCAATTTCACTACTATTCTGCATGCATTTGTATCTTCAAGAACGAGAAAAAATATTTGATTGAGTCGGAAAGACTTAATCATGACATTTATGCACTACGAAAAATCACCTCCACTTCAGAGATGTTGCTCAAAGCTAGGACCATATGGAAAACTTTTAACTCTCCTTTGACCACTCTCAAAAGAACTGCAACTAAAGTGGAAGCGGATAATCTTGTTGACTTCTACACATGCTTGAGTGCCATTATACCAAGGGGAAAGCAGGAAAGAGCAGAGGTGATTACAAGCTTTAAGACAGTAAGGGATAGGTATCAAGACTACACAAGCATACTTTTCTGTAGTGATGAAGTTTTTCATTAGATCAAAGACGTGTGTCTTGCATGTGACAAAGGAGATGTCACATATGAGGCTCCATCATTGATTAAAGAGAAGGCAAAGAAGATTGAGAAAAAAGAGATGACAGCTCGGATGTGGAGGCCTTTAAGAAACCTACCAGACAAATACGCAAGTCTTGCTGCAGAGAAATTAATGTCCAAAGAATGGTTTTTTGGCAAAAAGGATAAAGATCATTGCATGGAAGATTGCATCATCCAACAGGTCAAGCGTGATGTAGTAAAGAGTGCAATTGAATATTTATTGGGAGAAAAAAATATTCCAATTAGCCAATGTAAAATTGATCATAACATTGTGAGGCAGATGGCATCAGCTTTACCGTCAGCTAAACAGAAGGCTTGGGTGCATAAATGGGTGAAGGTAGAAGATGATGGATCTGAAATTACTCCCTCTATGAGAAGTGACATTCCAGAAAATGTGTATGCATATGCACAAAAAGTCATCAATAAGCACACTCTCAGAAAAGAAAAAACTTTGAACAAGGGCTTTTTTTTCATACATGAAATCATTTCAGAGTCTGGAAAGAGTGTTGAGTGCAAGGGAGTTCCATTGAATGATTTTTTGTCCAACGACACTGCTTGGGAGAGACCTCAGCTTTTCTTTGTCTATGAAATATCACCGGATGACATTCTCCTTGATAGGATATTACATACCACCATTGGTAGAGTGGGACAATGTAATATAGTCATATTTGCTGATAAAGATGACAAGGAACAAATGTCTGCTACCCTAGAAAAACAATATGGCAATGAGCTTAAGATTTACAATGGTATATACTCAAGAAAAAGGGACAAGAGAGAATGCGGTCTCAAGATACAGAGTCTAGAAACCTTTTTCTTGTGCATGAAGAGCCCTTACAATGATCACTCCTTACAAAACAATATAAGAGGGAATGCAAAGAGATTGCAACTACTGCTGGAAGAGCATAAAGCTCCAAGTCCCCTCCATCGCAACGCAAATCACTATGAAAGGCCAGCAAAAAGTGCTGATCTTTTAATTAGTATGATGGAATTTTTGCTACCGTCCGAATGGGAAGTCACATTGTGTCGAATGGGACATTTGTTTGAAGCTTTTATCAGAAAAGGACACAATGTAAATATTATTGAGAGCCTTGCTTGCTTGGAATACCTTGATACCGTGGCTTCTCTCACAATAAAGTTTGATAAGAAAGGTCCGATCTCACATGAAGAGGATGCTGACATAGAGATGATCATGTATGATGAGAGCAAGAAAGATGATGAAAATGATCAAAGCTCTGGATATAATAGTGAGGACACTAGCGATAGCAAGGAAGTAGAAGAAGATGGATATGACACTGACCTTGCCTCTGAAGGTTACATAAAAAGACCATGAAGATATGTAGAGGTATGAAAACTTATGTTTAATTTTCTTTATTCATTTAAAGGTCTTTTTAAATTTATAATTAATTTAAAATTTTGAATCTCATAATTATTTTATCCTTTTATAGGAGAAGGGAGAGGAGGAGGATGAGGAGGACATAGCTGGAGTAGAGAATATAGAAAGCTCATCTCAAGAAAGCAAAGCTACTCTGGCTATCCATCGGATGACTCTAGAAAATAATCATACCTTGCAGCAAATGGAGAAGTCATTTCAAGTTAGGTTTCAAGTTCGAGAACAACCTCTTACTTTTCTATTCGATGAAGAGGACATTTCAATCCTTATAAACTTCAAGAAAGAGGTTAATGACAAGGTCATAATAGCCATCCTCAGGTTTGACACAAACTTTTTACTGACTTTATGCTTTTGTATTTCCATTGGATCAAATGAACTAATATTCTTTTCTTTTTATTGCAGTATGGTTTTACAACAGCTTCCCCTATATATACAAAGATGTGCATATATGGTCGATCCTCTTGTTTCTAGTGTACTTAGCAATAAGCAGAAGACCATAGATGATGTTTTTAAGTGGTTGCAACCTATTGATTTGACTGCGGCGCGAGTTATCTTTACTGCATATCACGAGGAGTGAGTATCAATCCCTACCTAGCTTATCTCTTACATTGTGGAGGATTATATCAAATAATAATTATTCTTAATTGATAATGCAGCTTGCATTAGAGCTTGGTAATTGTGGACATCTTAGCCAAGCAATGCTTCTTTGTCAATTCAATAGCATCTATCCATGGTAGTGTGTCAGAGTAAGTATAACCTACTTGTGTCATAATTATGTCAATGAGATGCATCCTATGCAATGCGCACATTCATTTATGTTTTCTATTTTGATGTGTAGATCTGCTCGAAAGTTGGTAGGTGCTATAGATGCACTTATGCAAATGGAGGGTGACTTAGAAGATCAAATAGAGTATGTAACATGCCCTGTAGCAAAGCAAAATGATGACCATAGTTGTGGGTGGAGAGTCGGATATAACTGCTTTTTGCTCCTTGCTCAAATTTTTAATTTGAGAGGCGGTGAAACCTCATTGTCGACATATAGAGACTTGCATCTATATGCATTTATGTCATCTATCATTAAGGCATTTATTGATAACGTGGTGGAGCATCCAGAGGAAACATTGGTTGCTACGCCCATAAGTTGTCCTAATGTAACCGCTGTATTGGATGAAATGGGGAGCTCTTCTGAGGTTAGGGTCATCATTAGTAAGCAACCTCGTGTTTTGACTTTTGGTAGCGAGGAAGTTACAATCCTCTCCAACCCTTTGAAAGAGGCTAATGACAAAGTCATGATGGCCATCCTCAGGTTTGATATGAACATCTCTTGGCTTGATACTTCAATCATTTGATTCAATCTGCTTCTAACATTTGTTTATTTATTGCTGCAGTACGGTTATATCTCACTTTCCTAGATCAGTACAGAATCACGTCTGTATGCTCGATTCTCTTCTTTTAGCTGTACTTAGTGATACCAAGAAGACAGTAGATGATGTTTGTTCAATTCTACAACCTTTAGACTTGGATGGCATACTAGTTGTCTTTATGCCATACTATGAGAAGTAAGTATGGTCTCAATCTTTCTTTTACTCTCTTATTTATAATATTGTGTCAATTAATACTTAATATTGTGATAAATCTTATCGCTCTTTATTGGTGATGTAGTTCACATTGGAGCCTGATAGTATGGGATCTTGATGACAACCATTGTTGGTTTGTCAACTCATTTACAGGCTTTCACGGGGTGTTCACGTAAGTGTTCTTTTATCATATCATTATGAACATGCATCTTACTATTTACTACACAAATTCACTTTGTCATATGTCATGATGGACAGGTCTGCAAACAAGTTAGTTTCTGCGATTATGAAAATCAGGGAGCATCAAGACCAACCAAATTTCCAGACACGCCTCGCAGTGGAGCAGAAAGACATGTTTAGTAGTGGGTGGAGAATTGCCTACAACTTCATGTTGTATCTTAATGAAATTTTTGAACATGTCTCAATAGAAGCATATACCAAGCTCGAGCTACAAGATTTTGTGGCTAAGACTGTTCACTATCTAACTGCTACCATTAGGAAACAACATGATGGACTCAATGAAGAACTTGAGGGAGCTAAAGAATAAGAAGAGACAATTTAGTCTCCTTCTGTATCACAGCCTCAAGTAGAAGCATTACAGTCTACACTTGAATTAGAGACTCAATGCATTCTTCCTACACAAGAAGTGGAGACTCAATGTGCATCTACAACATCACATCTTGTAAAGGAGGAAGAGATTAAGTCTATCCCGATTGCACCAGAAGTAGAATCTCAATGTACACCATCCACACAAGTAGAGACTCAATGTACTCTTAGAGAATCACAGCCTCAAGAGGACTCATCAGACTCTATTCAGTTGTAAAACATGTAGAAAGAAACATGAGTCCTTGAAGATTTTTACCTTGTTTGTATTGATTAATGATAGTGTTTTTTAAACTTATGTTAAATGTTGCAATACATTAGGATATTTTATGATATTTATTCATTACAATACATTAGGTTTTACTTTTTTGAAAGTCTAATTTATTATGTACAATAAATATCTTATGATGAGAATCTAATAATTATATCATTCTTATGTTCCATCACTTTATTTTATAGATTTCAATGTACTCAAAATCTATCATTTATTATGTACAATAAATATCTTATGATGAGAATCTAATAATTATATCATTCTTATGTTCCATCACTTTATTTTATAGATTTCAATGTACTCAAAATCTATCATCTCACATGTCTCGCATTACGGTCTTGCATCAGCAAGTCTAACTTATATTATATTAAAAGAATATCTCATGATGAGATTCTAATAATTACTAACTTATATTATATTAAAAGAATATCTCATGATGAGATTCTATTAATTATATCATTCTTGTGTTCCATCATTTTATTTTATAGATTTCAATGTACTATCACTGTCTTACATGTCTCAAATGTCTCCCATTACGGTCTTGCATCCCATCATTTTATTTTATAGATTTCAATGTACTCACTATCTTACATGTCTCACATGTCTCGCATTATGGTCTTGCATCTAGTCATCTCAGCCTCTACCAATTCTTTATTCTAAATATTTCATCCCACATTATGAGTCTGTAGTTCTATAAATCCCCTAGTAGTTGTTCATCTTCTATATCTCACCCGCAGCAAACACTTCTTCCACTTTGCTCTTCTTACCTTACTCCTCTCCTCAAGCTTGCTCCTTCCTCTCCTCAAGCTTGCTCCTTCCATCTTGCCCGCAGCCTTGCCTCCTCTTCTCAAGCATACTCCTTTCATCTTGCCTTACCTCCTCTAGTTACCTTCCTCACTCTCGTTACCTTCCTCACCTCGTTCGTCTTCTATATCTTTCCTCACTCTCGTTACCTTCCTCACCTCGTTCGTCTTCTATATCTCACCCGAAGCAAAAACTTCTTCCACTTTACTCTTCTTACCTTACTCCTCTCCACACTTCTTCCACTTTACTCTTCTTACCTTACTCCTCTCCTCAAGCTTGCTCCTTCCATCTTGCCCGCAGCCTTACCTCCTCTTCTCAAGCATACTTCTTTCATCTTGCAGCCATTATGGATCTTTTTAAGGTAATCGATTCTGTCGACCAAGCCATTAGCAGCCTCAAAGAATGGATTGCCGAGAACCAAGGAAAGAGAGAGGAGAGAAAGCAAAATCCAGCTCCATTAACCCAGTACGAGAAGGATGACTTTGCTTGTCAGAAGGGCTTAGAGAAGGAAGAGGAAAGAAAAATAAGTATGGCTACTACTGAAATAGATAAATTGCAGTCATATAGGAGAGAGTTGATAGACTTTCAAAGTGAGATATCTTCGCATGTGGCTCGTTATGGAAGATTTTCCCCCGAGGAAGCGCAAGCCATTCGGAATAAACAAAGTGTTATGCAGGAGAAAATTCATCAATCCTTACTTCTCTTCTATAATTTTAACTACATCGATGAGGATGAGATGAGCTCAGCTCTTGAATGGGTTGAATTTAGGCTAAAGACTTGAAAATAGAAAATTCATCAAATTGAATGGCTGTAGTCTTGAAAATAAATTTGCCTTCCAGTGAGAGTCTTATTGTAACTTTTGGTGTAATTTGCCTTCCAATGAGAGTCTTATTGTAACTTTTGGTGTTTTTCAACACCTAAAGTAACTTATCTCAGGCTTAACTTTTGAAGGTGTTTATTAACACCATTAAATATTAAGAGAGTTTACAACAACCGAATCTTATTTTTTCATGTAACTTATCTAGGCTGCGTTAAATTTTATAATTTTAGTTTCATGTCCTTAAAAAATATATAAAAAAATGCTTGTTTTTATGTTTTTATATGTGCTTTGAAGATTGGGTTTTTCTTAAATTTTATCTGAAAACTAGTCCAAAAGTATATGTAAAAATGAATTTGTACATTGACAAGTCCAAAATTAATGAAATAAATGTTGTTGGTAAAGGTACATGGCGCAATAACATTTACGAACTCTTAGCTTTCAGTGCTCAAGCAGATGTGAAGAACACTAAGCTGTGGCATGAGAGGTTTAGTCATCTAAATCTTAGTTCTTTGAAGGAGATGCATAAAAGTGGAATGATTGCAGACCTCCCAGAAATTTCAGATTTGCCCGATGTATGTGAAGCTTGCATGATGGGCAAGCAGCATCGACAGCCCTTTCCTAAAGAGGCCAGCAGGGCAAAGGCTCCTCTAAAGCTCGTTCACACGGACCTCTGTGGAAAGATGGAGATGGAAGCTTTGGGTGGTTCCTTCTACTTCATGACGCTAATCGATGACTACAGTAGAAGGATATGGATATACTTCCTAAAGACAAAAGATGAGGCTTTTAGTAGGTTCAAGGAATGGCATGTAATGGTCGAGAAAGAATCGGGGAGGAAGGTGAAGAAGCTGAGATTAGACAGAGGTGGAGAGTTCACATCGACTGAATTCGAAAGTTACTGCAAAAGTCACAGAATCAAGAGGTAGAAACCCTCGCCACATACATCATAGCAAAATGGAGTAGCAGAACGCAAGATGCGCATCATCTGTGAAATGGGTCGGAGTATGATGAAAGGGAAAGATTTGCCAAAGACTTTCTAGGTTGAAGCATGTAACACTACAGTTTACATCCTCAATTGTAGCTACACGAAGGCTGTGAACGGGATGACTCCACTGCAAGCCTTTTCTGGTAAGAAACCTTCAGCTGCACATTTCAGAGTTTTTGGATGTGACTGTTTTGTGCATGTCCCTGATGCTACCAGGACCAAATGGGAACCGAAGAGCTGGAAGTATATTTTCTTGGGCTACAGTGAAGAGGCAAAGGGTTACCATCTCTATAACCCTGTTACCAAGAAGGTAATTGTAAGTCTCGATGTGGTCTTCTCAAAACAGCCGCATCAATTAGAGGAGGATGCTTCCTTCCCAGACAATCAGGACCAGGATATCCATCCAGTACCGCCACCAACAGCAGACCGAACTCCCCCAACGGTGCTTGGGAGGATTCAAGACAAAGAAGATGAAGAAGAGCCTGTAGAACCACAACGGCAACGGCCATTCCCGAAGTGGGTAAAGCAGCTTTTGGATGGTAGAGAACCTCCAGCCATTGAGGAGGAACCATCCGAAAACCGCCAGTCCAAGGGATTAGAGGAGCAAAGAAGGGCACAGGAACACTTGGTCAACTATGCTTTGATGACAGAAGTGATCCGTGCTGATGAATCCAAGTGTCTTGAAGAGGCACAAGGCAATGATAGGTGGATGGAGGCTATGCAGTTAGAGTATGGCTCCATAATGAAGAACAACACTTGGGACCTTGTAGATCGACCACCAAAACACAAGGTAATCGGAACCAAGTGGGTGTACAAGACCAAGTACAAGTTCGACGGCATGGATAACTACAAGGCTTGGCTCATGGCAAAAGGATTTGCACAGGTACATGGTTTTGATTATCAAGATACTTTTGCTCCCACAGCTCAACTAACCACAATTCGTAGTGTTTTGGCTTTAGCTGCTCAGGGAAGTTGGCTCGTGTTTCAGATGGATGTGAAATCCGCCTTTCTGAATGGAGATCTCAAGGAGGAGGTATACGTGGAACAACCACCAGGTTTTGAGATCCCCGGTTCAAAACGTAAAGTCTGCAAACTGAAGAAGGCACTTTACAGGCTGAAACATGCCCCACAAGCATGGTACCAGCGAATTGATGCCTACTTTCTGCAAAACGGGTTTAGGAGGAGCCCATCTAATGCAAATTTGTATATCTTCAGAGAAGGAGGCAAGTGTATGATCGTGGTCGTTTATGTGGACGACCTTGTCATAACAGGGAACCATGAAGAGAAGATCTCGCAGACGAAGCATTTGCTAGGAAGAGAGTTTGAAATGACAGACCTCGAACTGATGCATTTCTGTTTGGGGATTGAAGTTTGGTAGGAGCCAAAACAGATCTTCATTTCACAGCTAAAGTATGCTGGAGAGATACTGAAGGCATTTGGCATGGCTGAGTGCAAGACAATTGGTACCCCTATGGAGGTTGATGTGAAGCTCTCAAGCGAGGATTCATCACCACTGGTGGACGAAGCGCAGTATAGAAGACTTGTGGGCAACTTGATCTACTTGTGCAACACACGGTCGGACATCAGCTTTGCGACTAGTGTACTTAGTAGGTTTTCCAATAAGCTACAGGAGAACCATTGGAGGGCAGGGATGCGAGTGCTGAAATACATCAAAGGCACACTTGATTATGGCATCACCTATACCAAGGGCGACATCTTGACTGGATTCTGTGACTCAGATTGGGCAGGAGATGTGGACAGCAGGAGACTGAAGGAGATGCAGAAGCAAGGTATGATTGCTCACTTACCTGCAGTAGCAGAAATCAAAGAACCATGTGAAGCTTGCATGATGGGCAAGCACAGAGAAAGGCATTCTCACAAGAAAGCAAGAATGAGAAAATGCTCCTCTAGAGTTGGTGCATGTTGACTTGTGCGGTAAGATGCCTACACAGGCCTTGGGGGATCTTCCTAATTTTTATTGATTGTCGATGACTATAGTAGGAAGATGTGGGTGTACTTTCTTCACGAAAAGGCTCAAGCTTTTGGTAAATTGAAAGAATGGCTACAACTTGTTGAAAATGAAATAGGGAGAAAAGTGAAGAAAATCAGATCAGATGGTGGTGGTGAGTTTGTTTCTATAGAGTTTAGAGATTTTTGCAAGAGCAAAGGGATCAAGTGACAAACGACGACACCACATATGCCTCAACAAAATTCGGTTGTTGAACGCCGATGTGGACCACCGTGGAGATGGGGAGGTGTATGTTGAAAGGTGCTGGATTGCCAAACCACTTTTGGGCTGATTTGAGGCTATCAATACTACGGTTTACATCCTTAATCGCAGCTATACAAAGGCACTCAAAGGTAAAACACCACATGAGACTTATAGCAGTAAGAAGCCATTTGTCTCCCACTTCAAAACATTTGGGTGTGAATGCTATGCGCATGTACCAGGCAAAGAGAGAAACAAGCTACAACCAAAAAGCACCAAATGTATCTTCTTAGGCTATTGTGATGAGAAGAAAGCCTATAAGTTGTATGACTAAGAGGCAAAGAAGATCATAGCGAGCCGCCATGTGGTGTTCAGGGAGCAGCCACATGCAGTGGAGGTAGAGAAGAGCTCTTCCACTTTATCATCAAGCGAAGAGGTAATTCACTATGGACCTATCCTAGGAGCTATAAAGGAGGAGGAAATATCAGATCTTGAAAGCATTTGGTATGTCCGAGTGCAAGGAGATAGCTACACCTATGGAGGTAAATGCGAGGTTATCTATGGAGGATGCCTCACCACCAGCAAACATCAGGAGGTACAAGAAGTTGGTCAGTAGTCTCATCATCTATTTGTGCAATACCAGACTGGACATCAGTTTTGCTGTTGGTGTTTTGAGCAGGTTCTCCAATAAGCCTCGGGAGAATCATTGGAATGTAGGGATGTGGGTACTCAGGTATGTGAAGGGCACTCTTGATTATGGCATCACCTATAGTATGCGCACTTCCTTGGCTGGTCATTGTGACTCAGATTGGGATAGAGATGTTGATTCCAGGAAATCAGTTTCTAGATATTATTTCTCTTTAGGTTCAGGTATCTTCTCTTGGATCAATAAGAAACAACCAATAGTGGCATTTGTCTTCCACCAAGGCTAAGTACAAGGTAGCATGTTTTGCTACATGTGAAGTAGTGTGGCTGAGGAGGATCTTATGGCACATGGGAGTGCAAGAGGATGAGGCAATTGTGCTGAGGTTCAACAATCAAAGTTGCATGGCCATTGCTAAAAATCTAGTGTTTCATGCGTGCACAAAACATATAAAGACTCAATATCACTATGTGAATGATTGGGATAGTGGAATTGGTCTACTGTCCAATAGAGCAAAATGGAGTAGATATCTTCACCAAGGCACTCGGGAAGGATTAGCTTCAGGGTCATCTTCAGAGACTCGACATTGGGCCGAGAAGGTAGACATTGAGGGGGGGTGTTAGATATGCTCAATGCCCCACCCTCCTGGTAACCACCAGTGGTCCAAGGTGCTCAAGTTGTAAGGCCCCCATATGAGGAGAAGCCATGTGTGAGCCTAGGACAATGGATGGATCTTGACTTGCATGTCAGATGAGGTCTATCAATGAGACCATTGATGGTAGAAAGGTGATTGTGTGGGAGCCCCTTATTCTTGTTGGGGCCTGGGGGCTAGCTGGCCCCTAGCTGGGGAGTCCCAAGGGTTTCAGGGACGAGAGCCCTCGAGTCAACGGTATAGGGAATATTCCTTGAATATTCCATGGACGACTAGTCGGTTCCACCGACTAGGTTGACAGGTCGGCTCCACCGACTAGGTCGGCTGAACGACTCCACCGACTACATTGATTCGACTACTGCCCTCATAGCTATAAAGAGGTGACCTCCTCAGTCCATTGTATCAGATCAGTTCAGATCAGATCAGATCTTCCAGCTAGTAGCTCTTCACCTAGTATCTATTTAGATCGCCATCTAAGCTCCACTATGGGAGCGCAAGGGTGGATGGAGCCATCATATGTACTACATCAGTATTGAAGGAAAATTTTGTTCATCTCCAGTTTGCGTGTACTCTCTATTCTTTGTTCAGTTTCTGTTCTATTGCACCGTATAATTTAACATATGGTAAATGCTAGCAAATGAAACAAATATTGATCCATTTAAGTCAATGTTTGCAAGCTTAATGAAGATGTAGCTATTGTTACTAATCTCAAGGATTATTTGTACCATACAAGCACACTTGTGTCTTGTAATGCTAAATATTTTACATAGGATTTTGGTGAGAAGGTGAAAAACCTATTGAGTGGGCAAAATAAAAAGACTTTGGAGGCTTAATGAAGATACAATTTTTGTAACTATTCTCAAGGATTACTTGTACCACACAAGCACACTTAGGTCTTGTGATGCTCAATTTTTTACTCAAGAGTTTAGTGAGAAAAAAAAAAAGATGTTGAGTTGGCAAGATAGAAAGAGGTTGGAAGTGAACAAAGGTTGTGGTATCCTCTCACATAAAATATTCTAGGGATGATGGTATTTGTTGTAAGTATAACTTCTTTACTTTATATATTTAATTTTTTTGTGACTTTGTTTTTTAAGTAGTAACAGTATTAAGGTTATCTATGTATGTTCATAAAGGGAAATGGGAATCTGACTAAGGCATAATGCAAGAAATTGCATTCTTCCATGCCTAAGAATGAGAGAGACTCCAAGATTCAAGAGATAAAAAAGAATGTGGGAGAAACATATCAAAGGAAAATTACAAGTGCAAATTTTTAATTTACCAAAATTTTAATTTAGTTCACAGTCAACTATAGTTTGCAATATTTTGAATTTACAGCTCAAAGATTTGAATTTTTGGTTTAAAAACTCTCAAATTTATTGTTTCCAAATTTTGAAATTATAGTTTACAAACCATAATTTGCATATTGTAAATATACAATTTACAACTTACAAATTCATAACTTAAAACTTGCAAATTCTTAGTTTACAATTTGCAAACCTTAACTTATAGTTTGTTGTTTGTATTGGAGTTTCTTGTAAAACTTTGTTATTTGGTAGATGCTTTCAATAGTCTATCTTGCCCATGGCAAGGAGTGGTTTAATATCCTTTCCAAAGTTGAGGATCCATCAATGAAGATCACTTTGGAGATGCCATATGGGTATGATATTTTGTAAAGGCCTTAATATGAGAAAGATTTGTGCACTTGCAAAGTTTATCAGGTATCAATTGCAACATGTTTCAAGGAAAAGAAACTTTTATTCTTTACTTATTGTAGATGAAAATCTAATGGAGAGTTATGGGATGTCTATGAATGACCATGATTTCATACCTTGGCTTGACAAAGAAGTATGGATGGATCATGCATTTGAAGATGCCAAAAGCAATCTTGACTAAGTGATGAAATCATCAAGCATTGAGGGTGCAGCTCTACTTCCAAGACCATTATTCTATGGTTGAATACTTTGAAGTTATTGTAGTGAGACATAGGCTTTTTTTGTTTGATCCTTTCACCTCATTGATAACAAATGCTATCACTGGCAACGAAATGCTTTTTGTTGGTTTAGGATTAACCGCAACCCCCACAAAATATAATCTTTAGTAAATCCATAAACAACCACCGTGCTTGTTTCAGTAAATCCCAATCAATAAATCCCAAACAGCCATCGAGCTTGTTTTAGTGAGAATGATCGTGCATGAGGGACCGACTAATTCATAAGTTTAGATTAGCATTCAATAGGAATCAGACTGTAATAACAATGATTGTGCATGAGGGACCATCTAATTCATAGGCTTAGATTAGCATTGAGCCGGAATCAAACTGTAATAACAATGGCTTGGCATGGGGGACCTTCAGAAGCTTAGATTAGCATTCAGTCGGTGTATCAGGCTATAATAACAATAGTTTAGAATGAGAACTATTGTTATTACAACCTGCTAATGGACCGAATCAATGCTAATCTGATATCCTGTTTTGATCTTTCCTTTCTTCAATTGACTGTAATAATAATGACTTTGCATGAGGGGCCATCTAGTTCATAGGCCGCCTAGATTAGCATTGAATCAGAATCAGATTATAATAACAATGACTTTTCATGAGGGACCATTAACTCGCATGCTCAGATTAGCATTAAGCTGTGGATAGAGACTGTAAGAACATTTTCGATGACCGAGAAATTCTCCCATGGCAACCATCTAATCACACATCATGGTGGCTAGACGATGTTGTATATGATTGCCTATGCTAGATTGGGCTACCAGCAGCAAAGCTGGGTTTATGTGCCACCGCTCCTCCCCCTCATCCCATTGAATTATTATGATCTTGGCTCTGATGAACGAGAAATTCTCCCATGGCAACCATCTAATCGCACATCATGGCTAGACAATGATGTATATGACCACCTACGCTAAGCTGGGCTACCAGCAAAGCTAGGTGTATGTGCCACCGCTCCTCCCTCCTCATCCCATTGAATTATTATGATCTTGGCTCCTATGACCAAGAAATTCTCCCATGGCAACCATCTAATCGCACATCATGGCTAGATGATGATGTATATGACCGCCTATGCTAGGTTGGGCTACCAACAAATCTGGGTGTATATGCCACCGCTCCTCCCCCCTCATCCCATTTAATTATTATGATTTTGGCTCCGATGATTGAGAAATTCTCCCATGGCAACCATCTAATCGCACATCATGGCTAGACGATGATGTGTATGATCACCTACACTAGGCTGGGCTACCAGCAAATCTAGGTGTATGTGCCACTGCTCCCCCCTCATCCTGTTGAATTATCATGATCTTGGCTCCGATGACCAAGAAATTCTAGCATGGCAACCATCTAATCGCACGTCGTGGTGGCTAGACGATGATGTAGATGACTACCTACGTTAGGTTGGGCTACCAGGCAAAATCTAGCTAGTGGATTATGTGCTCTTAGCAGGCAATAGGCACCAAATGTCACACAACTGACACAAGAAACTAAGGGGGAAAGAGTGGGAGGGTGGCAAGTCTAGCTATATAAAGGCCTTAAGGGCAAAGAAACAATTCACCCCACCCAGGAAAATTTCTCTCCTACCCCCTTCCATGCTCTCTCCAAGCCCCCTTCTACCCCTATGATGAATCTTCTGCTGCCACCTCGATGCCCCTTCATAATGCTGCCCAAGTCATGGGATCCATTGTTTGCCTTGGCTCTCCATCCTGCAACACTCCACTAGCCATAGCCATGACCGAGGGAGTTGCAAGATGGGGAGCCAAGGGAAACGGGTCATCGTTGTTCCATCACGCATTGGTAGAGAACTCACCTTGGTGATGAGACTCTTGTAATTGAGCACAACCTTTGGTACTGGGGAAGGAGAACTCAACTTGATGATAAGCTATAACAAATTGAGAGCATGCATTAGTGTCATGTAGCTCACCACCGGATTGAGTTCCCTCATCACTGTCAAATGTTCTACTCGATTGAGCTCACCGCCAAGTTTTCTCTCCGTCAATGCCTTGAAAGAAGCAATTCTTTGATAACCCCGCCAGTGACTTGAAAGAAGTTGCTATGACAAAGGCAATTCCTTGAAAGATTTGAAAGAAAAACCTCATGACCAACCATGTTGTAGGATGGGGAGCCAAGGGAAATGGGTCATCGTTGTTTCGTGAGGCATTGGGAGAGAACTCATCTTGGTGTTGAGCCTCTCGTAATTGCGCACAACCTTCCACACTGGGGAAGGAACTCAACTTGGTGATTAACTCTAACACAATGAGAGAATGTGTCAGTGTGGTGGAGCTCACCACCATATTGAGTTCCATGTCCGCTCTCGAATGTTGTGCTTGATTGAGCTCACCTCCAAGTTGAGTTTCCTCTTCCAGTGCCTTGACTTTTGAAGTTGCTTGAAAAAGGTTATTTCAATTACGAGGTGCTCGTATTGTCCCTTGCATATGAGGAGTTGCAGGTCAAAATTGTAAGAAATTCCTACCTACGATAGCACTACGAGCTGCTCGTATTGTCCTTGCATACAAGGCACCAGGTCAAAAGTGTACCCTAGCAATGGTATATAGTGTTAATAAATTTTGACACTATCTATTGGGGCAAATGACTTTGTCTTCTACACCGACCATCAAGCATTGCTTTATCTTGTGACTCATCTGTGCACAACAGGAAGAATAACCAAATGGATCCTCTTACTTCAAGAATTCAACTTCAAAATAGTGGTCCGCACAAGTGCCCAACACTACATTGCCAATCACATGTCTCATGTCACAAGTCGGGAGAAGAAGCCACTGGAGTAGAGGATGACTTGCCAGATGCCACACTATTTCAGATAGATGTTGTTCCAGATTGGTGTGCATATATCATTGGGTACTTAATGGCAGGAAGAACACCCCTTGAAATGAAAGCAGTGGTGGATGCCAGAAAACTAATTTTAAAAGCTACACCCTATCAGCTCATTGCAGGACAATATACAAGATGGGCAAGGACCAAGTTTTAAGGAGATGTGTGATGCCACGTGAAATCATGCCGATCCTCAGTGAGGTCCATGAAGGCATTGTAGGAGGGCACTTCCAAGGGGAAGCCACAGCAAGAAAAGTCCTCCTCGCAAGCTATTGGTGGCCAACACTTTGGGTAGATGCCTATGAATATGTCAAAAGTTGTGATGTATGCCAACGGACTACTAAACCACAACACAAGGACTTCAACCCCCTAACAACAGTCATTGCACAAAAACCATTTGAAAAATGGAGGATTTATTTGGTGGGCCCCATCCATCTAGCAGAAAAGGGAACACAGGCATGCTACATCATTGTGGCCACCACTGATTACTTTACCAAATGGGCTGAAGCTAATAAAGCAATCAAAAAGGTAGATGCCAGAAGCATAGCAAGGTTCTTATATGAGAAGTGATCACTCGATTCGAATGCCCCATTGAAATTGTGTTGGATAAGTCCCTCAACCCTTGACCTCCATGATATATGAGGGAGACGAGTTCTCTGCCATGTACTCTATCGTGAACCTTGGATCCTCCTTTTGAACCCTAAACTCCTTCTAGGCCTTGGAACCTCCTTCTAAACCCTAACCTCCCTCTAACCTTGAAACTCCTCCTAAACCCTTTAACCCCCAATAAAGGTGAAATCCTTCATTACCCCAATCATGATGATGCACGTTCCTTTCACACATGCATGCACTATGTTTGCTTACCACACTTAAGCCTACGTCTCTCATCAGAATATGACCCAAGGTCCTAAACTACACTTATACTACAAAGGATGACACCGATATATCTGTAGGTGACAAAAAGTCTCAGAACCCTACATACTGAGAATATCCTACTCTTCCTGTGGAAGCCATGGGAAAGAGCCAACAGACCAACAAAATCCAAACCCCATTTCTAGAAGGCTTCCCATGGATACGTAGGTTGTAATGGCATAAACTAACTAGCCAATAACCATTTAATGCATTGCCAGATATCATAGTGCATACACTTAGTTTGAGCATCTTTGAACAAGGTCTCCTAACACAAGCCAGCCCCTGCAACACTTTTTGGGCTATTAACTCCCCTTGGAAATGTCCTCTTGATGGACCCAATTGAGCTTCATGCAACACAACTTCTTGCCCCCATGGCATAACCCATCTGCGAAGAACTCCTCTGCACATGGATGATACAGATGTCTGCCAATCAAAGTGTATTTTCAAGCCTTCAAGGCCAATTGCATGTGCTTATCCCAAGGAATTGTATCAAGAAACATACCTTAGACAAATAATTCATCAACTTGGCACACTCATGCTTATTATAGTTATCCACTACGACAAAGAGCTCAACATCTAGTAGCTCAGTAGTAACCTCGTAGTAACCCCTTGTGTATCCTCAGCTGTAAGTAATCTGGATAAACAGTCAGCTCATACATGGCTTTTCTCAAGTTTATGAATGATTATAAAATTAAAATTCTAAAGGAGAAGCATCCAGCATACAAGGCATCCTTGAATAATAGTCTTGTTAATAAAATAAAGTGATACTTGGTGGTCCTCATGAACACAAAAGGATTGCCAAGTAAATAATGCCTTACTTTTTGCACACTAAATTTCATTCCCAAAGCTTCTCGCTTGGTGGTACTATAATTTGGCTCAGTAGAGGTGTCAAAAATCAGCTGGCATAATATACTAGATAGTCTAGTCAACCATCTAGCTGAGCCAAAATAATGCCTAAAGCATACCCAGAAGCATCAACATGCACATGGAAGATAACATCCCATCTTGGTTGCCTTAGAATAGTAGCCATTGTTTAGTTCTCCTATTCATGGAAAACTACAGTGAACTCAGCATTCTACTCAAACTTGGCATCTTTCTTTGTCAACTCATGTAAGGGAGCTGCAATCTTGGCAAAGTCTTTCATAAATGTTTGATAGAAGCTGATAAATCCCACAAAAGGATGCAATTGAGTTAGATTTTGAGGCTTAGGCTTTTCTGCATAGCTTCACAAGAGGATAATTCTGAAGGCCAAGATGGCCAACTCTGTAGATTCATTCAAACTGAAGGTAAAATGCACTCTCTTAAACTGATAATCTCTCAAATACATTGCTTGCTTGATCATGAAATTTTCTCTTTCTCTTGTCACTTACAAATAAGGTTTGGCGAACAAGTTTTGTTCTTATAGGGCTTGTTGGCTCTAAACCAAGGAAAAAGTATTTCCTTCACACCAAAACTAGCCCAAGAAACTAAACTAAACTAATTTAACTATAAGTAAACTAAACTAATTTAACTACAAGTAAAGTAAACTAATTTAACTACTTGAAAAGACAACAATTTCAACCACCAGGCTAATCATCAATTATTTTGGTTATGAAATATATTTCTATGTTCAATCTCTATAATTAAACAATAGCAAAACTCAGTCTAGGACAATCACATTAACCATCTTGTATGTATGACCCATGCATGACATTAATTTACCATAAGAGTCCTCTAAAATTTTCAAGATATCATACTGGTATTAATAAACACCTTTTGAGAGTTTGAAAGCTCTAAATTCTGGTAGATATGGCATCACACACGATGATGTCCATGTGCAAACAACCCCTCCTTGCATTGATACTTGGCTAACTCATTACAACACTGTGAAAACTCATGGTTTTGGGGATAATATCATTGCATGACCTTATGAAAGTCATGCATAACAATTTGGATCTCTTTGGGCTTCATATTCCACCACTAGAGTCTAAAAGGTACCCAACACTATGCAAGGGATTGTGAGATTACTCCCATCGAGCCCTCAACAATTGCCACAATTCCTTGTGTTTTGTAGAATTAAATGGTCTTCTCTCATTTTCTTGGCCTCGGTGAGTAGGAGGATTCCTTGCAATAACAGCTTGCTCAATACTCCAAAAGTGCATCCATGCTTTTTCGATTGTTGGAGCCTTTGAGTCCAATGCCCTAAGCGCATATAATACAGGTTTCATAACATTAGCACCATCCTCAAACCATTTCCATAATGTAGGGGATCCCAATGTTTCTTTTAGGTCATGCATTTTCTTGTTTGTTGCCCTATCGATCAACTCCGACATCCATTGTTCAAATGTATCACAATGAAATGTCTCTATAAGAAAACTTATATTCTTCACCAAGGATTGCAAAGTGTAGAAGCACATGGCAAATCTCATGGTTGCTAGCAATTGCAACATGGTAGAACCATCACGAGACATAAAGATTGCTTTGAGAAGTTGCTTTGATTGTATTAACTTCATGATGTCTCGAGCATCACAAACAATCTCCTTAAACCATGGCACTTGTTTATACCAATCTTTCAATGCAATATTTAAAGTATGCGTAAAACATGAAGATGCATATGGATTGGTATACTCCCTTTGCAATATTCTACCCTCCTTTTTACAACTCTTGGCATTATCCATGACAACTTGGACAACCTTTTCAGGGCCTAACTCTCTTATAACCTTTGATAATACACCAACTATATAGGTCTTTGACTTCTTTACATGTGAGGCATCAATTGACATGTGGAAGGCCTCCCCACATGGCGATATAACCATCTCATTCAATAAAGCATGGTGTTTTATGCATGTCCACCCGTTTGAGGCAATTGTGCATCCAGTGTTATGCAGTTGCTCAAAAATGTTGCGATTTATGTGATCTTTCTCTTCTACATATGCCTTGTCTAACAATGTTGTACACAATGTGTGGTATGATCCAAACTAGCCCAGAAATTAAAATTAAATTATTTAACTACTATGAAATACAAAAATTTCAACCAACCACTAAGCTGGACATCAAATTATTTTTTTGTGTAATATATTTCCATTTCAACCATGCTCGTTTTAGATAATCACAAAAGCCATCTCGATGATGTTTCCATGATGTTCCAACCACCGGGCTAGTTTAGGACAATCACATTAAGACCAAGCCATCCGAATTTAGAAATTAACTAGAATATGATCCAAACCAACCCAAAAATTAAACTTAACTAATATTTAAGTACTAGGGAACATAATAATTCAACCACCGTGTTGGTCATCAATTAGACAATAACAATATATTGTTGTCTCTTTCTATTGTTAAACTAATTGTTGTTCCAACCATTGGGCTGGTTTAGGACAATCACATTAAGTCCAAGCTAGAGACCAGTATGTGCCCACTATGTTGAAATTTAGAAATTAAACAATTAAGCTATTCCAAAGATCATCACAGACAATCATTAGAATGGTGAAATATATTGATGTTCAATCATGTTGATTTAGGACAATCACATAACCGGTGTTTGACCTACACCAAAATGATGATATATTGCATGATGTTCCAACCATCGAGGTGGTTTAGGAAAATAACATTAAGTCCAAGCCAGTCTAGTTTAGAAATTAAACAATTAAACTATTCCAAAAACTCATTTATAGGAAACCAATGGATTGGTGAACTGTATTATTGCTCAACCATGCTAGTTTAGGACAATCACATAACTAGTGTTTTAAATCAGCATGGTGATATATTGCATGACGTTCCAACCACTAGGTTGGTTTAGGACAATCATATTAATTCCAAGCTTCCCCAATTTAGAAATGAATTCAAGCAATTAAATTATTACAAAGCTCATTCACAGATAACCACCAGGCTGGTTTAGGCAACCACTAACCTACATTGTATCAAGCATGTGTATTATGTCTTATTTCAAGAAACTCTTGTATTCTTGTGCCAAAACATTGTCACTTGATCAATAACTTTTTCACTTAGGTTCTCTCCCCTTTTCTTGCATTTTATTAAAGCCTAAAGACTTCTCACATCAAAATGATCCTACATTGCTTCTACTCTACGTCCAACTGCTAGAGTCATGTTGGTTAATCTAATAGACAACATCTTTGACATTGTGCACCCAAGACATTTCTCCTTTGTTTTAGAGATACCAACATAACTAATGTCACCCTCATTGCAACTAGCTGATCTAAGCTATATATCCCCTTCACTTTCTGTAGGCCAATTCTCAAGGTAAAGAGCATCATCTCTTAGGTGTGCATCTTTTGTAGGGTTGCCACTCTACAATTAGGGTGTAGGCTAAAGATTTTGAAGACTCGAGACTTCTTTTCACATAAATGGCTTAATGTTACTTCCTTGAATGCTCCCACCAAATGTGACCATGGCTCGTGTTCTTTGCTTTGGTGGCAATGATTGAAAGTGTGCATCTGCAATTGCTTCTAGCTACTTCTATATAAGAATTCTTCTTTCTTCTCATTATTTTTCCCTCCCCAAATGTTGCAAAAGTGTAGACTTCCATTGCCATTTCAATAATATGCCATTTCTTTTTATACCCCACAATCTATTCCTTGTGCCTTGACCAAGCTTTTCAGCTTTTCTATCTCGCAGCCTTTGTCTAGTTCTCTTGCCAGCCATGACAAGATGCATCTTGCATTGATGCCATGGAGACGATCAATGAACCGCCACTAGAATAGAGACTAGCTTGCTTATGAGGTGAGAAAAGAATAGAAGATGACTTACCCAAGTAAATAAGATAATGTCAAACCAAAAGGTCACATTGAGCTAACTCTAAACACGACAGGTTGTAGGCTGATAGGAGGATAATGTACTTTGCAGGGTAGTAAGAGGAGGACTTGGGACTCGCTTGGGATAATTGTAATATGGGTAAAGATACTTTTGTCCAATACATATCTTACTTCATAACCTACTCATTATTTAAGAAATTAAAGGTTCTAAAGAGTCTAAGTACCATAAATATGTGGTCTCTGGGTGGTGATAAGAAAGTTTGGGACACGATGATACTTGGTGGTCTCTTTTACAAAGGGCAGTGAGATAATAAATTTTGGGACACCATGACGGTGGACACTCAAGGCTATCCAGAAGTGTTACAGAAATTATATTTCTGATATATCTTGCTTTGGGCATTATTACTTTTAGTCAAGTGTGACTATGGCAAGTACTCCATAGGAGTGCACTAGAAATGGTGGGTTTCCTAGTAGATACTTTGTATGTTTAGTTGGGGACGCCTGACTAGCTTGTGTTTTGCCATGCTAGATGGTCGGTATTGTGGGTGATTCCATGTTGATACTGATGTCGCTAGTGTTATTGGTGTTGTGCTTGATTATTGTGCTTTGAGCACGGTTATGTTGGGATCGGTTGATTCGGTGATTCATTCAATCTATTGTTAATAACTAATGTAATTGGTGGCTTGAGTACAGGTGATAGAACTCCCATGAAACTCATAGTGAGGATTGGAGTTAGTGCAAGGGTACAATAGAGGTGTCGCACAGCGCATTATATATGGCCTTGGGCCAATTTTGTATATGCTTTATTATTGCAAGTTTGAGCAATATATTTTGTAATGGACATAATTCATTTTTGGGCCCTAAGATGGCTATGTAAAGCAAATCTCTCATTTTGGAAGAGAGGGATAATTTTGGCTCCTTGGTGCTTTTATGAAATATCATAAATACTCTAGATGAGGAAGCGTGAGCCACTCATCTAGGGGGGGGAGATTGTACCCAATCTGCTGTGTTTTCGTGGTGTGCTTGTGTTCTTCTTCTCCAATTGATTAAGTGGTGAATTTGTGTGAAAAGAATTACCTTTTGGTTTTAGTGGTATTAGAGCTCAGGTCACACTCTTGTGGAGAAAGAAAAGAGAATATCCCTCGTGTGAAAAATTGACAGAAGGAGCAATCCTATGGAGTGTGGAGGATTCAGGAAGACTACCTAAGTCAAGCGCAGAATCAGAGTTCGTGGGGAGAGGAAGCTATTGAAGGATGTACCCACGACACCACACATGTGTTTGTGGAGCCCCGTTCAAGTTCGCTCACATACATGCAACTGTGTGAATTTCGAAGCCGTAGTCCTTAGAGGAGTCAGAGCTCACAGCCTCATAGTGCGCACACTCCAAAGTCCAAATGCCCATCATAGGCATGTATTAAAGCTACCTTGGCCGTGGAGCATTCTGCTAAGCTTCACCAGCCGCCTCTATTAATACTCTATTGCCTGCATAAATTCGGCCCATGTGTTTTTTTTCCTTGTATTCCAAAATCCCACACTGCCCACAGTAGGCCTTTTATTATCACTGACAGCAACGCGGTGCAGTCTCGCTGCCTCTCGCAGTCTCCACACACGTGCCCATCTTTGTAGACTTACAGTCACCGCTCCTGGCTCACCCTCTGAGTCCCTAGATTCCGTGCTAGCTTGCATCATTGCCTTAGCCTTGCATCAAAAGGCCTAGTGCATTGAGTGCAACCAGCCCAGCTGCCTCTATGCTTCGATGTTTTCCTCTAAATGCCTCGTTTGTGAACCTATAGTCACTTGCAGTGCTTCGACCAGCGAGTCATCTTGGACTCCAAACTTCAAACCCATAGCACTGAAGTAGCGTGTAGGCAGTCTCTGTTCTTCTCAGTCCACGCGCAGTACCACTGTGCATTTAGGCCCTCACTGCCCTCAAAAGAAATAAGAGTTGATCAAACTTTGGGGGGGGAAACCCGAGACCATCATGACATACAGGTTTGTTAAATTGCCAAGTCAAAGAGTTCTTTAACCATATACAAGGGTTAAGGGAATAAGACTCTAAGGTCCATATTTTACTCCATTAAAAAGAAGAAGAAGAAGAAGAAGAAGAAGAAGAAGAGCAAAGCAAAATTTGAGGAAGCTCGAATCAAGAAGGCGATTGGAACCACGAATCACCGAGCAATTAATTGGAGATCAATCGAGCACAAAGATGACTGCGAGTGACATCATCGGTCACATATCTCCCACTCTAGTCCTTTCTACTTCCGATCAAAGAGCAAGATAAGTGATTTCTTTGCTTTATATTTCATACACTTAGTATCTTCCGCCATCCGTTGTCTTACCATACACTTGAATTACATTTCTAATTCATCCATTTAATTCTCATACACTTATTATCCTTATTTCCCTCCATTTCACTTTATTTGTATTTATTGTATTATCATGGCACATCAGCCACAACCACCCATGCTCCAAGAGCAATTAGATGCACTGCAAGCACAGTTCGCCGATGAGCTTGAGCATAGGGAGAGATTGGAAAAGAAAATCAATGGTAAGAAAAGGAAGAGGCATTCATATGACGATGAGTCATCCGACGATGATTCCGACGATGATCCTATTATCAGGACAATCAAAGCCACACTGAGAGCACAAATTCGAGGAAAGAGAGTAAGATAAGTAGAAAAGCTTTCTCATTTCAAAATTTCAATAGAAAGAAAGAGGCATGCATTGTCTTGTTTTGGATCAGTCAGCTAGATGATTATTTTTCAGGGGAGAAATTCTCTGAAAAAGATAAGATTAAATGTGCTGCAAATCATTTAGTAGAGAGTGCTACACTTTGCTGGAACATCACTAAGCATAGTAAACAGCGACCAAAATCTTGGAAGTTTTTTCAAAAGATCATCAAGAGAGATTTTCTTCCCTCACATTTCAAAGCAAATGCTAGACAATAGTGGGATACTTTTAGGCAGTTCGATAAGGAAATGATCTCCACATATACTGATAGATTTGGGCAAATGTTGATCCAATTACGGTCCTTAGAGAAAGTTAATGAGTGAGATCAACGCAGGAAGTATGTGGCAAGATTAAAATCTAAGTTTGAGAGCCAAGATTAACATGTTTCATCCTCGCTCACTGAACTCTATGATTTCTCTTACAATGAATTTTGAGAGGAAGAATGGGATCCTAAAAGAAGGGAAAGATTTGGAACGGCATGTACCCTTCCATAAGAAAAAGAGATTTGATTAAAAGCCTTTCTTTAAATCTAAAAATGGTTTTGTTCCACAGAAGACAGATTCTTCTTCGAAGCTGAACGGTGGAAATTTTCCAAAGAAAGAAATAAGGTGTTTCAAGTGCAACAAGGTGGTACACATAGCCATTGAGTGTCTCAAAAGAAAGAAGACCCTGATGGCAAAAGAGTACATGATCGACGACGAAGCAACCAAGCAAGAGGGAGGTAAGTATAATTGTCATGCTCTTTTAAAGATGAAAGGTTTCATTAATGGCAAAGAAGTTGTTATTTTGCATGACGATGGTAGTACACATGATTTCATTTCAGAAAGAGCCTTAGCAAAGCTAAACCTAGAGTCTTTCCCATCTAATTACAAGGTCAAAGCTGCTTTTACCAAAACAAAGTACAATAATTGCACTAGAGAAGTCAAGAATCTTGAAATCTCAATCAAACCCTACAAGGATTCACAAGACTTTCACAGGGAGTGGACATCATCTTAGGAATGCCATGGAAGCATCAATATAATCCTAAGATAGATTACGATTCACATCAGATGTGGATTGAGGGTAGACAAGAAATATGTCTAAAAAGCTCAATGAAACGTGAGATCAGTCCTTTACTCAACCACACACAAGCCAAAAGAGCAATTAGGAAACGTGAGAAGACATATCTGATTTTCGTGAATATGGTAACGACTACTCAACCAAACACTAAGCCTACACACAAAGAGTTGCTTTCTCAATTTTTTGATTGTTCCTTAGAGGATTTACCACCGAGACTACCATGTTCTCAACCTGAAGATAATAGGATAGAAATCCTACCGGCAATACTCCACCTTGCAAAGCTCCTTATAGAGTCAATCAGCTAGAACAAAAGGAAATTCAAAAGCAAGTGGAGGAACTGATAGAGAGAGGATTGATAAGACCCAGCAGTTCTCCTTATGGAGCACTTGTCTTATTAGTCAAAAAGAAAAATGGAACCTATCAAATGTGCATAGACTATTGCGCACTAAACAAAATCACAATGAAGAACAAATATCCAATCCCTAGGATTGATGATCTTTTGGACAAATTGAAAGGGGCCAAGGTCTTCAGAAAGATAGATCTCAAATCTAGCTATCATCAAGTTCGTATGGTAGAAGAGGATATATACAAGACTATCTTTAGAACTCAAACGAGACATTATGAGTTCCTAGTTATGCCTTTTGGGCTAACTAATGCTCCAGCTACTTTTAGTAGAATGATGAGCCGAATCTTTCTTAAACACCAAGATTGTATGGTAGTATTTTTCGATGATATTATGGTGTTTAGCAAAGATGTTGAGGGGCATAAGGAACATCAAAAGCTAGTCTTTTCACTCTTGAAAGAAAATCAATTGTACATAAATCCTGAAAAGAGTAGTTTCTTTCAAGATCAGATAGAGTATTTGGGTCACATTGTATCCGCCGATGGGATTCGAGTAGATCCAAAGAAGATTGAGTGCATAGCCACATGGCCCAAACCCCGAGATATACATGAATTAAGATCATTCTTGGGATTGTGTAGCTTTTACAAAAAGTTTGTCTCAAGAACTTCACATACATTGCACACCCATTGACAAACCTTCTTAGAAAAACTAAGCATTTCTTATCTGAGCGTCAAGATAAATCTTTTACAGCTTTGAAAGAAGCTCTCACACAAGCTCCTGTGTTGCAACTACTTGATTTCTCTAGACCATTCTTTGTAGTTGTAACCGATGCTAGTGGATATGGAATTGGAGCCGTACTTATGCAAGATGGACATCTAATAGCATATGAGAGCCAAAAATTAAAACTAGCGGAATGCAATTATAGTACATATGATAAAGAATTAACCGTTGTTGTGCATGCCTTATCAATGTGGAAACATTATGTGATGGGATCTGAGTTTCTTATCAAAACTGATCAGCAAAGTATCAAGCATTTGTTGACTCAGCCACTAATATCCAATAGGCACATCAAGTGGGCATCATTTATATAGAGTTTTCAGCCCATGATTCAGTATCAACCTGGAAAAGAAAATGTAGTTGCTGATGCTCTTAGTAGAAAGCCAAGTATTAATCACATCACTGCTATAAAGACCCAGCCTTTCGAAGGTATGAAGAATTCTTATCAAGGGGATCATACTACGATGCAAGCATTAACGATAGCTTGGACATTCACGATCCTGAAGAGTTGTAAGCACACTATCGCGTCCAATTTAGCAACAACTAATCCACCAACGTAGCTACAACAGGCAGCGGTCGGCCCAGAATTGCAGAATGCACACCCTGCAACTTTATCCACAGGGCATGTACCAGGTGGGGAGTTGGGGGTGGGAGTGCTGGGTGAAGGGGTTGGGGGGGGGCTTGTTGGCCGAGGGGCGCTAGCTGGGGCCGGGGAGTGCTAGGTGAAGGGGTTGGGGGGGGCTTGTTGGTCGAGGGGCTGGGGCGCTAGCTGGGGCCGGGGTTTCGGGGGGGCTGGCTGGAGCTGGGGATGGGGCGAGGGGCGTTGGTAGGGGGACTGGGCTGGGGGGTTGAAGGGGCATGCTCTGGAGATATAATTTGGGGGGGTGGAGAGTTGATGGAAGCTGGAGGCGTTGCAGGGGTGGTAGTACTGGGAGGTGTAGCTGGAGGGTTGCTGGAGGTTGGAGTTGGAACAGGTGCTTGGCTTTTGACATGCAGAACGCAAAACACTAGCAAAACAGCATAAGCTACGATGAGCTTGAGGGATTGAGAAGTCACCATGGTGGATGACTCAAGTCGGGCGATGACACGAAGCTAGAGAGACAAAAACCACTAGGAGAAATCTTCCATCTTATAGGGTTTATATAGGGAAACAAAGGCCAATGTGTCGTTTGCATTGCGTGACTGCCCAGCTTTCCCTTGCGAAAAGTTTTGGCAACTCCATACCCCATCACTGCATCTGGAGGGTCTCGTTATGCCGTGATCCATCTATCTGCTTCTCCTTTCAACCTTTGATATTTGGTAGGAGGCTGTTCTCACGAGCCCATTATCGTTGTTCAGTTGGTGCTGTAACCCATTGCCATGCAGCTCCAGCGTCCAGCATTTTGTTATTCACAACTTCATGTGCAATGCCCAACTGGACCTTCAGGCATTTAATACATATCTTATTGTGTGCAGGAGCTCTCTCTGTGAGAGCTATGAGCCAGCCATTCTTCATTGGCTTTTGCATCAAAGTTCATACCGCTCTCTTCAACATTGAAGCCAATGCAGAATGCCATCTTGCGATTTCCTGGAGAGAAACTGCCACTCTACTGCTCAAGATGGCACCCTCCAAAATCCTGTTCAATTTCTAGCACCGTCTTCACATTGGAAATCATTTTTTTTTCAATAACAGTAGGGGTTTATTAAAAGTTATAGATGTAAAAAAGGGTGACTTTGTTCTTGTAAGGCCAAGCAACAATATATATCCAATTTGGTTGGGTGAAGCCGAGTCACACATTCAATCCAACACTTTCTCTAAAGAATACAACATGGTATTGATACAATATTGGGCACTTCCCGTAAGAAGAATGCAAGCAAGAAAGAAGTGTATGCAAATTGTTGGGAGAAAATTTGGATGTACAATGACAAAGATCCTACACGTTGGAAGCAAGCAGACTCAATAGTATGGAGTTGGACACCAAAAGGAGGGAAGAAGCCCAAGAAGATTAAAATTCCACCTACCGTGTGTGAGAAAGCAGAAGCAAGCCTAGAAGGGGCTGATCAAGTAATTAACGACAAGAGTGCAAATTGAGCTAATACTCAATGGTCTTAAGATTTTATTTTGTTTAAATAATGGCTTGTATTGAGTAGTTCAACTCATTGTCTTTCTATTGGTTGAGCACTTTCATGTGTTCAATTCTTGGAAGTTGGCTTTGGTTTAATACTCAATGGTCTTAAGGTTTTGTTTTCTTTAAATAAGGGCTTGTATTGAGTAGTTCAGCTCATTGTCTTCCTATTGGTTGAGCACTTTCATGTGTTCAATTCTTGGAAGTTGGCCCTGAGCTAATACTCAATGGTCTTAAGGTTTTATTTTCTTTAAATAAGGTTTGTATTGAGTAGTTCAGCTCATTGACTTCCTATTGCTTGAATGTGTAACAATTACCATTGACAATGCCATGATGATGATAACAAGATTAGCTTTAGCTCATTGGTTGAATGTGTAACAATTACCATTGACAATGCCATGATGATGATAACAAGCTTAGCTTCAACTCATTGTCTTCCTATTGGTTGAATGCATAACAATTACCATTGACAATGCCATGATGATGATAATAAGCTTAGCTTCACTCTGGTCATTGCTTTAAACAAATGGAATTTATATCTTTACACCAACTATTATATAAATGTGTTGATAATTCAACAAAGCTAACTCTCTTGTATGGCATTGCAATGTTGAATTTGAGGTTTTCATTATGCATTGGAATGTTTTTCAAGTTTTCATTGTGAAATACTAAATAATTTAAGGTGAATTATTGTAAGTGGCTTGTGTAATCATGTTGCAATTGAACAAGATTTTTGAGTTTACACAACAAATACTTCATTCCCAAAGTTAATGAAACATCTCACTTATTTTCTCATTAAAATGACATCAATGAGATAAAGAAAGAGCATATGCATCGTTCCCGAAATTAATGAAACACTCTAAATTAATCAATGTAAAATAACAAAACCAAAATTAATAGAATTTGGCATTCTTAGTCTAAGAAGATGCAACAACTGGTTTCCAAAATTAATGAAACAATGGACACAGCAACAAACCAAAGATCCAAAGTGTGACTATGTATGAAACAAGAGATCCATTGTGGTTGAGCCAAGATGAAGATGGGTTAGAAATATGAGAAGAGTATGAGGAAGGGATCCAAAAATGCAAGAGTGTAAGGTTCTCTCTCCTAATTTCATTTTCCCAAAATATCGAGATTTTTCAAAATTACTAATACGGCGTTAGTTGTCTGATTCCTCCGATGATAGCTGATGTAGGTGGCACATACTTTGGTGATCATGTATGTGTACTTTGATGTACGTTGCATACTTTGATGACCATGCATGTACTATGAGTTATCTACTTTGATGATGATGTACGTACATTGATGATGATGATTGATGATTGTAGATGACATGCGTACTGTTGCGCGATATGTGATGATTATGATAGTTATGCTATTTTCAGCATGTGATTCTATTGTATCTTTGTTTATCATAATACTCTCTCTCTCTCTCTCTCTCTCTCTATGCAATCTTATCTCGCATGAAATGTGAATAATGCAATGGATTTAATTCAAACACCTTAATGGAAAATTTGTTATCAATGATTGAGAAAAGAAGTGGGATTTGGGGCTAGGCCTTGAATGCATTATATGTCATGAATTTGCATTATACAATAGAAGGGATAGAAGAAATACGAACCATCAAAGCACTCATTGTACTGCAAGTAGCTTAAGGGTGTATATATGCTAAAGGGGATTAAACACCCATCGAACGCCATAGGTAGAGAAGAATATTGCTTTAACTAGGTGTATCACAATGTGTATACATGCTTTACGAAGTTAAATATTTGAATTTGAAACAAAGGTAATATATATATATATGTTTGCTCTCAAGTGCCATAAGATATTTTAGCATGATGTTAATCTCATATCATTCCATTGCTAAACTTTGCCTAACAAAACATGTCACTCTAAATTTTCAATAAATGAATAAGTTTGCCTTCAAACAATCATATGCCAGGGTCCTAACATGGTGGCAATTGTATCTACACCATCAGCACTTAAATTAAGCTTTGGACAACAAGCTAGATGATTGGCTTTTGATACACAAACTGTTCCAATAGATTGATATGTTTATCTTGTGAGACAACTATTAATAAACACACTGTCAACTTGAGTTTGAATTTTATGAATAAAAAGCGAAGTTGTGCTTTTGTTTATAGTTAGAACAAGTTTGAAGCTTGACTGCTATGCTAGAAGTTATTTTAGAATATTCTCAAAACTACTTTGATGAGAGTTTAAAGTAGCAAAGAGGAGACTCTATGGTTTAGGAGGGACCAAGCTTTGTAATATCTAAGTTCAAGACTCTATAGTGTTAATGTTCCACATTAATAATATCAAATTATTGGAAAGGAGATCGAAGTTAGGTTCGTAAATGTAAAATAAATGTGTCCACTAGTCTTTTTCAAATTTCCAACTAAGAGAATGACCTAAGAAATTTTGAAAGTCAAAATATTCAATAGAAATTATGAAAGGAAAAATATCCTAATGACCCACTCCATATTTTGCTCCTTCACTGATGCAACGAGGTGCATAGGGTGAAAATGGGCCCTCTAACTTCCCCGTGCCCACATCCAGTGTCGAATGGGACTCAAACTTTACAAGAGCATGGAGACCATAGGGTCTAGGACATGTGAGAATTTTGAGCCCAATCGAACACATGGACATGAAATCTTAATGAACCATTCTACAATGAACCATTCCATATTCTGCTCCTAATTCACTGATGCAACAAGGTGCATAGGGTGAAAATGGGACCTCTGACCTGCCCATGCCCACATCCGGTGTCTGATGGGACTCAAACTTTGCAAGAGCATGGAGACCAAAGGGTTTACAAATTGTGCAAAGTTTGAGCCCAATCCGACACATGGACATGCCTGTCCTAATGACCCATTCCATATTTTTCTCCACTGATGCAACGAGGTGCATAGGGTGAAAATGGGCCCTCTGGGTCCCATGCCCACATCGGGTGTCGGATGGGTCTCAAACTTTGCAAGAGCATTGAGACCAAGTTTTAGGACTTGTGCAAAGTCCAATCGAACACATGGACATGCCTGTCCTAATGACCCATTCCATATTTTGCTCCTTCACCGATGCAATGAGGTGCATAGGGGGAAAATGGGCCCTCTAACCTCCCCGTGCCCACATCCGCTGTCAGATGGGACTCAAACTTTGCAAGAGCATGGAAACCATAAGGGTTAGGACCTGTGTAAAGCTTGAGCCCACAATCGGACACATGGACATGCAAATCCTAACGATCCATTCCATATTTTGCTCCTTCATTGATGCAACCAGGTGCATAGGGTGAAAATGGGCCCTCTGACCTTCCCGTGCCTACATCCAGTGTTGGATGGGACTCAAACTTTGTAAGATCATGGAGACCATAGGGTTTAGGACCTGTGCAAATTTTGATCCCAATCAGACACATGGACATGCAAATCCTTCACACAATTTATTATTCCTTTATTGCACGGTATGTGTACAACAACTATTGAAATCACCAAAACACGATATGCCATTGGAACATAACTAATAATGCATACTTGTAGATGATAAAACGAGGAATAGAATGAAGGAGGCAATGTGGATCATGAATAAAATAGAGTCACTACTACACACGGATCTTATTGCGATGCTTAAGTATCGACGTTTAGCATGCACACGGCGCTAATCATCGATATTGGAAGCGGGATCGTTAAGAGTCGCTATATAGAGACTTTAGTAAAACGTCACTATATAGCGACGTTTGCCTAAAGTTGCTATATAGCGACTTTTATCAGATTGGTAATGGTCGTTATATAGCAACACTGAGATAGTTTTTTATAAAGACATTTTACAGAGAGTTTTTTTTCCCATACCGACCTTGAAAAATAGTTTTTTCCAATGATAAATTTTTTTAAATTTTCATACATGTTTGATCTTTTGAGAGAATAAAAGTACGAGAGCATGTACATCAAGCCTTTGAAGCTCATATATTCATATCTGAGTTTGAGATGAAAGAAATCAATGAGGAGCATTTACGTCAACGGTTTTAAGTCTAACATGCCAAACAAGTCTATATCTAACTCTATACCAAGTTGATCTCCTGTATCATCATCGTACTCTAGCATCGTACGTTCACCTAAGAGTACTTGAGCATCTTCTTCAATAATGTGTGGTGATTCTTGATGATCATCGTCTTCTTCGTCAATATCGTGATCTCCATCTTCCTCCCATATGATGTCATTATGCGCATCTTCCTATTGGCTCATATTGTGATCTTCATCGTCTTCGCTAGATTCATTTGGATCAATTGGATCCGGCATTGGTAGTGGCATCTCCATATCCAGATCTCTATCTTAAAAAATTTGCTTACTTCGTGGTGCAACTTGGATCGAGCTTGGATCACATACCACCATCTTGGATCAGAACGATCCGGATGAAAAACCACCTATATTGAAGATGGTTGCCAAATGTAATCAATTATATACATGAAATTATGCTTAAGTACATGTATCAATGGATCTTTAAAAGTGAAAGGTTCGATTAATTAAATCATTAGTATGCACCTGCTCACAGTGCTCGGGAAGAACAAAAGTATCACTTTCATCGGTCCAAAGTTTGGTGGAGTCTATTGCAAGGAAATTGCTACTATCTTTTCTCACTGTCACATGGGGACCGTTGTAAATATTTCTAAACCATTTTACATCAAGAATGAAAACACTAAATTGTCTGAAATCAACTTCATAGATTTAGCATATGTTTCCACAATAATCCAACTATGAGGAGAGAAGATTGGTATCCGAAGCACTTGCTCGGCTATCTTGTGTGAAGTTAGCCATGACTCCACAATCATATGTGACTCTCTTTGAATCGATGTGTTCCACATGAAAATGTCGTTCATATGACCATAATGCACTGTACTTTTTGTACTGTAAAAGAGCATCATTAAAACAATGAAGATGCATCTATCTTATAGCGTATATTGCCACAAATAATTACTTAATTACATCAACAGGTAAGAAACTTAAATGCATCATACATCTAGATGATAAATCTCACTCGCGCTCGTTTATTGTCTCTCCATCGCATTCGGCTTTACGTAGAGCCAGTTGTAGCCAATCAAGTGACATGTGAGTGGGGAGAAGAGCCAAATCCCGTGGATATGGTTGTGATCGCCTATACATTACTCTGAATCTTGTCCTTGCATTTATTCTTTTTGCTTTGGCCGCTTCATATCTCTCAATCCACTTCTGCATCTCCTTGCTATTGAGGATACAAAACTTATTGAATTTTTCCATTTGCTCTTCGCTCATCTTTCTTTTAATCCCTTTTCCTTGGGGAACCCCGCCAATGATGTGATCATCATCCTTGTTATGCCATGCTTGCAGCATATCGGGATCCATGGAAGCAAGAAACTATGTGATATATACTAATGACTCTTGCACAAGCCATCCCTCTGCCATGCTTGCTTTTGGTCTTGCTCTTTGTCTTACAAATCCCTTCAAAGTTTTCATAAACCGCTCGAGAAAAAACATCCACTGACTATGAACAGTACCTACAATGGCCACCTCATCAACTATGTGCACAAGCAAGTGCACTTGAGTTCTCATAATGCTCGAGGGAAAGTGCTTCTCAAGCAAGCATATGGCTTTGATGGATTCCACCCTAGCCTTCTCGATGCTCGATATGGAGATCTCTTTTGAGATATCCACCTATTTCACATGCCCATGTAAGATATATTCATAATCAGTCTACAGATTATTCAGCTTAAATTGAAGAAAATGCAATCAATGCGATTTGATAGTATGCATACCTCATAATACCACTGATCTTGAATATAGCATTTCTAACATTGTCTTGTAAGCACCCTTTTATTGTAATTGGAAGGATGAACTATCAAAGAAACAAAGAAGTCATGTCAATAATATAACATAATCATAATTATGCTAACGCATCACGATTATCGGTACACTAATCCTACAGCTTAGAATACCTGTAAGACCTTTTGCTCATAGGTTTTTGCTCGTAAAATTGGTGCAGCCGACCTTTTTATGTGTGGATCGTCTCCTCATGCTCACAATCCTCTCACATCAATAAGAGCAGTTCTCCAAAATCTAAAACTCCTTTGATTGCTTCAGGTTTTTCTACCTCTGTTTCTAAGATGCTTCTTTGTTTTGTCAAAATCTCATATTTTTTCTTCTAGTGTGATGGGTTTTCTGCTAGTAGCTAGGAGGAGAAGTCGATTTTGCTCCATAAGCTTCTCCATGATTTCTTGAGTGCTTAGCAGAAGCATACTTTTTGTGAAAGAGCACATAACTCTAAATGAGGACACATAGTCCAACACTCTAAGCACACAACAAAGAGGATGAGAGAGATCACACACATACCACTTGCACTCTCACATAACCAACAAGATGAAGGTGATACAATATATACAGGACCGACCCTGGGTGGGTTGCCCTAATTTTATAAGTACTATTCACACATAGACTTAGGATCCCTCTAGATAACTCTATATCCTAACCATGAATCATCATATGAACATATATCCAACCATATATACATGAGAATGACCAGCCCAATAACCCATACTTCAACACTCCCCCATCATTGTATGGTCTCTATATCACAAAGCGATAGGCAAGAATTGAACTTCTCAAACTTCTCATGATTCAAGGATTTTGTGAATAAATCTACTACCTAGTCCTCGGAGAAACAATGAACTTGATGAACAATTCCTTCTTCCATCTAAAGTTGTATGAAATGGTAACTGAAATAAATGTGCTTTAACCTCTCATGATCTTTTAGACTCTTTGCTAATGAAATGGCACTTTGGTTATCAAAAAGGATCACAGTAGCACCATCTTGGACTGTACTAAGATCCTCCAAGAGCCTTCAAAGCAATATTGTTTCACATGCACACTATGCAAGGGATACATACTCAGCCTTTGCTGTAGATAGTGCCATGATGACTTGCTTCCTGCTAGAGAAAGATACCCAATGGGCATTCAACATGAAAGTGTATCATGAAATAGACTTGCGTTTGGGACATCCTATCCTAAACATGAACGTGTATCAAGAAATCAACTTGCATTTGGGGCCCCTTATCCCATCTGCATCACATAACCTCTCAAGATGGTTTTGTATGTGGCTCTTTTTAAGATATGCTACCCTATGATTGGCTATCCCAATAAGATATATAAAATATGCTTCACCCCCATTCCAACGGTGGACACATAGCTTTGCCATGAAGTGGCTCAATAGCCCTACTACGTAGCAAATATCAAGCCATGTCAATGTCATCAACTTACCAACAACTGCTTGTTGGTAAAGTGTAGGATATGAAAATTTTGCACTATGCAACTTCAGCATGTTCCACCCAGTCTCAATAACTGTACTTAAAGGCTTCTAGATGATTTTCTTTACTTTTGGAGCTTCTAGATGATTTTCTTTACTTTTCCATTAGATTTTCTTTGTTATTATGAAATTAAGCGGCTTTAAACCTCCCCTCTATGATAATTTGGTGCTTCTATTTCACTAGCCTTTTGCTATATTTCTTGGGTCTTCATATTTGTATGCATCTAAAACCTCAATACAAATCTCCATGTTATGTTCTCCATGTGCACTTGTTGAAAAGTAAAAAAAAAACACATTGCTCTTAAAACATGTGATGTCTATCTCTTGCAAGGTAGGCTACCTTATCCTTCATGAATGAAGAATTTGGAGGCAAGATTACATCCCATTTATATCTCTTCTCATCATTTTCTTTTCACGGGGCTAAAAAATTGGTTTTGTATTAATATTTAGGAGAAATTCATTAAGGTCCAAGTAATTGCATCAAACCATATGTGAGGTTCAGGGAATTTTTTTGTATATTGGTATCTTGCATGACCCATAACTTATGCATTGCTCAACAAAATTTGGAAAACCTTGTCTCAAGTTGTAGTGCACATTCAAACTTGAAGATGAGAGCAAAAAATTATGGAATAAGGATTTGGAACGAGATCGTTAAAGCATTACAAGTGCTATGTTGCATGTGAAGCATGCATCCTGAAGACTATAACATACAAAAATTTATTCAAAAACAACAAAATTTTGTTCTGTACATACATGCAACCAAGTAAAATCATGGGACTTGAGCCCACTAAGCTTATTGTCCTTTGAAAATGCTCCTTTCAAGCAACGCATGTACCCTGTGGGTGTTTGAAAAGAGGCAATGTCCGCCTTGACCGCTACCTCCTCTTTCGTAGAGAAGATCCATGTTGCTTTCGGGAGGATAACTTTTCCCGAAGCATGCACTTGGGGCCAAAAACAAGACATCCTATTCATAGTGCGCAAGTCTTCTTGCACTCCTCTCGAGTCTTTGGAACCAACCAAGTCTGCCTAAATAGTAGCCCCCACATTCTTGAAGATATGCATCCGATCCAAGAGATGATTGGTTTGTAATTGACCCCAATAAGGAAGCTTGTGAAAGATTGGTAACCTCTTCATACCAGGAGGAGGTTCCTCTCCATTCGCCCTCCAAGCTTGAATCCAGTCACTTGCCTTCAAATATGATGGTGGTAGATCAAGCTGACCTCCATGCACGAGATGGTCCAGCGGAAGGTATCGAGCATGACCTTCATAAACATTTTTCCTCATATGTTTGGAGTATCGTGCAAGTGATTTCAAACCCGGTCCACAAATAGGACAAGCATGGTACCCACTTGTAACAAGTCCTACAGCGTGCATGAATGTATTAGTATAAGACGCGTGCGAAAGAGAGTCATAAAAGCATAATCCTATATTAGACATGTAAAGACACAAACACGTATTTGCACACTCTCCATATCTTGGGTAGTCATGCATGGTCCACATCAAGATACCCCTAACTAAAATATCATTGGTATGTCTAGGAGCTCTGGAAATATCAAAGACCTGCACTCCTCTCCATAAGATCTGTAACTCCTCTATCAAAGGTGCCATGTACACGTGCATATTTTTAGCCTTGTACTTCCCTGGCACAAGTAGTGCAAGCATGAGGTGTCCCTTCTTTATTGTTAGCCATGGTGGGATATTGTTATTCACCAAGACTATGGGCCATCTTGACCAAGATGTCGAGCATAAACCGAAGGATTCACTCCGTCCATGGCGAGCCCAAAATGTAAGTTGTGTGGATCCCTTGCAAAGTCTGGCCACTGACTGTCTATGTGCTTCCAAGCTGCACAATGTGCGAGAATCCTCAATGTGTCACTAGTGGACCGATGAGATGCATGCCATGTCATCAACTCCACTATGGATTTACATCGGAACATGTGCTATATACTTGCAATGATGGGAAAGTGTCTCAAGACCTTTACCAATATCTGCTCACCCTACAAGTCATCTCGATATCGTTGTTCCTCACACTTCAGACAACTAGCCAAATTATCTCCATGCTCACTATGAAAGAGAATATAATCATTACGACAAGCATGGATGGTATCATAATCCATACCCATAGTTGTTAGCATCTTCTTCACTTCATCTCTTAATGCGGGCATGGTGTTTGGTGCAAGCAACATCTTCTGGAGCAACCTATCACAATTCAAACATACATAGGCTTCGAATAATCATGATTCGGTACATTAATCCTACAGCTTAGAATCCCTGTAAGATATTGAGCAAGCTTAGAATCTTACAACATACATAAAGTGGGGATACAAAGGTTTCAAATAATGATGATTCTCAAACATACATGATGATTATCAAAACAAACAATATCCAAATAATGCGTCAAATTAATGCAGGAGCTAACCTCATTAAGGCCGAGACACTTGTGTCCGACCACCCATACTTTGCTTGCAGATTCAAGATTGAGAGACAAGCACGTAGTTTAGACATCCTAGCACCCTCGTACAACTGTGTTGATTGCAACTCTCGCATTTTGACCTCAGACTCTGACATCACGTGTACATGTGATGTAGTGCCCCTAAAAATAGAATCCATCATGTCGACCATACCCTCGTCATCATATGGGAGACTATAGTCTTGCTCAAAGTGTAAAGGTATATGCACACCCTCGTCACCCTCCTCATCTTGTTTCAAGATTTCGTGTAAATATAAGATCTTGTCTCAAGGTTTCATGTTATAATGGTATTCAATATTAACAACGAACTCAAATAGCATTGACTTACCGATAATCCATCACCACGTGCAACACCAACGGTGGGTACTGGTTCAGGCTCCTTCCCATACATCCGCAAGTGGCACATGATAATACGACATTGATGTCGTACTTCTCGCTTGCAATGAGTGCAATGACAATGCAACCTCTCTGTAAGCCACTCCGTGCTCCCGGGTATTGGCGCATCATCTGACGAGCTTCCACTCGTCCTTTCCATCTGCACACTTACAAAATCACAACCTGAGTTGCAAGGAAGTCTATTAAGATCTAAAAAATAGTCACCCATGAGCTTCTTTTCTCTTTTCTAACAATAAGTGCCCTGAACCATCACTATATAGCGACTTTTTGCTCTATTCCATCGCTATATAGCGATGCTTTGCCCTGTTTTATCGCTATATAGTGATGCTTTTTGGATATAAGCGTTGCTATATAGTGGCTGACCAGTGTCGCTATATAGCGATGCTGGTGGCTTAAACCCAAAACCCCGCGCCGTGATGCTTTCTTTACAATCTCTATTGTGGGAAAAGCAAAAATCTCTCCTCCCACCTTATATTCGATGACCTTGCTTTCCTCCTCTCTATTCTCTAGTCCTCACCACTACTCAGCCCCTCTCCTAACACTTGTGCTCCCTCTCCACCCTTCTCCCTCTTTGCTTGTGCGAAAAGAAGTTTTTCAGGAAGGTGAGTCTCTTTAAGCAATGTAGGTTCATTTTTTGTGAGATTTTGTTTTGTGAGTGTCAAAGCATGTTTCTCCTTGTATTGCTAAGGCTATGTGCTAGTTTTCATGCTTGATTTTGAAGGGTTAAAGACAAAAAACGAGATTTTGTGAAAGAAAGAAGACTCATCTCTTCTCTTTTTGGTATTTCTCTTCCTCCTCTTTCTCCTTGTTTATAGGCTTATGCTTTCTCCTTGTTTATAGGCTTATGCTTGTCTCCTCAATCCAATCCCTTTGAGAAGTTGTTTGTCTAAAGTCCTTCTTTCTCTAACTAGTTATTTGAAAAATGGTATGTTTCCTCTCTGTTGTAGGGCCAGTCCACAAAACACTGAGCGAGACTATTCCAGGTAAAAAAGTCCTTTCTCTTTTTTCCTTTTGTTATTTTTGTTATTTGCATTGGCTTGCAGCTAGCGCCTTAAGCACTAGCTGCAGTGATGGGTGTAGGAACCCGCTCTTCCCCTATTCCCTCTTCTTTCTCTCTCTTCCTCTCTTCCTTCTCTTCTTTTTCCCTCTTCTTTATCCCCTCTTTCAATCTCTTTTCCCCCTCTTCCTCCTTTCCTTCTCTTCTTTTTCCCCTCTTCCTGCTCTTATGTTTATGCTCTTTTTCCCTCTTCTTTTTTCCCTCTTTCATACCCTCTTTCAATCTCTTTTCCTCTGTCTTTCCCCCTCTCTTTCCCCTCTCTCAATGTCTTTTCATAAGCATATGTATTTGCCTATGCTTAAGCTTTCTTTCTTTTTCTTTAATGCTCATATTCTTTTGCATAAGAATAAGCATATCCTTTCTTTCCTTTTCTCTTATGCTTATGCTCTTTCTCGAGGGGGTCACTCATCATATGTAACCCTATCACATGAGTTCAACAGAAGGATATTTTTTATTTCTAAAATTTACAGAAATAAATATACATAAGGGACTATTTAAAATAGTTTTGAAAAAAAATTACAGATTTGTATAGAAAAGGGGTACATTTTATTAATGAAAAAATTATAGATAAGGGATTTTAGAAATAGGCCTTGAACGCACGTGATATAGAGGGTTTATACATAGTGACCCCCCCGAGTGCTCTTTTTCCCTCTTCCTTCTCTTATGCTTATGCTTATGCATGAGCATATGTCTCCTTCTCTTTCTCCTTCTCCTCTTTTCCTCTTTTCCTCTCTCTTTCTCCCCCCCTTTCCCCTCTTTCGACCTCTTTTCATAAGCATATGTATTTGCCTATGCTGAAGCTTTCTCTCTTTTTCTTTTATGCTCATGCATAAGCATAAGCATCTTCTTTCTTTCTGTATCTCTTATGCTTATGCTCTTTTTCCCTCTTCCTTATCTTATGCTTATGCTTATGCATGATCATATGTCTCCTTTTCTTATGCCTATGCCTATGCATGTCCTTCTCCTTCTCCTTTCCTTCTCTTCTTTTTTCCTCACTTTTTGTCTTCTTTTCATAAGCATATGCCTATGCATATCCTTCTCCTTTCTTTCTCTTCTTTTTTCCTCTCTTTTTCTCTTCTTTTCATAAGCATATGCCTATGCCTATGCCTATGCATATCCTTCTCCTTTCTTTCTCTTCTTTTTTCCGCTATTTTTCTCTTCTTTTCATAAGCATATGCGTATGCCTATGCTTATGCTTATGCATGCGCATATGCTCATATGCTTATACATAAGTCATATCCTTTCTCAATGTATTCTCTTATGCTTTGTCAATGTATTCTCATATCCTTTCTTAATGTATTCTCTCGTTTTTTGTTTTCGTGTTTGTGTCTACGTTAGACATGGGATCACATTGCACGTCTGACGAGTACAGAAACCCTCATAGGAGGAGACATCATGATCTCTATTCTCTAGAGGACTTTGATTCCCCTCACACAATACCTCAAGGGCCTACCCCTGCGACTACCCCTAGCCCGACTCCTCTCGGATATAGCACTGCGACTACCCCTCGGGAAACTCCTTTGCTAGCAGTCCATGGCTTTGTCGGGAGTCTCGATGAGTTTGTGGCACAGATGATCGATGAGGAGGCAGCGAGATTCTTCTCTCTGCTATCCCAAAGGACCTCAGCAACTCCCTCTCTTAGACCGATGGCTGGACCTACTGCCTAGCCGTCCCCTCGCGCCCCTTCGACTAAGGGGTCATCACATGGGCGTGCCCATCATAAGAGAAGGAAGAATACGAGGGGTCGCTTATGTTGTGCTGACTCGGGAGATGTAGACGAGTCAGCACACTCACATCCCTACAGGTCTCCACTTGGACCCAAGACCCAGTACCAATCAGGTCCCTTCCCCTTTCCTACTCCCATTGCTACTCCTTGCACCGCACAAACACCACTCGCTCTGACTCTACCACTACCATGAGTCCTCGTTACCTAGTCGAGGACCTGTCCTATCAAATCATAGCTGCTAGAGAGAGAATAGAAGATAAAAAGGGCAAAGTAGTGATGGCCACCATGAGGTGGTTGAAGAGCCACCACTTCAAGAGCGGCATTGCTACTAATTGGTGGTATCAAGATGACCAAAGAAGCAGGCGGTCATCGATGAATTGAAAGAAAAATACCTTAACCACTTAAATTGGGAGTTCAATGAAAATTACATGCGAGAGCACATGGGTTTGGTCTTGAAGCATGGTAGATCAACCTTGCATACTTCCATTGCAAAGGGGAGGGCTAAACCCAGCAGGTAGACAAAGTTGATTGGAAGTTTTTCAAGAAGCAGAACAAGGACCATCCCGAAATGTTCAAGGGTCAAAGGAGGGCTACGAGGAGATGGGTGGACACCATAGGTACTTCGCACTTTGGTGCAGGCGGACGGTTGGAATTCGAGGCAACATTGGTAAGTCTACTTCTTCTCATTTAATGTATTGTTCTATTTGTTTTACTATAGATTACATGCACTTTATCTAACTCTCATAAATTGGGTCCACAGCAAGCTACGATGGGTTGCTATACAGATACAGAGACACGACGTGCATTTCGCGTAGGAACAAAGCCATGGTTTATTGAGTAGGAGGCAATGGGAGCGACGGTGGATTGGGCTAAGGTGGATGCTCACATGGTATAAGTCTACTTTTACTTGTAATCTCACTTTTTTATTCTTTAAGTTCCAATCTAATTTCCAATTAATATGGTTTCACTCTTAGAGTCAAAGCTCGAGTGTCCCATCATCAGAGGCGAGCGATGACGAGGGCCAGCGATTAGGCATAGCTCACGAGGGCTAGGGATCAGGCGCAGCTCACGAGGGTCAAGGATCAAGCCAGCAAGATGAGGCCGAGGAGGAGGACGATGATTCGAATGAGTAGTAGTAGTAGTTTGCATATAGTTCGCCATGTATATCCTTTTGTATATCGGCTCGTTTGAGCGATTTTGTATCACCCTTTTCGAAAGGGTAATTTTGTAACAAACAATGTTGTATATCTTTGACATGTATATGCCTCTGTTGCTCAATCGGTTCATTTGAGTGATTTTGTATCACCCTTTTCACAAGGGAAATTTTGTAATAAAAAACTTTTTTTCGTAATTACTAAAAAAAAACATTAGTGGGGCAAAACAGGGCTTGCTGTACTCCTATTTATCCCTACTAATGTTTTTTTAAAGTTCTGTTAACCGTCATTATATAGCAATGTTTACCAGTGTCACCATATAGTGACGTTTACAAGTGTCGCTATATAGTGACGTTTATTAGCGCCTCTATACAGCAATGCTTATATAGTGACCGTTCTTTTCCGATGCTTATAACGACCTTTGCGCCTGTGACAAAAAAAATTAGTGTAAAAAACGTCGGTATTTTTATCGAAAAAGGACCTATGCCTTGTAGTGAGTCAAATACAAGATGTGCATGACACTGTATAAAACCAATCATGTCGTATACAATGAAATGCATAAAAAAAGTCCATGCAAAATACAATGATGTGCTCATAATGTGAGACTATATATCTCGAATACAATGACATGTAATAAACTAGCAACCCCCAATACAATGATATACCTAAACTACTCCTCAGGATCCGCTCTCATGCCAATGGTCTTAAGTATGCTCTTGTGATCCTCAAGAGCAAGGTGCCATCGAGGAGTGGATGTCATCTTGCGACTGCGAGCACGAGTTAGATGAACCCTGATCGCCAACAACAAGATGGGAATACATGTATGCCTCACGATCTGCCATGTACTCCTGATACTCAAAGAAGCGACCACGCCTATGTACTTGCTCAAAGTAGTACCCAGCTATGATCATGTTGTGAACATCAAAATGGATCCCATGCCCATCCACTGCATCCTGGTTGAGCACGCTGTCCACCATAGAGCATCTCAACAGATAGTAATCCATGCAATCAGGATTGTCCTCTGGAGCAATGACCGCGAAGATGACATCAATACTTTAAGAGATCTGTCAACTGGTTGTAAACTCTACTAGAATTGAACCCTTCATCCTGATCATCATGTACCACCTCCCATGGTTGGATGGAGGAAAGTACGCGTCCGCGGTTGTTGGCCCATGGCAGCATGGAACAACCTCCCCAATCATCATCGATGAATGCCGACAAAGAACATGCAAAGCATCGAGAAAAGATCACGGGGTTTGAGTTGCCTGTGCTCCTTATAGAATGTAAATCAAGAGTGCCAAGCATAGTACGACAATCAAAATGCCTAGACGGATCAATGCGCCCTATGTCCACACACCAAAAAAACCATATGACCACCCTATCATTACGTGACTGTTGCTGATACGAGGACAACGCGCTAGTACCTAAGTGTTAGGTACACCACTGCACCACATCTTGTGCATCCACAAAGCAAGTGGCACTATGACGCAATTGGTGTCACTGCAAAGAACGCTTCATGCAAGCACCTGCCCCATCATGCTCTCCTTTTCCATGCCTTGTCTTGAAGTAGCTCCACATCACCAGAATGCCTGTCTCATGGTGCCACCTGTAGAACCAATAAAAGTGCCTGGCAGAATTGAACTGACCACCATCACAACTGTCAGACCAAACCCAACGCTGTGCTGTAATGTCACACCACCATCCCTCAAGAAATTGTCATGGAGACTGAAACAATGCTACACAAAATGAGCATTGTGCAAGCGATCATCACTAATGTAGAAGTGATACTCTCGACAATGACACGCAAGTCCATGGTGCTATCAATGCCATCCGTCTGAGCCTATGCATGAAGATAGCTAATATGCAAAAATATAGCAACCTACAAGATGGCACAGAAAAAACAATGAGGATGATGGAAAGAATTAAAATGCACAAGAAAACCAAAGTAAGAACAATACTCATTCACATGTCAACTGTTCGAAAAAATAATACTCTGATTGGATCTCATGCTGTGGTGCAAAGGTATAGTTCTTCACAAAGTCCACCACTGAGACAACCACCCCTATAGGAAATGTGCTCAAGCAAGCAGAGAACTATTGATCCTCCCACTTCACAGTGTGGGAGTGCTGTATGTAGTGGTACAACTTTCCTCAGAAGGCATCAATAAAAGCAACACGTGGAGTCTACTACTCCACAAGCTGCAACCTCCGGGACTCTGTACCACCAACTAATTTCAACGTGATGTACTCGTACTGTTGCCAACACACAATCTCCACATCATTGACATCTAGCGGAACTCGCGGCACTCTTGCAAAGTGACCACACATCGTACACCTCCCCTCTACACAATCAAGGGAGTGGTACAAAGTATCACCATATTGTGCACACAATATGGAATGAATAAAGTCACGAGGGCTAGTAGGAACCACTCGTATGACCATCAAGGGAACTAAATACATTGTACATCAATCCAAAATCAACATGATAGCAACAATATGTGTCACGCTCTCTAGAGCACCGCACAAACCATGGCATGCACTGCTCAAATGACCTCTGCCCAATCTTGAATTCTGTGTGCGCCTCTACAAACTGAGTGTACAACTCAATCTGGGTACACTCCAAAAAACATGCACCATGCTCAATGTACACATCATGTGACACCCTCTTTCACACTACCTTCTTGAACACTGGAGATGCCCTACAATGCTCCTCCCAAAACTGCTGTATGATGGACCTAGTGCGATCTTACAATAGTCGATTGCTACGGGGTCCACGGCCACTCCAAGCCCAAAGAGCATCAACATCATGATCCTCTAGACTTTGCCTCCTAATCATACCTGCTTGAAATGTGCACGGTGCAATGTCAAGGAGATGCGATGTGGTGTGTACATGGCCAGCCATCTGGGGTCTACTAATGGCATCCACAATGGCACAACATGCTGCTAAGGCATTTGCAGTGTTCCTACGCTTGATGGATGCATAGGACCGATGAACACTAGAAAGGACCTCGCTACATACTGCCCTATCTCTAGATGCAACAAGACCAGCAAGCCTCCCACACTCCACCAAGGCAGGGTGATCTATCAAAGAGCAAGAAAGAGGTGTAGAGCAATTATACATGGCTTGAAATCTCATGATTGGCACAAGATACTCAAAGTAAGTATGACTTGGCATAATCTCTTTTTCCTTCCAAATTTGTGAGTCTAGAAGCAACTAATAACCATCGTTCATGTGTTTAGTTCATACTACCTACTAGTATTTCTCATTGTGCATCAAATGATGTGAAGGCTTGTATTTACAAGATGGGCGAGCCTGTGAGGTACTTCACACTATACAAAATGTAAAGCGTATCCATGCTTGATGCAAGGTTTTCATATTACTAATATGGTGCACTTTCTTCTTTCTAGGTATGTGAGCTCAAAGAAAATAGATCCCACCAAGCTTGAGGATGATCGAGTTATGTTAGTGGAGCTGGTTTTAGTGGATGATACCTTTCCATGTTCTATTCTCACAAGCCAACTACATCTCATAGTGTATTTGGTGGATGAGATTGCTATATGCAGCACTGTACATGCACAATGATTATTCTTCCTCAAGCGCTTCATGAAGACCTTGAAGGGTGTCGTGAGGCAAAATGCAAGGTCCAATGGTAGCATGGCTGACGCATGGTTTCTACAAAAGTCACTTGCATATATTTTTGAGTTTCTTGTCTATGTGGATAGCTCTCTCCCATGACTATGGAGAGATGAAGAAGACTAAGGATGACCTCTATTGTGCCTCAAGGGAAAGGACGGAGCAATAATGGGCAGGGAGTTGCTTAATAATCTAAACCTCTGTTGCATGCTTAATAGTGATGTGATGAGAAGATGAGTGATAAGATAAGAGGATGCAAAGGAAAGAAGACAAGGAGAAAGGGCCCTCTTTTGTACACACTATGGATCTTGTGTGCCATACCTTGAGCATCTAAGAGCACTTCCAAAGGATATTGATCATGTCGATTGGCTACATGACGAAGTGGAGAGAGCAGAGAGAGATGAGGGGATGCACACCACAATGGAAGAATGGGAGTATGCTAGAGGATGCATACAAAAGATCGGTATATAGAATGTTTTGCATAAGCTAGGAGCTTTCAACATTTAGATAGCTTATTCAATTGATTTTGTCTTGGTGTAACTAGTGTACTATGTTCCATGCTATATGGTGTGAGGACAAGCATTTTTAGACACAACGGATTGATGATAAAAGAAACACACAAGATTGCAGCCTCATTGCTAGCTTTGAAGGAGCCAATGAAGCCATGGATAATTATTGTGGCATAATCCAAGATATTATTAAGCTTGAATTTCGACGCTTCTTTGTGTATGTTTTGGATGTCAAGTGGTTTAAGGACCTGGTGGAAAGAGGCCCTAATCCAACAATCAAATGCCATGAAAGTGGCTTTGTAACTAGTAACTCCACAAAGTTTTGGCAAAGCAAGAAGGACACACTAGTACTACCGCAACAATGTCAACATGTACTCTACACATGTATAAAAACGATCACTTATATATATTTGATTCCTTCAATGCAAGGAAATTAACATGTTTGTATTTGTGTTTGAATAGGTTGTCTATCAACCAATGATGGATAATAATAGGTGGTGTCACATCGGGGGCACGTCATACCTATTACGCCACGTTTCAAAGTGATGTATAGTACATTTACTAATGTGAAGCGTATGGAGGATGATCATGGCCATGGAGGTGATGATGATCATGATACAAGGAGGAGATGATCATGAGATAGGAGATACATATATTCTGGCCATTATGCATGAGGACAAACCTGCCATTAGTGATGCTAATTTCGATGAGCACGATAGCACAAGTAGTAGTGGGAAGAATATATTTGTAGATCTCCACATTGGTTTGGATATTGAAGAAGATAGTTTGGCAAGGGTTGATCTCATTGACGATGAGATCAAACTGTAGCCCATCATCGTATCATTCAAATTTCTTACATATTGGCAAAACAATTTTATATATTGTCTCATTCTCCTCACCTCACTTAATTTTTGTATGTATGCTTTTGGCAAAAGGCATATTATGGCGTATGACACATGTGTAGCATTGATATTTTTATTAAATTAGGTGCTTTGGTAATTATGGTCAATGTTTGGCAAGCCATGATCCACATTTATTAGCCTGCAACAATAAAATTTTAAACTTTATTGCACGTTTATCACGTGTTTAAATATGTGTCTATTATATAGTGGAGACACGCTATTAAAAACATGTATAACAGCAATTTGAAATGCTTGTGAAACTATAGTATAGACGCTTCCGTAATTTGATTAACTCTATCAGCGCTTATAGATGTGCCCACTATTTTTTGTGTCTATCGAGCGCATCACAACAACACAAAGCAACTATAGATGCGCTTGATAAATGCGCAAAATAGCGGGCGCGTCTATAGGTGTTGCTTGAATAGAGAAATTATGGGCGCATCTAATAGCACATCTAACATCTCGTCTATTTGTGTGTGTATTAACACGTCTATTTGCGCATCTAGACTGAGAAAATACGGGCCCGTCTAACATTGCATTTATCAGCACATCTATTTACGTGTGTATTAGCGCGTCTATTAGCGCATTTACATTGAGAATTAGATGCGTATTTAGACGCAAAACAGAGAATATAGAAAGTGAGATTTTGGTGTACATCATTGCTTTCCAAACATTGCCCATGATTACCAAAGCACATAATTTTAACAAAAACATCAATGCTTTTTTGCAAGCCCACATATACAAGAATTAAGTGAGGTGAGGAGAATGAGACAATATGTAAAATAGTTTTGCTAATATCAATGAAGGGCTATGGTTCAATCTCATCCTCAATGAGATCAACCCTTGCCAAACTATCTACTACGAAATCCAAACAAGTGTTTAGATCTACAAATACATTCAACCCACTACTACTTGTGCTACTCATGTGCTCATCGAAATCAGCATCACCAATGGTAGGCTTGTCCTCACGGGTAATGGTCTCAATATCTGTATCTCCTATCTCATGATCATCCTCCTCTCTCGTATCACGGTCATCATCACGTCCATGGCCATGATCATCCTCCATACGCTCCATATTAGTAAATGTACTATACATCACTTTGGAATGTGGCATAATAGGTATGACATGCCACCATCTATTAATATCCACCATTGGTTGATAGACAATCTAATTCAAACATAAATACAATCATGTTATTTTCCTTGCATCAAATATTTAAAAGCGAGTATTTTTATGTGTGCACAGTACCTGTTCACATTGTTGCAGTAGTACTAGTGTGTCCTTCCTACTTTGCCAAAACTTTGTGGAGTCAATAGTTACAAAGCCACTTGCATGGCGTTTGATTGTTGCATTAGGGCCTCTTTCCACCATGTCCTTAAACCACTTTACATCCAAAACATACACAAAGAAGCATCGAAAGTCAAGCTTAATAATATCTTGGATTATGCCACAATAATCATCCATGGCTCCATTGGCTCCCTTAAAGCTAGCAATGACGCCGCAATCTTGTGTGTTTCTCTTATCATCAATCCGTTGTGTTCGAAAATGCTTGCCCTCACACCATATAGCATTGAACATAGTGCACTACACCAAGAAAAAATCAATTAAATAAGCAATCTAAATTATTGAAAGCTCCTAACTTATGCATAACATTCTATATACCGACCTTGCTCATGCATCCCCTAGCATACTCCCATTCTTCCATTGTGATATGCATCCCCTCGTCTTTCTTTGCTTTCTCCATTTCATCAAGTAGCCAATCCACATGAATATCCTTTGGAAGTGCTCTTAGATATTGAGGGTATGGCACACGAGATCCGTGGTGTATACGAAAGAGGGCCCTTTCTTCTTGTCTTCTTGCCTTTGCATCCTCGTATCTTGTCACCCATCTTTTCATCACATCAGTATTAAGCACGCAATAGAGGTTGCTACGATTATGCAACTCCGCGTCTATTACTTTGTTGCATCCTTTCCTCGGAGGTACAATAGAGGTCATCCTTAGGTCTTTATCATCTCTCCATAGTCGTGGGAGAGAGCTATCCATATCAACAAGAAACTCAGAAATATATACAAGTGACTCTTGTACCAACCAACCCTCGGCCATGCTACCTTTGGGTCTTGCATTTTGTCTCACGAAGCCCTTCAAGGTCTGCATGAAGCGCTCGAGGAAGAACAACCATCGTACATGTATAGTACTGCATATAGCAATCTCATCCACCAATGCACTATAAGATGTAGTTGGCTTGTGAGAATAGAACGTGGAAATATCTCCTCCACTAAACAAACCACCTCCACTAACATAACTCGAGCATTCTCAAGCGTGGTGGGATCTATTTCCTTTGAGCTCACATACCTAGAAATGAAAAAGTACACCATATTAGCAATATGAACACCTTGCATGGAGCATTGATATGCATCATATTTTGTATCATGTAAAGTACCTCACAAGCTCGCCCATCTTATAAATACAATCTTTCACGTCCTTCGATGCACTATGTGAAATGCTAGTAGGTAGTATGAACTGAACCCACGAGGAGGTGGTTGATTAGTTGCTTATTATTATTCACTCACAAATTTGAAAGGAAAAAGATATTATGCACATAAAATACTTACTTGGAGCATCTTGTGCCAATCATGAGATTTCAAGCCATATAATTGCTCTACATCTCTTTTGTTGCTCTTTGTAAAGGCTCCGTTCAAACACCTCATGCATCCAGTGGGAGTACAAATTGTAGTAATAGCGCGCTTCATCGCCGCCATCTCTAGCTTTGATAACCTCCACGGTGTACGAGGTAAAAAAACACGCCCATTTGGTCTCTCTTGTGGCTAAAATCCTCCCTGTGGTACGTAGATCCTCCCTTATGCCTACGGAATCTCGTGTCCCATTCAAATGCTCCCAAATGGTAGATGCCACATTCTTGAAGATATCCATGGGATCAAGCAGGTGATTGATCTTGAGGTGGGACCAATATGGTAAACGATAAAAGATGGAGTATCTAAACAAAATAAACTGTTAGCGGGCAATCTTTATTTCCAGCCAATATAGCACACAATAGTTACAAACCCTTACCGGCTCATGCCAAGTGGTGGAGGAGTCGTGGAACTGTCCCAAATTCTCATCCAATCTCCCGCGGTGAGTGATTGTGGGAGGACTTCATTCTAAGGGGCAACATATCTAGGATGACCACTGCCACCATCGCAGAGGAGATACATGGAAGCACTTCTATCATGACGGGTTGATTATTGAGGAGCAGTATATCCGGGCTACTGGAGCGGCCCCCGAGGTATTTAAAAGTAATTAAATAATGTCAATATTATAAGTAAAGTTTTGATTTTTCATACATTAATATATGTTGTCCCTTGTTTACAGGTCCCTGCACAAGAAGACGAGGAAGGAGGCAGAGAAGGGAGTGCAGAAGGAAGCGTGGAAGGGAGCGAGGACGTGGAGAACATAGATTAGTCATAGAAGTAGTGCTAGCTACTCTTTTTGGTACTTAAAGCCACTGGCTTGGCTTCGTGCCTCTTGTATATACACTCCTCTTATTTTTTGTACTTGAAGCCACATGACGTGGCTTAGCTTCGTGCTATATGTACATACAAGCACTTTTTGAGCTTTCAATTTTATTGCGTTTGGAAGTTGTAATGTTTTATTTGGAATTGTAATTAAAATGCGGTTGGTTGTAAGAATTGAATTACACAATGTGGAAATAGGATTCTTGTAACTATATAGCATACACAACATACACAGCATTCTGTAAATTAAAAAAAAAATATTATGTAGTACGTCTATCAGTGCATCTATAAACGCATGTATATACGTGTTTGTCTGTTCGAGAAGCGTCTATTTGCGCGTCTATAAGACCGTTTATAAATGTGTCTATACACGTGGTTAATGATGTGTCTGTCTGTCTTTTAAATTTTTTAGCAGAGCATCTATTTACGCGTCTAGATGCGCGTCTATACGCAAGTCTGTCTGCTATATAGACGTGGGTCTCTAGACGCACAAATAGATGCATCCGTAAGTTTTTTTTTAAGTTCAGTAAACGCATCTGTGTGCGCGTCTGTGGGTGCTTTGTCTTGTTGTGCATCTACAGATGCATTGTGTTGTTGTGTCAACTCGTCAAAAACTCAAACTCATCAAAGTGTTCATCACTGAACTCTAACACAATCTAGTAGTAGGCCCCGAAGCCTCTGCTATAAAAAACCCCCCTTTGTCTACATGAAAGGCTTTCAACCTCCATTGTCCAACCAAGTGAGATTTCTTATGCAAACAACCATCAAGACACAAATTTGGGGGTTTTATGACCTCTACCTCCTAATTTTAAAAATTGTTCTTTTAAAAAACAATTATTTCAAAAGATAATTATTTCATAATAACCCATCAACTTCACACTTACCTAATTAAAATATCGTTTAAAAAAAAAAGAAATCTATCATAGCATTAACCTCATTAAACTAAAATAATTTTTTTGCAATTCCCTTGTTGCTATGTGAGACGTCACACTTTTAAATTTACAAATTACCACCAAAGTGTGACGTGCTATATTGGGAAAATTTTCTTATAACGCCCCTCAAAAATGACTGAAAGCATCTTAACTAAGGATTACCTTTCTTGAAGTGCCCTTCAAAAATGACTGAAAACATCTTAAGTAGAAGGACGACTTCTAAATTACCCTTCCAAATGAACAAATTTGAGGGCGGTGACTTCCATACAGTAAGGAGGGCTACTGGACGGTAGAGCCACGTGAACTTTGCTGGTGGTAGTGACATTGAATCCCATGCAAGCAAATAACTTGCTCGTTTATACTAGAGCCATTGATGCTAGTCGATCAAGGGCGGAAGGCGTTGGACGAACGCTCTGTCCTGCTCTTTAAGTTACCTTCCCGCCTCAAAGAGCTTTCCACTTTGCCTTCAAACCGACACGTCTGACGAATTCCTTATCGCTAGAACTCGAAGCACTACACAGTAAACACAGCTGTGGTGATTCACCCACGGTCTCAGGGCAAGCTTGCTCGCCATGCCAATAGATCTTCGGTAGATTTCCAGCTGGAGACCCAGTTGCCTTGCCAGATTTCAAGAGCGCCTGAGCGTCCGTTCTAAACGCCCTGCAAGCCTTATCAATTCCTGGAAGACCCGTAGATCGAGACATCCAGTTGCACGGCTACGTCATCATCATTCATCATCATGGTCGACTAAGCAGTGAGCTTGCACAATGCAAACTCAACAGGAGATCATCCCAGGCTCCCAGCATCCATTGGGATTGGTTGCCAGTTTATAGCAGGGCACTGGGGCAGCTAAGGGGTTTAAAGAAAAGTGTCAATATTGCCTGTGATTTGCTGTGAAGCCACTGGCGAGTAATTATAAATTGGGATGCTAGGCGGCAGCAAGAGAATCCGTAAAAAACTACGTTACAATCACGGAGAGTGCCTTCAGACAAGGGTTCAATAAATGGAAGAGGTATTGCAGCTACAATAAATGGAAGAGGTATTGCCGCGACGCCGTAAATGTGAAACCACTAGATACAGCATGCTGCTAGAGAGCTAATGTAAGCGCAAGTGCTGTTGAACTTATAGTCATGTCAATGCTAAAGAGGCCCAGGATAGTACCAAAAATCTAATAACGGCTGCAACAGTAAGGCGAAATAAGAGCAAACGGGTAAATAAAAGGGCATAGCATATTAGTTGATGCTAGAAGAGACGAAATCGAACGATGAATCCACTTTCTGTTTCTTTCTTGAAAGAAACGGAAAAATTTCAGGAACCTCTATTTCCGTTGATTTTCGAAAAACCTTTCTATATATAGAAGTCGGAGCCTGGAGGTCATGGATTAGCCACCGGGCAAAAGGTTCGGCTATAAATTCTCCGAACTTGAAATTATTTGCAGGGCTGCAGCAACGAACTTCGTGGCTTCATCAGTACGGGCAATGGACCATTAGAATTTAGAAAGATAATAACAGGAAGTCCAGGAGGCACAGTAAATGATGAAGATCCAGAGAAAAGTAGCATATAATTAATTACGAATCACGAGTCAATCAGCATGTATAGGCCAATGGCCATTTTATCCAATCTCTCGTAGCAGCAATGCAGCCTACACGCACACGGTTACACCCTGCAGCAGCAACGTATCATTAGAAACTACTTTGACGGAGTCTAAAAACAAGTGTACAGGGTACTTACGGCTCTATCCTACTAGAAGCAACCCGACAAATATCCATTGGAGGACGGGCCCCGAGTCTCTCGCGACGAGCCTAAAAAGATGAGAAGACTATATAGTATTATTAGTACAGAAGCAATAGATTCGAGCGCGATTTCCAGAGCTGAAAGTACAGTGACACTGTACACATTGATAAGCAGTTACGAAGCAACGACTTGGCATGATTGCGGGTAGAAAAGGTTACGACGGAGGGCACTATATAAAGCGCAGAGATGAAGCCAATTTTTGCATGCGACGTTGGCTCGGAACTTGATCGTGTAGACTCTGCTGCCTTTGAGATGGGGACCTTGGCTTCCTTGGCAGCTGCCATGGTGGTGATGGTGTTTGCTATGGTTTTAGTGAATTGCAGTCCTGAAACTAATAGTCTGTGCAAAAAGGGATGCAGTCCAAAGCTCAGCTCCCCTCCTCCTCCCCCTCCCAGTAGCTCCCCACCTCCTCCACCTCCCGCCACCCCTCCTTCAAGCAGCTCCCCACCTCCTCCACCAACTAGTAGCCCTCCCCCCCCTCCCAATAGTTTCCCACCTCCTCCACCCTCCGCTACACCCCCTCCAAGCAGCTCCCCATCTCCTGCACCCACTCGCAGCCCTCCACCCCCTCCACCTCCTACGACACCCGCTCCTAGTAGTTCCCCACCACCTCCACCTCCCACAACACCCCCTCCAAGCAGCTCCCCACCTCCTCCACCTCCTAGCAGCCCTCCTCCCCCTCCACCTCCTACCACACCCCCTCCAAGCAGCTCCCCACCACCTCCACCTCCCACAACACCCCCTCCCAGCAGCTCTCCACCTCCTCCACCTCCTAGCAGCCCTCCTCCCCCTCCACCTCCTACGACACCCCCTCCAAGCAGCTCCCCACCACCTCCACCTCCCACAACACCCCCTCCAAGCAACTTTCCACCTCCTCCTCCTCCTAGCAGTTCTCCTCCCCCTCCACCTCCTACTACACCCCCTCCAAGCAGCTCCCCACCTCCTCCACCTCCAAGTAGCCCTCCGCCTCCGCCACCTCCTGCGACACCTCCTCCAAGCAGCTCCCCACCTCCTCCACCTCCTAGTAGCCCTCCACCCCCTTCACCTCCTACGACACCCCCTCCAAGCAGCTCTCCACCACCTCCACCTCCTGCAAACAGCTCCCCACCTCCTCCACCTCCAAGTACAAGCCCCCCACCTCCTCCTCCCAGCAGCCCCCCTCCAGGAGTACCACCACCTCCCAGCAACAGCCCACCACCTCCGCCTCCCGTATCATTCCCTCCACCACCACCACCTCCGAGCAACCCCTCACCACCTCCCCCTTTGACTGCACCGCCCCCGCCTCCTGCCGGTGGTACATGCCCCCCTTCCAAAGTTTCAGGGTGTTCAGTCTGCAATCCTCCGTCCCAGTCTTGTTGCAACTATCTTGAGGCTTTAATTGGTATTGGGCTGAACGTGAAAATCTGCTTGGCACTCTACTTAACGCCTCTAGGCTTACTGGGCGAACTCAGCGTTATCGCGCAGACATGCCCAGGTATATTCGCCTAAAGAGGAGCGAATTATACTTCTACCGCAGCTTATGTAATGTCCGACGGAATTAGTTTGTCTACGAACAATAAAGCAGCTTATGTAATGTCCGACGGAAGGAACATGCCGATGTTCCTTTTTTTGTTTAGCCTTTTATAAATCATTGCTCCAAGGCGTTCTTTTACACACCAACTTGCGTCCGGCAGCGTAACTACGCCCGTATCTACAAAGCGACTTGAGTTGCGACTTGTCCATGCAGATTTGCTTTTCTTGAGTAAGTTTCCTAACGATCGTATGTATGTACTTCCAACTCCCTCGCCGTAACGACTAACGAGACACCGTTTAGCTGCAGCAAAATGAGCGTGACATTTTTACTTGCCGTTCTCTAACTCCGAGTTTGATCTGAAATTAGAGTCGAAGATTTGGTCTCTCCACCATCACGCCATGGCTGGCTCAAAGATTCCTACATGTCACTAAAAAGTTCGTGAAGTAAGGTGTAGTTTGTGAAAATTATGTATAAAAGAAAGGGGAGCTTGCCAAATGAGGACTTACACCTAAATTCAAGATGAGAAGTCAATAGAAAGCGGTTTGAGTAGTAGCCTTCCACGTTAACATATTGGGATCAAAATTTAGGAAGTGGAAAGCTAACCTTGATGAACAACTAGAATCTCTAGGGGATGAAACTTTCGGGGTCATGCCTCATCCACACACTTAGCTTGCAGTATGCTTATGGTTAACCCTCACTACATACATATGTCCCCGTGAAGGCTCTAAGCTCTCTCTAACTTATAGTCCTATCACCTCTTAAAAATTAGCTCCCTCTTGCAAAGATTGCCATTCTATCTTCCACATCGAAGTCTCGAACTAGAGCAATATACCGCCAGGAAACTTTGGGGCTCATTCCCAATCCCGCCCGTCAATCCATGCTAACAAAGACAACATCTCAGATTTTCCTAGAAGGTAACTACATGTACGATATATGGTGTTAATGTCTCCATTGCAAAACCACCTAGGTCATATCCTACTAGCATATTTTTCCTTTGAGCTGGGTCCCACAAATAGTGGATTTTCTATGGATCTAAGTTGAAATATGTAGTAGTATGTTTGCATTCCAGGCTCTCTATTGACAAATATTCGAGTGGAAATACTCAAAAGTTTTGGAGCACCTAAGTGTTAGGCGCTTTGAGCTTCGATTGCCTTTGCAGTTGCTCTGCACTGCTGTGTAATTTTTTCATTTTCATTTTCATTCAAATATAAATTAATCTCTTTTGCTCGCAAAAAATATGTAGTAGTATACTAAACTTATATTAGACCAAAGAAAGCCATAAGTAGTTGTAGTACTGAAACGTCATTTAAATCTAACAAACAATCTCATTGATCCATCTATTTTGTACAGAGTCAACACCAGTACTAACAAGTAATGCTATTGGATATACTTTTGTGTGGAAATATGGAGAATGATGTAACAATGCTCTACTTATAGTAACTACTAATAGACGAGCGCCCTTGACTCCTCTCCTACTTGTGTGCGCAATAGGTGGGGAGGGCGGGTAGGGGAGGGTGCAAGAGGAGGGAGGGAATTTCCCCCCTTCCCCAAGTGTCCCCTCCAGTTCCGTACGCAACATGTGGAGTAGTTGGGTGGGAGAGGCAAGAGGGATTGCCCACTTCCATCCTCTCCCCCCTTTTCATTCATGTTGCACGTGCAATAATAATTAAAGGGAAAGAGGGGAGAGCAGAGCATGAGGGGCATTGGTGGGTGGGTGGGGGGGGGGGAATGCTCTTAGAGAACATAGGGATATTTATCCTTGCAACACATGATCCTATATTTTTTTGCTCATTATAGCAAATTGACAAGTATGGAAGGTTTGAAGAGGACTCCCAAGCAAAAGGCAATGGACTCCACAGATTGTTAATGGATAAGGTGCCCTCAATCCATGAAGACATCAACACAATGCATGACATCATCCATGTATATCCCCTTTGACACATGTCAATAATCGTTATTTGTCCATAGCTTCGTAAAGTCTTTGAACCTATTGATTGCCTCGTCAAATTGTTTAATGTCAAAGAACACCTTATGAATAGACCAAGCATGTGATACCACATTGCAATCAATTTAAAGTCTCTCTTTTACATGGTACAAAAAAGTTTCAATTCTATCGTGGATGCTATATGAGCAACTGTAGGGGACAAATTCATGAACCTAGCTAACTTGATTGTCACGTACGTTAGGCTCAGCACAGAATGTTAGGCTTTGATACCATGTTTGAAATAGGCATTACATCACGTAATACAAAGGAGAAGAGAGTGCAATAGATGATATGCTTAAGTGGAAGTTCAGAGGTGTGTTTATTCATGTTCACGGATGCTTACAAATAGCCGCTCGGGGAAACCCAATTGACATTACAAGTGCCTTGAGAGGCACATTTCCGCAAGCCAACTGCATTCTACATCTCTAACTTGAATCATGCGACTAATTTGTTTACCACTGACATTATATTATATATATATATATATTGAATCGATGTTTACACATTTTGTCAACATTCTAACACTTACATCTTGGCCCCCAATGGATGTCGTGAACCGTTTTGGGTTATGCTTGGCATCTTGGTCAACATGGCCCATAGTCTTAGTGAACTATAGTATCCCACCATGGCTAACAATAAAGAAGGGACACCTCATGTTTCTCCTAATTGTGCCAAGTAAGTACAAGGCTACAAATATGGACGTGTACATGGCACCTTTGATAAAGGAGCTCTAGATCCTCTGGAGAGGCATATGTGTTTTGATATTTCTAGAGCTCCGAGGCATACCCATGACATTTGCATCAGGGGAATTTTAATTTGGACCATGTATGAATTCCAAGATATGGGGAGTGATCAAGTACATGCTTGTAGATCTATGCATGCCTTATAATGACCTTTTTATGCATGCATATAGGACTTTCTATAAGGGGGTACCATGCTTGTCCTATTTGTGGTAGCGGTTGGAATGCACTAGCATGACACTCCAAACATATGAGATGAAGGTCATGTCGATACCTTCTACTTAACCATCCTACGCATGAAGGTCAACTTGATCCACCACCACCCTTTTTGAAGGCAACTGATTGGATGATGTCTTGGAGGGAGAATTGAGAGGAGCCTCCTTGTGGTATGAAGATCGATACTTCATGAGGTTCCATGATATTGGGGTTAGTTGCAAATCAATCATCTATTGGATCCCATGGATATCTTCAAGAATGTGCGGGCCTCAATTTTGGCACACTTGGTTGGTGACAAAGACATAAGAGGAATGTCAGAAGACTTGTGAGGCATGGATAGGATGCCTCACTTGTGGCCCCAAATGTGTGGTCCAAAGTGGTTCTCTTGAAAGCACCATTGATCCTTTCCAAGAGAGAAAAGGCAACAGTTAAGGTAGACATCACTACTACACACGGGTCCTATTCCGATGCTTAAGCACCAACGTTTGGCATGCGCGGGGCACTAATTGTCCGTAACCAAAGAGGGATTCATTAAGTGTCACTATATAGCGACTTTAGGCAAGTGTCGCTATATAGCGATGTTTAAAGAGCATCGCTATATAGCGACACTTATTAGAATTGTAAATGGTCGCTATATAGCGACACTTATTAGACTTGTGAATGGTCGCTATATAGCAACACTGAGACAGTTTCCTATAGTGACATTTTACAGAGAGTGTTTTTTCCCATACCGACTTTAAAAAATAGCCATCATCTGGTACATCCGAAAGACTATAGTCTTGCTCAAAGTGTGAAGGTATATGTGCAGCCTCGCCACCCTCCTCATTCAGCTGTCTCAAGATTTTGTGTAAATACATCCAGGAGACTATAGTCTTGCTCAAAGTGTGAAGATATATGTGTAGCCTCGCCACGCTCCTCATCCTGCTGTGTCAAGATTTTGTGTAAATATAAGATCTTGTCTCAAGATTTCATGTCATAATGGTATCCAATATTAATCACGAACTCAAATAGCATTGACTTAATGATGATCTATCACCACGTGCAACACCAATGGTGGGTATTGGTTCGGGCTCCTCCCATACATCCGCAAGTGGCGCATGACAATACGATGTTGATGTCGTACTTCTCGCTTGCAATGAGTGCAATGACAATACAACCTCTCCGTAAGCCACTCTGCGCTCCCGAGCATTGGTCCATCATCTGACGAGCTTCCACTTGTCCCTTCGATCTACACACTTTCAAAATCACAACATGAGCTACAAGGAAATTTATTAAGATCCAAAAAATAGCCACCCATGAGCTCCTTTCTCTCTTCTGACAATAAGTGGCCTCAACCATCGCTATATAGCAACGCTTTATCCTATTCCGTTGCTATATAGCGACGCTTTGTCCTATTCTGTCGCTATATAGCGACGCTTTTTGGATATAAACATCACTATATATCGACTGACCAGCATCGCTATATAGCGACGCTGGGACTTAAGTCCGAAACCCTGCGTGATGCGGTCTTTCATATCTCTATTGCAGAAAAACAAAAATCTCTCCTCCCACCTTATATTTGACGACCTCGCTTTCCTCCTCTCTATTCCCCACTCCTCACCCCTACCCACCCCCTCTCCCAACACTTTTGCTCCCTCTCCACCCTTCTTCCTCTTTGCTTGTGTGAAAGGAAGCTTTATCCTATTCTGTCGCTATATAGCGATGCTTTTTGGATATAAACATCACTATATATCGACTCACCAGCATCGCTATATAGCGACGTTGGGACTTAAATCCGAAACCCTGTGCGATGCCATCTTTCATATCTCTATTGCGGAAAAACAAAAATCTCTCCTCCCACCTTATATTTGACGACCTCGCTTTCCTCCTCTCTATTCCCCACTCCTCACCCCTACCCACCCCCTCTCCCAACACTTGTGCTCCCTCTCCACCCTTCTTCCTCTTTGCTTGTGTGAAAGGAAGCTTTATCCTATTCTGTCGCTATATAGCGACGCTTTTTGGATATAAACATCACTATATATCAACTGACCAGCATCACTATATAGCGACACTGGGACTTAAATCCGAAACCCTGTGCGATGCCGTCTTTCATATCTCTATTGCGGAAAAACAAAAATCTCTCCTCCCACCTTATATTTGACGACCTCGCTTTCCTCCTCTCTATTCCCCACTCCTCACCCCTACCCACCCCCTCTCCCAACACTTGTGCTCCCTCTCCACCCTTCTTCCTCTTTGCTTGTGTGAAAGGAGGCTTTATCCTATTCTGTCGCTATATAGCAATGCTTTTTGGATATAAAAATCACTATATATTGACTGACCAGCGTCGCTATATAGCGACACTGGGACTTAAACCCGAAACCTTGCACGATGCTGTCTTTCATATCTCTATTGCGAAAAAGCAAAAATCTCTCCTCCCACCTTAGATTCGACGACCTCACTTTCCTCCTCTCTATTCCCCACTCTTCAGCCCTACCCACCCCTTCTCCCAACACTTGTGCTCCCTCTCCACCCTTCTCCCTCTCTGCTTGTGTGAAAGGAAGTTTTTCAAGAAGGTGGGTCTCTTTAAGCAATGTAGATTCATTTTTTGTGAGATTTCGTTTTGTGAGTATTGAAGCATATTTCTCCTTGTATTGCTAAGGCTATGTGCTAATTTTCATGCTTGATTTTCAGAGATTAAGGACAAAAAACGAGATTTGGTGAAAGAAAGAAGACTCACCTCTTGTCTTTTTGGTATTTCTCTTCCTCCTCTTTCTCCTTATTTGTAGGCTTATGCTTTCTCCTTGCTTGTAGGCTTCTCCAAACTCATCCAATCCCTTTGAAAAGTTGCTTCTCCAAACTCCTTCTTCCTCTAACTAGTTATCTGAAAAAATGGTATGTTTTCTCTTTTTTACAGAGGCATTCCACGAAACACGGTTTGGGACTTTTCTAGGTAAGAAAGTGCTTTCTCTGTTTTCCTTTTGTTATTTCCATTATTTGCAGCTAATGCCTCAAGTGCTAGTTGCAGTGATGGGCATAGGAACCCTCTCTTTCCCTCTCTTCTCTTATTCCCTCTTCTTCCCCTCTTTTCCTCCCTCTTTTCCCTCCTCTTTCCCTCATATGCTCATGCATAAGCATAAGCATATGCTTTCTCTCTTTTTCTCTTATGCATATGCATATGCTTATGCTTATGCCTATACTTATGTTTATGCTTATGCTTATGCATGAGCATATGAGCCATATGCTCATATGCTCATGCATAAGCACAAGCTTATGCTTTCTCTCTTTTTCTCTTATGCTCATATGCTCATGCATAAGCATAAGCATATTCTTTCTTTCTTTTTCTCTTATGCTTATGCTCTTTTTCCCTCTTCCTTCTCTTATGCTTATGCTTTTTTCCTCTCTTCTTTTTCCCCTCTTTCGATCTCTTTTCCCCTCTTCCTTCTCTTTTTTTTCCCTCTTCTTTTTCCCCTCTTTCAATCTCTTTCCCCCTCTTCCTTCTCTTATGCTTATGCTCTTTTTCCCTCTTCTTTTTCCCCTCTTTCAATCTCTTTTTCCCCTCTTTCAAACATATGCTTTCTCTCTTTTTCTCTTATGCATATGTTCAAGTGATTAATTGCCTGTCCGTAATTTCTTGAGCTTGAATTTCATAATTGTCTCAAGTAATTAATTGTCTTTTTGCTTCTTACCCACTCTTGTTTTTTGTTTTTTGTTTTCGTGTTTGTGTCTAGGTTTGTCCAATCTTCCCAAATTAAACATGGGATCGCGTCGCACGTCCGAGGAGTATAGAAACCCTCATAGGAGGAGACATCATGATCTTTTTTCTCCTGAGGAAGTTGATTCCACTCAAGCGACACCTCAGAGGCCTACCCCTGCGACTACTACCCCTGGCCCAACTCCTCTCGGACATAGCACAATGACTACCCCTCGGGGAAGTCCTTTGCTAGTAGTCCATGGCTTTGTCGGGAGTCTTGACGAGTTTGTCGCACAGATGACCAATGCGGAGGCAACGAGATTCTTCTCTCTACTATCCCATTGGACCTCAGCAAATCCCTCTCCTATACCGACGGCTGGACCCCCTGTCCTACCATCCCCTCTAGCCCCTTAGACAAAGGGATCATCACCTGGGCATGCCCATCGTAAGGGAAGGAAGAGTAGGAGGGGTCGCTTATGCTGTGCTGACTCGGGAGATGTAGACGAGTCATCACACTCACATCCATACCAGTCTCCACTTGGTCCCGAGACCCAATACCAGTTACATCCCTTGCCCTCTCCTACTCCCACTGCTACTTCTCGCTCCATAAGCACTCACACAAACACCACTCGCTCTGACTCTGCCACTACCATGAGTCCTCCTTATCTGGTCGAGGACTTGTCCTATGAAATCATGGTTGCTGGAGAGATAATAGAAAATAAAAAGGGCGCAGCAGTGATGGCCACCATGAGGCGGTTGATGAGCCACCACTTCAGGAGCGGCATAGCTATTGACTGGCAGTACCAAGATGGGGGAAAGAAGCAGGCAGTCATCGATGAATTAAAAAGACAATATCCTAAACCTCCAAATTGGGAGTTCAATTCGGATTACATGATAGAGTGCATGGGGGTCCTCTTGAAGCATCGTAGGTCAACCTTGCGTACTTCCATCGCAAAGGGAAGGCTAAACCCATCTGGGCAGACAAAGATGATTGGAAGTTTTTCAAGTAGTAGAGGGACCACCATCTGGAACTGTTTGAGGGTCAGAGGAGGGCTGTGAGGAGACTACTAAACTCCGTAGATACTTCGCACTTTGGTATAGGCATACGGTTGGTGTTGGAGGCAACTGTGGTAAGTCTACTTCTTCTGATTTAATGTATTGCTCTATTTGTTTTACTACATATTGCATGCACTTTATCTAACTCTTATAAATTGAGCCCATAATAACTTGCGATGGGTCGCCTTCCTATAGACACAGAGACGAGATGTGCGTTTCGTGTAGGAACAAAGCCATGGTTTATTGAGCAGGAGGCATTGGGAGCGACAGTTGATTGGGCTGAGGTGGCTGCTCGGATGGTATAAGTCTACTCCTACTTATAATCTCACTTTTTAAACTATTTTATTCTTTAAGTTCCAATCTAATTTCCAATTAATATGGTTTCACTCTTAGAATCAAAGCTTCAACGTCCCATCAGTGGAGGTGAGTGGTGATGATGAGGGATTAGGCTTACACAGCTTCGACGAGGGTCAGGGATCAAGCGCAACTTACGAGGGCTAGGGATCAGGCCAGTGCGATGAGGATGAGGACGAGGACAAGGACGATAATTCGGATGAGCAGTAGTAGTAGTAGTTTGCATATACTTTGCTATGTATATGCTTTTGTATATTGGCTCATTTGGGCAATTTCGTATCACCCTTTTTGAAAGGGTAATTTTGTAACAAACAATGTTGTATATCTTTGACATGTATATGCTTCTCTCGCTCGGTTCATTTGAGCGATTTTGTATCACCCTTTCCACAAGGGAAATTTTGTAACAAAAGACATTCTTTTGTAATTACTAAATAAAAAACATTAGTGGGGCAAAACAGGGCTTGTTGTGGCCCTGTTTAGCCCCACTAATGTTTTTTAAAAGCTTTTTTTAATCGTCGCTATATAGCAACGTTTATCAGTGTTGTTATATAGTGACGCTTATATAGCGACTATTCTTTTTTGATACTTATAGCGGCATAAATACCGACCTTTGCGCCCGTTAAAAGAAAACTTTTTAGTGTAAAAAAGGTCGGTATTTTCGTCAGAAAAGGACCTATGCCTTGTAGTGCATTTCCTTCTTTCAAAAACCAATGGAAAACATGCATTGCTTGAAAGGAGCATTTTCAAAGGACAATAAGCTTGATGGCCTCTTAATATAGCTATGACTATGATGCATCATTGTAATTCCTTTGTTGCTTGGATAGTTTATGCTCCCAATTAAAGTGAAAGAATGCTTATTAGAAGATGTTAGAATAGCTATCTCTACAAGATCAGTGGCATTGTGAGATATGCTATCACACCACCTTAGCTATATTTCATTCAATTTTGAATGATCAATAGAAAATTATAAATCTTACATGGGCATGTGAAATAGGTCGATCTCTCAAAAGGAGATCTCTGTATCGAGCATCAAGAAGGACAAGGTGGCCCCCATCAAAGCTATGTGCTTGCTTGAGAACCACTTTCCCTCAAGCATTATGATGACTCAAGTGCACTTACTTCTACACATAGTTGATAAGGTTACCATTGTAGGAACCTTTCATAGTTATTGAATGTTTTTCCTTGAATGGTTTGTCTAAACTTTGAAGGGATTTATAAGGCAAAGAGCAAGACCCAAAGAAAGAATGGCAAAGGGATGGCTTTTGCAAGAGTCCAGAGTATATATCACAGAGTCTCTTGCATCCATGAATCCCTATATGCCACATGCTTGGCATAACGAGGACGATGATTGTGTCATTGCCAAGATTCCCTAAGGAAAAGGGATGCAAAAGTGGATTTGAAGAAGCCAAAGTAGAAACCATAAATTCAAGGATAAGATTTAGAGTCTTATGAAGGCGAGCATAATCATATCCACCAGATCTTTCTATTCTTCCCAAAGACATGTCATGTGATTGGCTACAACAGGCTCTTCATAAAGCCAAAGATGATGGAGAGATAGTATGCAAGTGAGAGTGAGAGTTTGCATGAGGATGTATGGTAGATGTACCAATTATTTTATTCATGGTCGTAATTGCTATAAAATGCATCCTCAATATTGTTTTAATCATGTTATTTTGTAGTACAAAAAGTACAAGGCATTACGAGCATATGAATGGCATTTTTATTTGGAACGCATTGATTTAAAGAGAGTCACATATAATTGTGGAGTCATGGCCAACTTCATACAAGAAAGCCGGGCAAGTGCTTCTGATACCAATCTTCTCTCCTCATGATTGGATTATTGTGGGACCATACACAATATTTGAAGTTGATTTTAGATGATTTAGTATTTACATTCTTGATGTAAAATGGTTTAGAACTATCTACAATGGTGGACCCAATGCTACAGCCAGAAGACAATAGTGGTTTCTTTGGCATAGACTCCATCAAACTCTAGAATGATGAAAGTGATACTTTTTTTCTTTCCAAGAATTGTGAGTAGGTATTACTAATCAACTAATTAAGTTGATGCTTTTGTTTTTAAAGAATTGGTACATGTTCATATATTATTAAGCATAAATCACTACAAGGCATAGGCCATTTTTCGACGAAGATACCGACCTTTTTTACACTAATATTTTTTTTAAACAAGTGCAAAGGTCGGTATTTACGTCGCTATTAGCATCGAAAAAGAACAGTCGCTATGTAAATTTCGCTATATAGTGACACTAGTAAACATTGCTATATAGCGACACCGGTAAACATCTCTATATAGTGACGATTAACATAAGCTTAAGAAAACATTAGTGGGACTAAACAGGGCCACAACAAGCCCTGTTTTGCCCCACTAATGTTTTTTTTTAGTAATTACAAAAGAATGTTGTTTGTTACAAAATTTTCCTTGTGAAAGGGGTGATATAAGATCACTCAAATGAGCCGAGCAATAGAAGCATATGCATTCCAAAGATATAAAACATTGTTTGTTACAAAATTACCCTTTCGAAAAGGGTGATACAAAATCTCTTAAACGACCCGATGTACAAAAGCATATATATGCCGAAGTATAGACAAACTACTACTAATACTACTACTACTACTGCTCATCCGAATCGTCGTCCTCGTTGCATTGGCCTAATCCTTGGCCCTCCTGAGCTGTGCCTGATCCCTGGCCCTTGTGAGCTGCACCTAATCCCTAGCCCTTGTGAGTTGCACCTGATCCCTAGCCCTCATCGAAGCTTTGTAAGCCTAATCCCTCATCATCACTGTTCACCTCCATTGATGGGATATTTGAGCTTGCACTCTAAGAGTGAAACCATATTAATTGGAAATTAGATTGAAACTTAAACAATAAAACAATTTAAAAAGTGAGATTACAAGTAGGAGTAGACTTATATTGTGTGAGTAGCCACCTCAACCCAATCAACCGTTGCTCCCATGGCCTCCATCTCAATAAGCCACGGCTTTGTACCTACGCGAAACCTGCATCTCGTCTCTGTGTCTATGGGAAGGTGGCCCTTTGCAACTTATTATGGGCCCAATTATGAGAGTTAGATAAAGTGCATGCAACATATAAAACAAATAGAATAATAAATTAAATGAGAAGAAGTAGACTTACCACGGTTGCCTCGAATGCCAACCATCCACCTGTACCAAAGTGCGAAGTACCTACGGAGTCCAGTAGTCTCCTCACAGCCCTCCTCTGACCCTCAAACATTTCGGGATGGTCCCTATACCGCTTCTTGAAAATCTTCCAGTCAGCTTTGTCTACCCAGCTAGCCTTCCCCTTTGTGATGGAAGTACACAAGGTTGACCTACGATGCTTCAAGACCCCACCCATGGGCTCTCGCATGAATTCTCATTGAACTCCCAATTTGGGGGGTTAGGGTATTGTCTTTTCAATTCCTCGTTGTCTACCTACTTCTTTTGGTCATCCTGGTACCTCCAGACAGTAGCTATGCCACTCATGAAGTGGTGGCTCAACAACCGCCTCATGGTGGCCATCACTACTGAGCCCTTTTTATTTTCTATTATCCCTCCAGCACCCTTTATTTCATAGGACAAGTCCTCAATCGAGTAAGGAGGACTCATGGTAGTGGCAGAGCCAGAGTGAGTGGTGTTACTTTGCAAGCGCTTATGGAGCGAGGAGTAGCAGTGGGAGTAGGAGAGGGCAAGGGACCTAACTGGTACTCGGTCTCATGACCAAGTGGAGACCTGTAAGGATGTGAGTGTGCTAACTCTCTACATCTCCCGACGAGTAAGCTCAACATGAGTGACCCTTCCTACTCTTGCTTCCCTTACCATGGGCACGCCCAAGTGATGACCCCTCAGTCAAAGGGGCTAGAGGGGACGGTTGGACAGTAGGTCCAGCTGTCGATGTAGGAGAGGGATTTGCTGAGGTCCTCGGGGATAGTAGAGAGAAGAATCTCACTCCCTCTGCATGGGTCATCTGTGCGACAAACTCGTCGGGAGTTCTGATAAAGCCATGGGTTGTTAGCAAAGGAGTTCCTCGAGGGGTAGTCGTAGTGCTAGGTCTGAGAGGAGTCGGGCCAGGAGTAGGGGCCAGGAGTAGTCACATCGATAGGCCCCTGAGGTGTCACCTGATTGGAATCAAAGTCATCTAGAGAGTAGAGATCATGATGTCTCCTCCTACAAGGGTTTCCATACTCGTCGAATGTGCGACATGATCCCATGTCTAATTTGGAGGGATTGGACAAACGTAGACACAAACATCAAGACAAAAAATAAAAAACAAAAAACAAGAGCAAGTAAGAAGTGGATAGACAATTAATTACTTAAGACAATTATGAAATTCAAACTCAAGAAATTATGAAAAGGCAATTAATCACTTGTGAAAATTATGAAATGACATCAATGCATAAAGGATAAATATTAAAGGACAATGATTTACTCAAAAGACAATTATGAAAAGCCAGTTTTGAAATGACAAATATTTATGAAAGACAAGTGGAATCAAAGAAGATTTACATATATAAAAAATATCGCCACAAGTATGTATATGAAAAATATATGTCCCCAAAAGTATGCTTAAGCAAAATTTGTCTCCAAAAGAGACATTCTTCAAAAATGCCAAAATGGTGGAGGAGGTCTACTACTCTACATTCTTGTCCAAGGTACTTTCCTTCTCCATGCCACTAGCTAGGTCACTAGGGACCTCATCCTCCACTTCTTCTAATATGCAGTCATGCTCTTCAACGATTATGTACTCGCAATCCACGAAGGCCTACACACAATCCATTATGTTCTTTACACAATTATATTTGATGCTCCACTAGTCGTGATGGTCTCTGCACAACCTACGGAGATCCCATAGGTTGTGTCATGCATTCCTCAGTCGCTCCTGCTTCACCCCTACTTCACTAACGTTCGGCTTGGACTCCACCCAAGCACACGCACCCCCACGTTATACTTCACCCAGTTGATCTCTTGCACAATCTTCTCTTTTACATGAGCTAGCAGAGAAGCTATGTCTATAAACTCTCCAACATGGGAAACCGAGTTGGGGTTTAGGGAGAACACCCATGGGTGAGGGCATGGTTGTTCCATTTAGAATCTGTTTGAAAAAAAAAAGAACCAAATACAACTAAGAAGCATGTGAAAAAAGAACTAAATATGACTAAGGAGAAGGAAATAAGCATGAGCATAGGCAAATGCAAATGAGCGAAAGCATATGAGGCAAAGCATTTAAATGAAAGTTGAGAGAAAGCATATGCTTATGCTTACGCATGAGCATATGCTCATGCATAAGCATAAGCATAGGCAAATGCATATGAGAGAAAGCATTTGAGGGAAAGTCAAGAGAAAGCATATGCTTATGCTTATGCATGAGCATATGAGCATATGCTCATGCATAAGCATAAGCATAGGTAAATGCATGTGCTTATGAAAAGATATGAAAAAGAGGGAAAAAGAGAGGGGAAAAGAGAAGGAAAAAAGAGATATGAAAATAAGAAAAAGAAGAGAAGGAAGAGGGGAAAAGAGATTGAAAGAGGGGAAAAAGAAGAGGGGAAAAGAGCATAACACAACATAAAGTCAAAAATCCTGATGTTTATTTGGAGCCTTTGATTGACAAGCTAGAGATACTTTGGAGAGGTATCGAGGTGCATGATGTGAGCAGGCCTCCCTTGTCACGAGACTTCAACTGCAAAGCAGTCTTGATGTGGACGATGCATGACTTCCTAGGCTATGGCGAGTGTTCAGGTAAGCATTGCACTTCTAATTATGAGTAGGCAAAGGATGTGGCACCCTAAACCCAGCTTCAACTCTTAATTGTGTCTATTGTTTAGGTCTCACTACATCGGGTTACCATGCATGTCTTGTGTGTGGTCCTTCACTTGTTACCTCATGGGCAGACGCATTGAATAAGATCATCTATGAGAATCACCATCAATTTCTCCCACCTGATCATCCTAGATATGTTGCCCCTTGGAATGAAGTCCTCCCACAATCACTCACTGCAGGAGATTGGATGAGAATTTGGGATGGTTCCATGATTCCTCCACCACTTGGCATGAGCCGGTAAGGGTTTGTAACTATTGTGTGCTAATACGGTGTACTTTTTTATTTCTAGGTATGTGAGCTCAAAGGAAATAGATCCCACCACGCTTGAGAATGCTCAAGTTATGTCAGTGGAGGTGGTTTGTTTAGTGGAGGAGACATTTCCACATTCTATTCTCACAAGCCAACTACATCTCATAGTGCATTTGGTGGATGAGATTGCTATATGCAGTACTATACATGCACGATGGTTGTTCTTCCTCGAGCGCTTCATGAAGACCTTGAAGGGTTTCATGAGACAAAATGCAAGACCCGAAGGTAGCATGGCCGAGGATTGGTTGGTACACGAGTCACTTGACATATATATTTTTGAGTTTCTTGTTGATGTGGATAGCTCTCTCCCACGACTATGGAGAGATGATGAAGACCTAAGGATGACCTCTATTGTGCCTCAAGGGAAAGGACGCAACAGAGTAATAGACACGGAGTTGTTTTATAATATCAATCTCTATTGCGTGCTTAATAGTGATGTGATGAAAATATGGGTGCCAAGATACGAGGATGCAAAGGCAAGAAGACAAGAAGAAAGGGCCCTCTTTCGTACACACCACGGATCTCATGTGCCATACCATCAGTATCTAAGAGCACTTCCAAAGGATATTCATGTGGATTGGCTACTTGACGAAATGGAGAAAGCAGAGAAAGACGAGGGGATGCATATCACAATGGAAGAATGGGAGTATGCTAGGGGATGCATGAGCAAGGTCGGTATATAGAATGTTATGCATAAATTAGGAGCTTTGAATAATTTAGATTGCTTATTTAATTGATTTTGTCTTAGTGTAGTGCACTATGTGCTATATGGTGTGAGGGCAAGCATTTTCGAACACAACGGATTGATGATAAGAGAAACGCACAAGATTGCGGCATCATTGCTAGCTTTGAGGGAGCCAATGGAGCCATGGATGATTATTGTGGCATAATCCAAGATATTATTAAGCTTGACTTTCGACGCTTCTTTGTGTATGTTTTGGATGTAAAGTGGTTTAAGGACGTGGTGGAAAGAGGCTCTAATGTAACAATCAAATGCCATGCAAGTGGCTTTGTAACTATTGACTCCACAAAGTTTTGGCAAAGTAAGAAGGACACACTAGTACTACCGCAACAATGTGAACACGTACTGTACACACATATAAAAATACTCACTTTTAAATATTTGATACCTTCGATGCAAGGAAAATAACATGATTGTATTTGTGTTTGAATTAGGTTGTCTATCAACCAATGGTGGATAATAATAGATGGTGGTATGTCATACCTATTATGCCACGTTCCAAAGTGATGTATAGTACATTTACTAATATGGAGCGTATGGAGGATGATCATGGCCATGGAGGTGATGATGACCGTGATATGAGAGAGGAGGATGATCATGAGATAAGAGATATAGATATTGAGGCCATTATCCATGAGGATGAGCCTACCATTGGTGATGCTAATTTCGATGAGCACATGAGTAGCACAAGTAGTAGTGGGTTGAATGTATTTGTAGATCTAAACACTTGTTTGGATTTTGAAGTAGATAGTTTGGCAAGGGTTGATCTCATTGAGGATGAGATTGAACCGTAGCCCATCATTGATATTAGCAAAACTATTTTACATATTGTCTCATTCTCCTCACCTCACTTAATTTTTGTATATGTGGGTTTGCAACAAAGCATTGATATTTTTGTTAAAATTATGTGCTTTGGTAATCATGGGCAATGTTTGGAAAGCAGTGATGTACACCAAAATCTCACTTTCTGTATTCTCTGTTTTGCATCTAAATATGTGTCTAATTCTCAATGTAGACTCACTAATAGACGTGCTAATACATGCGCAAATAGACGTGCTGACAGACGCAGTGTTAGACGGGGGTCCATATTTTCTCAGTGTAGATACGCTAATAGACGCATCAATACACACGCAAATAGACGTGCTGTTAGACACACCTATAATTTCTCTATTCAAGCAACACCTATAGACATGCCCACTATTTTGCGTGTCTATAGTTGCTTTGTGTTGTTGTGTAAGCATAAGAGAAGGAAAAGCATATCCATAAGAGAAAAAGAGGGAAAGCATATTCTTATGCTTATGCATGAGCATATGAGCATATGCTCATGCATAAGCATAAGCATATGCTCATGCATAATCATAAGCATAGGTAAATGCATATGCTTATGAAAAGAAGAGAAAAAGAGAGGAAAAAAGACAAGGGAAAAGAAGAGAAGGAAGAGGCGAATACAAGAGAAGGAAGAGGGGAAAAGAGATTGAAAGAGGGGAAAAGGAAGAGGGGAAAAGAGCATAAGCATAAGAGAAGAAAAAGCATATGCATAAGAGAAAATGAGAGTTCCCCTCTTCCCCCTCTTCTTTTCCCCTCTCTTTTTTCCTCTCTTTTTCACTTCTTTTTATAAGCATATGCCTCTACCTATGCATATGCTTATGCATGAGCACATGAGCATGTGCTCATGCATAAGCATATGCATAGGTAGAGGCATATGCTTATAAAAAGAAGTGAAAAAGAGAGGAAAAAAGAGAGGGGAAAAGAAGAGGGGGAAGAGGGGAAAAGAAGAGAAGGAAGAGGGGAAAAGAGATTGAAAGAGGGGAAAAAGAAGAGGGGAAAAGAGCATAAGCATAAGAGAAGGAAAAACATATGCATAAACGAAAAAGAGAGAAAGCATATGCTCATGCATAAGTAGAAGCATAGGCAAATGCATGTGCTTATGAAAAGATATGAAAAAGAGAGGGGAACAGAGAAGGAAAAAAGAGATATGAAAATAATAAAAGAGAGGAAAAAAGAGAGGGGAAAAGAAGAGAAGGAAGAGGGGAAAAGAGATTGAAAGAGGGAAAAAAGAAGAGGGGAAAAGTGCATAAGCACAAGAGAAAGAAAAGCATTTGCATAAGAGAAAAAGAGAGAAAGCATAGGCTTATGCTTATGCATGAGCATATGAGCATATGCATAAGCATAAGCATAGGCAAATACATATGCTTATGAAAAGATGAGAAAAAGAGAGGAAAAAAGAGAGGGAAAAAGAAGAGAAGGAAGAGGGGAAAAGAGCATAAGCTTAAGAGAAGGAAAAGCATATGCATAACAGAAAAAGAGAGAAAACATAGATGAGTGAAGAGAAAATTGAGAAATTCAATAAGTTTTGTATCCTCAATAGCAAGGAGATGCAGAAGTGGATTGAGAGATATGAAGCAGCCAAAGTAGAAAGAATAGTTGCAAGGAAGAGATTCAGAGTAATGTACAGGTGATCGCAACCACATCCACAGGATCTCACCCTTCTTCCCACTCACATGTCACTTGATTGGCTACAATTGGCTCTACGTAAAGCCAAATGCAATGGAGAGACAATAAATGACTGCGAGCGAGAGTTATCATATGGATGTATCATGCATGTAACTTTCTTACCTTTTGACATAATTAAGTAATTATTTGTGGCAATATACGCTATAAAATAGATGCATCCTCATTGTTTTAATGATGCTCATTTTTAGTACAAAAAGTACAGTGCATTATGGTCATATGGATGACATTTTTGTGTGGAACGCATCGATTCAAAGAGATTCACGTATGACTGTGGAGTCATGACTAACTTCACTCAAGATAGTTGAGTAAGTGCTTTGGATACCACAAATCTTCTCTCCTCATAGTTGGATTATTATGGGACCATACGCAAAATCTATGAAATTGATTTCAAACGATTTTGTAATTTCATTTTTGATGTAAAATGATTTAGAACTATTTACAACGGTCCCCATGCGACAATGAGGAAAGACAGTAGTGGTTTCTTTGCAATAGACTCCACCAAACTTTGGACCAATGAAAGTGATACTTTTGTTCTTCCTGAGCATTGTGAGTAGGTGCATACTAATGATTTAATTAATCAAAGCATTCATTTTTAAAGATCCATTGATATATGTACTTAAGCATAATTTCATATATATAATTGATTTCATTTGTCACCCATCTTCAAAATAGGTGGTTTTTCATTCGGATCATCCTGATCCAAGATGGCAGTACGTGATCCAAGTTGCACCACGAAGTAAGCAAATTTTTGAAGATAGAGATGTGGACATGGAGATGCCACTACCAATGTTGGATCCAATTGATCCAGATGGATCCAGCAAAGAAGGTGAAGATGACAATATGAGCCAAGAGGAAGATGCACATAATGACATCATATGGGAGGAAGATGGAGATCATGATATTAAGGAAGAAGATGATGATCATCAAGAATCACCACACTTTATTGAAGAATATGATCAAGTCTTAGGTGAACATATGATGCCAGAGTACGATGATGATATAGGAGATCAACTCGATATAGAGTTGGAGATAGACTTGTTTGACATGCTAAACTTGGCTTAGGATGATGAAGCGGTTGATGTAAATGCTCTTCATTGATTTTTTTCATCTCAAACTTGGACATGAATATATGAGCTTCAATCTTGATGTACATGCTCTTGTCCTTTTATTCTTTTAAAGGATCAAACATGTATGAAAAGTTTAAAATTTTTGTTATTGGGAAAAACTATCTTTAAAGGTCGGTGTGGGAAAAAACACTCGAGATTTATAAAACTTCGATGTAGGAAATTGTCTCAGTGTCACGATATAACGACCATCTACAAGTCTAGTAAGTGTTGCTATATAGTGACTCTATATAAACATCGCTATATAGCAACACTTGCCTAGAATCACTATATAGCGACACTTGACTAAACCCGCTTTGCTTACTGACGATTAGCACCCCGCACGTGCTAAACGTCGGTGCTTAAGCATCGGAATAGGACCCATGTGTAATAGTGAATTTATATAATTGATGGCATTTAATTTGCATCTTGAACATAGGTAGTCTTCTGTTTGGATCGTTCTGATCCAAGATGGTGGTATGTGGTCCAAGTTGCTCCTCAAAGTAAATATACTTTTGAAGATAGGAATGTGGATATAGAGGTGTTACCAATGGATCCAGTTGACCTTGATGGATCTAGAGAAGAAGATGACAACCACAATAGGGCCAAGAACGAAGCGCATACGATGACATTGTAATGGAGGAAGGTGGAGTTCATGACATTGGGAAAGAAGATGGAGATCATGTTAGAGCTATATATGGCTTGCCCTAACTGAGCCGTAACTCATAGCCTGGTCCTCAACTATATAAGGAATAGAATCACTTCCTTGGGAGCAACTCTTGTGTCTGTCTCTCTCCTCTTTCTCTTCCTCTCAACATGGTATCAGAGCCTGGCTACGCCCTCACGTGATTGTGCGAAGAAAGCAACATGATTTTCGTCAATCTGACAATGCAATCATTCACAAAACATTCTTTCTTATCGTTTCAACTACTTGATCGCTAGGTTTTGAGTTGATATGTAAAAGTTATCAAAGATGCATCGCAAATCAGTGCCGTGATCATGATTGAAGAAAATGGCCCGCAATGACTTGTTCAAGCCATATGCGTCGATTGTTTTGACTGGCTGGATCACTATATTCCAATTTTAGGTAAGAACATTATGGTTGTTTCTTTTTGCTACCTGCTGTCAATAAACTGGTGGAAGAGTGTTTGGACAAGAAAATGAACACCCATGACCAGAGAGAACTTGATCTAGGACATGAGGATGGAAAAGGTTCATACTTTTATAGAATCAATAACATTTGAAGCAAAAGCATCACCCTCTACTTTCAGTCTCCACCAATTGATCACACCATCTTGCACTCTGTATTTGCATTCCTCTGGATTTAACACACTGGCATATCATGCTTTCATGTTTCCACACGGAGTAATAAGAGGCTCAATCACATTAAGCAAACTTCTTTAGCTACATGACTCCACAAAAATTTAGATGAAGGGGAGACCCAATGCTCGCTAGTCATATCCATAAAAACCAAGAGCGCAGGATTGTTGTTGCAAGAGTAGTCAATCCTTAGGGATGAATTCCTTTTCCTTAGGATTGCTGTCTCTCCTTTTCTTGCATTCTGTTGAAGCCCAAAGACTTCTCAGATCGGAATGATCCTACATTGCTTTTGCTCTGCATTCAACCCCGCTGGAGTCGGTTAATCTGATAGCCAACATCTTCACCATTGTGTGCCCAAGCCATTTCTCCTTTGTTTTAGAGAATACTAACATCGCTAATGTCACCCTTATTTTGCAACCAACTGATCTAAGCTACATACTCCTTTCACTTTCTGTAGGCCATTTCTTAAGTTAGAGAGCATCATCTCTTGGGTGGATGTGCATCTCTCAAGGTGTTAATAGGGTTGTCACTATACAAATTTTAGGGTGTAGGCTAAAGCTTGTGATGAAGACTTGAGACTAGTATTCATATAAATTGCTTGATGTTACTGACTCGAATGCTCTCACCAAATGTGAGACCATAGCTCGTGTTCTTTGCTCCGGTGGTAATGATTGAATGTGTGCATCTACAACTGCTTCTAGCTGCTTCATTATAAGGAGTCTTCTTTCTTTTTGTTGTTTCTCCCTCCCCAAACATTGCAAAAGTGGATTTCCATTTCCATTTCGATAGTGCCATTTCTTTTCTCACTCGACAATCTATTCCTTGTGCCTTGACCAAGATTTTCAACTTTTATCTAGCTCTCTTGCAAGCCATGACGAGATGCATCTTGCCATTGATGCCATGGAGACGAAAAATGAACCGCCACCAGAACAAAGTCCAACTAACTTGTGAGGCGAGGAAAGAATAGAAGATGATTTACTCAAGTAAAGAAGATAATGCCAAACCAAAAGAATGAGGTCACATTGAGTTGACTTTGCATGGGATAGGTTGTAGGCTAGTAGGAGGAGAATGTACTTTGCAGGGCAATAGGACGATGATGTTTTTGAAAGTGCACGGGGATGGAAAATTTTTCATCCACCATGATTTCCCCTCTTTGGTGATACATGTCAATAAAATTGGATATCCCGATTGCCATCGAGCAAGTGCAACATAACCTAAATTGCTTCAAAATACAAATAAAACAAAGGGCACACTATCAGGTTTGATGCTGTATATTATAAAATGCAATGACCTTTGACATGCTTATGAGCCATATAGCAAGCAATTGCATGGAAAAAGAACCAATACAAAATTGTAAATAGCGTTGGATTTACTAAAAGATCTTTACACATGCACAAATTGTACATTTTCAAATACTTTCATTCTAGGGTGAATCTAGATACCAATATCACCAATTATCAATGTTTTAAGACTACCATGTAGTACCATGTAGTAGTCCCAATAGTTTAGATTCAAAATGTTCAATCTGTTTTGATTTTCAACAAATCAATAAAAAGTTATAGAGCGTGCCCTTGAATGGGTGTGCATATTTTAGCACAACATTAGAGGCTCCTTAAACCATACCTAATGTAGATGTGTCCTTGGGTTGAGGAAAAGCTCAGTAGTGTACTTTTGAATGATTACTTGGTTGCACGTATGTTTAGAATAAAATTTTGATGTTTTAGAATTAATTGTTATATCCTATACTCTTCAGGATACATGCTTCACATGTGACATAGCACTTGTAATGCGTTAACGATCTCATTTCAAATCTTTATTCCATATTTTTTTGGTTTCATGTTCAAGGTTGAAATGACAACTTGCAAAGTTTTTCAAATTCCGTTGAGCAATGCATAAAGTTATGGATCAACCACCTATATACAAAAAATGCCCTGAAACTCACTAAAAATGGCTACATCCAAGCAAACATTGACCCAAGTGCTATTTTCCAGTGGCAATGTGGGGGGAAAATCTACAAAATACCTACATAATGTTGACATACAATTGCCACATCACTTTGGTAATGGTGCCAATGTGACTTGCAAGTGGAAATGAGAAGTGAAAGACTAATAAAATAAATTTCCAGGGATTTTAGGAGGGTATTATAGGGTTGGAATCTATCAAGCACCCTAGTGTATTTATAGGAAAACTTACAAGATGCTACCACATGGTAGCTAGGGAGCACTGACTATGGAGGCTTCCACTCCCTCGCCTCCTAGCCATGTAGCCTCCTCAATCTCCCAAAAGAGCCAAGGGACTGACCAAGGAGGCTTTTCACTTTTAATTTATAAAGATCCAGTAAAAGTCATATTTATATACGGGACTAAGTCCCATCAATGCCACATGTTCTCTGCGTTCCAAATAATACTATTTGGCCGCTTATTTTTTTCAATTGCATAGGTGTGATGATGGAGTTTGGGACATTTAGACCCCATTTTTACAATGTATCCCCATGGGCCAAACACCATCATGCCCAAATCAAATCCACCAATAGGTAACCTATCCATAGGGTTCAAGAGCCATGTGGTAAATGCAATCAATGCCGATCCACACACAGGGCCATAGCCACTAGAGAAATCACATCACAATGCATAAGAATCAAAATGCATAGTTTACCACTAATCGTAAATGCCTCCAGAGCACATGAAGGTCATCACATCCCACAATGTGTATATTTCTTCAAAGTTCACATAGTAGTCTATCACAAATCATCATGCACAGCAACTAGAGCTTGTTTAGAATTTGCAGGGCCACCTTGGATCTAATACCATGTAGGAAAAACCACAGGATGTTGGCGCATGGTAGCCAGGAAGTGTTGAGTATGAGGGTCCCACTCCCGCACCTCTTAGCTACACATTCCCCTCAATCTCCTAAAAGAGTCCATGGGATGATTGTATTAGATATGGCATCTCATAGTGAGAGAGGGCTTCTATGTCTGTGTGCTCACTCAAGAGAGGCTAGGTTAGGTGAACCTAGATAGGCTAGGACATGTAGGGTTTAGGGTTGTTTTGGGTGCCCAAATTGGGCCCCAACCTAGTTCGGTCAACCAACCTGTAAGGTCAGGTCAACCCATACCCGACCTTGGCACCAACCAAGGTCAAGTCCACCGTCAGGCCTGATCAAGTCAACTAACCTAGATGGTTGGTTATTGCCAGCCTACTAGGTTGGCTAGGGGCCTATAAAATCCCTCCTCCACTGTCCACTCAATGTCTCACACTTGGGCACTCTTTGGGGTATTGTTTTGCTCCACTTTATTCAACCCCTTGGCTGTGGATTGCATCCCTGATCTAGATATATAGTTGTTATTGCCTATCTACTATGTCTATCTCTCCTTTCTCACACTTTTACACATGCACCACTCTCACATGGTATCATTCACCATTATTGATGAGGGACTTGGAGAGGGCTGAACTGATGCATTGTTGAGGAAATTGCCATGTAGAAGACACCTCAAGGGAGCTAATCATGAAGTATTTCTGTGAGCTTTGGAGTTGCAAACAAAGGGCTATCTAGGATGACACTGGTACGTGGCTATTTGATGCATTCTGCCTAGGATGACACTGGTACGTGACTATTTGATGCATTCTGCACACACAGGGTCAACCATAAGTCCTTCAGGCAATGTGGAGTATGGCCTAGATAGGACAAGGGGTTGGTAGCAAGATGGTGTGGAGTATTGTTTCGGCCCATATCCCACCCACCCTTACTACCCATATCCCACCCACCATAACTGCCCATTCTCGCCCACCATTACTGCCCTTATCCCCCCTTACTGCTCATATCCTACCCACCCTTACTACATCACACATGGATGAAACCATCGTCTATGTCTTATCCAAGATTGTATAGATCTAAGTGAGCTTATTTTTGTTGCTAGGATCAGTTGTAGGGTATGAAGTTAGGAATATTTAAAGAGGATAAGCTCTATTGCATGAACTATGCCAATTTAAAGCTCAACATGAAGATATGGTTCATCCATAAGGTTTGTGGGAGCTTGTTCAAGGCTATGAATGGAAGACTAAGCACCCCAAGGGCCCTATCAACTAGGATGCTAACCAGGAGGATGAGTTTCAAGAGAATCTCAAGGATTGAGAGGATTGGGACTCAAAAGCTCACTCAGCCTTCATCAAGAGAATCACAAAGGAGGTTGCTCTAGTTGTGCATGAGAGTGCTCTCAACGGAAGCAAGAACGGAAGAAGGAGAGAGAGAGAGAGAGAGCCACAAGTTTTGGTGGGTGCAGAACCACCCTAATCTTCTTTTTCATTCATTTATATATGTGTTTGAGTATTGTACATAACTGGGGTGAAGGCACAGTGACCTTTAACCCCCACAACCTCCCACTTAAAGGACACAATGTGTCTTTAAGGGAGAACAACCAGTGAGCATACTATCCAATGCCCATCAATACACGACAATACTCAAACCGCTGACTAGGTAGACTCTTCGTCAGCATATCTGCAGGGTTATCATCTGTATGAACCTTGACAAGCTCTATGCGCTTGTCCTCAAGTACCTCCCTGATGAAATGGTACCTGACCTCAATGTGTTTGGTCTTTGCATGAAAGACCGGATTCCATGCTAGCTGAATAGCACTCATGGAATCACTATGCAATGTCGGTACACCTGTATGAATCCCCAAATCTCCCACTAGACGATCAAGCCATATAGCCTCCTTGCAACCCTCTGTGGCTGCAACATACTCAGCCTCTTGGTAGACAAAGCAACGCACTTCTGTGCGCGAGACATCCACGACACGGCACCACCTGCAAAGGTGAACACATAACCAGAAGTGGATCTCCTACTATCCACATGCCCTGCATAGTCTGAATCTGTGTACCCAAGTACACACATGTCTCCTTTACCAAAGCAAATGCACATCTCCTTGGTACCCTTCATGTACCTCATGATGCACTTAACTGCCTCCCAATGCCTTTTTCCTGGATTAGCCATATACCGGCTAACAACTCCCACTGCAAATGCAATGTCTGGTCTAGTAGCTATCATAGCATACATAAGACTCCCAACTGCTGATGCATAAGGAACCTTGGCCATCATGGCCCTCTCCTCATCTAATTTGGGACTATCTGTATGACTCAGTTTCACATATGGAGGCAATGGAGTACTCACTGCCTTCCCCCCCTCCATATTGAAACGTTGCAATACTTTTGTAACATACTCTTTTTGTGAAAGCCAAAGGAGTTTCCTACTCCGATCACACGTGATGCGCATACCAAGAATATGACCTGCAAATCCCAAATCCTTCATATCAAAGGCCTCATGCAACTTGGCCTTTAATGCATCTAGCTAGTAAGTATTCTTGCTAGCCAATAGCATATCATCCACATATAGTGTCAAGATTATCAGGCTATTATCCTTAGCCCTTTTAGTGTAGAGGCAGTGATCAATTTCACTCCTTCTAAAACCCTGGGACCGAATGAAAGCATCAAACTTTTGATACCATTCTCTAGGTGCTTGCTTAAGACCATAGAGACTCTTCTTTAGCTTGCAAACTAAATGCTCTTTGCCCTTTTCTTCAAAGCCTTCCGGCTGCACCATGTAAATTTCCTCATGCAAATCCCCATGCAAGAAAGCTGTCTTGACATCCATCTGCATAAGCTCCATATCCTCTGATGCCACTAGTCCAAGCATGCATCTAAGTGTGGTCATCTTCACAGCCGGAGAGAATATCTCATCAAAGTCCACACCCTTCTCTTGCTTGAACCCTTTAGCAACCAAACGGGCCTTGTACCTAGGCACATCATCACCTGTGACCTTCATCTTGTAGACCCATTTACATGGCAATGCTTTCTTTCCATGTGGCAAAGAAACCAAGTCCCAAGTCTTATTCTTCATAAGTGAACTCATCTCTGATTGCATAGCATACTCCCACTTGCGTTTATCCTCACGCATCATAGCCTCTCTGTAGCAAGAAGGCTCCCCGCAATCAGTAAGCATCACATAGTCTACCCCTGGAACAAACCTATCAGGCGGTCTAGACACTCTAGATGATCTTCTCAAGGGCATTTCAGCTTGCTGTCCCACTTGCATATCAGCCACATTTGGCTCATCATTTCCACCAATAGATGATCCATCATCTACCCTTGATTGTATACCTGTGGGAGTACTTGGTGGCACCATTTCTTGCACATTTGGTGCATGGACAGCTTGCTGTCTATTAACATATGCAGGTGGATTCACATCCTCGAAAGTGATTCTCCTCATTTCCACATCCCTCATGGGTGCCTTATGCATCTTCTTCTCATTGAAGACCACATCATGGCTGCGTATGATCTTCTTTGCTTCTGGATCCCAGAGACGATAGCCCATCTCTCCACTTTCACCATAACCCAAAAAGATGCATTTCCTAGACTTAGGATCTAGCTTCTTTCGAAGCTCTTTTGGCACATGTGCATATGCCTCACACCCAAATATACGCACATGAGAGTAAGAGGGCTTCTTGCCACTCCATGCCTCTTCAGGAATACCACCATCCAAACTCTTACTAGGTGATCTATTGATCACATGCACTGCAGTCTTCATTGCCTCAGCCCAAAAACCACCAGAAAGACTTGCATTGGAAAGCATGCATTGCAACCTTTCTTGAATGGTACGATTCATCTTTTCTGCAACTGGATTTTGCTCTGGAGTACGAGGGGATGTAAGCTCCCTCTTAATCCCACGAGTATCACAGAAATGCTGAAAGTCATGAGAGAGATACTCTCCACCATTGTCAGTCCGTAGGCATTTAAGCATTCTACCTGACTGATTCTCAACCAAGGCCAGCCATTTCTGAAATACCTGAAACACATCACTCTTTCGAGCTATAGCATAAGCCCACACTTTCCTAGTTGCATCATCAATGAATGTCACATAGTATTCAGCCCCGCCTAATGACCGTGTAGGCATGGGACCACATACGTCTGAATGCACCAAATCAAGCATTTCAAACTCTTTCTTTCCCTTTCTTTTATGGGCTGATTTAGTCTACTTCCCATAGAGACAATGCTCACAAAATTCAAAATCAGAGAAACTCAAATGCAGTACATAATCCAAACGGCATAAGAGTTTCATTCCATTCTGGCTCATGTGCCCCAACCTGCAATGCCACAAAGAAGTGCTTGGCTACTCGGTTATTGCAACAACATGATCAAATACCCCTGATACATGTAAGGGATACAAAGTCCCACACTTGGCACCCCTGGCCAAAAGCATAGAGCCCTTCTGAATTTTCCAACTCTAAAAGCCAAAAGTGGTGTGAAAACCAGCATCATCTAGCTGACCCACTGAAATAAGACTCTTGGTTAGCTTAGGCACATGTCTCACATGTTTCAAAACAAACGCAGACCCATTTGCAAAAGAAAACTTTATGTCACCTGCTCCCACTATGTCACATGCATAGTCATTTCCAAGATGCACACAACCTGTCTTTCCACTGTCATACGTGGAGAACCATTCCCTATGGGGAGTAACATGGAATGAAGCACCAGAATCCAAAATCCAATCCTAGGAATATGCATCATCTGAAGTGGTAAGCAACTCTGCAGATAAACTAGACATAAAGAGAACATCATTGTCACTATCATGTGTGACTGCATTGATCTCCTCGATCTTCACTTTTCCTTTATCCTCCCTTGGACTCTCTTCCTTTTGATTTGCACCCCAATTTGCATTCTTTTTCTTATCCCTTTGCTCTCTTTTTAGCTTGTAGCAATCCTTTTTCATATGGCCCTTCTTGCCACAGTGGTAACACTCAATGTTCCGTGCCCTAGATTTGCTACGTGACTTCCCTCTTTCTTGGGACTTCCCCCTGAACTGTGATCTACCCCTTTGCACATTTAAGGCTGCATCCTGCTTGTTGCCATCCATAGACTTCCGTCTAATCTCCTCGGCCAACAAGCTACCCACAACATCATCAAATTTCAGTACTCCACCAGGTGCAGAGTTACTGACAGCTGTACGGAAGGTATCCCATGAGGATGGCAATGAACATAAGAGAAATATTGCCTTAGTCTCTGCATCAAAATTCATTTTCTGAGCCTGAAGCTGGCTGAAAATAATATTGAATTCATTCAAATGGAAAGCAATGGAGATCCCTTCCTTCATCTACAGCTCAAACAACCTCTTCATGAGGTAAACTTTATTAGAGGCAGTTTCCTTCTCATAAGTGGCACACAGTTTCTTCCACAAATCTTCCGTAGTCTGCTCATTTACTACTGTGAAATAAACTGACTCTGCAAGATGAAGTCTAATAGTAGACTTTGCTAATGCATCCAACTCATTCCAATCATCCTCAGACATATCCGCAGGCTTAGCTTCAATACCTGCCAAGGGTTTAATCTGCTTCTTTTGAATAAGCACATCCCTTATCTGTTCTTTCCACAAAGAAAAGTTTGTCCCATCAAACTTTTTAATGCTGAAAAACTCCTTTTCAGACGTGGAAGAGGATGCCATGATGCAAATGAAACAAAATCCCAAATGCTAGTCCCTGCAAGAGAGAATCACACCAAATACCAGGTGCACCCAAATGTGTATGCCACAATAGAGTGAAATATCACCAAAACTCAAAGCTCAAAGCATCAAAAGATGCATCTGACTCATGTGCATATACTATGCATCCATATGAGCAAATCTGGCCCAAAAGAAAATGCCAATAAGTGCCAAATGACTCAAGCATAAACACCGTCCACTGGCATATGCATCAATAATATCTCATCCAAGAGAGCATAGCACTATCAGTGCATCACCAGCAATGTGTCAAAGCTGTCCCTCAGCATAAAATAGCATCCATGTGCAAAGCGTCCATAAAAAATAGCATCCCACAAGGCAATTTGGGCCTATCAGCGCATCCAACAAGGACCGCAATGCATCCAAATGGCCTATAAATCATCCATTGCAACCCAATGCATACCACGAATGAGCACACACTGCTCAAACTGCAACCAAAGTGATCTGCATAAGGTATGCTCAAGAAATCATAGTCCCACGGTAATGAGCGCTATTGAAAATAGAACCTGAGATGCCTCAAAACATGGATGCCATTGCATAATCGGAATCAGCAAGAAAATCTACAAATATCTCTCTTCTGCCAGAACTCCAAAATCCCAACCGATGAGTGAGAAATGGAAGTCAACACTTATCCACTGCCATGTGGCATAAATCTAAGGTTTCAAAACCTTAGAATGAAAAATGCATAACAGAGAGACGAAATCGAATACACAGAGATCTATAACTCTGAAAATCCTCCACCGAATTGCGCAAGAACTGACAGGTAGGGGTTTTTGGGCGTCCGGAATGCAATGGGACAGACGGTTTTGGAAACCGTGGTCTCAATCACTGGGTCCAACACACGGACTGAAAAACGTTTTTGGAAACAGAGCTATCTGTAAACTCCACCGGAGTGCGAATGATGAGCAACATAGAAGTTTTAGGACCTCTGAGTCCACCGGAACTGACAGATCTGCGAATGGTTGCTCCAAACTTGAGTTCCAACACCCGGGCAAAAAACGCAGGAACTGACACAGTGAGTCAAAAATCCAATGAAATGATCCCAGATTTAAGAATGAAGGTGTTTCCAAGCTCCTGAAGTAATGTGGACACCAAAAGCAAGCAATAGTTGCCTCTACAAGTCAATATGGAGTCTCTGTCATCGAACGGAACAGGGAAAAGCTCAAAAAACGACTTTTTCTTTGAAAGCTCTTAACAGGCTCTCAAAACCACTTCACAAAGCCAAAGTGACTTTTCCAAAGGTTCCTCCAAGGTCTCTGCACACTCGGATGCAAGTAAAGTCACCCACAAAGCTTCCCACAAAGCTTCTCCTTCCTCCCACAGAGCTACTGAGCTTCAAGCATTCACGCACGCTTAGCTAGATCACCCGGGCTCTGATACCAGTTGAGAGTGCTCTCAACGGAAGCAAGAACGGAAGAAGGAGAGAGAGAGAGAGAGAGCCACAAGTTTTGGTGGGTGCAGAACCACCCTAATCTTCTTTTTCATTCATTTATATATGTGTTTGAGTATTGTACATAACTGGGGTGAAGGCACAGTGACCTTTAACCCCCACAGTGCAAATCCTAGAGAGCGCATCGGAGATATAATCTAAGCTATAGGACCTCTATGCTAGGGATTTGATGATGCAAGCTACCACCTTGCAAGGATATTTGTACCTCAAGTTCCCCAAAGGGATTTCCATGCAACCATTCCTCATGAAGGCATCTCCATGATCAATTGTAGGCCATGTATGTGAACCTCATGACTAGTCAGCTGGCATCGCTCATTTCACCAAGCTTCCTCCATTTTACGACATGATTTCCTAAGCGTTGAGGTGCCCAAGTCACCACAAGTCACATACACTTTGATGATCTATGTTCCCTTCTTCTTGAGGAGGAATCACTTCTAGTCTCTTAAGGAAAGATCAAGATCATTCCACATGGCACTCCAGGTGGAGATGAAGCACTTTCAAAAATGCATAAGAAAAATTCAGCAAAATAAATCAACTATTGGCTTAGACATGCAGCTCCCATATGCAAGCTCCTATGGGGGGTCATGAGACTATCGAAAATTGACACATACGTTTGTGTGATATGCTTTGAGTGCATTTCTATCCTACATCAAAGCTGTGAAGTCCAAATCTTCTACAAACCTAGCAACATCTTCATGGGGTAGTCCCATGAATTTGGGAAAATCATGAGCCATCCCTGACTTGCGATTTCACCCTCGCCTAAAGATCTTTTCCTGTTACCACACAGCCAAGGATATGGCTCCAAAACAATGATAGAGGAAATCGGGGGATAGTGGGTGACCTCCATAGCAGTGGGTGACCTCTATAGCAGTCTATTTCTAAAAGCCCATCGACAAAACCCTAGAGCCCTGCCATGTAACACAACCAAACCGAAAACAATAGTGATGCGTTTTCAGACTGTGTCATCTTTTTAGTTCTAAGTGATAGACTTCCTCACGTAAATGATCATCAACTTGGACAATCTGCACTACTTTATCAGGCACTCTTTAAAAAAAAACCAATCATGCTCTATATGCAATGATAACACCACCGTAAAAGAAATCCAACACATCTTATATGGGTTACATCAGAAGCAAGGACCAATAAAAGGATCATGTTCAGCACAAGGTTCTCTCCCCATGAAAATACTCAGTTTTCTTCAGCATGGCTTGTTACTACCGATAGCTTTAGCATGCCAGGCTTCCTTTGAGTAGCCACCATACAAAGATAGTTGCATATACGACTATGGAGGGACAGATACTTATCCACATCATTCGATCACACATCAATGTCACACACATATGAAGAAAGAGCTTGGGGATCAGACATCTAGGGCATGGCCAGCAACCTGACCTTCACAACAAGATCTGATGGCCCACTTGGACATGAGTATGTTCTTCCTTTGGCCCTCGATACAGATGACACCCTCCATGTAAAGGGAGCCTTGACTCAATTAACAAGTATGATTTTCTTCAATTCTCTAATTTCCCATGCCCAAATTGCAACCTTGCAAGCCCATGACTTGTGTCTTTTAGGTGCACAATAAGAGCATCTTAGATTTTTTATTTTTATTTTGCAAAGAAAGGAACCTTCTCTTAATGCGTGAAAGACTAGGAACATCTTAGTTAATACCTATCTTCACCAAATCTCAGCTTTTAAGAATACAAAATCCAAGCATTCTTCATCATCCACAACGCAATCAAACTCTGATTTTGAAGCAGCATAGGAGACACCTTCAGAATTTCATATACCTAGTGGAAATTCAAGTCTCTAACTCAGGTAAAGGTAGCAACACTTCAGCGTAGCCACACTACGTCAATATCCCTCACAAACACCTCTATTGAGTGGACCACCTGTTCGATGCAACCTGCAGTTCATCCACAATACATACAAGAAACAATAGCATCGTGGCGCAATGTGGGGACACCATACGTTCTTATTCCAAGACTAGCAGCCTCTTCACATCGACATAGATTGACATTTCATGGATCTTGGCATGAACATCCATTTTTGCCTTCAGAATCGCCCAGTCTCCAACTCTCTAAGGCCATATGATTTCGATCAAAGAAAGTAGAAGAGAAGATCCACACAACAAGGATGCAAATGGACTAGCCAAGGGAGAAGCGCATTCCATGCCGCCTCCTTTTTCTTTGCCTTGCAAAACTTCACAAGTTCAACCTCTTGTGTAGGACAGCAGAAACAAATCCTTGAATAGTAGCCAATTGGGGCACCTCCTTCCAACTTCTTCCTCTCTGTTGAGACTCTTCACTTTAGATTCATGAGTTCTCTTGTGCCCAGAAGCACAGAATCTCACAACCAAACTCAAAACATCGTGGAGAACAGGACCATTTTCAACACACACACACCCTGAATCTCTTAGAAGTGATGCAAGTATAGAAGCATCATCCCTCACAAAAGCTCTAACAGAAACTCAAGGTGGCCACAAAGACACGAAAAGAAAAAAATGCACTCAAAAAATCCCAAATCCCAAAAAATCGCGCAGCTTTTCTTGCTTTGCCCACACCCTCCATCTCTCTCTTTTTTTTCCCCCCAAAGAAAGGAACCTTCTATTAATGCTTGAAAGCTTTCATACAAGACAACAACCCCGAAGGTGCTGAGTATGAAAAAGCCCCAGAAAGGCTGAAAGAAAGAACCAGCCTATTCTAGAGAAACCCAGCTCACTGCCTAGGGGATCTCTAGTACTGGGGCTAACAGCCAAGTGGGGGGACTAAACAACCAGGGAATCCCTCGCGGGGTGAAGATGTAGAAAACTCCTGCAGGCCAAGCATTGCAGAAACAAGCACGCCTCTCGATAGTCGCCATGGAGCCTGGAGCCCCACGCTCCCAAGTGGACCGTAGAGTGTATATAATGTCCTGCCAGATGGTGACCAAGGTAGCCGAGGGTAGAACCAGGTGCTTACCCATCACAAGACTGCAACGAGCCACCCAAATGTTCCATGCCGTAATGCTGGCTACCACCTCCCAAACGTTGTCCTCCCTAGGAGGAGGAGCTAGGCTATCACGAGGGATTGCCTCGTGGAGTGCTATCCTCTGGATGCTCTGAACCTATATCCGGTAGGCTGGAGAGATCTCATCAATCTAAAACATGTCCTCCCTCTGTCAACCAGACCACCATCCTCCAGGTGTAGTCTCTCTAAAGACTCTGCATACGTGTCATGATCTTGAGGGCTCCCATCCAAATCCTCGATGTGCTGCGAGCGACAGCTCCAGAGGTAGTGCGGGATAGTCTCCAGGACACCATCGAAGCAACAATGGCACTGCCCCTCCACTCGCATCTGCTCCGACCACGGTCCGATGGGCAAGCCTATGTGGGCGGCCAACCAGAAGAAGTATGAGGTCTTCCTCGACCGCAAGCTGGACCACAACCGCGTCCAAAACTTGTTGTGAACATCTCGAGGCACTCTCTGGGTCACCCAATGCCTCTCCCTCGAGGGGGTCCACCTCGACGAATCCATCTGAAACCTCTTGCCAATCCGTGTGGTGTAGGAAAAGAAGGGCACCTCATCTACCTGCTCGGCTAGGCCGCCCCTGCAGGGCCAGAACCACTCTCTCGGATCCCACTGGACCTCCCTCAGGGGTCTACCCTCCCACAGCCAAAGGTGCCATCTAGGGGCATCTTGCTCTCAGATACTCGGAGGGTTAATGTGCCACTCCTTCCCCAAACGTCCCACCACTTTGATCATCTGTTAGTGAATCCCATCAAGACTCCCATCCATCTCGAGGTCTCTCTCAGTGAGTGGCGGAAGTAGGCCTCCAGGTCCTACACGGAAGAAGCCGGGGTGTGTGCTGCCTCACTCCATCAACATCCTCAAGGGAACACTAGTATGGGAAAACTACCCCAACCATCTGCTGTCTCTCTATACACAAAGTCCTTCCCACCAGGACTCAGGAATGGCTAAGTCAATCTCGCACATCCGCTGCCCTGCCCCTCGCAGATGCGCTAGGGCATCAAGCCTCGCCTCTGCCTCCATGGGTAATCTGCTCCAACGGCCAAAGGACCTTTTCGGACCACTGTCCTACTGTGCCCAACCAATGTGAGTTCGTTGTCTGAGCATACATCCCTCCTGATATCTGATCCCTCGGTGCCACATAAGTAGCTGATGCTCAAACTCCTCTTTGCATCTGGTCGGAGCACAAATGAGACCCCCTGCCAGTCTCTGCCAAACCATGTGAAGGCTCCTCATCAAGGGGGAACCCTTCCTCGTAAGGGGGGCTTGAGAGAAGATCCATCTATGTGAAGGCTGCCACAGTCCCCCAGTGCGTGGGGTGTTCCTTAGAAGCCCTCGTTGTAAGAGGAGCCTCCAAGGCTCTGCACCTGGGGTGAGGCCACAAACCACCAACTTGCCCAGGAGGGCTCTGCTCTGCATCTCTAGATCAATGATACCCAAGCCTCCCAGTGCCTGCGGCATGATCACCGCCTGCCAAGCTACTCGGACCCTAGTGTTCCTCATGCCGTCCGAACTTGCTCAAAGGAAGTTCCGTACCAACCGTCAGAGATGCCCAATGCATCCTCTGTGAAAGCACCAACAGGAGACGATATACCAAGCCGTGGCAAGGACCTGGTTTGCCACTAAGGTGCGACCTGCTAGAGAGAGTTTGGCCGAGCTCCAATAGAGAAGCTTGCGCCAAACACTCTCAAGGACCGAGGCGATCTGCTGCTCTGCCGTAATGTCAATACCAACCTGGCATCCAAGATATCTCGTCGTCTGGCCCTGCGATATCCATCTGAAGTCGAAGTCACTCCCCCACTCATGGATCTCTTGTGTCTCTTCAAAGCCTAGGAATAAAACTTATATATTTTGTCTAGTTGATCTATGCACCCGAGGCCTCACAGTAGATAGCCAAGGTGCCCCTCACTCTCTCCAGACTCGTGGTGCCCTCAACATACAAGGCCATGTCATCTGCAAACTCCGAGTCAAGCAGCTCCTCCTCTTGTCTTATTGGGAGCCTCAACCCTGTGAGGCCCACCACCTGTGATCTCAGGTAGTAGCCCAAAGCCTCTGCCACAAATAAGAAGAGGAAGGGAGCGAATGGGCAGCCCTCGAGTGAGAGAGAGGAAAGGCCTTGCCGGGGTGTCCTCCGATAAGCATCTAACTAGAGCTCCCTACATAGAGCACCGAAACTTGTCTGACCCATCTGTGTGAGAAACCCAATCTCCGCATAGTGCCCTCCAGGAAGGATCACTCCACCCTGTCGTAGGCCTTCTCAAAATCCAAGAGAAGGAATCCAAGAGAAGGACGACCAACGGCTGTGACTCCTCCCTGGACCAATCCACTGCCTCCCAAAACGTGAAGATGTTGTCCACGATGTTGCGCTCCTGAACAAACCCAGTCTGTGTCGTGAATGATGTCGGTAAGATGGGGCCGTAACCGCAAACTCAAGACCTTGGCGAGGATCTTATATGCAGTATCAAGCAGAGTGATCAGTCTCCACTGTCGGATGTCTGACCTATCTCCCCCTTTTGGGATCAAACAAATCCACTCTCTGCTAAAGGACTAAGGGAGAGAGCCTGTGTCAAATATCTCCTAGGAATCTAAACGGAAAGGGGTGGAGATAATCTCCCAAAAGTTTCGAAAGAAGGCCGGGGTCAAGCCATCCTCACCCGGACACTTCTGGGTCGGGAGAGCCTTGAGGACTTCCTGAGCTCCTCATTTGTGAAAGGCTCCTCAAGTCTGCTGCATAAATCCCACGAGACTACTATCGGAACGTGATCCTAGACTACATCCCAAGCCACAAGGCCAATTGGGGTCAGCCTCTCCGTCTAAAAGAGATGGCTGTAAAAACTCGTGGTCAGGTCTAGAATCTCCTGCGGGTTAGTGTGCATGATGCCCTGCGAATCCCGAAGACGCTGCAACTGTGTGTCTGCCAATCGAGGCCCAGTGGTCTGAAAGAACTGCTTTGTCATCCTGTCCCCCTGCTACACCCACCGAGCCCAGGAGGAGTGGTAGGAGAACTCAGCCCACTGAGTCTCCATGTCCTGAAGCTCAAGGCGAGCGCTCTCGAATCTGTCGCTAAGCCACTGAGAACCTGGGTCCTGCTCCCTGAGCCGCTCGATGGAGGTGAGGTCTCTCCTCAAAGCCTGCTCACGCTCCTGAAGGGTCCTCCACCGCCTAAGGGTGTGAGCCTGCAACTCCTCACTGCTCCTCTGAATCGCATCGGCCCTCTCTGATTGCTCCCAAATCCCTGCCTGACACCCTCCATCTATTGGAAAGCCCCATCATAGCAGCCATGCCTCCTGCTTTCCATTCTCGTAACCATGTGCCATTAGTGCTTGTCATTGCTACATCCTATCAATTAGTCTACCATGCATAGGATTTAATCACGCATTGTTATTTACCCCCCTATCCTTTGGTTACTAGAGAATATGCTCCTTCACCTAAGCATTCACAATTCCCCTTATATTTCATGCTCCCCAGTCTTAATTGCATGCTATAATGAAATATTTTAACAATGATAATAGCAACACTTCAACCAAAAACGACCCTCCTAACAAGGCCTAGCTGCTACTACTAGTACAACAAACAACAATACTTGTAGAACAAAGTTACCATGTGCTAATCTTGGTTGACATTCATGTCCCACGGTCTTCATAAAGCTGATGTAGTGAGTTGGTGTAGTCCTCTCTACCTCCATTATGCATATTGTTTGTAGACCATGCCTTACCCTTCTTTCCATTCACTCAACCTGTAGTGATCATCATCATCCCGACCATGTACTTCATAAACCAGTATCAATTAATTTTGTTTTTTTAAAAGGTTGCATCGAAATTCTCCAAAACTAGTGAGATCCATTAGAAAAGTGTTGCACTCGAAAAGGGCCTTCCACTTTGTCTGGAACTTAGTCTTGAAAGTGTTATCCAACTTACTATAATATCAAAGCACAAGTCACCCTTACCATTCTTTTTGTCTTTGATCTTCTCATTAGCTCTCCGCTGATTTTGCTCTTGGGTTTTCTGATAATGCTCCAATGCTTGCATCTAATCCAACATCTGATCCAACTCTACTGCCTGCAATTCCAAAAGTCAAATCCTGAAGTAATGCTGAGGTTCCCCATTTATTTTAATCAAGAATTTCAATGCTGGCACCTCTACTTCCATAAAATCCTCTTCCCCTTCCTCGACCTGCACCACCCAACATATTCAAGCTCATGTTCTTCCTTACTTCAGCCGTTTCATGGAGGTTCTATTTCAAAGACTCATCCCTTCTTTTAACTCTTCTAGAACCCCGGTTGCCCCAGTCTCTTCATCTTCCATTCCTTTTCTCGTGCAAGCCATATTACCTCATGAAACCGACAAGGGTTCTTTAGTTTTATTTTCACCAGCTTAAGGCCTACAATAAATCTCTCCTTTTTAATCATTTCAAGTGGGATCTTTGTGGTTCCATAATTCAACACAAAGTATTGGTCGACATCTTGGTTAGGTGCTTGTTCAAAATTGCAGAGCTCCTTCTCGATCCCACTAGGGTCTCTTTCACGAGCATATTGGCCCAAAAATGCAGCTCACTCCCCTATATGTAGGCTCTCATGGGGGTCATGAGCCTCTCGAATTATTGGCACATACATTTGCACACATGTCCTTGCCTCTCCTTTCAAACAATATGTTAAGATCTGCAGCAACCCTTACCGTGTATTCTTATCCTTCATCAAAGCCACAAACTCCAAATCTTCTACAAACCTAGCAGCATCTTCATGGGGTAGTCCCATCGATTTGGTGAAAATCTTGAGCCATCGCTGACTTGCGATTTCACCCTCGCCTAAAGCTCTTTTCTTGTTACCACACTGCCAAGGATATATGAGGCTCCAAAACAGCGATAGAGGGAATCGGGGGACCATGGGTGACCTCTATAGCAGCCTCTTCTCTTAAAAGCCCAACAAATCCTTAGAGCCCTACCGCTTAACACAACCAGAATGAAAACAACAGGGATGAGTTTTCAGATTGTGTCATCTTCTTTGCATTCTTCCAAGTGAGAGACTTCCTCGGGTAAATGATTATCAACTCCGCATCACTTCATCAAGCGCTCTAGAACAAACCAATCATGCTCTATATGCCATGATAACACCACTATGAAAGAAATCCAACACATATTATATGGGTTACATCAGCAGCAAGCACCAATAAAAGGATCATGTTCAGCACAAGGTTCTCTCCACATGAAAAGACTCAGTTTTCTTTCAGCACGGTTGTTCCTGCCGATAGCTTTTGGTATGTCACGCTTCCTTTGAGTAGTCAAGATACAAAGATAGTTGCATATAGGAGTATGGAGGGGTAGATACTTATCCACATCATTCAATCACACATCAACATCACACACATATGAAGAAAGAGCCTGGGGAATCAGACATTTAGGGTCCTCAATGGCCAGCAACATGACCTTCACAGCAAGATCTGATAGCCCACTTTGACATGAATATGTTCTTCTTCCTTTGACAAGAACCTTGTCCCCTTGATGCAGATGACACTCTCCCATGGAAAAGGAGCCTTGACTCAATTAACAAGTATGATCTTCTCAATCCTCTTATTTCCCTTGCCCAAATTGCAGGCTTGCAAGCCCATGACTTGTGTCTTTTAGGTGCACGGAATGAGCACCTTAGTCAATACCTATCTTGACCAAATCTCAGCTTTTAAGAATGCAAAATCAAACCATTATTTATCATCTACAACGCGATTATATGCTGATTTCAGAGTAGCACAGGAGCAGCCTGTAACACCTTCAGAATTGCATATAGCAGGTGCAAATTCAGGTCTCCGACTCAGGTAAAGGCAGAAGCACTTCAGCCTAGTCACATTTCGTCAAGATCCTTCACAAACACCTCTAATTGAGTAGACCACCTACTTGATGCAGCCTGCGGTTCATCCACAATATATACAAGAAACAAGTGTCATAGCGCAATGTGGGGACACCATACCTTCTGATTCCAAGACCAGCCACAGCCTCTTCATATCGATGTAGATTGACATTGCGTGGATCTTGTCATGAACATCCAATTTTGCCTTCAGAGTCGCCCGAGTCTCGATCTTTCTAACGCCACATGATCTCGATCAAAGTAGAAGAGAAGATCCACAAAACATCAATTCTGCAAATAGTGATCAGACAGGGGAGGGACGACATCCATGCTGCCTCCTTTTCTTTGCCTTGCAAAACTTCATAAGACCTGCTCGAGAATCAAATAGGGAAAGAGGGCAGAGATGATGAATTGAAAGTGATGAGGGAGACATAGAGAGAGAGAGAGAGAGAAGCATTAAATAAATACCGAAAGGGCACCAAGGCATTTGGGGCCAGTGGGTGTCTTGTGTACTGTTTACATTGAGCAAGGGCATTCTAGCCTCCCCATTGTTGTTGTTGAAGTTTATTTCTAAGTACTGTTAAGTCATTGAAGTGACTGAAGCTTGCATTGTGGCTATTTATGAGGTTTATGATTGAGTACCTTCATTGCAATTTTTGCTATAGCCATCAATCTCAGCAAGCATGTCACACTGTGATCGTTGACCATCTCTGGGTTGGAAGGGCAAGAGGAAGACAGAGCATTAGAGAGTTTTGAGGAGGAGCATAGCATCAGTGGGGGTGATGAGGAGCAAGACAGTGGGATGCCCTTTTCCAGTTGCGAATGCAAAGTGTTGTGGGAGCTCTGTCACAGTTGCAACAGATTTTCATGGAGATTATGCAAGCCCCTCCTACTATTATTGCTCCTCCTGGAAGCAAAAAGATAGCTCAGAAAAAGCAGAAGAAGCAAAAGAAGACTCATAGGCATGTATCTTTAGTGGACAGCCACCAGAGATGCCCACAGTCACCCCTGTAGCGGGTAATGCCAATAATTTCCACTCAATCAATCAAGGACAGCAAGTCCTCCCTCAGCCCATGATGCATCCAGAATACTTTGGAGGGGGATCAGTTTTTCAGGCAATGGTGGGCCAGCCCACAGAAGGGTCCAAAATGCTAGGCAGCTATATGGGCAGCATTCAGCCCGGAATGCAGAATTTCCAGCAACATATGATGGGCGGAATGCCCCCTGCAAATGCCAATATGATGTACTCAAACATTGGGATGCAGCCTGAGATGCAAACAGGTATGCTTGGGATGATGGCCAATACTTGGAATATGCCATAGATGCAGGGAGTGGGACCCGAATGTTTTACCCCACCATGGGAATGGGTGAAAATGGTTCAAAATGCGGGAGCAATGATGACTCCAGCCTTTTTACAGCCCCCCGTTTATGATAATCTCACCCCTAAAGGCAAGCTGAAAGATTACAAGGATGGAGGGGCATTTGTGAAGTTTGAAACCTTCAATGGGATGCAGGACAAATTGAAGGCTTTGACATTCATGCAACAGTTTGATTCCGCCCACTCAAGTGGACACTTTACAAAGTCTTCCCAAGTTCGAAATGCAGCCACCTTTTTGAAGGGCAATGCACTCCAATGGTGGACCAACTTACTTTTAAAGGATAAAACACCTACCACATGGGTTGAATTCAAGCAAGTGTTCTTAGCCGCATGGTTAACTACCACTTTCGAGGTAGATATCATGACCGCTTGGTATAAGCTAGATGTGGCGAACTGCCGAAATTTGGAAGACTACAATCAGAAGTTTTGGAAAGCTTTGTTGCCAGTGAATTGTTACAGGCATGTATTGTTGTCTAAGCAAATTGAAAGGTATTGCTACGGGTTGCCCAAGGAGATTCGGGAATACTGCACAAAGACCAAGGTCTCCAATATGTCCTCGTTGATTCAGAATGCCACTACCGCTTATGCACTCATGCAAGGGAAAGTTTCGGGATTCAGAGGTAGCCAATAGGAGACATCAAAGGGCAGCAAGGCGGAATCTCCTAAGAAGTTCAGAAAGTTCTCATAGCCTATGAAAGCAAAGTTTGTTGCAAGACAGAGATGAGTACCGTATGTCAGATGAAGAAAAACAAATTCTTTATGATGCCACACAACATCCTACTGAGCAAGGTAAGCATAAGGAAGAGAACAGGAATGATCAAAAGAATAAGAAGCCTAAACCCACTGCTGGTCTTTTGCCAGACATGATCGGGGATGTTCAGAACACAGATGCTATAGAGTTATGTCGGGCATGGGGCAAGATAAGAGACCAAACAGCTCTCATGTTTTTTGATCGGCCAACTTTATTTCTCCAAAGCTGGCTGGAAAGTTGGGAATACGAGTAGAAGAGATGGGTCCTTTGTGTGATGTAGACATGGCTTGCCCAAGGCTCATTGCCCGGGGCTCAACCAATCAGTCACTCCAGTGATAGACAAGCAGAGGATGCACATTGCATATTCAGAGCTACGTGGACATGGAAGAGTTCTATACTATGCCAATGAATGGTTGTGATGTGTTACTGGGAAAACCCTGGAGCTTTTGTGTTGGGGCTATTTTGGATACAAGGAATAAAACAATCACAATCACTCACCGTGGCAAAACCCATGTTCTTGATGCTAAGCTGAAGGGAGAATCCATCCCTAATGCATCTGCTTTTGCCATTGGCAATGTAATGAAAAAATGCCTTTCAGCGTACTTAGTGTTTGCATCTGAAAAGAAGTCAATACAAGAAAATTCTGAGTTTTCTAAGCTGGAAAAGCAGTGGACAGATTTTTTGACTCTCTTCCACAGGAGTTGCCCCCTGAAAGTCCAAAAGACCATACGATAGACATAATCCCTACCTAACAGACCTCGTTACAAAGTTTGTGCAGCCCAGCAAGAGGAAATTATGAAGTAGGTCAAGGACCTGTTGGAGAAAGGGCTGATTCAGCCCAGCTCTTCACCCTACTACTCACCCGTGCTTTTGGTCCAAAAGAAGGATGGATCATGGCGGATGTGCATTGACTACGGAGCCCTCAATAAAATTACAATTAAGAACAAATTCCCTATACCCAAGATAGATGATATTTTGGATAGGTTACATGGGTCTGGAATGTTCAGCCGCATTGATATGAAGAGTGGTTATCACCAGATCAGAATCCAGCCAGAGGATGTGCACAAAACAGCATTTTGTACCACATTTGGTCCGCATGAGTTTCTTGTCATGCCATTTGGATTAATGAATGCACCTGCCACCTTCAACATGATTTTCAGAGAACATGATTTTCAGAGAACACCGAGCTGTTGGCACCTTCTTTGATGACAGCATCGTGTTCTCTCAGGACGAGGCTGAATATAAGAAGCACTTGGCAATTGTTTTTTAGGAGCTTTAGAAGCATAAGTTGCTTGTCAATGCCAAGAAAGCGAATTTTCCATGCATGAGATGGCACATTGTTTCCAAGGATGTAGGATGGACCCCGCCAAGGTAGAGGCCATTAGGAATTGGCCACACATGCAGAACATCCATGAAGTACGTAGCTTTTTGGGCTTGTGATCATACTATAGGAGATTTATCCGATATTTTGCAAAGATTGCATCACCGCTCTATGCCTTACAAAAGAAAGGGGTCACTCTCAGATAAAGTCCCAAAGAAATTGCAGCTTTTAAGAATCTGAAAGAGAAACTCTGCTCCGATCCTGTTATCATACTGCCTGATCTTCGCCAGCCTTTCTTTGTCCAAGCAGATGCATGTGGGAACAACATAGACGGGGTACTTATGCAAGATGGTAGAGTGGTGGCATACGAGAGTAGAGTTCTCTAGGACGCTGAAATGAATTTTGGCATCTATGAGAAAGAGATGTTGGCTGTCATACATACTCTTTCGACTTGGAAGCACTGATTTTCATGTTCAAACCGATCACTGGTCCTTGTGATACTTTCTCAGTTAGAGAAAGTTGTTTGAGAAGCATATGAGGTGGGCAAATTTTCTTTCTATGTTTCATTTTCAGATTGTGCATTTGCCTGGGAAGAAGAATGTTGTTGCAGATGCACTTTCACGAAAGTCCAATGTTTGTTAAGCTGCAAGTTTCAGCCGTGACCATTGCATATCATGATGAGCTTGATGCCATGAAGGATCATGCTGATTTTGAACCGATTTATGATCCATTGGTTGATGGCCAGAGGCATGAGCACTATACTCTCAAGGAGGGTTTTCTGATGATGCATGGCCGACTGTATGTCACAAAACAATTGAGGCCAAAAGTTTTGACAAAAAGTCATGCCCCACCCTATGCACGACACAGAGGCATTGATGCCAGTATCAAAGATGTGGAGTAGTATTTCTTTTGGCCAGCATTGAGGAAGGATGTTGAGGCATATGTCAAGACATGCATTACTTGCCAGAGGGTGAAATATGACAGACAGAAGCCGGCTAGACTGCTGCAGCCTTTACCTATTCCCGATCGACCCTGGCAAAGCATTGCCATGGATTTTATCTTCGATCTTTCTCGTACACCATCGGAACATGATGGGATATGGACCATTATTTGCAGATTCAGCAAGTAGACCCACTTTATTCCTGTACGGAAGAGGATACAGTAGACCAGATGGCGAGGCTTTTTATGTCTCATGTGTTCAAACATCACGGGATGCCTCAATCAATTGTCAGTGATTGAGACCGGTGGATGACAAGTCTTTTCTATAGGGGTATCTTTGAGAATATGGGTACCACGCTGAATTTCTCATCCTCTTTCCATCTTGATGGGTAATCTGAAGAAGCCAACTCCACTACCCTTGATCTTCTCAAGTGCTATGTTGTTTTGGATCAGTAATCGAAATGGGAGCACTTTCTGCCACTTGTTGAATTTGCGTATAATAACACTGTATATTCATCCACAGGAAAAGCACCCTTTGAGACCTTTGAGATTGTGGCAGGAGAACAGAAAGTACCAACCCATTCTGCATACGAAAGAGAAGATTTTTGAAGCGGATAGATTTATGGAAAGCCTGGATGTTGCTTACCAGAAGGTCAAAACAGCCCTTCAGAAAAGCCAGGAGAAGCACAAACCGGTAGTAGATAAGCATCTCCACGAGTTATTCTTAAAAGAGGGCGATTGGGTGCTGCTGCGTTTCCAGAAAGCACGACTCAAGAAGATGAAAGGCAAGGACAAAGTGTACACAAAGCTGAAGATGAGGTACTATGGTCCTTTCCAAGTTTTTGAAAGGATTCAAATCATATACAGTTTCAGAAATTTTTTGCATTGAAAAAAACAAAGAACCATGAAAATAAATAGGTGTAGGATTTTGAGAATGGCTCTGCACACCAAACAGAATAAGAATCAAGGCCACGTCCCCTACTAGGCTGATCCTTGGTGTATTTCATTTATTAAAAATAACGAAATATAAAAAGAAAAGGGGAAGACCTTATACCGTCTAGGGACCCTCCGTGCTCATAGTATGCTTCAAAAGGAATATACAATATAGATCCATGAATTCCTTGATAGAAATCATACAAATATATTAATAACTCTGAAACTGAGTGTTTTCACAAATGATTCTCCAGAACAAGTGAGTTCAACCAACCATGAACTCTCTGCAATAGACAAGTCCAGGTGTTAACCAATCACAGGTACGGGTACCAGACACCAGAGGCCTGCAAATTGGACCATACACAATGCCTTTCATGTGAGTTTGTTGAAGCCTTTCCATGGCAATGTGCCTGCTGACCTGCTTCATGAAGATCAGCCCAAGGTTGAAGAGTTGGATGAAATCTTGGTTCCGGAGCAGATTTTAGCACATATGGAAAGAAAAGTCAAAGGTAGAGTTTCCCGTTGCTAGCTGGTGAAGTTTAGGAACTATCCTGCACTGGATGCGAAGTGGATGGAGGAGAGTGATCTGGCAGAGTCACCTCAGATTTTGCAGCTCTACCTGGACACCTTTCAGCTTGAGCCCACTGCGGTTCAGTGGGAAAATTTATTGCAGTGCCGTCAAGCACCCTAGATGGCATAGAACAACAATTAGCATATTAATGACTATGGGCGATTCAAAATGCAAGCACATATGCAAGATATTGAAGAGGTATGAGTATCTATTCGTACTTAAGAATCATCAACCTTGTGTGAGATTTGAAATTAATTTCAATAGTTGAATGTTGTGATTTAGGGTGTTGAAGATGAACCAAGTAATGGGTGACATGTTGGATTGCATTATCAATCTCATGAATCACCACTTAATCAAAACTGTCAACATTTTGCCGAAAGGACATGTGAATAGGAGTCGTTGTCTAAGGGAAGCCCGGGCGGCAGGAACATCAACATTATCCACACTTAGGAGAGCAGTTATGAGCAAGATGATGCAATGCACTACATGACACATGCATGTTTTGATCCAAGCCAAGCAACACAAAAAATAGAATCTTCCAAGAGATGCAGAGCAGTTAGACCCGCACCTCGTGAGTCATGGGAAGCTCGATTCAGAGAGACGTGTGTCACCCTCAGTCGTACTCATCATTCAGGAACTTATCATGTGGAGAGTTGACCCTACTATTCCAACAGCCCCTCTAGATGAGCTATGTGGCCCACATAAAGAGTATGATCGATCTGCTCCCTCAAAAGAGTACTCAAGAACATGTCGAGAGCATCCTTCAAGTCCGATCTGTGCAGCCATATCCGCATCCCCAGCTTGTCGTGGTTATGCTCTTCAATGACATTGTACATGACCTTCATGTGCCTCAATGAATTATGAAACACTCTATCCTTTGGAACCTGCTCCGCATCTCCAAGCTCCATGTAAGCTATGTTGGGTAACATGTCTGTAGTGGTAGTGACCATCTCCTGGCAGTCTCCATATACCTCAACATTAACCCTTGCACAGAGAGATCCCAATGGCTACTCCATGCAGATCCCCCGACGTGCTTTGTTTTAAAGATGTACGACAGACCTCTGGCTCAACCCACATTCTTTCTAGCTTCTGCCACTTTGTTTCTTCTGGCTCCCTCCACCACAATCCTCTCAACTTATCTTGCAAGCCTTTAGGAAGGGACACCCTAAACGAATCCACATAAGAAGCAGCACTGTCCCCAGTTCTGTCCACAGTAGACCACGACCATCCAGGAGCTGGTATTCCACAGGAACCTCAAATTCAGACTTACCTGAAACCATGCTACCTTAAGAACTCACAAGGAAGACAAGCAAAATCATGATCAGACTGGAACATAATACAACAGCCTGAGTGTTACCACTTGTTCCTCGCTCTTTATCAATTGAAGAACAATGATCTTGTAAAAATCATCATTTGGTTGATTTTGATAGACACAAATGGGTGTCTTCTACAGTGTTTTGATTAGAGGACAAGCCATAGCCAGGTTCTCAATGTCCACACACTGCATCTTATTTTTCATCACCTCCATTGTGTGACACAGTCCAAACCGGGCACATATTCTCATTCATTAAGAAGATCTTTCAGCTTGCATGCATAGACCTGTCCCCTACCCAGACAACAATGTCTGAACCATTCCATCAAAGTTGAGCATTGTCATGGATCCAGCCATGCTTGAGCACACTCTCTCTCTCCTGTTGTATCTTAATCGGGGATCTCCTGCAAGTGAGCATCCGCATATATGTTTGCCATCAAGACATACGATGCAGGAAGTTTCTCATCTAATCTTAGCAGCTTTTCAAAGGCATACCTTCCAACCTCTACATTGTTCCACTTTTGACAAGCACCAAGCAAGGTCGACAATATGGAGACATTAGGTTGGAAAGGCATCTTCTCCACCATCGCCATTGCCTCATCCAATTTGCCTGCACGGCCAAAAAGATCAACCATGCAAGTATAGTGCTCAACAGACAGTATCATGCCATACTGTTTGCTCATATCTTGAAAATACATCTGGCCCTTATCCAAGAGACCAACATGACTGCATACAGTGAGAACACTAAGAAATGTGACACCGTCTGGTTGTATGCCCTCCTGCCTCATTGTCTCAAGCAATTGAAATACACCCTCACTCTCTCCCTGTTGAGCATATCCTGCAATCAGTGAACTCCATGTGATGACATCTCTTTCGGGCAAGCCATCAAACAACTGTTGGGCATCACCCATACTCCCACATTTAGCATACAAGTCAATAAGACAATTTGCCACAATTGTGACAGTCTCAAGCCTGACCCTTCGTATTTCAAAATGGAGTTCCTTTCCAGTTTCCAAGGCTGCTGTGTTGCCACATGCCTTCAATGCACTGACAAAGGTTAGAAAATTTGGTTGGACACCTTCCTTTTGCATCTGTGCATACAACTCCAAAGCTAGCACACCTTCTTCCTGCCTGGCATACCCCAGGATCATGGCATTCCAGGAAGCCACATTTCGATCCCTCAGCTCATCAAAGACACATCGTGCATCAGCCATGCTCCAACATTTGGCGTACATATCCACCAGTGTGGTGCCAACAAACACATCCGATTCAAATCCACTCTGTATTAACTGGGAATGGATGGCTCTACCTTTCTCAATGAATCCAGCTTTTGCAAAGTTCCCATCAACTCGCCTCCCTTCTGCCATTACTTCCAGGGTACCACAAGATTTCAATGCACCAATGAAGGTTAGATGATCTGGTGTGATATTTTCCTGTTGTGTTCGTGCATACAAATCTAAAGCCAGTGAATAGTCTTCCTGCTTGCTGTAACCGAAGATCATTGCATTCCACGAAACCACATCCCGATAAGGCAATTCATCAAAAACACACAGAGCATCGTTCATGCTGCCACATTTTGTGTACAAATCAACCAAGGTGTTCCCTACAAAAACATCTGACTCAAACCCATGCTTTATTGCTTGGGAGTGGATGGATCTGCCTTTCACCAGGCATCCTATTTTCACAGAATTCCCATCAAGCTGCTTCCCCTCTTCTAGTGCTGCCAGGCAACTGCAAGCCTTTAATATGCCAACAAACGTTCGGTGATCTGGTCTGACATCTTCCTGTTCCATACGCGCATACAAATCCAAAGCCAATGTGCCCTCTTCTTGCTTGCTGCAACACATAATCATGGCATTCCAAGAAACGACTTTACGATCAGGCAAATCATCAAAAACACATTGTGCATCTACCATACTCCCACATTTCAAGTACATATCCACCAGGGTGGCGCCTACAGATACATCTGACTCAAGCCCGCCATATACTATGTGGGAGTGGAGGGCTCGACCTTTCTCCAAGCATCCTCTTTTTGCAGGGACCCCATCAACGTGCTTTCCCTCTTCCAGCGCTGTGAGGCTACTACAAGCCATCAATGTGGCACAAAAAGCATGATGATCAGGTGTGACACCCTCCTGTTGCATTTGTGCATACAAATTAAAAACCGCTACAGCCCCTTCCTGCTTGCTGTACATCAAGATCATGGCATTCCAAGAAACCACATCACGATGAGGCAACTCATTAAAGACACTCCATGCATCCTCCACGCTCCCATATTTTGCATACATATCCAATAAAGTGTTCCCGACAAATACATGTGAATCAAAGCCACCCTTTACAACTTGGGAGTGGATGGCTCTACCTTTCTCTAAGAATTTTGCAGATTTCCGATCCACTTCTTTCCCCTCTTCCAGTGCTGCCAGGCTACTGCATGCCTTCAATGCGCTAACAAAGGTTCGAGAGCTCGCTTGGAAACCTTCCTCGTGCATCTGTGCATAGAAGTCTAAAGCTAGAGCTCCTTCTGCTTGCTTGGCATAACCTAGAATCATGGCATTCCAAGAAACCACATTACGATTACGCAAGTTATCAAAGATGCATACTGCATCCTCCATGCTTCCATGTTTCGCATACATAGCAATCAAGGTTGTTGCCACATATACATCTAACTCAAATCCGCGCTTTATAACTTGAGAGTGCATGGTTCTGCCTTTTTGGACGCATTCTATTTTTAAATATTTCTCATCAACCTGCTTCCCCTTCTCCCGAGCTGCCACGCTACTGCAAGCCTTCAATAAGCCAACTAAGGTTCGGGTACTAGGTTGGACACCTTCCTGGTGCATCCGTGCATACAACTCAAGAGCCAGTGCACCCTCTTCCCGCTCTGCATAGGCGAGGATCATAATGTTCCACGATGCCTCATCGCGCACGGGCATGTTGTCAAACACATGGCGAGCATCCACCATGCTCCCACGCTTCACATACGTATGCAACAGATTGTTTGTCTGAACCAATGGAATCTCGTGGGCACCAACTTTCTGTATTTCATTGGGCAAAGGCAACCTCTCGTGGACTGCATTTCCAGCTCTGGCAGAATTATAAACATGAAGGCCAAATTGGGTCGTATAGTATACTGCGTCATCTGGAGTCTTCCCGTCAGCAAGCCAAAGAAGCTTGGAAGCCTTATGCAGCGAATCGAAATGATCCTGAAATTTCAATTCATGCAGGTTGTGATGCAGTGATGCGATCGAACAATTTTGGGAATCACTGCAGCCTGTATACTTACTTTGTTGCTGGTGTTGTTCCAAGATTGGGTAGGATGTTTGAAACAATGCTGCAAGAAGCAAACCGTACATAGTTGAGCCATGGAGGTCATCCTTTTGCTTATCCTCGCTGTCCTTTCTCTCTTCAGGATATATCTTGTACCAGAACGTCCATGTCAATCATCCGCAAGGTTCACTGCTTCCTCTGCAATGCCATCCAAGTCATGTACATCATCTTCAAGTGAGTCTCTTGGCTTTGTTTGCTTGTATGCCTTTAGACAGCCTTAGTGAATTTTCAACTTTCAATGCCAAAAATAATTTCTACCATTTTCCAACGTGTTTTTTGGCCTGCCTCTAGGTAGTCCTTAGTGAAGGTTCCCCTTGGAGATGGGCAAAATTATGTATTTTTTAAAGTTTTTATTAGTGAATTGTTGATTGGTCCACTTGCCTTGTTTTTGTTTTTAATGATTGATTGAGGGAATCTCATCTTTCCCTCTTTCTCTCTCTTCCAAGTCTTCTCTCTCTCACTCTCTCTTTTCCAAGCTGCGCATCCGAGGCAGGCCTTATGAATGCTTTATGAGCATTCATCTTGTTTTGCAAATTCCGTGATTGGTTGGTGTGTCGCCTTTAGAGCATGTCTTTCAAATTTGGGTGTGCTTTTTTGGAAGTGAATTCATTCCCTCTCTCTCCTCTTCCATCTCTCTCTCTCTCTCTCTCTCTCTCTCTCTCTCTCTCTCTCTCTGTGTGTCTCTCTCTCTCTCTCTCTTTTCTTCTTCTTCTTCTTCTTCTCTCTCTTGGCAGGCCACATGAATGAAATTCTTCTTGTTTTCCTTGTCTCGAGTGTCAATTAAAACAAAGCTTGGTAGTAGCACCTGGAAGAGCACCTATTGGGGAACATCTTAGGGCCTTAGCACATGGGAAGAAATAGGATGGGAATGGGAAAAGGTGGTCCCACTCATATTCCTATCCTATTCCCATCCCACTATGTGCTAACAAAAAAAGAACTAGGGATGGTGGGTTTAGGTGAAAGAAGACACATGGCATCATTTCATGCGTTTAGGAAGTGGGGACCACGTGGGGACAAGGACACATGCCATCCTTCCATGTTTTTGAGTCCCTAAAAAAGGGGAACCCATTCTGGTTGCCAGGGTCTAGAGGCCATTGTCCAGGATGGGAGAAAAAGTGGCTAATCCCATTCTAAATCCATCCTAGACCACTTGGTCTAGTATGGGAGTAATGATGACAAAAATATTCCCATCTTAAACCCATGCTAGCCCCATCCATGTGATAAGGCCCTTAGTAATAAGAGCCTGGTCACGCGAGGGCTAGGGTTTGGAAACTCTTTCACTTTGGTGAAAAACAAAGCTTGGTAAAGAGCATCTATTGGGTAACATCTAAGAGCCTAGTCATGCGAGGGCTGGGGTTTGGAAACTTTCACTTTGGTGTGACCAGTCATACGCCTACTAAGGGTCTATGGGTAGGCTGAAATTTTGCTGATCAGGGCCGATGGTCCTTAATCCTTTGTTCTAGTCGAGTTGACCATCTTATAGTGTAGATTAGTGTTTAATTTTGTGCTAGTTGTTAATGGGCATTAAGGGTTGCCTTTCTCTCAACTACACTTCCTCCTTTCATTAACGCAAGGCGTGCGTGGTTTTTCCACCTTGGTTTTTTTCATGTAACAATGACACGGTGGTTTCTAGGCCGGACCCCCTCCTCTCAAGCGGCAATCAATTGTCGTCATTATTACGGGTGACTACCTACAGACACAGCAATCCCTAGTCTGCATAGTGTCCTCTGCGACCATGAGAACTTCGTTCCACTGGTCAGTAATTTGCCAGCTACATGTACTCATTTATGGCAACCAGGTTGCCCAAAGAAAAGCAGAGGTTTGCAACTAGCCTGCTCGCTTTTGAACATGCTCTAAAGGGGTGAGAGAATTGGCAGGGCAGCCCTCTCGAGGCTTTTCGCTTGGAGGGTAAAGGGTGGTTTAAGGCCACTCTTTGGATTCCTATGTAACAATGCGGAGTTCCCCCCCCCCCCACACACACACACTACATGCTCTAGAAGATTGCCACTCTGGCTCCCTTTCTCGCACCCCTCACTAAGCTACCCTATAGAAAATCTCTAGCTTTCACTGTGCACCTTCACACCTTCCTTGTGCAGGACAACTCTAATATACACCCGACCTCAAAGAGGAGCCTTGGGGAGTAAGATGAAGGAGCACCTTTGCTTATTAATCATGGGCTCAAGGAAGGACCTCTAAAGATAGGAAAACACCCCCTCAAACATCATTCTCTTCTTGCTACATTCTTATGGTTGCTTGTTTGTGTTTTGTGATGGATGGAATCATTGTGGTGTTTTGTGATGAATGGAAACATTGTGAATAGGTGCATAACAAAGATGGTAAGTACATGGTATCTACTAATATGTACACGGCTATGGCATGGGAAGATGCTTGCATGGCAAGGGGGGGGGGAGTTGGGGATCCTTAATTGATCATTTTATGCTCAAAGTTTTACACGACGAGGATCTCTGTCAAGCCGATTACGTGGTACAACTAGTTTTCCATAGGGGGGCCTCCAATACCATGCCCTTGGCCTTGTTGCATTCATCAATGCTCCAATCTTGTTTGCCAAAAAGATCTCTACTCTCCAGTGCTAACATGAAGAGGTGAAAGAGGGCATTAGCAATGTCTTTCCTCCCCACAATGCTATGCGCATCTTTGCCTCCAATCATACCTATTTCTACTTGCAAAGCATTGGTATCTGTGACCTTTACTTGTCCTCTTCTCATTCTTCATCACACCTACCAATTTTTGCAAGAACACCACCCTTCACTCCTCCCAAGGATACTATTCATGTCCTTAGGCAAGCACAGAAGTAGCTATGGCCTACATTAGCAACACAAGAATGCATGCAATAAGCACAACACAAATAGAAACAAAGCAGCATAGGAGTACATGATAGCAACAACCTACAATGACACCACATACAACAAGCACAACAAAGAAATAGCAGCACACAAGCTAGAAACAAGCCAAAGCATTAGGCATGACTGATGCAACTGACAAGTGCGGCAAGCAAGCACAAACAAGCAAACTCAAGCAGGACTATAGCACAATACCCTACAATAGCTGCGACTTTAACAATGCAACATCAACGCAGCAACAAAAGCAAACACAGTCAACACCATCGAGGTTTCTACTCTTCATCCTCCTCGAGCTCTTCTGCAATTTCTTCAACCTCGGCTCTCCTCCATAGCCACAAATCTCTTCATAGCAAGTTTCCTCCACACTGACCATGTGGTTCATAAGCCATGTGATAGATCACACTTCATATAGAGGCCATGTGGCTGATTATGCCGCATGGCAAGGTAATCCAATCATCTACCATGTCATCAATTCTATACAAATGCCACGTCTCATTTGATAGGCCATGTCAGGTAGTCTGGCAATAGTGGCATGTCACTCATCTGATAGGCCATGTCATAGTTTGGCAATAGTTGCCATATCATCACAATGCCACATCAGCAGCAGTAATAGTCACCTTAAGTACCACCTTGGCATCTACCTGGTACACATAGTGCCACCTCATCCTATGCTATATCTAAGCACACTATGCTACACAAGCACACTTTTTTTTATAGCATAGGCACACACAGTGCCACGCGCCAGTTCAATCTAGTGCAAATGATGTTGTCATAATGAAAATTGTGGAAGGATCATGCATTCATGAATGTTTTGCATAGTCCATACTTGATGCAATTTTGTGATGCTTTTACATCATATCACATTTGGAAGCTCACATGATTCTAGGACATCTCATGCATTCTCTTTTGTAAATAGAGCTGTAGATCTTTTTATAGTCAACTCCTTGATTATGGCAAGCTCAGTTACATCTAATGCCAATAAATGTTCAAATACTCCAATTGCAAATTATCTTCAACTCACATTATTTGAGAATTCTGCATGTTCAAGTCATTCAACCTATTAGTCCTTCCTCATAGAATATGCAACAACATTCTACTATGATTCTTCTTTCAATCAGAGTAGATTTTCTTATCTGTGAGTGCCATATTTGCTTCTCCAATCCCTTATCTTATGTAGCCTTAGGATCCCTCTGTCGACACTGTTATGTAGTTTTCTATTGTGCCCCATTATTTGAGAGATCTTATACTATTTTCACATATCTTATATTGTGCTATGACATATCATATTTTATAGATCTTATACTGCTTCCATATATCTTATGCTACTTTTGCATATCTTATGTAGTGCTACCACTTATCTTGTTTTGGTGACAATCTTGTTTATCACAACGTGTTGGAGTATTTCTCTCAACTGCCCGAATGAGCTTCACATCCAACATTTTCTGCACATTAGCCTCACAATCCAGAGTAAATTGTGAATTGTTCAGCTCAACCATCTGCAGCATGTAATCATTAACTAATCAAATAGTCATTGAACTAAGAGGATTTATTTTTTTAATGCATATTCCCCTCTTCCCTTTTTGAGTTTTATTTTGAAAGGCACTTTAACAATCTTGGTTGCTATCATTTGCACAAAAATATCCAAAAAAATATCGTACAAGCATCCTCTATTTATCTAGTGCAATTTGAGAGAGGGTGTTGAGAATGGTACAGATCTGGTATAAATGCTATTGGGATAAATGTGATCAAGGGCTTGCTCTAAGGTGCATGTGTGCATCTAGGGGAGTCACATGTGTGTGTGTGTGTAGTAGAAGCACACCTAGTGCTATGAGGTGTCTAGACCATGACATAAGTGATGATGTAATGCAAAGGCCCCCACATGGGGAAGTGCCTTTGATTTGGGAGTGTGCATATAGGGGAGTCACGTGTGTGTCTGTGTGTGTAGTAAAAGCACACCTAGGGCTATGAGGTGTCTAGACCATGACATAAGTGATGATGTAATGCAAAGGCCCCCACATGGGGAGGTGCCTTTGATGTGGGAGTTCCTATGATGTAGGGGCTGATTGCCACTGATGTATGGGAGGTGCCTATGAGCTAGGACACCTTCCTCTCCACTCTATATAAGGGAGGTTCTCCCTTCATTTCAATAGACATGCTTTTGGCTTCACTTGTGCTCTTCCTTTGTGTCATCATGAACCTCTTCTATCCCACCCATTTCTTCAAATGCCACCGTGGAGATAGGACATAGGACAAACAACCTAACCCTAACCGTAACCCTAAGGGATAAACATGTATATGTTTCTATTTCTTTGGAATATAGCTTATGGGCTGCTAAACTTTTTGGAGCATTCTAGCTAGCTCGCTCCTTTTCAAAAGACAAGGGAAGCCTTATTTCCTTTCCTCTGTCTCCCCTCTTGAGGCCTCTATTGCTAGATCCATTGGTGAACCCTCCCAAGGAGTGTGCGATGAGTACTCTCTAGGTTTGTTCTTTTTTTTGCATCCTTTCCCCCCCCCAATTTATACTGCCTTGGTTTACCACCTAAATTACATTATTCATGAGTGTTAACTAGCAACTTTATTCCCTCTTTAGTTGCACTCCCTAAAAGCCCCACTGCCACACACCACACTAATAGCACATGCCAAAGCAACTTATGCGATTGACTACACACATCAAGCATCGTGTCTATCACTGCCTAGCCAACCAGCTTGCTATTGCCACCATTGATGGTTGAGAATTGGCCTTGATCGCTAGATCCCAGTCAAAAATGAACAAAACCAGCTCCCAACCTATCAGTCAATCATCAATTTCTTGATTTTCTCCTGAGAATCGGCTCTTAGATCTAATTCCTACTCCTCCTTAGATCTAATTCCTACTCCTCCTTCATCAGAGTAGTAGGAAGCCATTGCCGTTTCCCCCCTTTGTGCCTTGACTCCCTATCTCCCCTCGTGTTTTTCCCTTCCCTCGTGTTTTGGGCTGCCCCTCTGACCTTATTTCATTGTCCTAGCTTTTGCTTGTCTCCGCACAATTCTATGCTTCCCACCCTATTCTTGCATATTCCTTCAATGATACCTCCTTGGTTGACCTCGTTGCTTTTTAGGTCTTCTCTAGTTTGACATTCATCCTTATGCTTGCTTGGCTTTTCCCTGCCTCTACTAGACTTGGACATTCCTTGTTTGTCTAACCTTGTTCTACTCTATGTGTTCTTGTGTATCTCTCCTTGGGTGGTCTTATGGTTGTTCCTTGCTTGCATTCTCCCATTGTGTAGTCTGGCAGTGACTCAAGTGTCGTGGGGATGTTGAAGGAATTCCAAATGAGTCTTCTACTCCTTGTGGGAGCAATGCAAGCACACATGGTCTAAGAGTGCCATGCCAATGGCTTCCAAAGTTGTAGCAATGTGAATCCTCAAGAGAAGAAGGCGAGAGAAGAGGGGGAGCAGGGAGAGGGAGTGGGAGAAAAAGAGGGAAGGGAGTGGGAAGCATGAAGTAAGAGAGGTAAGGGGGGGGGGGTTAAGAGGAATCCACAAAGGCAAGAGCAAGAAGAACATTAACAATACTCTTGGAAAAGAGAGATAGTTATCATGCCTCAGCGAGGCATTGTTTTTTAATAGTGGGGTTGGGGTATTCACCTTGACCCTTAGGGGTTGGGTTTTTCTTGTAGCTTGGCACCTTCCTCATATTGTCCCTACCCTTAAGCAGTGGGTTGGTTGGATTTTGAATTGATGGGGTGTGCCCTAAAGATGATGAAGTGGATACGAAAGAGCAGTGGGTTGGTTGGATTTTGAATTGATGGGGTGTGCCCTAAAGATGATGAAGTGGATACGAAAGCTTTGTCCTGATCCGCTTTGAATAATAACTTTGTATGATCCTCTTCCTACTTTAACTTTGTATGATTCTCTTCCTACTTTAAATGGACTTATACAGTTCGTATCCTTTGATGGTCTGTTGGCTAGAAGATAACCTTCAGGTAGTGACACTAAGATGTCTCATGGTTTCCTGATCGAGCACAATGGGCATAGTAGAGTTATGGCCTAGCCCTAAGGCAGGTCTCTCATTAGTCAAATGGTTTCCCATCAAGATGCCACACCACATATTGTATAATCTAGGAAATAAGTAACAATTTCTGGCTCAATCGATTCAAAAAGTCAATGGCCAACTCCTCCTTATTTACACCCTTAGTGGGCAAAGTTGTCTCCTTGGCTTTATCCACACTAACAATTTCACTAGTGTGGTACACATTGGATGAAGCCACTTGTGTCTTTCTTGCTTGGGCCTTCTCTTTCATGTTATTTCTCAAGCATATCGCCATCTTGCTACATAGCTCAAAGAATGTGGGGTTCATTGTAAAGAGATGGTCGTGCAGTTTGGAGTCCCACAACCCTATAAGGAAGTGTGACAGTAGTTGCATGTCACTCATCCTTTCATGGGGCTCACACCGTGAATTTAGCTGCTTTGATAAGGGCAATATAGTCGTGAAGGGACTCATCTCCTTGTGTTTAGCTTCATATAGTTTCTTGATAGGGATCCATTTGGGACTGCTTGGGGCAAAAACCCCACTATGAATGTCTTTCTAAGCATATCCCAATTGATTTTCTCTTCAAGGTTTAGTGCCCTATACCATTGGCATGCCTTACCATCAAGGCTTAGTCTAAATGCATTGACCTTATCCAAGTCACCTATGTCCCCAAAGGTCTCACAAATTTGCTTGAGCTTCTCCACATGGAACACTAGATCTCCTTCACCTAGGAATTTAGTAATAAGTTTAGAGACTGTGATTGGTTTACTCCTTGAGGAGTTGGTATCCCTTCAAGTGAAGGTTGGTGGCACTGCCCCCCTTCCTAGTGCTTGCACTAGAATCCTCATGGTTTCATCAATGAGCACCATTTGCGATGCAAGAGGCTTTATTGGAGGGGGTCACGGTGCCATAGTTAGGAAGCACTAGAGGTGGATTATAAAAAATCATTGGCTGTACAAACATGGGATTGATGGTTCCTAGTCCACTTGACTCTAGGATTGGCATTTGTGGTGGTGGGCTTAGCCTTACTAGCCTTACTATTCATGGCCTAGGGATAGGCACACTCAAGTTGGGCATCGGTCTATAGGGTACAACCGTAGGGTAGGAAGTGTCTTTTGGGCCACCTACCCAAGTTGGGTACAGAGGGGGGGGAGGAGCCATTGTTTGTGGTAGTTTGTTCACCCAAAGTTTGTTTGCTCATTCCTTTGTGCCGTAGGACTTGATGTCTGAAAGCTAGGTATCTTTGGCGTAAAGGTTCCACTGGAGGATGGCTCTCCTCATAGTAGACATGCGATCATGTAGGATTCACCGATGCGGTGGGAATAGGAATACTGTGCATGCTTCTTGGTACATATGATGTTGGAGGGCCCTGTGGCTCCTTAAGAACTCTATCTTGCCTTGCAAATGGGTTTACCATATCAAGGTCAGACTGACCAAACCTCCCCATAATATTGGAGATTGATTCCCTGAGTGGTGTGGGGGAATGGGGTCTGATTGAATTAGAGTTAGGAGCCATCAAGGCATTGGGATTTAGGTCTTCACCTATTTCTCCATCAATTCTCATTGAGTCCTTTGAGCTGAGATGTCAGCTTGTGAGGGACCATGCACAAAGTATGATCTTAGAGTTGGCTCAGGACAAAGTGGATACTTGATTAGATATAATGTTGTTGGAAGCACTGTCCTTTAGTTCATCTCCTAGGAATCTCCCAGACCTCAAATGCATGTAGGTGGGTCAAGGTGAGTGGTCCCTTAGTTGGACAACCTTGGTTAGGTTAATAGATCCCTCTGCCAGTCAATTGGCTAACCCAATGTGCGCTAGGTTATTAACTCAATGTGCACTAGGTTATTAACCTAACATGCACTGCGTTGCAATGCAACATGTGTTGGGTGAGAACTTTGCAAATGGCACCTTTAATAACCATTGTGACTCCGTTGACCCATGCAATTAATAGATACTTATGTTGTTGCATTTAGTTGTTCATCTAGTTGGATTTCTTTGTGGCCTAGATGTGTGTTTTGGGTTCTAGTGCCCATGGGCTTTCTCTTTAGTCTGCTTGTGTTGTGCTTGCATTTTCCCTTGCTTTGTTCCTCCCTCAGTGTCACTCTTCCTCTTGGCTCATCTCGTGTTCCTTTCCCCCTAGTTGTCGCCCTTGCTCTAACCTAGTGAACCATAAGGTCATTTGGGAGTCTATTCCATGGAAGCATGGAAACACCATATTAGAGAATTTGGGAAAATCCTAATAATTTGGGAACTTTTGAGGGGTTGTAATTATGTAACATTCAATGTTTTTCATTGATTTTTCCCATAGATTTGGGAGTCCATCCAAATCTTGCAAATGTGCATGGTTTGCATCAACATAAATAAAATGTCAAATGTTGAGGTTTTGACCAATGCATGGTATTTTTTGAGGGGTTACAATTACAATGCATTGAGTGCACTCCATTGACTTTCTCCCTGGATTTGGCCGTGTATATGAAATTCACAATTTGGGGTGTGCCTGTTCTGCATTAGCCGAGAAAAAAACATCATATGTTTGAGTTTAACAAAGCATTGTTTGCCTCTTCTCAAAAAAAGGTGGTGTTCAAAAACACCATTTTAGTTTAGTTGAAGAAAAAGTAAGAATGCAACACTAGTCCTTGATATTTTGTCGAGTGTGCAAAACTTGCAACCACAAAGCAATGGTCTGCAAAAAAAAAGATAAAGAAAAAAGATCAATGTCATACCTTCCAAATATTTGTCAGTATTCAAATAAATTATTGTTGTGCAAGGAAAAAAAAGTCATGCTTTTCAAGTACCTTCACTCCATTGTGGAGTCAGCATCAGAGTCGGAATCTGTTCTATGAGCCAAATTGGATAAAGCTCACTTGCGTGCAATGGTTGGTATCTTCACCTTGATGGGGAGGTTCTGCTCTTCGAGGAAACCTTCTTTGAGAGGTTACATTTTGGAACCCATGACCATACAATAGCATCAACAGATTCCCAACGTGGAGGATCACCTTTATTGCACATCCAAATCTTGTTCCAACAATCTGCATACACCTCCTCAATTTCTGCATTGTGTCTTTTGCATATAGGTGTCCAATATTGTATGAAAACCTTCTTGAAATTTTTAGATTTATTATCCTTTTGTACATCAGTTTGAGCAATGCCTAGCCAAATTGGGTAAATTTTTTCTGCTGGTCGGACCAAAAGAAAGTGTCCTTTTTGTACATCAACCATTGGATCAAATGATTGTTTTGGCTTTTTCCTTTGAGGTCCACAGTAATGATCATTCAACTCTTCAATTCCTTGAAACTCATCGTTTTCATTATCAAATACTTGCACACAATCAATATGTTGCGTCTTTGGCCAAAATCTCTCGTACATGCCCTCTACACTATTGTTTGGTTTATCAAGCTCATCAATCATGTTCTTCCAATACTTCACTACTGGCTTGTAAAACTTTGTGAAAGATGCATCTGGACCTTGCAGGTGTGCCCATTTTTCCCAAAAGCGTGCATACTCCTTGATACCAACTATCACATCTAAGTGATCCTTCACATACTTGAACATGGTTACATAAGGCGGCTCTCCACTTGGTAGCATTGGATGACCATTCGGATGTCTCTTCCATAACTCAATGCCACCTTCACTTGGTTGCCAATCTAATGATCATGGATGCACTTTATATTGCATGATAGGAACTTCATTTCGCATAAAGAACCGAAATTGGAGAGGCTTTGAGTGTCCCACTAAAGAATCTTTCCCATCGCATAGGCATCCATCAACATAGCTCTTGAAATCAGGGACTTCCGTTACCAAAAATGGTGTTGGAGAAGACTCCTCACATTGTCTAAAAGTATCCATGAGATGTGCAAATGTCAATGTTTGGCTAGTTCTTAACTTCTCTGAAAACCTGCTAAACATTGCATCAATATCCTCATGTGTATGCCCAACCATCAAGAATCCCAATTGAATTGACTTGAAAATCCCTCGAGCAACAAGTAATGATAGGTATGCAAACAAGTACCTATTCTTGTTTTCAAAACCACAATTATCCAACTACAACAATAGGTGTTCGGGCAGTTTCTTATAAGGATTTTCTTGATGGGAACTTCCAAGTCCAAGGTCTTTGAATGTTCCACCCACTGCTCCAAGATGAAGTTGTTGCTTACCATTAGAAACATAGTGAGAATCCAATGCTTCTCTTGAGATTAGTGCGTTTAGCAGAGCATTGTCAGACCTTGGCATCCCATCATGTACCAAATCTCCAAGTGCATGGTTATCAAATCTTTCAAGATTTCTCAAACACAAAGCCAATGAACCAATTGTGAAGTTAGGATCCGATGGCCACAAGGATAAAGAAAAGTGACCATAATGTCCTTGACCATGTCCATGTGTTATCATGCCAGTCAAAGCCACTAGGAGCTGAAAGGACTTGTCTGTGTCCTTTGAACGATTGCGTAATCTAGGGATGGCTGTCTTCTTTTGGTCCATCTTATCATGGATAATGCACAAGTATGTCTGAGGATACATTTCAGAAAATCTGCGCCAAGTGTAGTACACATTTCTACAACTTTTTTGTTGTAACATGTGTTTTCTTCTATCTTCCATCAACTTATTACGTTCATTTTGGCATTTTGTCACTACAAGCTGAGCCTTGATTGCACTACATAAACCACACTTAGAGAATTCACTTGTTTTTGACAAAGTTACATGCTTGAATTCAGAGTTCCATATGCGGTTGAATGTGGAAGTTGACATCTCCTTACAACCCAAACTATGCTTTAATTGCATGTTAACTTCATAGAGAATATCAACCTGCTTGTATACATCCGGTATCACCAATTGTGTTTCCCTTGATCCATCCTGAAGTGTTCTACTTTTGTGTGGCATATGCTCAGAATTGTTATCCACAAAATCTTGGATTATGGCTCTACCCAGTTCTATGTGGTCCCGACCTCTCCGCACGATTCCTTTATTACCATGTATGCACCTTCGTATACCAATTTCAAATTGCTCCCTGTATCGATAAAATGTTGTTTTTGGAATACCATGCATTTCATACCATGCTCTACAACAAACTTGAATACCATTCAATGAAAAGACATATTTGAACTGCCCATTGTCATCTTTTTGACAAGCAACCCCAAGAGTGTCATATACATAATTGGTGCGAGCCTCCAAACTTTGGCCCCAATACTCTATGCGTGACTGCATCCCTTGTGAGTCTAGATGATGCTAATGGCATGCCATGTTTTTTAGCTTTTCTCTTTATCATGCAGTAACGCCTCTTTTTTGTGGATTTTTCCATTGGGTCCTCATCTTCCATGTGCTTTTTCCCAAAACCACTTGAAGAATTCATGGTGTCGTCGATTCTTAATGAAGTTCCATCTAAAAAGGTTATTTGTGCAATGGGCCATTTTATTAAGTGGATGGTATCGATGCCTGATACATCACTATGATACTTTTCAATTCCCACACCTAGATTACCTTCACCAAGCATCTCAAAATTTATAGGTTCAAATGGGTAGACATACAAAACAACACCCTCTGCAATGCTCTTGGTTTTCTGCTCATCCCATATTAAGACTTTCTTGTCCTTCCATGATTCTCGAATGGAAAACTCATCATATTCACATAGAGGTTCAACGTCAATGGTATCTGATGTTATATCATTCATTGGTACAATAGTTCCATTGACATTGTCCACACAACTCATTGATCGTGCTTTCCAACGAACAACACTACCCAAAGCCTCATAGACTAAGAATGCATCCATTGTAGGAAATGGAAGAAGTGCACTTTCATCCATACAAATATCGATCGCCACCGATACATTGTTTTCTCCCAAGGGCACACCTTGGCACATGTCATCATGTGATGTAGAGAATATTGTCCCAATGGCAACAATCTTTCCACTGACAAGCAAGTTCAATATTGATATCTGATGGTGTGACTTAGGATGAAAATGCTTTACAAGATTTCATTGCAAGACCAAATCTTCCTAATCCTTGGTGCTTTGAATTTTAGGCAGCAAAATTTGGCTACATGGCCAAATCTTCACAAACCATGGTGCTTTGAAAGGGAGATAGCAAGATTTGTCCACACAAACAAATCTCCGGAGATGCTGGTGCTTTCAAGAAGCCATCAAGATTTATCCACACATCCAAATCTACTTAGACCTTGGTGCTTTGAAAGAAGCCGACAAGATTTGGCCACATGGTCAAATCTCCCCAGACCCTGGTGCTTTGAAAGGAGCCAACAAGATTTGGCCACATGGCCAAATCTCCTAAGACAGTAGTGCTTTGAAAGAAGCAATAGGATTTGGCCACACGGCCAAATCTGCTCAGACCTTGGTGCTTTCAAAGAAGCTAGCAAGATTTGGACGCACGGCCAAATCCTTCGAGACCTTGGTTTCAAAGCACTGAGAAGATTTGTTTGTGGCGTTCTTTGAAACTTGCGGAGATTTGGTCGTGTGGCCAAATCTTGTAGGCTTCTTTCAAAGCACTAGGGTATGGAGAGTTTTGGCCGTGCAACCTCCTCTTGCATGCTTCTTTCAAATCACCAGGTTCTGGGAGATTTGGCCATGTGGCCAAATATTTCAAAGCATTAGGGTTTGGGAAGATTTTGCCGTGCTGCCAAATGTTGCTAGCTTCTTTGAAATCACTAGGAAGATTTGGCCACATGGCCAAATCTTTTTTCAAATCACTAGGAAGATTTGGCCACATGGATAAATCTTCAAACGTTAAATTTAAAAATTGAAAATCCAGATTTTAAAATTTAAAATTTAAAGTTCAAAAATCAAAATTCAAAATTTAAAATAAAAAATTCAAATTTCAAGTTTCAAGTTTCAAATTTTGAAATTCAAATCTAGAGATCCTACTTTCAAAAAAATCGTACATGCTTTTCATGATTCACGCTATTACACTTTAAAATCATACTATTACTTTAAAAGCAAACTAGAAAATCTAAAAATATTAAAAAACCAAAACTTTAAAAGGCAAAGCTAAACAAACCTTTTAAACCAAGCATAAAAAGTAAACCTATGAGAAGGAATTGAATTTGTCTTCATGGGGGATCAAGTGCTAGGCTCACCTTGTTCTCTCCCTTCCTAGATCTCCAATGTGTACGTAGGGTGGTTTGAGAGCTTTAGGACAACGTCTTAGATGGGGTAGTTCTTGGAAAACACTCCTCCACCCTTGCTTAGCTAATTGCAAGCAAAAAAGTTCAAAACTATGTCAAAATGAGAGGTCCCGGGAGGCTCCCCATCCCAGTTTGTTCCTAACAATGTGTACTTAACTATGTAGGTTTTAAACTTCCATTACCGATTCAACTCTCCATAGATTCCACACACAATAGTTGGATTAGAAAGAGGTCTTTTTTTCTTTTTTTTTGTTTTTTTGCTCTTCATGCTTTTGGGTGGATTGCTCCTTCCCCCCAAAACATGCTTTTTTGGGGGGATTGCTCCTTCCCCCCAAACTTTTCTCCTCTTCCTTTTTTTGGGCATACTTTTTTGGGGCTATCTTCTCCCTTCCTTTCTCCTCCACGACTTCCTTTCCCCTCAACCCTCGACGCTGCTCTTCGACCCTCTGCATCTTCCTCCCCTCGACGACTGCTCCTCCCCTCCGCGACACCGCTCGGTGACTTCCTCGACGAGTTCCCTACTTCCTTTCTCCCCGGCCCTCAACGCTGCTCCTCGACCCTCCGCAACTTCCTTCCTCGACCCTCGACGACTGCTCCTCTCCTCCGTGACACTGCTCGACGACTTCCTCAATGAATTCCTTCCTTTCTCCTCCACAACTTTCTTCCTCGACCCTCGGCGCTGCTCCTCCCCTCTGCGATACTACTCCATGTTGCCCCTTCCCTCCGCGATGCTGTTTCTCCTCCACAACTTCCTTTCTCCTCCACGACTTCCTTTCTCCTCCACGACTTCCACACTGCTCTTCCCCTCCGTGACACTGCTCCACGTTGCCCCTTCCCTCCGCATTGCTGTTCCTTCCTCCCACAACATTGTTTTCGGCCTGCTTCTTCTTGCTCCTTCCCCCCACGACCCTGTTTTTGGCCTATTTCTTCTTGCAGAGCACTGCTTCGGACTGTTTCTTCTTCCTCCGCACAGTTTCGGCCTGCTCTTGCCTTCAGTGACAGGTTTCCTTTGCTCGACGACATTCCTTGGGTAGGCACAAAGGACAAATCTATTTCTTCTTCATAGCCCTCAGTAGGCCACTCTTTCCAAACGAGATCTCATCTTGACGAAATCCAAACAGCACAAGCTCACAAACAACAATGGCTACTCAATCATCCAAGTAAGAAAACGAAAGAAATGGAAAGTGTACCTAATTCATGCATGTTCTCCATTTTCTCCATTTCAGAACACCACAATTTGAAAGAAAGACTCTTGCAAAAGTAGGAATCTCGAAGTGTGATTTGAAAGTAGGGTCTTTAGTATATGATTTGACTTTCAGATCTTCAAATTTGAAATTTGAATTCTGTATCTAAGATTTTGAATTTTGAATTTTGAATTTTAAATTTTAAATTTTGAATCTAAGATTTTGAATTCTTCAAATTTGAAATTTATATCTTAAGATTTGAATTTTAAATTTTAAATGGGGAGATTTGGCCATGCAGCCAAATCTCTTGGCTTCTTTCAAAACATACAAGATTTGGCCGTACGGCCAAATCTCCCCAGACCTTGGTGATTTCAAAGAAGCTATAAAGATTTGGCATCACAACTAAATCTTCCTAAACCTTGCTGCTTTGAAAAGATTTGGCCATACAACCAAATCTTCCTCGACACTCGTGATTAGAAAGAAGATAGCAAGATTTGGCCGCATGGCCAAATCTCCCTAGACCCTCGTGATTAGAAAGAAGCTAGCAAGATTTGGCCGCATGGCCAAATCTCTTTAGACCTAGGTGATTTAAAAGAAGCTAGAAAGATTTGGCATCACAACCAAATCTCCCCAAATCCTGCTACTTTGAAAAGATTTGGCCGCACGGCCAAATCTCCCAAGACCCTTGTGATGAGAAAGAAGCTAGTCGCACAGTCAAATCTCCCTAAACCCTCGTGACTTATAAAAAGCTAGAAAGATTTTGCATCGTAGCCAAATCTCCCCAAACCTTAGTGCTTTGAAAACTTGGTGCTTTGAAAAGATTTGGCTGCACGGCCAAATCTCCCCAAACCTGGTGCTTTGAAAAGATTTGGCTACATGGCCAAATCTTCCTAAACCTATGCTTTGAAAAGAATTGGCCACATGGCCAAATCTCCATAGACCCTTATGATTAGAAAGAAGCTAGCAAGATTTGACCACACACAAATCTCACCAAACCCTGGTGCTTTGAAAAGATTTGGCTGCACGGCCAAATCTCCATAGACCCTCGTGATTAGAAAGAAGCTAGCAAGATTTGGCCGCACGGCCAAATCTCCCTAAACCTGGTGCTTTGAAAAGATTTGGCTGCACGGCCAAATCTCCCTAAACCTGGTGCTTTGAAAAGAATTGGCCGACGGCCAAATCTCCCTAAACCTGGTGCTTTGAAAAGAATTGGCTGCACGGCCAAATCTCCATAGACCCTTGTGATTGGAAAGAAGCTAGCAAGATTTGACCGCACACAAATCTCCCCAAACCCTGGTGCTTTGAAAAGATTTGGCCGCACGACCAAATCTCCATAGACCCTCGTGATTAGAAAGAAGCTAGCAAGATTTGGCCGCACGGCCAAATCTCCCTAAACCCAAGTGATTTAAAAGAAGCTAGAAAGATTTGACTGATTTGAAAGAAGCTAGCAAGATTTGGTTGCACAGCCAAATCTCTCCAGACCCTAGTGCTTTGAAAGAAGCCCACAAGATCTGGACACAAGGCCAAATCTCCCCAAACTTTGGTGCTTTGAAAGAAGCCCATATGATTTGGCCACACATCCAAACCTCCCCTTCCAGTGCTTTAAAAGAAGCCCATAAGATTTGGCCGCACGGCCAAATCTCCCTAGTGCAGCCAAATCTCCCTAGAATCTAGTGCTTTCCAAATCTACTACTATGTCTAGTGTCAATTCTAGATTCTATTTCAGATATGTTTATCGATAATGTGTTTTGTCTAACATTAAAAATTATAAAGATGATAGTTTGTATATTGCTTGGGTTTTTTTACAGGAAAGACACAAATGTAAAGAAGGTTGAGAAAGTTGTAAGTGGATTTGCAGAAAAAAGCATACCTTGGTACTTTGACATATATAGTATTGAGGGAGCACAGTTGACACGAGTTCACTTATTTGTTTTGTTACCTAATAAAAGTGCATACACTTGTGTTGGATCGGTACATCAAATCACTGAAGATGTGGTTGGAAAAGAGGGAGATATTGGATTGTTGATCATTATAAATCAAAATAAGAAGTTTCTCTTGGATCCCAGCGATTATGAAGCATCTCGTATGAAGTTTGATGTAGATGACAACATGCACTCAAGAGGTTGGATAAGTGTTGAATCAATTGATGGAAATGAAATTGACACAGTGACAACAATCATTGAATCATATCGCAAAGTTTCAGCAACATTAAAGAAGCGTAAGAGTGGGGAAGATAGTGGGGAAGGAACAAAGAAAGGAAAATCGACTATGGTTCAAGGACCAGGTGGTAGCGGAGAAGGGGCAAAGAAAGGAAAGCTAACTATAGTTGATGTACCATAAGAAGGAACACCTCTAGAGGGTATGCTAGCAGTTGTGGAAAGAAGCAGTGGTAGTGAATTGGAGCCAAGTGGAAAGGTCATAGGAAAAAAAGGGCAAAAGAAACCATCAGGCTTAGTGGAATATGAAAAATACTACCCATTCGGGTTGCATGCAACATTTTCAATTCCAGTTACAAGATGTCAAAAAGCTCCTCCAAGCTATGTATATAGAGGGCTGAACAAAGAGCATGTGGAGAAGCTTGCTGCAGACTTCGGTTATAACTCTAGGCCTCCTGCTGCTGTAGCAGATTTAATGCCTTTCAATCCTGAAACAAAGCAGCCCCTGGAAAGGGTAGATAAAAAGGATTTAACCAAGTGCCACTACTGGATACTATCTGGACAACATTCAATATATGCTGCTAAAATATTCACATCTAATGATGATAACAGCACGGCCCAAAGAAAGAACTACTACCGCACCCGCCAGGTGAGGATTGTAGTGAATTGTCCCGCACGCTTTTGTGTGGAGATATCAAAGATGGCAAACGTGGAGTCTCAAAATATCTTGAGACAATCTCCATACATTGATATACTTAAGCAGGTGAGGGGACAATGGATTCTCTTTAACAGACCCAAGAAAGCACAACAAGGGCTTGCAAAAGGACATCCAGATCGTGAGAATTGGGATGTAAGTACATATTTTAATTATGAATCATTTTTTACAAGTAGGTTTTTGTGATTATTGCATTCTAATGGATTCATATATTTTGCAGGCTTTCATTGACACTGGCAAGGTAACATTGGGCAATAGCTTTGCCACAAAGGATGTACATATGATAATCACAAGCAATGCCATTTATGATGGTTGGATCTCCATCCTTGAGGATTACATTGCAGGCAAATATTCACAAGATGGAAAATGCCGTAGGCAACCCACAGTCTCAATGTTTAGATGCTTGCGTGGATTGAGTGATGATCAAATTGGTCAAATTCAAAATGACATTAAGGAAGGTAGAGTAGTCATAGCTAAAACAAAGACTGATGCCATGATTCTTGATATTGAAGGACGAGCTATGTAGATCAAGAGAGATGCTGCACTACAAGAAGAACTTTATATGTTTATATCCGCAGAATGGCCTTCTTTAATGTTAAAAAATTGGGATGAGTGCAGATTACATTTTAAAATTACTCTAGAATTGTATCATCGGATTCGTGGTTGCTCTGACTCATGGTTAAAAGTGAAGCTTCAACAGGGCAAGGAAACTCCACCATTGCCTGATGCTGCAAAGGGGTATCTGAGGTGGATTATGGGACAAAGTGAAGGTGCAAGTCATGGACCAAATTCCACCCGGCCTTGGAGGTTCTACACAGTTGGTTCAAACATGGAGGGAATGGAATTTATACATAATGTGTACCAAGAGCCAATGGCAATAGGGGTTGCCTTTTTGGATGTAATGTATGGACCAAGCAGAAGTAGAAATTGCAATGAGGATCGCTTTGAGTGTTTGTTGAAAAGCTTGATGACAATCGCTTCTCCCCTAGTGCAATTCCTTCTTGTGGTTTTCTTGACCATGGATCATGTATCATGTTTGAAGAATGCATTAAATAAGACATGCGGACAATGTAAAATACACTTCGGTTGCCTTAATTTTGAAACTGAAGATATATTTGTCACAGCATCTATGGATGGCTTAATTGCCTGTGTATTGGTAAGCAAGGAAAAGCATTTCAACGATATTGAGCGCTATACCAATGCACAATGTAAGCCATCAATATATGTTGCAGATGAAAAATATGAAAAATCAAGTGGTGCAGAAGAATCAAGTGATGAGGATGATGATGACGAGGATGATGATGAATTTGACATTGAATTGTCCTTGAAAAGAAAACGTTCAAGTATCATGAAAGACATGATCATGGGTTTCTGTCGAGAAGATGAGTATGTATTGGACTTGTTCTCTGAGGGCCTTGCTGCAATAGAGTCTCTTTCTTGTAAGAGGCATGTTGTTTCAGTTGTTGAGACTTATGAGGAGTTGGCAAAGGTTGAAAGTATATGTTGCACGTATGCTTACAGTAATCATGAAATTCGACAATGGGCTAGCTTGCAAGAACCAATATTGGCAATAGAGGGGGTGCCAAAAGAAGATGATACAATTGAAGGTGGAGGGGATAAAGAAATTGATACCATACCAGGACAAAAAGAGCTTCAACCCTTCAATGAAGAGCAGCGTCAGCATTTACAAAAACACGCTTCAAAGTTTTGGGAAATAGAAGAGGAAGCAATAGGTCCTTGAAATTGTCCTTTTATATGGTGTTCGTGTTTTCCATATGTTATCTTGCTATATTCTCCATATGATGTATTTATTTTGTTCCAAAGATCTTTTAATATTTCTTGGAAATTTCTTCTATCTCATTGCCATAATTCAAACATTCATATGTATTCTTGAATATGTTTAATTTTCTATATTTCATGAAAAGATGTTTTTGCATGTTGTAATACCTTCGGAGTGTGATATACATCCAAATTTATTTATGAGTTCATAAATGTTAAAAACTATGTTGAGTCTTGATCGTGATGAATGAATTAGTGTAAATTGTTGTTTCTATCCTTATTCACTTCATATGAATGCTCAAATATGTTTTGGCCGCTTGGCCAAATATTTTCTTAGTGGGAACACTCGGGCAATGCTAGATAATGTTGGACTCCACTCTATCTATTATGCAAAGGTTTTTGGCATTGTAAGGATATGTAGTTTTGGGGATTAAAATAACTTGAAAGGGTATAGATTCAACAACTTTAGGGGGTATACTAAGCATATGAACATGAATGCTTTCTTTTTTTTAGTATTTCAATTTTGTTTTGAAAAAGAAAAACATGAATGCTTTCACACAAACAAATTGCATTGAGAGCACACAACCTAAAGTTTGACAATTTGGTTTTCCATCTCAATCTTCAGTTTGTTTCTACTTATGAATTTCATTTCCTTGTTTATCAACAGATATTGGCCATCTCAATTTCACATTGCTAGAAGCATTGCCTGTACATGTGACACCTGATCCAATGATTCATTATGTGCCTAATTTGAACATTAGCACACAAGTTCCAAGCTCAACATGGTTGCTTGAAAATGTTGAGGATGCAATGTCTGCAGTCAATGTTCCATTGACAAATGTGAATGCAAGCTTAGAAGGTAAAGGAGAAGATGCAATGTCATTGTATGAAGCCAAGGTGCAGGAAGAAATCTTAGAAGGTAAAGGAGAAGACATAATGTCACCCTCAGAAATAATGTCAAAAGAGGTGATAACAAAAATAAGACTAGCAGTGATAATAGATTTGAAAGGGTTATTGCTCGAGCATTGTTTTTCAAAGTCAAATAAACATATGAGCTTGCACAATGGGAAGCATTGGCTTGTTCTCCGTCCTGGGTGTTTAGAGTTTCTACAATGGTTGCTCGATCACTACCATGTTGGCATTTGGTCCACTGGATGAGAAAAGGGCATGGTGCAACACATGCTGGACACTTTGGAGCATCATGTTAACAGAAAGCTACATTTCTTCATGGTTTGGGGTGCGATGGCATGCCACAAGCATACAAAGAGTAGAATCATTCGACCAGATAGGATGAATGTGGAAGCGGAGTTTAAACCATTAATGAGAGTGTGGTGTTGTTTTAAAGAGGAATGCAAACTAGCAAGAACAGTGTTCATTGATGTTTCGCCTTACACGGGTTGTGTTAATCCAGCAGAAAATTGCATTTTTCCTACAAAATTTGATATAGATTGTGGTGATTCTATATTGCTTCATGAGTTATTACCGTACCTACAGATGCTAGATGATGTAGTAGATGTGCGCAGTGCCATCTCTTCTAACAGATTTGGTCAAGCTCCGATTGTCGAAGGGCATTATATGTTCTATTATTTTCAACCAATGATCCTTGAATTCAAAGAAAAAAACAAAGAAGTTCTCGAAAGGATGAATGTCGAATCTCATATGTCTACTCGTAGTTCAAAAAAAGACACAGAGAAAGGTATTACTTCACCTATAACCAAAACTAGAGTGAGAGGGACTTGTCCTACTACAAGAAGTATGGTGCATGCTCAACATGTTATATTGAATGAAGAGGAAGAATGCATGCTAGGAAAAATTTCCAAAATGGGGCCATTGAAAGATAGTGAGGCAAAACGCTTTGCTATGGTTCTTGGATGCAAGGAAAGGGGAATCACTGCCGATGCTGCAAGGGCATTCTTAGCCAACTTGATTCGATTTTATTGTATAGACAACCCTTAGGGAATGTGAGTGATCTTGTTAATTAGAGTTGGAAACACAAATGCTCAACTAAAACATTTGTACCTACATTCTGATTTATATTTGGACACTATTTGGTTAGATTCGATTTGCAAAACATTATGTTTCAATTTGTTTTGTGAAAGAATTAATAGACATTGAGTTAGTACCTTGTCCAAAAAATGCTATGTGCTTTATGATGTGAGTTTGTATTCCTCCACTAAAAGAATGATTCTTTGATTTTAAACATATGATAGGTGTTGCAGATTGTCCTGAAAAGTTGAAGAGCTATCTTATTACAAATTTTGATCCTGCATCCAATGGCTTATGGAAACATAAATTACCCATACCCATTGAGCGCGTGTTCGAAATGAATGGCATCCATTATGAAGTAAAGAAATCTACAATACCTGGGGCAGGATATGGTCTTTTTGTACATACGAGCATCAAGAAAAAACAAGATTTGATGGTATATAATGGTCTTGAGTATGATTATGATACTTGGAGATCTCTCCTCAAGTTTTTCCCAAGGATGAAGACTTATGGAATGTTTGAAGATCCATTCATTGAGCCATTGACAGATGTGAAATGTATTGTATGGAAACATTGCTGGATATATAAATAGCTCAATGTATTATAAAGAAAGAACAAATGTTATATTTGTATACATCCCTAAACTACCACCTTGGGCTCAAAAGTCACAAGGAAATTTGAGTGCCCATGGCTACATTACTGTGCAAACCATAAAGGATATCTCCTTCGGAGATGAGCTACTTTGTGAGTATGAATACTAGTATGGAATTGTTAATGATTATGTTAAACGATGTGCAAAATTGGCTATGTGTCAATGGTTTTGATTATATTTAGTACAAGAAAGCAATTTAAAAAAAGGTTTTTATCAAGACCATGTCTCTGAGTTTCATGAGCTCTATTGTGACGGAGAGTTTCATGAGCTCTATTGTGATGGAATGGTGTTTTTGAACACCACATTTATATGATGGATGTCAAAGCTCTACCATAATCCTATTGCATATGTCAATACTGCAATTTATCAACATAGAAACATATGCATTTGACATTAATTTGATACATCTAATATACCAAATAAAAATTGACAGTTGTTGCAAGTTTAATTTTGTTTTTGAAGACCACATTTATATGATGGATGTCAAAGATCTATAACAATCCTATTGCATATATCAATACTCCAATTTAATTTACTCCAATGAATCTTCCTAACGCAACATCTATAAATTGGCTTTTGTTTGTGGTTTTGATGCATACGAAACAACAAACATCTTTCTTTCACTAGCAAATCAACAAATGTTTTGGCCATGGAGCCATGTTCACATCTATTAAGGCCTTTTGCCATAGCAACATACGGAAGATTTTTGCTTGGGTTTCTAGGAATTGGGAAAGTATTGTGCATGGTCTAGTCTCCCCCAACATAATTGAAACTTGGGTCCTTAATGGAGCTAATGTTTCAATAAAAAACATCAAATTTTACTTTTGAAGTGACTATATTTTATTTCGTGGGAATTGGGATTTTCCCAAATTCTCTAATATAGTGTTTGGAGCTCTACTCTTGTAAATTTCTCCCACAGGGGCCTCTCTTGTGCCTAGCTCTTCTTACATTACTAACTGTGGGAGAGGAGAGCACACACAAAGGGGTAAGGAGACACCAAAATGTGGTGGAGCAAAAGCTACTCCAGCTTATTCCTCTATCATATATATATGAGCATACATGGGCACTGTACAAGTGGGTGGGCACACTGCCCCTTACCCCAACAACCTCCCACTTAAAGGCAGTGTGCCTTTAAGGGAGTATAGTACACATATAATACAATCAGCCATAGGCTGAAAAACAAGATGACCAGACCGTCATCCTATGCCCATCGGCACTTTACAATGTGCAAAGTGCATAGAGGATAAACTGCTAGCAGACATCAGGTTTGCAGGATAGAAAATGACAAGCTGTAGATGCCTGTCAACCAAGATTTCATGCCAGATCTCACTAGAGAGTGAACTCTCACCACCACGTGCTCCTGTGCTAAGTCCATAGCACCCGAACTATCACTGTACAAAGAAAATGTCTCTATACCACCTATGACCATAAGCACATGCCCTATAATAGACCTCTGTTGGTCTACCCAACTTGCATCACCTGCATGCTACTCCTGGAAGCATAAGGACCTGATGTCCACAACCGCTTCCCTACTGCCAAAATCTACCATAATCATGCTACCAACTCCCACTGCAATGGAAGCAAGAACCGAAAGTGTAGCCCCAATGGAAAACATGTGAGAACCAAGTCTCAACACAGTCATGGATGCATGAAGTACTATGGCTGCCATATCGACCATAACTTGCTACTCAACTGATCTGTGATCGTCAAACTTGCTGTGTCCCCCTATCCATACTGAAACAACCAAGTATCTGACAGACATTATCAAGACCATGCAGCTCCCACTGCAAAGCATCCCTGTCCATAAGGAACCATATGGCAAGTAACCTCAGAAGGATAGCAACCTCTTGAATACTGGGACCATAATCTGTCTGACTACGCATCACATCCTGAGCTCTCATAACGGTATCAATCCTATGAAGCCAAGCTCAAGGGGATTGCTTCTGGCCATGGAGGCACTTACGAAGCAAACATATCAATGATTCCTGCCCATGCGCAATATGGCCTGAGTCAATAACTGTAGAAACCACATCTGTCCTGGCATAACTAGCCAATGGATCATATTGGGCATCATTAGCCAAGGTATCCTCCTCACCATCCATAGCCTCATCCTCATCTGCAAGAGGCACTCTGCATCGTGGGAGTAAACTATAACTGTTTCAGGAAGTAATCGTGGCTGTCCCAACTTTATAACCTGCTCACCATGGGAAAAATCTCCCACTCCAAGGGATATGGGCTACCCCTGCAAAGAATTCGGAGGTATCAGTGCACTTACACCCTCCTGGAACACTACTTTCTTGCTATCCACAGTCCTCGACTGTCTAAACATAGCATCCTCTCTGAAATAGACATTATGGCTGCATATCAACTCTCTAGTTGAAGAATCCCATAACCTGTAGTCCCTACTAGACTCACTATATCCAAGGAAGATACACTTCCTCGATCGGGAACCATGAGCATAAGCCTCGCAGCCAAACACACGTAAATACTCATAACATGGTGCCCTGCCTGTCAAGAAGTCAAATGGCACTCTACCATTCAGAGATCTCCTAGGTGACCTGTTAAGCAAGTATGCAGCTGTCTTACATGCCTAAGCCCAATAGCATTTGGTAAGACCTGCATATTGTAGCATGCTACTAATCTTGTCCAATAGGATCTGATTTATACCTTCTGCCAAGGCATCATGAGCAGAAAGGTGAGGAGTGGTCAACACCCTCTTGATACCAAGTGTATCACATAGATGTTGAAATCTAGAAGAGGTAAACTCTGCATCACCATCAGTCATCAAGCTCAATAGCTTCTTTCCTGATTTTCAGCATTACCCAAGAAGCGTTGAAATGTATTATATACATGATGCTTCTGCCGAATCGGGTATACCCATATGTACTTTGTAGCAGCATCAATAAATGTCACAAAGTAAGAGGCGCCACCCAGTGAAACGGTAACCATAGGCCCACAAACTGCACTATGAACCAAATGCAATGGCTCAACATACCTCTCACTGATTGTCTTCCTCACAAAAGAGGATCCTGACTGCTGACCATCATCACAATCATGACATAAAACTTGAGAGACATCCATAATAGGAATGTATCTCAATGTTGTAAGGGCTTTCATACCTGCTGTAGACATATGTCCAAGTCTGGCATACCATAAACTAACTGATGTCCGCTTACTAATCATAAGCATCTTATCTTGGACACCTGATACATGCAATGCATAAGAGAATCCAACCTATGATCCCCTAGCCATAACCAGATTGTCTCTAGCAATCTTCCATGCATGATCACCCAAAGAGACATGATAACCTGCCTCAACCAACTGTCCAGTACTGATCTTGCTCGTAGCAAGTCCTGGTATATGTCTAACCCTCTGTAGAACAAGAATAGAGCCACTTGGCATAACAAGGTGGATATCCCCATAACCATAGACATCCGTAGAATGATCAATGCCCATCAAACCACTCTCCACAATGCATTCCTGATATGCACTGAACCATGACCTATGAGGGGTCATATGACATGAGGCACATGGATCTAACATCCAATCACCGAGAATGGGTACATCAGTGGGCAAGAAGGAGGTGTCAGACATAGACAAAAGAATGCCTTCATCACTGCTACTGTCAGTGGAAACCCTGGCATCCACGCCTTGAAGCTCAACATGCTTCTTCTTCTTCTTCCTGTCATTCTTAACCTTGCTCTTCTTCTTGTATTTTCTCAGCCATTTCCAGCAGTACTTTTTCATGTGGCCATACTTTCCACAATAGAAACATCTAACACAAGTCTGAGAGCTAGACTTGCTCTTGGAATTCCCCCTTGAACATGACCTGTTTCTACCAATTGATCTACCTCTAGAGTGCATATCAAGGCTGTATTTCAGCACATCAGGGCATTTCAACCCATCATGCTGTAACATAACACTATCATGGTCATACATCTGGCATATACGAGTATAGAACTCATATGCATGGCAGTCTGCACCCTGTACACTATCATGTACCTGCAAGTAGACTGACTTCGAGAGTGATGACTGAATGATAGAGCATGCTTGCTCATCCATGTCATCCCAATCACTCTGTTTAATGCTATTAGGCTTAACACCATACATCTACTGGATTCTTGAGTGTCTAGCACTAGGACTATCCTACACTAAAAATGAATACGATGGTGGCTAATGTTTTAATTATCCAGGACACATACTGTACCTTGTAGATTAGATAGGCATCTTCAATATTGCATTTTTTCCACCTAATCCCTTTATCACACCAACCTATGATGTGTCACCATTTCCATGTGACTCCTCAATCTATTGGAACACTCCTCATAATTGCATTCGATAGTTCAAAAAAGTGAGAATCAAACTCAAAATTTCATTTTAAGGACTCTAGGAAATCATTGTGGGGTTGACAATTGGCATTAACAATTGACAATTGTCTTAGGGAATCTGCTACCACCTTAAATTTCTCATTTTGATACGTCACTTTGATTCCAAACTCTTGCATTATTTATCCCATCTAGCTTCTCTTGTTTTAAGCTTTGGCTAATTGCAAATCTTGTGCAAATCCATTTCATACTTTTCTTATTAAAAATCCCATTCCCTTCCCCTTAAGTTGATTTTTCATCGAGACTATAATTTTAGCATAGTCTTGGATGTATCTCTTATAAAATCCAGCCAAACATAACAATATCTATAGCTCCTTTAGATTTGTAGGATGTGGCCATTCCAATATGGCAGTTACCTTTTTCGAATCCATATGAATCCCTTCTTGGATATAAGTATCTCCATTCTTTTGCAATGCATTCACACTTGTATTCTTTAGCTAAAGCAATTGGAATACTTTTCTTAAATACTCCATATGTTGTTTCCTCATTTTATTATAGATAAGGATATCATCTAAGAATACTAAATATGGCCTCAAGAACTATATGTAAGTGTCAAAAAAGTTTTTGGAGCATTGGTTGAAGCAAATGGCATTACTCTTATGTCTTATGGACATCCTTCTTTAATTTGTACTTAGTGATATCTTGATCTTAATGTGCTTTAGTAAAATATTTATCCCTTGTAATTGATCAAAGAGCCATTAGTGTGAGGCATAAGATAATTATTTTTTATTATAATTTAGATCTTAGTAATCTATCCGATAAATGCATAGTACATTCTTTTTCTTTACCATTACTATTGGTGAAGACCAAGGTGAGCTACTTGTCGAATTTGGATCTTTCTAAGATATTTAATTAACTATCTTTCTAATTCACTTTCTTCCATTTAACTAAGGCTACAACCGGGTTTATAAAGATGGGTGGATTAAAAAAAATATCTATTTTAAGATGTACTTGTCTCCTAGGGGATAAACCATCAGGCAAATTAGACAAAAAAACATATTTAGATTCAATGATTAAATCATTGAAAGATGCTTTATGCATTTCAACAACATCAAAGAAAAGTTTACTTCCTTCATATGTAGAAGAAATATAATCATCCACAAAAGTAAGTTCACATATATCCACCTTGCATTCTTATTGGTGTAGAAGAAGTTCCAATTCCATCGAACAAATAAGTAGAGAATTAGGTCATCATGTTCCCCTTGGCTCTAGAAGAATGTACCCAAGTCTATATAACCATTCTCGTCTAAGAAGAGCATCTATTTTATTGAGATGCATACTTTGAAAATCCAAGTCTTCTTGAAACCAAAGGTAATTCTTTTCACACAAATTCACCACTTAATCAATTGGAGAAGTAGAACACAATCACACCACAAAAACGACAGCAGACTGGGTACAATCTCCCCCCCTAGATGAGTGGCTCACGCTTCCTCATCTAGAGTATTTATGATATTTCATAAAAGCACCAAGTAGCCAAAATTATCCCTCTTTCAAAATGAGGGATTTGCTATACATAGCCATCTTAGGGCCCAAAAATGAATTATGTCCATTACAAAATATATTGCTCAAACTTGCAATAATAAAGCAAATACAAAATTGGCCCAAGGCCATATATAATGCGCTGTGCGACACCTCGATTGGTATTCTTGCACTAACTCCAATCCTCGCTATGAGTTCCATCACTTGTACTCAAGCCGCCAATTACATTAGTTATTAACAATCGATTGAACGAATCACCAAATCAACCGATCCCAACATAACCGCGCTCAAAGCACAATAATCAAGCACAACACCAATAACACTAGCGACATTGGTATTAACATGGAATCACTCACAATACCGACCATCTAAGCATGGCAAAACACAAGCTAGTTAGGCGTCCCCAACTAACCATACAAAGTATCTACTGGTAGGACCCCCGCCACGTTCGGTGTGCTCCTATGAAGTTAAAAAAACAAGACATTCTCCGAAAAAACACTGATACAATTATAACTATGTTGAGTATTGCTTGGATAATTCACTTGAGGGAACTACTGCTCAAAATATGCATACATTCCTAGCTGTATGGCCTTCTTTCCCTCTACATGCAACCTTGGATAAAGAAAGTGAGTAGTCCCATACATACCCACATCAATTTTGAGGAATTGTTTCCTTTAACAAGATTATGGAATGAAATGATTCCCACCTAAATACGGTTTTACAATTGGAAGTCGCTTCCATCCATAATGCTATCACTACATGAAATCCTCATAGTTATTTATTTTTTGGGGAATTTATTTAGCCATACCATTGTAGGGCCATGTGATGTATAGATCCATCCAATATTGGGTTATCATACAAGGTTCATCTTGTATAATCTTTGCTACAATACTCTAGTCACAAAAAAACTTAGAGCTTCTAGATAATTGGCTATCTCCATGGGTAAGGTGCCATAGGAAAATGAAAACTTTGCATCATAAAGGGATGGCTATTTTATTTAGTCCTAACTTGGATAACTCAAATCCATAGGCTGAAAGATAGTGAAGAGCTAATCAAAGGTAGCCCTAGAGCAATGGAGTGCATAATAGGAAGCAACAAAGTGTTCAACGAGGACAATTGGAGCAAGCTGGAAGATTAATGCTCGTAATAGAATGAGATCAAAGGGTAGAGTACCAAAGCTTGTCAACTATTGAGAGGGTTGTGCTACTATAAATACAAGGGCAATATTAAGGAATAAATTTGCTATTGAATCTGCAGGCAAAAGGGGGCATTGTTTCTTGCTTAAAGGAAGTCTTTATTCCTATGGTAGTCAATTACATTGTAGTAAACCTGCACATTGTTGATGAATTTGTGGCGGATGTAAACATCGGTATCTCCTCTATTGTATAATATAGCTCAGCCATGCTTAATTAGTGAGCAAAGTAATGGAAGAATCAAATAGATGTAGGAATTAAGAATACAAATGTGGGTTGGATAGGTGTGGGTCACTATGTATAAAACCTATATATCACATGCGTTCAAGGCCTATTTGTAAAACCCCATTATCTCTTTAAATTTATCATGAATAAAATACACCCTTTTTCTATTCAATCTGTGAATACCCTCTTTATATGATACCTTTCTATATGTGAAAAATGTGTCAAGAAGGGATTTAAAACAATCCTCCTATTAAACCCATGTGCTATACGTACATATTTATGAGTGACTCTGAATATACTTTCCATCTACCTATTTCCAAAGGCCCTTAATCTCAACAAATTATAACATGTGTATAATTTACAAAGGTAGGTAATGAAAAAGGCCTTTAATTTGTGAAACTAGAAAATGTAATTGATTAAGGTGGAGTACCCTAATTAAGCTAAGGTCAATGGGATGGCTTGACTTGAACATAGTAAGTCCATTATCCACCAATGTGGTCTTAACACTAGACTACATATAATGTTCTTTCCAAAACACCCCACACCCACACCCATGGCCAAGTAAAACGTAGGCAGTAAACTCAAGTGGACCCAAAGTGTCTCGACTGCCACTATTGCTCCTGTTACATGAAAATGTTATGAAAGAAGTAGAGTGAAAGGGTTTCAAGTTCTTGGAGGGGACACTCCACACAAAGGACCTTGCCTTTCAACTCGTTCCCTCCTTTTATGAAATCTTTTCATTGGGTGGACCCTTGTCTTTTTCAAGACGTTATGTACAAATCTCATTTAGTGTTCAATTGTAGACGAGGAGTTTTTATACAGTTTAATTATTTGCTCACGAGCACACAGAGGAAGGAAGCGCAGGCAGAGGACGGGGGAGCGGGGCTGTTCTCTGTTAGCACTAAACTGAAATTTTCACGGCGCTCAAATGTCTGTTAATGATATTCGAGTTGTCATCGGTAAGGGACGTCGTTTACTGAGAAAAGGGCAATTCTGCACACAATTCGCGAATCGTTCATGCTGACTGCATGGGGAAGAAGCAATATAATTCGAGGCTAGTTACGCTAGCCGACGCAGATAAGCATTTACTATATAGAAATATCGAGTAGATATGAACATATGGTTAACCAAGAAAAGGAACAACTCTGCGTGAAACTTTGTTCCTGCCCATACGATAGTACATTTTATAATTGTTACATAAACTAGTCATGTAATGGAGTCGGAAGCGTATTTTTGGGGCGGGCTCCTCATACTACGACGCAGGCATTAACGATAGCTTGGACATTCACGATCCTGAAGAGTTGTAAGCACACTGTCGCGTCCAATTTAGCAGCAACTAATCCACCAACGTAGCTGCAACAGGCGGCGGTCGGCCCATAACTGCAGACTGCACACCCCGCAACTTTATCCGCGGGGCATGTACCAGGTGGGGAGTTGGGGGTGGGAGTGCTGGGTGAAGGGGTTGGGGGGGTGCTTGTTGGCCGAGGGGCTGGGGCGCTGGCTGGGGCCGGGGTTTTGGGGGGGCTGGCTGGAGCTGGGGATGGGGGTGTGCTTGGGCGAGGGGCGTTGGTAGGGGGACTGGGCTGGGGGGTTGGAGGGGCGTGCTCTGGAGATATAATTTGGGGGGGTGGAGAGTTGATGGAAGCTGGAGGCGTTGCAGGGGTGGTAGTACTGGGAGGTGTAGCTGGAGGGTTGCTGGAGGTTGGAGTTGGAACAGGTGCTTGGCTTTTGACATGCAGAGCGCAAAACACTAGCAAAACAGCAGAAGCTACGACGAGCTTGAGGGATTGAGAAGTCGCCATGGCGGATGACTCGAGTCGGGCGATGACACGAAGCTAGAGAGACAAAAAACACTGGGAGAAATCTTCCATCCTGTAGGGTTTATATAGGGAAACAAAGGCCAATGTGTCGTTTGCGTTGCGTGACTGCCCAGCTTTCCCTTGCGAAAAGTTCTGGCAACTCCATACCCCATCACTGCATCCCGAGGGTCTCGTTATGCCGTGATCCATCTATCTGCTTCTCCTTACAACCTTTGATATTTGGTAGGAGGCTGTTCTCACGAGCCCATTCTCGTTGTTCAGTTGGTGCCGTAACCCATTGCCATGCAGCTCCAGCGTCCAGCATTTTGTTGTTCACAACTTCACGTGCAATGCGCAACTGGACCTTCAGGCATTTAATACATCTCCTATTGTGTGCAGGAGCTCTCTCTGTGAGAGCTATGAGCTAGCCATTCTTCATTGGCTTTTGCATCAAAGTTCGTACCGCTCTCTTCAACATTGAAGCCAATGCGGAATGCCATCTTGCGATTTCCTGGAGAGAAACTGCCGCTCCACTGCTCAGGATGGCACCCTCCAAAATCCTGTTCAATTTCTAGCACCGTCTTCACATTGGAAACCATTTTTTTTTCAGCGTATGTCCTTGGCGAATTGCAATCAGTGCCTCACTTTTGGCATCGTTTGCAGAGGCCTTAATAGTCTTTAGCTGTGCTTCTCTCCTTATGTCCTGCACACTGATCTGTACTCCGGAGTCCGGAGTCGGCACAGAATTACGCTTGCAAGCTGCAGCAGTGAACTTGACAAGCTATATACACAGCAGTTATACAGTTAAATTTATAAGCTATATGATGATTGTAGATTTCTTTGCTTCGTAGCATTACGCCAACGGGTTACAGGCCAATCAGTCCCATACGAAATAAAATCGACCTCCAGTAAAACTGAACTGCCATGCTCCAACCGCCTTTAATTTCCCAGGCTCCTTGCTCTTCCCACTCCTACTCCAGCCTAACATGTTTACATACATCAGCCTATTAGATCTTCAATCGTATAACTCTCCACATTTCAATTTGCACGTACAATCACTTTTCCTCTATGGCCTTTCCCTGACCATCATCACGTGTCCAGGGCAGAGCCGATGACGAGTGGCTTTATGACGTTGGATTCAGTGCTCGCGAGAACTTTTAATAGATTCAAAACCACCTACAACTTTTGAGCTTGGTTGTCCTTGAAAATTTTCAAGTTTGCAGGTTCGGAAGAGAACTCTCATATAATTTGGAAACTGATGCATAGTTTGCTGTTTTTGGTGAACACTGGTTGGACTATTTAGGTATCAATCCAATTTAAAGATATAGCAATAATAACCAATAACAACCAGAGGCAAAAAATAATTGATAGAATAAAGGTTAGTCTTGTGCGTTATCCCATTAATTCAACATATAACTTGTCTGTTATAAAAAATAATCATGTAGTCCAGCCTAAAATACACGTAGAATCTGAGTCAGCTGGTTTTTGTCCATTTTAGCCGGTTTAAAGTGTACTAAAAGAGTCGATGTTTGTCTCCGGGGCTTCACCTAATAAAATTTCAGTGTACCATGTGCATTCAAATTTGACTTTTCAAAAAAATTTAACAGGTTTACAATAACAGGAGAGGTTTTTTAATTCAATTTTAGAAAAAAATCACTTAGTCTATAAGTAAAGGGGTGTTTTTATCAGGGGACAGATTTTAGTTGAGGGGATTTTTTTAATACCCTTTGAACGCACCCTTTGAACGCACGTAATACATAGGGTTTCTTATTTGTGCACCCCCGAGATGTTTGTAAGCATTGGCAAGAATCCCAACTAATCAAATGGATACATAGCATGGATTCTAGAAGTGTAATTGGGCATTGTTTACGTGGCTTTATTTTAATAGCCTATCTTTAAAGGTTGTCTAGAATGTTATGGCTCCCCTAACTTAGTTAACATAACCCCTACATACACCCCTCATGCACCTCTAGCAATTATCACTAATTTGGTCAGATTACACTGACATAAAAGAAAATATCTTCAAGATTCCCTTCATAGGTTTGGGAAAAAAATAATTTCTCCCACACTCCTACCAAAGAGATTTTATTTGATAATTTTATTTCATGATATGGCATGTGGAAAAAGTTAAAACAACCATACATCATGATAACTATAAGTTAGTATAATGAGGACTAGAATTAGGAAATGTTATCGAGGTATGAATCCAATTTAAGGATGCAACAATAACAACCTGAGTGTAGCAATAACAACCTAAACATAACAACCAAAGACACTTTTATAAGTGAAAATTACTTTTCATTAAGAATTTTAATATGCGTGAATTGTGGACTTTGTTTTTATCACAAAGATTTTCACTCAAATATCATTATTCATAAAATGAACAAGTTTAATAGAATTTGGCATTCTTAGTCTAAGAAGATGCAACAACTGGTTCCCAAAATTAATGAAACAATGGACATAGCAACAAACCAAAGATCCAAAGTGTGACTATGTATATTGAAATAAGAGATCCATTGTGGTTGAGCCAAGATGAAGATGGGTTAGAAATATGAGAAGAGTATGAGGAAGGGATCCAAAAATGGGAGAGTGTAAGGTTTTCTCTCCTAATTTTATTTTCCCAAAATATCGAGATTTTTCCAAAATTACTAATACGGCGTTAGTTGTCTGATTCCTCCGATGATAGCTGATCTAGGTGGCACATACTTTGGCGATCATGTATGTGTACTTTGATGTACGTGGCATACTTTGATGACCATGCATGTACTATGAGTTATCTAATTTGATGATGATGTACGTACATTGATGATGATAATTGATGACTATAGATGACATGCATGTTGTGCGATATGTGATTATTATGATAGTAATGTTATTTTAAGCATGTGATTCTATTGTATCTTTGTTTATCATGATACTCTCTCTCTCTCTCTCTCTCTCTCTCTCTCTCTCTCTCTCTCTCTCTGTGCAATCTTATCTCGCATAAAATGTGAATAGTGCAATGGATTTAATTCAAACACCTTAATGGAAAATTTGTTATCAATGATTGAGAAAAAAAGTGGGATTTGGGGCTAGGATTTGAATGCATTATATGTCATAAATTTGCATTGTACAATAGAAGGGATAGAAGAAATACGAACCATCAAAGCACTCATTATACTGCAAGTAGCTTAAGGGTGTATATATGCTAAAGGGGATTAAACACCCATCGAACGCCATTGTTTTAACTAGGTGTATCACAATGTGTATACATGCTTTACGAAGTTAAATATTTGAATTTGAAACAAAGGTGATATATATATATATATGTTTGCTCTCAGTGCCATAAGATATTTTAGCGTGATGTTAATCTCACATCATTCCATTGCTAAACTTCGCCTAACAAAACATGTCACTCTAGATTTTCAATAAATGAATAAGTTTGCCTTCAAACAATCATATGCCAGGGTCCTAACATGGTCGCAATTGTATCTACGCCATCAGCACTTATGACACAAGGACCACCATGACTACAACTCTCTTTAAAATTAAGTTTTGGACAACAAGCTAGATGATTGGCTTTTGATACACAAACTGTTCCAATAGATTGATATGTTTATCTTGTGAGACAACTATTAATAAACAGCGTATCAACTTGAGTTTGAATTTTATGAATAAAAAGTGAAGTTGTGCTTTTGTTTATAGTTAGAACAAGTTCGAAGCTTGACTGCTATGCTAGAAGTTGTTCTAGAATATTCTCAAAACTACTTTGATGAGAGTTTGAAGTAGCAAAGAGGAGACTCTATGGTTTAGGAGGAACCAAGCTTTGTAATATCTAAGTTCAAGACTCTATAGTGTTCATGTTCCACATTAATAATATCAAATTATTGGAAAGGAGATCGAAGTTAGGTTCGTAAATGTAAAATAAATGTGTCCACTAGTCTTTTTCAAAGTTCCAACTAAGAGAATGACCTAAGAAATTTTTAAAGTCAAAATATTCAATAGAAATTATGAAAGGAAAAATATCCTAATGACCCACTCCACATTTTGCTCCTTCACTGATGCAACGAGGTGCATAGGGTGAAAATGGGCCCTCTAAGTTCCCCGTGCCCACATCCAGTGTCGAATGGGACTCAAACTTTGCAAGAGCATGGAGACCATAGGGTCTAGGATGTGAGAATTTTGAGCCCAATCGAACACATGGACATGCAAATCCTAACGAACCATTCTATAATGTGAACCATTCCATATTCTACTCCTTCACTGATGCAACAAGGTGCATAGGGTGAAAGTGGGCCCTGTGACCTACCCATGCCCACATTCGGTGTCTGATGGGACTCAAACTTTGCAAGAGCATGGAGACCAAAGGGTTTACAAATTGTGAAAAGTTTGATCCCAATTCAACACATGGACATGCTTGTCCTAATGACCCATTCCATATTTTGCTCCACTGATGCAATGAGGTGCATAAGGTGAAAATGGGCCCTTTGACCTCCCCATGCCCACATCTGGTGTCAGATGGGGCTCAAACTTTGCAAGAGCATTGAGACCACGTTTTAGGACCTGTGCAAAGTCCAATCAAACACATGGACATGCCTGTCCTAATGACCCATTCCATATTTTGCTCCTTCATCGATGCAATGGGGTGCATAGGGGGAAAATGGCCCTCTAACCTCCCCGTGCCCACATCCGCTGTCGGATGGGACTCAAACTTTGCAAGAGCATGAAAACCATAAGGGTTAGGACCTATGTAAAGTTTGAGCCCAATCGGACACATGGACATGCAAATCCTAATGATCCATTCCATATTTTGCACCTTCATTGATGCAACGAGGTGCATAGGGTGAAAATGGTGTGGGGGTTAAAGGTCACTGTGCCTTTATCCCGGTTATGTACACTACTCAAACACATATATGAATGAATGAAAAAGAAGATAAGGGTGTTCTGCACCCAGCAAAACTTGTATGGCTCTCTATTTCTCTCTCTCCCTCTTCCGTTCTTGCTTCTGTTGAGAGCACTCTCAACTGGTATCAGAGCCCGGGTGATCTAGCTAAGCATGCGTGAATGCTTGAAGCTCAACAGCTCTGTGGAAGGAAGGAGAAGCTTTGTGGGAAGCTTTGTGGATGACTTTACTTGTATCCGAGTGTGTAGAGACCTTGGAGGAACCTTTGGAAAAGTCACTTTGGTTTTGCGAAGTGGTTTTTTGAGAGCCTGTTAAGTGTTTTCAAAGAAAAAAGTCGTTTTTTGAGCTTTTCTCTGTTCCATTCGATGACAGAGACTCTGTATTGACTTGTAGAGGCAACTATTGCTTGCTTTTGGTGTCCACTTCACTTCATGAGCTTGGAAACACCTTCATTCTTGAATCTGAGATCATTTCATTGGATTTCTGACTCACTATGTCAATTTCTGCGTTTTTTGCTCGGGTGTTGGAACTCAAGTTTGGAGCAACCATTTGCAGATCTGTCAGTTCTGGTGGACTCAGGAGGTCCTAAAACTTCTATGTTGCTCATCATTTGACTCTAGTGGAGTTTACAAATAGCTCTGTTTCCAAAAACGTTTTTTAGTCTGTGTGTTGGACCCAGTGATTGAGATCACGGTTTCCAAAAGCGTCTATCCCATTGCGTTCCGAATGCCCAAAGACCCCTACCTGTCAATTCTTACACGATTCGGTGGAGGATTTTTAGAGTTATAGATCTCTGTGTATTCGATTTCGTCTCTCTGTTATGCATTTTTTCATTCTAAGGTTTTGAAACCTTAGATTTATGCCACATGGCAATGGATAAGTGTTGACTCCCATTTCTCACTCATCGGTTGGGATTTTGGAGTTCCAGCAGAAGAGAGATATTTGCAAATTTTCTTGCTGAGTCCGATTATGCAATGGTGCCCATGTTTTGAGGCATCTCAGGTTCTATTTTCAGTAGTGGTCATTACCATGGGACTATGATTTCTTGAGCATACCTTATGCAGATCACCCTGGTTGCAGTTTGAGCAGTGTGTACTCATTCGTGGTGTACATTGGGTTGCAGTGGATGATTTATAGGCCATTTGGATGCATTGTAGTCCTTATTGGAGGCATTGATAGGCCCAAATTGCCTTGTGGGATGCTATTTTTATGGACGCTTTGCACATGGATGCTATTTTATGCTGAGGGACAGCTTTGACACATTGTAGGTGATGCGCTGATAGTGCTATGCTCTCTTAGATGAGATATTATTAATGTATATGCCAGTGGACGGTGTTTATGCTTGAGTCATTTGGCACTTATTGCCATTTTGGATTGCCATTGCAGTTGGCATTTTCTTTTGGGCCAGATTTGCTCATATGGATGCATAGTATATGCACATGAGTTAGATGCTTTGAGACATGAGTTTTGGTGATATTTCACTCTATTGTGGCATACACATTTGGGTGCACCTGGTATTTGGTGTGATTCTCTCTTGTAGGCACTAGCATTTGGGATTTTTGCTTCATTTGCATCATGGCATTCTCTTCCATGTCTGAAAAGGAGTTTTTTAGCATTAAAAAGTTTGATGGGACAAACTTTTCTTTGTGGAAAGAACAAATAAGAGATGTGCTTATTCAAAAGAAGCAAATGAAACCGTTGGTAGGGATTGAAGCTAAGCCTGCAAATATGTCTGAGGATGACTGGAATGAGTTGGATGCATTAGCAAAGTCTACTATTAGACTTCATCTTGCAGAGTCAATTTATTTCACAGTAGTAAATGAGCAGACTATGGAAGATTTGTGGAAGAAACTATGTGCCACTTATGAGAAGGAAACTGCCTCTAATAAAGTTTACCTCATGAAGAGGTTGTTTGAGCTGTAGATGAAGGAAGGGGTCTCCATTGCTTCTCACTTGAATGAATTCAATATTATTTTCAGCCAGCTCTAGGCTCAGAAGATGAATTTTGATTCGGAGATGAAGGCAATATTTCTCTTATGTTCATTGCCATCCTCATGGGATACCTTCTGTACAGCTGTCAGTAACTTTGCACCTGGTGGAGTATTGAAATTTGATGATGTTGTGGGTAGCTTGTTGGCTAAGGAGATTAGACGGAAGTCTATGGATGGCAACAAGCATGATGCAGCCTTAAATGTGCAATGGGGTAGATCACAGTTCAGGGGGAAGTCCCAAGAAAGAGGGAAGTCTCGTAGCAAATCCAAGGCATGAAACATTGAGTGTTACCACTGTCGCAAGAAGGGCCATATGAAAAAGGATTGCTATAAGCTGAAAAGAGAGCAAAAGGATAAGCAAAAGAATGCAAATCGGGGTGCAAATCAAAAGGAAGAGAGTCCAAGGGAGGACAAAGGAAAAGTGAAGATCGAGGAGATCAATGCAGTCACACATGATAGTGACAATGACGTTCTCTTCATGTCTAGTTTATTTGCAGAGTTGCTTACCACTTCAGATGATGCATATTCCCAAGATTGGATTTTGGATTCTGGTGCTTCATTCCATGTTACTCCCCATAGGGAATGGTTCTCCACTTATGACAGTGGAAAGACAGGTTGTGTGCATCTTGGAAATGACTATGCATGTGACATAGTGGGAGTAGGTGACATAAAGTTTTCTTTTGCAAATGGGTCTACATTTATTTTGAAACATGTGAGACATGTGCCTAAGTTGACCAAGAGTCTTATTTCAATGGGTTAGCTAGATGATGCTGGTTTTCACACCACTTTTGGCTTTCAGAGTTGGAAAATTCAGACGGGCTCTATGCTTTTGGCCAGGGGTGCCAAGTGTGGGACTTTGTATCCCTTACATGTATTAGGGGTATTTGATCATGTTGTTGCAATAACCGAGCAGCCAAGCACTTCTTTGTGGCATTGTAGGTTGGGGCACATGAACCAAAATGGAATAAAACTCTTATGCCGTTTGGGTTATGTACCGCATTTGAGTTTCTCTAATTTTGAATTTTGTGAGCACTATCTCTATGGGAAGCAGACTAAATCAGCCCATAAAAGAAGGGGAAAGAAAGAGTTTGAAAAGCTTGATTTGGTGCATTCAGACGTATGTGGTCCCATGCCTACATGGTCATTAGGCGGGGCTGAATACTATGTGACGTTCATTGATGATGCAACTAGGAAAGTGTGGGCTTATGCTATAGCTTGGAAGAGTGATGTGTTCTAGGTATTTCAAAAATGGCTGGCCTTGGTTGAGAATCAGTCAAGTACTAGAGAATGGTATCAGAAGTTTGATGCTTTCATTCGGTCCTAGGGTTTTAGAAGGAGTGAAATTGATCACTGGTACACTAAAAGGGCTAAGGATAATACACTACTACACATGGATCCTATTTTGATGTTTACGTACCGACGTTTAGCACCCGCTTAGTGTTAATCATCGGTATGAAAAGCGAGTTTCGTAAAGCGTTGCTATATAGCAACGCTTGCTAAAAGTTGCTATATATAGAGACTATTATAAAGGTCACTATATACTAGCGACTTTTAAGTGTCGCTATATAGCGACACTGATATACTATTTTATAGTGACGTTTTCCAAAGAGGTTTTTTTTTCCATATAGGCCTTAAAAGTTAGTTTTTTCCAATGACAAATTTTTTTAAATTTTCATACATGTTTGATCTGATCATAAAGAATAAAAAAATGAGAGCATGTACATCAAGCCTTTGAAGCTCATATATTCATGTCCAAGTTTGAGATGAGAAAAATCAATTAAGAGCATTTACGTCAACTATTTCATCTTGAGCCAAGTCTAAGGTGCCAAACAAGTCTATCTCCAACTCTATACCGAGTTGATCTCCTATATCATCATCGTACTCTAGCATCGTACATTCACCTAAAAGTATTTGATCATCTTCTTCAATAAAGTGTGGTGATTCTTGATGATCGTTGTCTTCTTCCTCAATATCATGATCTCCATCTTCCTCCCATGCGATGTCATTATGCGCATCTTCCTCTTGGCTCATATGGTGATCTACATCTTCTTTGCTAGATTCATCAATTGGATCCGGCATTGGTAGTGGCATCTCCATATCCACATCTCAATCTTTAAAAATTTGCTTACTTTGTGGTGCAACTTGGATCACGTACCACCATCTTGGATCAGAATGATCCAGATGAAAAACCACCTATATTGAAGATGGGTGCCAAATGTCGTCAATTATATATATGAAATTATGCTCAAGTACATGTATCAATGGATCTTTAAAGACGAAAGCTTCGATCAATTAAATCATTAGTATGCACCTGCTCAAATGCACCTGCTCACAGTGCTCGGGAAGAACAAAAGTATCACTTTCATCGGTCCAATGTTTGGTGGAGTCTATTGCAAAGAGACCGCTACTATCTTTTCTCACTGTCGCATGGGGACCATTGTAAATAGTTCTAAACCATTTTACATCAAGAATGAAAATACTAAATCATCTAAAATCAACTTCATAGATGTCACGTATGGTTCCACAATAATCCAACAGTGAGGAGAGAAGATTGGTATCCGAAGGACTTGCTCAACTATCTTGTGTGAAGTTAGCCATGACTCCACAATCATACGTGACTCTCTTTGAAAATGTCATCCATATGACCATAATGCACTGTACTTTTTGTACTGTAAAGGAGCATCATTAAAACAATGAAGATGCATCTATTTTATAGCATATATTGCCACAAATAATTACTTAATTAAGTCGAGGTAAGAAACTTATATGCACCATACATCCAGATGATAACTCTCGCCCGCGCTCGTTTATTGTCTCTCCATCACGTTCAGCTTTACATAGAGCCAGTTGTAGCCAATCAAGTTACATGTGAGTAGGGAGAAGAGCCAGATCATGTGGATATGGTTGTGATCGCATGTATATTACTCTGAATCTCGTCCTTGCATTTATTCTTTCTGCTTTGGGCACTTCATATCTCTCAATCCACTTCTGCATCTCAGGGCTATTGAGGATACAAAACTTATTGAATTTCTCCATTTGCTCTTTGCTCATCTTTCTTTCAATCCCTTTTCCTTGGGGAACCTTGCCAATGATGTGATCATCATCCTTGTTATGCCAAGCTTGCAGCATATCGGGATTCGTGGATGCAAGAAACTCTGTGATATATACTAATGACTTGCATAAGCCATCCCTCTCCCATGCTTGCTTCTGGTCTTGCTCTTTGTCTTACAAATCTCTTTAAAGTTTTCATAAACCGCTCAAGAAAAAACATCCATCGACTATGAATGGTACCTGCTATAGCCACCTCATCAACTAAGATCTCTTTTTGAGATATCCACCTATTTCACATGTCCATGTAAGATATTTTCATAATCAGTCTACAGATTAATCAGCTTAAATTGAAGAAAATACATTCAATGCGATTTGATAGTAAGCATACCTCACAATACCACATATCTTGAATATAGCATTTCTAACATCTTCTTGTAAGCACTCTTTTATTATAATTGGGAGGATGAACTATCAAAGCAACAATGAAGTCATGTCAACAATATAACATAATAATAATTACGTTAACGCATCACAATTATCGGTACACTAATTCTACTTAGAATACCTGTAAGACCTTGTGCCAATTATGGGACTTGAGCCCACTAAGCTTATTCACTACAAGGCATAGGCCATTTTCCGACGAAAATACCGATGCTTTTTACATTAAAATTTTTTTTTCACGGGTGCAAACATCGCTATAAAAGTTGCTAAAAACATCGGAAAAGAACCATCACTATAAATCGTCGCTATATAGCGACGATGACAAACGTTGCTATATAGCGACACTGTTAATCATCGCTATATAGCGACACTGGTAAATGTTGCTATATAGTGACATTTAACAGAACTAAAAAAAAAGGGTTAGTGTGGCCATGTTTAGCCCCACTAATCCTTTTTTTTTTGTAATTACAAAACAAAGTTTTTTTATAACAAAATTTCCCTTGTGAAAAGGGTGATACAAAATCGCTCTTGTGAAATGATGAGCAACAAAAGCATATACATGTCAGACATATACAACATTGTTTATAACAAATTTACCCTTTCAAAAGGACGATACAAAATTGCTCAAACGAGCAGATATACAAAATGACATACAAGGCAAAGAAAATGCTACTACCACTACTACCACTACTACTCATCCGAATCCGAATCGTCCTCGTCTTGTTGGCCTGTTCCTTGGTCCTTGCCAGCTGCGTCTTCTCCCTCATCCTCGTCACATGTGTCTGATCCTTGGCCCTGTTGATCACTCATCTCCGATGATGGGACGCTTGAGCTTTGACCTTAAGAGTGAACCATATAAATCAAAAATTAGATTGGAACTTAAAGAATAAAACAATTTAAAAAGTGAGATTACAAGTAGGAGTAAACTTATACCATGCGAGCAGCCACCTCAGTCCAATCGACCGTCGCTCCCATTGCCTCTTGCTCAATAAATCACGGCTTTGTTCCTATCCAAAATGTGCATCACGTCTCTGCATTTGTAGGAAGACGACCCATCGCAGCTTGCTGTGGATCCAATTTACGAGAGTTATCTGAGTTAGCTAAAGTGCATGTAATATATGTAGCAAAACAAATAGAACAATACATTAAATGAGAAGAAGTAGACTTACCACGATTGCCTTGAATGCCAACCATCTGCCTGCACCAAAGTGCGAAGTACCTATGACATCCAGCCATCTCTTCGCAGCCCTCCTCTGACCCTCGAATAATTCGGGATGGTCCCTATTTTGTTTCTTGCAGAACTTCCAATTAGCTTTGTCCGCCCAGCTGGGTTTAGCCAACCCCTTTGTGATGGAAGTACGCAAGGTTGATCTACGATGCTTCAAGACCAAACCCATGCACTCTCGCATATAATCATCATTAAACTCCCAATTTGGTGGGTTAGGGTATCTTCATTTTAACTCATCGATGACCGCTTGCTTCTTTTGGCCATCTTGATACTGCCAATCGGTAGCAATGCCGCTCTTGAAGTGACGACTCATCAACCTCCTCATGGTGGCCATCACTTCTTTGCCCTTTCTATCTTCTATTATCTCTCCGGCAGCTGTGATTTGATAAGAGAGATCCCCTGATGAGTAAGGAGGACTGACGGTAGTAGAGTTAGAAGGAGTGTGGAAGCTGGGCGAGTGCTTCCGGAGCGAGGAGTAGCAATGGGAGTAGGAGAGGAAAATGGACTTAACTGATACTGTGTCTCCAAACCAAGTGGAGACCTGTGGGAACGTGAGTGTGCTGACTCATCTACATCTCCCGAGTCAGCACAACATGAGCCACCCTTCCTACTCTTCCTTCCCTTACGAGAGGCATGCACAGGTGATGGCCCCGTGATCAAAGGGGCACGAGGGGACGGCTGGGTAGTACGCCCACCCGTTGGTGTAGGGGAGGGTATTGCTGAGGACCTCTGAGATAGCAGAGAGAAGAATCTCGCTGCCTCCTCATTGCTCATCTTTGCTACAAACTCGTCGAGACTCCCGATAAAGCCATGCGCGGCTAGCAAAGGAGTTCTCCGAGAGGTATTCGCAGTGCTACGTGGAAGAGGAGTCGAACCAGGGGTAGTCATAGTGCTAGGTCCGAGAGGAGTCGGGGTAGTCCTCGGGGTAGTCACCTGAGAGGAATCAAAGTCCTCTGGAGCATAAATATCATGAGCTCTTCTCTTGAAAGGCTATCCATACTCATCGGATGAGCGACGTGATCCCATGTCTAACATAGACACAAACACAAAAACAAAAAACAAAAAAACAAACATAAGCATAGGCATAGGCATAGGCATAGGCAAAGAGAAAGAAGAGGGAAATGAAAGAAGAGGGAAAGAAAAGAGGGAAAGAAGAGGATTTTAGAGGGAAAAGAGAAGGGGGAAAAGAGAAGGGGGAGGAGAAGAGGAGAAGAGGGAAATAGAGAATAAGAGTTAGAGAGAATAAGAGAATAAGAGAAGGGGGAAAGAAAGAAGCATAAGCATGAGCATAAGCTCATGCTCATGCTTATGCAAAAATAGAGAATAAGAGTTAGAGGAATGAGAGAAGAGAAGCATAAGCATGAGCTTATGCTTATGCGGAAATAGAGAATAAGAGTTAGAGGAAATAGAGAAGGGGGAAAGAGAGAAGCATAAGCATGAGCATAAGCTCATGCTTATGCTTATGCATGAGTTTATGCGGAAATAGAGAATAAGAGTTAGAGGAATGACAGAAGGGGGAAAGAGAGAAGCATAAGCGTGAGCATAAGCTCATGCTCATCCATAAGCATAAGCATGAGCTTATGCTTATGCAAAAATAGAGAATAAGAGTTAGAGGAAATAGAGAAGGGGGAAAGAGAGAAGCATAAGCTCATGCTCATGCATAAGCATAAGCATGAGCTTATGCTTATGTAGAAATAGAGAATAAGAGTTAGAGAAAATAGAGAAGGGGGAAATAGAGAAGCATAAGCATGAGCATAGAGAAGGGGGAAATAGAGAATGAGAGAAGGGGGAAATAGAGAAGGGGAAAAGAGAGAAGCATAACCATGACATTAAGCTCATGCTCATGCATGAGCATAAGCATAAGCTCATGCTTATGCTTACGCATGAGCATGAGCTTATGTAGAAATAAGCTCATGCTTATGCTTCTCTCTTTTCCCCTTCTCGCATTCTCTATTTCTGCATAAGCATAAGCGTGAGCTTATGCTTATGCTTATGCTTCATAAGCATAAGCATAAGCTCACGCTTATGCTTATGCAGAAATAGAGAATGCGAGAAGGGGAAAAGAGAGAAGCATAAGCATGAGCATAAGCTCATGCTCATGCATAAGCATAAGCATGAGCTTATGCTTATGCAAAAATAGAGAATGAGAGAAGGGGGAAATAGAGAAAGGGGGAAAAGAGAAGCATAAGCATGAGCATAAGCTCATCCTCATGCATGAGCATAAGCATGAGCTTATGCTTCAGAAAGAGAGTCAAAAAAGCATAATCCCTCATTGTACATGTAAAGACACAACCATGTACCTACGCACTCTCCATATCCTGGGTAGTCATGCATGGTCCACATCAAGGTACCCCTGACCAAGATATCATTGGTATGTCTAGGAGCTCTGGAAATATCAAAGACCTGCAATCCTCTCCATAATATCTGTAACTCCTCTATCAAAGGTGCCATGTACACGTCCATATTTTTTGCCTTGTACTTTCCTGGCACAAGTAGTGCAAGCATGAGGTGTCCCTTTTTTATTGTTAGCCATGGTGGGATATTGTAATTCACCACGACTATGGGCCATGTCGACCAAGATGTCGAGCATAACCCGAAAGGATTCACGCCATCCATGGCTAGCCCAAGATGTAAGTTGTGTGGCTCCCTCGCAAAGTCTGGCCACTGATTATCTATGTGCTTCCAAGCTACACAATCTGTGGGAATCCTCAATGTGTCATCAGTGGACCGATGAGATGCATGCCATGTCATCAACTCCGCTATGGATTTGCATCGAAACATGTGTTGTATTCTTGCAATGATGGGAAAGTGTCTCAAGACCTTTACTGGTATCCGCTCGCCCTACAAGTCACCTCTATATCATTGTTCCCCACACTTTGGACAACTAGCCAAATCTTCATGCTCACGACGAAAGAGAATACAATCATTACGACAAGCATGGATGGTATCATAATCCATACCCACCGTTGTTAGCATCTTTTTCGCTTCATCTCTCGATGCGGGCATGGTATTTGGTGTAGGCAACATCTTCTCGAGCAACCTATGACAATTCAAAACATACATAGGCTTCGAACAATGATGATTTGGCATACACTATCCAAATGATGATTCTCAAAACAAATAATATCCAAATAATGAGTCAAATTAATGCAAGACCTAACCTCCTTAAGGCCGAGACACTTATATCCGACCACCCATACTTTACTTGTAGATTCAAGATTGAGAGACAAGCACGTAGTTTAGTCATCCTAGCACCCTCATACAATTGTGTTGATTACAACTCTCGCATTTTGAACTCAGACTCTGACATCATGTGTACATGGGATGTAGTACCCCTAAAAATGGAATCCATCATGTCGACCATACCCTCGTCATCATCCGGGAGATTGTAGTCTTGCTGAAAGTAAGAAGGTATATGCGTACCCTCGTCACCCTCCTCATGCTGTTTTAAGATTTCATGTAAATATAAGATCTTATGATTTCCTAGTGTATAATAAGACTCTGCGAACTTAAATAGCTTTGACTTACCGATGGTCCATCGACACGTGCAACACCAACGGTGGGTACTGGTTCCAGCTCCTCCCCATACATCCGCAAGTGGTGCATGATAATAGGACGTTGATGTCGTACTTCTCGCTTGCAATGAGTGCAATGATAGTATAACCTCTCCGTAAGCCACTTCGTGCTCCCGGGCATTGGTGCATCATCGGACGAGCTTCCACTCATCCCTTCCATCTACACTTATAAAATCACAACATAAGCATGAAGAAGAGATGTTAATAGTTATAAAATAGCATCTATGAGCTTCCCTTCATGCTATAACAAAAAGTGACTTAAAGCATCGCTATATAGTGACTTTTTCCTCTGTTCTGTCGCTATATAGCGACGTTTTTAATTAAAAACATCGCTATATATAAGCGTTGCTATATAGCGACAGATAAGCATCGCTATATAGCGACGCTATGGGTTAAAACCTGAGACTCCCATCATGCAGTACTTTCTTTATCCTCTTCTCTAATCTCTCAAGTAAGTAAGGCAATCTCTCCTCCCACCTATTTTCGATGACCTCCCACCTATTTCCGATGACCTCCCACTCTATTCTCCACTCCTCACCCTTCTCCTAGCTCTTGTACTCCCTCTCTACCCTTTTCCCTCTTTGGTTTCTTGAAAGGAAGTTCTTCAAGAGGTGAGTTTATTTCAACAATGTAGGTTATTTGTTTGTTAGCTTTAGTTTTGTGAGTGCTTCTCCTTATATTGCTAAACCTATAAACTATTTTTCATGCTTGTTTTCAAAGGATTGAAACAAAAAACAAGATTTCAAGAAAGAAAGAAGACTCACCTCTTTTCTGTATTTCTCTTCCTTCTCTTTCTCCTTGTCTCCTCAATCTCCTCCTTTCCTTGTCTCCTCAATCTCCTTCTTTCAAGAAGTTACTTTTGTAATCTCCTCCTTCCTCTACCATCTTATTTGAAAAATGGGTTGTTTCCTCTCTTTTGTAGGGCCAGTCCACAACACTGAGCGGGATGTACTATTTCAAGTAAGTGCTTCCTCTTTTTTCCATTTATTATTTTTGTTATTTGCATTGGCCTGCAGCTAGCACCTTAAGTGCTAGTTATAGTGATGGGTGTAGGAACCCTCTCTTTCCCTCAATCTCTTTCCTTCTTCCCTCCTTCAATCCATTTCCTCCTCTTTTTCCCTCTTTCCTTTTTCCTCTTCTTCTCTCTTTCTTTCCCTCTTTTTCCCTCTTTCCTTTCCCTCTTCTTCTCTCTTTCCCCCTTCTCTTAAGCATAAATATAAGCATGAGCATAAGAATGCTTATGCTTATGCATGAGCATAAGAGAAGTAGACATATGCTCATGCATAAGCATGAGCATATGTCTCTTTTTTCCTCTTTTCTCTTTCCCTCTTCTTCTCTCTTTCCTTTCCCTCTTTCCTTTCCCTCTTTCCTCTCTTTCCCCCTTCTCTTATGCTCATGCATAAGCATAAGCATGAGCATAAGAAAATAAGACATATGCTCATGCTTATGCTTATGCATGAGCATAAGAGAAGTAGACATATGCTCATGCATAAGCATGAGCATATGTCTCTTTTTTCCCCCTTCTCTTATTCTCTCTTTCCCCCTTCTCTCTTTCCTTTCCCTCTTTCCTTTCCCTCTTATTCTCTATTTCCCCCTTCTCTTATGCTCATGCATAAGCATAAGCATGAGCATAAGAAAATGAGACATATGCTCATGCTTACGCTTATCCTTTTTTCCTTTGTTCCTTTTTTCCTTTTTTCTCTTATTCTCTTATTCTCTCTTTCCCCCTTTTTTCTCTCTTCTCTTATTCTCTCTTTCCCCCTTTTTTCACTCTTCTCTTATTCTCTCTTTCCTCCTTCTCTCTTTCTCTCCCTCTTTCCTCTTTTCCAATCTCTCCTTCCTTTCCCTCTTTTTCCCTCTTTCTTTCCCTCTTTTTCCCTCTTTCCTTTCCCTCTTCTTCTCTCTTTCCCCCTTCTCTTATGCTCATGCATAAACATAAGCATGAGCATAAGAATGCTTATGCTTATGCATGAGCATAAGAGATTCCTCTTCTCTTTTTTCCCCCTTCTCTTATTCTCTCTTTCCCCCTTCTCTCTTTTTCTCCCTCTTTCCTCTTTTCCAATCTCTCCTTCCTTGCCCTCTCCTTCTCTCTTTCTTTCCCTCTTTTTCCCTCTTTCCTTTCCCTCTTCTTCTCTCTTTCCCCCTTCTCTTATGCTCATGCATAAACATAAGCATGAGCATAAGAATGCTTATGCTTATGCATGAGCATAAGAGATTCCTCTTCTCTTATGCTCTTCTCTCATTTCTCTCTTCTCTTCCCTCTTCTTCAGATACCTCTTCTCTTCCTCTTCTTCTCTCTTTCCCCCTTCTCTTATGCTCATGCATAAACATAAGCATGAGCATAAGAATGCTTATGCTTATGCATGAGCATAAGAGAAGAAGACATATGCTCATGCATTCACAGCATATGTCTCTTTTTTCCCCCTTCTCTTATTCTCTCTATCCCCCTTCTCTTATTCTCTCTTCTTTCTCTCTTCTTCCTCTTCTTCTCTCTTCTCCTCTCTTCCCCTCTCCTTTCCCTCTTCTTTCTCTCTTCTTCCTCTTCTCTCCCTCTTCTTCCTCTTCTTCCTCTTCCTTTCCCTCTTCTCTCCTCTTCTTTCCCTCTTTCCTTTCCCTCTTCTTCCTCTTCTCCTCCCCCTTCTCTTTTCCCTCTTCTCTCCCTCTTCTTCAGATTCCTCTTCCTCTTCTTCCTCTTCCTCTTCCTCTTCTTCCTCTTCTCTCCCTCTTTGCCTATGCCTATGCTTATGTTTGTTTTTTTGTTTTTTGTTTTCGTGTTTATGTCTATGTTAGACATGGGATCACGTCACTCATCCGACGAGTATGGACAGCCTCGCAAGAGAAGAGCTCACGATCTATATGCTCTAGAGTTCTTTGATTCCTCTCAGACGACTACCTCAAGGACTCTCCCTGGTCCAACTCCTCTCGGACCTAGCACTACGACTACCTCTGGTCTGACTCCTCTTCCATGTAGCACTGCGACTACCCCTCTGGGAACTCCTTTGCTAGCCGGGCATGGCTTTGTCGGGAGTCCCAACGAGTTTGTAGCGCAGATGAGTGATGAGGAGGCAGCGAGATTCTTCTCTCTGCTATCTCAGAGGACCTCAGCAATTCCCTCCCCTACACCGACGGCTGGATGTACTGCCCAGCCGTCCCCTCGTGCCCCTTCGACTGAGAGGTCATCACCTGCGCATGCCTCTCATAAGGAAAGGAAGAGTAGGAAGGGTAGCTTATGTTGTGCTGACTCGGGAGATGTAGACGAGTCAGCACACTCACATTCCTATAGGTCTCCATTTGGTCCGGAGACACAGTATCAGTTAGGTCTCTTTCCCTCTCCTACTCCCACTGCTACTCCTCGCTCCAGAAGTGCTCGTGCAACTTCCACTCCTTCTGACTCTGCTACCATCATTCCTCCTTACTCATCAGGGGATCTCTCCTATCAAATCACAGCTACCGGAGAGATAATAGAAGATAGAAAGGGCAAAGCAGTGATGGCCACCATGAGGAGGTTGATGATCCATCACTTCAAGAGCAGCATTGCTACCGATTGGTGGTATCAAGATGGCCAAAAGAAGCAGGCAGTCATCGATGAGTTAAAACAAAAATACCCTAACTCGCCAAATTGGGAGTTTAATGAGGATTATATGCGAGAGCACATGGGTTTGGTCTTGAAGCATCGTAGATCAACCTTGCGTATTTCCATCACAAAGGGATTGGCTAATCCTAGCTGGGCAAACAAAGCTGATTGGAAGTTCTTCAAGAAGCAAAATAGGGACCATCCCAAATTGTTTGAGGGTCAGAGGAGGACTACGAAGAGACAACTGGATGTCGTAGGTACTTCACACTTTGGTGCAGGCGGACGGTTGGTGTTCGAGGCAACCGTGGTATGTCTACTTCTTCTCATTTAATGTATTGTTCTATTCGTTTTACTACATATTACATGCACTTTAGCTAACTTTAACTCTCATAAATTGGATCCACAGCAAGATACGATGGGTCGTCTTCCTATAGATGCAGAGACGCGATGCGCATTTCGGATAGGAACAAAGCCGTGGTTTATTGAGCAAGAGGCAATGGGAGCGACGGTCGATTGGGCTAAGGTGGCTGCTCGCACGGTATAAGTTTACTCCTACTTATAATCTCACTTTTTAAATTGTTTTATTCTTTAAGTTCCAATCTAATTTTCGATTTATATGGTTCACTCTTAGGGTCAAAGCTCAAGTGTCCCATCATCGGAAGCAAGTGATCAACAGGGCCAGGGATCCGACGCACGTGACGAGGATGAGGGAGAAGACGCAACTGACGAGGACCAAGGAACAAGCCAACAAGACGAGGATGATTCAGATTTGGATGAGTAGTAGTAGTAGTAGTGGTAGTAGCATTTTCTTCGCCCTGTATGTCATTTTGTATATCTGCTCGTTTGAGCAATTTTGTATCACCCTTTCAAAAGGGTAATTTTGTAACAAACAATGTTGTATATGTCCGACATGTATATGCTTTTGTTGCTCGATCATTTCATTTGAGCGATTTTGTATCACCATTTTCGCAAGGGAAATTTTGTTATAAAAAAACTTTGTTTTGTAATTACAAAAAAAAAAGGATTAGTGGGGTTAAACAGGGCCATAGCAAGCCCTATTTAGCCCCACTAATCCTTTTTTTTTAGTTCTGTTAATCGGGGATGCGTCAATTTTACAAGCAAAAACCTGTGAGCAGGTTTATTCGAGCGTGTTTTTCAAGAGATTTTTAAAAATGTTTTTCTTTAGGAAACATGGTTTTTACACTTTTATTTTCACTAGAACTAGATCCCTTTATCATAAAAATATACAGACTAGTCACTCATTCATTTTTACACAACATAATTTTCTTATTTAGAGACATTCCTTTATACCCCTGTTATTACCTTAAAAAAGTGTTGATTCCTTTAAGAAACATTCCTCATAATCACTCTCAATGTAATAATACTATGCATATATAATTACTTATTAACACATTTATATCATATGGCAATATCTTTTGTGTTTTTATAGCATATTTATGGACATGTTTCTAAAGAAGTTTAAATTACTATAAATAAGTATTAACTTGGGCTTATATATCATTCTCATAAAATACATGTAATATTTAATACTATATATGAAAGATTTTCCAAAATATAACTCCATAGATGTGCTCAAATGGGGTGTTCCGATCAATTTGAGTGGTTGAATGACTATATTTGGACATTGGATATGAAAGTTATGTCACTTTTAAAAGTGCTGTCCAAGATAGTTTCGCCAGCGAAACTACCTTGGGAGACTTGCTTCAAAGGGGTTTCGCTGGCGAAACTACCTGGATGGCTTGCTTCAATGAGTTTTCTTTGAAGAAACTCTTTCATGAAGATAGGTTGAGAGAGGGTTTTCAATGTCACCCCCTATTAAGTAAAAGTTGTAAGAAGGATCATAAGGGAATTTTTATAGAGAAGTCTACTCTACATGTGGGTTTCTTCAAAAGCCATCCCATTATGCTCTCACCATTCCTACAGATTCACCTAAACATTTTTGTATAAAATAGGCATTGCTATAATACTTTGCATATTTCTAAGTGAAACTATGTTTTCTTCTGATCGATTTTTGCCATATTTATGCATAGTTGGAAGCTTTTTTTTTCCTTCGCTCGGATGCTCGGAAGATTTCGCTCAGAAAATGCTCGTCCCCTACAGTGTGGTGGATTTCTCACACACAAAAGTGTGTTTCTTTGTCTACACAGAGGCTGAGTATGTTGCAGCCACAAAGGGTTGTAAGGGGGCTATATGGCTTCATCGGCTAGTGGGAAGTGTACCGACATTGCATAGTGATTCCATGAGTGCTATTCAGCTAGCACGAAATCCGGTCTTTCATGCAAAGACCAAACACATTGAGGTCAGGTACCATTTCATTAGGGAGGTACTTGAGGACAAGCACATAGAGCTTGTCAAGGTTCATACAGATGATAACCCTGTAGATATGCTGACGAAGAGTCTACCTAGTCAGCGGTTTGAGTATTGTCCTTTATTAATGGGCATTGGATAGTATGCTCACTGGTTGTTCTCCCTTAAAGGCACATTGTCCTTTAAGTGGGAGGTTGTGGAGGTTAAAGGTCATTGTGCCTTTACCCCGGTTATGTACAATACTCAAACAATATATAAATGAATGAAAAAGAAGATTAGGGAGTTCTGCACCCACCAAAACTTGTGTGGTTCTTTGTTTCTCTCTCTCCTTCTTCTGTTCTTGCTTTCATTAAGAGCACTCTCAAATGGGCCCTCTGACCTTCTTGTGCCTACATCTAGTGTTGGATGGGACTCAAACTTTGCAAGATCATGGAGACCATAGGGTTTAGGACCTGTACAAATTTTAATCCCAATCAGACACATGGACATGCAAATCCTTTACACAATTTATTATTCCTTTATTGCATGGTATGTGTACAACAACTACTGAAATTACCAAAACACGATATGCCATTGGAACATAACTAATAATGCACACTTGTAGATGATAAAACGAGGAATGGAATGAAGGAGGCAATGTGGATCATGAATAAAATAGAGTCACTAGTACACACAGATCCTATTGTGATGCTTAAGTATCAATGTTTAGCATGCACAGGGAGCTAATCGTCGGTATTGGAAGTGGGGATCCGTTAAGGGTCGCTACATAGCGACTTTAGTGAAACGTTGCTATATAGTGATGTTTGCCTAAAGTCGCTATATAGCGACTTTTATCAGATTGGTAATGGTCATTATATAGCAACATTGAGATAGTTTTTAATAGCAACGTTTTACAAAGAGTGTTTTTTCCCATACCGACCTTAAAAGATAGTTTTTTCCAATGACAAAATTTTTTTAACTTCCATACATGTTTGATCTTTTGAGAGAATAAAAGTACAAGAGCATGTACATCAAGCCTTTGAAGCTCATATATTCATGTCTAAGTTTGAGATGAAAGAAATCAATGAGGAGCATTCGCCAAACAAGTCTATCTCTAGCTCTACATCGAGTTGATCTCCTATATCATCATTGTACTCTAGCATCGTACGTTCACCTAAGAGTACTTGATCATCTTATTCAATAAAGTGTGGTGATTCTTGATGATCGTCATCTTCTTTCTCAATATCGTGATCTCCATCCTCCTCCTGTATGATGTCATTATGTGCATATTCCTCTTGGCTCATATTGTGATCTTCATCTTCTTCACTAGATTCATCTGGATCAATTGGATCTGGCATTGGTAGTGCATCTCCATATCCACATCTCTATCTTAAAAAATTTACTTACTTCGTGGTGCAACTTAGATCATGTACCACCATCTTGGATCAGAATGATCGGGATGAAAAACCACCTACATTGAAGATGGGTGCCAAATGTCATCAATTATATATATGAAATTATGCTTAAGTACATGTATCAATGGATCTTTAAAAATGAAAGCTTCGATTAATTAAATCATTAGTATGCACCTGCTCACAGTGCTCGAGAAGAATAAAAGTATCACTTTCATCGGTCCAAAGTTTGGTGGAGTCTATTGCAAAGAAATTGCTACTATCTTTTCTCACTGTCACATGGGGACCGTTGTAAATAGTTCTAAACCATTTTACATCAAGAATGAAAATACTAAATCGTCTGAAATCAACTTCATAGATTTCACATATGGTTCAAAAATAATCCAATGTGAGGAGAGAAGATTGGTATCCGAAGCACATGCTCGGCTATCTTGTGTGAAGTTAGCCATGACTCCACAATCATACGTGACTCTCTTTAAATCGATGCATTTCACGTGAAAATGCCGTCCATATGACCATAATGCACTGTTCTTTTTGTATTGTAAAAGAGCATCATTAAAACAATGAAGATGCATCTATTTTATAGCGTATATTGCCACAAATAATTACTTAATTACATCAACAAGTAAGAAACTTAAATGCATCATACATTCAAATGATAAATCTCTCGCGATCGTTTATTGTCTCTCCATCGTGTTTGGCTTTATGTAGAGCTAGTTGTAGCCAATCAAGTGACATGTGAGAGTGGGGAGAAGAGCCAAATCCTGTGGATATGGTTGCGATCGCCTATACATTACTCTCAATCTTGTCTTTGCATTTATTCTTTGTGCTTTGGCTGCTTCATATCTCTTAATCCACTTCTACATCTCCTTGCTATTGAGGATACCAAACTTATTGAATTTTTCCATTTGCTCTTCACTCATCTTTCTTTCAATCCCTTTTCCTTGGGGAACCTCACCAACAATGCGATCATCATCCTTGTTATGCCAAGCTTATGGCATATCGGAATCCATGGATGCAAATAATCCGTGATATATACTAATGAATCTTGCACAAGCCATCCCTCTGCCATGCTTGCTTGCTCTTTGTCTTACAAATCCCTTCAAAGTTTTCATAAACTGCTCGAGAAAAAACATCCACCGACTATGACTAGTATGTGCAATGGCGACCTCATCAAGTATGTGCACAAGCAAGTGGACTTGAGTTGTCATAATGCTCGAGGGAAAGTGCTTCTCAAGCAAGCATACGGCATTGACAGATTCCACCCTAGCCTTCTCGATGCTCGGAGAGGATCCATGTTGCTTTCGGGAGGATAACTTTTCTCAAAGCATGCACTTGGGGCCACAAAGGAGACATCCTATTCATAGCACGCAAGTCTTCTCGCACTCCTCTCGAGTCTTTGGAACCAACCAAGTGTGCCAAAATAGTAGCCCCCACGTTCTTGAAGATATGCATGGGATCCAAGAGATGATTGGTTTGTAATTGACCCCAATAAGGAAGCTTGTGAAAGATCGATAGCCTCTTCATCCCAGGAGGAGGTTCCTCTCCATTCGTCCTCCAAGCCTGAATCCAGTCACTTGCCTTCAAATATGATGGTGGTGGATCAAACTGACCTCCACGTGCGAGATGGTCCAGTGGAAGGTATCAAGCATGACCTTCATAAACATTTTTCCTCATATGTTTGGAGTATCATGCAAGTGATTTCAAACCCAGTCCACAAACAGGACAAGCATGGTACCCACTTGTAACAAGTCCTGCACATGTGCATGAATGTATTAGTATAAGACATGCGTGCGAAAGAGAGTCATAAAAGCATAATCCTATATTAGACATGTAAAGACACAACCATGTATTTGCACACTCTCCATATCCTAGGTAGTCTTGCATGGTCCACCACAAGATACCCCTAACCAAAATATCATTGGTATGTCTAGGAGCTCTGGAAATATCAAAGACCCGCACTCGTCTCCATAAGATCTGTAACTCCTCTATCAAAGGTGCCATGTACACGTGCATATTTTTAGCCTTGTACTTCCCTAGCACAAGTAGTGCAAGCATGACGTGTCCCTTCTTTATTGTTAGCCATGGTGGGATATTGTAATTCACCAAGACTATGGACCATGTTGAGATGTCGAGCGTAACCCAAAAGGATTCACTCCGTCCATGGCGAGCCCAAGATGTAAGTTGCATGGCTTCCTCACAAAGTCTGGCCACTGATTGTCTATGTGCTTCCAAGCTACACAATCTGCGGGAATCCTCAATGTGTCATCAGTGGATCAATGAGATGCATGCCATGTCATCAACTCCACTATGGATTTGCATCAGAACATGTGATGTATACTTGCAATGATGGGAAAGTGTCTCAAGACCTTTACCGGTATCTGCTCACCCTACAAGTCATCTCTATATCGTTGTTTCCCACACTTCAGACAACTAGCCAAATCTCCATGCTCACGACGAAAGAGAATACAATCATTATGGCAAGCATGGATGGTATCATAATCCATACCCATCGTTGTTCTCAAACATACATGATGATTGTCAAAACAAACAATATCCAAATAATGAGTCAAATTAATGCAAGAGCTAACATCATTAAGGCCGAGACACTTGTGTCCAACCACCCATACTTTACTTGCAGATTCAAGATTGAGAGACAAGCACGTAGTTTAGACATCCTAGCACCCTCGTACAACTGTGTTGATTGCAACTCTCGCATTTTGACCTCAGACTATGATATCACGTGTACATGTGATGTAGTGCGCCTAAAAATAGAATCCATCATGTCGACCATACCCTCTCATCATCCGGGAGACTATAGTCTTGCTCAAAGTGTGAAGGTATATGCACACCCTCGTCACCCTTCTCATCCTGTTTCAAGATTTCGTGTAAATATAACATCTTGTCTCAAGGTTTAGTGTCATAATGGTATCCAATATTAACCATGAACTCAAATAGCATTGACTTACTGATAATCCATCACCACATGCAACACCAACGGTGGGTACTGGTTCGGGCTCCTCCCCATACATCCGTAAGTGGTGCATGATAATACAACGTTGATGTCATACTTCTCGCTTGCAATGAGTGCAATGACAATGCAACCTCTCCGTAAGCCACTCCATGCTCTCGGGTATTGGCGCATCATCTGGTGAGCTTCCACTCGTCCCTTTCATCTGCACACTTGCAAAATCACAACATGAGTTGCAAGGAATTTATTAAAATCTAAAAAAAAGCCACCCATGAGCTTCTTTTCTCTTTTCTAACAATAAGTGCCCTGAACCTCGCTATATAGCAACTTTTTACTCTGTTCCATCGCTATATAGCGATGCTTTGTCTTGTTCCATCGCTATATAATGACACTTTTTGAATATAAGCGTCGCTATATAGCAACTGACCAGCATCGCTATATAGCGACACTGGTGGCTTAAACTCGAAACCCCTCACTGTGATGCTTTCTTTACAATCTTTATTGCAGGAAAAGCAAAAATCTCTCCTCGCACCTTATATTCGATGACCTTGCTTTCCTTCTCTCCGTTCTCCACTCCTCACTACTACTCAGCCCCTCTCCTAACACTTGTGCTCCCTCTCCACCCTTCTCCCTCTTTGCTTGTGTGAAAAGAAGTTTTTCAGGAAGGTGAGTCTCTTTAAGCAATGTAGGTTCATTTTTTGTGAGATTTTGTTTAGTGAGTGTTGAAGCATGTTTCTCCTTGTATTGCTAAGGCTATGTGCTAGTTTTCATGCTTGATTTTGAAGGTTTAAAGACAAAAAACGAGGTTTTGTGAAAGAAAGAAGACTCACCTCTTCTCTTTTTGGTATTTCTCTTCCTCCTCTTTCTCCTTGTTTGTAGGCTTATGCTTTCTCCTTGTTTGTAGGCTTATGCTTGTCTCCTCAATCCAATCCCTTTGAGAAGTTGTTTCTCTAAAGTCCTCCTTCCTCTAACTAGTTATTTGAAAAATGGTATGTTTCCTCTCTTTTGTAGGGCCAGTCCACAAAACACTGAGCGAGACTATTCCAGGTAAGAAAGTCCTTCCTCTTTTTTCCTTTTGTTATTTTTGTTATTTGCATTGGCTTGCAGCTAGCGCCTTAAGCACTAGCTGTAGTGCTGGGTGTAGGAACCCTCTCTTCCCCTCTCTTCCCCTATTCCCTCTTCTTTCCCTCTCTTCCTCTCTTGCTTCTCTTCTTTTCCCTTTTCTTTATCCCCTCTTTCAATCTCTTTTTCCCCTCTTCCTTCTTTCCTTCTCTTCTTTTTCCCCTCTTTCAATCTCTTTTCCCCTCTTCCTTCTCTTATGTTTATGCTCTTTTTCCCGAGTCTTCTTTTTTCCCTCTTTCATCCCCTCTTTCAATCTCTTTTCCTCTCTCTTTCCCCCTCTCTTTGCCCTCTCTCAATGTCTTTTCATAAGCATATGTATTTGCCTATGCTTAAGCTTTCTCTCTTTTTCTTTTGTGCTCATATGCTTTTGCATAAAAATAAGCATATCCTTTCTTTCCTTTTCTCTTATGCTTATGCTCTTTTTCCCTCTTCCTTCTCTTATGCTTATGCTTATGCATGAGCATATGTCTCCTCTTTCTCTTATGTTTATGCTCTTTTTCCCGAGTCTTCTTTTTTCCCTCTTTCATCCCCTCTTTCAATCTCTTTCCCCCTCTCTTTCCCCTCTCTCAATGTCTTTTCATAAGCATATGTATTTGCCTATGCTTAAGCTTTCTCTCTTTTTCTTTTGTGCTCATATGCTTTTGCATAAAAATAAGCATATCCTTTCTTTCCTTTTCTCTTATGCTTATGCTCTTTTTCCCTCTTCCTTCTCTTATGCTTATGCTTATGCATGAGCATATGTCTCCTCTTTCTCCTTCTCCTCTTTTCCTCTTTTCCTCTCTCTTTCTCCCCCTCTTTCCCCTCTTTCGATCTCTTTTCATAAGCATATGTATTTGCCTATGCATATGCTTAAGCTTTCTCTCTTTTTCTTTTATGCTCATGCATAAGCATAAGCATATGCTTCCTTTCCGTATCTCTTATGCTTATGCTCTTTTTCCCTCTTCCTTCTCTTATGCTTATGCTTATGCATGAGCATATGTCTCCTTTTCTTATGCCTATGCATATCCTTCTCCTTTCTTTCTCTTCTTTTTTCCTCTCTTTTTCTCTTCTTTTCATAAGCATATGCCTATGCATATCCTTTCCTTTCTTTCTCTTCTTTTTTCCTCTCTTTTTCTCTTCTTTTCATAAGCATATGCCTATGCATGTCCTTCTCTATCTTCTTCTCCTTCTCCTTTCTTTCTCTTCTTTTTTTCTCTCTTTTTCTCTTCTTTTCATAAGCATATGCCTATGCCTATGCCTATGCCTATGCTTATGCTTATGCATGCACATATGCTCATATGGTTATACATAAGTCATATCCTTTCTCAATGTATTCTCTTGTTTTTTGTTTTTTGTTTTCGTGTTTGTGTCCATGTTAGATATGGGATCACGTTGCACGTCTAACAAGTACAGAAACCCTCGTAGGAGGAGACATCATGATCTCTATTCTCTAGAGGACTTTGATTCCCCTCAGATGATACCTTAGGGACCTACCCCTGCGACTACCCTTGGCCTGACTCCTCTTGGACGTAGCACTGCGACTACCCCTTGGGGAACTCCTTTGCTAGTAGTCCGTGGCTTTGTCGGGAGTCTTGACGAGTTTGTGGCATAGATGACCAATGAGAAGGTAGCGAGATTGTTCTCTCTGCTATCCCAAAGGACCTTAACAATTCCCTTTCTTACACCGATGGCTAGACCTACTGCCTAGCCATCCCCTCGTGCCCCTTTGACTAAGGGGTCATCACTTGGGCATGCCCATCATAAGAGAAGGAAGAGTAGGAGGGGTCTCTTATGTTGTGCTGACTCGGGAGATGTAGACGAGTCAGCACACTCACATCCCTATAGGTCTCCACTTGGACCCGAGACCTAGTACCAGTGAGGTCCCTTGCCCTCTCCTACTCCCATTGCTACTCCTCACTCTGAAAGTGCTCGCACAAACACCACTCGCTCTGACTCTACCACTACCACTACCATGAGTCCTCGTTACCCAGTCGAGGACCTGTACTATCAAATCATAGCTGCTAGAGAGATAATAGAAGATGAAAAAGGCAAAGTAGTGATGGCCACCATGAGGTGGTTAATGAGCCACCACTTCAAGGGCGGCATTGCTACTGATTGGTGGTATCAAGATGAACAAAAGAAGCAGGCGGTCATCAATGAATTGAAAGAAAAATACCCTAATCCCTTAAATTGGGAGTTTAATGAGAATTACATGCGAGAGCGCATGGGTTTGGTTTTGAAGCATCGTAGATCAACCTTGCGTACTTCCATCGCAAAGGGGAGGGCTAAACCCAGCTGGGCAAACAAAGTTGATTGGAAGTTTTTCAAGAAGCAGAATAGGGACCATCCCAAAATGTTCGAGGGTCAAAGGAGGGCTGCAAGGAGATGGCTGGATGTCGTACGTACTTCACACTTTGGTGCAACCGGATGGTTGGCATTCGAGGCAACCATGGTATGTCTACTTCTTCTCATTTAATGTATTGTTCTATTTGTTTTACTACACATTACATGCACTTTATCTAACTCTCGTAAATTGGGTCCACAGCAAGCTGCGATGGGTCGCCTTCCTACAGATGCAGAGACACGATGCGCGTTTCACATAAGAATAAAGCAGTGATTTATTGAGCAGGAGGCAATGGGAGCACCGGTTGATTGGGCTGAGGTGGCTGCTCGCATGGTATAAGTCTACTTTTATTTGTAATCTCATTTTTTTATTCTTTAAGTTCCAATCTAATTTCCAATTAATATGGTTTCACTCTTAGAGTCAAGGCTCGAGCATCCCATCACTGGAGGCGAGCGATGACGAGGGCCAGGGATCATCAGGCGTAGCTCATGAGGGTCAAGGATCAGGCACAGCTCATGAGGGCCAAGGATCAGGCACAGCTCATGAGGGCCAACGATCAAGCCAGCAAGACGAGGACGAGGAGGATGACAATGATTCGAATGAGTAGTAGTAGTAGTTTGCATATACTTCGCCATGTATATCCTTTTGTATATCGGCTCTTTTGAGCGATTTTGTATCACCCTTTTCGAAAGGGTAATTTTGTAACAAACAATGTTGTATATCTTTGACATGTATATGCCTCTGTTGCTCAATTGGTTCATTTGAGTGATTTTGTATCACCCTTTTTGCAAGGAAAATTTTGTAATAAAAATATTTTTTTGTAATTACTAAAAAAAAAACATTAGTGGGGCAAAACAGGGCTTGTTGTGGCCCTGTTTAGCCCTACTAATGTTTTTTTAAAGTTATGTTAACCATCGCTATATCGTGACGTTTACCAGTGTCAATATATAGCGACGTTTACTAGTGTCGCTATATAGTGACGTCTATTAGCATTGCTATATAGCAATGCTTATATAGCGACCCTTCTTTTCCGATGCTTATAACGACCTTTGCACCTGTGAAAAAAAAAAAGTGTAAAAAACATCGGTATTTTCGTTGAAAAAGGACCTATGCCTTATAGTGAGTCAAATACAGGATGTGCATGACACTGTATAAAACCAATCATGTCGTATACAATGAAATGCATAAAAAAAGTCCATGCAAAATACAATGGTGTGCTCACAATGTGAGACTATATATCTCAAATACAATGACATGTAATAAACTAGCAACCCCCAATACAATGATGTATCTAAACTACTCCTCAGGATCCGTTCTCATGCCAATGGTCTCAAGTATGCTCTTGTGATCCTCAAGAGCAAGGCACCATCGAGGAGTGGATGTCATCTTGCGACTGCGAGCACGAGTTAGATGAACCCTGATAGCCAACAACAAGATGGGAATACATGTATGCCTCACGATCTGCCATGTACTCCTGATACTCAAAGAAGAGATGATGCCTATGTATCTGCTCAAAGTAATACCTAGCTATGATCGTGTTGTGAACATCAAAATGGATCCCATGCCCGTCCACTACATCCTGGTTAAGCATGCTCTTCACCATATGGCATCTCAACAGATAGTAATCCATGCGATCAGGATTGCCCTCTAGAGCAATGACCACGAGGATGACATCAATACTTTAAGAGATCTGTCAACTGATTGTAAACTCTACTAGAATTGAACCCTTCATCCTGATCATCATGTACCACCTCCCATGGTTAGATGGATGAAAGTATGCATTCCCTCCATGGATCAGCCCATGGCAGCATGGAACAACCTCCCCAATCATCATCGATGCATGTCGACAAAAAACATGCAAAGCGTCGAGAAAAGATCATGGGGTCTGAGTTGCCTATGCTCCTTATAGAATGTAAATCAAGAATGCCAAGCACAGTACGACAATCAAAATGCCTAGACGGATCAATGCTCCCTATGTCCACACACTAGAAAAACCGTATGACCACCTTATCATTACGTGACTATTGCTGATATGAGGACAACGCGCTAGTACCTAAGTGTTGGGTACACCACTACACCACATCTTGTGCATCCACAAAGCAAGTGGCACTATGACGCAACTGGTGTCGTCACAAAGAATGCTTCATGCAAGCACCTGCCCCATCATTCTCTCCTTTTCCATGCCTTGTCTTAAAGTAGCTCCACATCACCAGAATGCCTGTCTCACGGTGCCATCTGTAGAACCAATAAAACTGCCTCACAGAATTGAACTGACCACCACAACCGTCAGACCAAACCTAGTGCCGCTGCCATGTCACACCACCATCCCTCAAGAAACTGTCATGGAGACTGAAACAATGCTACACAAAATGGGCATTGTGCGAGCGATCATCACTAATGTAGAAGTGATACTCTCGGACAATGACGCACAAGTCCATGGTGCTATCAATGCCAGCCATTTGAGCCTGTGCATGAAGATAGCTAATATGCACAAATATAGCAACCTACAAGATGGCATTAAAAAAACAATGAGGATGATGGAAAGAAATAAATGAAATGCACAAGAAAACCAAAGTAAGAACAATACTCGTTCACATGTCACTTGTTCGGAAAAATAATACTCTGATTGGATCTCATGCTGTGGTGCAAAGGTATAGTTCTTCACAAAGTCCACCACTGAGACAACCACCCCTACGGGAAATGTGCTCAAGCAAGCACAGAACTATCGATCCTCCCACTTCGTAGTGTGGGAGTGCTATATGTAGTGGTACAACTTCCCTCGGAAGGCATCAATGAAAGCAACACGTGGAGTCTACTGCTCCACAAGCTGTAACCTCCGGGACTCTGCACCAACAACTAATTTCAATGTGATGTACTCGTACTACTACCAACACATAATCTCCACATCATTGACATCTAGCGGAACTCACGGCACTCTAGCAAAGTGACCACACGTTGTACACCTCCCCTCTACACAATCAAGGGAGTGGTACAAAGTATCACCATATCATGCACACAATATGGAATGAATAAAGTCACGAGGGCTAGTAGGAACCACTCCCGTATGACCATCAAGCGAACTAAATACATCATACATCAATCCAAAATCAACATGATAGCAACAACACGTGTCATGCTCTCTAGAGCACTGCACAAACCATGGCTTGCACCACTCAAATGACCTTTGCCCAATCTTGAATTCCGTGTGCACCTCTACAAACTGAGTGTACAAGTCAATCTGGTACACTCCAAAAAACATGCACCATGCTCAATGTATACACCACGTGACACCCTCTTTCACACTACCTTCTTAAACACTAGAGATGCCCTACAATGCTCCTCCCAAAACTGCTGTATGATGGACCTAGTGCGATCTTACAATAGTCGATTACTACCGGGTGCACGGCCACTCGAAGCCCAAAGAGCATCAACATCATGATCCTCTAGACTTTGCCTCCTAATCATACCTGCTTGAAATGTGCACGGTGCAATGTCAAGGAGACTGATGTGGTATGTACATGGCTAGCCATCTGGGGTCTACTAATGGCATCCACAATGGCACGACGTGCTGCCAAGGCATTTGCAGTGTGAGAGTGCTCTCAACAGAAGCAAGAACGGAAGAAGGAGAGAGAGAGAGAGAGACAGAGAGCCACAAGTTTTGGTGGGTGCAGAACCACCCTAATCTTCTTTTTCATTCATTTATATATGTGTTTGAGTATTGTACATAACTGGGGTAAAGGCACAGTGACCTTTAACCCCCACAACCTCCCACTTAAAGGACAATGTTCCTTTAAGGGAGAACAACCAGTGAGCATACTATCCAATGCCCATCAATACACGACAATACTCAAACCGCTGACTAGGTAGACTCTTTGTCAGCATATCTACAGGGTTATCATCTGTATGAACCTTGACAAGCTCTATGCGCTTGTCCTCAAGTACCTCCCTGATGAAATGGTACCTGACCTCAATGTGTTTGGTCTTTGCATGAAAGAACGGATTCTGTGCTAGCTGAATAGCACTCATGGAATCACTATGCAATGTCGGTACACCTGTATGAATCCCTAAATCTCCCACTAGCCGATCAAGCCATATAGCCTCCTTGCAACCCTCTGTGGCTGCAACATACTCAGCCTCTATGGTAGACAAAGCAATGCACTTCTGTGCGCGAGACATCCACGACACTGCACCACCTGCAAAGGTGAACACATAACCAGAAGTGGATCTCCTACTATCCACATGCCCTGCATAGTCTGAATCTGTGTACCCAAGTACACGCATGTCTCCTCTACCAAAGCAGATGCACATCTCCTTGGTACCCTTCATGTACCTCATGATGCACTTAACTGCCTCCCAATGTATCTTTCCTGGATTAGCCATATACCGGCTAACAACCCCCACTGCAAATGCAATGTCTGGTCTAGCAGCTATCATAGCATACATAAGACTCCCAACTGCTGATGCATAAGGAACCTTGGCCATCATGGCCCTTTCCTCATCTGATTTGGGACTATCTGTATGACTCAGTTTCACATATGGAGGCAATGGAGTACTCAGTGCCTTCCCCCCCTCCATATTGAAACGCTGCAATACTTTTGTAACATACTCTTTTTGTGAAAGCCAAAGGAGTTTCCTACTCTGATCACGCGTGATGCGCATACCAAGAATATGACCTGCAAGTCCCAAATCCTTCATATCAAAGGCCTCATGCAACTTGGCCTTTAATGCATCTAGCTCATAAGTATTCTTGCTAGCCAATAGCATATCATCCACATATAGTGCCAAGATTATCAGGCTATTATCCTTAGCCCTTTTAGTGTAGAGGCAGTGATCAATTTCACTCCTTCTAAAACCCTGGACCGAATGAAAGCATCAAACTTCTGATACCATTCTCTAGGTGCTTGCTTAAGACCATAGAGACTCTTCTTCAGCTTGCAAACTAAATGCTCTTTGCCCTTTTCTTCAAAGCCTTCCGGTTGCACCATGTAAATTTCCTCATGCAAATCCCCATGCAAGAAAGCTGTCTTGACATCCATTTGCATAAGCTCCATATCCTCTGATGCCACTAGTCCAAGCATGCATCTAAGTGTGGTCATCTTCACAACTGGAGAGAATATCTCATCAAAGTCCACACCCTTCTCTTGCTTGAACCCTTTAGCAACCAAACGGGCCTTGTACCTAGGCACGTCATCACCTGTGACCTTCATTTTGTAGACCCATTTACATGGCAATGCTTTCTTTCCATGTGGCAAAGAAACCAAGTCCCAAGTCTTATTCTTCATAAGTGAACTCATCTCTGATTGCATAGCATACTCCCACTTGCGTTGATCCTCATGCATCATAGCCTCTCTGTAGCAAGAAGGCTCCCCGCAATCAGTAAGCATCACATAGTCTACCCCTGGAACAAACCTATTAGGTGGTCTAGACACTCTAGATGATCTTCTCAAAGGCATTTCAGCTTGCTGTCCCATTTGCATATCAGCCACATTTGGCTTATCATTTCCACCAATAGATGATCCATCATCTACCCTTGATTGTATACCTATGGGAGTACTTGGTGGTACCATTTCTTGCACATTTGGTGCATGGACAGCTTGCTGTCTATCAACATATGCAAGTGGATTCACATCCTAGAAAGTGATTCTCCTAATTTCCACATCCCTCATGGGTGCCTTATGCATCTTCTTCTCATTGAAGACCACATCATGGCTGCGTATGATCTTCTTTGCTTCTGGATCCCAGAGACAATAGCCCATCTCTCCACTTTCACCATAACCCAGAAAGATGCATTTCCTAGACTTAGGATTTAGCTTCTTTCGAAGCTCTTTTGGCACATGTGCATATGCCTCACACCCAAATATACGCAAATGAGAGTAAGAGGGCTTCTTGCCACTCCATGCCTCTTCAGGAATACCACCATCCAAACTCTTACTAGGTGATCTATTGATCACATGCACTGCAGTCTTCATTGCCTCAGGCCAAAAACCACTAGAAAGACTTGCATTGGAAAGCATGCATTGCAACCTTTCTTGAATGGTACGGTTCATCTTTTTTGCAACTAGATTTTGCTCTGGAGTACGAGGGGATGTGAGCTCCCTCTTAATCCCACGTGTATCACAGAAATGCTGCAAGTCATGAGAGAGATATTCTCCACCATTGTCAATCCGTAGGCATTTAAGTGTTCTACCTGACTGATTCTCAACCAAGGCTAGCCATTTCTGAAATACCTGGAACACATCACTCTTCCGAGCTATAGCATAAGCCCACACTTTCCTAGTTGCATCATCAATGAATGTCACATAGTATTCAGCCCCGCCTAATGACCATGTAGGCATGGGACCACATATGTCTGAATGCACCAAATCAAGCATTTCAAACTCTTTCTTTCCTCTTCTTTTATGGGCTGATTTAGTCTGCTTCCCATAGAGACAATGCTCACAAAATTCAAAATCAGAGAAACTCAAATGCGGTACATAACCCAAACGGCATAAGAGTTCCATTCCATTCTGGCTCATGTGCCCCAACCTGCAATGCCACAAAGAAGTGCTTGGCTGCTCGGTTATTGCAACAACATGATCAAATACCCCTGATACATGTAAGGGATACAAAGTCCCACACTTGGCACCCCTGGCCAAAAGCATAGAGCCCTTTTGAATTTTCCAACTCTGAAAGCCAAAAGTGGTGTGAAAACCAGCATCATCTAGCTGACCCACTAAAATAAGACTCTTGGTCAGCTTAGGCACATGTCTCACATGTTTCAAAACAAATGCAGACCCATTTGCAAAAGAAAACTTTATGTCACCTACTCCCACTATGTCACATGCATAGTCATTTCCAAGATGCACACAACCTGTCTTTCCACTGTCATAAGTGGAGAACCATTCCCTATGGGGAGTAACATGGAATGGAGCACCAAAATCCAAAATCCAATCCTGGGAATATGCATCATCTGAAGTGGCAAGCCACTCTGTAGATAAACTAGACATGAAGAGAATGTCATTGTCACTATTGTGTGTGACTGCATTGATCTCCTCGATCTTCACTTTTCCTTTGTCCTCCCTTGGACTCTCTTCCTTTTGATTTGCACCCCGATTTGCATTCTTTTTCTTTTCCTTTTGCTCTCTTTTTAGCTTGTAGTAATCATTTTTCATATGGCCCTTCTTGCCACAATGGTAACACTCAATGTTTCGTACCCTAGATTTGCTACGTGACTTCCCTCTTTCTTGGGACTTCCCCCTGAACTGTGATCTGCCCCTTTGCACATTTAAGGCTGCATCCTGCTTGTTGCCATCCATAGACTTCCGTCTAATCTCCTCGGCCAACAAGCTACCCACAACATCATCAAATTTCAGTACTCCACCAGGTGCAGAGTTACTGACAGCTGTACGGAAGGTATCCCATGAGGATGGCAATGAACATAAGAGAAATATTGCCTTAGTCTCCGCATCAAAATTCATCTTCTGAGCCTGAAGCTGGCTGAAAATAATATTGAATTCATTCAAGTGAGAAGCAATGGAGACCCCTTCCTTCATCTGCAGCTCAAACAACCTCTTCACGAGGTAAACTTTATTAGAGGCAGTTTCCTTCTCATAAGTGGCACACAGTTTCTTCCACAAATCTTCCATAGTCTGCTCATTTACTACTGTGAAATAAACTGACTCTGCAAGATGAAGTCTAATAGTAGGCTTTGCTAATGCATCCAACTCATTCCAATCATCCTCAGACATATTTGCAGGCTTAGCTTCAATCCCTGCCAAGGGTTTAATCTGCTTCTTTTGAATAAGCACATCCCTTATTTGTTCTTTCCACAAAGAAAAGTTTGTCCCATCAAACTTTTTAATGTTAAAAAACTCCTTTTTAGATATGGAAGAGAACGCAATGATGCAAATGAAACAAAATCCCAAATGCTAGTACCTGCAAGAGAGAATCACACCAAATACTAGGTGCACCCAAATGTGTATGCCATAACGGAGTGAAATATCACCAAAATTCAAAGCTCAAAGCATCAAAAGATGCATCTGACTCATGTGCATATACTATGCATCCATATGAGCAAATCTGGCCCAAAAGAAAATGCCAATAAGTGCCAAATGACTCAAGCATAAACACCGTCCACTGGCATATGCATGAATAATATCTCATCCAAGAGAGCATAGCACTATCAGTGCATCACCTACAATGTGCCAAAGCTGTCCCTCAGCATAAAATAGCACCCATGTGCAAAGCGTCCATAAAAAATAGCATCCCACAAGGCAATTTGGGCCTATCAGCGCATCCGATAAGGACCGCAATGCATCCAAATGGCCTATAAATCATCCACTGCAACCCAATGCATACCACGAATGAGCGCACACTGCTCAAACTACAACCAAAGTGATCTGCATAAGGTATGCTTAAGAAATCATAGTCCAACGGTAATGAGCGCTACTGAAAAATAGAACCTGAGATGCCTCAAAACATGGGCGCCATTGCATAATCGGACTCAACAAGAAAATCTGCAAATATCTCTCTTCTGCCAGAACTCCAAAATCCCAACCGATGAGTGAGAAATGGGAGTCAACATTTATCCACTGCCATGTGGCATAAATCTAAGGTTTCAAAACCTTAAAATAAAAAATGCATAACAAAGAGACGAAATCGAATACACAGAGATCTATAACTCTGAAAATCCTCCATTGAATCGCACAAGAACTGACAGGTAGGGGTTTTTAGGTGTCCGGAACGCAATGGGACAGACGGTTTTGGAAACCGTGGTCTCAATCACTGGGTCCAACACACGGACTGAAAAACGTTTTTGGAAACAAAGCTGTTTGTAAACTCAACCGGAGTGCAAATGATGAGCAACATAAAAGTTTTAGGACCTCCTGAGTCCACCGGAACTGACAGATTTACAAATGGTTGCTCCAAACTTGAGTTCCAACACCCGGGCAAAAAACGCAGAAACTGACACAGTGAGTCAGAAATCCAATGAAATGACCCCAGATTCAAGAATGAAGGTGTTTCCAAGCTCCTGAAGTGAAGTGGACACCAAAAGCAAGCAATAGTTGCCTCTATAAGTCAATATGGAGTCTCTATCATCGAACGGAACAGGGAAAAGCTCAAAAAACGACTTTTTCTTTGAAACCACTTAACAGGCTCTCAAAACCACTTCGCAAAGCCAAAGTGACTTTTCCAAAGGTTCCTCCAAGGTCTCTGCATACTCGGATGCAAGTAAAGTCACCCACAAAGCTTCCCACAAAGCTTCTCCTTCTTCCCACAGAGCTGCTGAACTTCAAGCATTCACGCATGCTCAGCTAGATCACCCGGGCTATGATACCAGTTGAGAGTGCTCTCAACGGAAGCAAGAACGGAAGAAGGAGAGAGAGAGAGAGAGACAAAGAGCCATAAGTTTTGGTGGGTGCAGAACCACCCTAATCTTCTTTTTCATTCATTTATATATGTGTTTGAGTATTGTACATAACCGAGGTAAAGGCACAGTGACCTTTAACCCCCACACAGTGTTCCTACGCTTGATGGATGCATAGGACCGATGAACACTAGAAAGGACCTCGCTAGATACTACCCTATCTCTAGATGCAACAAGACCAGCAAGCCTCCCACACTCCACCAAGGCAGGGTGATCTATCAAAGAGCAAGAAAGAGGTGTAGGCTTGAAATCTCATGATTGGCACAAGATACTCAAAGTGAGTATGATTTGGCATAATCTCTTTATCCTTCCAAATTTGTGAGTCTAGAAGCAACTAATAACCATCGGTCATGTGTTTAGTTTATACTACCTACTAGCATTTCTCATTGTGCATCAAATGACGTGAAGGCTTGTATTTACAAGATGGGCGAGCCTGTGAGGTACTTCACACTATACAAAATATAAAGCGTATCCATGCTTAATGCAAGGTCTTCATATTACTAATATGGTGCACTTTCTTCTTTCTAGGTATGTGAGCTCAAAGAAAATAGATCCCACCAGGCTTGAGGATGATTGAGTTATGTTAGTGGAGCTGGTTTGTTTAGTGGATGATACCTTTCCATGTTCTATTCTCACAAGCCAACTACATCTCATAGTGTATTTGGTGGATGAGATTGCTATATGCAGCACTATACATGCACAATGATTATTCTCCCTCAAGCGCTTCATGAAGACCTTGAAGGGTGTCATGAGGCAAAATGCAAGGTTTGATGGTAGCATGGCTGACGCATGGTTTCTACAAAAGTCACTTGCATATATTTCTGAGTTTCTTGTCTATGTGGATAGCTCTCTCCCATGACTATGGAGAGATGAAGAAGACTAAGGATGACCTCTATTGTGCCTCAAGGGAAAGGATGGAGCAATAATGGATAGGGAGTTGCTTAATAATCTAAACCTTTGTTGCATGCTTAATAGTGATGTGATGAGAAGATGGGTGACAAGATAAGAGGATGCAAAGGAAAGAAGACAAGGAGAAAGGGCCCTCTTTTGTACACACTATGGATCTTGTGTGCCATACCTTGAGCATCTAAGAGCACTTCCAAAGGATATTGATCATATCAATTGGCTACATGATGAAGTGGAGAGAGCAGAGAGAGATGAGGAGATGCACATCACAATGGAAGAATGGGAGTATGCTAGAGGATGCATGCAAAATATCGGTATATAGAATGTTTTGAATAATTTAGGAGCTTTCAACATTTAGATAGCTTATTCAATTGATTTTGTCTTGGTGTAACTAGTATACTATGTTCCATGCTATATGGTGTAAGGACAAGCATTTTCAAACACAACGGATTGATGATAAGAGAAACACACAAGATTGCAGCCTCATTGCTAGCTTTGAAGGAGCCAATGAAGCCATGGATGATTATTGTGGCATAATCCAAGATATTATTAAGCTTGAATTTCGACGCTTCTTTGTGTATGTTTTGGATGTCAAGTGGTTTAAGAACCTAGTGGAAAGAGGCCCTAATCCAACAATCAAACGCCATGAAAGTGGCTTTGTAACTAGTACCTCCACAAAGTTTTGGCAAAGCAAGAAGGACACACTAGTACTACCGCAACAATATGAACATGTATTCTACACATATATAAAAAAGATCACTTATATATATTTGATTCCTTCAATGCAAAGAAATTAACATGTTTGTATTTGTGTTTGAATAGGTTGTCTATCAACCAATGATGGATAATAATAGGTGGTGTCACGTCGGGGGCACGTCATACCTATTATGCCACGTTCCAAAGTGAAGTATAGTACATTTACTAATATGAAGTGTATGGAGGATGATTATTGCCATGGAGGTGATGATGATCGTGATACAAGGAGGAGATGATAATGAGATAGGAGATACATATATTCTAGCCATTATGCATGAGGACGAGCCTACCATAATTAGCGATGCTGATTTCGATGAGCACGATAATGTCTCATTCTCCTCACCTCACTTAATTTTTGTATGTGTGCTTTTGGCAAAAGGTATATTATGGCATCTGACACATGCATAGCATTGATATTTTTATTAAATTAGGTGCTTTGGTAATTATGGTCAATGTTTGGCAAGCCATGATCCACATTTATTAGCCTGCAGTAGTAAAATTTTAAACTTTATTGCACGTTTATCATGTGTTTAAATATGTGTCTATTATACAGTGGAGACACGATATTAAAAACATGTATAACCGCAATTTGAAACGCTTGTGAAACTACAGTATAGATGCTCCCGTAATTTGATTAACTCTATCAGCGCTTATAGATGTGCCCGCTATTTTTTGCGTCTATCGAGTGCATCTACGAATGCATTGTGTTGTTGTGTCAACTGGTCAAAAACTCAAACTCATCAAACTGTTCATCACTGAACTCTAACACAATCTAGTAGTAGGCCCCAAAGCCTCTGCTATAAAAAACCCCCCTTTGTCTACATGAAAGGCTTTCAACCTCCATTGTCCAACCAAGTGAGATTTCTTATGCAAACAACCATCAAGACACAAATTTGGGGGTTTTATGACCTCTACCTCCTATTTTTAAAAACTGTTCTTTTAAAAAACAGTTATTTCATAATAACCCATCAACTTCACACTTACCTAATTAAAATATCGTTTAAAAAAAATAAGAAATCTATCATAGCATTAACCTCATTAAACTAAAATATTTTTTTTGCAATTCCAGTGTTGTTATGTGAGACGTCACACTTTTAAATTTACAAATTACCACCCACACTCCAAAAAAACAAAAAGGGAAAAAGGGGGGCCAGTGTCCCATCAATACTTTGCCTGCTACATTGGGAAAATTTTCTTATAACGCCCCTCAAAAATGACTAAAAGCATCTTAACTAAGGATTACCTTTCTTGAAGTGCCCTTCAAAAATGATTGAAAACATCTTAAGTAGAAGGATGACTTCTAAATTACCCTTCCAAATGAACAAATTTGAGGCGGGTGACTTGCATACAGTAAGGAGGGCTAAGGAGGGCTAATGGACGGTAGAGCCACGTGAACTTTGCCGGTGGTAGTGACATTGAATCCCATGCAAGCAAATAACTTGCTCGTTTATACTAGAGCCATTGATGCTAGTCGATCAAGGGCGGAACGCGTTGGACGAACGCTCTGTCCTGCTCTTTAAGTTACCTTCCCGCCTCAAAGAGCTTTCCACTTTGCCTTCAAACCGACACGTCTGACGAATTTCGAAGCACTACACAGTAAACACAGCTGTGGTGATTCACCCACGGTCTCAGGGCAAGCTTGCTCGCCATGCCAATAGATCTTCGGTAGATTTCCAGCTGGAGACCCAGTGGTTCTAAACGCCCTGCAAGCCTTATCAATTCCTGGAAGATCCGTAGATCGAGGCATCCAGTTGCCCGGCTACGTCATCATCATCATCATGGTCGACTGAGCAGTGATCTTGCACAATGCAAACTCAACAGGAGATCACCCCAGCAGGGACAAAAATTCAGCTACTCCCCTACTTGTAAGTTGAAAAATAAATTAATACACCAATTTTTCTCATGAAAAACAAAATAGAATATCCATTTTTCATTTGACAATAAAAATTATTTAATGAAAAATCCACATAAATAAATCTTTCATTGAAGAAATGTTTACAAAAAGCACCAGCAAATAATATAGAAGTGATATATAGAAAAAGCACTAAACAAATAATATAGAAGTAAAATTGTTCACATCTTTATTTTTCTACTCTTTCCTTGCTCATTTTCCCATATATCCAAAACTCTAGACCAAGATACATTGGAAGGATCGACTTGGTTTGAAACAAGCATCATATGAGCATCTAATGTTTCCAACACTAGATTACTTCTATCTATAGTTTTGATTTTATTTTGTCTTGAAAAGCCTCTTTCACACTCTGCTGTACTTGCTGGAATAACCCATATGGCTTGCCATAGTCACATCAACTCTGGAAACTGCAAAAACCATTCATCCCCCCCACTGTACACACAAAATTCCCATGCTTTTGGCATCCGTTTATCAGACCCTGCTGCATATAGCTGCTCCACAAAGTCCTCTCGCTCACTAAGGCACAACTCTTTCTTTGCAACTGGGTGGTAACCGCTGCAGAATTTTTCAAGTAGCTTTCCAAGCCATTCTTGAGTCTTTGATTCTCGATCATCCACATCCTCTAGATAACTTCTGGGCTCAAAGAACTTAACAGCATTAAAAGTACCCAAATCTGTAAATCTGCTATTCAATGCATCAATTACAGCCTGTACAAATGTTCTCCCCAACAATATACTATCATCTATGCTTCCCGTATTATTATCATCATGTTGAGAAGGCACACTATGCTGCAATAGGATACCATCTTCTTGCTGCTCCTCTCCTTGAGTAGAGGTTGAGGCATTCTTTTGCTTTCTAGGGATTGGAACAAACCTTAAATTAAAAATTTTGATTGCATCATTTTTTGTATATTTCAAACCACCTGTAATTGCCATTTTCAAAAAAGGAGCTACATATGTACTCCCCTTTCCAAAAGGCTTGTTATGGCGTAAAAACATCTTCTTCAAAGTATTAATGGTGTTGTCCAGCTTGCGTCCTATTTCTGTAAGATCAACTACTTCATGTTGAAGGTTCTTACTCAGGATGTTCAATAATTCCAGCACATCTGCAAGAAGGTTAATAAGAAATTGCACTTGGAATATAGTGGCTGTCTGATAGCCTTTTAAATTCTGAACTTTCCAAATTTCCAGAATTGCAGGCATAAGCTCAACAAGCCTCTTCATCACTTGACCTCTAGATAACCATCTAACATCATGGTATCGAAGTGCTTTTAACTCAACAATCTCAAAGGCATCCAACAACTCTTTGAATTCATTGTGACGCTTAGTTGACTTGCCTAACCATGTGTAAACACTTGCAGCCAGCTTATCAACCACATCCATTTGCCAAAAGCATTTGCTTGCATCCTTTATAGCTAAAGCTTCCCGATGAGCTATACAATGTGTGGCCAATAGCCTAGGAAGAATACTTTGAAAGCGTGTAACAACTCCTATATTCGATCCTGTCATCACACTAGCACCATCGGTAGCAATAGAAACCATTCTCTTTATGTCAAGCTTCACTTCCTCCAAGAACTTCATCATTGCTTGAAATACAGATTCAGCATCACCATCGGACAGAAACACCAAGCGTGTAAACTTTGTGACCTGCTTATTCTCCTTTAAATATGTGATATAAATGATCAAGTGCTTCTCTAATGTGCGATCTGTACTTTCATCAACCATGACAGAAAAGAAAGAACTAGACAGCATTTCTGCACTTAATAGTTCTCGAAAGTAATTCCGAAGTGCCATCAGAAATTCTCTAGCTGAGACTGGATTTACATAAGAAGCATATTCATCCATTAATGAAATATTTGGCATTTCCATGTAACGATTAAACTGGACTAGATGTGGATACTTCTCCAATGGAATATTGAAACAAGAGCAGAAATAAACACACTTCATGAGACATATAATTTGCTCCCTTGCTTTATCATGCAATGCATCAAATCGTTCCCTTATTGGACTTCTTTCTCGATCTTTCCAATCTCGAAAGCATATCTCTGCATTTTGATGCTGCTCTGATTTAGAATGTGCCTTTAATGCACTTAACTGCAGTGATTGTGCTCCTTCCTTAGCATACACATTTTCTTTTGTAAACTTTGTACAATATTCACACTTCACTAATACCTTCTCCCCTACTTGCACCTTGTATGCCCAAGGGTATTGCAAGCGCCATTGACTTCGATACCTCCTAACTATCATCCCCTCTCTCTGTTGTGTTACATCATTGTGTCCCTCAAATTCTTGCATCCCATCCATACTATCATCATGATCCTCATCTCCAAACAAATCTGCATACAACTCCCTATGTTTTTGCGACTGCTCACCATGGGTCTCATCACCTACTTTATTGAAAAAAGATAATAAATCACGCCCCTTTCCTTTCTTATTAACACTTCTAGCACTGCTTGAACCTTCCATAACAGTAAATTCGAAAGCAACCAACACCTATAGAGAAAAATATAAAACTGCATCAAAACACACTCTTTCGACTCCACAAAAGAGACACAAGTAATTGCATTAAGATTTCATAGCTTCACTCACCTTCTACATGTACACGATCTTGCCAGATCTGCTGAATGAGACTTGACAGATGTAATCGAAGACCTCCCATATGATTGCAAGTGTTGTGCACTTTGCCATTGATTTTGATATTCGCATCTGGACAGTTCATTTGATTTGAGCGATCTTAAGTGGAGTAGCATACCTCCCACGGTCCACCATTCCAGGGACTGCAGCTGCTGTCTCCAACATCATCGCTCGACACCCATACCGTTTCTGCATCCAAGATTCAACTGACTCACATACTGAAAAAGAGATCTTCAACAGCCCTGCAGCAGTAGAAAGGACATCTAGAAAAGCAGACAGGGATGGGCAGCTGGCTGAGCTTCCGCTACAAAGGGAGGAGGAGTAGGAAGAAAGAGAGGCAGATTAAGGGAAAAAGATGCAGGAGAGGACTCAGGTACGTCTGTTGCTTCAAGGTCACCATAAAATTCTGGAGTAACGATCTTCTCCACCGAATAGCCACTGAACAAGCTGCTAAAGCTCCTATGTTACCAGCAACTAGAAAGCCGTTTACCCGTGCTAGGAATAGAGGCCCAAGGAAGGGAGTCAGAAATGCTAACGCCGTACTCACTACCAGAAGGCCTATCCATACCCACATGGCGCGTTGCTTGCTTGCTTGATGTTTGACGTCGTCGCACGATTTGATCACTTTCTCGCACGCCGCCTTGGCCACATCCAGGTAGTCGAGAATGTCTTTGTGCAAGTTTTGCCGCTGCACGTTTACAAGCTTCAGCTCCTCCAACGCACGAGCCCTCGCCTCACCGTCTCCAATCATCTCGATCACCGCACTGAGCCTTCTCACTTTTTCGGTGGCGTCATAGTAGGCACCAAGAATTCCATAGTTTTCATCAAGTATTCGACTGGGAGAGCCTCGGATCAAAGCCATGATAGAGTCGTCCAGTTCCTTGACGCTGGACTAGATGACCAAAGTGTTAAGAGGTCGGCTGCCCTGGCCTTACAACAGTTTCTTGCTCCCTATTATGGTCCCGAAATTCCCGATTCGCAAATCCAGCTTCCGTTGGCTCACAAGGTCGACATCCTAGAATCAACTCCCTTGGTTCTTCCGCAATTTCCAGGACATTAGTAATCTTGAGTTTGAAATTAGTCTGAATTTTAACCTACGGCGGGCAGCAGAAAAGGCGAAATTTTGTTTCATCACTACGAAGTGAATGTGACTGCTGAAAGAGAGGAATGCTGCAATGGCGATATTGCGCAATGTGCATCAAATTCAATGCGACTAACTTACGGCGAGATGACGAAGAGCAAACAAATCGCGTTGCAGCTTCCACAGATGGGATGATTGTGAAATTTTCAATTCACTGGGCGAAGGATGCGACTCCCTAAGCTTACTGAAGAGGAGAGAACGACTAACTGGCGGCTTCCATGGCCTCAAATTGAGGGACGAAGATGAGGAGTTGTAAACCGACCTAAGGTCCGAAGAATGGTTTTGACTCTGGATTCCCCTGCATTACCTTCTCGCTCCTGCAGGATCCTCTCATGCTTTCCAACAGTCATCTCCAGCGGCAACATTATAATACATATCATACCTTCCGTCAACGGACGAAAGGACAAAAGGCAAGCCACGGACGTCAATCTCACAGCTCCGTCCATCCGATTATCAACAGATTCAAGGTTCCAAACAGAAAAACAGTACTCATACATGTAGTATTTCAGTCAAACAGAACAAAGGCGGCATGCCCGGGCAACCCTCGATCATCGATGACAGTGAAATACCAAAAACGACAAAGTAGAAAACCGAGATTCGAGAATCGAGACCAAAAAACACAACCTGTGAGTACCTGGAAAAACAAGTTTGTTGGCCATCGAAGCGCCTTCACTATCCACAAAGCAAACTTGTCTATCAACGTATCCGCCTCTTGAGATCGATTTTTGTGTCGGACAAGGAAGGGAGGAGGAGGAGGAGGACTCAGGAGACAAGTGAGGACTCAGGAGGAGGAGCAAGGAAGCGAAGACGAAGAAGAGAAAGGAAGAAGGCCCGATTTGGGGGCAGGGATCGATGGAGGTTTTATAGGGGGGAGGACTCCCTCCCCTTCGCCCTCAAAGCCTTCAACACCTCCAGGCTCCCACCCCGATTCCTTCCTCCGCTCCCTCAATGAGGAACGCCTCCGCCTCCACCACCCTTTCCTCCCTACGCTGCACTGCTGCTTCCAGCACGGCTTTCACCGATTCCTTGTGCTTGTATGTAATGCACCGCAGATTCTACGCTGTGGAGATTGTGCTCGCTTTGGAACACCTGCACCAACTGGGATAATAGGAGATTGGAATGGATTGGACTGAATGATTCTGAGAGAGGGGGAAAGAGATGGATGGAAAACAGAGATAGAGGAGAGAGCTCAGAGGATATGGAGCGAAAGAACAGCGGGAGAGGTGAAAAATGCAAGCTTGGTTGGCTATGGCAGTTGGAGCCATTGGCGGGACTAATTAAATTGGAGTGGGTGGCTCACACGAGCCACCACTCAAAATCATTCATGCTCTTTGGATTCCCTAAGATCGGAATCCGGATTTCATCTAAACATATGAAATTTTTTTTTTAAAACCAGTTTTTCATTTGACAATTAAAATAGATTGACGTTTTTCATGTGAAAATGACAAAAGCTATTTTGCATTGTCATTTGACAAAGAAATTCTAAATCAATGTGTAATTGATACAAAAAAGGGCTAATGACATAGATATCCTTGTCAAATTTTGTCCCTGCACCCCAGGCTCCCAACATCCATTGGGATTGGTTGCCAGTTTATAGCAGGGCACTGGGGCAGCTAAGGAGTTTAAAGAAAAGTGTCAATATTGCCTGTGATTTGCTGTGAAGCCACTGGTGAGTAATTATAAATTGGGATGCTAGGCGGCAGCAAGAGAATCGGTAAAAAACTACGTTACAATCACGGAGAGTGCCTTCAGACAAGGGTTCAATAAATGGAAGAGGTATTGCAGCTGCAATAAATGGAAGAGGTATGCCGCGACGCCGTAAATGTGAGACCACATGCCGCTAGAGAGCTAATGTAAGCGCAAGTGCTGTTGAACTTATAGTCATGTCAATGCTAAAGAGGCCCAGGATAGTACCAAAAATCTAATAACGGCTGCAACAGTAAGGCGAAATAAGAGCAAACGGGTAAATAAAAGGGCATAGCATATTAGTTGATGCTAGAAGAGACGAGATCGAACGATGAATCCACTTTCTGTTTCTTTCTTGAAAGAAACGGGAAAATTTTAGGAACCTCTATTTCCGTTGATTTTCGAAAAACCTTTCTATATATAGAAGTCGGAGCCTGGAGGTCATGGATTAGTCACCGGGCAAAAGGTTGGGCTATAAATTCTCCGAACTTGAAATTATTTGCAGGGCTGCAGCAACGAACTCCGTGGCTTCATCAGTACGAGAATTTAGAAAGATAATAACAGGAAGTCCAGGAGGCACAGTAAATGATGAAGATCCAGAGAAAAGTAGCATATAGTTAATTACGACTCACGAGTCAATCAGCATGTATAGGCCAATGGCCATTTTATCCAATCTCTCGTAGCAGCAATGCAGCCTACACGGTTACACCCTGCAGCAGCAACGTATCGTTAGAAACTACTTTGACGGAGTCTACGGCTCTATCCTACTACCTAGTCGTGAGAAGCAACCCGACAAATATCCATTGGAGGACGGGCCCCGAGTCCCGACGACTCGCGACGAGCCTAAAAACATGAGTACAGAAGCAATAGATTTGAGCGCGATTTCCAGAGCTGAAAGTACAGTGACACTGTACACATTGATAAGCAGTTACGAAGCAACGAGTTGGCATGATTGCGGGCAGAAAAGGTTACGACGGAGGGCACTATATAAAGCGCAGAGATGAAGCCAATTTTTGCATGCGACGTTGGCTCGGAACTTGATCGTGTAGACTCTGCTGCCTTTCAGATGGGGACCTTGGCTTCCTTGGCAGCTGCCATGGTGGTGATGGTGTTTGCTATGGTTTTAGTGAATTGCAGTCCTCAAACTAATAGTCTGTGCGATGGTGATGGCAAAAAGGGATGCAGTCCATGGCCACCACCTCCAAAGCTCAGCTCCCCTCCTCCTCCCACATGTCCTCCCCCTCCTAAAACACCCCCTCCCAGTAGCTCCCCCCCTCCTCCACCTCCCTCCACCCCCGCTCCTAGCACCTCCCCGCCTCCTCCACCCCCTGCTACCAGCCCCCCTCCTCCTCCTCCTGCTAAGACACCCCCTCCCAGTAGCTCCCCACCTCCTCCACCTCCCGCCACTAGTAGCCCTCCCCCCCCTCCCAATAGTTCCCCACCTCCTCCACCCTCCGCTACACCCCCTCCAAGCAGCTCCCCATCTCCTCCACCCACTCGCAGCCCTCCACCCCCTCCACCTCCTACGACACCCGCTCCTAGTAGTTCCCCACCACCTCCACCTCCCACATCACCCCCTCCAAGCAGCTCCCCACCTCCTCCACCTCCTAGCAGCCCTCCTCCCCCTCCACCTCCTACGACACCCCCTCCAAGCAGCTCCCCACCACCTCCACCTCCCACAACACCCCCTCCCAGCAGCTCCCCACCACCTCCACCTCCCACAACACCCCCTCCCAGCAGCTCTCCACCTCCTCCACCTCCTAGCAGCCCTCCACCTCCTACGACACCCCCTCCAAGCAGCTCCCCACCACCTCCACCTCCCACAACACCCCCTCCAAGCAGCTCTCCACCTCCTCCTCCTCCTAGCAGCCCTCCTCCCCCTCCACCTCCTACTACACCCCGTCCAAGCAGCTCCCCACCTCCTCCACCTCCAAGTAGACCTCCGCCCCCGCCACCTCCTACGACACCTCCTCCAAGCAGCTCCCCACCTCCTCCACCTCCGAGTAGCCCTCCACCCCCTTCACCTCCTACGACACCCCCTCCAAGCAGCTCTCCACCACCTCCACCTCCTCCAAACAGCTCCCCACCTCCTCCACCTCCAAGTACAAGCCCCCCACCTCCTCCTCCCAGCAGCCCCCCTCCAGGAGTACCACCACCTCCCAGCAACAGCCCACCACCTCCGCCTCCCGTATCATTCCGTCCACCACCACCACCTCCGAGCAACCCCTCACCACCTCCCCCTTTGAGTGCACCGCCTCCGCCTCCTGCCGGTGGTACATGCCCCCCTTCCAAAGTTTCAGGGTGTTCAGTCTGCAATCCCCCGTCCCAGTCTTGTTGCAACTATCTTGAGGCTTTAATTGGTATTGGGCTGAACGTGAAAATCTGCTTGGCACTCTACTTAACGCCTCTAGGCTTACTGGGGGAACTCAGCGTTATCGCGCAGACATGCCCAGGTATATTCGCCTAAAGAGGAGCGAATTATACTTCTACCGCAGCTGGTCCTAGTTATCTAAGATATGGTTAGTTTGTCTACGAACGATAAAGCAGCTTATGTAATGTCCGACGGAAGGAACATGCCGATATTCCTTTTTTTGTTTAGCCTTTTATAAATCATTGCTCCAAGGCGTTCTTTTACATACCAACTTGCGTCGGGCAGCGTAACTACGCCCGTATCTACAAAGCGACTTGAGTTGCGACTTGTCCATGAAGTTTCCTAACGATCGTATGTATGTACTTCCAACTCCCTCGCCGTAACGACTAACGAGACACCGTTTAGCTGCAGCAAAATGAGCGTGACATGTTTACTTGCCGTTCTCTAACTCCGAGTTTGATCTTAAATTAGAGTCGAAGATTTGGTCTCTCCACCATCACGCCATGGCTTGCTCAAAGATTCCTACATGTCACTAAAAAGTTCGTGAAGTAAGGTGTAGTTTGTGAAAATTAAGTATAAAAGAAAGGGGAGCTTGCCAAATGAGGACTTACACCTAAATTCAAGATGAGAAGTCAATAGAAAGCGGTTTGAGTAGTAGCCTTCCACGTTAACATATTGGGATCAAAATTTAGGAAGTGGAAAGCTAACCTTGATGAACAACTAGAATCTCTAGGGGATGAAACTTTCGGGGTCATGCTTGATCCACACACTTAGCTTGCAGTATGCTTATAGTTAACCCTCACTACATATATATGTCCTCGTGAAGGCTCTAAGCTCTTTCTAACTTATAGTCCCATCACCTCTTATAAATTAGCTCCCTCTTGCAAAGATTGCCATTCTATCTTCCACATCGAAGTCTCCAACTAGAGCAATATACTACCAGGAAACTTTGGGGCTCATTCCCAATCCCGCCCGTCAATCCATGCTAACAAAGACAACATCTCAAATTTTCCTAGAAGGTAACTACATGTACGATATATGGTGTTAATGTCTCCATTGCAAAACCACCTAGGTCATATCCTACCAGCATATTTTTCCTTTGAGTTGGGTCCCACAGATAGTGGATTTTCTATGGATCTAAGTTGAAATATGTAGTAGTATGTTTGCATTCTAGGCTCTCTATTGACAAATATTCGAGTGGAAATACTCAAAAGTTTTGGAGCACCTAAGTGTTAGGCGCTTTGAGCTTCGATTACCTTTGCAGAAAGAAAGCCGTAAGTAGTTGTAGTACTGAAACATCATGGCTTATTGATTCATGGATATGTTAAATCTAACAAACAATCTCATTGATCCATCTATTTTGTACAGAGTCAACACCGGTACTAACAACTAATGCTATTGGATATACTTTTGTGTGGAAATATGGAGAATGATGTAACAATGCTATCTACTTATAGTAACTACCAATAGACGAGCGCCCTTGACTCCTCTCCTACTTGTGTGTGCAATAGGTGGGGAGGGCAGGTAGGGGAGGGTGCAAGAGGAGGGAGGGAATTTCCCCCCCTCCCCAAGTGTCCCCTCCAAATCTGCATGCAACATGTGGAGTAGTTGGGTGGGAGAGGCAACAAGGATTGCCCACTTCCATCCTCTACCCCCTTTTCATTCGTGTTGCATGTGCAATAATAATGAAAGGGAAAGAGGGGAGAGCAGAGCAATTGGGGCATTGGTGGGTGGGTGGGGGGGGGGAATGCTCTTGGAGAACATAGGGATCCTATATTTTTTTGCTCATTATAGCAAATTGACAAGTATGGAAGGTTTGAAGAGGACTCCCAAGCAAAAGGCAATGGACTCCACAGATTGTTAATGGATAATGTGCCCTCAATCCATGAAGACATCAACACAATGCATGACATCATCCATGTATATCCCCTTTGACACATGTCAATAATCGTTATTTGACCATAGCTCGGTAAAGTCTTTGAACCTATTGATTGCCTCTTCAAATTGTTTAATGTCGAAGAACATCTTATGAATAGACCAAGCATGTGATACCACATTGCAATCAATTTAAAGTCTCTCTTTTACATGGCACAAAAAAGTTTCAATTCTATCGTGGATGCTATATGAGCAACCGTAGGGGACAAATTCATGAACCTAGCTCACTTGATTATCATGTACATTAGGCTCAGCACAGAATTTCAGGCTTTGATACCATGTTTGAAATAGACATTACATCATGTAATACAAAGGAGAAGAGAGTGCAATAGATGATAAGCTTAAGTGGAAGTTTAGAGGTGTGTTTATTCATGAACCATCCTACGCATGAAGGTCAACTTGATCCACAACCACCCTTTTTGAAGGCAACTGATTGGATGACGTCTTGGAGGGAGAATTGAGAGGGGCCTCCTTGTGGTATGAAGATCGATACTTCACGAGCTTCCATGATATTGGGGTTAGTTGCAAATCAATCATCTATTGGATCCCATGGATATCTTCAAGAATGTGGGGGCCTCAATTTTGGCACACTTGGTTGGTGACAAAGACACAAGAGGAATGTCAGAAGACTTGTGAGGCATGGATAGGATGCCTCACTTGTGGCCCAAAATGCGTGGTCCAAAGTGGTTCTCTCGAAAGCACCATTGATCCTTTCCAAGAGAGAAAAGGCAACAGTTAAGGTAGGCATCACTACTACACACGGGTCCTATTCTGATGCTTAAGCACCAATGTTTAGTGTGCACGGGGTGCTAATTGTCGATAACCAAAGAGGGATTCGTTAAGTGTCTCTATATAGTGACTTAAGGCAAGTGTCGCTATATAGTGACATTTAAAGAGCATCGCTATATAGCGACACTTATTAGAATTGTAAATGGTCGCTATATAGCAATACTTATTAGACTTGTGAATGGTCGCTATATAGCAACACTGAGACAATTTCTTATATCGACATTTTACAGAGTGTTTTTTCCCATACCGACTTTAAAAGATAGTTTTTCCCAATGACAATTTTTTTTCCTTTTCATACATGTTTGATCCTTTGAGAGAATAAAAGTACAAGAGCATGTACATCAAGCCTTTGAAGCTCATATATTCATGTCCAAGTTGGAGATGAAAAAAATCAATGCAGAGCATTTACATCAAGTGCTTTCATCATGAGCCAAGTCTAACATGCCAAACAAGTCTATCTCTAACTCTATACTGAGTTAATCTCCTATATCATCATCGTACTCTAGCATTGTACGTTCACCTAATACTTGATCATCTTCCTCAATAAAGTGTAATGATTCTTGATGATCGTCATCTTCTTCCCCAATATTGTGATCTCCATCTTCCTCCTGTATGATGTCATTATGCGCATCTTCCTCTTGGCTCATATTGTACTCATCATCTTCTTCGCTAGATCCATCCGGATCAATTGGATCTGACATTGGTAGTGGCATCTCCATATCCACATCTCTATCTTAAAAATTCTGCTTACTTCGTGGTGCAACTTGGATCATGTACCATCATCTTGGATCAGAACGATCCGGATGAAAAACCACCTATATTGAAGATGGGTGCCAAATGCCATCAATTATATATAAGAAATTATGCTTAAGTACATGTATCAATGGATCTTTAAAAATGAAAGCTTCGATTAATTAAATCATTAGTATGCACCTGCTCACAATGCTCGGGAAGAACAAAAGTACCACTTTCATCGGTCCAAAGTTTGGTGGAGTCTATTGCAAAGAAACTGCTACTGTCTTTTCTCACTGTCGCATGGGGACTGTTGTAAATAGTTCTAAGCCATTTTACATCAAGAATGAAAATACTAAATTGTTTGAAATCAATTTCATAGATTTCGCGTATGGTTCCACAATAATCCAACTGTAAGGAGAGAAGATTTGTATCCGAAGCATTTGCTCGGCTATCTTGTATGAAGTTAGCCATGACTCCACAATCATACGTGACTCTCTTTGAATCAATGCGTTCCACGTGAAAATGTCGTCCATATGACCATAATGCACTGTACTTTTTGTACTGCAAAAGAGCATCATTAAAACAATGAAGACGCATCTATTTTATAGCATATATTGCCACAAATAATTACTTAATTACATCAAGAGGTAAGAAACTTACATGCATCACACATCTAGATGATAACTCTCGCTCACGCTCATTTATTTTCTCTCCATCACGTTCGGCTTTACATAGAGCCAATTGTAGCCAATCAAGTGACTTGTGAGTGGGGAGAAGGGGAGATCCCATGGATATGGTTGCGGTCGCTTGTACATCACTCTGAATCTCATCCTTGCATTTATTCTTTCTACTTTGGCCGCTTCATATCTCTCAATCCACTTCTGCATCTCCTTGCTATTGAGGATACAATTTAACTTATTGAATTTCTCCATTTGCTCTTCACTCATCTTTGTTTCAATCCCTTTTCCTTGGGGAACCTTACCAACAATGTGATCATCATCCTTGTTATCCAAAGCTTGTGGCATATCGGGATCTGTGGATGCAAGAATCTCCATGATATATACTCATGACTCTTGCACAAGCCATCCCTCTGCCATGCTTTCTTCTGGTCTTGCTCTTTGTCTTACAATCCCTTCAAAGTTTTCATAAACCACTTGAGACAAAACATCCAACGACTGTGAACGGTGCCTGTAATGGCTACCTCAACGACTATGTGTACAAGCAAGTGCACTTGAGTTGTCATAATGCTCGAGGTAAAGTGTTTCTCAAGCAAGCATATAGCTTCAATGGATTCCACCCTAGCCTTCTCGATGCTCGATATGGAGATCTCTTTTTGAGATATCCACCTATTTCACATGCCCATGTAAGATATATTCATAATCAATCTACATATTATTCAGCTTAAATTGAAAAAAATGCAATCAATGCGATTTGATAGTAAGCATACCTCACAATACCACTAATCTTGAATATAGCATTTCTAACATCTTCTTGTAAGCACCCTTTTATTGTAATTGGGAGGATGAATTTTCAAAGCAACAAAAAAGTCATGTCAATAATATAACATAATCATAATTACACTAACGCATCACGATTATCGGTACACTAATCCTATAGGTTAGAATACCTGTAAGACTTGAGCCCACTAAGCTTATTGTCCTTTGAAAATGCTCCTTTCAAGCAACGCATGTACCCTATGGGTGTTTGAAAAGAGGCAATGTTCACCTTGACCGCTGCCTCCTCTCTCGTGAGAGGATCCATGTTGCTTTTGGGAGGACAACTTTTCCTGAAGCACACAATTGGGGCCACAAACGAGACATCCTATTCATAGCATGCAAGTCTTCTCGCACTCCTCTCAAACCCTTGGAACCAACCAAGTGTGCCCAAATAGTAGCCCCACATTCTTAAAGATATGCATGGGATCCAAGAGATGATTAATTTGTAACTGATCCCAATAAGGAAGCTCGTGAAAGATCGATATTCTCTTCATACCACGAGGAAATTCCTCTCCATTCACCCTCCAAGCCTGAATCCAGTCACTTGCCTTCAAATATGGTGGTGGTGGATCAAGCTGACCTTCACACGCGAGATGGTCTAGCGGAAGGTATCGAGCATGACCATAAACATTTTTTCTCATATGTTTGGAGTATCGTGCAAGCAATTTCAAACCCAGTCCACAAACATGACAAGCATGGTACCCACTTGTAACAACTAGTCCTGCATGCTTGCATGAATGTGTTAGTATAAGACATGCGTGCAAAAGAGAGTCATAAAAGCATAATCCTATATTATACATGTAAAGACACAACCACGTACATGCCCACTCTCCATATCCTAGGTAGTCATGCATGGTCCACATCAAGACTCCTCTATCAAAGGTGCCATGTACTCGTCCATATTTTTGGCCTTGTACTTCCCTAGCACAAGTAGTGCAAGCATGAGGTGTCCCTTCTTTATTGTTAGCCATGGTGGGATATTGTAATTCACCAAGACTATGGGCTATGTCGACCAAGATGTTGAGCATAAGCCAAAAGGATTCACGCCATCCATGGCGAGCCCAAGATGTAAGTTGTGTGGCTCCCTCGCAAGTTCTTTCTTTTTCTCTTATGCTTATGCGCTTTTTCCCTCTTCCTTCTCTTATGCTTATGCTTTTTTTCTCTCTTCTTTTTCCCCTCTTTCGATCTCTTTCCCCTCTTCCTTCTCTTCTTTTTCCCCTTTTTCAATCTCTTTTCCCCTCTTCCTTCTCTTATGCTTATGCTCTTTTCCCCTCTTCTTTTTCCCCTCTTTCAATCTCTTTTTCCCCTCTTTCAAACATATGCTTTCTCTCTTTTTCTCTTATGCATATGTTTTTCCTTCTCTTATGCTTATGCTCTTTTCCCCTCTTCTTTTTTCCCTCTTTCAATCTCTTATGCATATGTTTTTTCTTCTCTTATGCTTATGCTTATGCATGAGCATATGTCTCCTTCTCCTTCTCCTTCTCCTTTCCTTATCTTCTTTTTCCCTCTCTTTTTCTGTTCTTTTCATAAGCATATGCCTATGCCTATTCTTATGCATGAGCATATGCTCATATGCTTATGCATAACCACAAGCATATGCTTTCTCTCGTTTTCTCTTATGCTCATATGCTCATGCATAAGCATAGCATATGCTTTCTTTCTTTTTCTCTTATGCCTATGTTCTTTTTTCCTCTTCCTTCTCTTATGCTTATGCTTTTTTCCCTCTTCTTTTTCCCCTCTTTCAATCTCTTATGCATATGTTTTTTCTTCTCTTATGCTTATGCATGAGCATATGTCTCCTTCTCCTTCTCCTTTCCTTCTCTTCTTTTTCTCTCTCTTTTTCTCTTCTTTTCATAAGCCTATGCCTATGCTTATGCTTATACATAATTTTGGAGACATACTTTTGGTCTCTATTATATATATATATATATATATATGAAAATCTTATTGGATTCAACTTGTCTTTCATAAATATTTGTCTTTTCAAATTTGGCTTTTCATAATTGTCTTAAGTAAATAATTGTCCTTTCATATTTATCCTTTATTCGTTGATGTCATTTCATAATTTTCACAAGTGATTAATTGCTTGTCCGTAATTTCTTGAGCTTGAATTTCATAATTGTCTCAAGTAATTAATTGTCTTTTCGCTTCTTACCCGCTCTTGTTTCTTGTTTTTTGTTTTCGTGTTTGTGTCTACGTTTGTCTAATCTCCCCAAATTAGACATGGGATCACGTCGCACGTCCGATGAGTACAGAAACCCTCGTAGGAGGAGACATCATGATCTTTTTTCTCGCTCTTGTTTTTTGTTTTTTGTTTTCGTGTTTGTGTCTACGTTTGTCTAATCTCCCCAAATTAGACATGGGATCACGTCGCACGTCCGATGAGTACAGAAACCCTCATAGGAGGAGACGTCATGATCTTTTTTCTCCAGAGGAATTTGATTCCACTCAGGCCACCTCAGAAGCCTACCCCTGCGACCACCCCCGGCCCGACTCCTCTCAGATGTAGCACTGTGACTATCCCTTGGGGAACTCCTTTGCCAATAGTCCATGGCTTTGTCGAGAGTCTTGACGAGTTTGTCGCATAGATGACCAATACGGAGGTAGCGAGATTCTTCTCTCTACTATCCTAGTGGACCTGAGCAAATCCCTCTCCTACATCGACGGCTGGACCCACTGTCTAGCCATCCCCTCTAGCCTCTTCGACTGAGGGGTCATCATCTAGGCATGCCCATCATAAGGGAAGGAAGAGTAGGAGGGGTTGCTTATCTTGTGCTGACTCGGGAGATGTAGACGAGTCAGCACACTCACATCCATACCGGTCTCCACTTGGTTCCGAGACCCAATACCAGTCAGGTCCCTTGCCCTCTCCTACTCCCACTGCTACTCCTCGCTCCATAAGCGCTTGCACAAACACCACTCGCTCTGACTCTGCCACTACCATGAGTCCTCCTTACCTGGTCGAGGAGCTGTCCTATGAAATCATGGTTGCTGGAGAGATAATAGAAAATAAAAAGGGCGTAGCAGTGATGGCCACCATGAGGCAGTTGATGAGCCACCACCTCAGGAGCGGCATAGCTACTGACTGGCGGTACCAAGATGAGGGAAAGAAGTAGGCAGTCATTGATGAATTAAAAAGACAATATCCTAACCCTTGGGAGTTCATTTCGGATTACATGATAGAGCACATGGGGGTCCTCTTGAAGCATCGTAGGTCAACCTTGCATACTTCCATCGCAAAGGGAAGGCTAAACCCAGCTAGATAGACAAAGATGATTGGAAGTTTTTCAAGTAGTAGTACAGGGTCCACCATCCAGAACTATTTGAGGGTCAGAGGAGGGCTGTGAGGAGATTGCTGGACTCCGTAGGTACTTCGCACTTTGGTGTAGGCAGACGGTTGGTGTTCGAGGCAACTGTGGTAAGTCTACTTCTTCTGATTTAATGTATTGTTATATTTGTTTTACTACATATTGCATGCACTTTATCTAACTCTTGTAAATTGAGCCCACAGCAACTTGCGATGGGTCGCCTTCCTACAGACACAGAGACAAGATGCGCGTTTCGTGTAGAAAAAAGCCATGGTTTATTGAGAAGGAGGCATTGGGAGCGACAGTTGATTGGGCTGAGGTGGCTGCTCGGACGGTATAAGTCTACTCCCACTTGTAATATCACTTTTTAAATTGTTTTATTCTTTAAGTTCCAATCTAATTTTCAATTAATATGGTTTCACTCTTAGAATCAAAGCTTGAACGTCCCATCAGTGGAGGTGAGTGGTGATGATGAGGGATTAGGCTTACACAGCTTCGACGAGGGCTAGGGATCAGGCACAACTCACAAGGGCTAGGGATCAGGCCAGCGCGATGAGGATGAGGATGACAATTTAGATGAGCAGCAGCAGTAGTAGTAGTAGTATTAGTAGTAGTTTGTATATACTTCGCCATGTATATGCTTTTGTATATCGGCTCATTTGAGCAATTTTGTATCACCCTTTTCAAAAGGGTAATTTTGTAACAATCAATGTTATATATCTTCAACATGTATATGCTTCTCTTGCTCGGTTCATTTGAGCGATTTTGTATCACCTTTTCCACAAGGGAAATTTTGTAACAAAAGACATTCTTTTGTAATTACTAAATAAAAAACATTAGTGGGGAAAAACAGGGCTTGTTGTGGCCCTATTTAGCCCCACTAATGTTTTTTCTTAGCTTCTGTTAATCATTGCTATATAGCAACGTTTACCAGCATCGCTATATAGTGATGCTTATATAGCAACCATTCTTTTTCGATACTTATAGCGACATAAATACCGACCTTTGCACCCGTTTAAAAAAAACTTTTTAGTGTAAAAAAGGTCGGTATTTCCGTCAGAAAAGGACCTATGCCTTGTATTGCATTTCCTTCTTTCAAAAACCAATGGGAAACATGCATTGCGTGGCCTCTTAATATAGCTATGACTATGATGCATTGTTGTAATTCCTTTGTTGCTTGGATAGTTTATGCTCCCAATTAAAGTGAAAGAATGCTTATCAGAAGATGTTAGAATAGCTATCTCTACAAGATCAGTGGCATTGTGAGATATGCTATCACACCACCTTAGCTATATTTCATTCAATTTTGAATGATCAATAGAAAATTATAAATCTTACATGGGCATGTGAAATAGGTCGATCTCTCAAAAAGATATCTCTGTATCGAGCATCGAGAAGGACAAGGTGGCCCCCATCAAAGCTATGTGCTTGCTTGAGAACCACTTTCCCTCAAGCATTATGATGACTCAAGTGCACTTACTTCTACACATAGTTGATAAGGTCACCATTGTAGGAACCTTTCATAGTTGTTGAATGTTTTTCCTTGAATGGGTTGTCTAAACTTTGAAGGGATTTATAAGGCAAAGTGCAAGACCCAAAGAAAGAATGGCAAAGGGATGGCTTTTCCAAGAGTCCAGAGTATATATCACAGAGTCTCTTGCATCCATGAATCCCTATATGCCACATGCATGGCATAATGAGGATGATGATTGTATCATTGCCAAGATTCCCTAAGGAAAAGGGATTGAAAGAAAACTGAGCAAAGAACAAAGGGACAAATTCAACAGTTGTGTATCCTTAGTAGCAAGGAGATGCAAAAGTGGATTTGAATTAGAGGCCAAAGTAGAAACCATAAATTCAAGGATAAGATTTAGAGTCTTGTATAGGCGAGCATAATCATATCCAATAGATCTTACTGTTCTTCCCAAAGACATGTCATGTGATTGGCTACAACAGGCTCTTCATAAAGCCAAAGATGATGGAGAGATAGTATGCAAGTGAGAGTGAGAGTTTGCATGAGGATGTATGGTAGATGTACCAATTATTTTATTCAGGTCGTAATTGCTATAAAATGCATCCTCAATATTGTTTTAATCATGTTATTTTGTAGTACAAAAAGTACAAGGCATTATGGGCATATGAATGGCATTTTCATTTGGAATGCATTGATTTAAAGAGAGTCACATATAATTGTGGAGTCATGGCCAACTTCATACAAGAAAGTCGGGCAAGTGCTTCTGATACCAATCTTCTCTCCTCATGATTGGATTATTGTGGGACCATACACAATATTTGAAGCTGATTTTAGATGATTTAGTATTTTCATTCTTGATGTAAAATGGTTTAGAACTATCTACAATGGTGGACCCAATGCTACAGCCAGAAGACAATAGTGGTTTCTTTGGCATAGACTCCATCAAACTCTAGAATGATGAAAGTGATACTTTTTTTCTTTCCAAGCATACGGTGAGTAGGTATTACTAATCAACTAATTAAGTTGATGCTTTTGTTTTTAAAGAATTGGTACATGTTCATATATTATTAAGCATAAATCACTACAAGGCACAGGCCATTTTTCGATGAAAATACTAACCTTTTTTACACTAATATTTTTTTTTTACAAGTGCAAAGGTCGGTATTTATGTCGCTATTAGCATCGAAAAAGAACAATCGCTATATAAGTTTCACTATATAGTGACACTAGTAAACATCGCTATATAGCGACACTGGTAAACATCGCTATATAGCGACGATTAACAGAAGCTCAAGAAAACATTAGTGGGACTAAACAGGGCCACAACAAGCCCTATTTTGCCCCACTAATGTTTTTTTTAAGTAATTACAAAAGAATGTTGTTTGTTACAAAATTTTCCTTATGAAAGGGGTTATACAAGATCACTCAAATGAGCTGAGTGACAAAAGCATATACATCCCAAAGATATAAAACATTGTTTGTTACAAAATTACCCTTTCGAAAAGGGTGATAAAAAATCGCTCAAACGACCCGATGTACATAAGCATATATATGCCGAAGTATAGACAAACTACTACTAATACTACTACTACTACTGCTCATCTAAATCGTCGTCCTTATTGCGTTGGCCTAATCCTTGGCCCTCGTGAGCTGTGCCTGATCCCTGGCCCTCGTGAGCTACACCTGATTCCTAGCCCTCATGAGCTGCGCCTAATCCCTGGCCCTCATCAAAGCTTTGAAAATAGATTGAAACTTAAACAATAAAACAATTTAACAAGTGAGATTATAAGTGGGAGTAGACTTATATTGTGTGAGCAGCCACCTCAGCCCAATCAACCGTTGCTCCCATGGCCTCCATCTCAATAAGACATCTCAATAAGACACGGCTTTGTTCCTATGCGAAACCTGCATCTCTTCTCTGTGTCTATGGGAAGGTGACCCATTGCAACTTATTATGGGCCCAATTTACGAGAGTTAGATAAAGTGCATGCAACATATAAAACAAATAGAACAATAAATTAAATGAGAATAAGTAGACTTACCAGGTTGCCTCGAACACCAACCATCCACCTGCACCAAAGTGCGAAGTACCTACGGAGTCCAGTCATCTCCTTACAGCCCTCCTCTAACCCTTAAACATTTCAGGATGGTCCCTATACCGCTTCTTCAAAAACTTCCAATCAGCTTTGTCTGCCCAGCTAGGTTTAGCCTTCCCCTTTGTGATGGAAGTACACAAGGTTGACCCACGATGCTTCAAGACCCCACCCATGCGCTCTCGCATGTAATTCTCATTGAACTCCCAATTTGGGGGGTTAGGGTCAGGGATGTTTTTATCGAAGGTATAGAAATATATTATTATAATATACTGGCGAAATTTTTCATAAATTATTTTTAAAAGTTTCAAAGAATTGGCGAATTATATCTTTTGTTATAATTTTTGTTTCAAAACTTGGCTAAATATTCTAGGACATTTAAAAAACTTTCAATTTTTACAAATATATTAAAAACTAATTATATTAAAAACTCTGTCTCTTCCGTTTTACATAATTTCAAAATACATGAAATAGCTAGCATTTAGGATACTGTAGAGTATGCAAAACATAAAATTGTTTAAGGATAATGAATATCCTTCAAATCCAATGGGGGAAGAAAATTCTCAAAGTCTAGTTTAAATAGTCCAAAAAAACTAATTATAGCCTTTTCTTTTACAGCTTGACTTCCAGAGTGCTAATGCTCTATCATACGGAAAGCTACTAACATCATAAGAACAAAAATATAATCTCAAGCTAAGATCTAAGTTATCATCTAGCTTATTACGAAGCTTATTTTTCAAGTAACCGAGAGTACTAAAACACCTTTCATCCTCAACTGAGCCAAGAATAAAGGTTTGACATAAATTTGCAAGCTTAAAGTACTCAGAAATGTTATCTTGTAGGAATGTACTGCGAGAGAGCTCGTTCCAAAGCCGAACCATCGAACCTTGCATTTGAACATTTTCCATTAAATTACTTTGCTGGTGCATGACTTCTCCAAAAAGGGAAGATTGTGAATAAAGCTTTCCAAAATCCAACAAACCATTGTACTTTATATTGTCCATGTCAATGTCCCGTCCAAAATGTTTTTTGAGAGCATCTAAATGATTCTTTAGACCTGCTTTGATATTTTCATAAGATCCATTGACCCAAAAATGTGGAAATAGGATGGTAAATGCTTCCATTAGGTCATTTCGTGGAAACCTACTTCTAATCTCATCTACCACTGCACTTGCAACTTCACTAAGGGCATTTTTCACCGTTTGTACTTTCTTTAAAAAAGCCTCTTTTTTAATGTATTGTAGTCTTTTCTGTCGTTTGTTTTCTCTTGTCATCCTGAAAATCTGATTGTTTGCACGAAGGCAAACATATCCTTCCTGGTCACATGTTAAAAGTGAGGAATCCCCATCTAGGTCTATTAAACTTTTCCAATCTTTGAACAATTTCTCGTCTTGAAAACTGGAGCTTGACTTCTTATCGTATGCTGTTGTTATACTCAAATTAGTGAGTTTTATTGCCTTGACATATTCATTGATATAAATATCCTTCGATTGCGACATTTTACTCAACATATTCATTTTGTCTAAAAGTGGAATAATTCCACACAATCCCAATATCGAATCTATGTTGGTCAGTTTATGATACAAAATATCTGCCTTTTCAACCTCTTCTTCTACCTCCATGTGCATTAAATAGACCAAAGTCCTGTATTCATCCCATAATCTTTTCACTGGCTGAACCAAAGATATCCATCTAGTATCCACACTCTTCAAAATCTTCCTCCCTTTTGTACCCACTGCTTCTGCAATAACTCTAAATTGATTGTATCTTTTTGGACTCTTGCAAAAGTAAGAGTAGCTTTTTTTAACCAACGTCTCGATTCGTTGTACTGATGGAAATGTGGACACAACTTTGTAAGCTAGATTTGTGCGATGAGCCATACAATGTATCCCAACACAGTAAGGAGCATATTTTGTTTCTATTTGTACAGAGACACCATTCCGACAACCTTGCAAGACTGAAGCACCATCACATGCAAAACAAACAAGTTTCTTGACCATCTCAGACTCTGTCACACCTCCATACTCTTTTAAAGCTTGGATCAAAACTTGCACTAAGTTATTAGCATTGGATTGTGAATCAAGTTTGTGTACATGTAAAAAATATGGTTTTCTCTTATTGTTTTCCACCACGTACAAATGCATTCCCAACCACGATGTAGTATCCACAGCTGTGTACTCATCCAATGACACAGAAAAAAACTCTGCAAGTTTTAAAGTCTCCTTTAAATCATCAATTATGACTTGGTTCATGTGGTTAGCCATATCTGTTGCACTACTCCTTGACCAATGCATGCTTGCCAAATTAGGAACATCCAAAAATTGAAGATATGATTGGTAACCCGAGAAGTCTATCAGTGAGTGGCCTTGCTTCAATATTTGCATGATAGTTGAGAATTGCACTATCTTTTCTCTATCAACCTGATCATCGATACATTCCCAACGCTTTTTCAATGATCCTTCACTTTTATTTCTGCTAGACTCTTGTGCAAGCAAGAACTTATTGTACTCAATCTCATTTTTTAAGTGGCGGTTATTTTCCTTGTCCCATTCTTTGATCACTTTCTTTTCATTACTTGTATCTTCTACAGTCTTGTAAACCTTCCCACAATGCTTCTCAATTGTATCAATCTTCAATTGTAACCGTGCCTCCTTTTTCCTTGCCCATGTGCATATTTTACAAATGGCCCACTTTGGTGCATCCCCAGTGTCCACTTGTTCTATGTCTAACCAAGGATATTTGGCTACCCAATCTTCTTGAAAATTCCTACGAATATCCCAAGCTCTCTTTCTCTTCTGCTTACTTGAAGAGTTGCAACCTTGTGATGCATTATCAATGGCTTCTTTAGTTGGTGTTGACATTGATGATACTGTTTCTGACATTTTTCCACTTTCCAATCCAGTTAAATCCACTACCTCATTATTTGTCAATGATGTGCCAGCTGATGAATTTTCAATTCCAATTGCATTCCCTTGATTACAGTTTTGTGATCCTATCTTCCCTGCTTCCAAGACTTGAAAACTCAAATCCCTGTTAAAACTATCATCGTTAAGTAGTGATCTAGAACATTGATTTCTAGCATGATGCATTGTGCCCGGAGCATGTTCAGGAGTCCCATAAATTGCTTCATGATTCATGGATGATGAACTTGAGAGTAAATTCTCTGGTGTACTTGATGTTGTAAACATGTTTAGATTAGTGCCCAATGATGTGGAAGGTAATAAGAAAGATGTCATTTTTGTATTTTTCTCTAGAGCTTGAACTTTCTTCTTTCTTCCCATGATAAGTACCTGTTTAAAAAATTATGTCTTTATTAGTTGAGCATAAAATAGAACATAATTTCTTTTCTCTAAACACATGCTGAAAAAATAGCATAATAATTCTTATCCTTATAAAATTATGTGCACTTCACGTGTGTTGCAAATCAAGTATAACACACCTTCCAAGAGAAGAAATACTTTAATTTATTTTCATACAAATCTACTATATGAATACAAAATGAATATAAGTCCACCACATGAATACAACAACAAGATATTGCTAGCTTCAAAGCAACATTCATCTCATCAAGGGGCTGCATTGCTAGACTTGCATTACATCCAAAGCAACATTTAAAGGTAGACTGAGTATATTTTCTATGTTGCTAGCTTCAAAGCAACATTCATCTCATCAAGGGGTCGCATTGCTAGACTTGCATTACATCCAAATGTTGATAGGATTCTATAGGTATCCATAAGTGCTATTCTCTCTAAAGAATTCTCAGTCATCATCTTTTCAAAGGCATGTTTTTTAATACACTTTAATAGTGCACTATCAGGCATGTGGCGAGACTGTTCAAAATACCCAATTGCATCTTCCCAAAACTGTATAATCTCTGTAATTATCCATCCTAATGCATATATGTCTGACTGAGGGCTATACACACCTCTCCTAGAAAAACATTGAAGCTCAGGTGCAAACCACTTCTTTCGTGCATGCTCTTGCTCTTTCTTATGCTTCCTTTGTGTAAATTGTTGGTCAGTCTCTAGAGGTGTCTTCTTCATATCCTTAAAAGCTTTTCTAGTCTCTGAAGAAACTAGTGCCATCCCCCAATCAATTATGCCAACTCTACATGCACCATTTGCTGTGAAATCTAATAGAATGTTACTAGGATGTAAGTCTGTATGAATCCATTGACCCTTATGTAACCTTGCTAGTCTAGCAATGAGTGCATGTATAATGTGGTGCACATTTGAACTAAAGTAGTTAATTTGCTCTATTTGCTCCCTTGTGCATACATCTTCCAATGTTCCTTGTGCCCTTGCCTTCATTTCTTTGCCTCTTTTTAGGACTATGTCAACATAGCGCCTAAACCTGCCTTGCTCATATGGTAAAGTTCTCATGAAGTCCATCAAGCTACCACCATTAAAATATGGTGTGATAGTCCATAAGGGCTCTTCTGGAGTTGCTGCAATAACACGAACAAGCACAGGATGCCGAATTTGCATTTGTGCCTCCTTCCTTGCCTCTCGTGTACGATCCCCTATGTCACCCTTATATTGCTTTCCAGCATAGCATATATGCTGTAATAATCCTGGAGCACCTGTGAGTTGTACTTTGTAGACAAATCCATATGTGCCAGAACCTATCTTTTCACCAACTTGGATCTCATTTTCAGTTATGTACATCATGAAGGACACATTGCTTATATGACTTGCCCTAATCTGTAGCTTTTGAGAATCACTACCTTGTACTTCTCGTGTTTTTCCATTCAAAATCCTTGCACTTTCTTCTCCTTTTGCTACTTCCTCCGCCCTTCCGAAAGCAATTGCTGACTTTTTCTCCCAACTTACAGCTAGTATGGTTTTTACATCCGACTTTATAACCTTTGTCTTATTTTTAGCCCAAAAGGAATTCCATAAATGCATCTTTTCCTCATTAATATCATTTGCAAATGTTGGGTTCCTTGCGCATGCTTCATTAAACCGGGCCAAGACATTCCCAATCTTGCTCTCTACCCATAGCATAACATCAGTGTCCCATTTTGTGATCCCTACAAGGTGTTTCCTGTTAGGATCTAGTTCTACTTGACGCCTTGTATTCAAAACAACTTTACTCTTTAGAGTATGCAATCTAGAAGTGCTTTCTATGGTCATCTCCATCTCCTTTGCACTCATGTTATTTATCTCTGCAAGAAGCTCATCTCGAAGGACCTGATTGACATACTTCCGCTGTCCTTTAGATAACTCAAAATCAATCGCCTTACGCTTAGATCCTTCCATCCCTAAACCATTTGTAGGATCAAAACAAAAGAGCATTCAAAAATAGTTCTAAATCTAAGAAATGGAACAACTTTATCATAGCCCACCATACATGAAATTGATATCAACTTATTAAAAAAAGAATAATCACATCACATCATGCATACCAAACAATAATGCTAGCTACATATTCACAACAGAAACTTTTAAAAAATAAATAAGCATATATTTCTGCCAGTTGTCCGCTACAACTAAGGAACTTGGTCCTAGGTCGTGGTGCCTCTTAGCCCCTTGCCTTGTGAGCACAGGAACCAGACACCACTTCCTGAACCAAGCCCTTATTTCATGTTTGAAATCATAATACTACACTACATAAGCATACATTTCTTCAGCTTGTGAACTAGATCTAAGGAACTTGGTCCTAGGTCGTGGTGCCTCTTAGCCCCCTGCCTTGTGAGCGCAGGAACCAGACACCACTTCCCGAACCAAGCCCTTATTTCATGTTTGAAATCATAATACTACACTACATAAAGCATGCCAAACCAATTTCAACTTACTCTATACAATGCACCAATAAATACATTAAAAAAGAAAGAGCACATCACAGGCAATGATGCATATGCATATTCACAACAGAAACTTTTAAAAAATATATAAGCATACATTTCTTCAGCTTGTCAACTAGATCTAAGAAACTTGGTCCTAGGTCGTGGTGCCTCTTAGCCCCCTGCCTTGTGAGCGCAGGAACCAGACACCACTTCCTGAACCAAGCCCTTATTTCATGTTTGAAATCATAATACTACACTACATAAGCATACATTTCTTCAGCTTGTGAACTAGATCTAAGGAACTTGGTCCTAGGTCGTGGTGCCTCTTAGCCCCTTGCCTTGTGAGCACAGGAACCAGACACCACTTCCTGAACCAAGCCCTTATTTCATGTTTGAAATCATAATACTACACTACATAAGCATACATTTCTTCAGCTTGTGAACTAGATCTAAGGAACTTGGTCCTAGGTCGTGGTGCCTCTTAGCCCCCTGCCTTGTGAGCGCAGGAACCAGACACCACTTCCCGAACCAAGCCCTTATTTCATGTTTGAAATCATAATACTACACTACATAAAGCATGCCAAACCAATTTCAACTTACTCTATACAATGCACCAATAAGTACATTAAAAAAGAAAGAGCACATCACAGGCAATGATGCATATGCATATTCACAACAGAAACTTTTAAAAAATATATAAGCATACATTTCTTCAGCTTGTCAACTAGATCTAAGAAACTTGGTCCTAGGTCGTGGTGCCTCTTAGCCCCCTGCCTTGTGAGCACAGGAACCAGACACCACTTCCTGAACCAAGCCCTTATTTCATGTTTGAAATCATAATACTACACTACATAAGCATACATTTCTTCAGCTTGTGAACTAGATCTAAGGAACTTGGTCCTAGGTCGTGGTGCCTCTTAGCCCCCTGCCTTGTGAGCGCAGGAACCAGACACCACTTCCCGAACCAAGCCCTTATTTCATGTTTGAAATCATAATACTACACTACATAAAGCATGCCAAACCAATTTCAACTTACTCTATACAATGCACCAATAAATACATTAAAAAAGAAAGAGCACATCACAGGCAATGATGCATATGCATATTCACAACAGAAACTTTTAAAAAATATATAAGCATACATTTCTTCAGCTTGTCAACTAGATCTAAGAAACTTGGTCCTAGGTCGTGGTGCCTCTTAGCCCCCTGCCTTGTGAGCGCAGGAACCAGACACCACTTCCTGAACCAAGCCCTTATTTCATGTTTGAAATCATAATACTACACTACATAAGCATACATTTCTTCAGCTTGTGAACTAGATCTAAGGAACTTGGTCCTAGGTCGTGGTGCCTCTTAGCCCCCTGCCTTGTGAGCGCAGGAACCAGACACCACTTCCTGAACCAAGCCCTTATTTCATGTTTGAAATCATAATACTACACTACATAAGCATACATTTCTTCAGCTTGTGAACTAGATCTAAGGAACTTGGTCCTAGGTCATGGTGCCTCTTAGCCCCCTGCCTTGTGAGTGCAGGAACCAGACACCACTTCCCGAACCAAGCCCTTATTTCATGTTTGAAATCATAATACTATACTACATAAAGCATGCCAAACCAATTTCAACTTACTCTATACAATGCACCAATAAATACATTAAAAAAGAAAGAGCACATCACAGGCAATGATGCATATGCATATTCACAACAGAAACTTTTAAAAAATATATAAGCATACATTTCTTCAGCTTGTCAACTAGATCTAAGAAACTTGGTCCTAGGTCGTGGTGCCTCTTAGCCCCCTGCCTTGTGAGCGCAGGAACCAGACACCACTTCCTGAACCAAGCCCTTATTTCATGTTTGAAATCATAATACTACACTACATAAGCATACATTTCTTTAGCTTGTGAACTAGATCTAAGGAACTTGGTCCTAGGTCGTGGTGCCTCTTAGCCCCCTGCCTTGTGAGCGCAGGAACCAGACACCACTTCCTGAACCAAGCCCTTATTTTATGTTTGAAATCATAATACTACACTGCATAAAGCATGCCAAACCAATTTCAACTTACTCTATACAATGCCCACACACCTATTTCTTAAGGAAGGATAATGCCCATTCTTTCCAGGGAATGACATGAATGTTATTGTGTATTACCCCCTTCATATGTCTGACAATGTTTCGTAGTATGTACGAAAGAGTTTGTATTTCTTTTATGCATAATGAGTTTGTATTTCTACAAGCAGCCTACAACTATGCAGATGAAGAGAGAACATCACCAAGCTACAACGTAGATTAAGAGAGAATTTTGTCAACGTGTCTCTACAAATATGCAAATTAATAGAGAACGTCATCATTGGAGGGTAGAGAAAAAACTTCAATCGCTAAGGGCATCCGTGAGCTTGTAGAATGAACAAAGAAAGAGGCAATGATCTGAGTTCTCACCAGATTTTGCCTGGCACAACCAACAACCAACAGTAGCTGATTTCAACACGTCAATAGCCTACCATTGGAGAGAAAGATGTTAGAGCTATAGTTTGCCCTCACAACTCGAACGTCGGAAGACACCCACAGCTCTCATCTTTTGCAAGAGAGAGCACTGGACAGCGAGAACCTGACTCTCCAAACATCATACGAGTCTACAACATGGTCGTAGCGCAAGAGATACAATGAGGATGGATCATGGGCCGAAGTTGGTCTGGGCAGCAAGGTGCATTTGAAAGCCATGCTGTAGCAAGTCTTCACCCTAGCCTAATAACAATGTACCGGGTGGGTGCCAAATACCCATGAAACTCTAGCCTAATAACAATGTACCGGGTACCCATGAAACTCTGGCTCGAAGGAAACGTGTAGTTACAGATCAGGTCTACTATCTTTAGAAGTTTGACATAAAATGCGAGTTAACAATTACAAGCGCGCCGGAGAACAAGCAGCGTATTTCCCTTCCCCGTGCGTTGGAGTTGGCGGTATATCGATCACCTCAGCTTCGAGCTTCGGATTGCTACCTCGCCTGATCCAAGTCTGAGTTTGCGTTTCCCCCATGTTTCGCAGCTCGAGCAAGCTGGATCCGGGAAGCAGATGCGAGATACGCCGACGGGTAAAGATTTTAGACTCCCGACGGAATGGAACACCTTACAGATGTGGCCTCCGGGATCTCATCCCTGCGCTATCGTTCACTCGAGATCCCACAGGTAATGTTTCCACAATACCGTTGCTCAGGCCGTAAAAACTCCCGCGTCTGCACGATCTCAGCCTTCCACTATCGTTCAGAGGAGATTCCGCAGGACAGGTTCCGCATTACCGCAACAAAAAAGCCGCGGCGACACACGAAATCTTCATTAACGAATGTGAAGTGTAGCTGGCGAGGGGTTCATACTATAAAAGATATATATTTTACACGGTGCGATACTAGCAAACGATGCATATTATTAGACTAGCAAACCGTTTAGTTCTGATGAAGCACCTGAAGGAGAAGATGCTGGAACTGTAGGTAGAGATTTTCCCAAGGAGGGCGAGGGAGATGCAGACGGAGAGCTGGCCGCTGAGGACTGAGAAGCGGTTGTGGTCGTTGGCGACTTGGCCGGTGATGCTGCAAGAAGTTTGCTGTCAGACTTGCGATATAGAACAAGTTGAAAACGTCTATAACAGAAGAGCCAATGGCTAGACAAACTGAACACATTTGCGTGGAACGTAAAATGATGCGTTTCTGCTCTAACCAGAAGCCACGGGGGACGAGGCGAATTCGGACGGGCCCGATGAACGACTCGCGAGACCATAAAACCACCTCCAGGCTCCAACTTACACAAAATGGCGCGATAGAAACTTGAAAGGCGAAGCCTCACGACTCACAAATGACGATAGCGAAGGTGTCGAGCATGGGAGACGAGAGGAAGGCAATCTACGAGAGAAACGACCAAGCTGCACTCTGTCACAACCTAATATCTCATAACGGCCTACATTATGACCACCTAAGTGGCAGCGCCGTCGGCTTTAACCCATTCCTTTAAAAATAATCAAATTAAAATAATCAAATTAATTAATACACCTTAGAAAAAGGAATGCCCTCCTCCCCACCTCTAGAATTTGATCCCATAGGTGGTCTCATTTAAGATCTAGTGGGTAGCTCGTGGCAAGCCACCATGGTCTCATATTATATATATAATTCCACAGCTTTGCAACTACTTGTTTTTCAGAATTATCAAGTATAAATCGTTATGTAGTTCGAATTTATGAGCTTCTTTAATACAATTGAATGGACCCAAATCAGTTTCACTGGCAATGGATTCCGGGTGCCGTAACCCGTTACTACTCTATCCATGAAGATCCATGTACTTCTTTAAATCTGTGTCCATGTATTCAAATACTAGGTTCAGAAGCAGCTTGCTCTTCTTCTGAACATGCTCTACGCATAGTAGGCTACAAACAATGGAACGGTTGCTCAATGTGCAAATGGAAGTAACAGGACACCACAGTTAGCGAGGAATTAGTGAGCAAAAAGAGACAGAAGAGAAGCTAAAAGTAAAAGAGGAGTTGTTACGACAAAAAGCTCCAACAAAAAGCCGTAGCTACTATATCAACACACAGAAAAGGGACAGCAGCACCAAGGTACTAGTGGATAGCCTAGCTGCCTATGAGAGCCATAGTGCTTGCAGTTGCAAGAGAGGGAAGAACGAGACCTTGCGAGTTGAGTAACGACCTTGAATGTGGAGTACGTAGTAGAATTGCAGAGGAGATAAGGCTGCAACATAGAAAATAAAGCCCACAGGAAGTTGGCGCGCTGATAGCCGAGCTATAAGTGGACACAAATAGAGGCTTGAATGAAGGGATGGGCTACTTGTACAAGGAGAGAACCTGTTTGAAGGAGGCATGGTAGGGAAGGCACTTGAGATGGTAAGAAGGAGGAGGAGGAGAGCAAGTCGGTTGATGAAGTTGGGATGTAGTGAAGCATAACCAAAGGAGTCGGGAGCTTAATAGAGATGGAGGAATTTCAAAAAAGGAGGCAAAGAGTAGGATGGAGTGCTCAGTGCACCAAAAAATAGGGGTTACAGAGGTGAGGTGCAAGTGTGAGGATGTAAGGATAAGAGCTAAAAGGTGGCAGTGCATAACGGTGCATAATGGCTCCAAGATGGTGGTGTGTAACGGTTAGGGGGTGTGGTTTGGTGGGTGTTGTGTGTAACTGAAGGTGCATGTGGAGATAGATAGCACCTTTCATTTGCACTGAGTCCAAATGAATAAGAAGGTACAACGATAAATTAAAAAGTTACATGGTAAACAACCATAGGAAATTAAGAAGGAAGCAAGTAAAGGAAAATAATCACTATATAAGTATATATATAGGGAAAGTATCTAAAGACTCAAATGCAAGTTTAAAATCACATATACCATAGGAGCTCATTAATCATGTATTTTAGATTATGGATTGCATTTACATTTCATGCAATATCAAACGGCTTCATGTTCAAATAGATAAAACCTCTACATTATTATCATTCTAGCAAACATTAAATGTTAACACTAGATTATACTTGATTGCACAAGTCTTCTTTTGGTGCTTAATTCTATAGATCCACCCAAATTTTTAAATTGTATATATAATATGTTGGCGAAAGTTTCCAAATATATTTATCTATTATATAAAACTTTGGCGAATTTTCATGGACTTTATTTATAATTTTATAATCTTAAAGGCTAAACTTAGCTCTTTTTTTAATTTTAGTTTCAGATTCTGGCGAATATACTAAGCTCTTATTTTTATAAAAGCATATAAACTTTCACAAGCCATATAAAACTTTCGCTTATTAACGAAACTAACGCGAAAAAATCATCCATGGTTAGGGTATTGTCTTTTCAATTCATCATTAACTACCTACTTCTTTTGGTCATCCTGGTACCTCCAATCAGTAACTATGCCACTCGTGAAGTGGTGGCTCATCAACTGCCTCATGGTGGCCATCACTACTGAGCCCTTCATATTTTCTATTATCTCTCCAGCACCCTTTATTTCATAGGATAGGTCCTCGATCGGGAAAGGAGGACTCATGGTAGTGGTAGAGCCAAAGTGATTAGTGTTATTGTGCGAGCGCTTATGGAGCGAGGAGTAGCAGTGGGAGTAGGAGAGGGCAAGGGAATGCCCAAGTGATGACCTCTCAGTCAAAGGGGCTAGAGGGGACGGTTGGACAGTAGGTCTAGCTGTCCATGTAGGAGAGGTATTTGCTGAGGTCCTTGGGGATAGTAGAGAGAAGAATCTCACTGCCTCCACATCGATCATCTATGCGACAAACTCGTCGGGACTTCCGATAAAGCCATGGGTTGTTAGCAAAGGAGTTCCCCGAGGGGTAGTCATAGTGCTAGGTCTGAGAGGAGTCGAGCTAGGGTTTGTTTAGTGGAGGAGACATTTCCACGTTCTATTCTCACAAGCCAACTACATCTCATAGTGCATTTGGTGGATGAGATTGCTATATGTAGTACTATACATGCACGATGGTTGTTCTTCCTCGAGCGCTTCATGAAGACCTTAAAGGGTTTCGTGAGACAAAATGCAAGACCTGAAGGTAGCATGGCCGAGGGTTGGTTCAAGAGTCACTTGTATATATTTATGAGTTTCTTGTTGATGTGGATAGCTCTCTCCCACGACTATGGAGAGATGATGAAGACCAAGGATGACCTCTATTGTGCCTTAAGGGAAAGGACGCAACAACGTAATAGACATGGAGTTACTTAATAATATCAATCTCTATTGTCTGCTTAATAGTGATGTGATGAAAAGATGGGTGACAAGATACGAGGATGCAAAGGCAAGAAGACAAGAAGAAAGGGCCCTCTTTCATTTACACCACTGATCTCGTGTGCCATACCCTCAATATCTAAGAGCACTTCCAAAGGATATTCATGTGGCTACTTGACAAAATGGAGAAAGTAGAGAAAGACGAGGGGATGCATATCACAATGGAGAAATGGGAGTATGCTAGGGGATGCATGAGCAAGGTCGGGATATAGAATGGTATGCATAAGTTAGGAGCTTTCAATAATTTATATTGCTTATTTAATTGATTTTTTCTTAGTGTAGTGCACTATGTTCAATGCTATATGGTGTGAGGCCAAGCATTTTTGAACACAACGGATTGATGATAAGAGAAACACACAAGATTGCAGCGGCATTGCTAGCTTTGACGGAGCCAATGGAGCCATGGATGATTATTGTGGCATAATCCAAGATATTATTAAGCTTGACTTTCGATGCTTCTTTGTGTATGTTTTAGATGTAAAGTGCAGGTTTAAGGATGTGGTGGAAAGAGGCCCTAATGCAACAATCAAATGCCATGCAAGTGGCTTTGTAACTATTGACTCCACAAAGTTTTGGCAAAGTAAGAAGGACACACTAGTACTACTGCAACAATGTGAACATGTACTGTACACACATATAAAAATACTCACTTTTAAATATTTGATACCTTCGATGCAAGGAAAATAACATGATTGTATTTGTGTTTGAATTAGGTTGTCTATCAACCAATGGTGGATAATAATAGATGGTGGCATGTCATACCTATTATGCCACGTTCCAAAGTGATGTATAGTACATTTACTAATATGGAGCGTATGGAGGATGATCATAGCCATGGAGGTGATGATGACTGTTATACGAAGAGGAGGATGATCATGAGATAAGAGATATAGATATTGAGGCCATTACTCGTGAGGATGAGCCTACCATTGGTGATGCAGATTTCAATGAGCACATGAGTAGCACAAGTAGTAGTGGGTTGAATGTATTTGTAGATCTAAATACTTGTTTGGATTTTGAAGTAGATAGTTTGGCAAGGGTTGATCTCATTGAGGATGAGATTGAACCGTAGCCCATCATTGATATTGGCAAAACTATTTTACATATTGTCTCATTCTCCTCACCTTACTCAATTTTTGTATATGTGGGTTTGCAAAAAAGCATTGATGTTTTTGTTAAAATTATGTGCTTTGGTAATCATGGGCAATGTTTGGAAAGCAGTGATAAAAAGAGAGAAAGCATATGCTTATGCTTATGCATGAGCATATGAGCATATGCATAAGCATAAGCATAGGCAAATACATATGCTTATGAAAAGATGAGAAAAAGAGAGGAAAAAAGAGAGGGGAAAAGAAGAGAAGGAAGAGGGGAAAAGAGATTGAAAGAGGGGAAAAGAGCATAAGCTTAAGAGAAGGAAAAGCATATGCATAACAAAAAGAGAGAGAAAGCATATGCTTATGCTTATGCATGAGCATATGAGCATATGCTCATGCATAAGCATAAGCATAGGCAGAGGCATATGCTTATGAAAAGAAGAGAAAAAGAGAGGAAAAAAGAGAGGGAAAAAGAAAGGGGGAAGAGGGGAAAAGAAGAGAAAGAAGAGGGGAAAAGAGATTGACAGAGGGGAAAAAGAAGATGGGAAAAGAGCATAAGCATAAGAGAAGGAAAAATATATGCATAAGAGAAAAATAGAGAAAGCATATGCTCATGCATAAGTAGAAGAATAGGTAAATGCATGTGCTTATGAAAAGATATGAAAAAGAAAGGGGAAAAGAGAAGGAAAAAAGAGATATGAAAATAATAAGAGAGAGGAAAAAAGACAGGGGAAAGAAGAGAAGGAAGAGGGGAAAAGAGATTGAAAGAGGGGAAAAAGAAGATGGGAAAAGAGCATAAGAATAAGAGAAGGAAAAGCATGTGCATAAGAGAAAAAGAGAGAAAGCATATGCTTATGCTTATGCATGAGCATATGAGCATATGCTCATGCATAAGCATAAGCATAGGCATAGGCATATGCTTATGAAAAGAAGAGAAAAAGAGAGGGGAAAAGAAAAGAAGGAAGTGGGAAAAAGAGATTGAAAGAGGGGAAAAAGAAGAGGGGAAAAGAGCATAAGAATAAGATAAGGAAAAACATATGCATAAGAGAAAAAGGGAGAAAGCATATGCTTATGCTTATGCATGAGCATATAAGCATATGCTCATGCATAAGTATAAGCATAGGCAAATGCATATGCCTATGAAAAGAAGAGAAAAAGAGAGGGAAAAAGAAGAGAAGGGTGAAAGCATGCTACGGTGTCTAAAAAAGTACTCTTTTTGGCAAAGGTTCTAGCATAGATATAGTACTAAATTGTGTACTAAGAGCCTAGGGGATTCAGAAGGGGAACCTTACGATATCACGTGAGTGTACACTAGGTGGGTTTTTTGCAGATGATGCATAAGCTTATACATTAGGGGTGGGGGCCCTTTTATGTTTTGGCTAATCTTAAATTTAAGTTGGGGGGGGGGGGGGACTAATATTTACCCTAGATGTAGACATGATGTAGAAATGACACACAAATACTCATTTGATAAGTCAGTCACTGGGTGTTCATGAACTAAGCCCAAAACTAACACTAGGTCTCCTTCATTGATGGTGATTCTTATTGTTAATTATGGTAATTAAAGAGCTAATCGTGGCTAATTAAAGGGGCTAATGTTTAGAGAAAATAAGAGAAAAGGCTATGGAAAAAGGTGTAAGAAATGTTCCATAGTAATGCATTCCTACAAGCAAATTAAGCATAACATGGCCACATGAAACCACCACACCCACACCTATACCCTCTCACTCTTTCACTCTTTGATTTTGACCACAAGTTGGTTCTCCTAAGTTGTCCATATTCTCTTTTGGCATTTGTAAATATTCACTCTATCTTTCTAGTACACTTTGCTTTGCACACTTTGCAAAATTTCCCAATCACCCAACGACAAAGAGACTATCTATCAGAGGATTAAATAAAAAATGGAGTAATGGAAGGCTACATGGAGTCCCAATGTTGTAGATCCAAGAATATGGGTTTTAAGGGTGGTTCAAATCAAGGAACTTGAGATCCAACCTTGTAAGTCATGATATAAACAGTCTTTCATAATATAAAACAAATATATCATTAAATCATTCTCTCTTTAATATAGGTTTACTATTTTATTCTAGTGTCTATAGTAGTGTAATATACATGTGTCTTTTCAATATTGCGACTGTGTGATCGCTATTTGAATAGTGAATTTCTTAATAGAACCCTTCATTCAGAATTTGTGATAGGAAGGAAGTCATTAGACCGCTATGTGTAAGTCTTGGGACAATCTATGAGAGTCGATGACCCTAGAACTATCAAAGCAAAGATGTGCATTGAAGGACACCATTACAAATGCCTTAATACACTATGGATCAGCGGCAGTGAACCTAATAACTAAGGAAACCATGATAGATTTGGGCTTGGAAAAGATGTTATAAAGTAATTAGGTTAGTTGGCTTGCCAACAAAAGTAGAAATTAATTGCCCTCCCAAGTATGTGTACACATGTGGCCTATCCCATGGGTGAGGGCTTTTCACACGGTTGACCATACTCACCCACGAATGTAACTTTAACCACATGTTTTATTAACCATGGTAAAATGGAGCCAATTTTATCTTCAAAAATGGAGGGGGGAAATGGGGAAGCGTGAGAAAATGGGTTTCCTATCCTGCACATGACTTTTGCCCTATCTTATGCCGTGTACTTTTGCCTCTTCAACCTCCATTGCCCTGGTAGGTAGCCTAGCTCAGACATCACTCCGTCATCGATCATCACAGATATCAACTCGGAGAATTGCTTCCAAGCTCCATAGATAGATGGCGAGATCACGTGAGGGACGCCATCGACGAGAGCATGAGCAGTGTAGCCTGTAGCTTGTAAGATATCCTGATCCATCATCTTCTTTTGCCCTCCAGGCCTCGTCTCCCTACACCCTTGCTCGTCGTTTCTCCTCTGTTTTCTTGCTTTGATCGTCTTCCTCATTCATCCATTTGCATGCTTTGATCTTCATGCTCATCTTCCTCTTTTGAGTACCTCTAAGGAGGGTCTGTCCCCGTAGATGTATCCGATTGATGTCTGTCTCTCTCTACTTTACTCCCCTCCATGAGAACCATGCCATGTTTTCGGGTCCAATACAATCTAGGAATGCATGGCGGGCGAAGATGGCGAGGATCCAGATGAGGAAAACAGGGAGAGAGGGCGCGAGAGAGAGAGAGAGAGGCTCACCATCACCCTATAGCATCCCTCTGTTGTAATGGTTGTGCTCGCTTAAGAGAGAGAGAGAGAGAGCTGGGCATGTTTGCAGGGGATAAACAAGAGAGTTTCCAAAGAGAGAAAGAGAGAGAGAGACAGAGAGACAGAGAGAGAGGCAAGGCGTTGGCACCGGTTCATGAGTTGCATGTGATTAATGAATGAGAAGGAAAGTTGAAGAGAGACAAAGAAAGAAAGAGAATGAACAAGTGGGAGACAGACTGAGAAAGAAGCGTGGGGAAGGGAAGGGAAGGGAAAGGAAGTCATGTGATTGTTGATGATTTGATCGATGAGAAGGAAAGGTAACAAGACCAGATTTCTATGGCACAAGACAAAGAGATAATACATCTATTCTATTAGATTGGCATGTGCTATGTGCAGACTTTGCCTTAATGAATCACACTGCATGAAATCCAAAGGAAGCCCAGCACCAACTATTAGGTTAGATAACAGCAATAGGCATTGCACTGAAGGAAGAGCTAATTCAAGACTTTGTTACAAGGGATTGTCTAGATTAAAAGATGCTTAAACCTAGAAAATAGACAAACAATAATTAAAGCTTCAAACTATAGCACTGAAATCAAAAAATGAATTTACATGAGTGGGGAAAAATGGGTCGATTGAGTAGACAAGAGCAAAACAAGAACTTATATTTTTCTACAAAGTGCCCATTATCATGCATACATGTCAGGAAAACACTTGGGGACTAACCAAATTTGGAGGTCTTGCGGAAAATGAGGTTCTAAGGATAGTTCTAGTAGAGCACAACTAAACAAGGTTGTGGTTTGACAAAGGTTGTGCTAGAAGAGGCTGGATTGAACTCTTCAAACCTAAAGAGACCCATGACTGAACCCTTTGAACTAATTTTTCCTATTTAGGACTAGCTTCAATACCTTTGATGTTTCACTCTATTATTCATGTGCTTTTTTTCAATTAAAATATGGGATGTGTTATGAAATATGAAATGGAGGTTCTCATCATCGCGTACTTTTTCAGCAGTCAATGACAATTCACTGTGGACCTGGAAGTTTCTCATTTTTACCTTTAAAAAATTTATTCTCTATTTCATAAACCTGCTAACTCTTAGGCACGTTTCATAGTGTACATCATCATACCTTCTAGTTTGAATATCTCCCACCTCCCGTTACCTCGAATATCCCTACTGGTATTTCAGCCTCTACCATTTGGGCTTGGAAGTTCAAATCTTTGCACTAAGGATTTTTTTCTACCAGTAGCAACTTCTGCAAGCTTGGCTATAGCCTGATCGGTGGGCTCCTATAAGGTCCATTTCGAACCTACTTGCAGTCTTATATTGCAATATGTGTATTATTTTTTGGTATTTTTTGTAGGCAGCATCCTCTGAGAAACCTCTATTCTTGTTTTGGCTTTCACGTTCACACAGTCGGCCACATTACAAATTTAATAAAGAAATCTTTCTCCCCGCACCATAACTCTAGTCAACATTTTTGTTTCGCAACCTTACATGGGTGTTTTTTTTGAATCACAAACCTCTTTTTCGATCCATAACAAGTAATTGAGCTTTCACGATGCGACTCATCTGTTCCTGGCCTTTGATGGGAAGCCTTAAATTGGTTGTCGTAAATTGATTCTAAGGCTCTCATGCGTACGTACTACATGTGATGAATTTCTAATCGAATGCGACTATTTTCAGTCGGATAGTTAATTTGTAGAATAGACTACCGAGCTTCCTACATATGAGAATGCAAATGGTCCGAATTGGAAGGAATAGATGTGATGCTTTTCAACGGATAGGTTTGTAGGTTGCCTTATATACGAGTCCCTTAAATAGTCTAACCCTCATGGGTCTTAGAACTCATGTTGTCGGTTTCTGCATAAATGCAATGATACTAAAGTATACATGTCATTATACATGTTACGTGTTGGGGTAAAGGGCAGTGTGCCCACCCACTTATATAGTGCCCATGTATACTCATATATATATGATAGAGGAATAAGCTGGAGTAGCTTTTGCTCCACCACATTTTGGTGTCTCCTTACCCCTTTGTGTCTGTTCTCCTCTCACTCAACTGGTATCAGAGCCCACGGTGTTCAATCTACGAGGAGCTCTCTGAGCTTGGCAATGGAGCTGTCGGGAGGCTGATGGCCGTCGAGCATGGGCATGGAAGGAGCTATTTGTTGGTGATGAGAGGTGGCTATGGCGATGGCGGAGCTTGTGGCGATGGTGCTGGAGTTGCCTTGAGTAGTCCGTTGTGGGAGGAGGCCAAGTTGTAGGGCTGTGGCGCTGGAGGCCACTCATTGATGGAAGTGCATTGCAGATCAACTAGAGGCATGGAGGTCGTGGAGCTCGTTCATCATGGTAGAGAAGCATTGACATTGAAGATGCTATGAAGGCGTTGAAGGTGCACTATGGGTTGAGCCGGGGAGCCTTGCGTTAGGTGCTCGTTGTAGTTCCATCAATGGAGCTACTATTGCATAAAGGCCGGCTTAGGAACCGTCATGGCGGCTGCTTTCTTGCAGCTTGTTGGAGAAGCTGAAGCCTTGGTTGCTACTCTAGGCATGCCTGCTACTGCAAACTCCTTTGAGATCGACTGAGTCGCATGGGCGCTTGTTTGAAGTTTGAGGCGCTGAAGTGTCTCGGTGGCTGGGAGCTTGGCTATTGTGCTGTGACTCAGAGAGGCACTGTTATTGCTTGTTCTGTTTGGAGCATCATTCGCTAGCCTGCAATTGTAGGAAGGCCGTTGAAGGAGTCATCGGATGGAGGAGGCTTGTGCTCAATGAGCTACTTGGCTCAAGGGACTTTGCTTGGCTTGTGAGCCCATTCGTAGTGATTGTGAGTCATGGTTGCTTTCAGGGTGCCAAAAATGAGATGGCATTGGATGATGCAAGCTGCATGGAGGGAAGAGTTGACGATGCCGAGGAGCCATTGTAGAGCCATTTGCTCTATTGAGTCACCGTCTTGAATGTGGCTGGGCCGAGAGGGCGCTTGGAGCATGTATTCCTATGGAGGCTTCACATTGATGAAGCTGGAGCTACCTCAGTCTCTGGAGATGTATGAGGCATCGAGTAGTTTCTCTCTCTCAGAGATACAAAGGACCTATTCTTTCTCTCACGAACTATTTTAGAATGAGAAACACTCAGCCTTTCTCCTATTTTAGAATGAGAAACACTCAGCCATAGCCATTCTTGGCACTTGCAGGTTCTAGTCTTGGCATAGTTCTTTGCCATTGTCTCTAGCTCATCTGGGAGCTGTTGGGGAGCCTCTGGATTGCATGTTTAATGCAGTTGAATGCCTGGGGGAATGCCAGTGATTGTATTTGTGCTCTTGGAGCTGAGGACATGCTGATTTGAGGCTGTTGCTTGGACACTTTGCGGGACTGGTCATATGCCATTTTGCAATCTTGCACAAGGAGCTTTCGATCTGTACATCACTTTGGCAGTGGTAGTGAGACATGCTTTTGACAGTGGTACATGCCTGGTTGAGATGCATTGACAGTTCGTTGGATGCATGGTTATTTGCCTATGTTCGATACATACAGTGGTACGGTAATGTATTGAGATCCTGTCAGATTAGCATTGTTTGGAGCTATTTCAGGGCTGGTTTGTCAGCATTTTGGGGCTGATTTGATACCGTATTCGGGGCTGATTTTATGGCATTGTGTTTGCCATTGGTCAGGACATTACAATTGCTGCTGTTGCTGTTTTTATGACAAAACAATCATTTTCAGGACTGAATATCTCTTTCCTGGTGCGGAATTGCACTTTGTGCCGAACTGGAAAGTTGTAGCTCACAGAACATACTACAACTTTGGTTTTGGAAGCAAATTGATCTGGTATAAGCTGCAGGAGTTACAGCCTCTGCAAAACCACAAAAAGTTGCAGTCTACTGTCTATTTGTGACCAATGTGCAAGAAGCTGTTTTTCAGGTGAGAATATCTGAGAATCCACAAGGATTTTGCTCTTGAGCTCAACTGACAAGTTGTAGATCTTTCTACCAGCTACAACTTTTCTGTTTACAGCTTTGGCATCCGGTCTTTCAGTGAAAAGATATCGCTGTTCAAAGATAGGGACAGCGTGTTATTTTGCCCAAAGTGGCTGTGAGGTATTGTTGTAGGAATTTCTCTTGCACAACAGTGAATTGGGAACTCACAGTAAATTACAGAAAGTGATTGGGATCTCACTTCAGTCCAAGTGCATTATTGGCATTTTGGCAAGTCACTTTGGCACATTTGGCAAGTGGTGAATGCTTGATTTTGTTGCCAAAGGATTGCGCGCTTGAGGTGATGCATTGGTGATGCAGTAAATGCCACTTCGATGCATTATGGATTTGCATTGGTGGATGCCGCACTTATGTGTATGGATAGTTGAGCTGGGCTCCTATTGCCATTGGTTGAGCAGGCATTGCTCATTTGATTTAGTGCATTTCTTACTTAGATTGCCAGGCATTGGCAGGTTACTGGGCTGCATATATTCTTGTTTATGCCTCTTTATGGCTGAGTGCTATTGAGCATTGGATCAGCCAGTTTATTTGGAGACTTGATTGGTCTGGACAACACTATATTGGACAACACTATATTTTTTGGTCATTTGGGTTGCCTATTGCACTATACTGCTCTTTGGTTGTGAGCTATTGTGCCACAGAAAATGTCTACTGTAGGTATGGAAGCTCTTACAACATTGAGATACATTCCTGTTATGGATGTCTCTCAAATTTTATGTCATGATTGTGATGATGATCAGCAGTCAGGATCCTCTTTTGTGAGGAAGACAGTCAGTGAGAGGTATCTTGAGCCATTGCATTTGGTTCATAGTGCAGTTTGTGGGCCTATGCCTACCGTTTCACTGGGTGGCGCCTCTTACTTTGTGACATTTGTTGATGCTGCTACAAAGTACATATGGGTATATCCGATTCGGCAGAAGCATGATGTATATGATACATTTCAGCGCTTCTTGGGTAATGCTGAAAATCAGTCAGGAAAGAAGCTATTGAGCTTGATGACTGATGGTGATGCAGAGTTTACCTCTCCTAGATTTCAGCATCTATGTGATACACTTGGTATCAGGAGGGTGTTGACCACTCATCTTTTTGCTCACAATGCCTTAGCAGAAGGCATAAATCGGATTCTATTGGATAGGATTGGTAGCATGCTAGGATATGCAAGTCTTACTGAATGCTATTAGGCTGAGGCATGTAAGACAGCTGCATACTTGCTTAACAGGTCACCCAAGAGATCTCTGAATGGTAGAGTGCCCTTTGACTTCTTGACAGGCAGGGCACAATGTTATGAGCATTTACGTGTGTTTGGCTGCGAGGCTTATGCTTATGGTTCCCGATCGAGGAGCTGTATCTTCCTTGGATACAGTGAGTCCAGTGAGGACTATAGGTTATGGGATTCTTTAACTAGAGAGTTGATACACAGCCATAATGTCTATTTCAAAGAGGATGCTATGTTTAGACAGCCCAGGACTGTGGATAGCAGGAGAGTGGTGTTCTAGGAGGGTGTAAGTGCACTGATACCTCCAAATTCTTTGCAGGGGCAGCCCATATCCCTTGGAGTGGGAGGTTTTTCCCACGGTGAACAGGTTATAAAGTTGGGACAGCCACGATTACTTCCTGATTTTGGTCAGAGACAATTAGATGTCTCGAGTATTCCACAGGTTTATACTCCTATGGAGATTGTTGATGCATCTTCTATGGACAGTTACAGTTTACTCCCAGGATGTGGAGTGCCTCTTGTAGATGAGGATGAGGCTATGCATGGTGAGGAGGATACCTTGGCTAATGATGCCCGGTATGATCCATTGGCCGGTTATGCCAGGACAGATGTGGTTTCTGCAGTTATTAACTCAGGTCATATTGCACATGGGCAGAAATCATTGATGTGTTTGCTTCGTAAGTGCCTCCATGGCCAGAAGCAATCCCCTCGAGCTTGGCTTCATAGGTTTGATACCATTATGAGAGCTCAGGATGTGATGTGCAGTGAGATAGGTTATGGTCTCAGTATTCAGGAGGTTGCTATCCTTCTAAGGTTACTTGCCATATGGTTCCTTATGGATAGGGATGCTTTGCAGTGGGAGCTGCATGGTCTTGATGATGTTTCTCAGATACTTGGTTGTTTCAGTATGGAGAGGGGGAAGTTACTGAGTACTCCATTGCCTGTATTGGCTCCATACTTGAAACACAGCAGGTTTGCTAATCACAGATCAGTTGAGCAGCAAGTTATGGTTAATATGGCAGCCATAGTACTTCATGCATCCATGACTATGTTGAGACTTGGTTCTCACATGTTCGCCATTGGGGCTACACTTCTAGTTCTTGCTTCCATTGCAATGGGAGTTGGTACCATGATTATGGTAGATTTTGATAATAGGGAAGCGATTGTGGACATCAGGTCCTTATGCTTCTAGGAGCAGCATGCAGGTGATGCAGGTTGGGTAGACCAGCAGAGGTCTATTGTAGGTTATGTGCTTATGGTCACAGGTGGTACAAAGACATTTTCTCTGCACAGTGATAGTTCGGGTGCTATGGACTTAGCACAGGAGCACGTGGTGGTGAGAGTTCACTCTCCCAGTGAGATCTGGCATGGGATCTTGGTTGATAGGCATCTACAGCTTGTCATTTTCTATCCTGCAGACCTGATGTCTGCTAGCAGCTTATCCTCTATGCACTTTGCACATTGTAAAGTGCTGATGGGCATAGGATGACAGTCTGGTCATCTTGTTTTTCAGCCTATGGCTGATTGTATTATATGTGTACTATACTCCCTTAAAGGCACACTGCCTTTAAGTGGGAGGTTGTTGGGGTAAAGGGCAGTGTGCCCACCCACTTATACAGTGCCCATGTATACTCATATATATATGATAGAGGAATAAGCTGGAGTAGCTTTTGCTCCACCACTTTTGGTGTCTCCTTATCCCTTCCTGAGTGCTCCCTCTTCCCCCTCATTACGTGCACCTACTCAACACAGAGACCCAAAGTAGAACTTGTATGTACAAGTGTATCCACAAACAACGTGAAGAAGTGAAGCTGTATAGCCTTCTCCAACCCCTTCTATAGTGTTGCACGAGAGTGGCTCCAACTTGTGACTATTCACAAAACATCCCCCTTCAACACTCCAGCAAAGTTAGAGTGTCTGGTCCTTCTTCTGGACAAGGAAACCTCTCGCTATATATTAATGCACTTGGATGCTAGCCATTGATTAGGAACAAAGAGGGCAAATGATTATGGAATTTCTGCAGTCCACGATCCTTTATTTGTTTGACATTGATCATTATAACCCAATGCTTCATTTCATCAATCTTTGGGAGTCTCTGATCATCGAATCCTACCATTATTTGTTGCCCATGAGTCTGATAGAGTAGGAGACTTGCCAGAGAGCCAGAAAATCCTTTCAAAAGCATGTTAGAAGACCTTCAAATGGCCACAGCTAGCTGTATATACCACCTTGGGCATTCCCATTCTCTACACAATTAACTGGCAATGACTCCATACTCTTTTGCAATATTTTTAGTTCAAACCAGCCACCTTTCAGCTAGGACTTGGCGCTATTAGTGTGCTCTCAGCCTGCTTGGCCTTATGTGTGGTTGACAAGGTGGGCTTGAGAATCGTACTCCTTGTCTGCACGCTTCCATAATCACATTTGTAGTTGTATATCACCATACATGTCAACATTTTTATGTCCATTTCATCCTTCATTTTGAACATGTTAATGATGATTTTGCTGTAATTTGTTCCTCATTTCCTTTACTTTACAACAAGTTTTGCTACTATTGCAAATAATGCATTGAGAAGGCCTATGTTTCTACTTCAACTCACATGTTTTTGTTTGGAATTTGTTTACAGGTGCTATAATTTGTTACTAGTTGCTAGAGTAGCTGTAAGCTTCAAAAGGAGATTGTTGGCTTGAAGCAGCTCTGATTCTTCCATACTTTGCTCCAGGTTTTATGTCCATTTCATCCTTCATTTTGAACATGTTAATGATGGTTTTGCTGTAATTTTTTCCTCATTTTCTTTACTTTACAACAGGTTTTGCTGTCCATTTGAGATTATCTTGTTGGGCACTTTTTTTGTTATCTAGCCATTTTATAGGAGCATGGAGAGGCATGATATTGTGATTGTGTTAAATGAGGGTGTGGCTGAAAATCATGTGTTGGGATATGTTCATCTTAAATCCGGTGGTACCTACAAGGACTTGAGAGAAGAGATCATCCTTGATAATCTCATCATAGATGAGTTTATATTTTTTGGAGGATCTAGGAAAATTCCAATAGGGGCCAAGCAAGAGGAGAGATGGATAGTTGATGCTACAGAAGTAACCATCCAATTGAAAATGGAATATGATACACAAGGCAAATGCTTAAAAGTGGATTCAGTTGGAGATAGCAATAAAATGCAGCCAAAGTGTATAGTGTTTCTAGATTTATGTATGCATGATCTTGCTCAAGGGTGTGAAAGCTACAATATGGTGGATGATTCGACTACGTGTGGTAGTGTTTCTAAGAATCGATTGAAGAGTCACCTTTCAACACCATCTGAGGTCAAAAAATGGCAGAGGGAGATTAAGATAGCCAAAGAAAAGTTAAGAGAAAAAGGCCGACATGATAGATTTGAGCTCATGTCAAAGGACAAGGATGGTAAAGCATTGTTTCAGATTTGGTGTGAGGAGTGTGATTGCTCTTATGGTCAAGGGGGTCGTGACACTTTGTATAATTACACACACTCACACATCAACTCAGCATCCCATATGAGGATTATTGGGTTATGTGAGCAAGAGAGCCATAGAAAAGACAGCCTTGGTTCATTGGATGACATTATGGAATTAGGAAAAGAAAAAGTAAATGAAGCAATGTTGGAGGTTTCAACCTTTGCAAGTGAGAGTAATGTGGTGTTTCAACTAGTAACAGAGACTATTGCAGATTATAGCACTCTATCAAAAGTCTATATAAGCTGCATGCTAGATAACAAGTGGATACCACTATTTCCAAAGATAGGATCTCTATGACAATGCATGATTGAGCATATGAAATCCAAGCTACATATCACAAAGGCTAGTGGTATTGATTCTAGTAATCAAGTAAAGAGGGCTAGTGGTCGCCCATCCAAGGCGACAATTATAGATAAGAAGCAAAGAGATCTAAGTGGTTTTTTCAAGAAATGTTCCACTAAATGTAAAACTCACATGTTCTAGTTGTGTTTTCCATCAGTTTTGTATTTTCCAAGTGAACATTTTTTCTTATGCTCTATTGTAATATTTTCTTATAGATAATGACACCTTGCAAACTACTAATGCATCACGAAAGCCATGAGGTATTTCTCATATGCTTCTATTTTCAATCATTATTTCTAATTTTTTATAGAGATGTTAGGTGTAGCTAGTCATATGGCTTTTGGCTCTCTCTCCATTAGGCAAATTTTCAAGCTTCTATTTTCAATCCTCGAGGGGGTCACTATGTATAAACCCTCTATACCACGTGCGTTCAAGGCCTATTTCTAAAATCCCTTATCTGTAAATTTTTCATTAATAAAATGTACCCCTTTTCTATACAAATCTGTAAATTTTTCCCAAAACTATTTTAAATAGTCCCTTATGTATATTTATTTCTGTAAATTTTAGAAATAAAAAATATCCTTATGTTGAACTCACGTGATAGGGTTACATATGATGAGTGACCCCCCCGAGTTTCAATCACCATTTCTGTTTTTTTATAGAGATGTTAGGTGTAGCTAGTCATATGGCTTTTGGCTCTCTCTCCATCAAGTCTATTGGGAACTTAATAGATTCCTCCTTTTCTCACAGAGAGTATCTTGCTTGCAACCTTGTGTTGGGGTTTTTGGCAAGGGTCATATAACTATGATGGGAATAAGGGAAGTGGCAAATGGCACAATGAGCTAGCAACTAAGGCAACAATTATGATGGGGACAACAGAGTTCATTGAATTTAATGGCACTTTCCGTCATAAGGATTGCAAGCGGATATGTTTGGAGGGAACATACTTTGATAATTTGCAATGTTGTGCATGTGCTACTATTCCTAAAGAACGAGACTTTCGCATGCGAGTGTATCGACAAATTGGATCTTCAAACACTCATGGATCAAGAGACACAGGAGGTGGTAGACGGTTAGATTATTTGACTCATTTAGAGTTATTGAGAGTAGCAAAAACAAAGTCCACAATGGTTCGGGTATTGAAGAAGGAGATAGCATTCACAAGAACTGAAGTTGTTGCATTGAGCGTGAAGGTTAGAAGTCTTCGGGAGAGCACTATGGAAGCCATGGTGAGGAAAGATATTAGAAAATTTTGTCAAGATATAATTAATGCTCATGAGCTAGGTCTATTTGAGGGAAAGAAGGCATTGTGGAACTTCTTTGTTCACATTTCACAAAACATTTCAAGAGTAGGTCAAGGCCAAAAGAGATATTTCAATACAACAAAGGAATTATTTGAGACTATCAAGATATGGGGAGGGACAAGGTTGCATAATTTCTTATCACTTAACCTTGGAAGTCCACACATGTCCACCACAATGAGGTCCACAAGAAAATCACTTTTCTTTCAAACTGGTTTACAAGAGGATATATTTCAACATGCAAGAGAAGTTTACACTTGTCACATGATGAAGAAAGGTATACCCTTGGGTAGTGTGCCAGTTCTTCTAGCTGAGGATGAAACAGTTGTGAAAAGAATGGTGAGATGGATGGCACGTGATGATAATTTGGTTGGCTTTTGTGGTAAAAAGCTAGAACAAACTTGCATTCCAGACTTTGTCGTGCAAGTTGGTGATCGTCAAGATGGATATCTTAGAGTTGTGGATGCTTTTCAACATAATGTGATTGCTCATTATGCAAGGGTATTGATAGTGAATCCTCTTCTTGAATGCTTGCCAAAGCTAGTTCTATTGGTGCAATTGACATGTAATAGGTTTGATTCCATGTTTGTCAGAGAACAATGGGAGAGCATTCAGCTTTCTTGGAACATTTTTCTAAGGGACGTGGTAGGTCCATTGATAGGACATGCTTCAGATGGGGATAGTAGGCACAGAAAGTTGATGTTGCAAGATTACTCTTCTTGTCAAGGTCCCAAGCTATGCATTCCTTGAAAGGGTTGGCCCTTTGCAGCACACATCACATTTGATGGGAGTATCAGTGGTTTGCATGATCAAGACTATATGTAGAAGCAACAAGAGCAGGCATGAGCATGAGGCAGATCTTGCATGAGTAGGAGGAAGGAGGAGTAGGCATGAGCATGAGGAGGGAAGATGAGAATGGATGAGCATGAGGGAGGAGGAGGAGCAGGAAAAAGCAGCAAGGGGGGGAGGAGAACGCATGTGGGAGGAGGGAGGAGGAGGAAGAAGTAGCAAGGGGGGGGAAGAGGAGGATGCATGTGGGAGGAGGGAGGAGGAGGCATGTGCACAAAGGGAGGAGGAGGGGGGGAGGGAGGAGGGAGGCAGGGGGGGGGATTAGGAGGAGGAGGAGGAGGAGCAAGAGGAATGGGACATGTGGAAGAGGAGGGAGGAGGCAGACAAGGAGGAGGATGGGGGGAGGAGGAGGGAATTCAAATTCAAAAGTTTGACTTGGGAGGATGGGGGGAGGAGGGAGAGAGAGGGAATTCAAATTTGAAATTCAAAATTTTGACTTTGGGAAAAGTGCCCCCTTCTTGGTGTAAGAGGTGGGCCTCTCCTAGGTGTAAGAGGTATATCAACTAGGCTTAACCCACCTAGGTAGGGGGGGTTAGGACTCCCTTGGACCCCACAAAAGGACTTGCATTAGGCCTAATCCATTTCTTAACCCATTCCTTATGAGGCCCTTTTAAGACCCCAATTCTCCCCTAATGTTTTCCTGAAGCACACACTTGGGGACACAAACGAGACATCCTATTCATAGCATGCAAGTCTTCTCGCACTCCTCTCAAGTCTTTGGAATCAACCAAGTCTACCCAAATAGTAGCCCCCACATTCTTGAAGATATGCATGGGATCCAAGAGATGATTGATTTGTAACTGACCCCAATAAGGAAGCTCATGAAAGATGGATAGCCTCTTCATACCATGAGGCAGTTCCTCTCCATTCCCCCTCCAACCAGTCACTTGCCTTCAAATATGGTGGTGGTGGATCAAGCTGACCTCCACGCACAAGATGGTCCAGCAGAATGTATTGAGCATGACCTTCATAAACATTTTTACTCATGTTTGGAGTATCATGCAAGCAGCCAATCCAAAAACAGGACAAGCATGGTACCCACTTGTAACAAGTCCTGCACGCATGCATGAATGTGTTATTATAAGACATGCACATGAAAGAAAGTCATAAAAGCATAATCCTATATTATACATGTAAAGACACAACCACGTACCTGCGCACTCTCCATATCTTGGGTAGTCATGCATGGTCCACATCAAGATACCCCTGACCAAAATGTCATTGGTGTGTCTAGAAGCTCTGGAAATATCAAAGACCCGCACTCCTCTCCTTAAGATCTGTAACTCTTCTATCAAAGGTGCCATGTACATGTCCATATTTTTGGCCTTGTACTTCCGTGGCACAAGTAGTGCAAGCATGAGGTGTCCTTTGTTTATTGTAATTAGCCATGGTGGGATATTATAATTCACCAAGACTATGGGCCATGTCGACAAAGATATCGAGCGTAACCCAAAAGGATTCACGCCGTCCATGGTGAGCCCAAGATGTAAGTTGTGTGGCTCCCTCGCAAAGTCCGGCCACTGATTATCTATGTGCTTCCAACCTGCACAATGTGTGGAAATCCTCAATGTGTCATCAATGGACCAATGAGATGCATGCCAAGTCATCGACTCGTTGTATTCTTGCAATAATGGGAAAGTGTCTCGAGACCTTTACCAGTATCTGCTCACTCTGCAAGTCATCTCTATATCATTGTTCCCCACACTCTAGACAACTAGCCAAATCTCCATGCTCACTGCAGCGAAAGAGAATACAATCATTACGGCAAGCATGGATGGTATTATAATCCATACCTAGCGTTATTAGCATCTTCTTTGATTCATCTCTTGACACGGAGATGGTATTTGGTGTAGGCAACATCTGCTAGAGAAACCTATCACAATTCAAACATACATAGGCTTTGAAAAATGATGATTCTCAGACATACATGATGATTCTCAAAAAAAACAATATCCAAATAATGAGTCAAATTAATGCAGGAGCTAACCTCATTAAGGCCGAGACACTTGTATCCGACCACCCATACTTTGCTTGCAGATTCAAGATTGAGAGACAAGCCCATAGTTTAGACATCCTAGCACCCTTGTACAAATGTGTTGATTGCAACTCTTGCATATTGACCTCAGACTCAGACATCACATGTACATGTGATGTAGTACCCCTAAAAATAGAGTCCATCATGCCCACCATACCCTCGTCATCATCTGGCACATTCGGGAGACTATAGTCTTACTCAAAGTGTGAAGGTATATGTGCACCCTTGCCACCCTCCTCATCCTGTCGCAAGATTTTGTGTAAATATAAGATCTTGTCTCAAGGTTTCGTGTCGTGTACATATGTGATATTAATCACAAACGGATGATCCATCACCACGTGCAACACTAATGTTAGGTACAAATTTGGGCTTCTCCCCATACATCAGCAAGTGGCGCAGACAATACAACATTGATGTGGTACTTCTCACTTGCAATGAGTGCAATGACAATACAACCTCTCCATCAGCCACTCTGTGCTCTCGGGCATTGGTGCATCATCTGCAAAATCACAACATGAGCTGCAAGGAAGTCCATTAAGATCTAAGAAATAGCCACCCATGAGGTCCTTTCCTCTCTTCTCAATATAAATGCCCTGAACCGTCGCTATATAGCGACTCTTTGCCCTATTCCATCGCTATATAGTGACGCTTTTAGGATATAACCATCGGTATATAGCAACTGACCAATGTCACTATATAGCAATGCAAGGGGCTAAAACCCGAAAACCCACACGATGCCATCTTTCACATCTCTATTGGGGGAAAAGCAAAAATGGATCCTCCCACCTTATATTCAATGACCTCGCTTTCCTCCTCTCTATTCCCCACACTGCTCACCCCTACCCAGCCCCTCTCACAACACTTGTTCCTCCTCTTCACCCTTCTCCCTCTCTGCTTGTGTGAAAGGAAGTTTTTCAAGAAGGTGTGTCTCTTTAAGCAATGTAGGTTCATTTTTTGTGAGATTTCATTTTGTGAGTGTTGAAGCATTTTCCTCCTTGTATTGCTAAGCCTATGTGCTAATTTTCATGCTTGATTTTCAGAGGTTACGAACAAAAAAAGAGATTTGGTGAAAGAAGGCTCACCTCCTCTCTTTTTGGTATTTCTATTCCTCCTCTTTCTCCTTGTTTGTAGGCTTATGCTTTCCTCTAACTAGTTATTTGAAAAATGGTATGTTTTCTCTCTTTTGTAGGGCCACGAAACACCGAGAGGGACTTTTCCAAGTAAGAAAGTGCTTCCTCTTTTTTCCTTTTGTTATTTCTATTATTTGCATTGACTTGTAGCTAGCACCTTAAGCACTAGCTGTAGTGATGGGCATAGGTGTGGAGCAAGAAGGTGTACTGCATGAGTGGAAGGTACAATGTCAAAGGAGAATGCAAGATTGCATGTAGATTTTGAGGTTGCTTCTGCAACTAAGGGCGAAGCCCTCACAAAAGTTGAATCAATCATACATACACTTAGCTGGGTCCATAGTAAAGTAGACAATTTATTACATGGTTGTGTACTACAGGAGGAGTTCTTGAAGGATGTAGTATTCAATGCGTCTGCCCATGAGGCAACAAGTGAAGGACCACAAACAGGACATGCATGGTAACCCGATGTAGTGAGACCTGAACAATATACACAATTAAGAGTTGAAGGTGGGTTTAGGGTGCCACATCCTTTGCCTACTCATAATTAGAAGTGCAATGCTTACTTGAACACTCGCCATAGCCTGGGAAGTCATGCATCGTCTACATCAAGATTGCTTTGTAGTTGAAGTCTCATGATGAGGGAGGCCTGCTCACATCATGCACCTCGATACCTCTCCAAAGTATCTCTAACTCGTCAATCAAAGGCTCCAAATAAACATTAGGATTTTTGACTTTATGTTGTGTTATGCTCTTTTCCCCTCTTCTTTTTCCCCTCTTTCAATCTCTTTTCCCCTCTTCCTTCTTTTCTTTTCCCCTCTCTTTTCTTATTTTCATATCTCTTTTTTCCTTCTCTTTTCCCCTCTCTTTTCCCCTCTTTTTCATATCCTTTCATACGCACATGCATTTGCCTATGCTTATGCTTATGCATGAGCATATGCTCATATGCTCATGCATAAGCATAAGCATATGCTTTCCCTCAAATGCTTTCCCTCATATGCATTTGCCTATCCTTATGCTTATGCATGAGCATATGCTCATGCGTAAGCATAAGCATATGCTTTCTCTCGACTTTCATTTAAATGCTTTGCCTCATATGCTTTCGCTCATTTGGATTTGCCTATGCTCATGCTTATCTCCTTCTCCTTAGTCGTATTCGGTTCTTTTTTCACATGCTCCTTAGCTATATTTGGTTCTTTTTTTTTCAAACACATTCTAAATGGAACAACCATGCCCTCACCCATGGGTGTTTTGCCTAAACCCCAACTCGGTTCCCCATGTTGCAAGGTTTATAGACATAGCTTCTCTGCTAGCTCATGTAAAAGAGAAGATTGTGCAAGAGATTGACTAGGTGAAGTATAACGTGGGGATGCATGCGCTTGGGTGGTGTCCAAGCTGAATGGTAGTGAAGCAGGGGTGAAGCAGGGGTGACTGAGGAATACATGACACAACCTACGGGATCTTCGTAGGTTGTGGAGAGATCGCCACGACTAGTGAAGCATCAAATATGATTATGTAAAGAACATAATGGATTGTGTGGAGGCCTTCATGGATTGCGAGTACATAATCACTGAAGAGCATGACTGCATATTAGAAGAAGTGGAGGATGAGGTCCCCAGTGGCCCGCCTAGTGGCATGGAAAAGGAAAGTACCTTGGACAAGAACGTAGAGTAGTAGACCTCCTCCACCATTTTGGCATTTTTGGAGAATGTCTCTTTTGGAGACAAATTTTGCTTAAGCATACTTTTGGGGACATATATTTTTTATATACATACTTTTGGTGATATTTTTTATATATGTAAATCTTCTTGGATTCCACTTGTCTTTCATAAATATTTGTCATTTCAAAAATGGCTTTTGATAATTGTCTTAAGTAAATCATTGTACTTTAATATTTATCCTTTGTGCATTAATCTCATTTCATAATTTTCACAAGTGATTAATTGCCTTTTCATAATTTCTTGAGTTTGAATTTCATAATTGTCTTAAGTAATTAATTGTCTATCCGCTTCTTACTCGCTCTTGTTTTTTGTTTTTTGTTTTTTGTCTTCGTGTTTGTGTCTACGTTTGTCCAATCCCTCCCAATTAGACATGGGATCACATCGCATGTTCAACGAGTATGGAAACCCTCATAGGAGGAGACATCATGATCTCTACTCTCTAGATGACTTTGATTCCAATCAGGTGACACCTCAGGGGCCTACCCCTATGACTACTCCAAGCTTGACTCCTCTTGGGGACCTAGCACTACAACTACCCCTCGGGGAACTCCTTTGCTAACAGCCCATGGCTTAATCGGAAGTCCCGACGAGTTTGTCGCATAGATGACCGATGTGGAGGCAGCGAGATTCTTCTCTCTACTATCCTAGAGGACCTCAGCAAATCCCTCTCCTACATCGACAGCTGGACCTACTCCCCAACCATCCCCTCTAGCCCCTTTGACTGAGGGGTCATCACTTGGGTGTGCCCATCGTAAGGGAAGCAAGAGTAGGAAGGGTCACTTATGTTGTGCTGACTCGGGAGATGTAGAGAGTCAGCACACTCACATCCTTATAGGTCTCCACTTGGTCATGAGACTGAGTACCAGTTAGGTCCCTTGCCCTCTCCTACTCCCACTGCTACTCCTCGCTCCATAAGTGCTCGCACAGTAACACCACTCACTCTGGCTCTGCCACTACCATGAGTCCTCCTCACCCAGTCAAGGACCTATCCTATGAAATAAAGGGTGCTGGAGAGATAATAGAAAATAAAAAGGGCTTAGCAGTGATGGCCACCATGAGGCGGTTGATGAGCCACCACTTCATGAGTGGCATAGCTACTGACTGGAGGTACTAGGATGATCAAAAGAAGTAGGCAGTCAATGATGAATTGAAAAGACAATACCCTAATCCCCCAAATTGGGAGTTCAATGAGAATTACATGCGAGAGCCCATGGGTGGGATCTTGGAGCATTGTAGGTCAACCTTGTGTACTTCCATCACAAAGGGGAAGGCTAAACCTAGTTGGGCAGACAAAGTTGACTAGAAGTTTTTCAAGAAGCGGTACAAGGACCATCCCGAAATGTTTGAGGGTCCGAGGAGGGCTATGAGAAGACGACTGGACTCCGTAGGTACTTTGCACTTTGGTGCAGGTGGACGGTTGGCATTCGAGGCAACTGTGGTAAGTCTACTTCTTCTCATTTAATTATTGTTCTATTTGTTTTATTACATGTTGCATGCACTTTATCTAACTCTCATAAATTGGGCCCATAGTAAGTTGCAATGGGTCACCTTCTCACAAACACAGAGATGAGATGCAAGTTTCGCATAGGAACAAAGCCATGGCTTATTGAGATGGAGGCCATGGGAGCAACGATTGATTGGGCTGAGGTGGCTGCTCACACAGTATAAGTCTACTCCTACTTGTAATCTCACTTTTTAAATTGTTTTATTATTTAAGTTTCAATCTAATTTCCAATTAATATGGTTTCACTCTTAGAGTGCAAGCTCAAACATCCCATCAATGGAGGTGAGCAGTGATGATGAGGGATTAGGCTTACACAGTTTCAACGAGGGCCAAGGATCAGGCACAGCTCATGAGGGCTAGAGATCATGTGCAGCTCACGAGGCCTAGGGATTAGGCACAGCTCACGAGGGCCAAGGATTAGGCCAACGCAACGAGGATGACGATTTGGATGAGCAGTAGTAGTAGTATTATTAGTAGTATTTTGTCTATACTTTGGCATATATATGCTTCTGTACATCGACTCGTTTGAGCGATTTTGTATCACCCTTTTTGAAAGGGTAATTTTGTAACAAACAATGTTGTATATGTTTTGGATGTATTTGCTTCTGTCGATCGGCTCATTTGAGTGATCTTGTATCACCCCTTTCATAAGGAAAATTTTGTAACAAACAACATTCTTTTGTAATTATTAAAAAAAAACATTAGTGGGGCAAAACAGGGCTTGCTTGGCCGTGTTTAGTCCCACTAATGATTTTTGAAGCTTCTGTTAATCGTCGCTATATAGCGATGTTTACCAGTGTCGCTATATAGTGACATTTACTTCCACATGCGCCAAATCCTACATATAGAAAGAACCATGAGTATTAGCCACATAAACCTTGGAAATATGTTCAAAATCCTTTATTCATATATCACTAATAGCAATGGTAGCAACTTCTACATACTTGAAAAAGAAAGACACCTTTCCTGCAGCTTTCACACAACCATACAAGTCTAAGGTAGGTGATAAGAAAATATCAATGTAAGATGGTACTATTGATAAGTACATATGTGTGCCCAATGTCCGCTCTTGGTGAGCATCATAGCCTTCTTGTAATAACTTCAAACACTTTTGTACTTTCTTTGCAGCAATCCTTTGTGCAGCTCTCCAATTTTGTCTATCCTTCCACTCAATATCCCCTTCTTGCAAGCCATGTTCATCAACCTTGAATAATTGATATACAATTGCTACATGATTCAAAGTCACAAGCTCTCTACCAAGTACCAACCTCCTAGATGCACTATCCAAAGGATTGATAAGTTTCTTTCCATTATTAACTCATGCATATTCGTCTGCCCTCATTCTCACACCTAGTCCTCTACTTGCTTCTCCTCCCTCATAATCGTTCATGGTTCTTCTCATCCCTCCTCAAACATCACCTACCTTCTATCATAGCCTATCACAATCTCTGTAAACTCTATGACTATTGATGGTAGCATTTGAGGATATCTCCCATGTTACCATGTGAGAGTACAATTGCAGGATCAATATGTGATCCATGATTGTTTTTTCCAAGAAAAGAAGCATCTTGAACCTCAGTAGGTGCTCTAAAGAGGAGAATATGAGATAAAATGTTAATTTCATAGTGCTTCAATGTAATTTCTTACTTTGGATTATCCATAGTGGTGCATTGCTTTTGCTAAGGTTCCCTTAGTTGTTCTTTCAAGAACTTCATGGAGGATGATATGAGAATGGTGGGTATGGATGATATGGACTCTTCATATCGAAAGACACAAAGTCATGCATGAGCAAGTTGTTTTGGAGGTGATGCAGGACTTGAAGGGAATGGTGATGCAAAGGAGATGCCTAGAGCTTGTGATGCTGCTAATGTAAGTCTTGAAGCTCAAAATTTTATTGAAGAAGAAGAATTCACATGATGCATTGCATCTATTGAAATTTAAATTTCTAAAATGATGTTTCTTCATGCGTGCAGTAGCAAGCAAAAATGGAGAATCTATCCATTTGGGACAAGAAGGCATGGAGAATTCACAATATTGACCCAAGGCAACCTACGTGATCCATTCTAATGTGTTGTACATGAGATTATAAGAACTTACGAATTGAATGTGAGATTCCAAATAGCATAGCGGTATTTCTTAGGACTTAGTCGAGGATTCAAAGACCCTATTGTTGGTGTATTAGAGTTGAAGAAGAAGAGAAACAGGCTATGAAGCCTCTTTGTAATACAATTTGAAATACAAACACCTATTTCTAATAATATTCTTCTATCTAAAGCAAAAAATTTTCATGTATCTATGGCCAAATGGTGAATCTTTTGTTATGTCTTTTAATTATCTGTTGCTTTTAATATTACATCTTTTTTTATATCAGCTTGCACACAAAAGTTATATCACATTTTCATGTAGCTTACAAGTCAATAAAATGCTGCTTGCCAAGTTTGGCCATTCCAATACATATGTAGAAGGGATTTGACCATGGCACCACATTGATTAGATGGAGTGTTTAAAAACCAAAAGATTTTCCTACATCACCTTGTAAAGATTGATGCATTTCATGATTTTCTATGAAGAAATATAGATTTTGAAGGGATAGATGAAGAAATTTGGCAGCTTTGGCCATTTCAATGTCAAAATTTGGCAAATATAGAAGGAATTTGACAGCGGCGGAGAAGGCAAAGTTGGGCAGAACATCATGGGGTGTCCAAAAATGCAAAAATCCATCATGGCACGAATTTGGCCATCACCCTCCAAATGGCCAAATTCGTGCCGTGGTGGGTTTTTGCAGTTTTGGACACCCCATGATGTCCCGACCAACTTTATCTTCGATGCCGCGGCCAAATTCCTTCAACATTTGCCAAAAATGGACATTAGAATGGCCCAAATTGTCAAATTCCTTCATCTACCTTATTGAAATCCATGTGTCTTTATAGATGCATCAACTTCAACATAGATAAACATGGAAAAGAAAATATTTACAAAGCAACTTAGCAAATGACGGTTGGTCAATATGACAATTTATGTGCCTTGTAGCACCAGTCTGGTAAGACCCTTAGGCAATATATTTTCTATATAATTTCTTGCGCTTTGGAGGAACCTTGTAGGTTGGCTATGTCAATGTAATTTTTTATTTAATCTAGAAGACTTTGATCTTCCACTATATCACCTTGTAAATTTTCATTTTCTTTGTTTATCTTTCCTTTGGAGCCACCTTTTAGGTTGGCTATGTTAATGAAATATTTGATTTCATATCACTATATCACCTTGGAATAATTCGGTGCATTACATGAGAAAATATATATTTTGAAGAGGAATCTAAAATTTTCATTTTCTATGTTTTCTTAGTCAGCTATGTCCATGTATCTTTTATTTTAATTTTTAGGTTGGCTACTATATCACCTTGTAAAGGATTGATGCACTTCATGATTTCCTATGAAGAAATATAGATTTTGAAGGGGTAGATGAAGGAGTTTGACAACTTCGGCCATTTTGATGTCCATTTTTGGGCAAATAAAGGATAAATTTGACCACGGCATAGAAGGTAAACTTGGTCATGACATCATGGGGTGTCCAAAAATGGACAAACCTGCCACGGCATGAATTTGTCCATTTGGTAGGTTTGTGCATTTTTTGACACCCCATGATGTCCTAACCAACGTTGCCTTCTGCACTGTGGTGGTCAAATTCCTCCTACATTTGCAAAAAATGGACACCAAAATTACCAAACTTGGTCAAGAGTATTACTTTGACTTGGAATATTCATAATATTTTTCTAAATTAAATTTACAAATATATGTATACAAGTAATAGAACTTAATTGCATCAAATATGAAGAGAATAGTAAAATAGCTATAACTTTTGCACTATAACTCCGATTGCAAATTTTTTTAGTTCAAAATCGAGAGCATGAGTAGCTCTATGATATTTGACTAGAAAAATATGGTCTACGAATGTTCAAATTCAATGTAGAAGACCTTCAAAAATCAATCAAAAGTTGAGGGGGTCATAAATTTGTAATTACTTTGGATACAAATGAAGGAAAAGGGACAAGTTTGCATCTAAAGGTTCACCTCTCTACACAACAAACTTGGAGTTGGTGTATTCAATACTCTACAATTCAAAGTGACATTACCTTATATTGAATTAACAACACATTCAAAATTTCAACCATGACTGAATCAAAATTATTGCTTATGACATGGTATCTTGCGAGGAAGAGAATGTGATAGAATGTACATTTTTGTAATATAATCTCTCCATTCAAATACAAAGACTCTTCATAGCCTGTAACTCCTCTTTGCTACCTCTAATACATAGAAAAAAGAGGCTTTTGAAATCCCCAAGTAAGATCCCAATACTAATACCATTAAGGCTCTCCTCTCAAGGTAGCCAGGAACAAAGTCTTTTACACATTGCCAATGGGATACAATGCAATAGGGGAAGCCATGTGATGTGGATCATAATGATCAAGCTGCCAATACTTTGATGCACTTCAGTAGTTAAGTAGGCCATTCTAAAAATTGGATGTGGAAGACCACAATGTATCATCATGCTCGACTAATATAGTGCACCAATGAGTGATCTCAAATGCCTCCTGCATCAATTCAACAACCATTACATTAGTAGACCTAACAAAGCACATTACATTAAAAGACCATAAAATATAAATCAATACATAGAATACTTACCATCATGGCATTGTCTCCTTTAATAATGCAAGCAAGGCAAATAGGTATAAACTGTAAACTTTAGACATGAAAACTTTATACATATTACCTAAAAACTTTGGACATGAAACCACACAATAAAGCCATCAAAATAAAATTCATCAATGCTTTTAATGTCCTCCAGGTCATGAAGAAAACCTATGCAAATTTCAAAATGCCCAACCTACAATTTATGGATAGCTTGTACTAGTCAAATACATTGTTTGATGTTGCACGAGGAATAAAATGGACATTTTTATGCATTTCTCTAGATTCTTGCCTACTATTTCACCATTTCAAGTAAAGTTAAAGGACTATACATTTCATTTTCCATGACTAAAAGGTATTCCTACACATAACTTACAGATTGTCCATTGTCAGTTATATCAAAGATTCCACTACTTCCCACTCCTATGTTAAAATAGAATCTTTTAAAGAAGATAGGCAAGGAAGGTACATAGTCTAAGAAATACATCCTTCCTCTTGGGAAGCTTATGTGGACCCTTGGCAAAACCTTCCATGACTATCTAATTAGTCAAACTGTAAGTTAAAGTCAACCAATGCATTTTTCATGTTTTAGAACACACTAGAGCTCATAATATTGTCAACTTCTATCACTTTCTTCCTGACCATGCCTCTAGAACACACAAGAGCTCACAATGTTGCCATCTTTGGCCACTTTGGTCACTTTATTCCTGACCATGCCTCTACAACACACTAGAGCTCACAATATTGCCAGCTTGTGTCACTTTCTTCCTGACCATGCCTCCATAACACACGAGCTCATAGCATTACCACCTTGTGTCACTGTGTTCTAGACCATGCCTGTTGGGAAAAAAATAGCTGTAGGAGAGGAAAGAGTAGTTGTATCCTATATGAAAAGGAAAAGAAAGAGGGAATAAGCTCCTGTAGGAGGGAAAAGAGTTGCTATAGCAAAAGGAAAAGTGCCTATAGGAGGGAAAAGAGCACCTGTACCAGAAGGAGAAGCACCTACAGAAGGGAAAGAAAACTTGTAGGATATGGTGGCTAAGCAAGAGGCCATAGAGCAAGAGGGTAGATCAAGAGAGGAAAGAGAAGGCGGAGGTAGAGCATGAGGGGATAGAGGAAGAGGAGGCACAAAAACAGTGAGAAGAGTAGGAGAGAGAAGACTAGTTGTAGGAGGTGCTGCAACCCAAATTTTGAAAAATGGAGGGAGAGAGCAGCTGGACCAGAGCAAAGGAGAAGAGAGAGAGGGGGCAGACCTATAGTAGGCTAGAGGACAAAAGAAATTTGTCCAAAATATCCCACAATGGAGGAAGAGGGAAGTTGGACTAGAGTAGAGGAGCAGAGAAAAGGGGTAGAGCCGGTGGATGTTTTTTCTCTAGTGGTTTATGAAAACTTTGAAGGGATTTGTAAGGTAGAGAGCAAGACCGAAAGAAAGCGGGATGGCTTGTGCAAGAGTCATTAGTATATATCACGGAGTTTCTTACATCCACGAATCTGGATATGCTACAAGCTTGGCATAACAAGGATGATAATCGCATCGTTGGCGAGGTTCCCCAAGGAAAAGGGATTGAAAAAAAGATGAGTGAAGAGGAAATTGAGAAATTCAATAAGTTTTGTATCCTCAATAGCAAGGAGATGCAAAAGTGGATTGAGAGATATGAAGTAGCTGAGAGTGCTCTCAATGGAAGCAAGAACGGAAGAGGGAGAGAGAGCGAGAGAGAGAGACAAAGAGCCACACAAGTTTTGGTGGGTGCAGAACCACCCTAATCTTCTTTTTCATTCATTTATATATGTGTTTGAGTATTGTACATAACCGGGGTTAAGGCACAGTGACCTTTAACCCCCACAACCTCCCACTTAACGGACAATGTGCCTTTAAGGGAGAATAACTAGTGAGCATACTATCCAATGCCCATCAATACACGACAATACTCAAACCGTTGACTAGGTAGACTCTTCGTCAGCATATCTGCAGGGTTATCATCTGTATGAACCTTGACAAGCTCTATGCGCTTGTCCTCAAGTACCTCCCTGATGAAATGGTACCTGAGCTCAATGTGTTTGGTCTTTGCATGAAAGACCGGATTCCGTGCTAGCTGAATAGCACTCATGGAATCACTATGCAATGTCGGTACACCTGTATGAATCCCCAAATCTCCCACTAGCCGATCAAGCCATATAGCCTCCTTGCAACCCTCTGTGGCTGCAACATACTCAGCCTCTGTGGTAGACAAAGCAATGCACTTCTGTGCACGAGACATCCACGGCACTGCACCACCTGCAAAGGTGAACACATAACCAGAAGTGGATCTCCTACTATCCACATGCCCTGCATAGTCTGAATCTGTGTACCCAAGTACACGCATGTCTCCTTTACCAAAGCAAATGCACATCTCCTTGGTACCCTTCATGTACCTCATGATGCACTTAACTGCCTCCCAATGCCTCTTTCCTGGATTAGCCATATACCGGCTAACAACTCCCACTGCAAATGCAATGTCTGGTCTAGTAGCTATCATAGCATACATAAGACTCCCAACTGCTGATGCATAAGGAACCTTGGCCATCATGGCCCTCTCCTCATCTGATTTGGGACTATCTGTATCACTCAGTTTCACATATGGAGGCAATGGAGTACTCACTGCCTTCCCCCCCTCCATATTGAAACGCTGCAATACTTTTGTAACATACTCTTTTTGTGAAAGCCAAAGGAGTTTCCTACTCCGATCACGCGTGATGCGCATACCAAGAATATGACCTACAAGTCCCAAATCCTTCATATCAAAGGCCTCATGCAACTTGGCCTTTAATGCATCTAGCTCATAAGTATTCTTGCTAGCCAATAGCATATCATCCACATATAGTGCCAGGATTATCAGGCTACTATCCTTAGCCCTTTTAGTGTAGAGGCAGTGATCAATTTCACTCCTTCTAAAACCCTGGGACCGAATGAAAGCATCAAACTTCTGATACCATTCTCTAGGTGCTTGCTTAAGACCATAGAGACTCTTCTTCAGCTTCCAAACTAAATGCTCTTTGCCCTTTTCTTCAAAGCCTTCCAGGTGCACCATGTAAATTTCCTCATGCAAATCCCCATGCAAGAAAGCTGTCTTGACATCCATCTGCATAAGCTCCATATCCTCTGATGCCACTAGTCCAAGCATGCATCTAAGTGTGGTCATCTTCACAACCGAAGAGAATATCTCATCAAAGTCCACACCCTTCTCTTGCTTGAACCCTTTAGCAACCAAACGGGCCTTGTACCTAGGCACATCATCACCTGTCACCTTCATTTTGTAGACCCATTTACATGGCAATGCTTTCTTTCCATGTGGCAAAGAAACCAAGTCCCAAGTCTTATTCTTCATAAGTGAACTCATCTCTGATTGCATAGCATACTCCCACTTGCGTTGATCCTCACGCATCATAGCCTCTTTGTAGCAAGAAGGCTCCCCGCAATCAGTAAGCATCACATAGTCTACCCCTGGAACAAACCTATCAGGCGGTCTAGACACTCTAGATGATCTTCTCAATGGCATTTCAGCTTGCTGTCCCACCTGCATATCAGCCACATTTGGCTCATCATTTCCACCAATAGATGATCCATCATCTACCCTTGATTGTATACCTATGGGAGTACTTGGTTGTACCATTTCTTGCACATTTGGTGCATGGACAGCTTGCTGTCTATCAACATATGCAGGTGGATTCACATCCAAGAAAGTGATTCTCCTCATTTCCACATCCCTCATGGGTGCCTTATGCATCTTCTTCTCATTGAAGACCACATCATGGCTGCGTATGATCTTCTTTGCTTCTGGATCCCAGAGACGATAGCCCATCTCTCCACTTTCACCATAACCCAGAAAGATGCATTTCCTAGACTTAGGATCTAGCTTCTTTCGAAGCTCTTTTGGCACATGTGCATATGCCTCACACCCAAATATATGCAAATGAGAGTAAGAGGGCTTCTTGCCACTCCATGCCTCTTCAGGAATACCACCATCCAAATTCTTACTAGGTGATCTATTGATCACATGCAGTGCAGTCTGCATTGCCTCAGCCCAAAAACCACCAGAAAGACTTGCATTGGAAAGCATGCATTGCAACCTTTCTTGAATGGTACGGTTCATCTTTTCTGCAATTGGATTTTGCTCTGGAGTATGAGGGGATGTGAGCTCCCTCTTAATCCCACGTGTATCACAGAAATGCTGAAAGTCATGAGAGAGATACTCTCCACCATTGTCAGTCCGTAGGCATTTAAGCGTTCTACCTGACTGATTCTCAACCAAGGCCAGCCATTTCTGAAATACCTGGAATACATCACTCTTCCGAGCTATAGCATAAGCCCACACTTTCCTAGTTGCATCATCAATGAATGTCACATAGTATTCAGCCCCACCTAATGACCGTGTAGGCATGGGACCACATACATCTGAATGCACCAAATCAAGCTTTTCAAACTCTTTCTTTCCCCTTCTTTTATGGGTTGATTTAGTCTGCTTCCCATAGAGACAGTGCTCACAAAATTCAAAATCAGAGAAACTCAAATGCGGTACATAACCCAAACGGCATAAGAGTTTCATTCCATTCTGGCTCATGTGCCCCAACCTGCAATGCCACAAAGAAGTGCTTGGCTGCTCGGTTATTGCAACAACATGATCAAATACCCCTGATACATGTAAGGGATACAAAGTCCCACACTTGGCACCCCTAGCCAAAAGCATAGAGCCCTTCTGAATTTTCCAACTCTGAAAGCCAAAAGTGGTGTGAAAACCAGCATCATCTAGCTGACCCATTGAAATAAGACTCTTGGTCAGCTTAGGCACATGTCTCACATGTTTCAAAATAAATGCAGACCCATTTGCAAAAGAAAACTTTATGTCACCTACTCCCACTATGTCACATGCATAGTCATTTCCAAGATGCACACAACCTGTCTTTCCACTGTCATAAGTGGAGAACCATTCCCTATGGGGAGTAACATGGAATGAAGCACCAAAATCCAAAATCCAATCCTGGGAATATGCATCATCTGAAGTGATAAGCAACTCTGTAGATAAACTAGACATGAAGAGAACGTCATTGTCACTATCATGTGTGACTGCATTGATCTCCTCGATCTTCACTTTTCCTTTGTCCTCCCTTGGACTCTCTTCCTTTTGATTTGCACCCCAATTTGCATTCTTTTTCTTATCCTTTTGCTCTCTTTTCAGCTTGTAGCAATCCTTTTTCATATGGCCCTTCTTGCCACAGTGGTAACACTCAATGTTTCATGCCTTGGATTTGCTACGAGACTTCCCTCTTTCTTGGGACTTCCCCCTGAATTGTGATCTACCCCTTTGCACATTTAAGGCTGCATCCTACTTGTTGCCATCCATAGACTTCCGTCTAATCTCCTCGGCCAACAAGCTACCCACAACATTATCAAATTTCAGTACTCCACCAGGTGCAGAGTTACTGACAGCTGTACGGAAGGTATCCCATGAGGATGGCAATGAACATAAGAGAAATATTGCCTTAGTCTCCGCATCAAAATTCATTTTTTGAGCCTGAAGCTAGCTGAAAATAATATTGAATTCATTCAAGTGAGAAGCAATGGAGACCCCTTCCTTCATCTGCAGCTCAAACAACCTCTTCATGAAATTGATTTCAAACAATTTTGTAATTTCATTTTTGATGTAAAATGGTTTAGAACTATTTACAATGGTCCCCATGTGACAGTGAGGAAAGACAATAGCAGTTTCTTTGCAATAGACTCCACCAAACTTTGGACCAATGAAAAAGATACTTTTGTTCTTCCCGAGCATTGTGAGTAGGTGCATAGAGTAGGTGCATACTAATGATTTAATTAATCAAAGCTTTCATTTTATGCCCCAAGTCAGATGCTGCATTACATCCACCACAACCACAAGCACCAATGCACCCATGTCCCAAGTCATATGTCACATTCCACCCAAGGCAACTGTAAGCACCACTACAGCCATGCCACGCGTATGCACCAGTGCATCCATCATAATATGTCGAACCCTGTATCCCTTTTTTCCAAGATCTTTCATACCTAGAAGTTCCTCCTTTTTCACATCTCTGACCACATGCATGATCACATTTCACCACATCTTTTGTGCCTCCATTTGTGCTTCCTACTGCATGCGCAGTCCAATTTTCATCTCTTGTATTTTTGCCTGCACCACAAATGCACAATCTATCTACACAAGCAGATACATTCCCATCTCCTTCATTCTCGCCTGCACAAGCACCATGCACATCACATGGCTTGCGTGATCATGTAGAAGTGCCAAGACCCATGCGGCCCATATTGCTTCAGTGATGAGACATCCAATTCACGCCTAGTGCAGCTGTGGGCATAGGCACGAAAGTAATAGTCAACATGTGCAATATTCTTGTTGCTCCCTTTGAAAGGGACAAGATTTATGCATGTAAGGTGCTGAGGGTTTATGTGTCCATTGATGCATTCATAAATTGGATGTGTTCTTTCCCAAGATGGTAGAGTTGTGGAATACGAGTCTAGAAAACTTAGAAAACATGAAGAGAAATACCCCACTCATGATCGTGAATTGCTTGCTATTGTTCATGCGTTGAAACATTGGAGACATTTTCTACTTGGTGTGAAGTTTGAAATTCGAATGGATCATCAAAGTTTGAAATAGATTCTTACTCAACCTTTGTTGAATACTAGAGAGAGGTCATGGATGGATCTTCTTTATGAATATGATTTTGAGATTTAATACATTGAGGGCAAAGAGAATAAGGTGGCTAATGCTTTGAGTAGACGTCCTCTTGTGAATGCACTAACCATTGTTCATTCTGATTTAATGGAAAACATTAAGGCTGAAATTGAACAGGATTCTTTTTATGTTTCTATCCTTGACAAGCTTGCCAAGAATCATTCTAAGAGAGTCGAGGGAAGATTTCACTTAGTAAACAGGAATTTGTATTGTAGTGATAGATTTTGTGCGCCTAAACAATCTTCTTTTAAAGGTAAAATTTTGCATGAATGTCATGATGCACCATTCTCTCGACATGCAGGATATAACAAAACATATAGCAAGGATAGAAAGTCTTTCTTTTGGCCTAATTTGAAGAATGATGTCTGTTGCTATACTAGGGAATGTTTACATTATCAACGAGTCAAAATTGAACAACATAGAATGCCAGGTCTAATGGAACCCCTAGACATTCCTCTTCGAAAGTGGGAATCTATTTCAATGGACTTCATCACTAAATTGCCTACTACTAGAGAAGACTTTACAAGTTCCTCAACCAAGGCAGTATTGACTTGTGTGCAAAGTGGCATCCCCATCCGATAAGTACTTGTTTGAAAAATACACCTAGGATCGTGTTTTTTGACGGTTGTACATCACACCAAGGCCAAAAACGCTGATTCTTGCTATGAATGTAATGAAAAAGGTCACTATCACCCTGAGTGTCCTAGATTGAGAAAGAAAGAAGAAAAACAAGTATCCTTGTTAGAAGCTTCTCCAAGGGATGAGGAAAGAGAGGTAATAATGGCTAAACGGGGGCATGGTAAAGCAAAAGAAGAAGAAGAAAGCAAGGAAGAAGTAGATGAGAAACATCAGGAAGAGAAACACCGTAGTACAAAAAATAAGGCATCTAGAAGGAGAATTAGCCAATCAAACTTTCCTTTAGGACAAGGCATTGGAAGCTTACTGTGGGCCTAATTTATGCATTGGAAGAAGCCACATGCTTGGGTGATGTCGTACATCTGGGCATCATTCGAGCAATAGGTCTAGTCCATGAAGATAACCCAATGATACTATGTCCGTTCTAGAATGGAAATCATTTGGAAAGATGGCTAACCTACCTCAGACATGACAGAAAGCGACCATCTCCAGTGTTTTATAGAGATGATGCGAAAATGCTTGCTAGAGCTCCACGGTTCTGTCAGCATGTATTTGATATTTTAAGTGCACTAGTTCGCACTATTCATATATGCACCAATACAATGTCCTACATAATGATTTGCATGCACAAAACATTATGCTATACTTCTCGAAGTCATCCAAGGAGGTGTATCTGGGCATTTGTGATTGGGAAATGATGACCCCATGTAGCAATACACATTTTATAAAAAACAACACATATCCTTTAAAAAACACGTTCAAGCATGCAATAATTAATTTTCATTCATGTAAAGAATGAGGGAGAGAGATAGGAGACTCAAGTTCAGCTTTCTTCACAACACACAAAAGAGAGAGGACACAAGGTTGGAGGGTGAAGCCTTTCTTCACTTTTGCACACAACAACCATACACAACAACCATACAATAGAAGGGGGAAATACCCTATATGTCAAACCTAGAATACGTGGTTCATATGTGAACCCAAACCAAAAACATACGTGGTAGTCTAACTACACCACGAGTACAACTAACATAGGCGGTGACATAAATGATAGTCATCCAGGAGATGTATCGGGGGTAGAGCTTGATATCTCAACACTCCCCCTCAAGCTCAAATCCATCTCACGTACACCAAGCAAGCTCCTAAATCTGCGAAGCTTCTCGGTACCCAATGCCTTCGTAAAAATATCAGCCACCTGCTCCTCAGTGCTGACATAGACAAGATCAATCTCACCAGCTAGAACCTTCTCTCTCACAAAGTGATAATGCACCTCAATGTGCTTCGTTCTAGCATGATAAACTGGGTTATTAGCAAGCATGATGCTGCTAATGTTGTCACAATGAATGACAACTGCTGCATGAATTGACTGTCCCATATCTGCAAGTAGCTTTCGTAACCAAGCTACCTCACATGCAGCCATTGCTGCACCCCTGTACTCAGCCTCTGTGCTCGACAAGGCAACTGTTGGCTGCTTCTTGCTGCTCCAACTGATGGCACCACTCCCAAGGGAAAACATAAAACCACTAGTAGATCTCCTGTCTGAGACACTACCAGCCCAGTCAGCATCTGTGTATCCATGTACCTGTAATGCACACCCAGCTTCATAAAACAGTCCATAATGCAATGTGGACTTCACATACCGCAGTATGCGCCTAGCCGCATCCAAATGTGGCTTCCTCGATGCCTGCATAAACTGACTCACCAGCCCCACAGCATAGCTCAAATCTGGTCTGGTTATAGTCATGTAAATCAAGCTACCTACTATGCGCCTGTACATAGTAATATCTTCAAGAAGCTCACCTGTCTCTGCATTGAGCTTCACATTCTGCTCCAATGGAACAGAGATAGGCTTACAGCCTGTCATCCCATATTTGGACAGCATGTCCAAACCGTATTGCCTTTGCAACAGCCATATCCCACTCGGGGATCTAATAACCTCAATGCCCAAGAAGTAACGCAGCTCTCCCAAATCCTTCATCTCAAATTTCTGGTTCAACAGCAGCTTCACTTCATTAATGTCTGCATCACTATCACCTGTAATAATCAAGTCATCAACATAGATGACTATAAGCACAATCCCTCTGTTTGTCCTTTTCACATAAAGTGAAAAATCTGAATTGGAAATCTAAAATCCAATAGTGACAAGATATTGACCTATCTTGTCTGACCATGCCCTCGGCGCCTGTTTTAAGCCATACAAGGCTTTGCACAACCTGCATACAAAATCGGGATGTGAATTATCCTCATAACCTTCCAGCTGCATCATATAAACCTCTTCCTGCAAATCACCATGCAAGAAGGCATTTTTCACATCCATCTGATGCAAAGACCATCCCTTTGCAGCAGCCATAGCAATTACTGCTCTCACGGTTGCCATCCTTGCAACTGGGCTGAAAGTTTCCTCATAGTCAATTCCATATGTCTGTGCAAAACCTTTGGCAACCAATCTTGCCTTGTACCTGCTAACAGACCCATCAGCATTGTGCTTTACTTTGTAAACCCACTTGCAGCCAATAGCCTTCTTATCATGAGGCAAAGGCATCAAATCCCAAGTGTGGTTTGCATCCAAGGCAGCCATCTCTTCATCCATAGCTGCTTCCCAATTTTTATGCCCTGCTGCATCCTCAAAACATGTGGGCTCTGGCTCCTCTAGAACCTTGACCATATAAGCATAGTGATGTGCTGTATACCCATCATATCTCAGCCTGTCAACTGGATACTTAATACGAGTGGACCTCCGTACAACTGGATCAGTTGCAGGAGTCTTTAAATCATGCCTGCTTTTCCTTGCACCAGGTGTAACAACAGAAGGAATCCCAAGTTCCTCATCAAGGCTCATTTCAGAGCCGCTTGACTCTCCATCAACATGAGAGCTACCAGCAGACACATCAAACACTGGAGCATGGTCTACTTTTTCTTTTCCCTTATGTGATACCTGCATAACACTATCAGGGCTGCCATGTGACGATTCACTAGATCTCAATCTCCCTGTCCATGCATTAGATCCACTAGTAGAGGACTCTCTGGGTCCACTCAAGGCTTGAGATTGCTGCTCTGCATTTATTGCAGCATTCCCATTTCCTGCATCTGCATCTCCTACCATAACAGTTGGTGCATACCAGCTGCTCATTTCATCAAAAACAACATCTCTGCTCACTTGCATTTTGCGGGTGAAAGGGTTATAACAGTGATACCCTTTCTGGTGCTGAGCATATCCAATAAAGATGCATTTTTCTGCCTTTGGATCCAGCTTTGTTCTCTTCTCATCAGGAACATGAACATAAGCTATGCAACCAAATACCTTCAAGTGAGAAATATCTGGTTTTTGGCCTGTATACATTTCTTCAGGCGTCATGCCATGGACAGCTGCAGTGGGGGTTTTGTTCATAATATAAACAGCAGTTGCTACTGCTTCAGCCCAAAAATAATCAGGCATGTTTTTCTCATTTAGGATCACCCGTCCTACTTCTGCAATATGCCTGTTCTTCCTTTCTGCAACCCCATTCTGCTGAGGGGTAGACCTGCATGAGTACTTCCTTTGAATTCCCTGTTCTTTCAGATATTCACAAAATTCTTCTGAAAAGTACTCTCCCCCTCCATCAGATCTTAGCACTTTAATATGCACACCTTTCTCTTTTTCAACCATGGCCTTAAAAGCCTTGAAATGGCTGAACACTTCACTTTTGTGCTTCATAAAATAAATCCACACCTTCCTAGTGTAGTCATCAATAAACGTCACATAATAATGGCATCCACCAATAGAAGCAGCTTTGGTTGTCCAAACATCTGAATGGATCACTTCCAAAGGTCTTCTGCTCACCTTAGCATTTTTGGGAAATGCATGTCTGGCCTGCTTACCCATTTGGCATGCTTCACATACCTTTTGCATTCCCTCAACTCTGAATTTAGGCAAACCTGCAACAATGTTTTTCGTTTGCATAGATTTCAGCCTTTGTATATTTACATGCCCAATGCGCTTGTGCCATATCTCAATATCTGCAATGACACCTCTCCCATGCGCAAACATAGCAGCTTTTACCTCAGGCATATCAACATCCAAGGTGAACATTCTGCCATTTTTATTGCCTTTCGCAACCAAGCGGCACTTATTTTTCAAGTCCTCAACAAAACATCCATCAGGATTAAATCTAACCTGCAGACCTTGTTCAACCATCTGGCCAACTGAAACCAGGTTCTTAGTGATTTTTGGAACATGAAGTACATCTGCCAAGTACTTCGTTTTGCCATCCTGCATAGCCAATGGCACTTTACCAACCTGCGTAATTGGGTGCGCAGTATCATCACCTGTTTCAACATAACCTGGCTTATCCAAATTTCTAACATCATGAAACCACTCACCATGACTGGTCATGTGGTTAGAGGCACCTGAATCAACATACCAAACATCATTGCAAGCTGCAGCATCTCCTGACATGGAGTTAACCATATGCTGCATCACAAAAAGGTGCTCATTTCTGTCGTCACCATGCCCACTTGATGATGCATAGTTGCTTTGCTGCAACTTCCCACTTTTGATGTCATTCTGTTTTTTATAGCATGTATTCTCCTTGTGTCCAGGCTTTCCACAATAATAGCATTCTGTGCTGCTATTTACTTGCTGGTTCCTTTGCCATGAACCATGGCCTCTTTGGCTCCCCCTGCCTCTAGAACTACCACGTCCTCCTCCATAGGACTGGTTTTCCTGTTGTTGCTGTTGGTTCTGATTTCCTGCACGGCCACCAAAACGGCCTCTTCCTCTACCCCTGCCTCTACCTGTATTCGAGTAGAAAGCAGTCTCTTGAGAAGTTGAGGTGGCTGAACCACCATTCCTTTGCTCTTCACTCAGTAAGAGAGCAATAAGTTCCTGAAAATCAGGAAATGTTTCACGGACTCCAATGGATGTCCGAAATTGTGCATAATCTTTCCCAAGACCATTCAAGGTCATGGACACTAAGTCCTCATCATCAACAGGTGCTCCAATGGAGGCAAGAGAATCTGCAAGGCCTTTCACCTTCAAGGAATACTCATTTATATTCAGATTTTTCCTTTGCACATTGTGCAACTCCTGCTTTAGCTGCATCTTTCGTGCTTTGGTATTTGTGCTATACAGCTTCACCAATGTGTCCCATGCCTCCTTAGGCATCTCTACATCCTGTATATGCACAATCATAGAATCTGAAATGCTAACAGACAGCCAATACAGGCATTTTCTGGCCTTTTCATGCCATTCTTTAAAGGCCTTCAATTCAGCAGGAGTAGGAGCAGCACCCAAAACTGGTTCTGTAGTTTCACCACTGATGTAATCCCAAACTCCCTTTCCCATGAGGAAGTTTGTCATCCTGAACTTCCATGCTTGGAATTTGTTCTTGTCAAGCTTCTCACTGACAATGGTAGACAAATTCTCAGACATTTTACAAATCACGAATTGCAACAGCAACCTGTAAACACAGCAAATGCCTCACAAGGGCAAATAGCAAAACTTCTGCGAAAAGCCTCACAGGGGCAGATCTGCAACACTGACGAAAGTGGTATTTCACCACACAGTCACTTCCTAGTGACGATTTTGCATCAACAGGCAACAGGCATGAATCTGCAACTCCCAATATCTTTGCACACAGGCATACGATGCAATTTCTGTGGCACCTTTCCACCGACTAGCCGCGCGGTGGTCGCACAGCAAAAACAGGGCCTTTTTCTGAGTGCCTGCGAAGAACTTGCGCCTTCAAAACGGGCCCCGAAATGGCCTCAAATCAAAAAAATAAAGTCACCCAGGGCTTTGCCCTGACCCGCAGCATATACTGCGCTCTCGCCACACCGCAAAGGGCCTCTCAATCTGAAACAGTGCACTCCTGCACTTCTGGCTGTGATACCTGCAAAGATTTGCTCCCAAACTCGAAATAGGAAAGCAACACTGGTCCTCTTACCAGGACACCACAAACTTGGCTTGCTTTCTTGAGCTCCTTACCTCGAACAAGGCTCTGATACCATGTAAAGAATGAGGGAGAGAGATAGGAGACTCAAGTTCAGCTTTCTTCACAACACACAAAAGAGAGAGGACACAAGGTTGGAGGGTGAAGCCTTTCTTCACTTTTGCACACAACAACCATACAATAGAAGGGGGAAATACCCTATATGTCAAACCTAGAATACGTGGTTCATATGTGAACCCAAACCAAAAACATACGTGGTAGTCTAACTACACCACGAGTACAACTAACATAGGCGGTGACATAAATGATAGTCATCCAGGAGATGTATCGGGGGTAGAGCTTGATATCTCAACAATTCAATCATGCTCTTTTAAAACAATTCAAATTCTATTGAAAGAATATTAAATATTCATTCAAAAGAAAGTGTAAGAATGAGAAAACTCTTCTAATAACTTTTAAAACTTTCAATTCATACACTTTAAAAATCCTTGTATTCTTTCACATTCTATTCAAAGAATATTACATATTCATTCAAAGAAAGTGTGAGAATACAAACACAATAAAATCATATTTCTCACATGAGGTCTAGGGAACTCAACGAGAAGATCCTAAAACTCCCACAAGAGATCTAAGGAACTCAATAAGGAGATCTTAAAAATTCCACAAACTAATTTAATAATTTCATAGACATGAAAACAAGCCCATTTCTCACAAGAGATCTAAGGAACTCAACAAGGAGATCCTAAACTCCCATATACAAAAATCTATTCACATGAGATCTAAGAAACTCAACAAGGAGATCTTAGAACTCCCACAAACAAATTTCATAGACACAAAAACAAGCCTATTTATCACAAGAGATCTAAGGAACTCACCAAAGAGATCCTAGAACTCCCATGTACAAAAATCTACTCACATGAGATCTAAGAAACTCAACAAGGAGATCTTAGAACTCCCACAAATAAATTTTATAGACACAAAAACAAGCCCATTTATCACAAGAGATCTAAGGAACTCACCAAAGAGATCCCAAGGAGATCTTAAAACTCCCAAAACAAATTTCATAGACACAAAAACAAGCCCATTTATCACAATAGATCTAAGGAACTCACCAAAGAGATCCTAGAATTCCCACGTACAAAATCCTATTCACATGAGATCTAAGAAACTCAACAAGGAGATCTTAAAACTCCCACAAATAAATTTCATAGACATAAAAACAAACATATTTCTCACAAGAGATCTAGGGAACTCAACAAGGAGATCCTCAAACTCCCACAAAAATTTATCTCACAAGAGATCTAAGGAACTCAACAAGGAGATTCTAGAACTCCCACAAACAAATTTCAAACACATAAATATCTAAATTATTTTTATCACAAGAGATTGAAGGAACTCAATAAAGAGAACCTAGAACTCCCACAAACAAATTTCAAACACATAAATATCTAAAATATTTTTATCATAAGAGATCGAAGGTACTCAATAAAGAGAACCTAGAACTCCAACAAACAAAAGAAAAGAACAAAAACCAAAATCCAAACAAGAGATCTCAGGAACTCAAAATGAGATCCTAAAGCTCCCTAATAAAAATCTACCTTATCTTAGACCTTCTAGATTGCTTTCACAACCTTGAGGACTATTCTCCTTCTTTTTCTTTTTAGATCTCTTATGCTCAACGGAGCAACCAAGCGTGAGATAAGAAAAATTGGCAAACAATGAGATTATATGCAAAATCGAAGGAACGCATTCGTCCTAATACAAAGTTTATTCATATGAGTACTATATTCGTACGAATAAAAGTTATTCGTACAAATATGTGGTGATGATGTGGCGATTTATATAAAAAACGTGACGTGTCACCGTTTTTTTAATCGATTTTTTCTTCCATTCGAATCATTCGAGCAATTTTCTCGATTTTTTCGAATCACAAATTCGAATTTTTCTACTTAGCATGTATCAATGGATCTTTAAAAACGAAAGCTTTGATTAATTAAATCATTAGTATGCACCTGCTCATAATGCTCAGGAAGAACAAAAGTATCACTTTCATCGGTCCAAAGTTTGGTGGAGTCTATTGCAAAGAAACCACAAATGTCTTTCCTCGTTGTTGCCTGGGGACCGTTGTAAATAGTTCTAAACCATTTTACATCAAAAATGATAATACTAAATTGTCTGAAATCAATTTCATAGATTTCGCGTATGGTCCCATAATAAACCAACTGCGAGGATAGAAGATTGGTATCCGAAGCACTTGTTCGGCTATCTTGTGTGAAGTTAGCCATGAATCCACAATCATACGTGACTCTCTTTGAATCGATGTGCTCCAAGCGAAAATGTCATCCATATGACCATAATGCACCGTATTTTGTACTGCAAAGGAGCATCATGAAAACAATGAGGATGCATCTATTTTATTGCATATATTGCCACAAATAATTTATTAATTACATCAAGAGGTAAGAAACTTACATGCATCATATATCCAGATCGCTCGCACTCATTTATTGTCTTTCCATTGCGTTCGGCTTTACGTAGAGCCAGTTGTAGCCAATCAAGTGACATATGAGTGGGCAAAAGGGCGAGATCCCATGGATATGGTTGCGATCTCCTGTACATTACTTTGAATCTCCTCCTTGCATTTATTCTTTCTGCTTTGGCCGCTTCATATCTCTCAATCCACTTGTGCATCTCCTTGCTACTATTGAGGATGCAAAACTTATTGAATTTGTCCATTTTCTCTTTGCTAATCTTTCTTTCAATCCCTTTTCCTTGGGGAACCTTGCCAATGATGTGATCATCATCCTTGTTATGCTAAGCCTGTGGCATATCGAGATCCGTGGATGCAAGAAACTCCATGATATATACTAATGACTCTTGCACAAGCCATCCTACTTTCTTCCAGTCTTGCTCTCTGCCTTACAAATCCCTTCAGAGTTTTCATAAACCGCTAGAGAAAAAAAAATCCACTGACTATGAATGGTACCTACAATGGCCACCTCATCAACTATGTACACAAGCAAGCGACTTTAGTTGTCATAATGCTCGAGGGAAAGTGCTTCTAAAGCAAGCATATGGCTTTGATGGAGTCCACCCTAGCCTTCTTGATGCTGGATATGGAGATCTCTTTTTGAGATATCCACCTATTTCACGTGCCCATGTAAGATATATTCATAATCAGTCTACAAATTATTCAACTTAAATTGAAGAAAATGAAATCAATGTGAGTTGATAGTAAGGCTCATACCTCACAATACCATTGATCTTGAATATAGCATTTCTAACATCTTCTTGTAGGCACCCTTTCACTGTAATTGGGAGGATGAACTATCCAAACAACAAAGAAGTCATGTCTTTAATAACACAATTATAATTACACCAACACATCACGATTATCGATACACTAATCCTATAGCTTAGAATAGTTGTAAGACCTTGTGCCAATCATGGTACTTGAGCCCACTAAGCTTATTGTCCTTTGAAAATGCTCCTTTTAAGCAACACATGTACCCTGTCAGTGTTTGAAAAGAGGCAATGTACACTGTGACCGTTGCCTCCTCTCTCTTGGAGAGGATCCATGTTGCTTTCGGGAGGACAACTTTACAAACATGCACTTGGGGCCACAAACGAGGCATCCTATTCATATAGCACAAGTCTTCTCATACTCCTCTCGAGTCTTTGGAACCAATTAAGTGTGCCCAAATAGTAGCCCCAATATTCTTGAAGATATGCATGGGATCCAAGAGATGATTGATTTGTAACTGACCCCAACAAGGAAGCTCGTGAAAGATGGATAGCCTCTTCATACCAAGAGAAGCTCTTCTCCATTCACCCTCCAAGCCTAAATCCAGTCACTTGTCTTCGAATATGGTGGTGGTGGATCAAGTTGGCCTCCACATGTGAGAAGGTATCAAGCATGACCTTCATAACATTTTTCTTCATACGTTTAGAGTATCATGTGCAAGCGATTTCAAACCCGGCCCACAAACACGACAAGCATGGTACCCACTTGTAACAAGTCCTGCATGCATGCATGAATGTGTTAGTATAAGACATGCGTGGAAGAGAGTCATAAAAGCATAATCATATATTATACATGTAAAGACACAACCACATACCTGTGCACTCTCCATATCCTGGGTAGTCATGCATAGTCCACATCAAGATTCCCCTGAACCAAATGTCATTGGTATGTCTAGGAGCTTCAGAAATATCAAAGACCCACACTCCTCTCCATAAGACCTATAACTCCTCTATCAAAGGTGCCATGTACATGTCCATATTTTTGGCCTTGTACTTCCCTAGCACAAGCAATGCAAGCATGAGGTGTCCCTTCTTTATTGTTAGTCATGGTGGGATATTCTAATTCATCAAGATTATGGGCCATGTCGACCAAGATGTCGAGCGTAACCCGGAAGAGTTCACACCATCCATGGCGAGCCCAAGATGTAAGTTGTGTGGTTCCCTCACAAAGTCCGGCCACTGATTGTCTATGTGCTTCCAAGCTGCAAGATCTATGGGAATCCTCAATGTGTCATCAGTGGAAAGATGTGTAGCATGCCAAGTCATCAACTCCACTATGGATTTGCATCGAAATATGTGCTATATTTTAGAAATGATGGAAAAGTGTCTCAAGACCTTTACTAGGATCTACTCACCTTGCAAGTCATAACTATATCGTTGTTTCCCACACTTCGGACAACTAACCAAATTTCCATGCTCACAATGAAAGAGAATACAGTCATTACGGCAAGCATGGATGGTATCATAATCCATACCTTGATGCGGACATGGTATTTGGTGTAGGCAACATCTTCTAGAGTAACCTATCGCATTTCAAACATACATAGGCTTTGAATAATGAGAAACTATGATGATTCTCAAAACAAACAATATCTAAATAATGAGACAAATTAATGCGGGAGTTAACCTCATTAAGACCGACACACTTCTATTCGACCACCCATATTTTGCTTGTAGATTCAAGATTGAGAGAAAAGCCCGTAGTTTTGACATTCTAGCACCCTCGTACAACTCTATTGATTGCAATGCTCACATATTGGCCTCAGACTCGGATATCATGTGTACATGTGATTGTTGAGATATCGAGCTCCACTCGCGATATGCCAGGGTGACCATTGTGCATTTATGTCACCGACTTGTTAGCTGGAGATGCGGTTGGTACACCGCCCACGAATAATAGCTGGATGATAGCTATCCTTATCTACTCTAGTTTGTGGCTCAGTTAGTAAGCCACCTTAGTTAGTTGAGTTTGGTTTGAGACCCACATATAGGGTTCTTCTATTTCTTTGTACTTGAGTTCTTTTGGCTTTCACAACTAAGAAGGCTCGCAAATTATATGTGCTAGAAAACTTGATATATGTGGTGAAAAGTTGCCACAAAAATTGCATTGTATGCCTGTGTGCAGAGATATTGGGAGTTGTAGAATCATGCTTGTTGCCTATTGATGCAAAATCGTCACTAGGAAGTGACTATGTGGTGAAATACCACTTTCGTCAGTTTTGCAGATCTGCCCGTGTGAGGCAAAAGCTGTGTTTTTTGCAGTGACAGAATATGTTCTGTAATGGCATCTGATTCTCTTTCACAGATTGTCACTAAAAAGCTTGACAAGAACAACTTCCAGGCATGGAAGTTTAGAATGACGAATTTCCTTATGGGAAAAGGCTATTGGGAGTTCATTACAGGAAATGAAGAAGAACCTGTTCTTCCTAATGTTCCCAATCAACAGGAAATGCAGGCATTTAAAGGATGGCATGAGAGAGCCAGGAAAGTTATGTACTGGCTGTCTATCAGTATTTCAGACTCTATGATTGTGCATATTCAGGATGCAAGTACGCCAAAGGAGGCATGGGATACTTTGGCAAAAATGTACAGCACAAATACGCAAGCCAGGAAAATGTAGCTCAAAAAGGAGTTGCACAATGTGCAGAGAGAAAATTTGAGCATAAATGACTACCACATGAAGGTGAAGAAAATTGCAGATGCACTTGCTTCCATTGGGTCGCCAGTGGAAGTTGATGATCTAGTTTCTGTGACCTTGAATGGTCTAGGAAAGGATTATGCACAGTTCCGGACATCCATTGCCGTCCGTGAAAAATTTCCTAATTTTGAAGAGTTGTTTGCTCTTCTAATTTCTGAAGAGCATAGAAATGGGGGTGCATCTTCTTCAGGATGAACTTCAAAAGAAACTGTCTTCTACTCAAATGCTGGAAGAGGTAGAGGTAGAGGTAGAGGTAGAGGAGGCCGATCTGCAGGCCGTGGTAGAAATCAGAATATTCAGCAAACTCAAGAAAACTAGTCCTATGCAGGAGGACATGGTAACTCTAGAGGCAAGGGGAGCCAAAGAGGCCATGGTGGATGGCAGAGAGGCCAAAATGCAAACAGCAATGTTGAATGCTACTATTGTGGTAAAATGGGTCATATGGCTAAGGACTGCAGAATGACATTATGAATGGAAAATTGCAGCAAGGCAATTATGCATCTTCCACTAGACAGGGTGATGACAGAAATGAGCATCTATTTATGGTGCAGCATATGACCAACTCTGTGACAAGAATGAAATGATGTGTGGTATGTTGACTCAGGCTCATCAAACCACATGACAGGTCATGCAGAATGGATGCAGGATGCAAGGAAAATGGAAAAGCCAGGATTTGTGGAGACTGGTGATGATACTGCACATCCTATTGTGCAGATTGGTAAAATTCCTTTGTCTATGCAGGATGGAAAAAGAAATACATGTCCGATGTATTTCATGTCCCGAACATCACCAAGAACCTGAATTCTGTTGGTCAAATGGTTGAGCAGGGCTTGCAGGTCAGATTTAATCCTCATGGATGCTTTGTTGAGGATATGAAAAATAACGGTCGCTTGATAGCAAAAGGAAAGAAGAAGGGCAGGATGTTCATGCTGGATGCGGACATGCCTGAATTGAGTGCAGCAATGTTTGCACATGGGACCGGTGTAGTTGCAGATATTGATATCGGGCACAAACTCATTGGTCATGTTAATATACAGCGACTTAAATCAATGCAAGCCCAAAATATTGTTGCAGGATTGCCTAAATTCAAGGTTACAGAAATGCACAAGGTTTGTGAAGCCTATCAATTTGGGAAACAGGCAAGGAAACCTTTTCCTAGGCATGTTCAAGAGAGTAAAAAGCCATTGGAATTAATCCACTCTAATGTGTGGACTACTAAAGCTGCATCTATTGGAGGCTGTCACTATTTTGTCACATTTATTGATGACTTCAGTAGAAAACTTTGGGTGTATTTTATGAAAAAGAAAAGTGAAGTGTTTGGGCATTTCAAAGCTTTTAAAGCTATGGTTGAAAAAGAAACAGGCCTGCAAATAAAATGCCTAAGGTCAGATGGAGGGGGAGAGTACCTCTCAAATGAGTTTGCAAGGTTCTTGCAGGAGCATGGTATAAAGCAGCAATATTCATGTAGTCATATCCCACAGCAAAATGGAATTGCAGAAAGGAAAAACAGGCATATTGGAGAGGTATCTTGGGCTATGCTAAATGAAAAAGATCTACCAGATTATTATTGGGCTGAAGCAGTTGCTACAATAGTTTATATAATGAACAGGACTCCCACTGCAGCAATACATGGCATGATACCAAAGGAGATGTATACTGGTAGGAAACCAGACATTTCTCATTTGAAAATTTTTGGTTGCATTGCCTATGTTCATGTGCCAGATGAGTTGAGGTCCAAGTTGGATCCAAAAGCTGAGAAGTGTGTCTTTATTGGTTATTCTCTATAGCAGAAAGGGTATAGATGCTATAGCCCTTCTACACGTAAGTTCACAGTGAGCAGAGATGTTGTTTTTGATGAGATGAGCAGCTGGTATAAACCAGTAAATGTAATGATTGATGTAGATGCACAAAATGCTAATGCTGCACAGAATTCACAGTAGCAATCACAAAATATTAGTGGACCTAGAGTGTCCTCTAGCAGTGGTTCACATACTTCGCCATGGACAGGCAGATTGAGATCAGGAGAATCTCCTCAAAGCAATGCAAAGAGTGGTATGCAGGTATCATGAAAAGGAAAAGAGAAGGTAGATCAGCCCATGTTTGATGTGAATGCAGGTCACTCTTATGTGGATGGTGAATCCAGTGGCTCAGAACAGAGCATTGATGATGAGTTGGATATTCCTTCTGTTGTTACATCTGGAGTAAGGAAGACCAGGGATGTTTTGAGAGCACTTGGAAGTGAGCCTATTTTGCGCAGGTCTACCAGGGTTAGGTATCCTGTGGATAGGCTGAAATATGATGGATTTACAGCCATTCACTATGCCTATATGGTCAAAGTGATACAGGAACCAGAACCCACTTCTTTTGAGCAAGCCATCGGAAATGAAAAATGGGAGAAAGCCATGGATGAAGAAATGGATGCCTTGGAAGCAAATGCTACATGGGAATTGGTGCCTTTACCTAAAGACAAGAATGCAATTGGCTGTAAGTGGGTTTATAAGATCAAGCACAATGCAGATGGTTCTGTGAATAGATACAAGGCAAGATTAGTTGTCAAGGGGTATGCACAGACATATGGCATTGATTATGAAGAAACTTTCAGTCCGGTTGCAAGGATGGCAACCGTAAGAGTAGCCATTGCTATGGCTGCATCAAAGGGATGGTCTTTACATCAAATGGATGTAAAGAATGCCTTCTTGCATGGTGATTTGCAAGAAGAGGTCTTTATGGAGCAGCCACCAGGTTATGTTCATGCTCTTCATCCTGAGTTTGTTTGCAGGTTGAAGAAAGCCTTGTATGGCTTGAAGCAAGCACCTAGAGCATGGTCTGACAAGATAGGACAATATCTTGTCACTATTGGCTTTCAGATTTCCAAGGCAGATTTCTCACGCTATGTGAGAAAAACAGAGAAAGGGATTATGCTGCTTGTCATTTATGTTGATGATTTGATCATCACAAGTGATAGTAATGAAGATATCCTGTAAGAAAATAGTATGCAGCGGAAGATAACAACAAAACGCAAGTACACGATGGAAAGCTGGAGAGAATACAAAAATTCTGATATACCAAACTGCTGATACAACTGATGGTTGGCTGTCCACCCGTGCGCTCTACAGACAGAGCTTCGATGGTGATCTAGACAGATGCTGGACGGAGGACTATGAGCGTGAAGAACTGGTGATCTGATGATAGGGGGTGGCCACTTATATAGTGTAAGTGGTTGACGGTCGGCCTTGTAATAGGCAGTCGGCCTAATAGACAGTCGGCCTGGAAGACCAACCGACCCTTCAGAAAACATGCCGTCGGGCAGATGAAGGATCGCGCATAGGTCATACCGTCGGGCCTGGGGCTACCGGCAGCCCCCGGACCCTGCCGCTGGGGGCTTTGCCCCCAGACCCCCACCGGGGGCCTGCGCCCCCCGGACCCCCTGCTATCGGGGGGGCTATCGCCCCCCCGAACCCCCCCTTTGTGCAGACGGGTATCTACTCTTGGCTCCTAAGCCGTCTCATAACCATCTGGTCTACTCTAAGACCCCTTCCAGTGTCTAAACTGGGGATCCCTCCCAATATCTGATACCCATCATGGCTTCTCCTCATATGGGGGCCTTACAACATTGGGTACACAGAATATTGGTGGGTTACATGAGAGGTGGACATTTGAGCTAACTCTAACACCCCCCCTCAATGTTCATTAGAAGATGAACTATGTGATCGGACCAATGCCGAGTCGATGTAGATGCCGCAACAATAAATCACTCCCAAGAGCCTTCGTGAAGATGTCTGCGCAATTATCCTCTGTGGGACAATACTCCAGCTCTATGACTCCATCCTCGATGAGCTCTCGTACGTAGTGATACTGGATCTCTATGTGCTTTGTACGAGCATGGAACACAGGATTCTTTGCAATGGCCATGCAACTCTGATTGTCGCATTTCAGAACCGTCGCATCTTCGATTGGAACTCCTATGTCTTGCAGGATCCTCCTTAGCCAAACTGCTTCACAAGCAGCAATGCATGCTGCCTTGTACTCAGCTTCCGTCGAAGATAGTGCCACTGTTGGTTGCTTCTTGCTAATCCAAGAGAACACTCCTGAACCAAGTGAGAAACAATATCCAGAAACTGACTTTCTAGAATCACAATCTCCCGCCCAATCTGAGTCACAGTAACCCGCCAAGGTCTTCCCTGCTCTGTAGGTAATGCCATACTCCAGTGTACCTTTCACGTACTTTAGCACACGCATCCCTGCTTTCCAATGGTTCTCTCGAGGTTGATTTGAGAACCTACTAAGTACACCAACTGCAAAGCTGATATCAGGTCTAGTGTTGCACAGAAAAATGAGACTCCCCACAAGTTTCCTGTACTCCTTGATGTCGACAAGTGGTGATGCATCCTCCACTGAGAGCTTACCATTCACCTCCATGGGAGAGACCACGTCCTTACACTCGGTCATATCGAATGCCTTCAAGATCTCGCGAGCATATCTCTGCTGAGAGATGAAAATCCTGCCAGGTTTTTGCCAAACCTCAATGCCGAGGCAAAAGTGCATGAGCCCCAAATCTGTCATTTCAAACTCGGAACTCAACGACTCCCTCAACTGTTGCAGCATCTTCTCATGATCTCCTGTGATGATCAAGTCATCCACGTAAAGGACTATTACCACATACTTGCCATCCTGCTTACAAACATACAGGTTAGCATCAGAAGCACTTTTTGAGAAACCAATAGATATGAGAAAGCTATCAATCCGTTGGTACCATGCCCTTGGGGCCTGTTTCAGCCCGTACAATGCCTTCTTTAGTTTGCAAACCTTGTTCTCTGAATTGGGCACCTCAAATCCTGGTGGCTGGAACACATATACCTCCTCCTTGAGATGTCCATTCAAGAACGCAGATTTCACGTCCATTTGAAACACCGGCCACTGCTTATGAGCAGCCAAGGCAAGTACCACCCGAATAGTTGTCATCCTTGCTGTAGGAGCAAATGAATCCTCAAAATCAAAGCCTTCAACTTGAGAGTATCCTTGTGCAACAAGCCTAGCCTTGTACTTTTCCAAAGATCCATCAGATTTGTACTTGGCCTTCCATACCCATTTGGTACCAATGATCTTCCTTTTTTCTGGACGATCAACCAAGTCCCAAGTCTGATTCTTCATGATGCTGTCATACTCCTCTTGCATGGCAGCTTTCCAATTTGGATCCGCCATTGCCTCATCCAAATTCATAGGCTCTTGAACTTTCATAATCTCAGCCATCAAGGCCATATTGACTATGTGTTCAGAAGCCCTTTTCTGCTCCTCTATCTTCTTTGATCGTCGAAGTCCATCTGCAGATGACTCCGCCAAGTCTGGAGCCGGATTCTTCTCATCAAAGAGCTGCCTTGCCCACTTTGGAAGTGGCTTACCTGGTGGAGCCAAGGCATGTTGTGGTGTTGGTGGAGTCTGTTCCTCGAAGTACTCCTCCTCATTCTGCAACTCTGCTTTAGATACGGGCACAAGGTGAGTTACTTTTACGGCTGATGATAAAGTGGAAGGGCATACCCCCTCCTCCACTGTATGTGGCTATTCCCAAAACACCACATCACGACTGACCACGATCTTCTTTGCCTCTGGATCATATAGCCTGTATGCCTTTGACTCCTGGCTATAGCCCATGAAGATACACTTTCTGCTCTTTGGATCTAATTTCTTTCTGGTGCTATCTAGAACATGAACAAAGCACTCACATCCAAATGTTCTGAAATGAGAAGCGGAAGGCTTTTTACCTGAGTAAGCCTCCAAAGGTGTTTTGCCCGTCAAGGCCTTTATGAAGCTTCGATTGAGGAACTCTCCTCCTCGATCCGTGCGAAGCTTCTTTACCTTCAGCCCGCTTTCGTTTTCCACCATCTTTTGCCACTGTTTGAATTTTCCAAGAGCTTCAGCCTTATCTTGTAAAAAATACACCCACATGTATCTACTGTAGTCGTCGACGATAAGCATATAGTAGTTACATCCCCCCAAAGCTTGAGTCGGAGCTTTCCCACTGAGATCAGCATGAACCAATTCTAGAGGAGCCTTTGCCCGATAGCCGCTCTCATGTGGAAAAGCCTTCCTTTGTTGCTTGCCCATCATACAAGCTTCACAAGGTTCCTGCACCTTTGAGAGTGCAGGCAAGTGTGCAACCATCCCTGTTTTCTGCATTTCCAAAAGAATAGGATAACTAAGATGACCAAATCTTTCATGCCATACCTTACTGATGCCCACTCCTGAAGAGACTGTTAGTGCCGTCAGCTCGTAGAGATTGTTCTTCCTTACTGCCTTGCCGACCACCTTGCCCGCTGCATTAAGGATTTCTGCTCCGGTCCTCTTGAAACGTACCTCCAAGTTGCGATCAGTTATCGCAGCAACCGAAAGCAAGTTCTTCTTTAGCTGAGGAACTAGTAATACATCAGAAAGCTCTTTAGTTTCACCCTCTTGAATGGAAAGAGAGATAGTACCTGTACCTTCCACAGGGCATTTTGCATTATTACCGACCGTCACGTTCATGGGCTCTTGTAGAGGCTTGAAAGAGCTATACCAGTCCTTCTTTCTGGTCATGTGACGGGACGCTCCACTATCAAGGAGCCACGAATCATTCGTTGTTGAAACTTCTGTTGAGGAGCATATTTCTTCAATTGCAACCCATAGCTCCAACTCAGTTTCAACTGTGTTGGCAGATTCCTTGCCTTTCGAAGAAGACTGTGTAGTGCCATTCTTTTCGTCCTGCTGCTTCTTTCTGCAATCCTTGATCATGTGACCGCTTTTGTTGCAGTAGTGGCACTTACCTGAAAACTTCTTCTTCTTACCATTCTTCTTCTCTCCACCCTTCCCTTTGGATGTGGTTGAGAATGCTGCATCACTTTCGCCATCGCGGGTCTTCATTCGCATCTCCTCCTCTAGAAGCATCGCGCTGAACTCTTCAAAAGTGAGGGGTGGATTTCTTACCTGCGTGTTGAGTGTCGTGACCAACGCATCGTACTTTTGTGGAAGGATCCGAATGCACCTTCTGGCCAACTCTTCGCTGGTCTTTGTAATCCCAACCGCCGCCATCTGATCACGTAGATTCTTGATCCGTGTGATGAATGTCTCAGCTGATTCTCCATCAGAGCACCTCTCTGCAGCAAGCATATTCTCCAGATTTTGAATTCTGGTCTGATTCCGCGTTTCATACTGACCTTTCAGTATGTTCCAAGCCTCACTTGCCTTGTCTGTGTGCTGAATCAGAGTCAAAACAGAATCACTTGAACTGGTAACAAGAGCGCAGAGTGCATCTGCGTTCCTTCGTTTCCATGCCCGAAGAAGATCTGCATTCGGTGGCGTTATGACGTTGGGGTTGTTTGGATTCGGTGATCCAACCGGTTCTGGATCCAATCCCAGAACAGTATCCAGAAGCTCATATGAATCCAAGATCGCGCTGATCTTGAATTTCCACAAAGTATAATTCGTCCCATCGAGCTTGCCTTCATTGAAGGCAGGTGGACGAATTCGCAACGGGGTTGGTGCAGCCATCACTCCTAGTAGCCTTTGCTAACAAAGCTCGTTGAACTTGCAATAAAGTCGTTACTCAGATAGCCTGAGCTCTGATACCATGTAAGAAAATAGTATGCAGCGGAAGATAACAACAAAACGCAAGTACACGATGGAAAGCTGGAGAGAATACAAAAATTCTGATATACCAAACTGCTGATACAACTGATGGTTGGCTGTCCACCCGTGCGCTCTACAGACAGAGCTTCGATGGTGATCTAGACAGATGCTGGACGGAGGACTATGAGCGTGAAGAACTGGTGATCTGATGATAGGGGGTGGCCACTTATATAGTGTAAGTGGTTGACGGTCGGCCCTGTAATAGGCAGTCGGCCTAATAGACAGTCGGCCTGGAAGACCAACCGACCCTTCAGAAAACATGCCGTCGGGCAGATGAAGGATCGCGCATAGGTCATACCGTCGGGCCTGGGGCTACCGGCAGCCCCCGGACCCTGCCGCTGGGGGCTTTGCCCCCAGACCCCCACCGGGGGCCTGCGCCCCCCGGACCCCCTGCTATCGGGGGGGCTATCGCCCCCCCGAACCCCCCCTTTGTGCAGACGGGTATCTACTCTTGGCTCCTAAGCCGTCTCATAACCATCTGGTCTACTCTAAGACCCCTTCCAGTGTCTAAACTGGGGATCCCTCCCAATATCTGATACCCATCATGGCTTCTCCTCATATGGGGGCCTTACAACATTGGGTACACAGAATATTGGTGGGTTACATGAGAGGTGGACATTTGAGCTAACTCTAACATATCCTTCATGTGAAAATGCTATTGAGGCAGAAGTTTGAGATGAAGGATTTGGGAGAGCTGCGTTATTTCTTGGGCATTGAGGTGATTAGATCACCAAGTGGGATACAGCTCTTGCAAAGGCAGTATGGATTGGACATGCTGTCCAAATATGGGATGACAGGCTGTAAGCCTATTTCAGTTCCTTTGGAGCAGAATGTGAAGCTGAGCACAGATGTAGGTGAGCTTTTGGAAGACCCTACTATGTACAGACGCATAGTAGGAAGTTTGATTTATATGACTATTACCAGGCCAGATTTAAGCTATGCTCTTGGATTGGTAAGTCAGTGCAGGCTCCAAGGAAACCGCATTTGGATGCGGCTAGACGCATACTCAGGTATGTGAAGTCCACATTGCAGTATGGACTATTTTATGAGGCTGGGGTTCAGATACAGTTGCATGGATACACTGATGCTGATTGGGCTGGTAGTATTTCTGATAGACGATCTACCAGTGGATATGTGTTCTCTTTTCGGATGCTGCAGTCACTTGGAGCAGCAAGAAACAGCCTACAGTTGCCTTGTCGAGCACAGAGGCTGAGTACAGGGGTGCAGCAATGGCTGCATGTGAGGTAGCTTGGTTGCATATGCTACTCTATGATATGCATCAGTCTACAGATGGGCCACTTGTCATTTATTGTGACAACATGAGCAGCATACACTTGGCAAATAACCCAGTCTATCATGCTAGAACAAAGCACATTGAGGTGCATTATCACTATGTGTGGGAGAAGGTTTTACTAGGTCTTATTGATCTAGTTTATGTCAGCACAGAGGATCAGGTAGCTAACATATTCACGAAAGCATTGGGCGCAGAGAAGTTGCACAAGTTCAGAGACCTGCTTGGTGTGCAGGAATTGGGATTGAGCTCGAGGGGGAGTGTTGAGATATCGAGCTCCACTCGCGATATGCCAGGGTGACCGTTGTGCATTTATGTCACCGACTTGTTAGCTGGAGATGCGGTTGGTACACCGCCCATGAATAATAGCTGAATGATAGCTATCCTTATCTACTCTAGTTTGTGGCTCAGTTAGTAAGCCACCTTAGTTAGTTGAGTTTGGTTTGAGACCCACTTATAGGGTTCTTCTATTTCTTTGTACTTGAGTTCTTTTGGCTTTCACAACTAAGAAGAGGAAAACTGTTTTCAGCCTCCATCTTTGTGTGTATTCCCCCATTGTGCATGTGAGAAAGTTGCAAGTGAGACTCCTTCCCTCTCTCCCACTATCTTCACAGTGATGTAGTGCCCCTAAAAATAGAATCCATCTGTTGAGAGTTCACGCTCATCATGTGATCATGTGTGCATAGCACCATCACGTGATCATATGTGCATAGCACTAACCTTATAGAGTGCTATAAAGGAAAGGGTTAGATCCCCTAACCCTAACACTAAAAGGGTTTGTATATATTCTATTTTTTCAACTAATTCTAGTGTACAGTTAGTCATTTGTGGTGTGCTCTCTAGCTGTGCCCTGTCTCCTCATCTCCACTCTTCTCCTCTCCCCTCTTCATATTTTGTCATGGTATCAGAGCTTCCTTGTCTTTCGCTGAGACATTGAGATTCTTGAGAGTGTGAGATTGAGAGATTGAGAGGTAGTCTTTCATTCCATTCACTTCTGTTGAGTGAAGGATTTCCGTTCATTGAAAGAGAGAAATTTCCTTCTCATTGAGAAGAATTTCCTTCATAGAGTGAGAGAGAGAGAAATATCAGTGACTTCAAATACTCAGCAGACTCAGCAACTCTCACTAAGGCCTCAAAGCCTTCGCGGACTGCGGTCTGAGCCATCAACCAAGCTTAGTTGCCTCTTTCTTTGGTGCTCCATCGACCTCCACTTCAATCAAGCTAACTGCAGTTGCACCTCCTTCTGCAAGTCAACAGAGCTCCTCCTTGCTCTTTGCAGGCAGCCCAGCCTTCATCGCAATGCTCCAACGAACTGCATCTTCGAATGCCACCTCCAAATGCCTCTATCTCTAGCTGCAAACTCTGTCAGCTTCATCGTCAAGCGCTACTCCAAGCTCTATGGCCGCTCAACCTCACGGGATCAATGCTATTCAACGAGAGCCTAAGCTCTCTGGCCACGCAACGCCTCTCCGACAGAACAGCCACAACGAATAGCTCCAACAAACAATGATCTTTTGAGTGGCTCCTCCCTGCACAGCCAAGGCTTCATAGCTCGCGGGGCTCACAGAAGACCACGGCCCAACAACGCCTGCTCTAGCTTGGGTAAAATAGTAGCTACGGCAGCTGAGACGGGGCCTCCTTACAACAAGCAACTCGCAACGCATGAAGCCCCCGCAACAAAAGCCTACTCAGTTAGTAGGCCTCCTCGATAGATTCCACGACGGAAGGCTCCAACTGAGTCTTTGATCTAAAGCTCCATGTCTCCTAAGGGCCATCGACGGCCGCCCGAAACTGTTCCAACCAGATCCGCTAAGCTCACGGGCTCCCTTATCTTGAGAGCCTCAACCAAGCGGCCGCCTCCTACTACAGTTAGCTCCCAAAGCGCCATACGCCATAGCTACAGCTTCATTGACGGGTCTGCACATGAGCAGTCCGACCATCTACACTTCAGTCTCCGGCTAGCCCTCAAACAAACGACCTATGCTTCAGTTTTTGCATGCAACGAAGTGGTTCCTCAAAGCTCCGTCAACGTCAACTACCTCAGCGCCGACTACCCACGACCACCTCTCCAACAGCCACGAGCTAGCACGCCAGCAAACGAACAGCTGCAACAAGCTCCTACGCACCCAGGCGACCTCTCTCCTCATCGACGTAAATCCGCAAGTGGACGGAATCTTCCTAGATTCTGTCAAAATCTCAGAAGATTCCGGTCGCTCTCCTAGCGCCACGTGGCAGTGAGGGAGGATATCTTATCCTCAACCTCACCACATTGAGGTGTGGTCAGCCAAGTGACACGTGGAAATCCTATCTGCCACATCATCAATGACACGTCATTCTGCCACGTCACCTATGCCACATCATCAGCCACGTCACCTGTGCCACGTCATCAGCCACATCACCTATGCCATGTCATCAGGGACACATCATCAGTGCCACGTCAGCATTGCCACATCACCCTGCTGACATCATCTGTGCCACCTCAGCACTGCCACCTCAGCAGTCCAGTCAGCATAGTCCAGTCAGCATTGACCCTCTGCAGGCACAGTCCCTTGCCAGGCACACTGTGCACACACTGCATGTGCACACTCCTGCCACCTCAGCACAGAGCTTACCTCAGCACAGAGCTTCACTGGCACACCTCTTGCTAAGCACAGTGCCACATCATCACTGCATGTGACTCACAGTGACACATCATCATTGAGCACCATTTTCACTCCTTTTGCCCCTCCACCTAGATCAAGACGTATCTCTTGATCCAGGAAGAATTTGAGGGTGCTCCAAAAAGGAAAGTCGCTCATTTTTTTGTGCTCTATGCGCTCATTACATCACGTGCACATTTCGGTGCAAGTTACACTCACATTTGTGCCTCACCGACAAAACCACTTCCTTCACGCACATTTGCCTCTACATCGATGCATTTGACCCAGCACTTAAAAGTGTACTGTCACTCTGACACAATTCCCTATACTAGGAAATACCTGCAATCCCAGATTCACACTAACTAGGCATTTGACACAAGCATATATCACAATATACCCCAAACCACTTTCCCTATACTAGGGAAATTCCTACATCAAACTGACTTTATCGCAAAGGCATATGCACAAGCATGATCTCCCAAATTGCCCACAGGAATTTGAAGGAGTCAAAGAATCCCAAGTCTGCTATGTACCCTGCTATGGCATCGAACTTTCATGCAGACTAAACATTCACGAGAACCTCTTCATGCAAGCGGAGCATCAACAAAGACTAAGGTCGGGGAAAGAAAAAAAACACAGAATTGACGAATGCCAAAGAAAGCTCTGTGGTTAATTCACCTCTGCACACAGCTCGCACTATCTGCTAATTCGTCATGGTCCCCTGTGTATATACGATCTTCTTGCTACTTGATTGCATCACGTTGTCCCGATCGTCAATCTATCACCTGCTCTCTATTTCGTTAGACGTAGTTCCACTAGCTAATTCACAACGAATGATAGGCTCTATTCCTTCCAAAAGGATCGCACATCATCCAGACTGGAGACACGCCTCAGCTCCATGTCGTTCAACCCCTTGCACTCATGTGACAGCGTGTAAGCCTAGAGCTTGGTTGTATTGTCAGCCTATCGCCTATTTTCACAGGCTCATAGACCCCTCGTAATCTCTGCCTGCGCTCTCTGCCTACGCGTCGCCCCTCCACGTATCACATCAAAGGTCTCCCCATAACATGAGCCACTGTTAAGCCCATGACTAATCACCTAACACACAGCAAATCCTAATAGCCAGTGTGGGAGGACCATCGAATATCAATTCATCACCCTTTGACATGATCACTTTAGATTATGCTGCTTTCTGCCAGCTCGTTCTCTTCCAACGCAATCCCCTCGTTCAACCTGTAGGCTCTGATACCAAATATTACAAGCTTCCTACTACTACAGCAGAATCACGTTAGTAGCACCACATAATTTCCTCCCAGCCAACCTTGTTGAAGCGTGAGAGCTCATAGAGAAATCGAAATCCAAAATCAAATCCCGTAAAAGTTCCTTCTCCTTCTTTCACTAACTCCAACAAGCCCCATCTCCCTAGATGGATCTAGATGCCACATGTCATCATCATAGGGCCTTCCTAATGCATCTTTTCACCCCTCTCTTGGGATACTTTAATTCCAATTGCCCCTAGGCACATTTCTTGCATTAGGCCCTTAGCCTTAGATCCACCTAGTCTAGTGCTATCAGCCCTCACCTAGGACCTTGACATTAATTCCCTCTCGATCATTTACATGAAGCGCAAACAAATATATTACAAATGTAGATCCTATAGGGAAATGTTGACTGATTCTTCTGAGGTCATGCCACGTCAGCTAGAGCGTAACAAGATATCTTCTACATTGTCCTTAGATGGACAATAGATAAGGCTAATGATGCCATCTGCTATACAATCCCGTATAAAGTGATAGTGGTTTTCCACATGTTTCATGCGAGCATGAAAAACAAGATTGTTACCAATCTTTATACAACTCTGACTATCACACAAGATAGAGGTGGCTTGATCATCTTGTGAATGATGCAAGTCATAAAGTAGCTTCCTTAGCCATATGCATTCTGTAGTAGCTACATTTGCTGCCTTATACTCCGCTTCATTAGAAGAAAGAGAGACCCTGGCTTGCTTCTTACTTAACCAAGATATGCATGCAGAACCCAAAGAGAAACAGTAGCCAGAAATGGATTTTCTATCATCAATGTCCCCTGACCAATCAAAATCTCTGAAGCCACATAGATCAAGATCACGAGCATTGGTATCATGCATCCCAAGAATAATAGTGCCATGCACATATCTGAGAACACGCTTGGCAGCATTCCAATGAATGATAGTGGGACAATGCATAAACTAACTCAATACTCCTGCAACATAAGCAATATCAGGCCTTGTGGAACACAAATAGATAAGACTCCCCACCAACTATCTGTACAAAGTGCCATCAAACTTTTTAGCCTTATCATACTTAGACAGTTTGAGACCCTTCTCAAGAGGTGTAGCTGTAGGCTTACGATTCTCCATGTGAAATCTCTGTAATATACTCCTGGCATACTTAGTTTGGGACATGAAAATGTTGAGATATCAAGCTCTACCCCCGATATATCTCCTGGATGACTATCATTTATGTCACCGCCTATGTTAGTTGTACTCGTGGTGTAGTTAGACTACCACGTATGTTTTTGGTTTGGGTTCACATATGAACCACGTATTCTAGGTTTGACATATAGGGTATTTCCCTCTTCTATTGTATTGTTGTTGTGTGCAAAAAGTGAAGAAAGGCTTCACCCTCCAACCTTGTGTCCTCTCTCTTTTGTGTGTTGTGAAGAAAGCTGAACTTGAGTCTCCTATCTCTCTCCCTCATTCTTTACATGGTATCAGAGCCTTGTTCGAGGTAAGGAGCTCAAGAAAGCAAGCCAAGTTTGTGGTGTCCTGGTAAGAGGACCAGTGTTGCTTTCCTATTTCGAGTTTGGGAGCAAATCTCTGTAGGTAGCACAGCCAGAAGTGCAGGAGTGCACTGTTTCAGATTGAGAGGACCTTGGTGACTTTATTTTTTTGATTTGAGGCCGTTTCGGGGCCCGTTTTGAAGGCGCAAGTTCTTCGCAGGCACTCAGAAAAAGGCCCTGTTTTTGCTGTGCGACCACCGCACGGCTAGTCGGTGGAAAGGTGCCACAGAAATTGCATCGTATGCCTGTGTGCAGAGATATTGAAAGTTGCAGATTCATGCCTGTTGCCTGTTGATGCAAAATCGTCACTAGGAAGTGACTGTGTGGTGAAATACCACTTTCGTCAGTGTTGCAGATCTGCCCCTGTGAGGCTTTTCACAGAAGTTTTGCTATTTGCCATTGTGAGGCATTTGCTGTGTTTACAGGTTGCTGTTGCAATTCGTGATTTGTAAAATGTCTGAGAATCTGTCTACCATTGTCAGTGAGAAGCTTGACAAGAACAACTTCCAAGCATGGAAGTTCAGGATGACAAACTTCCTTATGGGAAAGGGAGTTTGGGATTACATCAGTGGTGAAACTACAGAACCAGTTTTGGGTGCTGCTCCTACTCCTGCTGAATTGAAGGCCTTTAAAGAATGGCATGAAAAAGCCAGAAAATGCCTGTATTGGCTGTCTGTTAGCATTTCAGATTCTATGATTGTGCATATACAGGATGTAGAGACGCCTAAGGAGGCATGGGACACATTGGTGAAGCTGTATAGCACAAATACCAAAGCACGAAAGATGCAGCTAAAGCAGGAGTTGCACAATGTGCAAAGGAAAAATCTGAATATAAATGAGTATTCCTTGAAGGTGAAAGGCCTTGCAGATTCTCTTGCCTCCATTGGAGCACCTGTTGATGATGAGGACTTAGTGTCTGTGACCTTGAATGGTCTTGGGAAAGATTATGCACAGTTTCGGACATCCATTGGAGTCCGTGAAACATTTCCTGACTTTCAGGAACTTATTGCTCTCTTGCTGAGTGAAGAGCAAAGGAATGGTGGTTCAGCCACCTCAACTTCTCAAGAGACTGCTTTCTACTCGAATACAGGTAGAGGCAGGGGTAGAGGAAGAGGCCGTTTTGGTGGCCGTGCAGGAAATCAGAACCAACAGCAACAACAGGAAAACCAGTCCTATGGAGGAGGACGTGGTAGTTCTAGAGGCAGGGGGAGCCAAAGAGGCCGTGGTTCATGGCAAAGGAACCAGCAAGTAAATAGCAGCACAGAATGCTATTATTGTGGAAAGCCTGGACACAAGGAGAATACATGCTATAAAAAACAGAATGACATCAAAAGTGGGAAGTTGCAGCAAAGCAACTATGCATCATCAAGTGGGCATGGTGACGACAGAAATGAGCACCTTTTTGTGATGCAGCATATGGTTAACTCCATGTCAGGAGATGCTGCAGCTTGCAATGATGTTTGGTATGTTGATTCAGGTGCCTCTAACCACATGACCAGTCATGGTGAGTGGTTTCATGATGTTAGAAATTTGGATAAGCCAGGTTATGTTGAAACAGGTGATGATACTGCGCACCCAATTACGCAGGTTGGTAAAGTGCCATTGGCTATGCAGGATGGCAAAACGAAGTACTTGGCAGATGTACTTCATGTTCCAAAAATCACTAAGAACCTGGTTTCAGTTGGCCAGATGGTTGAGCAAGGTCTGCAGGTTAGATTTAATCCTGATGGATGTTTTGTTGAGGACTTGAAAAATAAGTGCCGCTTGGTTGCGAAAGGCAATAAAAATGGCAGAATGTTCACCTTGGATGTTGATATGCCTGAGGTAAAAGCTGCTATGTTTGCGCATGGGAGAGGTGTCATTGCAGATATTGAGATATGGCACAAGCGCATTGGGCATGTGAATATACAAAGGCTGAAATCTATGCAAACGAAAAACATTGTTGCAGGTTTGCCTAAATTCAGAGTTGAGGGAATGCAAAAGGTATGTGAAGCATGCCAAATGGGTAAGCAGACCAGACATGCATTTCCCAAAAATGCTAAGGTGAGTAGAAGACCTTTGGAAGTGATCCATTCAGATGTTTGGACAACCAAAGCTGCTTCTATTGGTGGATGCCATTATTATGTGACGTTTATTGATGACTACACTAGGAAGGTGTGGATTTATTTTATGAAACACAAAAGTGAAGTGTTCAGCCATTTCAAGGCTTTTAAGGCCATGGTTGAAAAAGAGAAAGGTGTGCATATTAAAGTGCTAAGATCTGATGGAGGGGGAGAGTACTTTTCAGAAGAATTTTGTGAATATCTGAAAGAACAGGGAATTCAAAGGAAGTACTCATGCAGGTCTACCCCTCAGCAGAATGGGGTTGCAGAAAGGAAGAACAGGCATATTGCAGAAGTAGGACGGGCGATCCTAAATGAGAAAAACATGCCTGATTATTTTTGGGCTGAAGCAGTAGCAACTGCTGTTTATATTATGAACAGAACCCCCACTGCAGTTGTCCATGGCATGACACCTGAAGAAATGTATACAGGCCAAAAACCAGATATTTCTCACTTGAAGGTATTTGGTTGCATAGCTTATGTTCATGTTCCTGATGAGAAGAGAACAAAGCTAGATCCAAAGGCAGAAAAATGCATCTTTATTGGATATGCTCAGCACCAGAAAGGGTATCGCTGTTATAACCCTTCCACCCGCAAAATGCAAGTGAGCAGAGATGTTGTTTTTGATGAAATGAGCAGCTGGTATGCACCAACTGTTATGGTAGGAGATGCAGATGCAGGAAATGGGAATGCTGCAATAAATGCAGAGCAGCAATCTCAAGCCTTGAGTGGACCCAGAGAGTCCTCTACTAGTGGATCTAATGCATGGACAGGGAGATTGAGATCTAGTGAATCGTCACATGGCAGTCCTGATAGTGTTGTGCAGGTATCACATAAGGGAAAAGAAAAAGTGGACCATGCTCCAGTGTTTGATGTGTCTGCTGGGAGCTCTCATGTTGATGGAGAGTCAAGTGGCTCTGAAATGAGCCTTGATGAGGAACTTGGGATTCCTTCTGTTGTTACACCTGGTGCAAGGAAAAGCAGGCATGATTTAAAGACTCCTGCAACTGATCCAGTTGTACGGAGGTCCACTCGTATTAAGTATCCAGTTGACAGGCTGAGATATGATGGGTATACAGCACATCACTATGCTTATATGCTCAAGGTTCTAGAGGAGCCAGAGCCCACATGTTTTGAGGATGCAGCAGGGCATAAAAATTGGGAAGCAGCTATGGATGAAGAGATGGCTGCCTTGGATGCAAACCACACTTGGGATTTGATGCCTTTGCCTCATGATAAGAAGGCTATTGGCTGCAAGTGGGTTTACAAAGTAAAGCACAATGCTGATGGGTCTGTTAGCAGGTACAAGGCAAGATTGGTTGCCAAAGGTTTTGCGCAGACATATGGAATTGACTATGAGGAAACTTTCAGCCCAGTTGCAAGGATGGCAACCGTGAGAGCAGTAATTGCTATGGCTGCTGCAAAGGGATGGTCTTTGCATCAGATGGATGTGAAAAATGCCTTCTTGCATGGTGATTTGCAGGAAGAGGTTTATATGATGCAGCCAGAAGGTTATGAGGATAACTCACACCCCGATTTTGTATGCAGGTTGCGCAAAGCCTTGTATGGCTTAAAACAGGCGCCAAGGGCATGGTCAGACAAGATAGGGCAATATCTTGTCACTATTGGATTTCAGATTTCCAATTCAGATTTTTCACTTTATGTGAAAAGGACAAACAGAGGGATTGTGCTTATAGTCATCTATGTTGATGACTTGATTATAACAGGTGATAGTGATGCAGACATTAATGAAGTGAAGCTGCTGTTGAAGCAGAAATTTGAGATGAAGGATTTGGGAGAGCTGCGTTACTTCTTGGGCATTGAGGTTATTAGATCCCCGAGTGGGATATGGCTGTTGCAAAGGCAATACGGTTTGGACATGCTGTCCAAATATGGGATGACAGGCTGTAAGCCTATTTCTGTTCCATTGGAGCAGAATGTGAAGCTGAATGCAGAGTCAGGTGAGCTTCTTGAAGATATTACTATGTACAGGCGCATAGTAGGTAGCTTGATTTACATGACTATAACCAGACCAGATTTGAGCTATGCTGTGGGGCTGGTGAGTCAGTTTATGCAGGCACCGAGGAAGCCACATTTGGATGCGGCTAGGCGCATACTGCGGTATGTGAAGTCCACATTGCATTATGGACTGTTTTATGAAGCTGGGTGTGCATTACAGGTACATGGATACACAGATGCTGACTGGGCTGGTAGTGTCTCAGATAGGAGATCTACTAGTGGTTTTATGTTTTCCCTTGGGAGTGGTGCCATCAGTTGGAGCAGCAAGAAGCAGCCAACAGTTGCCTTGTCGAGCACAGAGGCTGAGTACAGGGGTGCAGCAATGGCTGCATGTGAGGTAGCTTGGTTACGGAAGCTACTTGCAGATATGGGACAGTCAATTCATGCAGCAGTTGTCATTCATTGTGACAACATTAGCAGCATCATGCTTGCTAATAACCCAGTTTATCATGCTAGAACGAAGCACATTGAGGTGCATTATCACTTTGTGAGAGAGAAGGTTCTAGCTGGTGAGATTGATCTTGTCTATGTCAGCACTGAGGAGCAGGTGGCTGATATTTTTACGAAGGCATTGGGTACCGGGAAGCTTCGCAGATTTAGGAGCTTGCTTGGTGTACGTGAGATGGATTTGAGCTTGAGGGGGAGTGTTGAGATATCAAGCTCTACCCCCGATATATCTCCTGGATGACTATCATTTATGTCACCGCCTATGTTAGTTGTACTCGTGGTGTAGTTAGACTACCACGTATGTTTTTGGTTTGGGTTCACATATGAACCACGTATTCTAGGTTTGACATATGGGGCAAGGATAATTTTTTGCAGATTAGATCAAAACTTGTCGGACTTGGTCACAAAACTTAGATCAAAACTTGTCGGACTTGGGAGTTGTGACCAAGTCCGACAAGTTTTGATCTAATCTGCAAAAAATTATCCTTGCCCCCCTTTTTTGAGAGAATATTCTCAAGGGAAGTCCTTAAAGGGCCCCAAAATGAGCTCCAAATTTCCCTAATGGGGTTTTAAATTTTTATGGAGTTACAGAAAATAGACATACACAAGGGGTTTTTTAGTGAAAATTTCATTACATAAGAGATACTTTAATCATCTTGAATTTTCCAGAAGGGGTGCATATAGGTTTATTTTAATACCCCTTGATCACACGTGCTATATGGGGTTTTTACATAGTGGCTCCCTTGGGAAAATATGTGGACAACTCTTGAAGAAGTTTTGTATGGTAGATTGCAAGATTGCAACCACTCTCATGGAACAGAGTTTGAAACTTACAGAAGATCCAAATAAGTCTACAATCAATTACAAGTACTATCGATAACTCATCGTATCTCTTATATATCTGCCTATCACAAAGCCAAATATTTGTTATGCAGTAAGTTCTCCAACAACAATATAATGTAATAATCAATCGGCTCAAGAACCAAACCATTTGGGAAAGAGCTTCTCGACAAGAACCGACAAACTCTTAGTTTGAAGCAGAGGAAGGGCATTCCCATTAAAGGGGTGTGATTGGATGTAATGTTCAGTCCTTCTTCAATTCCCCATAATCATCATCTTGAGGGAAGGACTACTTCATGATGTTGATCTTGACAGAAGGTGTTGAGGATTCATCTCTACATCATAAGGTGCATAGCACTAACACATAGAGTGCTAAAAATATCACAGAGGTTGAAACCCTAACCCTAAAGGTTTGTATATATTCATCTTTTCAACTAATGCTAGTGTACAGTTAGTCATTTGTGGTGTGCTCTCTAGCTGTGCCCTCTCTCCTCGTCTCCAATGTCCACTCTTCTCCTCTTATCTCTCAATATTTGTTCACCCCTGCCCCCCCCTTCTCTCTCTCTCTCTCTCTCTCTCTCTCTCTCTCATAACCCCTACCTTTCCTAGCGAGATCACGATTGCCAGGCCTTATGTATGGACCAATCATAGCTAATTGACTAGCTAGGTGCCACATGTTGTCACCACTATAGTATCACAAATATAAAAGCACTCTTCAATTGAGCCCCCCCAACCATCCCATGAGGTTGAGTCAAGGCTTAGCAAACATTTCCAACATCTCTGTCTCTATCTGTCTGTCTGTCTGTCTATCTCTCTCTCTCTCATTGGGAACATGACACTCATAGGCTCTCATTATTTATTGTGACACTTGAGCTTGTAACAAAGGCTTTGGAAAAGGCAAGTGATGTCCTACTTATATCTGTGACGGTGGTACGACATGCACCATGGAAATCGGTGCATGCATTGGTTGGCTCTAAGTTTTGCATGGCCGTGTTACATTGTCCAATAGTGCTTTTGAAGCTAGGCAGTAGACTAATCAATGTTAATAGTGCACAGCCTCTGGTCTCTTCTATAAATATTCTTCAGGTCTCTTCTATGAATATCTGAAGTTAGGATTGGTTTTGTCTCTTTGTCTAGAAGCTTCTTTCAGTGAGCATCGACTCAAGCATCTTTGTCTTCTAGTAGTAGTTGCTCATAGGGTCCCTAGTAGACTTTAATGGAGTCCTCCCATGTAGTCTATTGTAAATGGCAATAAGCCATGTAGGCATGAGTTGCCAATCTATGAAAAAAGTATCATTTTCTCTCAATAGCATGTCACACATTCTTGATATTTTATGTGTTGAAAGTTTCCAATTATTACATTCTATTTTGAGTTAAATACTAGGAAGGTGTTGTGGATTCAATTTGGTGGAGAGATTCAATAGCATGTTGTTGGTGAGACTTGCTATGTCTTTGACTCATTCAAGTTGGTTGCATGGATTTATGGAAGAAAGACAAGTCTCAAGGCTTAGTTTTTATGTTTGATGGTCAAAAAGTCCTTGCAAGTTGCATGGCAAATATTGACACGTCTACATCTCATGTAGAAAGTTTTATGGAGCATTGTCTTAGGATCTAAGAACAACCAAAGGATAATGAGCCAAAAAAGGTGACTCTCTAGAAGCAACACGACAAGAAGGCTATAGGAATATCAAGTAACTCTCTAGAAGCAACATGACAAGAAGGCTATAGGAATATTAAGTAAGGCTCTAGGGAGGACTATTTCCATCACTGAGATATCTCAAGGAATACATTCAACAATTGGACCATCTTGGAGAGTCTATTTGGTATAAGATGAAACACTCCAGTTCATTTTTAAAGCAAGAACTCTTCAGTTTTTATATGGATGAAATCAAGAGCCTAGGTAGACTTCAATCACTAATGAAACAATTGTGTGGACTAGGTTCTAAAGTTGATGAGGAGGATGTGAAGGCAATTCTTCTTTCAAACATTTCACAAAAATATCCCAATTTGGTGCAAATCCTCTTGGTCAATTTCAAAGCTCTTGAATTCATTGATTTTTTTCTCTCTTGTTAAGTGGAGAAAGGCAATTGAATGCAAGCTCACTTGTTGGAGAGCCAATGTATGTATCTAGCTACTAGTAGTAGCCAAAAAAAGAGATCTATAGGAAAAAAGGATAGTGTCTAGGGAAAGGAGATACTGAAGTGTTCCTATTCTAATAAACGTGGTCATGAAGAAAGTTCTGCTATAGAAATGCATTCAACTCCAAACATATAAAATATAAAGCACTAGTGACTCTGAAGAGATTCCACCAATTGAAGATATTACTAGTTTGGTGATGGCAAAAGAAGTGGGCCACTAATCATTATGTTGCAATGTTCTACACACATGGCAATTTTGGGTGTTGCTAGCGACATCCTTATTAAATGAGATGATACAAGCGTCACCGGTACTTTAAGCAAACATTTCCAATGAAATAGCCTCAATGGTTTTTAGTTTATATTTTGCATTCCTTAATCATTGCAATGAAACCAATAGTGAAAGGGAAATTCTTGTATATAAAAGGGAATCATTAGTTATTGAAAGGGAGCTAGTAGCAAAGGGAATCGTTGGTCAATTTGAAAGGGAGACAGTAGTGAAAGGGAACATTTTGGTAGATGATTCTTAGATGGATTCCCATCCTCTACTTCCTAAAGATAGCTCCACTAGTGAAACTATAGGGACTTGTAATTAGATGGCTTCCTAGGTCCCCTACTTCCCCTAGTTTCACTAGTGAAACTATAGGGACTGGTGATTAATGCCTAATCACCATATTTGCAACAAAAAAACACCAAAGTTTTATATTTTATGGGTATCCTCAAATAAGCTAGCCAACTAATTGTTATGTATCAATGCTCTACATGTAGGCAATTTTAAATGTTGATAGCTATATAAGTTTCACCTTACACAAGGTACTTCAAGAAAACATTTCCATGTTTATGATATAGCTTCAATTTCTTTACTGTGATCTCCTCGTGATCTCAAAGGGAACTAGTAGTGAAAGGAAATGTCTTTGTGGATGAATCATAGATGGGTTCCCATTGATAGTTTCACTAGGAAAACTACACTACCTAGTGACTAATGCCATATGTAGTAACAAATATTTTGATTGACTTTGCTTATTAAATGCATTTCTTAGGCTACATTTCAAAACGGAACCATCAATAAAAGGAAATAATTGAAACAGAACCAATAGTAAAAGTGAACATTTTAAAAGATGACTTGTAGATGGTTTTCTATAGATGGTTTTGCTGGTGAAACTATGCAACCTACTATGGGTTGCAGTAACACATGTTGTATTTTCTTTTGCTTGTAAATATGCATGAGATTCTTTGAAATGCATTCCTATATCTTCAAAGTTTTTTTAAAGCTACCTTTAATTTGACTTTTTGTTCTCCTTTTATCACTTCATGTTAGCTGTTTACATTGTGGCCTCAACCTTTCCTGAGATGAAGACCGTAGATGTGTTTATATATTTATAGATCCTTTCATAGATAGGTTTGCTCTATAAAACTCCATGGACTGAGTAAATGGTTTTGCAGATTTGGTCAAGATGCAATTGTTGTCACTAATCTTAAGGATTATTTATACTAGTTGTTGTGTCTTGCTATGCTCAATATTTTACTTAGGATTTTAGTGAGAGGAGAAAAAATCAATTGAGTTGGCAAGATAGAAAGTGGTTGGAGGATGGTATTTGCTACTGTAAGTGTAAGTTTTTTACTTTATACATTTATTCTTTTGTGACTTTGTTTCATTTTCTAGTAACACTATTGTAAGGTTATCTATGTATGTTCAACATGGGAAAATTGAAATTTGACTTTCAGCTTAATGCAAGAAATTTCATTCTTCCATGCCTAAGGATGATAGAGACTCCAAGCTTCAAAAGATTCATTAGGGTAATTTTGGTGTCAAAAAGTTCCTCTTGGATTAAGCCCTTAAATTTGTGATTAGCAAACCAACCAATGGGAAGGTTTGGGCGTTAAAACAATGGAAGATCCCATATTGGCCTCTCATTCGTAGAGAGACCTCCCTTGAGCCCCACTAAGCTCTAGAGAGAGAGAGAGAGAGAGAGAGAGAGAGATTAAAATGTTGTTAATAAATTTAGTAGTTTCGAATTTGATAAGAAATTGTTCTATATTATTTTTATGAATCTTTAAAATGTTGATTATTAATAAATTTGGTAGCTTTAAAGTTCACAAGATATGAGTCGTTTTAAATCTATTAAAATGTTGATTTTTTTGGGAAAAATATCATGGTAAATTATTCTATTGGTTTATAGTATGCAATTGTGGTGATAGATCTGAATATTGGTTCCTAGATTTAATAAAATCATGTAATATATTTTATTGCCCAAAATTTTATCCCTAAATGATATTAAACCTCACAACTTTTAAGAGTCTAGAGGTAGCTATATGAATGCCCCAGGGCTAAAATTAGTCTTTATTGTACTCATCTGCTACACTCAACCTCTTCAAACCTCAACTCACACCAGCTCCTATAGACCTCAAACGGCCACACTCCATGATACATACCACTAGTTCATGGCTTCTACTCATTATTTGAGTAGAGAGATGGACTTGTATGAGACGTTTGATCGCAAGATTGATGTGCTAGTGATAGTCCTTAAGAACATGCACATTTTTTAAGATATTGTTCATTACATCAATGAAAAAGTTAAACCTTCATGATCCAATTAGGCATTGGATAGAGGAGAATGGGTTCACAGTTTCACAATGCTAATCTTGGTTTTAGATATAGGATGCAAAGAACATGTAAATCCTTGAGTTCAGAAACTCTAGGAAAATATCAGAGGAGGAGTTAGATCTCCAAATGGGGCCTCTAGGAACCCGTTTTGTATCCTTACCTTTAACATATTGTGAAATCATTCTAGAAATGGAGGACACCCCTGCACCTCCATTCATATAGGAAGTGCCTACTCTTCTTGCAGTAGAAAGCAAAAAATAGATGTGGAAACAAATGTAAATGTGATTGTCAAAGTCAACCTTTCCTTGGAGTGGTCCAACAAAACACTGGAAAAAGGGAAGCACACTATATAGGTAGAAAAATTGATTAGCGTAGAGCTAGTTAAGAAGCAACCGATACATCTTCCATCAGATAGCTTGCAATGTAGAAGGGGAAGAATAGGAAGAAGAGGAAGGAGAGAAAGTAGTGGAGGAGGGTATAAGGGAAGAGATTTTATTGCAAACCCTTCCAAATGTTTTGGTTAAAATACATAATTTTTGTTCCTAATTGATATTTAGCTGAGGGAGGATGAAGCATTAGGGGCACTCTCCACTTTGGAAAGTAGTATTGTAGGGGGCTTGAAGCGTTCAAAGGCGACACTTAAGCAAGATCCATTCAGCCTACAAATGGGAGAATTAGAGTCACTAGGAACCTTTCTTAATCGAATGCAAGATCTACTAAAATAACTACACCGGAGTTGAAGATGAAGACAATGAAGGCAATTCTATGGAAGTGCTTAACCACTAGGTATAATGAAATTGTTCAAATACTGCACCTAGATGATGATTCTAATTTAATAGACTGGCATTGTTGATGAGTGAAAAGAAGCATGAAGAAGACCTTCGACCACATGGAGAACTAGCCTATGGTGTTAGAGCCGCATATGGTGCCAAGAAGAAGAAAGGTTGTGGTTATTGTGGTAAGCCAAATTATGACAAAGAACACTACTAGAAGAAGCAAAGAGTTCTCAGCATGATAAAAGCTCAAATAATTCAAAGGACAAACCTCTTGAGGCATCATCTAATGCTATGATTGATTTTGCTACTAGTGCAGAAAGCCACAGGGCAAGTTTAGGATGTTGAGGGGGGATCATATGTTGCACTAGTCTTGAAACTCATGGTTCTTATGGCGCTTATACATTTTGTTTTGAGTCACAAATTTTGTTCTTATGGTGTTTGTTGTAATTGCACTAGTCATGAGCTATTTTCAAGTCATTCTTGGATATCACAGGTGTCTATAGTGAGCTTTATTTTGGACCTTCTACCCATTTTATTTCAGGGGGTGATTGATGGAGTATGATCCTCATGGGGGCATATTTGCTTCTAAGGCTTAAAGTGGGGCAATAGGGACTTGTGATTGGTTGATGGATGTGGAGCTCTTGGTTGGTTGGTTGGCCCATACAAGTATTCGTTGATGATTGGTTCTCTACTGTGATAGCCATATGCATGATAGCCATGTGGCAATATACAACATGGCAAAAAACTCTCTTGATGTCTGGCTCCTGCATAGTCACATGGAAGGTGGTTGATAGCTTCTCTTTTTGTCTTGGACTAGCGCAAATGTGCTTCTTCTCCACACTCATGAGAGTCACCTTTGAGTGTCTTAGCTTCTAGTATTATATAATACTAGAGCAGCTACTTTGTAGTGTCCATAGTAGAGTCTCAAGTCCATGTAAGCCAACAAACTAAGGAAAACTTATCTTGCATCCTTTTATGAGTTTGAATTATAATAAAAAGTTGTTTAGTTTAAACATCAGTGTTGCAATTCTTCTTAGGTTCGAATATTCTGTGATGCTAAAAGTGTGTGTAATGGTGTTGAGTTGCAGTACGTATTGATCTCAAGTTCTACATGCATGCTTATTAGTTTTCAGGGCTATCACATGTGGGAGCCTTGTCATCATTTTGACATTTCATGTGAAAGAGTTCACTATTACATCCATACAAACCTAACAAGAATGACATGGAGAATTTTGTACTTACTATTTCATCCTTTTCAATTAAAATGTAAACTTTGAGCACTTTTCCTTCACTTTTAAAAGTTTAAAAATTTAAAATTTAGTAGTCTTTTCTTTTCAATCAAAATTTTAATTTCCCGCACTTTTCTTTCAAATTTAAAAATTTGTTTCTTTTAAATTTAGAATTTTGTGGTACCCCCCACATGTAGTGCTCCGAACATGTGATGAGTTTAGTTTTTATATTTAAATTAATTTGTTTTTATATATTTACAAGTATAGACACAAGTCTGCATATGCTTGTTCAATGTCAGGCTGTTAAAGCTTCATGTGGGTGGGACCTCAAGGAGAGAGGAAGAGAGAAGAGAAGAGAGCGGAGAAGGAAAAGAGAGGAAAAGAGAGAAGGAAAGAGAGGAAAATAGAGAAGAAAAGAGAGGGGAAAAGAGAGAAGGAAAGAGAGGGAAGAAGAGAGGAAAAGAGAGAAGATAAGAGAGGGGAAGATAGGGGAGAAGAGAGAAAAGGAGAGAAGAAAAGAGAGGAAAAGAGAGACGGAAAAGAGAGGAAAAGAGAGAAGGAAAGAGAGGGGAAAAGAGAGGAAATAAGAGAAGAGGAGAAGAAAGGAAAAGAGAGAAGAGAAGAGAGGGGAAGATAGGAAATAAGAGAAGAGATACGAGAAAAGAGAGGAAATAAGAGAGGGGAGACAAGAGGAAGGAGAAGAGAGGAAAAGAGAGAAGAAAAGCGAGAAAAAGAGAGGAAAATAGAGAAGGAAAAGTGAGGAAAACAGAGAAGGAAAAGAGAGGAAAAGAGAGAAGGAAAGAGAGGAAAAGAGAGGAAGAAAGAGAGGGGAGAAGAGAGGAAAAGAGAGAAGATGAGAAGAGAGGAAAAGAGAGAAGAGAAGAGAGGGGAAGAGAGGAAATAAGGAAAAGAGAAGAGAGGGAGAAAAAAGAGAATAGAGGAAATAAGAGAAAAGATAGGAGAAAAGAGAAGAGAGGAAAAAAGAGAAGAGAGGGGAAGAGAGGAAATAGGAGAAGAGATAGTAAAAAACAGAAGAGATGAAATAAGAGAAGAGGAATGCAATCACACAAAGAAAAATAGAAAAAGAGAGGAAGCATGTTCTGACTTGGAAATGACATGTCCTGGCACCGGATAATCCTACTCTAAAGAGGAGGTGTTTTGTTTCTTGGCCCTATAAAAGAGAGGAAACATACCATTTAAAGAAAACTAATTAGTGAAAGGAGGAGTTTGGAGAAGCAACATTCCAAAGGGTATGGATTGAGCAGACAAAGAGAAGCCTACAAACAAGGAGAAAGCACGAAAGCAATAGGTAGAGCTTTCATACTCTTCTCTTTCATGATTGTTTTTTGTATATTGTTTCTTCCTTTAGAGAAAGAAAGGAAAGGAAAGGAGGAGAGAAAATTAAGAGAAAGGAAGAGAAAGTGAAAGTAGAGGAAGGGAAACAAGAGGAGAGGTAGAAATAAATACAAAGAAACCAAACAAACTTGAAATAAAAGGGGAAGAGAGGAATTCTTACCTTGAGATGGAGAGGGAGCTACAACAAGTCTTGTAGGTGCAAAGAGGATGTAGAGGTGGGAGGGGGAAGGAGAAGGCGAGGGTTGCAGGCGATCACGAGCTGAAAGCAAAAGCAAGGGAGGAGAATGTACGAAAAAATGAATGGCATCACGGGACGAATAGTGCGTAGGTTTTGGTTCCCAAAAAATGTTGGTACGGGCGTTGGTATTATTGTGGGTATATAAAAGCAAGCATTAGTATGGTCGTCAGTATATACCAATGACTATACCCCCAAAAGAGGGGTTTTTTGGGGGTTAAGGGTTTAGGGGGGCAATTTTAGGGGGTGAGTGGGTGTTTGAAGGGATTTAGGGGGGATTTATGCCCAAGGGTGTTTGGTGAAAGAGAAGGGATATGAGGGTTTGAGGGAATTTGGGGGATTTGGGTGTTTGGGTGTTTGACTTGACTTGGGGGGATGGTTGTGGATGTGTGTAGGTGGAGAGGATGAGTAGTGACAACTCATCAGATAGGGGGGCACCTCTTGGGAGTTTGGAGTGTCTTTGTGAGAGTTTGCCTTGTCCTTGCATGCATTGCAGGTGAGGGGTTTGTTGTGTCAGCATCATATTGTCATGCTCCACTTGCAGATGTATGGAGACATGCCACCAGAAGAGGATGTTGGTCGACATGCTAGTGCGTCATCGGTAAAGCAATGATATTTGAATGATTCATGGATATTTATATTTCTTGTCCTTGTTGCACACACTAACCTTACATCATTATTGAGAGTGCTCTCAACGGAAGCAAGAACGGAAGAAGGAGAGAGAGAAACAGAGAGCCACACAAGTTTTGGTGGGTGCAGAACACCCTAATCTTCTTTTTCATTCATTTATATATGTGTTTGAGTATTGTACATAACCGCGGTAAAGGCACAGTGACCTTTAACTTCCCATAACCTCCCACTTAAAGGACAATGTGCCTTTAAGGGAGAACAACCAGTGAGCATACTATCCAATGCCCATCAATACATGACAATACTCAAATTGTTGACTAGGTAGACTCTTCGTCAGCATATCTGCAGGGTTATCATCTGTATGAACCTTGACAAGCTCTATGCGCTTGTCCTCAAGTACCTCCCTGATGAAATGGTACCTGACCTCAATGTGTTTGGTCTTTGCATGAAAGACCGGATTCCGTGCTAGTTGAATAGCACTCATGGAATTACTATGCAATGTCGGTACACCTATATGAATCCCCAAATCTCCCACTAGCCGATCAAGCCATATAGCCTCCTTGCAACCCTCAATGGTTGCAACATACTCAGCCTCTGTGGTAGACAAAGCAACACACTTCTGTGCACGAGACATCCACAACACTACAACAACTACAAAGGTGAACACATAACCAGAAGTGGATCTCCTACTATCCACATGCCCTGCATAGTCTGAATCTGTGTACCCAAGTACACGCATGTCTCCTTTACCAAAGCAGATGCACATCTCCTTGGTACCCTTCATGTACCTCATGATGCACTTAACTTCCTCCCAATGCCTCTTTCCTGGATTAGCCATATATCAGCTAACAACTCCCACTGCAAATGCAATGTCTGGTCTAGTAGCTATCATAGCATACATAAGACTCCCAACCGCTAATGCATAAGGAACCTTGGCCATCATGGCCCTTTTCTCATCTGATTTGGGACTATTTGTATCACTCAGTTTCACATATGGAGGCAATGGAGTACTCACTGCCTTCCCCCCCTCCATATTGAAACGCTACAATACTTTTGTAATATACTCCTTCTGTGAAAGCCAAAGGAGTTTCCTACTCTGATCACGCATGATGCGCATACCAAGAATATGACTTGCAAGTCCCAAATACTTCATATCAAAGGCCTCATGCAACTTGGCATATAATGCATCTAGCTCATAAGTATTCTTGCTTGCCAATAGCATATCATCCACATAGTGCCAGGATTATCAGGATATTATCCTTAGCCCTTTTAGTGTAGAGGCAGTGATCAATTTCACTCCTTCTAAAACCCTGGGACTAAATGAAAGCATCAAACTTTTGATACCATTCTCTAGGTGCTTGCTTAAGGCCATAGAGACTCTTCTTCAGCTTGCAAACTAAATGTTCTTTGCCCTTTTCTTCAAAGCCTTCCGGCTGCACCATCATGTAAATTTCCTCATGCAAATCCCCATGCAAGAAAGCTGTCTTGACATCCATCTGCTTAAGCTCCATATCCTCTACTGCCACTAGTCCAAGCATGCATCTAAGTGTGGTCATCTTCACAATGGAGAGAATATCTCATCAAATTCCACACTCTTCTCTTGCTTGAACCCTTTAGCGACCAAACGAGCCTTGTACCTAGGCACATCATCACCTGTGACCTTCATCTTGTAGACCCATTTACATGGCAATGCTTTCTTTCCATGTAGCAAAGAAACCAAGTCCCAAGTCTTATTCTTCATAAGTGAACTCATCTCTGATTGCATAGCATACTCCCACTTGTGTTGATCCTCGTGCATCATAGCCTCCCTATATTAAGAAGGCTCCTCGCAATCAGTAAGCATCACATAGTCTACCCCTGGAACAAACCTATCAGGCAGTCTAGATAGTCTAGATGATCTTCTCAAGGGCATTTCAGCTTGTTGTCCCACTTGCATATCAGCCACATTTGGCTCATCATTTCCACCAATAGATGATCCATCATCTACCCTTGATTGTATACTTGTGTGAGTACTTGGTGGTACCATTTCTTGCACATTTGGTGCATGGATAGCTTGCTGTCTATCAACATATGCAGGTGGATTCACATCTTGGAAAGTGATTCTCGTCATTTCCATGTCCCTCATGGGTGACTTATGCATCTTCTTCTCATTGAAGACTACATCATGGCTGCGTATGATCTTCCTTGCTTCTGGATCCTAGAGACAATAGCCCATCTCTCCACTTTCACCATAAACTAGAAAGACGCATTTCCTAGACTTAGGATCTAGCTTCTTTCGAAGCTCTTTTGGCACATGTGCATATGCCTCACACCCAAATATACGCAAATGAGAGTAAGAGGGCTTCTTGCCACTCCATGCGTCTTCAGGAATACCACCATCCAAACTCTTACTAGGTGATCTATTGACTGTAGTCTTCATTGCCTCAACCCCAAAAACCAGCAGAAAGGCTTGCATTGGAAAGCATGCATTGCAACCTTTCTTGAATGGTACGATTCATCTTTTCTGCAACTAGATTTTGCTTTGGAGTATGAGGGGATGTGAGCTCCCTCTTAATCCCATGTGTATCATAGAAATGCTGAAAGTCACGAGAGAGATACTCTCTGTCAACTTGTAGGCATTTAAGCATTCTACCTGACTGATTCTCAACCAAGGCCAGCCATTTTTGAAATACCTAGAACACATCACTCTTCCGAGCTATAGCATAAGCCCACACTTTCCTAGTTGCATCATCAATGAATGTCACATAGTATTCAGCCCTGCCTAATGACCATGTAGGCATGGGACCACGTACGTCTAAATGCACCAAATCAAGCTTTTCAAACTCTTTCTTTCCCCTTCTTTTATGGGCTGATTTAGTTTGCTTCCCATAGAGACAGTGCTCACAAAATTCAAAATCAGAGAAACTCAAATGCGGTATATAACCCAAATGGCATAAGAGTTCATTCCATTCTGGCTCATGCGCCCCAACCTGCAATGCCACAAAGAAGTGCTTGGCTACTCGGTTATTGCAACAACATGATCAAATACCCCTGATACATGTAAGGGATACAAAGTCCCACACTTGGCACCCCTGGCCAAAAGCATAGAGCCCTTCTGAATTTTCCAACTCTGAAAGCCAAAAGTGGTGTGAAAACTAGCATCATCTAGCTGACCCACTGAAATAAGACTCTTGGTCAACTTAGGCACATGTCTCACATGTTTCAAAATAAATGCATACCCATTTGCAAAAGAAAACTTTATGTCACCTACTCCCACTATGTCACGTGCATAGTCATTTCCAAGATGCACACAACCTGTCTTTCCATTGTCATAAGTGGAGAACCATTCCCTATGGGGAGTAACATGGAATGAAGCACCAGAATCCAAAATCCAATCCTAGGAATATGCATCATCTGAAGTGGTAAGAAACTCTGCAGATAAAGTAGACATGAAGAGAACGTCATTGTCACTATCATGTGTGACTGCATTGATCTCCTCGATCTTCACTTTTCCTTTATCCTCCCTTGGACTCTCTTCCTTCTGATTTGCACCCAATTTGCATTCTTTTTCTTAACATTTTGCTCTCTTTTCAGCTTGTAGCAATCCTTTTTCGTATGGCCCTTCTTGCCACAGTGGTAACACTCAATGTTCCGTGCCCTGGATTTGCTACGAGACTTCCCTCTTTCTTGGGACTTCCCCCTGAACTGTGATCTGCCCCTTTGCACATTTAAGGCTGCATCCTGCTTGTTGCCATCCATAGACTTCCATCTAATCTCCTCGGCCAACAAGATACCCACAACATCATCAAATTTCAGTACTCCACCAGGTGCAGAGTTACTGACAGCTGTATGGAAGGTATCCCATGAGGATGGCAATGAACATAAGATAAATATTGCCTTAGTCTCTGCATCAAAATTCATTTTTTGAGCCTGAAGCTGGCTGAAAATAATATTGAATTCATTTAAGTGAGAAGCAATGGAGAACCCTTCCTTCATCTGTAGCTCAAACAACCTCTTCATGAGGTAAACTTTATTAGAGGCAATTTCCTTCTCATAAGTGGCCTCTAAGTGGCACACAGTTTCTTCCACAAATCTTCCGTAGTCTGCTCATTTACTACTGTGAAATAAACTGACTCTACAAGATGAAGTCTAATAGTAGACTTTGCTAATGCGTCCAACTCATTCCAAACATCCTCATACATATTTGCAGGCTTAGCTTCAATCCCTGCCAAGGGTTTAATTTGCTTCTTTTGAATAAGCACATCCATTATCTATTGTTTCCACAAAGAAAAGTTTGTCCCATCAAACTTTTTAATGTTGAAAAACTCCTTTTCAGACATGGAAGAGGATGCCATGATGCAAATAAAGCAAAATCCCAAATGCTAGTGCCTATAAGAGAGAATCACACCAAACACCAGGTGCACCCAAATGTGTATGTCACAATAGACTGAAATTTCACCAAAACTCAAAGCTCAAAGCATCAAAAGATATAGCTAACTCATGTGCATGTACTATGCATCCATATGAGCAAATCTAGCCCAAAAGAAAATGCCAACTGCAATGGCAATCCAAAATGCCAATAAGTGCCAAATGGCTCAAGCATAAACACCATCCATGGGCATATGCATCAATAATATCTCATCCAAGAGAGCATAACACTATCAATGCATCACGTGCAATGTGTCAAAGCTATCCCTCAGCATAAAATAGCATCCATGTGCAAAAATAGCATCCCCCAAGGCAATATGGGCCTGTCAACACATCCAATAAGGATCGCAATGCATCCAAATGGCCTACAAATCATCCATTGCAACCCAATGCACACCACGAATGAGTGCACATGGCTCAAACTACAACCAGAGTGATCTGCATAAGGTATGCTCAAGAAATCATGGTCCCAGGGAAAAGACCGCTACTGAAAATAGAACCTAAGATTCCTCAAAACATGGGTGCCATTGCATAATCGGACTCAACAAGAAAATCTGCAAATATCTCTCTTGTGCCAGAACTCCAAAATCCCAACTGATGAGTGAAAAATGGGAGGCAACACTTATCCACTGCCATGTGGCATAAATTTAAGGTTTCAAAACCTTAGAATGAAAAATCATAACAAAGAGACGAAATCGAATACATAGAGATCTATAACTCTGAAAATACTCCACTAAATCACACAAGAATTAATAGGTAGAGGTTTTTGGGCATTTGAAACGCAATGGGACAGACAGTTTTGGAAACCGTGTTCTCAATCTCTAGGTCCAACACACAGACTGAAAAACGTTTTTGAAAACAGAATTGTTTGTAAACTCCACCAGCGTGCGAATGATGAGTAACATAGAAGTTTTAGGACCTCCCAAGTCCACTGGAACTGACAAATCTACAAATGGTTGCTCCAAACTTGAGTTCCAACACCCGGGTAGAAAAATGCAAAAACTGACATAGTGAGTCAGAAATCCAATGAAATGATCTCAGATTCAAGAATGAAGGTGGTTCCAAGCTCCTGAAGTGAAGTGGACACAAAAGCAAGCAATAGTTGCCTCTACAAGTCAATACGGAGTCTCTATCATCGAATGGAACAGGGAAAAGCTCAAAAAACGACTTTTGTTTTTGAAAACACTTAACAGGCTCTCAAAACCACTTTGCAAAGCCAAAGTGACATTTCCAAAGGTTCCTCCAAGGTCTCTGCATACTCGGATGCAAGTAAAGTCACCCACAAAGCTTCCCACAGAGCTTTTCCTTCCTCCCACAAAGCTACTGAGCTTCTAAGCATTCACACACACTTAGCTAGATCACCCGGGCTCTGATACCAGTTGAGAGTGCTCTCAACGGAAGTAAGAATGGAAGAAGGAGAGAGAGAAATAGAGAGCCACACAAGTTTTGGTGGGTGCAGAACACCCTAATCTTTTTTTTCATTCATTTATATATGTGTTTGAGTATTGTACATAACCGGGGTAAAGGTACAGTGACCTTTAACCCCCACAATTATATTATACAAGATGAGGAGAGCTGCGATGGATCACGTGCACCACCACCACAATTCGATCAAGATGATATATTGAGCATGATCATCTAGAGGAGGACGAGGGTATGGCGAGTGTGATGGATTATTTTTTTGGAGGCACCACAGGAGATGGGGGTGAGATGTTTGAGCATGAGACCATGATGCAAGATTTGGCATCAACACTATTGTATGGTGGTCTGAGGACAAAACTATGAGCTTGCCTCTTGATCTTGAATTTGTAAGCAAAGTATGGATGGTCTGACACAAGTGTCTCAGCCTTGATAAGGTTTGGAGCCTTGATCTTAGTATCTCATTCCTAATTGTTTTAAAGTGTCTCATTCACAAGTTTCTTGGATATGCAAATCGTAATAGGTTGCATTGCCTATCCCAAATACCATGCCCAATTCCAGAAAAAAGATGTTGATGATGGTTGGGATGGATTATAAAACCATGCATTCTTGCCCTAATGATTGTATTTTGTTTTGTCAAGAGTATGGCGATTTGGTTAATTGCCCAGAGTGTGGAGCATAGTGCGACAGACATGACTTGCTAGGGGAGACAATCCCAATGAAGGTCCTGAGACATTTTTCCATCATCCCCAAAATATAGTACATGTTCAGATGCAACTCCATTGTGCGATTGATGATGTGGCATGCTACACAATGGTCCACCGATGACACTTTGAGGATCCCAGTAGATTGTGCTGCTTGGAAGCATATAGACAATGAGGGGCCACACAATTTACATCTTGGGCTCAAAATGGATGGTGTGCTTTTGGGTTACGCTCCATATCTTGGTCGACATGGCCCATAGTCTTGGTGAACTACAATATCCCGCCATGGCTAGCAATAAAGAAGGGACACCTCATGCTTGCCCTACTTGTGCCGGGGAAGTACAAGGCCAAAAATATGGCCATGTACATGGAACTCTTGATCGAGGAGCTGTAGACCCTATGGAGGGGCATACATGTCTTTGATATTTCTAAAGCCTCGAGGCCGAGCTGCATACATGTGCATCAGGGGAATTTTGATGTGGACCATCCATGACTAACCAGGATTTGGGGAGTGCACAGGTACATGCTTTTGCATGCCTATTGATACCTTTATGTTTCTATTGTGGTGTGATCTATGCATGTCTAATAACCTATGTGTCCATGCATATATGTAGGACTTAAAACACAAGGGTACCATGCTTGTCCTATTTGTCGCCCTAGTTTGAATGCACGACACTCCAAACATATGAGGAATTTGGTTTATGATGGTTTATGAAGATGATCCACCACTAGTCCGTAGGAAGGCAAGTGACTAGATTCAGGATTGGAGAGCTAATAGTGAGGAGCCTCCTCCAGGTATGGACCAGCTATCTATCTTTCACGAGCTTCCATATTGGGGTTAGTTACAAATCAATCACCTCTTGGATCCCATGCATATCTTCAAGAATGTGATGGCTTCTATTTGGGCACACTTGCTTGGTGACAAAGACACAAGGGGAGTGCGAGAAGACTTGCACAAGATGGGTAGGATGCCTCACTTGTGGCCACAAGAGCATGTGCATAGAATTCAAGAGCATGGTTCTAGAACTCAGGAGGGTGGTTCAGGAACCCAAGTGTGTCCTCCACAAATTGTTCTCCCAAAGGCACCATGGATCCTTTCCAAGGTAGAGGAGGCAAGGGTCAAGGTGGATATTGCATCTTTTCGAACACCCATGAGACACATGCATTGCTTGAGGGGAGCATTTACAAGGGACAATAAGCTTAGTGGCCTCAAGTCCCATGATTTGGCACAAGGTCTTACATGTATTCTACATGTTAGCTTGAAAGAAGAGTATATAGAACTAATATTTTTATGCTTTCAAGTAATTAACTTATATGCTTGTGACACATTCTTGGCTCTCCTTTGTTGCTTGGGTAGTTTATCTCCCAATTACAATGAGAGGATGCTTATTAGAAGATGTTAGAACCGCTATCTATACAAGAGAAGTGGCATTGTCAGGTATTATTACTATCATATTACCTTTTTTATATTTCATACAATTTTAAATGATGGATATAAAATATTAAATCTTACAAGCGCATGTGGAATAGGTGGATCTCACAAAAAGATATCTATGTATCAAGTATTAAGAGGCTAGTGGACTCCATTGAAGCTATGTGCCTACTTGAGAAGCACTTTCCCTCAAGCATTATGACGACTCAGGTGCACTTTCTTGTACACATAGTTGATGAGGTCACCATTGCAAGAACCGTTCATAGTTGTTGGATGTTTTTCCTTAAACAGTTAATGAAAACCTTGAAGGGATTTGTAAGTCAAAGATCTAGACCAAAGCAAGCATGGCGGAGGGATGGCTTGTGCAAGAGTCATTAGTATACATCACAAAGTTTCTTGCATCCATGGATCTCGATATGCCACATGCTTGGAACATCAAGGACAATGATTGTGTCATTGTAGAGGTTCCCCAAGATAAAGGGGTTGAAAGAAAAATGAGCGAAGAGCAAAGAGAGAAATTTAATAAGTTTTGTGTCTTCAATAGTCCTGAGATGCAAAGATGGGTGGAGGGATATGAAGAGGCCAAAGCATAAAGAATAAATGAGAGGGTGAGATTTAGAGTCATACATAGGCAGAGGGTGCCATATCCACTCGACCTTGCTCTTCTCCCCAGACACATGTCTCATGATTGGCTATAAGAAGCTCTTTGCGAAGCCAAATATGATGGAGAGGATGTAACCAATCGAGAGAGGGAGCTTGCAGTCAGATGTATGCCACATGTAAGTTTTTTGGGTATTTATGATCACAATCACTACAAAATGCATCCTCATTGCTTTAATCATGTTCTTTTGTAGTACAAAAAGTATAGTGCATTGTGGTCACATTGATAGCATTTTCATGTGGAACGAATCGATTCTAGGAGTGTCACATATGATTGTGGAGTCATGGCTAACTTTGATAGCCGAGCAAGTGCTTCCGATACTAATCTTCTCTCCTCATAGTTAGATTATTGTGGGACCATACGTGACATCTATGAAGTTGATTTTAGAAGATTTAGTTTTTTCATTCTTGATGTCAAATGGTTTAGAACTATCTACAATGGTCCCAATGCTATAGTCAAGAGAGACAAATGTGGTTTCTTTGCCATTGACTCCACTAGATGAAAGTGATACCTTTGTTCTTCCAAAGCATTGTGAGCATGCACACACTAATGAATTAATTAAAAGCTAATATCTTTATTTTTAAAAAATGTTGGTAGATTTTCATATATATATATATATATTTATACTTGAGCATAAATGAATATAATTACTAGAACCTAATTAGGATTTTCAATGTAGGTGGTCTTTCATTCGGATCATTTGGATCTAAGATGGTGGTACATGGTCCAAGTTGCTCCTTGAAGCAAACATATTTTTGAAGATAGGGATGTGGATACAAAGATGCCAGCAAAAGATCCAAATAATGAACACCTCATGCATCCAGTGGGAGTACGAGTTGTAGTGATAGCTTGCTTTATCGCCACTGTCTCTAGCTTTGATAACCTTTGTGGTGCATGGGGTAAAATGACACACCCATTTGGCCTCTCTTGTGGCCAAGCTTCATGCATCCTCCCTGTGGTGCATAGATCCTCCCTTATGCCTGCAGAATCTCATTTCCATTCAAATGTTCCCAAATGGTGGACACCACATTCTTGAAGATATGGATGGGATCAAACAAGTGATTGACCTTGAGATGGTACCACTATGGTAGTCGATAAAAGATGGAGTATCTAAAAGAAAGATGGTGCTAGTGTGCACAATCTTTATTTCCATTCAATCTGTCACACGATAGTTACAAACCATTACCGGCTCATGCCAAGTGGTGGAGTCGTCATGGAACCATCCCAAATTCTCATCCAATCTCCTATAGTGTGTGACTGTGGGTGGACTTCATTCCAAGGGGCGACATATCTAGGATGGATCAGGTGGGAGAAATTGATGGTGATTGTCAAAGATGACCTTATTCAATGCGTCTGCCCATGAAGCAACTAGCGAAGGAACACAAACAGGACATGCATGGTAACCCGATGTAGTGAGACCTAAACACTAGATGCAATTGCATAAGTAAGGTGGGTTTAGGGTGCCACATCGATTGCCTACTCACAATTAAAAGTCCAATTCTTTCTTGAACACTCACCATAGCCTGGGAAGTCATGCATCGTACACATCAAGACTACTTTGCAGTTGAAGTCTCGTGACGAGGGAGGCTTGCTCACATCACACACTTGGATACCTCTCCAAAGTACCTCTAGCTCATCAATCAAAGGCTCTAGATAAACATCAGGATTTTTGACTTTATGTTTCCGTAGAATTAGAAGGGATAACATAACCTGTTCTTTCCTAATTGTGGAAGACTATAATTCACCAATATCACTGGCCATACATTGTAAGAGGTGCTTTTGAGACCAAATGGGTTCACACCGTCCATACCCAATCCAAGTCTCAAGTTCCTAGGTTCTTCCTTGAAGCTTGGCCATGTGTCTTCAATATGCTTCCACGCAGGAGTGTTTGTGGGAATTCTCCACTTGCCCTCGGTTGATTGATGGGAGGAATCCCATGACATGAGCTCTGCAATGGACTTGCACTTGAACATATGTTGGATGCGAGGGATTATGGAAAAATGTCATAGAACCTTACGAGGCACATCCAAAGATTTGAGATCTGCTCTATATCTTGCCTCTCCACAAGTAGGACACTCTCTTGCCTCCTTATGTGGTCCATGAAACAAAATGCAATCATTGACGCATGCATGGATGTACTTGTAATCCAATCCTCCAAGAGAGGTCACATGTTGCCTTGCCATATCTCTTGAGGTCTGTAATTTATTCTTGCTTGGAAGAATTTTACACAATAGCCTACACGTGAAGACCATAAATGAGAAAAAGTATTCAAGTAATTAACCCACTAGCATAATTCACCATGTTTGCAAAATAGACTTTAAAGTTTACTTGAGTAATGCATTCAAACTTGCATTGCTCCATCCATAGATGGTCTACAAGTTTAGTAACTCAATGGAGGCACGTAGAAAAGAGAATGTGCACCCCTCAAATAGTGGACTTGATGTTGCAGGAAAAAGATAATCCTGCTCCATGCTATCATCCCTACTTGAGGACTAATGGACATATAAATCTCGCACCACATCATCAAACTCCTCCTCCTCCATGGCCTCATGAGGTAATGGTGGAGGGCTACTATCACCATCACTCCATGCATCCATAATAGCCCTCCTGAAGATCCCACCTCATATTGCCGAAACTTTGCCTTCTTACGACGAGTATAGGGCAACATATGTGGGTGTGGCATTGCATCCTATATCAAATTAAAAACGGATCATATATCAAACACATGAACACCAATAGGTATCTCAATCAACCTCAACACTTTAAGACTTACCCGAGATGCAGTCACATCCCATTCTCCGTACTTTGAGATGTGATTAAGTGTAATTCTACATGCACGATACATGTTTCCTCGACATCGAACATACATACATTTGATTTTTTGCTCCAACCACATTTTGCGATGGTGGATACGAAGGGATGCATCCTCACTGGAGCGACTTGTTGAAGATGAAGACATCCTACAGATAAACAAACCAAAAAATGAGAAAACTCTTTTGTGTGTCTAAAAGAGTGTCTATAAGCGCGTCTGTACTGTAGAATGCATCTATAGGCATGTCTAAAACATAGTGTAGATGCGCAGACTGTGAATTGGTTTTTGAACCTACTTTTAGCGTGCTTGCTTTCCTTTCGATACTTTTAGTGCCGCATCGCTTGCTTTCCTTTTAACACACACAGCTTCAGGCATCCACACTGATCTCCAAGCACCCACACTCATCTCCAAGCATACACATCATCCCCAAGCATACAAGAGAAGAGAGTGAACAAGGAAGAGAAGAAGGAGAGGTAGCTTTGAAGAAAGACAAGAAGCTTCCATACCTCTCTCCAAGGTAAGTCTCTTGGTGGTTGGTCTTCTTTGGAAGTTGTTCTCTTTGGATTCATCCTTTGTCGTATGCAGGGAAAGGATGTTTTTGTACTAGTATTGTTCTTTTTGGGGTCAGGCACATGTTATTTTCACCTTTTTCTAGAAAAGCGTTTGTCAGAGGGCATCTATAGATGCATCTAACATCGCATCTAATCTTTTAGGAAAACAGGTAGCCGTGCCTATAGACGTGCTGTTTGCCGCGTCTATAGACGCGCTCTGACAGAGTTCCAAACATGCATTCCCCTTCCCTTCCCCTTCTCCTTCTCCTTTCCCCTTCCCCTTCCCTTTCCTTCTCTTTCCTTTCTCCTTTCCCTTGCATGCATGTTTAATTCGAATTTTCAATGCCTTAAGCATTCATGCGGAAATAAGGGATTGCATGAATGATGGAAGTATGTGATTGCATGAGGCAAATCCTCTCTTTCCTCTCTTTTTTCCTCTCTTTTCCTCTCTTTTCTCCTCTCTTTTCCTCTCTTTTTTCTCCTCTTTTTTCCTCTCTTTTCCTCTCTTTTCCCCCCTCTTTTTCTCTCTTTTCCCCTCTCTTTTCCCCTCTCTTTTCCTCTCTTTTTTCCTCTCTTTTTCTCTCTTTTTCTCTCTTTCTTTCTCTGTTTTCCACCCACGTGAAGCTTCAATAGCCTGACATTGAGCAAGCATATACAGACTTCTGTTAATCATTCAAAGAATGTAGGAGTCTATAAATGCTTGCTCAATGTTAGGCTATCTTTTTCTCTCTTACATTTTCCTATTTTTTCTTTTACCCCAATGATTGCATGCATGATGGAAAGAGGGCATCCATGATGGAAATCTTCTTCTCTTCTTTTCTGTAGTTCATCATGTGGCCAGGAAGCTCTTCAGGAGCCTCGCCTGATCTTTGGGATGCTGTCTTTTGGGAGTTACTCCCACTCCTCAAGAGTTATACACATACATGACGGGTACTCAAAACACCCCCAGGAGTCGGCAGTATAGACTCCAAACCACCCCAACCCCACACTAACTGAGATTACTCTTATGGAGTCGAGATAGCCCAATAGGCTACAGAGCCGCATCCCTTCTGCCCAATCATCAGGAGTCCCTTCTCCCCGATCATCAGCACTCCCTTCTCCCTTGTGGCAGTTTGGAGTCCCTTCTCCCCTTGCAATTAGGAGGCCCTTCTGCCTCGCAGATCTGCTAGCATACTCCCGTGCGGTCAAGAGTTCCTTCTCTAGAGACGAGTGTCCAGTGTACTAGCTTGATCATGACAGGGCAGCAAGTGTAGTAGCAGGGAAAGCTCTCAAGGATGCATGGCACAATGCTTTGGATGGGGTAATGGTGGGGGCGGGGATGATTCATATGATGCAGACATGCCAGAGTGTGATGGTACGATCTTCTATGACATCACTCAGAGAGGAGGCATCTTGATGGATGCATGGGTGAAGGACATGATGGCCTTCATGTGCTCTGTCGTTGTTGCTAACAACTACAAAGATTGCTTTATTCCATATAAAGAGCATCCAAAAAGGTTGGTTGATGAGACCATCAATGCTGTACACTCTAGGTATCCCAATCCCCCCAATGTTGAGTTCACAGACAAATGGGCAGTCAAAGATTGTTGTTATACTTGCCAATAAAAGATCTTCGCTCAAGAGGCATGCACTAGCCGAGATTACCAGGAGAGAGGGAGGTCAACCACTAAGGGGCCAGTCCCACACCACTCATAAGAGTGAGTGGAAGAAAGCAATGAAGGCAGTGAAGGCGGACCCCAGTCTGTAGCATGTGGAGGCACGAAGGATCCAAATGGAGCAATATGGAAACATGCATTTTAGAGCAGAGGGTGTTGAATCATGGGAGGCCCAATTTGTAAGTATCAATCTCAAATTATATTGTGTTTATGTGGTTTATTAGGAGGTTGTTCCTTTGTACTAACCCCTCTGCAAATTGTGTCATCTTGCAGCTTGATATCGTGGGTAGGTACCCTACTCCTGTCGAGACATCCTACCATTGTGGAAATCGCAAAGGACGTACATGGAGGCATTTCTATGATGAGGGGTTAATTACTAAGGAGCGGTATATCTGGGCTACTGGAGCGCCCCCCTAGGTATTTAAAAGTACTTAAATAATGTGAATATCGTAAATAAAGATTTGAATTTTCATACATTGATACATGTTGTCTCTCGTTTACAGGCATCTGGGGATATTCAGGTGGAAGGAGGCGAGGATGTTGAGGAGGAAGAAGGCAATGAAGAAGGTGATGAAGAAGGTGATGAAGAAGGGAGCGAGGACGTGAATGACTTAGATTAGTCGTAGAAGTAATGCTAGCTACTCTTTTTTGTACTTAAAGCCATCGGCTTGGCTTCGTGCCTCTCTTGTATATACACTCCTCTTATTTTTTGTACTTGAAGCCACGGGACATGGCTTGGGGCTGCGTGCTATATGTACATACAAGCACTTTTTGGGCTATGAATTAATATACACTCCTTTCATTTTTTTGGCTTTCAATTTCCTTGTGCAATGTTCTATCAATGAATACCTTATGAACTAAACGTTTTCGAGCTGTAATGTTTTATTGGGAATTGTAATCATCGGCTATAGACGTGGTTGGAATCGTGCTGATTAAAATGCGAACCGTGCTAATTAAAATGCGGTTGGTTGTAAGAATTGAATTGCACACAGTGGAAATGGGATTCTTGTAACCACATAGCATACACAGCATTTTGTTCAACCACAAAAAATTTTATTTAAAAAAAAAAAGTTATGCAGAGTGTCTATAAATGCGTCTTACTATTTTTTTTACATTTCTATAGAGCGTCTAATAGAGCGTCTATAGGCATGTCTATATGCGTGTCTGTCTGATATATAGACACGCCTATAAACACGGGTCTGTAGATGCGCTAATAGATGCACCCATAAGTTTTTTTAAAGCTAGGGAAACACGTCTGTGTGCGTCTATGGATGCTTTGTGTTGTTGTGATACTTCTTATGTATAATTTGGCCCTCACATTTTTATAGTGACATTTTGTACATAATTAATTTGTATGTTAATTAAGTTCAATATCAATATATGAGTGTTTTGATCTTAATTTTGGCATACATACTCTTATATTTTTTATCTTTCAAATGACCAAACGTGTGGTCCAAAATTATTTTTGGGACCCTTGGAAATGACGTTCTTTAAAAATGTCGATATGGAAAAATGTACCCAAGCATTGGTGCAAGGGTAATTGGTGTCAATCGGTATGGTAGTTGGTATATATGTCAGTATAGGCATCGGTATATACCGACAAGTATATCGAACAACCATACCGATGGCTATTTTGATGTCTACACCAATGATCTTCGTGCCCTCGCCTATCGCAAAGCGTTGAAAGACAACATCGGAAAGAGGCCCGTGTCTTGTAGTGTATGTCTATGGCTTTTGAATTAAGTAATTAGAGAATAATTATAAGCTTGGTTGTAGTTGTTTTTGTAATATAGTTCAAGTTATATTATTTAGATTTGAGCTTAGAGTTTGCAAATTCTAGGTTTTCATTGCAAATTTATAGTTTATAAATTCCAAATTTACAAATTGTGAAGATAAACTTGTAGTTTGCAAATTCTAAATCTACAATTTGAAGTTTGAAAATATACATTCATTCTTCTATGAGTTGGGAATTAGAAAGTTTGAAAATCAAAGAATACTCAGCAATATCAAAAGGCTATAATAAGATTTTCTACTCAAAAGTGACCAGCTCTATATAGTAAGGGAATAATGCCACTGGTTTTAATTTAATTCTTTCATAGCCCAAGAAGTATTAATCAGACTCTAATAGGTATTAAAAATTGACATGGAGTGTTGTAACAAAAACAATGTCTGTGCAAATATAATGCACAAAATTGCATTATGCGAGCATTTAAGCAAAGGGTATATCTCTCCTTTTCTTGATATTCTGGTACATGCATGCAAGTTTGAAATTAAAATAGACCAATAGGGTTTTTTGATGTCATTTAATTTGGACATCTCAAGCTTGAGGAAAGGTATCCATAAGGCCTTTATCTCTGCATAATATTTTCTCTATTTTAATCCCTTGTATGGGTTTTATTAGGTGCAATAAATAAGGAACTTTCAAAATTCCATACACTAACTAAGGTTTAGTATAAAATCCACTAAAGAAGCATGCACTTCAACGTTGCCATAGAATGAAAATTTTTTAACAAAGATATTCCATGAAAAAACATTTATTCAAGTATAGCTCTATTGAGTGTTGCTTGGACAATCTGCTCAAGCATTATTGCTCAAAATATGCATGCTTGCCTAGCTAATATATAGCCTTCTTTCCCTCTACACCTAATCTTGAATAAAGCACTAATACTACCATACATTTTAGCAAGATTGTGGAATGAAAAAACAAAATACATTCCTACTCAAAGAGGGTTTTATAATTAGAACTTCGCAATAGATGAAATCCACATAGGTCTTTAAATTTATTTGAAATATTTTTAGCTTTGTCATTATAGGGCCACATGATGTATAGATCCATCCAATGTCATGATATTATACAAAGTCCTTGCTATACAATCTTTTACTACTACACACGGGCCTTATTTCGATGGTTAAGTGTTGACATTTAGCACGCACAGGGCGCTAATCGTCAGTATGCAAAGCGGGTTTAAAAAGTGTCGCTATATAGCGACACTTGCCAGATTTGTATAAGGTCGTTACATAGCGATGTTTTACAGAGAGTGTTTTTCCCCATACTGACCTTTAAAGATAGTTTTATGCACTGACAAAAAAAAAATCTTTTCATACATGTTTGATCCTTTGAAAGAATAAAAGTACAAGAGCATGTACATCAAGTTTGAAGCTCATATATTCATGTCCAAGTTTGAGATGAAAAAAATCAATGAAGAGAATTTACATCAACGGCTTCATCCTAAGCCAAGTCTAGTGCACCAAACAAGTCTATCTCGAACTCTATACCGAGTTGATCTCATATATCCTCATCGTACTCTCGCATCGTATATTCACCTAAGACTTGATTATCTTCTTTAATAAAGTCGGGCGATTCTTGATGATCGTCATCTTTGTTCTCAATATCATGATCTCCATCTTCCTCCCATATGATGTCATTATGCACATCTTCCTCTTGGCTCATATTGTGATCTTCATCTTCTTCACTAGATCCATCTGGATTAATTGGATCCGGCATTGGTAGTGGCATCTCCATATCCACATCTCTATCTTCAAAAATTTGCTTACTTCATGGTGCAACTTGGATCACGTACCACCATCTTGGATCAGAATGATTCGGACGAAAAGCCACCTATATTGAAGATGGGTGCCAAATGCCATCAATTATATGAAATTATGCTTAAGTACATCTACCAATTGATCTTTAAAAATGAAAGATTCAATTAATTAAATCATTATTATGCACCTTCTCACAATGCTCAGGAAGAAAAAAAGTATCACTTTCATTGGTCCAAAGTTTGGTGGAGTCTATTGCAAAGAAACCACTACTGTCTTTCCTCAATGTCGCATGGGGACCATCGTAAATAGTTCTAATTCATTTTACATCAAGAATGAAAATACTAAATCGTTTGAAATCAATTTCATAGATTTCGTGTATGGTCCCACAATAATCCAAGTGCGAGGAGAGAAGATTGGTATCCGAAGCACTTGCTCGACTATCTTGTGTGAAGTTAGCCATGACTCCACAGTCATACGTGACTCTCTTTGAATCGATGTGTTCCACACAAAAATGTCATTGGTATGTCTAGGAGCTCTAGAAATATCAAAGACCCGCACTCCTTTCCATAAGATCTATAACTCCTCTATCAAAGGTGCCATGTACACAGCCTCAGACTCGAACATCACGTGTAAATTGCTCCTAAAATAGAATCCATCATGTCCACCATATCCTCATCATCATCTGGCACATCCAGGAGACTATATTGTTGGGATAACTATGGTCAAGGGCTTGCTCTATGGTGCATGTGTGCATCTAGGGAAGTCACATGTGTGTGTGTGTGTGTGTGTGTTGTAGAGGCACATCTAGTGCTATGATGTGTTTAGTGCGTGACCTAAGTGATGATGTAAGCCAAAGGCCCCCACATGGGAGGTTCCTTTGATTTAGGCCAGTCCCATTGATCTAAGGGTTGATTGCCACTGATATAGGGGAGGTGCCTACACCATCCTCTCTTTCTATAAAATGGAGGTCATTCCTTCATTCTAAAACATGGATTTTGCCTCACTTGTGCTCTCACTCTTTGTGCCATGATGCATCTCTTCTATCCCACACTCCTCTACATTTGGTATCAGAGCTGGTAGGCTTTGTAGAACTCATTTTGGTAGTGCCACCTCATCATCTTCTCCAACACCTCTTTTTGAGCTTTCTTCCTACTTCCTTCTCAGAAATGGCTTAGCTCTGTTCTCGCTATTTCTTGCGCCTTTTGCCAAGCCCTTCCAGTTGGAGTTTCTACACAATGGGGTGCCCCTCTGGCCCAGATCCTCCACAAGATTAGTCATTTTGTAAGAGAGTAGAAACTGCCTGACAAAGGTAAGACCCTCTCATGGCTACTGATAAAATTGACAAGTTCAATGGCCAAGGATTCCATAATTGGTAGATGAAGATAAAGTTTATGCTTATGAAGGAAAATCTATGGGACTTAGTCAAGGAAGGAACTCAAACCTCTCAGGAAGGTGAATCAACTACAACAAAAGGTAAAGGAAAAGCCATCGACTCTACTTCTACACCCTGCAGATGCAAAGAGAATTGAGAAAGTCTATGCCATCATTGCATTAGGTTTGGGTGATGACTATGTATACCACAATTTAGATTTGGAAACCCCCTTTGAAGCATGGCACAAGTTAGACATATTGTTTGGTGCTAGCTCTCATACTTCCAAATTAAATCTGAAAATTAAGTTCTTTGAACTAAAAATGGAGGGAGATAATGTTTCTGCCCATGTCAACACTATGAGAAGTATTATGACACAACTAGCTTCAATTAATTCCCCTGTCACTGAGGATGATGCTATGGCAATGCTTTTAAAGAGCATGCCTCAGGATTGGACTATGTGGTTTACTACTTTGAAGAATCTTCCTCAACCCTCATTAGAAGGCATCATTAGTGCCTTACAAGAAGAGGAAAGAAAGAACACTTCAAGAATGGGCAAAATGCACTTGCAGTGAGATTTTCAAAGAGCAAGTACAAGGCTTGTAAACACTATGGGAAAAACAATCACCTTGAGAAGGATTGTTATAGAATCAACTCTTACTTATATTATGGAAAGAATAATCACTCTGAAAAGTTTTGCAATGAGAAAAAGAGGACTATGACAAATATGGTTGAAGACAGAACTCCATCAGTAGCAAAAGAAGCATCCAACTTTGTAGTAGAAGACAAGGACTTTGCCTTTTAAGCAACTTGTCTTTGAATTTTTGTTTATCATCACTTGGTCAAATTTTGAGGTTCTTTGCCTGGAGTAGTACTCCAAAAAGAATGTCATATGTTTTGCCTTTTGTAAATCAACTCTGGTCACCATATGATGTAGGCCATGTGATATGTGTTTGGTCTATCCCAGTTTTGTAAACCTTGACCCTTGGGCACCTTTGCTAGCATGAGATCCTAGACATAGATTTATCCTTGACCAACATGAGATGGCCATGTGTGACCACCATGAGATGGCATGAGAAACTATGAGACTAGATGTATACTTGACATTGCAAGAGGCAAGGGCTTGCTCTATGGTTCATGTGTGCATCTACGGGAGTCACATGCACATCTAGTGCTATGATGTGTCTAGTGTGTGACCTAAGTGATGATGTAAGCCAAAGGCCCCCACATGAGAGGTTCGTTTAATTTAGGCCAGTCCCACTGATGTAGGGGTTGATTGCCACTGATATAGGGGAGGTGCCTACACCATCCTCTCTTTCTATAAAATGGAGGTCATTCCTTCATTCTAAAACATGGATTTTGCCTCACTTGTGCTCTCACTCTTTGTGCCATGATGCATCTCTTTTATCCCACACTCCTCTACATATACTCCTTCTCAAAGTGTGAAGGTATACGCACACCCTCGCCACCCTAAGGTTTCGTGTAAATATAAGATCTTGTCTTTTGGGCTCCACCACCGTGATCTTTGCATGCATGAGACGTTGGTCTACTGCAGTCATGTTGATTGTATCGATTCTCCTCTGCAACGCCATTTGCATTAGCCCTAGTGTGATCTTTGCCATCGACATGGAGTCGAGAGTTTTCCTCATCACGAGTGTGATCGTCATGAATAGGTTTTGCTTTTAGATGCTTCACCGGGGTGGAAAGGAGTGCTTATCGTAAGGCAAAGAAGAAGCGAATTCTTCTTCTTAACCTTTGGAAGAACCATGGGCTTTGGACGATCATGGATTACAAGATCGTACCACTTAACCTGCGTTTCTCCTCTGTCCGGTGGGAGGCAACCTTCTACAGGGTCTGTTTGCCCTTGTGCTCCTCGTCGTTGCGGGAGTCTGCCTTTGATGGCTTCGCCTTTGAGGCTTTTCACCTGGTCTTTTATTTTAGGTATCGAGGATTTGTCCCCTTTTCATCTCCATGACTTGGCTGGAGGTTGCCTGCTTTTGCATCGCCTCCTGTTTGTGGCGGGAGGGTGCCAATTTTTGGGTCTTTTTGCCCATTTGGGACTGTTCGTCCTTCTTCTCCTACTATTGGTGGGAGGACGCCGTTTGGTGGCAGGTCTTTGTTATCTGCTCTTCCATTTTGCCTTGTCTTTGAAGGCTCACACAAGACTATGTTAACTGCAAAATCATCTTCCCTTTGAAGAAGGATCAATAGGCCATCTCTGTCCGGATAGCGTGGCTGGTTTGGGCACCAGCCGGCCTCTAATACCATATAGAAAGCAGATCGTGCGCATGGATCATAGAATTGTTATTGATACGATTGAATGGAATACATGATATAGGTGAGGAGACGGTTGCCAAGAGTTGCGACCTCTCAGATCATCTCGCGAGTGCTCGTGTGTGAACAAAACCTTAATGGTCTTATGTTTCAATATCATAAGCTCTCTCTGTGTGAGAGAGGTCTGAGCTAGCCATTTTTCATTGGTTTGTGCATCCCGGTGGTTTGTACCGCTCTCGGACCAACATGCAGAGAAAGATTCCCTCTTTCGATTTTCTGGACAAAAAATGGCGCTCCAGAGTCCATGTATCAACTTGTGGTCGGCCGTGGAATGAAGCTGCATATCAAGTTTCACTGAAGCACTCTGTAGCAAATGGATGCTACAACTTGGAAGCAATCAACCATGGGCTGCAATTTCGAGGCGCTTGTGCCTAAATGCCCCCAAAGGGATCAATGCTCCGTGGCAAGATGTAACCCTGTCAGAATTTGCAATCAGGATCCCTCAATCCGAACTGCTCACCATGATGGTGCAAACGTGGAAAGCTAAATTGAGAGGCTGTCAGCGGGGAGGACGCAGAGCTCTGCACGGTGATGCTTCCCTGGGCAGATCAGTATGGCTGACTGACTGGCCCCTGGTCACAGGTCCAGCCTTTCTCAAAAGCTCCCCGCAGCTAGCCGCTCGAATGTTTAGGAAAGGTATCCAAACATTCTCCCAAATGGGATCCAGGGGGGAAGACTTGGCTGGGTACCGAGACCATTGTTCAGAGGTATGGTCTCACAACAAGAGAGGGTGAACTAATCACTTTGCTTATCAGCCACTAGCCAAGTCTACAAAGAAGAAACAGGCTTAGACGATTTGTATGGAACCACGGGAAACCGTTCTCTAAAGTGTGCCTCAACGACCTTAAGGACAACTCCTCTCTTGAGGCCCCATTGACTGCAATCCGACAGTGGAGATTTCATGCCCCCAGAGATAAATTGCCAGTTGGGAAGCTTGACTGAAGAGGGTCTGGAAGGCCACCCCCTCTTACAAGTTGAACCTCCTGTTGTGGAGGCTACTGGTAGGAAAAATGCCGCTAAGATCCAGAATCTCCAAATGGAACCCAAAATTTAGTCCTACTTGCCTATTCTGTAAAGAGGCCAAGGAGACACACATGCACCTCTTCTGGGACTGCTTTTTTGTCAGAGACACATGGAAACTGATTGTAAATAGTTTGGCAAAAGCTCAAGTATCCCTCAGACTCAAGTGGAAGATGGCACTGCTTGGAGACAGACACAAGATGGCTGACCCTATCTACGAGATCTGGCAGATAATCCGAGGCCACATCATTACCCATATATGGAGACAAAGAAACAATCTGGCTTTCAACAGGCCTCACCTAGGGAGACTAATGACTACAGCTATTATAGATGACACAAAACAGGCAATGAAGTATTTTGGTGACAAGAACGAAGCTTGCAAGCAACCAGGAAAGATCTGGAATTAAACTTTCCTGCACAATTGTATCTCCTTTCTCTACTTGTACTTTTTTTCTCCCCTTTTACTTTAATACAAAGTCTCTTTCACCGCAAAAATAAAGTTTCATTGGAGAACCTCACTCCTCGGCGACAAAGGAAAGTTCAATGAACTGACCCACCAATCAGTCCAGCCACTCAGGGCTGTAATCCTCTTGATCGTATGGAAATTTAGAAATGGAAGAGCATTCCAAAGGCTGCCTCAGGGGAGAATGCCGATCCCAATATAGATGGAGGAAATTCAAAGGACCTTGACCTCTTTTGGCCACAAGAACGAAGCCTATAAAGCCTTGGCAAGGCTTTGGTAGAAGGAACTTTTGTCTTCAGAGATGATTTTGGAACTGTCAGAAAACGGATCCGTCAGGAATGTAATTTCTTTTTTCCCTTTTTTCATTTATCTAATAAAGTTAATACTCACCGCCCCCAAAAAAAAAAAACTTTTGGATTTTCGACAATTGAAGTCGCATTTAAGGCCTTTTGTGAATTGCAACCAGTGTCTCATTTTTGCCACCGTGAGCACAGGCCCTAATAATCGACGTCCTGTGAGCTGTACTTCTCTCGTTATTATTCTTGCGCACTCTGCACTGAGTCGGCACGTAATTACACTTCCAAATTTGCAAGCTCATGTAGTAGGGAACGTGACAAGCTATATTAAACAACTGTGAAAGAATGTACAAGCTGTATGATGATAATGGTTACTTTGTCGCATTACAATTTACGCCAACAGGCCAATAAAATTAGTCCTGCACACTCTCTATTTCGAAGTCCGGAGTCGGCATTGGATTATCGTTACAGTTGCAAGCTGCAGCAGTGAACTTCTTCATAGCTATATACACAGCACTTTTACAGTTAAAATTACAATGATGATGATAGAGTTCTTTTGTAGCATTACCCCCCCAACGGGTCAATTAGGTCCAAACTCCATACAAAGTAAAATCATCCACAGTAGTAAAACTGAACTGCCATGCTCTAGCCACCTCAATTTCCCAGCCTCCTTGCCCTCCGCAGTCCTACTCCAGCCTAACGTTTTCACATTCATCATCCTATTTAAGATCTTCGATGTACAACTCTCCACACTTCAATTTGCACATACAGTCACTTTTCCTATATGGCCTTTCCCTGACCGTTATCACGTGTCTCGCTTAGAGCCCATATTAATGGGTGGGTTTATGCTGGATTCAGTGCTATCAGAGAACTTTTAATAGGTTAGAAACACCTACAACTTTTGAGCATGTTTGTCCTTGAAAATTCAAAGTTTGCAACGTCGGACTATGTTGGAACTGTGGGGAGACATGAAGTGGATAAAGAACAAGAGAGTGTAGTCCACACACAAAGCTCCACTGAATAGTACAACAATAGAAGTACAAGACTTGGGATATATATGAAACCCAAGTATAAAGTGAAAACCCTAGACTAGAATAACTTAGACCAAGTCTAGCCTCCCCCCTCAATGGTATGGCTGAAGTACTGTGGAAACTCCTTAGAAGTAGCTAGGATACCTAAAGTACCGTGGTTGCACAAATTCATCCAACAGGATATAGCAACCTATGGGAGTATTACAAGAAAAACAATGTCATTTTACAACCCCCCTTGACATTGTTGTAATGTCTTTGATTCCCAAGCATGTTTGATGACGTACAAACACTTCTGCTGATAGGCTCTTAGTGAAGATATATTACAAGCTTCCTACTACTACAGCAGAATCACGGGAGTAGCACCACATAATTTCCTCCAAGCCAACCTTGCTGAAGCGTGAGAGCTCATAGAGAAATCGAAATCCAAAATCAAATCCCGTAAAAGTTCCTTCTCCTTCTCTCACTAACTCCAACAAGCCCCATCTTCCTGGATGGATCTAGATGCCACATGTCATCATCATAGGGCCTTCTTAATGCATCTTTTCACCCCTCTCTTGGGATACTTTAATTCCAATTGCCCCTAGGCACATTTCTTGCATTAGGCCCTTAGCCTTAGATCCACCTAGTCTGGTGCTATCAGCCCTCACCTACGACCTTGACATTAATTCCCTCTCGATCATTTACATGAAGCGCAAACAAATATATTACAAACGTAGATCCTATAGGGAAATGTCGACTGATTCTTTTGAGGTCATGCCACCTCAGCTAGAGCGTAACATTCCTTCCCTCTTCAGACATCAGCGTCCTCGATGATAAAGTCTGGGAACACTCTCCGCAACTGGTATACGGATTCCCAGGTAGCTTCTGATAGAGGCTGACCATGCCATGCAACCAACACTGTGGGTATCTTCCGATTTCGCACTTGCATTGTTCCTCGATCCAGGATTCTTGTTGGTTTGCGTTTTGCATTATCCTCTATCTCCTAAAACAAAACCACACCTTCGATTAGTGAGTCACCAGTATGCAAAAATTTCTTTAAACGAGAAACATGAAACACTAGGTGCACCTTGCAACCCTGTGGCAATTCTGATTTATAGGCTACCTTGCCTATTCTCTTTAGAATTTTAACCACGGCCCACAGTATCGAGGTGATAACTTAGCACACTCTCCTGAAGTTAACGACTTCGAGTGCGAAGGAACTCTGAGAAAAATTTTTTCTCCTTCCTTAAATTCTCTTATAGACCCGTTTTCATCCGCATACGCCTTGGCTCTATCCATAGCCTGGCAGATATTAGCTCTCGCAAGTGCTAGCATTTCCTGCATCTGAACCACAAAGTTCGCGGCACTAGGCGCTTTCTGAGGTACTCCAACTATAGTTGGATTCGCTGGTCTATAACCATAATTCAATTCAAACGAACTAAACTCTGTAGAGGAATGTTTTCTATCATTGTAGGCAAACTCTAATAATGGCAACCACTTGTCCCACGTATGTTGCCTCAATGACACATATGCTCTCAGCATATCCTCTAGAATCTGGTTGACTCTCTCCGTCTGACCATCCGTCTCTGGATGATCCCCACTACTCATTCCCAACTCAGTCCTTAGTGTCCCAAATACCACTGTCCAAAAATGACCGCCGGTAAATCTGACATCTCTGTCTGACACTATGGATCTAGGCAATCCATGCAGATGAAACACATGTCTAATAAACAAATCCGCCACTTGCGGGGCACTAACAGACTCTCTAGTCAGAATGAAGTGAGCCATCTTGGTTAGACGATCAACCACCACAAGGATAGAATCATACCCTCCTTGTGTCGTAGGCAGACCCACAATAAAGTCCATGGAAATGCTCTCCCACTTGCTTAGTGGTATCTCCAAGGGCTGTAAAAGTCCGGGTGGCTTCACCCGCTCTACCTTACTTACCTGACACGAGAAACACCGTGTCACATATTCATGAATATGCTTTTTCATCTTTTGCTAAAAGAAATCTCGCTTCACGAGATCATATGTCTTCTCGACTCCTAGGTGTCCCGCACATGGGCTATCATGGCCTTGTCGAATGACTCTCTGCCTGAGATCATTCTGACTAGGTACTACAACCTTGCCATTTCTTTTCAGCATACCATCCCTTATGGTATATCTTGCATATGTTTGGCCTTTTTTGGATGCTAGGACATCCTTTTCTTTCCTGGGTCTAAACACATGAGCTTTAGGCCATAAGCTCTGGACAAACTCGTCCACCTTTTGAGTTTCTCTAATTTGGATCATTAGAGCACTCTCTAATACCGTAAAACTCATAGTGTGCATAATGCGAGACAACGCATCAGCAACTTTATTATCGTTCCCTCTTCAGTACCGAATCATCAAATTAAACTCCTGCATGAGCTCTGCCCACCTAGCTTGGCGGCCCCTCAAGTCAGGCTGTTTACAAAAATGTTTTAGAGTATCATGATCCACATCCACATAAAACTCCGAACCATACAAATAATGCCTCCATGTTTTCAAAGCATGGATAACAGCATACAACTCTAATTCATGAGTTGGCCAATTCCTTTGAGAGGGAGAAAGCTTCTTGCTTTCAAAGGTTACTGGCCTTCCCTGTTGAAGAAGAACTGCTCCTACTGCAATGCCACTTGCATCGGTTTCTAGGAAAAACGGTTTCTCGGGATCAACTATTTTTAACACCAGCCCTGAAACCACAGCTTGTTTCACGGCGTTAAAACTTTCTTGTTGATTCTGTCCCCATATAAAAGGTACTTTATCTGAGGTCAGATCAATCAATTTCGGAATATCCTTTGATATGCCTTCTATAAAATTGGACAAATCCCAAGAATGATCGCAAAGCGGTCGGACTTTGAGGGATTGGCTAAGTTAGTATCGCAGCCACTTTCTTTGGATCCATTTCTACCCCCTCTGGAGTAATTATGAATCCTAAATATTCAAGCCTAACCATAGACAGTATAGTTTTCTTTTTATTTACAAAAAGACTCGCTTTCCTCAAAGTACTGAACACTATTCTTAAGTGTTCACGATGCTCAGTAATACTTTTACTGAACACTAGAATATCATCAATAAAATGTACTACAAACTTTCCGATATACGGATGTAGTAAATCGTTCATAAGCATGACGAATGTAGCTAGAGCATTGGTAAGTCCAAAGGGCATCACCAAAAACTCATAATGACCAAACCTGCTTCTAAAAGCGGTTTTATGCACATCCTCGGTTCTAATATGGATCTAATGGTAGACACACTTAAGATCTATCTTGCTGAAAATCACGGCTCCATGCAATGCATCTAGCAAATCATAGATCCGAGCCATCGGATACCTGTGCTTAACAGTGATGTTATTTAATGCTCTGTAATCTATACAGAGGCGAAAAGTATCATCTTTCTTCCTCTTTAATATCACTAGGGAAGCAAAAGGTGATAAACTTGGTTGAATCTGCCCCAACTTGAGGTATTCTTCCAGTTGCCTTCACACCTTTGCTTCTTCGGTAAAACTCATTCGATAGGGAGGTCTATTTACAGGCTCTGCCCTCGGGATTAGTTCGATCTTATGCTAAACATTCCGCTCTGGAGGTAGCTCATCCCTAAAACATTCAGAGAACTCCTCTGCTATAAGATTAGCTAGCTTGGCCATCTCACCACTTTGCGCAACATTAGTGCTAGCCGAAGAATCATCAACCGGCTCTACCGATGCCATCACAGAAACCAACGGTCCCTGAGGTACATCTTTCTCACCTCGTAAGACATACAATACATCATTCATCTTGAATTGATATACGTGCTTTTTCCAATCAATGGCTGGATTCTTCCTAGAATGCCACGCCATACCCAGGGCTATATTTGCATGAGCAAGCTTAGTCATTGCAAAATCAAGCTTCTCAGCATAGTCCTAAATACGAAGCTCCAACTGGGAAACCCTTTGGTCCCATACTTCGGTCGAACTTCCATCTGCCATCCTGACTGTATATGCATAGTCAGATGGGCTAGTCTTTAACTTTAGCCTCTTCACGAGCTTGGAGTTAATTACATTGTGAGTTGACGCCGAGTCAAACAACACAATGACATCGCCACTTGCCCTTTCATCTTAATTAACTCCGTATCATTAGAGGCTGTATACCCCGTTGCTACGGGCTTAGATAGGATGTTATCAGGTGCACTCGTTACTAGCTTAGCAACAGACACACATAATAAACAAGGTACTGACCTCTGAGAAGATCCTGCTAGCTCAATCTGCATCTGTTTCACTCTGGGACTTCCCTCTATTTCCACGTCGCATTCTGAGATTATCATCTCAGCCATCCGACGATCCTTATTTCATGGACAATCTTTCCACTGATGAGGCTGAAGGCAACCAAAACACAAGCCTTCTCTCCTCGCTTTTTCTCTTTGCTCTGGGTTTAAGGGAGACTTTGACCGCCCGGGCTGCCATTGGTGTTACTTTCCTCTTCACTCCAATGGTGGTACTTGATTTAGGAGTTTCAGCTGGTTTCGCCTACTTGGCTTGACCACTCGGCTGAGAACCACTCCCTTTACTAATCCACTTCTTCTTAAACCCAGATTTCTTTTGGTACCCATACTGGGTTTCGACCTGCGCAAACCCACTTGGCCTGCTGCCCTTGGCATCTTCATAGTTCAGGGCTATGGCTACTGCATCATCCAACGTGTTCGCATACTTAGCCCGAACTTCCATTTTAATCCAATTATTCAATCCAAATATGAAATCTTTCACTTGGATTGATTGAGGTAGGGGTTCATCAACCTTCATTATGCTCTCTCGAAACTTATCAGTGTATTCTGCCACTGACGAATTTCTCTGACAAAGGTTTCTATACTGATCCCAAGCTCGGGATGCTTCATCATAAGGAGCGGTATATCTGGGCTACTGGAGCGCCCCCCTAGGTATTTAAAAGTACTTAAATAATGTGAATATCGTAAATAAAGATTTGAATTTTCATACATTTATACATGTTGTCCCTCGTTTACAGGCATCTGGGGATATTCAGGTGGAAGGAGGCGAGGATGTTGAGGAGGAAGAAGGCAATGAAGAAGGTGACGAAGAAGGTGATGAAGAAGGGAGTGAGGACGTGAATGACTTAGATTAGTCGTAGAACTAATGCTAGCTACTCTTTTTTGTACTTAAAGCCATCGGCTTGGCTTCGTGCCTCTCTTGTATATACACTCCTCTTATTTTTTGTACTTGAAGCCACGGGACATGGCTTGGGGCTGCGTGCTATATGTACATACAAGCACTTTTTGGGCTATGAATTAATATACACTCCTTTCATTTTTTTGGCTTTCAATTTCCTTGTGCAATGTTCTATCAATGAATACCTTATGAACTAAACGTTTTGGAGTTGTAATGTTTTATTGGGAATTGTAATCATCGGCTATAGACATGGTTGGAATCGTGCTGATTAAAATGCGAACCGTGCTAATTAAAATGCGGTTGGTTGTAAGAATTGAATTGCACACAGTGGAAATGGGATTCTTGTAACCACATAGCATACACATCATTTTGTTCAACCACACAAAATTTTATTTAAAAAAAAAAAGTTATGCAGAGTGTCTATAAATGCGTCTTACTATTTTTTTTACATTTCTATAGAGCGTCTAATAGAGCGTCTATAGGCATGTCTATATGCGTGTCTGTCTGATATATAGACACGCCTATAAACACGAGTCTGTAGATGCGCTAATAGATGCACCCATAAGTTTTTTTAAAGCTAGGGAAACACGTCTGTGTGCGTCTATGGATGCTTTGTGTTGTTGTGATACTTCTTATGTATAATTTGGCCCTCACATTTTTATAGTGACATTTTGTACATAATTAATTTGTATGTTAATTAAGTTCAATATCAATATATGAGTGTTTTGATCTTAATTTTTTATCTTTCAAATGACCAAACGTGTGGTCCAAAAGGTTTCTATACTGACGAATTTCTCTGACAAAGGTTTCTATATTGATCCCAAGCTCGCGATGCTTCATCAGGGGGTAAGAAGTGTTTCCTAAATTCCCTTTTAAACCCCTCCCAGGTAGTGGATGAAATACCACCGATCCATTGCCTCACTAAACATGTGGGTGGCTTCGCGGATCTTCTTGATATCATTTCTGATTTCACAAATGGCGAACGCCTCGTCCCATTTGTGTAACCAGGTCTCAATGACATCAGAACTACGGTCATTCATCCGACCAGAATACTTTTCCGGCCTATAATTGGCAATATTAGGTACTTTAACCACTCGGCATGAGCCGTAAGGGTTTGTAACTATTGTGTGCTATATTGAATGGAAAAAAAGATTGCACGCTAACACCATCTTTTGTTTAGATACTCCATCTTTTATCGGCTACCATATTGGTCCCACCTCAAGATCAATCACTTGCTTGATCCCATGCATATCTTGAAGAATGTGGCATCTATACCATTTGGGAACATTTGAATGGGACTTAAGATTTCGCAAGTATAAGGGAGGATCTACACACCATAGGGAGGATGCGTGAAGCTTCACCACAAGAGAGGCCAAATGGGCATGTCTTTTTACCCCGTGCACCATGGAAGTTATCAAAGCTAGAGATGGTGGCCGGTGAAGCGAGCTATCACTATAATTCGTACTCCCATTGGATGCATGAGGTGTTTGAATGGGGTCTTCACAAAGAGCAAGAAAAGAGGTGTAGAGAAATTATATGGCTTGAAATCTCATGATTGGCACAAGATGCTCCAAGAAAGTATGACTTAGCATAATCTATTTTTCCTTCCAAATTTGTGAGTATAGAAGCAACTAATCAACCATCGCTCATGTGTTCAGTTCATACTAGCTACTAGCATTTCTTGTACTGTATCAAAGGACATGCAGGATTATATATACAAGATGGGTGAGCTTTTGAGGTAGTCTACACTGTACAAAATGTGAAGTGTATCAATGCTCTATGCAAGGTTTTCATATTGCTAATATGGTGCACTTTTTTCTTTCTAGGTATGTGAGCTCAAAGGAAATAGATCCCACCATGCTTGAGGATGCTCAAATTATGTAAGTGAGGTGGTTTGTTTAGTAGAGGAGACCTTTCCATGTTCTATTATCACAAGCCAACTACATCTCATAGTGCATTTGGTGGATGAGATGGCTATATGTAGCACTGTGCATGCACGATGGTTGTTCTTCCTCGAGTGCTTCATGAAGACCTTCAAGGGTTTTGTGAGGCAAAATGCAAGGCCCAAATGTAGCATGGCTGAGGGTTGGTTGGTACAACAGTCAGTTGTATATATGTCTGAGTTTCTTGTTGATGTGGATAGCTCTCTCCCATGACTATGGAGAGATGATGAAGACCGAAGGATGACCTCTATTGTGCCTCAAGGGAAAGAACGGAGCAAAGTAATGGACACGGAGTTGCTTAATAATATCAACCTCTATTGCATGCTTAATAGTGATGTAATGAAAAGATGGGTGACAAGATACAAGGATGCAAAGGCAAGAAGACAAGGAGAACGGGCCCTCTTTCGTACACACCACGGATCTCTATGCCATAACCTCAGCATCTAACAGAACTTCCAAAGGATATTCATGTGGATTTGCTATGAAATGGAGAGAGTAGAGAGAGACGAGGGGATGCATATCACAATGGAAGAATGAGAGTATGCTAGAGGATGCATGCAAAAGGTCGATATATAGAATGTTATGCATAAGTTAGGATCTTTCAACAATCCAGATTGCTTATTCAATTGATTTTGTCTTGGTGTAGTGTACTATGTTCAATGCTATATGGTGTGAGGGCAAGCATTTTTTGACACAATGGGTTGATGACAATAGAAACACACAAGATTGCACTGGCATTGCTAGCTTTGAGGGAGCCAATGGAGCCATGGATGATTATTGTGGCATAATCCAAGATATTATTAAGCTTGAATTTCGACGCTTCATGCAAGTGGCTTTGTAACTATTGACTCATGCACAAAGTTTTGGCAAAGTAAGGACACACTAGTACTACCGCAACAATGTGGACAGGTACTGTACACATATATAAAAATACTCACTTTTTAGTATTTGATACCTTCGATGCAAGGAAAATAACAAGATTCTATTTGTGTTTGAATTAGGTTGTCTATCAACCAATGGTGGATAATAATAGGTGGTGGTATGCCACGTTCCAAAGTGATGTATAGTACATTTACTAATATGGAGTGTATGGAGGATGATCATGACCATGGAGGTGATGATGATTGTGATATGAGAGAGGAGGATGATCATGAGATAGGAGATACAGATATTCAGGCCATTACCCTTGAGGATGAGCCTGCCATTTGTGATGCTGATTTCAATGAGCACAGTAGCACAAGTAGTAGTGGGTTGAATGTATTTGTAGATCTCAACATTGGTTTGGATTTTGAAGTAGATAGGTTGGCAAGAGTTAATCTCATTGAGGATGAGATCGAATCGTAGCCCATCATTGATATTGGCAAAACTATTTTATATATTGTCTCATTCTCCTCACCTCACTTAATTTTTGTATATGTGGGTTTGCCAAAAAGAATTGATATTTTTATTAGAATTACGTGCTTTGGTAATCATGGGAAATGTTTGGAAAGCAGTGATGCACATTTATCATCCTGTAGCAAAATTTTGCTATCTGTATTCTCTACTGCACGTTTACAAATGCATCTAAATACATGTCTAAAAGTCAGTGTAGATGCACTATTAGACGCATTAATAACCACGCTATTAGATGCGCTAATAGGCACATCCATATTTTCACTAATTATATATGTGCCTAGAGACACGACCGCTATTTTGTGCGTCTATTAGGTGCGTCTATAGTTGCTTTGTCTTGTTGTGTTCTATCAGTACATATAATTGCTTTACGAGTGTTGGTATTACCATTATACTAACGTTAAGGTAGTGCTTATATATACCAATGTCAATTGGCATCAGTATTTACTAATGCTAACATCGACAGAAAGCCACCTGTGAACCGAATCGATGGTTTTGGCACATGTGCGCACTAAACGTCGACATGAAAATGTCATAAAAAGATGAAGATATAGTAGTATTATAGGAGCTCTCTTAGTGATCTTCTCCAAATCGTACTTAATCCATGTGTAGAATATTGCTAAATTCCAATGTTTGATGCAACTTGGGATTCATCCTTCACTATAGTGTTTGAGGCTCAGGTTCAAGGAGGCGGGTTCACTGTAGTGGTGTATTATTCTTAGATTAGGATTTCGAATGTGTAGATTAGTTTAGAAATGAAATTTGTAGCACCTTTAGTTTAGAGTGTAGAAGCTACCACTCATGCAAGCTGAGTGGAACTCATATGTAACATATTCATATAAGACTAGTGCAAGTTGAGTGCAAGTTACTCATATGTATGAGTTATATGTGACATATTTTTTAGAAACCCTATTGTAAGTTCTTTTTTCTAGGAGTTAATAGAATGAGAACTAAAAAAGGGTCCATAGCTATCAAGATAGTAGTATTCTACCTTGTAATACCATGGCTATGAAGATAGTAGTAGCTACCTTGTAATACCATATAATAAATGACCACTAACAAAGGTCCCATTTCTATGGAGATAGTAGTAGTCTACCTTGTAATGCTATACCATACTAACCCTAATGGGAATGTACCAAAAAATATGGAGATAACATGTGTCTAGCTTGGCACATCAAGCTTTTTCATGCCCAAGAGCACATATACAAACAAACTAGATCCTCAAAGCCAAAACGCTCCCAATAATATTTAAAGCAACAAGGAATTAGCCACTTCTTGGATTAACTTAGCCTCCAAAATATCATAATCCTAACATTGCCTCCATACACACTTTCATAAACAAATCTAGTGCCGAGAGTTATTTGAAGAACTTTCAAAACTTTAATTCCAGGGTAGCTAGGATCATGTAGCCGTCATATGTGGATGGATAGTAGTTGAGTCAAGGAGGGGGTTCACTATATGAAAAAACCTTATAAAAGGGGTAATTGTACATATGCATGCCTGCTAATGGTTCTAAAGGACCTGTCCATTGTCACAGTTTTTTTTCCTCTAAAAGCGAGTATAGATAAACCCATAGTTATCTACTTATGTTTATTCCTAGTAGCACTGAAAAAAACCTTCCAGTTGAATCCATATTCAAGATTACATGATTTTTTAAACGTTCTAGAGGAGGAATATAAGTGAAACCTTTGAGGGTCATAGTAGGTAGTTTCTACCTCTGGTTCTTGCTGCTACATCTTTAAATTGGATTCACGCCTTTATAGTCCGAACTTGCAAACTTGGAATTTTCAAGGACAAACATGCTCAAAAGTTGTAGGTGTTTCTAACCTATTAAAATTCTAGTCTAGCATAAACCCACCCATTGATATGGGCTCTGAGCGGGACATGTGATGATGGTCAGGGAAAGGCCATACAGGAAAAGTGAATGTACATGCAAATTGAAGTGTGGAAAGTTGTACGTCGAAGATCTTAAATAGGATGATGAATGTGAAAACATTAGCTGGAGTAGGACTGCGGAGGGCAATGAGGCTGGGAAATTGAAGGTGGCTAGCATTAGGGAAAAAGGGAACTCATTTTGGGGCCCTGTAAGAAATTCACTATTCCTCAAAAATAGTAAAATACGGAAACGTGGCTCAGAACTATCAGTAAGGACTACAGAACTGTCAATTCAAAAAGGAATAAGATAATCTTTTGTCTGACCAACACGATTTTGCATTAAATATCTCCTTAGATTTTTTTTTGTTTACCAAAGATTCCGCATCTCTTTGGCCGATGTGTGCAGGCCTTTCATAAAGAGTCCATCACTGAACTAAGTGATTGCAAGTTTTCAAAATATTCACATGGATACCGCCACACTTCCACGATTCATGTTACAAAACGACTATGAGATTGAAAAACAAACTTCGCAACCTCAGAAGCACAAAAAATGGCCGATACTAGTGAGTCACTATCTCAGAAGAAGCGATTACACCATCTTCACATCGACTTAGAAGAACAATATGCTCCAGCACAAAAAAGACGAAAGGATACGGTGCTGAATGCTCAACAGCGGGAAAATATGAGAAGAGAAGGGCTTCAACATATTGACTTATGGTGCGATGGAAGCATATATCCAAAATGTCAAGTAAAAAACTCTACACCTCCATTTGTCAATCCCACCACATTACTGAGGTTTGTTGGCGATGGACAAAATGGACTTCTTGGTTATATTTCAGCGCAGTCTGCATTTGCAGAAATGTATAAAATGATGTACCTACAAGAAAAGGGGGCCAAGATGCAGGAGATAGCCATTCGTGCAAAATTGGAGCAGCAGTTGTAGAATGAAATTGAGGAGCATTCAAAGAGTAAAAAAGAGTTGACAAGAGCAAGAAAGAAGAGAACCGTGCTTGGAGACAGACTACGTAGCAGGAAGATTAAAAACATTGCAAATTTGAAGGCTGGGACTGGTGGATGCAAGCGACGAATTCAGGAAGCAAGGTTAGATTGAAATTTATCATTTTGTATACTCAAAAAGGCTCTCTTCCAGACTATATCTATTTCATCGACTATCGCAAAATAAGAATGGAGGTGCTGAATGATATAGTCATATTGTGTTGTTACTACAGGAAATTATTGGAGCCTGCAAAAGAAAATATGGACCCGAACCTTCTGCCTGTTAAACAAATGAAAGGATTGCTTTCTTGCGGTGTAGCAAAAGGTTTGATTGAGGAAAAAAATACAAAACAGTCAAACGCAATGTTGTAGAGGACTTTGTATCCAATAATCAAGTTGATGGCACTATAATCCAAGAGGCTCTTGATGTTAGTGGAGTTAGCAGGAAGGGATATAGTTCGATTTCCATGCGATATCCTCAACTTTGAAAGATCAAAGGATTAAACGAGTTTTACTGCCAAATCCAGCAACCGTGTGGAGGATAAGAGGTCATTTGAATGAAAGTATAGATGAATTTATTGGGCAATATATCCATATTGAAGAAATATTTCATGGTGTTAAAGGAACCACTGTGTATGATCCTTGGAACAATATATTTTTAGATCTGCAACAACTTCAAAAAAGAATGGTCGAGTTTTATGGAATAACATTTGAGGAGTGCAAAGGCATTTTGAAATTTGTTATCAAACTGGATGAGTGTGAGGTTGTAAAGGAAAAGAAAATGGAAAGAGTTACTATTACATTGATGAATGGAGCAATTGATACATCATTGACTGAAGCGAGTTCGAAGTATTTTAGTGTGCAGTCAGAGAAACACATATGGTGGTTAGGCTCGTTCCAGGTATGATCATTTTTTGTTTTATACTTGATTTTGGTCATTGTTTTCAAATCTGTTATAGTAATACTTTTGTTTTCTATAATCTGGCAGGTGAAGACCGAAGACCATGAAACACTAGATTGGGTGTTTCACCACACGAAAATACCAAGAATAATCAAAAGACAAGTGCAAGGCGAGAATCTCCATGTTGCAGGAAAAGGTGATTTTCAAGTAGAGTGGCACATGGCTGGGGATCTTAAAACACTTAAGTGCATGTATAACAGTAGTAAAGGAGGCAACTCAAAGTCTCCTTGTCTTTACTGCAAAGAATCAGCTCAAGTAATGGATTCAAAATGGTGGAAGAGAGCACCTAATAGAGATAAAGTTGACCCTGACTTCAAGGCCATTCTGGACATTCCACTATGTAATGTTCACATCTGCACATTGCATGGTCTATGTCGAATTATTGAGAAATTGGTATTTTTATATATTGGATTTTCTTGGAAACTCCATCTCGAAAAAAATAGAAAGGATGCTCTTCAAGCATTGGAAAAAGTGTTATCCGATATAGGTCTGCATGGAGGAGATGTTCAAATCACAACGGATTTTAAAAAGTCTACCAATGGCAAGGAGGTACCAATCAAGCCCTCTATTGGTGGTGTTAAGGCAAGAAGATTCTTGTCTCGACCCAAACACAGTAAGCAAGTAAGGCAAGGTAGAACAGTTTCAAAGATTTATTATGGATTGTGGAAGCAAGTCCATAATGCTGTGAAAGATCATGAGGCAGATGGGGAAGCAGAAATAGGAAGGCAGAGGTGTGGAGGTCTCTTGATCAACTCTTCATGTTCTGTGACAAAGTAACATGGACAAAGAGTGATTACAAGAACTTTGAGGAGGCAATTAAACATTTTGGGAAGTCAATGAAAGACGCGTGGACAGCCTGCAATATAACTCACTACATGGTAAGGTTCTATCTTTTTCTTTTACTTAAGTGTGATTCTCTTTTTTTTATTACTTACTATGCATTCTTATGTCTTACAGCATATCATATACAACCACCTTCCCTATTTTGTCAAAAAGTATGGATGCCCAGCTATTTGGTCTACCCAAGGCATGGAGAAGTGTCACTACATGGCACGTAATGCATTTTTTAGACACACACAACACTATGAAGGGAGTCAGAAGGCAAATAGTCTGAAGGAATTCTTCCAATGGTTTTACCAAGGCATACTATAGAGGCTGCATGCTAAAAGAAAAGTTGCTAGCTCCAAAATCAAGCTTGCTTTTCTTCTAGCCCAAAAGCAAAGATGAAGACAAGCTCTAGACAATTCAATTGCAGCAAAGAGACATAGACAATGGAGGGAATTGAAGATATTTAGAAACCATAAATGGACAAGTAAACATGAATAGGACTCATTTGTAACTTATTGGTGTTATGTCCACATGTTTTCAAACTCATTCAATAGAAATTTTTTCAGTGGAACAAGTGACTCTTGGTGTTATGCATGAAAAGTATTTCTTTTGTGAAATATATGATCTAAACTTAATACAATTTGTTCACAATTTCAATATATTGTTCGTTTAATATTTAGCGACACCACTCTATGTAAATGTACAAATCATTTCATCATCAACTTATTAATCATTTATACAAGATCATACCAGATATCAAAGACTTTGTACAAATCAGTTCAAATTTAATATAATGTTTGTGCTATATCTGATGACTAAATCCTATTTCTCCCAGGGCCTGCCGATCGGAACTCTCTTTTTGATCTTGATTGGAGTCTTTTCCTTCTTTATTGGCTTGATGTCGACTGTTTGTTTATCCTTTTCTTCAGCTCTCTCCACCTGTTCCTCTTCTTGGACTGTGTGGCCTGATGCAAACATGGGTGGCTCTCGAAACCTTACGAGCTGGTGTTTTCCATAGCCCTCCGGATATTTGGGCTCCTTAACACCACATGCTAATGCATAAGAAGTGTAAGACAAAAAGTAAGCGGCCCTAGAGGCCTGCTTATTCACATAATCTCCAAATATAGCTATGGCAGACAACCTCTCTATCAAAATGATCTTTTCCTTTTGCCATGAAAGAACATGTCCACCTAAAGCCCTGGACAAACATTTTAAGAAGTAAACAATGGCTTCTCCATTGTTGCTCAACTGCCTATGGTAAATCAAGATCTTGGCACTGCCTAGATTATGAATATAATGAGCTAGGCCTGACATTTTGCGAAACCCAACCTGCCTGCTTCCACTTGATCTCTGGAGGAATGTGTCATCCTCAATTTGTAGCTGCCACATATCAAAAGGTTGGAGTGAGACAATACACAACCTACAAAAACAAAGTTAAGCAGAAGTCAAAGTATTTGATTTGAAGTACCTTCTCATTTTCATCAGCAACAAGCAGTTCATCTTTCCAAAGATTTATCCCTCTCCCCTCTTGTCCAACCTCTTCTTTAGGCTTTTCTGTGTATAGTGCTAAGAGATTCATAGCTTCCTGTGTGAGCTGGAAGGCAGCTTCATCTGGCTCTTGGAATTTTTCAGCCTCTTTGAAACAAAATGTAAGGGCCTCTACAGGATCAAAAATTGTTTCCAAAGCCAGTAGTAAATGGTCATCCTCTATGCCAACCTCCTTATCAAGCCTTGAAGCCTAGGCAATAAGGGAAATGGCATAGTCCTCCCTCAAATTGAACATAAACTCTATATCATGGAGGAAAACATAATCATTTCCACCAATCAAGACACTTGGAAGCATGGGCACTGCATAGTTGCTGCTCTGAACATCAAAATCTTCAACTGGCTCTACTCCCCTCAGAGTTTTTGTCCTCAGTTGAACAAGGTCAAGAGCAGCCACTTGCAGCCCCTCATCCTGAAGGTTGATATCTTCTTCTTGCTCTGCCATTTCTATGACCAAAGAAACATCCTCCTTTTCCTCTGCTTCAGATGTGTCTTCTTCTTCTATTTCCTGCCCTTGTTCATCCAAAGACTCCTGACTGAAGACAATGTACATAAGAAATGCCATGGTTTCCTCCAGCACTCTGCACTTTCTGGTGTGCAAAGTACAGTTGAATTTATATTGATCAGGCAGGCTGTCAAATCTTCTGTTCACATGGTACCTCAGCTTGTCATTGGAGACAATATGATTTATATGCACAAAAACCTTTTCTCCTTCCACAATTCTTCCTGCCTCTGTCAGTTCTTTGAAGGTATCCCAATAGTCTGAAAGAAAATCTTTGTGCTGCTCCAGTACAGAGCTCATTGTGAACTCCATGTTGAAAATACTGTTGTATATATGGAAGTTACTCTGAGCCTTGCATTTGTGAAGAAACTCAAATAGGAGCAAATATGGAGAATTGTCCTCTTCTGGTTCCATTTGTTTTTTGATGGAAGAATCAGCACTCTGCTCCAGTCTCTTCTTTTTGCCTGTTCAAATACTTATATACTATGAATTCTATATGTTGACATGAGTTAGATAAAGTGCATGCAATATGTAGTAAAACAAATAGAACAATACATTAAATGAGAAGAAGTAGACTTACCATGGTTGCCTCGAATGCCAATCGTGTGCCTGCACCAAAGTGTGAAGTACCTATGGAGTCCAGCCATCTCCTCGCAGCCCTCCTCTGACCTTCAAACATTTTGAGATGGTCCCTATTCTGCTTCTTGAAAAACTTCCAATCATCTTTTTTTGCCCAATTGGGTTTAGCCTTCCCCTTTGCAATGGAAGTATGGAAGGTTACCCTACGATGCTTCAAGACCAAACCCATGCGCTCGCGCATGTAATTCTCATTGAACTCCCAATTTGTGGGGTTAGGGTATTTTCTTTTCAATTCATCAATGACTGCCTACTTCTTTTGGTCATCTTGGTACCGCCAGTCAATAGGTATGTCGCTCCTAAAGTGGTAGCTCATCAACTGGCTTCTGGTGGCCATCATTACTATACCCTTTTTATCTTCTATTATCTCTCCAGTAGTCGTGATTTGATAGGACAGGTCCTCGACTAGGTAAGGAGGACTCATGGTAGTGGGCAGAGTCAGAGTGGTGTTTGTGCAAGTGCTTCCAAAGCGAGGAGTAGCAGTGGGAGTAGGAGAGGGCAAGGGACCTGACTGGTACTGGGCCTCAGGACCAAGTGGAGACCTATAGGGATGTGAGTGTGTTGACTCATCTACATCTCCCGAGTTAGCACAACATAAGTGATGCCTCCTACTCTTCCTTCCCTTACAATGGGCACACCCAAGTGATGATCCCTCAGTTGAAGGGGATAGGGGGACAGTTGGATAGTAGGTCTAGTCGTCAGTGTAGGAGAGAGATTTGTTGAGGTCCTCTGGGATAGCAGAGAGAAGAATCTTGTTGCCTCCTCATTGGTATTTGTGCAACAAACTCATCGAGACTCCCAACAAAGCCATGGGTTGCTAGCAAAGGAGTTCCCCGAGGGGTAGTCCAGAGATTTGGGATAGTGGAGTCGCCAAATGCTTTGATGTTGCAGTTGGACTAGTTCTATCAAGGAGAGGGTGAGATGGTCTCTACGTTGGCAATCTGATATGAAACTTTATGGACAAAGTATAAAAGGGCAGCTTTGCGAGCTGTGGCATCTACATCATCGGCCCCTCAAAGTCTCTCAAGGATGGAGCACTTAAAGATGAGCAAATTTGTTATGGCTTTGGAGCCTTATCTTTGCTCAAAAGTAATGAGTAAAGATCCAACAATATACATGGAGGCACTTCGCATTGCGACCAAGAAAGAAGCTTCTCTAAAGATCGAATCCTCTTTTGTGTCTTCAACAGCTTCAACTTCTATGGTGGAGGTAATGGGTAGTCCTTAGGTACCAAAGTCCTCTAAGTTAGATCATAATATCTCCTAATTGATGGTAGAGTTTGCTGATTTGAAATTGCATTTGGTTAATGCATGAGAACCTAGAGCACCAAAGAGTGAAGATAGAGCTGTTCCAAAGCAAAAACATTTCTCATCATCAAGGAAGATTTCCACAGGGCTAAAGATAGCAAATTAATGAGGTAGAAGTGAGAACCAAATCAGACACAGGAATTTGCAGCAAAACGCGATGGGAGACCATTTGGAAAATATAAAGCACTCTCCTCGCATTTTGTTGCAAATTCTCCAGTTCTGTTCATGTGCATGTCAAATCAAACACTAGGTTCATCTAAGTGATTCCTGGACACTATGATCTCATATGCAAGAGAAATGCTAGAGCTGAGTGAAACTTTTCATGAGGAATGTGTCAACAACAGGAATTTGCAGCAAAATGCGATATGGGCTATTTAGAGATTTATAAACCACTCTCCTCGCATTTTGTTGCAAATTCTCAAGTTCTGTTCATGTGCATGTCAAATCAAGCACTAGGTTCATCTCAGTGATTCCTGGACACTATGATCTCATATGCAAGAGAAATAATGGAGCTGAGTGAAACTTTTCATGAGGAATGTGTCAACAACAGGAATTTGTAGCAAAATGCGATATGGGCTATTTAGAGAATTATAAACCACTCTCCTCGCATTTTGTTGAAAATTTCTAGTTTCTATTCATATCCATCTCCAATCTAATTCCTGGGTGATTTACCACATTCTAAGACAGTATAAATTAAAAATGTAACAAGAAGGATGGAGCTGAGTGAAGACATTTGGACATCAAAAATCCAATGGATGGAAGAAATATATGTAAAAAAACATTGAAACCAATCTAGAATTCTGACCTTTTTTTTCCTTTTCCATGTTGTTGGAGTTGCACTGGTAAATCTCCTGCTCTTTCACTAGCTTGAACTCTGCACTCTAGGTAACCTGAAGATCTGGCAGTAGTAGTAGTCTTCAGGCAGGTTGCAGTCTGGATGGAGTGTGCTGGGTAGGAAAGGATCAGAGAGAAGGAAATGGAAGATGCGAGGGTCGTGGCAGGGATGAAAGATTGGGAGGCAGGGGAGGGAAGAGTGGTTGTGGTATTGATTATGAAATCATGAATGGCACAAGTTCCAAGGCATAAAGTGTACTTTCACACGTGCCAAATTTCAAACTCCAAGAGATCTGGGTCCCATCCACACGTGTGAAAAACGACTACATTCCACACGTGTGGGATTTAGAAGATGCCTTATTTGTATTTTCACTTATTTGTGGTATCCTGTTTTAGACCTCTTGCCCTCCAGTCTCTGCTCTCTTTCCTCCCTACCTCCATACTCTACAACATCAGCATCCTGTCTAGCAGCACAGGTTCATCCTCAGCACAGGTTACTCATCAGCAGCACAGCACATCCACAGATAGATTCCAGGTTAGTAACAATGGGTTCTCCCCTTAGTCTCTGCAATCTTCTTGTCTACAATAGAAAAAATCCATCCTGCATGGAAATGCATAGACTCAAGTCAAGACAGAGAAATCACTGTAGGAATGCAGATCTTCAAGTGTGATATTTGCATGTGAGGGTAAAACTGTACTTATGGGTTCTCCCTTCAGCCTGTGCACACTTCTTGCCTTCCATAGACTCAATCCATCCTGTATGGTTATGCAAACACCTTCAAATGACTGAAGGCATATTCCAGCATGCTGCCTCATGAATTTGCAGCAAAACGCGAGGAGAAGGCCTTAGGAATTTCAAACAGCTGAAATCGCGTTTTGTTGCAAATATTGAAATATTGCTTCATCAACCCCTGTCATTCTGGTTTTGTGACTTCCATAGTTATCCGTAGTTGTAATCTTCTTGCATAAACTCCATTCATACTGTATTTAGTTGTAGAGACAGAGAAATCACTGTAGGAATGCACCAGCATGTCATTTCAAAAATTTGCAGCAAAATGCGATGTGGACTTGTTTGAAATTTCAAATTGCTCATATCGCATTTTATTGCAAATTTATCTATATTGCTTCATCCACCCCTGTGATTGCCTTTTCTTTGTCAAAACATGTTCTCCATGTCTGTGATCTCTTTCCAATCCTTTGTATGTAGTTTTTCAGAGTGATGGCAAGAACCAAGTCAACTGCAAGGAAAGTTGGCAAAGGGCCAGGGCTTGCAGCAACAGCAGCTGGGGCAGGTACCAAGAAATTTAGTGTGCCTCCAAAGGGAAGAGCTGCACATGGTAGGAAGGGTAAGCCAATGAGCCTACTCAAGCAAAAGGCCAAAAGATTGAATCATGGTGCAAGTATGCTAAGGGAGATCAGGAGGTAATAGAAAGCTATAGGCTTTGCAATACCCAAGGCACCTTTTCAAAGACTGGTGAGAGAAATTTGTGACAGTTGGAACCTTGGGTTCAGGTGGAACAGAATTGCCATTCTTTCCTTACAGGAAATGGCAGAGGATTACTTGGAAAAATATTTTGAAGATGCAATGCTTGTAGCAGCCCATGCTCACAGGGTGACTTTGATGGCCAAAGACTTCAACACTTTGTCCAGAGTGAGATGGCGGTATGACAAGCTTGTTCATCCTGTGGAATGGCAGGACATAAAAATGAGAGACATATTGCTAATTCCACCTACAAGGAAGTTGAAGGTTGATGAGGTAAAGGTTGTTGAGGTAACGCACTCAAAGAGGGAAGGCTGCTTATGAGGACTCACTGAAGCAGCAAATAAAAGAAACAAAATCTGTTATAGATGTGGAGACTGGAAAGAAGGAGCTACAGATACATAGAAGGTTGCAGGAGCTGGGCCCTGATGTAGTTGTCCATATTGAGGATGAAGTTTTAGTGAATGATTTTGACTTGACAAAACAATGCTTAGCAGCATTGGCTCATAAGAATGAGTATTGCTCAGATACTATCATTCTTGCAATGCTCTAGTAAGTGTCTATTATTTTACATTTTTTGCAAATCAATCCTCCTTGTGCCTCGTTTATAATCTACCCTAATTATTTTTTGGTCCTATGCAGCATGATGAGAAGCTGGCTTCACCCCTCTGTACAGCATACAGTCCATATCATTGATCCTGCCATTTCTTCTAAATTAAGAGATGCAAAGGAGACTCCCATTAGTATTTCCAGCTGGTTCAAACACTGCAATTTTCAAGTAATTGATGTTTTGCTACTTCCATACCATAGCAGGTATGTGGGTGACTACTTCTTTTAAGATTCTTCTTTAAGATTGGGAACTCTTGTAGCCTTTGATTTCCTTATGCAGTGACCATTGGAGTTTTGTTTCTATTGACATCTAGCAGAAGCAATGCTTTCTATTCAACTCTCTAAAAAACACACACAGAGAGCTGAAATTGTAAGTGTTGTGTGTGCTTTTTGAACTTAAAACTTCATTATTTTGATATCATACTAACTAAATTATACATATTGCAGTTGTATTAGAAGGCTTTTAGATGCATTGGATCACTGTCCTCCAAATGTCTCTCTTTTGGATTCAATTGAGCCAATAAGTCTAGAGGTAAAAAGTCTATTAAATGCTATGTCTTTGAACTTATTGAATAATTTTGTTTTGTGCAGATGCTAACAGTTTCTAACATCTTTCCAACTGTACAGACACCACAACAAAATGATTCAAGTGGCTGTGGATGGAGAGTGCTGATCAATGCAAAATATCTACTTTCAAGCTACTTTGAGAAGGAACAGCCAGACCTTGTAAGGAAAAATACTTTTCATTTAGCTTGAAGATAATTCATAATGATACAAAGTGTTCTAAATTATCCTCTGCCATTGCAGATGAAAGAGGATAGCTTCAGCTCCAACTATGTACATAATTTTAGAGCTCATACAATTTGGAGGTTTTTGAGCTATGCCTCCCCCAAACCTATTGTACCAGCTACTGTGGAGCTGGGTGAGAGCTCTAAAGTACAAGAAGGTGTCATACACCTTGATGCCACAGATGAAGCACCTAATGCTGAGGACCAGAAGCCACAGGAGCAATCACATAGTGCTGAGGAGGAGAAGACACAGGAGCAAAGACCTGCTGCTGATGTTGTTGAAGAGAAGGTGGAGAAGCAGCAAAGAGATGCTCCTGGGGCAGTGGAGGAGACAATGGAGCAACACCAACATACTGCACAGGACAGGATGGAGCAGCAGAGAAAAGATCCTCCAAAAAATGTAGAGCAGCCTCTGGATCAAGCTGTACATAAATAGAAAATGGATGTTAGAAATATGTTCTACATATTTAACTAAACAGTTCTGTACAAAATCTTACTTGATTGAATACAAAACCTTTGTTTATGGAGTCTGTGTTATCTCAATTTTTAAATTTTCGATGTCTTTGCGTTTTATGGAGCTCTCTCTTCTTTTGAGCAACTGCAAAAAAGCAATATGAATCAGAGTGGTAAATTAAACTAATAGCAATGCTTAATGAGACTAGGATAAATCAGATGGTGTACCTTTCTATTGTTGTAGATAAATAAAAAGTCGTTTGAGATAGAACCTTCTGTCTCAAACAGAATGTCACTGCGCAATTGAGCTAGGGAGCAACATTCTCTTAATGAGATATTGACTAGCACATCACCATTCTCAACAACATCAATATCAATAAGTTTATTTTCTGCACCAAAAGAATCTTCATCTTGATCCATTGGGACGAGTTTTGTGCCTAGCATTCGACTGCGCTTGTAATAAAAAGAGAAAATAAAATTTTGTGATGCAACCATGTACTTCAGTTGCATAGAAGGTTGGACAACCTCACAAAACACTGAACTACATGTCTTCTTATCCCAACCTTTATCCAAAAATTGTGGCATGCATGCCGAATTTGTTGCTTTAACTGTGAACATTGTTTTTGAAACCTTCACTGGAAAGGTATTAAACAAGTCCACAAAAACTGTGAGAGGCATGCATAAAGAAATTTTTACTATCCTAGTGGCAATATTGGGCCTCAGAGCTTTCTGTACTTCTGTAAAAAGCTTCGCCCTATATGCCTCTACAACACTAGAATGTGGGTGAGGCCAATCCACTGAATTCCATGCCGGAAGGTCTTGTTTTATTAATACACCATGTGTGTTAGCTTTGTCCAGCAACTGATAAAAATGATCAGTAAAAAATATACCCGATTGAGCTAGCTCTGTTGCACATCGACCTTGGTATTGTTGTTCTCCTATCGATCCATGCAGAACATCTATAAATCCCAGAATACAATCGATGTTTTGCCATGTCTCATACGATGAAGGATATAAATCTGAAATAAAACAACACAAGAATGTCAATAAGCTAAGAGAGAAAGCTTCATCTTAAAAATCCATACACCTCGTAAAGAAAGAAACCACAATAGAAAAATATACAATTAGGCCTGTGTTGCGGAAGATTTTTTGGATAGTCTCGGAAGATAAGTTCTTTATGCATGTACACATGCTGAATCAAAACTTCTTTCATGGATATCTTCCCTTTGGTGATTTTAAAATCTCGTACTCTTCCCTTCCACGACGCCAAGAAAATGTTTTTTGTCTGGGGTCTTTTTTTTTTGCTAGTTTGCATGAGCACCCATGCTCCTTTCGAAACACTAAACCTTTCCCAAGTTCCTTCCGTTTTGGCTGTACTTGAATTCTCTACCGACGAAATAGAAGAAGCAGGTTGACGGGGTAAGGATGTTTGGTATAATTCTGCCTTCGCAGCATTATCATCCACAGAGCATCTTCCACAAGAACGGCCGTGGTTTTGGTTCACCATGGAGATTTTCTGAATCTGTAACAATAGCAAAGTAATGTAACTAAGATAACAATTTGAAGTTTCAAGAAAGAGAAAGTGGGCAGACAGACAGTTGACGAGAAACATCCTATTCTATGCCAAACAGGATCAAGGGAGTAGTTTTGGAAAAGAAAGGCTACTGCACAATGAGGCAATGGTGTAGAATGGTAGATAGACCTTTCACACGAAAGGCAGCACAACATTTGAAAGTTCAAAGGAAGGTGGAAGCGGAAAGGCCCTTGTCAGATAAAATGTCAGTTTAGATTCTATCTTCTTGTCCAAAGATCTTCTGAGAATAAAAAACCAATCTCCACATTAATGTAGCACGCTTGTACCTACATAAAGTATTATTTCTTTTTTCTATTTTCTCTTATTTTCGTGAATTTTCAATGTTACGTTGGCCCTCTATTGATTGGTTGAGAGCTTATTTTTCCAAACGGTAAAAGGCCCCAAAATGAGCTCCCTTTTTTCCTAATGAGCATGGCAGTTCAGTTTTACTACTCTGGATGATTTTACTTCGTATGGAGTCTGGACCTAATTGACCCGTTGGGGGGGTAATGCTACAAAAGAACTCTATCATCATCATTTTAATTTTAACTGTAAAACTATTGTGTATATAGCTATGAAGAAGTTCACTGCTACAGCTTGCAACTGTAACGATAATCTAATGCCGACGCCGGACTTCGGAATAGAGAGTGTGCAGGACTAATTTTATTGGCTTGTTGGCGTAAATTGTAATGCAACGAAGTAACCATTATTATCATACAGCTTGTGCATTCTTTCAGAGTTGTTTAATATAGCTTGTCACGTTCCCTACTGCATGAGCTTGCAAATTTGGAAGTGTAATTCTATGCCGACTCAGTGTAGAGTGCGAAAGAATAATTACGAGAGAAGTACAGCTCATAGGACGTCGATTATTAGGGCCTGTGCTCATGGTGGCAAAAATGAGACACTGGTTGCAATTCACAAAAGGCCACAAATGCGACTTCAAAGGTCAAAAATCCAAAAGTTGGAGGGCTAGTGCGACGCCAGGATAATGCACAGGCTGCGCACTAGTGGCCCTGCGTACCCGGCCAGTTCCCACGCACAGCTGAGAGATGCGCCCCCGGTGGCCCCTTGATGCAGTTTCCACGCTCAAGTGTGCATCGATCGCCAGTTTTCCCTCCCCTACCTCAAATCTGTTGCATCCCTCTGCTGTTCCTCTATCTCAGCGTCACCCAACATCCCTCTCACTTTTAGATATGCCTGCTCCAACGATGCTAGCACTGCCACCCACCCAGCATCCCTCCCGCTTATGGTAGATCTGCCTTCTCTGTTCGCCATGGCTAGCCCAGAGCAAGTGAAGCTCTTGCTAATGTCTATGTTGGGGATGCTTACGACAGTCCTTACCATCCACGTCAGGCAACGCCAAGCTGTGCCTCTTCACCATGCCATTCCAAGAAGGGCGACCTATGGAGTGAGGAGATTCGAGCAGTCTCTCTCTTCTCAGCTTTCCTTCATGCTCACCTGCATGTTCCGTCAAATGAGAGAGACACTACTCGACATTCTCTCTCAAAGTAGCATGATCTCGGAGTTCTATGTCAAGCCCAGATCTCTCGAGTGGTGGAACCACTATGTCATGGCTACCCGTGGAGATGATGCCCGATTCCAAGAAGTCTTCAGATTGCCACTGCAGCAGCTGTTTCAAGAGTTGAGTGCTTTGCTTCGAGAGGAACTACAACAAGGTGACATTCTGGCAAGAGTAAGTGGAAGACTTGTTCCGGAGGGAGAAGCAACTGGCGGTAGCACTCCTCCGATTAGCAAGCGGAGTAAGATTTATTGAGATTGGTGAGCATTTTGGCCGGGGTAAATCCACTATCTCTAAGCTTGTCTGTAAGTTCATTGATGCATTGGTTCTTTATCGCACACGGTTCATCTATTGGCCACGAAACACCACACCTTGCAAGAGTCAAGAGAGGCTTCTTCGACCAGCAATGATTTCCAAATTGTTGCGGAGCCATTGATGTCAGCCACATCATCATGGACCTACCTCAAGGCGAGAATAGGGATGATTGGTGCGACCGGAATAAGAATTACTCCATGACCATCCAAAGTGTTGTGGATATGGATCTTCGTTTCATGGATGTCTTTCCGGGCTGGCGAGGATCAGTGAATGACAAGCGGATTCTACAAAATTCATCATTTATGCGTTAAGTGGATGAAGGTGTTTACTTGAGTGGTGATCCTTTTGTGGACGGTCGCTTCTCCATTCATGTCGTTGCTGATCGTGGATACACCCTCAAAGATTGGTGCATGATTCTGTATGTTCTCCCCAGCACAGTCTTACAATAGCAATTCAACTTCTTTAAGTCATCCACTCACATCGTGGTTGAGAGGGCATTTGGGAGACTCAAGGTAGTGTGGAGATATTTGAATGGAAGGGTCATATGCCCTGAGACACGCAGGCTATCACGAGCTATAGTGGCTTGTTGCATCCTCCACAACATGATGATAGACATGGACATGGACCTGGATGAGGAGAGTGAGGTGGACAAATACCCCCCTCGTGTTGCTCTCCTAGTGCAAAGGACAAATACCATTGCTTTGAGAGACTCCTTGGCCACCTATGTTTGGAGGGAGTAGACTTCTTTTCTTGGTTTTGCTATCGTGGCATGACATGCTCTCATATGCACTCACACATGTGGCTACATTTTGTATCTTATGAGGACACTTACCTCACTACATTTTGTATCCTTGTGAGAACTTTTTGCATCCTCGAGTGGAATGCCTCTATCCTTTGTGATGATAAATAATCAACATAAACCTTATTTTGTATTATTCCCTTATGTGAGCGTGAGTGTGATTAAGGTAAGTGTGGGCATGAGTATATTGTAATTATGGAGTGAGTGTTTTAATTGTGTGCACTAAGGTGTGAGTTAATGTGTACTATAGTGTAGGTGTGATTATGACATGTATTGTAGTGAAGGTGTGAGTGTAATGTGTATTGTAGTCAAGTCGTATCGTAATTAAGGTGTGGTATTGTAATTAAGGTATTGTAATCAAGCCATATTGTTAATTAGGGGTTGTAATTAAGGTGTGAGTATTGTGATAAAGGTGTATTATAGTTAAGGTGTGCTAATTAAGAGTTGTAGTTAAAGTGTGAGTGTAGTGTCGTGTAGTGTAGTGTTAAGGTGTTTAAGGTGTGGGTCTAGTGTCGTGTAGTGTAATGTAATGTAATTGATTGTGTGTCTTTGCTAGAGTTGTGTTGTACTTAAAGTGAATTGTAGTCAAGGTGTGTTGATTAAGGGTTGGTAACTGTAGTGTAATTAGGGTGTGAGTATAGTATAATGTGTAGTGTAGTGTAGTGTAATGTAAAGTAATTGTAATTATAGGTAGTGTAGTGTAGATTGATTGTAATTGTAGTGTAGTGTAGTGTAATGTGTAGTGTAAGTTGTGACTCAATTAATTGGAGTGTATTGATTGTGTGTATTTGTTAGAGTGAGGTGTTGTAATTAGTGTAATAGGTGTGTGCATCGTAATTAGAGTTGTGTGTAGTGTGTAATTGTAGTGTAGTGTAATGTGTAGTGTATATTAATTGTAATTGTAGAGTATTTAAGGTTTGAGTGTTATGTGTATTGTAGTGTAATTAAGTTGTGAGTGAATTAATTGGAGTGAGGTGTTATAGTTAGTGTAATAGGCGTGTGCATTGTAGTTAGAGTGGTGGATTGTATTTGTGGTGTAATTAGAGTGTTATAATTGGAGTTAAGGAGTGGTGTGTAATGTAAATTAATTATAATTGTAGTGGTGTAGATTAATTGTAATTATAGTGTAGTGTATTGTAGTGTAATAGGTGTAGTGTAGTGTAGTGTGTAGTATATTGTAATGTAATAGGTGAATTGTAGTGTAATAGGAGTATTGTAGTGTAATAGGTGTAGTGTAGTGTAGTGTAGTGTAGTGTGGTGTGTGTAATAGTTGTATAGTGTAGTATAGTGTAATAGAGTTGTGGTGTATTTTAGTGTAATAGGTGTAGTGTAGTGTAGTGTGTAGTGTATTGTAATGTAATAGGAGTATTGTAGTGTAATAGGAGTACTGTAGTGTAATAGGTGTAGTGTGGTCTAGTGTGGTGTGTGTAATAGTTGTGTAGTGTAGTGTAGTGTAATAGTTATGGTGTATTGTAGTGTAATAGGTGTAGTGCAGTAGTGTAGTGTGTAGTGTATTGTAATGTAGTGTAATTGTTAGAATTGTTATTCGAGTTAGAGTGGTGTGTAATTCGGAATAAGGTGTACTCTAATTAGGATTGTATTGTGTGTTAGTATTTGTAAATAATTAGTGTATTGAGAGTGATAGTCTGAGTGTATTTGTAATTAACGTGACTATAATTAGGAGTATTGAAGGTGTGCGAAGGTGGGTGCTTCGAGTATACTTGGGTGTGAGTGTGTTGAGTATAATTTATATGAGTGTATACATGCCATCTTTACAAATTGCATCTATCATAATTTGGAAGACTTGAAATCAAATAAACAAATACGAGATGCTTAAGAGAGGTGGCACTTACTTGCATTCTACCTTTTTGAATTGCATTGACATAAGGAAACATGCCATTTTCTGTATTTTTTTCCCAAACTAGTAACCAATCAAGTACTTGCAAAAGTAGTTCTCAGCAAGACATTCTGTATTTCCTTTTATTACCACACTGAATATTTAATTTATATTGGCTAAAATTCAGTTATGCTCAGTTCAAAGACTACACTACAAAGCTAAGACATTCGACATGCTATTTAATTACAACACACTAAATTCTTTCAGTTTCTACTAGCTGAAATTCAGTTTACATGAAGTTGGAAGACAACATTGCAGAGTTGGACTTACATTGAAGACATTCGGCATGTTATTTAATTACAATACACTGAATTCTTTCAATTTCTACGAGCTGAAATTCAGTTTACATGAAGTTGGAAGGCAACATTGCAGAGTTGGACTTACATTGAAGACATTCGGCATGCTATTTAATTACAATACACTGAATTCTTTCAGTTTCTACTAGCTGAAAATTCAATTTACATGAAATTGGAAGACAACATTGTAGAGTGGACTTAACAGAACCCATATATTGGCAAAAGTATATGTTGATGCCCATACAACATAGCACAATCCATAGACATTCAAAAAACGTTGAGCTATAGACCTTTGCAAGAAGCTACCACCGACCATATCTACATGCCTAAACAAGCAAGGCTATCAAAATCTATGGCATCCATAGATGCGGAGTCTCCCGCATGCAAAAAAGAAAAGCATGCAGCTTGCACATCAACATAACACCACAAGATCAATGCAAAGATGTTCCCAAAGCAAAAGAGACAGTCTCGATGGCACTGGCAATCATGTAGAGAGCCTTGTTTTCGTCCCGCTCGTTCTCCAGCCGCTCCGTCTCCAATGCGAGTCTCTCCCTGTTCACCCTGCAACCGTCGTTGAACTCCTCTCGCGAGATCTCAACAAGGTCTTCCTGGGATTTTATTCTCTTGTCTTCCAGGCAGGTGAATCGATCTAATATCTTGCACGTGGTATCCTCGAAGCCCTTCATCACCTCAGCAACACGGCCCATCCTCTTCTTTCATTTCTGACCACTCGACTATTCTTTTAGGGAGGAAGGTTGATTCTTGTCAGCCCCTTTCTCCTGGGCAGCTCCATCCAAAGCGAGTCTCGAACCATCTGCACACAGTACAGCAATACCAAAGAAAGCCCGTCCATAAACGTGTGCAGGCAACAGTGGAGATCATGCATGAAAGTGAAGAAGGAACTTACCATGCACCGCACCGGAGGTGTCTACCAACATGTCACCCGGTTCTACCGCCTTGGACTTGCCATAGAACCCCTCGATGATCTTGAAAACTTCCTCATCGAAACGAGAGGGCAGCTTGCTCTTCACAAATTTCTCTCACCAGTCTTTGAAAAGGTGCCTTGGGTATTGCAAAGCCTATAGCTTTCTATTGCCTCTCCTGATCTCCCTTAGCATACTTGCACCATGATTCAATCTTTTGGCCTTTTGCTTGAGTAGGCTCATTGGCTTACCCTTCCTACCATGTGCAGCTCTTCCCTTTGGAGGCACACTAAATTTCTTGGTACCTGCCCCAGCTGCTGTTGCTGCAAGCCCTGGCCCTTTGCCAACTTTCCTTGCAGTTGACTTGGTTCTTGCCATCACTCTGAAAAACTGCATACAAAGGATTGGAAAGAGATCACAGACATGGAGAACATGTTTTGACAAAGAAAAGGCAATCACAGGGGTGGATGAAGCAATATAGATAAATTTGCAATAAAATGCGATATGAGCAATTTGAAATTTCAAACAGGTCCACATCGCATTTTGCTGCAAATTTTTGAAATGACATGCTGGTGCATTCCTAGAGTGATTTCTCTGTCTCTACAACTAAATACAGTATGAATGGAGTTTATGCAAGAAGATTACAGCTACGGATAGCTATGGAAGTCACAAAACCAGAATGACAGGGGTTGATGAAGCAATATTTCAATATTTGCAACAAAACGCGATTTCAGCTGTTTGAAATTCCTAAGGCCTTCTCCTCGCGTTTTGCTGCAAATTCATGAGGCAGCATGCTGGAATATGCCTTCAGTCATTTGAAGGTGTTTGCATAACCATACAGGATGGATTGAGTCTATGGAAGGCAAGAAGTGTGCACAGGCTGAAGGGAGAACCCATAAGTACAGTTTTACCCTCACATGCAAATATCACACTTGAAGATCTGCATTCCTACAGTGATTTCTCTGTCTTGACTTGAGTCTATGCATTTCCATGCAGGATGGATTTTTTCTATTGTAGGCAAGAAGATTGCAGAGACTAAGGGGAGAACCCATTGTTACTAACCTGGAATCTATCTGTGGATGTGCTGTGCTGCTGATGAGTAACCTGTGCTGAGGATGAACCTGTGCTGCTGGACAGGATGCTGATGTTGTAGAGTATGGAGGTAGGGAGGCAAGAGAGCAGAGACTGGAGGGCAAGAGGTCTAAAACAGGATACCACAAATAAGTGAAAATACAAATAAGGCATCTTCTAAATCCCACACGTGTGGAATGTAGTCGTTTTTCACACGTGTGGATGGGACCTAGATCTCTTGGAGTTTGAAATTTGGCACGTGTGAAAGTACACTTTATGCCTTGGAACTTGTGCCATTCATGATTTCATAATCAATACCACAACCACTCTTCCCTCCCCTGCCTCCCAATCTTTCATCCCTGCCACGACCCTCGCATCTTCCATTTCCTTCTCTCTGATCCTTTCCTACCCAGCGCACTCCATCCAGACTACTGCAACCTGCCTGAAGACTACTACTACTGCCAGATCTCCAGGTTACCTAGAGTGCAGAGTTCAAGCTAGTGAAAGAGCAGGAGATTTACCAGTGCAACTCCAACAGCATGGAAAAGGAAAAAAAAGGTTAGAATTCTAGATTGGTTTCAATGTTTTTTTACATATATTTCTTCCATCCATTGGATTTTTGATGTCCAAATGTCTTCACTCAGCTCCATCCTTCTTGTTACATTTTTAATTTATACTGTCTTAGAATGTGGTAAATCACCCAGGAATTAGATTGGAGATGGATATGAATAGAAACTAGAAATTTTCAACAAAATGCGAGGAGAGTGGTTTATAATTCTCTAAATAGCCCATATCGCATTTTGCTGCAAATTCCTGTTGTTGACACATTCCTCATGAAAAGTTTCACTCAGCTCCATTATTTCTCTTGCATATGAGATCATAGTGTCCAGGAATCACTGAGATGAACCTAGTGCTTGATTTGACATGCACATGAACAGAACTTGAGAATTTGCAACAAAATGCGAGGAGAGTGGTTTATAAATCTCTAAATAGCCCATATCGCATTTTGCTGCAAATTCCTGTTGTTGACACATTCCTCATGAAAAGTTTCACTCAGCTCTAGCATTTCTCTTGCATATGAGATCATAGTGTCCAGGAATCACTTAGATGAACCTAGTGTTTGATTTGACATGCACATGAACAGAACTGGAGAATTTGCAACAAAATGCGAGGAGAGTGCTTTATATTTTCCAAATGGTCTCCCATCGCGTTTTGCTGCAAATTCCTGTGTCTGATTTGGTTCTCACTTCTACCTCATTAATTTGCTATCTTTAGCCCTGTGGAAATCTTCCTTGATGATGAGAAATGTTTTTGCTTTGGAACAGCTCTATCTTCACTCTTTGGTGCTCTAGGTTCTCGTGCATTAACCAAATGCAATTTCAAATCAGCAAACTCTACCATCAATTAGGAGATATTATGATCTAACTTAGAGGACTTTGGTACCTAAGGACTACCCATTACCTCCACCATAGAAGTTGAAGCTGTTGAAGACACAAAAGAGGATTCGATCTTTAGAGAAGCTTCTTTCTTGGTCGCAATGCGAAGTGCCTCCATGTATATTGTTGGATCTTTACTCATTACTTTTGAGCAAAGATAAGGCTCCAAAGCCATAACAAATTTGCTCATCTTTAAGTGCTCCATCCTTGAGAGACTTTGAGGGGCCGATGATGTAGATGCCACAGCTCGCAAAGCTGCCCTTTTATACTTTGTCCATAAAGTTTCATATCAGATTGCCAACGTAGTTTTGGAAAGATGAACTGCTTGTTGCTGATGAAAATGAGAAGGTACTTCAAATCAAATACTTTGACTTCTGCTTAACTTTGTTTTTGTAGGTTGTGTATTGTCTCACTCCAACCTTTTGATAAGTGGCAGCTACAAATTGAGGATGACACATTCCTCCAGAGATCAAGTGGAAGCAGGCAGGTTGGGTTTCGCAAAATGTCAGGCCTAGCTCATTATATTCATAATCTAGGCAGTGCCAAGATCTTGATTTACCATAGGCAGTTGAGCAACAATGGAGAAGCCATTGTTTACTTCTTAAAATGTTTGTCCAGGGCTTTAGGTGGACATGTTCTTTCATGGCAAAAGGAAAAGATCATTTTGATAGAGAGGTTGTCTGCCATAGCTATATTTGGAGATTATGTGAATAAGCAGGCCTCTAGGGCCGCTTACTTTTTGTCTTACACTTCTTATGCATTAGCATGTGGTGTTAAGGAGCCCAAATATCCGGAGGGCTATGGAAAACACCAGCTCGTAAGGTTTCGAGAGCCACCCATGATTGCATCAGGCCACACAGTCCAAGAAGAGGAACAGGTGGAGAGAGCTGAAGAAAAGGATAAACAAACAGTCGACATCAAGCCAATAAAGAAGGAAAAGACTCCAATCAAGATCAAAAAGAGAGTTCCGATCGACAGGCCCTGGGAGAAATAGGATTTAGTCATCAAATATAGCACAAACATTATATTAAATTTGAACTGATTTGTACAAAGTCTTTGATATCTGGTATGAACTTGTATAAATGATTAATAAGTTGATGATGAAAGGATTTGTACATTTACATAGAGTGGTGTCGTTAAATATTAAACGAACAATATATTGAAATTGTGAACAAATTGTATTAAGTTTAGATCATATATTTCACAAAAGAAATACTTTTCATGCATAACACCAAGAGTCACTTGTTCCACTGAAAAAATTTCTATTGAATGAGTTTGAAAACATGTGGACATAACACCAATAAGTTACAAATGAGTCCTATTCATGTTTACTTGTCCATTTATGGTTTCTAAATATCTTCAATTCCCTCCATTGTCTATGTCTCTCTGCTGCAATTGAATTGTCTAGAGCTTGTCTTCATCTTTGCTTTTGGGCTAGAAGAAAAGCAAGCTTGATTTTGGAGCTAGCAACTTTTCTTTTAGCATGCAGCCTCTATAGTATGCCTCGGTAAAACCATTGGAAGAATTCCTTCAGACTATTTGCCTTCTGACTCCCTTCATAGTGTTGTGTGTGTCTAAAAAATGCATTACGTGCCATGTAGTGACACTTCTCCATGCCTTGGGTAGACCAAATAGCTGGGCATCCATACTTTTTGACAAAATAGGGAAGGTGGTTGTATATGATATGCTGTAAGACATAAGAATGCATAGTAAGTAATAAAAAAAAGAGAATCACACTTAAGTAAAAGAAAAAGATAGAACCTTACCATGTAGTGAGTTATATTGCAGGCTGTCCACGCGTCTTTCATTGACTTCCCAAAATGTTTAATTGCCTCCTCAAAGTTCTTGTAATCACTCTTTGTCCATGTTACTTTGTCACAGAACATGAAGAGTTGATCAAGAGACCTCCACACCTCTGCCTTCCTATTTCTGCTTCCCCATCTGCCTCGTGATCTTTCACAGCATTATGGACTTGCTTCCACAATCCATAATAAATCTTTGAAACTGTTCTACCTTGCCTTACTTGCTTACTGTGTTTGGGTCGAGACAAGAATCTTCTTGCCTTAATACCACCAATAGAGGGCTTGATTGGTACCTCCTTGCCATTGGTAGACTTTTTAAAATCCGTTGTGATTTGAACATCTCCTCCATGCAGACCTATATCGGATAACACTTTTTCCAATGCTTGAAGAGCATCCTTTCTATTTTTTTCGAGATGGAGTTTCCAAGAAAATCCAATATATAAAAATACCAATTTCTCAATAATTCGACATAGACCATGCAATGTGCAGATGTGAACATTACATAGTGGAATGTCCAGAATGGCCTTGAAGTCAGGGTCAACTTTATCTCTATTAGGTGCTCTCTTCCACCATTTTGAATCCATTACTTGAGCTGATTCTTTGCAGTAAAGACAAGGAGACTTTGAGTTGCCTCCTTTACTACTGTTATACATGCACTTAAGTGTTTTAAGATCCCCAGCCATGTGCCACTCTACTTGAAAATCACCTTTTCCTGCAACATGGAGATTCTCGCCTTGCACTTGTCTTTTGATTATTCTTGGTATTTCCATGTGGTGAAACACCCAATCTAGTGTTTCATGGTCTTCGGTCTTCACCTGCCAGATTATAGAAAACGAAAGTATTACTATAACAGATTTGAAAACAATGACCAAAATCAAGTATAAAACAAAAAATGATCATACCTGGAACGAGCCTAACCACCATATGTGTTTCTCTGACTGCACACTAAAATACTTCGAACTTGCTTCAGTCAATGATGTATCAATTGCTCCATTCATCAATGTAATAGTAACTCTTTCCATTTTCTTTTCCTTTACAACCTCACACTCATCCAGTTTGATAACAAATTTCAAAATGCCTTTGCACTCCTCAAATGTTATTCCATAAAACTCGACCATTCTTTTTTGAAGTTGTTGCAGATCTAAAAATATATTGTTCCAAGGATCATACACAGTGGTTCCTTTAACACCATGAAATATTTCTTCAATATGGATATATTGCCCAATAAATTCATCTATACTTTCATTCAAATGACCTCTTATCCTCCACACGGTTGCTGGATTTGGCAGTAAAACTCGTTTAATCCTTTGATCTTTCAAAGTTGAGGATATCGCATGGAAAATCGAACTATATCCCTTCCTGCTAACTCCACTAACATCAAGAGCCTCTTGGATTATAGTGCCATCAACTTGATTATTGGATACAAAGTCCTCTACAACATTGCGTTTGACTGTTTTGTATTTTTTTCCTCAATCAAACCTTTTGCTACACCGCAAGAAAGCAATCCTTTCATTTGTTTAACAGGCAGAAGGTTCGGGTCCATATTTTCTTTTGCAGGCTCCAATAATTTCCTGTAGTAACAACACAATATGACTATATCATTCAGCACCTCCATTCTTATTTTGCGATAGTTGATGAAATAGATATAGTCTGGAAGAGAGTCTTTTTGAATATACAAAATGATAAATTTCAATCTAACCTTGCTTCCTGAATTCGTCGCTTGCATCCACCAGTCCCAGCCTTGAAATTTGCAATGTTTTTAATCTTCCTGCTACGTAGTCTGTCTCCAAGCACGGTTCTCTTCTTTCTTGCTCTTGTCAACTCTTTTTTACTCTTTGAATGCTCCTCAATTTCATTCTGCAACTGCTGCTCCAATTTTGCACGAATGGCTATCTCCTGCATCTTGGCCCCCTTTTCTTGTAGGTACATCATTTTATACATTTCTGCAAATGCAGACTGCGCTGAAATATAACCAAGAAGTCCATTTTGTCCATCGCCAACAAACCTCAGTAATGTGGTGGGATTGACAAATGGAGGTGTAGAGTTTTTTACTTGACACTTTGGATATATGCTTCCATCGCACCATAAGTCAATATGTTGAAGCCCTTCTCTTCTCATATTTTCCCGCTGTTGAGCATTCAGCACCGTATCCTTTCATCTTTTTTGTGCTGGAGCATATTGTTCTTCTAAGTCGATGTGAAGATGGTGTAATCGCTTCTTCCGAGATAGTGACTCACTAGTATCGGCCATTTTTTGTGCTTCTGAGGTTGCGAAGTTTGTTTTTCAATCTCATAGTCGTTTTGTAACATGAATCGTGGAAGTGTGGCGGTATCCATGTGAATATTTTGAAAACTTGCAATCACTTAGTTCAGTGATGGACTCTTTATGAAAGGCCTGCACACATCGGCCAAAGAGATGCGGAATCTTTGGTAAACAAAAAAAAATCTAAGAAGATATTTAATGCAAAATCGTGTTGGTCAGACAAAAGATTATCTTATTCCTTTTTCAATTGACAGTTCTGTAGTCCTTACTGACAGTTCTGAGCCACGTTTCCGTATTTTACTATTTTTTAGGTCTTTTAGGAGAGAAATAAATCAAAAAATAGTGAATTTCTTACAGGGCCCCAAAATGAGTTCCCTTTTTCCCTAATGCTAGCCACCTTCAATTTTCCAGCCTCGTTGCCCTCCGCAGTCCTACTCCAGCTAATGTTTTCACATTCATCATCCTATTTAAGATCTTCGACGTACAACTTTCCACACTTCAATTTGCATGTACATTCACTTTTCCTGTATGGCCTTTCCCTGACCATCATCACATGTCCCGCTCAGAGCCCATATCAATGGGTGGGTTTATGCTGGACTAGAATTTTAATAGGTTAGAAACACCTACAACTTTTGAGCATGTTTGTCCTTGAAAATTCCAAGTTTGTAAGTTCGGACTATAAAGGCGTGAATCCAATTTAAAGATGTAGCAGCAAGAACCAGAGGTAGAAACTACCTACTATGACCCTCAAAGGTTTCACTTATATTCCTCCTCTAGAACGTTTAAAAAATCATGTAATCTTGAATATGGATTCAACTGGAAGGTTTTTTTCAGTGCTACTAGGAATAAGTAGATAACTATGGGTTTATCTATACTCGCTTTTAGAGGAAAAAAAACTGTGACAATGGACAGGTCCTTTAGAACCATTAGCAGGCATGCATATGTACAATTACCCCTTTTATAAGGTTTTTTCATATAGTGAACCCCCTCCTTGACTCAACTACTATCCATCCACATATGACGGCTACATGATCCTAGCTACCCTGGAATTAAAGTTTTGAAAGTTCTTCAAATAACTCTCAGCACTAGATTTGTTTATGAAAGTGTGTATGGAGGCAATGTTAGGATTATGATATTTTGGAGGCTAAGTTAATCCAAGAAGTGGCTAATTCCTTGTTGCTTTAAATATTATTGGGAGCGTTTTGGCTTTGAGGAGCTAGTTTGTTTGTATATGTGCTCTTGGGCATGAAAAAGCTTGATGTGCCAAGCTAGACACATGTTATCTCCATATTTTTTGGTACATTCCCATTAGGGTTAGTATGGTATAGCATTACAAGGTAGACTACTACTATCTCCATAGAAATGGGACCTTTTTTAGTGGTCATTTATTATATGGTATTACAAGGTAGCTACTACTATCTTCATAGCCATGGTATTACAAGGTAGAATACTACTATCTTGATAGCTATGGACCCTTTTTTAGTTCTCATTCTATTAACTCCTAGAAAAAAGAACTTACAATAGGGTTTCTAAAAAATATGTCACATATAACTCATACATATGAGTAACTTGCACTCAACTTGCACTAGTCTTATATGAATATGTTACATATGAGTTCCACTCAGCTTGCATGAGTGGTAGCTTCTACACTCTAAACTAAAGGTGCTACAAATTTCATTTCTAAACTAATCTACACATTCGAAATCCTAATCTAAGAATAATACACCACTACAGTGAACCCGCCTCCTTGAACCTGAGCCTCAAACACTATAGTGAAGGATGAATCCCAAGTTGCATCAAACATTGGAATTTAGCAATATTCTACACATGGATTAAGTACGATTTGGAGAAGATCACTAAGAGAGCTCCTATAATACTACTATATCTTCATCTTTTTATGACATTTTCATGTCGACGTTTAGTGCGCACATGTGCCAAAACCATCGATTCGGTTCACAGGTGGCTTTCTGTCGATGTTAGCATTAGTAAATACTGATGCCAATTGACATTGGTATATATAAGCACTACCTTAACGTTAGTATAATGGTAATACCAACACTCGTAAAGCAATTATATGTACTGATAGAACACAACAAGACAAAGCAACTATAGACGCACCTAATAGATGCACAAAATAGCGGTCGTGTCTCTAGGCACATATATAATTAGTGAAAATATGGATGTGCCTATTAGCGCATCTAATAGCGTGGTTATTAATGCGTCTAATAGTGCATCTACACTGACTTTTAGACATGTATTTAGATGCATTTGTAAACGTGCAGTAGAGAATACAGATAGCAAAATTTTGCTGCAGGATGATAAATGTGCATCACTGCTTTCCAAACATTTCCCATGATTACCAAAGCACGTAATTCTAATAAAAATATCAATTCTTTTTGGCAAACCCACATATACAAAAATTAAGTGAGGTGAGGAGAATGAGACAATATATAAAATAGTTTTGCCAATATCAATGATGGGCTACGATTCGATCTCATCCTCAATGAGATTAACTCTTGCCAAACTATCTACTTCAAAATCCAAACCAATGTTGAGATCTACAAATACATTCAGCCCACTACTACTTGTGCTACTGTGCTCATTGAAATCAGCATCACAAATGGCAGGCTCATCCTCAAGGGTAATGGCCTGAATATCTGTATCTCCTATCTCATGATCATCCTCCTCTCTCATATCACAATCATCATCACCTCCATGGTCACGATCATCCTCCATACACTCCATATTAGTAAATGTACTATATATCACTTTGGAACGTGGCATACCACCACCTATTATTATCCACCATTGGTTGATAGACAACCTAATTCAAACACAAATAGAATCATGTTATTTTCCTTGCATCGAAGGTATCAAATACTAAAAAGTGAGTATTTTTATATATGTGTACAGTACCTGTCCACATTGTTGCGGTAGTACTAGTGTGTCCTTACTTTGCCAAAACTTTGTGCATGAGTCAATAGTTACAAAGCCACTTGCATGAAGCGTCGAAATTCAAGCTTAATAATATCTTGGATTATGCCACAATAATCATCCATGGCTCCATTGGCTCCCTCAAAGCTAGCAATGCCAGTGCAATCTTGTGTGTTTCTATTGTCATCAACCCATTGTGTCAAAAAATGCTTGCCCTCACACCATATAGCATTGAACATAGTACACTACACCAAGACAAAATCAATTGAATAAGCAATCTGGATTGTTGAAAGATCCTAACTTATGCATAACATTCTATATATCGACCTTTTGCATGCATCCTCTAGCATACTCTCATTCTTCCATTGTGATATGCATCCCCTCGTCTCTCTCTACTCTCTCCATTTCATAGCAAATCCACATGAATATCCTTTGGAAGTTCTCTTAGATGCTGAGGTTATGGCACAGAGATCCGTGGTGTGTACGAAAGAGGGCCCGTTCTCCTTGTCTTCTTGCCTTTGCATCCTTGTATCTTGTCACCCATCTTTTCATTACATCACTATTAAGCATGCAATAGAGATTGATATTATTAAGCAACTCCGTGTCCATTACTTTGCTCCGTTCTTTCCCTTGAGGCACAATAGAGGTCATCCTTCGGTCTTCATCATCTCTCCATAGTCATGGGAGAGAGCTATCCACATCAACAAGAAACTCAGACATATATACAACTGACTGTTGTACCAACCAACCCTCAGCCATGCTACATTTGGGCCTTGCATTTTGCCTCACAAAACCCTTGAAGGTCTTCATGAAGCACTCGAGGAAGAACAACCATCGTGCATGCACAGTGCTACATATAGCCATCTCATCCACCAAATGCACTATGAGATGTAGTTGGCTTGTGATAATAGAACATGGAAAGGTCTCCTCTACTAAACAAACTACCTCACTTACATAATTTGAGCATCCTCAAGCATGGTGGGATCTATTTCCTTTGAGCTCACATACCTAGAAAGAAAAAAGTGCACCATATTAGCAATATGAAAACCTTGCATAGAGCATTGATACACTTCACATTTGGTAAAGTGTAGACTACCTCAAAAGCTCACCCATCTTGTATATATAATCCTGCATGTCCTTTGATATAGTACAAGAAATGCTAGTAGCTAGTATGAACTGAACACATGAGCGATGGTTGATTAGTTGCTTCTATACTCACAAATTTGGAAGGAAAAATAGATTATGCTAAGTCATACTTTCTTGGAGCATCTTGTGCCAATCATGAGATTTCAAGCCATATAATTTCTCTACATCTCTTTTCTTGCTCTTTGTGAAGACCCCATTCAAACACCTCATGCATCCAATGGGAGTACGAATTATAGTGATAGCTCGCTTCACCGGCCACCATCTCTAGCTTTGATAACTTCCATGGTGCACGGGGTAAAAAGACATGCCCATTTGGCCTCTCTTGTGGTGAAGCTTCATGCATCCTCCCTATGGTGTGTAGATCCTCCCTTATACTTGCGAAATCTTAAGTCCCATTCAAATGTTCCCAAATAATATAGATGCCACATTCTTCAAGATATGCATGGGATCAAGCAAGTGATTGATCTTGAGGTGGGACCAATATGGTAGCCGATAAAAGATGGAGTATCTAAACAAAAGATGGTGTTAGCGTGCAATCTTTTTTTCCATTCAATATAGCACACAATAGTTACAAACCCTTACGGCTCATGCCGAGTGGTTAAAGTACCTAATATTGCCAATTATAGGCCGGAAAAGTATTCTGGTCGGATGAATGACCGTAGTTCTGATGTCATTGAGACCTGGTTACACAAATGGGACGAGGCGTTCGCCATTTGTGAAATCAGAAATGATATCAAGAAGATCCGCGAAGCCACCCACATGTTTAGTGAGGCAATGGATCGGTGGTGGATTAAACAACAAAAAGATGGTATTTCATCCACTACCTGGGAGGGGTTTAAAAGGGAATTTAGGAAATACTTCTTACCCCCTGATGAAGCATCGCGAGCTTGGGATCAATATAGAAACCTTTGTCAGAGAAATTCGTCAGTATAGAAACCTTTTGGACCACACGTTTGGTCATTTGAAAGATAAAAAATTAAGATCAAAACACTCATATATTGATATTGAACTTAATTAACATACAAATTAATTATGTACAAAATGTCACTATAAAAATGTGAGGGCCAAATTATACATAAGAAGTATCACAACAACACAAAGCATCCATAGACGCACACAGACGTGTTTCCCTAGCTTTAAAAAAACTTATGGGTGCATCTATTAGCGCATCTACAGACTCGTGTTTATAGGCGTGTCTATATATCAGACAGACACGCATATAGACATGCCTATAGACACTCTATTAAACGCTCTATAGAAATGTAAAAAAAATAGTAAGACGCATTTATAGACACTCTGCATAACTTTTTTTTTTTAAATAAAATTTTGTGTGGTTGAACAAAATGATGTGTATGCTATGTGGTTACAAGAATCCCATTTCCACTGTGTGCAATTCAATTCTTACAACCAACCGCATTTTAATTAGCACGGTTCGCATTTTAATCAGCACGATTCCAACCATGTCTATAGCCGATGATTACAATTCCCAATAAAACATTACAACTCCAAAACGTTTAGTTCATAAGGTATTCATTGATAGAACATTGCACAAGGAAATTGAAAGCCAAAAAAATGAAAGGAGTGTATATTAATTCATAGCCCAAAAAGTGCTTGTATGTACATATAGCACGCAGCCCCAAGCCATGTCCCGTGGCTTCAAGTACAAAAAATAAGAGGAGTGTATATACAAGAGAGGCACGAAGCCAAGCCGATGGCTTTAAGTACAAAAAAGAGTAGCTAGCATTAGTTCTATGACTAATCTAAGTCATTCACGTCCTCACTCCCTTCTTCATCACCTTCTTCGTCACCTTCTTCATTGCCTTCTTCCTCCTCAACATCCTCGCCTCCTTCCACCTGAATATCCCCAGATGCCTGTAAACGAGGGACAACATGTATCAATGTATGAAAATTCAAATATTTATTTACGATATTCACATTATTTAAGTACTTTTAAATACCTAGGGGGGCGCTCCAGTAGCCCAGATATACCGCTCCTTAGTAATTAACCCCTCATCATAGAAATGCCTCCATGTACGTCTTTTGCGATTTCCACAATGGTAGGATGTCTCGACAGGAGTAGGGTACCTACCCACGATATCAAGCTGCAAGATGACACAATTTGCAGAGGGGTTAGTACAAAGGAACATGACAAAATATGAAGAGGGGAGAGGAGAAGAGTGGAGATGAGGAGAGAGGGCACAGCTAGAGAGCACACCACAAATGACTAACTGTACACTAGAATTAGTTGAAAAAATAGAATATATACAAACCCTTTTAGGGTTAGGGTTAGGGGATCTAACCCTTTCCTTTATAGCACTCTATAAGGTTAGTGCTATGCACATATGATCACGTGATGGTGCTATGCACACATGATCACATGATGTTGAGCATGAACTCTCAACACCTTCCCTCAAGATCAACATCATGAAGTAGGCCTTCCCTCAAGATGATGATTCTGGGGAATCGAAGAAGGACTGAGCATTACATTCCATCACACCCCTTTAATGGGAATGTCCTTCCTCTGCATCAAACCAAGAGCTAGTCGGTGTTTCTCGAATAGCTCTTTACCGAGTGGTTTGGTAAAGATATCTGCAACATTTTCTTTGCTATCACAATGCTGCAGTGTGATGTCACCAAGTAACACTCTTTCTCTGATGAAGTGCTCTCTGACATCAATGTGCTTTGTTCTGGAGTGATATACTGGATTTTTGGCTAATGCTTGAGCCGATTGATTATCACAGTATAGTGTTGTTGGCTTTGACTCATCAAAGTAATCTGTTTCTGACAATAGTCTTCTGAGCCATATAGCCTCACATGCACCTGTAGTGAGTGCTCTATATTCTGCTTCAGTCGAAGACAAAGAAACAGTTGGCTGTTTGTTTGACAACCATGATATAGCACCTTGACTAAGGAAAAATGCATATCCCTGTGTCGATCTCCTGGTCTCATGATCTCCAGCATAGTCACTATCACAGTATCCATGCAACCGTGGATGACTTCCTCTGTATTCTATCCCAAATTGTCTTGTACCTCTGATGTATCTCAAGACTCTTTTGGCTGCATTCCAGTGAGACTGTTTTGGATTTGCCATAAATTGTGCTAGTGAGCTTACTGCATAACAAATATCTGGCCGTGTGATTGTCAGATATATAAGAGATCCAATGAGTTGCCTGTAGTATCTGTCATTGACTGTAGGCTTTTCTGAATCTTTAGTAAGTTTCAAACTCTGTTCCATGGGAGTGGCTGCAATCTTGCAATCTGCCATATGAAACTTCTTCAGGAGACTGTCAACATATTTGAGCTGACTCATGAATGTGCTATCTGAATCTCTCCAGAACTCAATTCCAAGACAATAGTGCATAAGTCCAAGATCTTTCATGTCGAACTCTGCAGATAAGTCTTGTTTTAGCTTTCTGATGAAGCTATCCTTGCTTCCTGTCACAATCAGATCATCTACGTACAAAAGTGCAATAGTAATATCCTCCCCTTGAACTTTGTAGTAGAGAGTATGATCTGCATTTGACTTCATGTATCCCAGATCAGCAAAATATTGGTCAATTCTGCTGTACCAACTTCTGGGTGCTTGCTTTAAGCCATAGAGACTTTTCTTGAGATGGCAAACCTTGTTCTCCTGTCCTGGTTCAACATAACCGGCTGGTTGTTGCATGTAGACTTCCTCGTCTAGGTAACCATTGAGAAATGCATTCTTGACATCGAACTGATACACATTCCATTTACTGAGTGTCGCTAGTGATATCAAGAACCGTATGGAATCCATCTTTGCTACTGGAGCATAAGTTTCATCATAATCTTGACCATATTGTTGTGCAAATCCTTTTGCAACTAATCTGGCTTTGTATCTTTGAATACTGCCATCTGGATTGTACTTCACTTTGTATACCCATTTGTTGGCTATGGCCTTCTTTCCTGGTGGAAGGTCACATAATTCCCAAGTGTTATTTTTATACAAAGCATCCATTTCTTCATTCATTGCAGTTTGCCATTCTGGCTTATCTACTGCGTCTTCGAAGTACACTGGCTCTTCTGTAGCCATGATGGTAGTCATAAGAGCATAGTTGGTGGTTTCCACCTGAATTGCTTTGCCTTTCTGAGCATATGTCAATCTGGCTGGTGGTCTGCTTTCCCTAGTAGACCGTCTGAGCTGCTGTGACGCTGATTGGGGTGTTGCTGGCAATTCTTGCTCTTCTTCATCAACCTGTTCTGTAGATGACTGTGAAGTCGATGCTTCTATCTCCTGTGTAGGTGAGGTTTTCCATTCTGATTCCTCATCGAAGATTACATCTCTGGAGATAATGACTTTGCGGTTGATGGGATCATACAATTTGTATGCTTTACTTTCTTCACTGTAGCCAACCATGATGCATTTGCGTGACTTCGCATCCAATTTCCTGCGATGATCATCATGTATGTGGGCATATGCTATGCAACCAAATATGCGGAGATGCCCAATGCGTGGCTTGTGTCCAGTGAATGCTTCATATGGAGTCATACCTTGTATCGGTTCGGTAGGAAGCCGATTAAGCAAGTAGTTAGCTGTAGCTATTGCTTCTGCCCAATACTGATTTGGAAGATGCTTTTCACTAAGCATTGCTCTAGCACTGTCTGCTAAAGTCCCATTCTTCCTTTCAGCTATTGCATTTTGCTGAGGAGTATCTGCACATGTGAATTGTCTTCGAATGCCGTGAGTTTTGCAAAAGTTCATGAAGGCTGAAGACATGTATTCACCTCCTCTGTCTGATCTCATGACCTTGATTTTTCTGCCTGTTTGGTTTTCTACCATGGCTTTGAATTCTTGAAATCTGGCAAACACTTCAGATTTTTCTTTCAGAAAGTAGACCCAACAATATCTGCTGTAGTCGTCGATGAAGGTCAAGTAATAAAGTGAACCATTGATGCTGCGGGTCTGGGCATAACCCCATACATCTGTATGAATTAAATCAAGAATACCTCGTGCACGAGAGGTACTTCTGACAAAGTTGGTTCGCTTTTGTTTGCCGAAGCAGCATGCTTCACAAACTTTTCCAAGAAACTGTAGCTTCGGAATCCCAATTGCCATATTTTGATTCCTTAGATCTAACAAGTACTTGAAGTTGACATGACCATATCTCTTATGCCATTTTGCAGATAGTGGCATCTGTTGCATTTGAGCTGACATGGCATGCTTATCTGGTACTGTAGCTAGCATCCTGTACAAGCGTCCTTCCTTGACACCTTTTGCTACTAGCTGACCTCTTTTGGATTTGTCTCTGATAGTGCATTCATCACCGTCGAAGATGACTTTGTAGTTGTGTTCCGTCATTTGACCTACTGACAAGAGGTTCTTGCTGAGCTTCGGAACATAGAGCACATCTTTGACTAATCCTTTTGTACCAGTGAAATTATTCATAGGGATAACACCTGTCCCTTGAACCGGATTCGGTGTATTGTCTGCTGTATAGATGACATTCTTTTGACCTTCTAATGGCTTCATTTCTGTGAACCATTCCTGATGATTTGTCATATGAGATGATGCACCGCTGTCGATGTACCAAGGATCCTGTTCCACTTGGTCGACTTGATAGCTGAAATCTTCTTTGGGATTGAAATCAGTGTCTTGGTGCATTGTATCAGTCTGATGCAATTCCTCACTTGTAAGAAACATATTTCCATGTTCATTTGCAAAATGACTATGACTAGAATGTCCACCACGATGATTTCCTCTTCCTCGGGAATTCCCTCGATTACTGCTGGATTGACCGCCTTGGTCATACTGCTTCTTGCGGCAATCTCTTTCATAGTGTCCAAACTTGTGACAATAGTTGCATTGAATGTTTGACACATTGGTGGATGCATTCCCTCGTCCTTGGAATCTTCCTCTGTTGGAATGATTTCCTCTTTGCTGATTTTGATGTTGCTGAGGATGCTGCTGATGCTGATTCTGACTTTGATTTTGACCACTTTTCTGATATGATCTACCTCTGTTTCTGCCTTTGCCTCTGCTTCTGTCTGAAGCTGTGAATGCCTGATCATTAGAATGACCTTTACGTGCTTGAATGGCCTGAGTCCTGAGTTCTTCACCAAGTAGAACTGACTGAAGTTCTTCCAGTGTTGGAATTTGCCGTTGGATGGCAATACTCTGGACTAGATTCTCATATCCCTCTCCTAGTCCATTCAGGATTACTTGAACCATTTCTGCGGGATTCATAGTCTCTCCTGCTGCTGCAAGTTGATTGTTGTAGTCTTTGATGCGGAGTACATAAGCATGACCGGTTTCACTGCTGTTGCGGAAACTCTGGTTGATCTGGTTTCTCAAGGTGAGAATCCTGGATGTGTTCTTGGACTCGTAGAGAGCTGCGAACATATCCCATGCTTCTTTTGATGTCTTGACTGTGTTGAGCTGTGCTAGCATGACATCTTGCACATTCTGCTTGATCAGGTGATAGGCATACTTGTCTTTCTTATCCCATTCTGCTTGAGCTCGGGCAATGGCAGGATCTGCTACTGGTGCGGAAACTGTTTGTGTAGATGTAGATCCCGATGTAGATCCCGTTGCTGGTGCTGTGATAACAGATGGAGTAGAGCTACTGGTGGCTGGATCGGCCAATGGTCTAGGTATGGATCCATCAACATACTCCCATTTGTCCTGAAGCACAAGAATGGTCTCCATTCGGTATTTCCATGTACCGTAATTGGAGTTGTCTAACTTAGCAGATGCCTCCAGATTGAGGTTGCTAGTCGACATGGTGCAAACAATGTACTCAAGAAGTGTCCTGGAAAACTCTGTATGAATCAACTGCAAATACACTGAAGATGCCAAGTGAAATCTCTGTACCGTCGGTGAAGATAGAACTGCAATAAATAAGATCTGACCTGTATTACAAGGCTTGTGGCAATGATGCCGGGAATAGCCAAGAGGCTTTACAAGGCTGAAAAATGATGTGCACGATGCCGTGAGATAGCCAACTAGGCTTTACAATGGTGGCATGTGTGTGTGAAATCAAGTGCTATCTGCCCACTGAATCAATCTGCAATGCCTCTGAACTCTGAAGTCTGCTCACTGAACTGATGAACGTAAGATTTCAGGTAATGTAATGATGTGAAATCGGATGTGAGCGTATGGACTGACTCCGAGTAGGTACTAGTCGGGAATTTCGGGCATGGCTTAGATTGGCAACTTGGGGAATTCAAAGCGTCCCCTCTATGGCGATCTAGTCTACTCTGATCTAGATCTAAACCAACCGTCGATCGATGAAAGAGCAGCAAATAATTCCTTTTCCTTTGTTCTTTTTAAGTGCTGGGTCAGATGCGTCGATGTAGAGGCAAATGTGCGTGAAGGAAGTGGTTTTGTCGGCGAAGCTCAAATGTGAGTGTAACTTGCGCCGAAATGTGCGCGTGATGTAACGAGCGCGTAGAGCACGAAAAATCGAGCGACTTTCCTTTTTGGAGCACCCTCAAATTCTTCCTGGATCAAGAGATATGACTTGATCTAGGTGGAGGGGCAAAAGGAGTGCAAATGGTGCTCAATGATGATGTGTCACTGTGAGTCACATGCAGTGATGATGTGGCACTGTGCTTAGCAAGAGGTGTGCCAGTGAAGCTCTGTGCTGAGGTGGCAGTGCTGAGGTGTCACTGATGACGTGGCACTGATGACGTGGCAATGATGACGTGGCACAAGTGATGTGGCAGATGACGTGGCCAAATGACGTGGCAGATGACGTGGCCTGATGACGTGGCAGATGACGACGTGTCACTGATGACGTGGCAGGTGACGTGGCAGTCGGTGACGTGGCAGCTGACGTGGCAGTCGGTGACGTGGCAGCTGACGTGGCAGTCGGTGACGTGGCAGTGTGGATAAGGATGCCACGTGGCTGATCCTTGACCACACCTGTGTGTGTGGTGACCCTGGGGATAGGATAAGTTGATCTGCCACGTGTTGCGCTGCAAGCTACCGGAATCTCTTGAAGATTGTTACCGGAATCTGCAATGCTGCCTCTAGATCGACGGAAATGCGAATCTGCTCTCAAAGTGTCGCTCGTAGCTCATCGACGGAAGCTCACGTTGAAGTAGCTGGTGAAGGAGTCGGCTGTTGGAGCTAGCTGCGTACGAGCTTGGTAGCCCGTTTGAAATGTCGTCGTCCGTCCACCAGAATCTCCGGCTCCACTACCGTTCTCTTGACAGACGACTATTGTTGGAGATGCCGATTGGAAGGCTGGTTGCAGAGAGCCTGCGCGCTGGAGGTCGCTTGCATGGATGCTTGGAGCGACGAAGAGCGGTTGGAGGCGCAGAATGGAGGGCTTCGTGAATAGTGGCTGCTTGGAGAGGTGGCGGATCTGGTTGGAACAGTTTCGGGCGGCCGTCGATGGCCCTTAGGAGACGTGGAGCTTTAGATCAAAGACGCAGTTGGAGCCTTCCGTCGCGGAATGTATCGAGGAGGCCTACTAACTGAGTAGGCTTTTGTTGCGGGAACTTCATGCGTTGCGAGTTGCTTGTTGTAAGGAGACCAGCCCGTTGCTTGACTTAGTTGCTGCTACAGTCGTTGTTAGGAGCAGTCGCCTTGCTTGTGGAGAGGTTGCGATACTGGTGGCGTTGCTTTGGCGTAGAACTCGTTAGCCTTTGTATGGGTGTTGGAGCGGAGGTGCAACGATGGAGTCGCCACTGCTGCTGCTCGTTCGTCGGCCGATTGGAGGCACCTTATAGAAGACTATGGGCTGTTGTTCGTTGTTGATGGAGCGCAGGCCAGCGATGGGGCTTGGAGCTTTGCTATCACTGAAGATGGAGGCTGTGGAGAGCCGTTTGGTGCTTGCAGAAGCTTGGTTTAGGATACTAACCTTTCACTCAAAAAACTCTCAACATATAAAGAAGCTATCTCTTTCTCTCCCCATAGGAGAAGAATCAAATCTCTCTCTTTCCTCTCAAAACCAGTAGAGCTTCGGCTCTTTCTCTCAAACAATAGGATCTCTCTCTCACACACAATGAAATCTCTCAAAGAACTCACTAAGTCTCTCGAAGAAGATCACTCTCTCACAGAAGAAGGAAATTTAGAAACTCAAAGAGAATACCTCTCAAGGACGGAAATTTCTCTCAATGACGGAAATTTCTCTCAACGGAAGTGAAGGGAAAGATCTCACAATCACTCAAGAGAACTCTCAATCTCACAATCTCTCTCACACTCTCAAGAAACTCAATGTCTCAACGGAAGACAAGGGAGCTCTGATACCATGACAAAATATGAAGAGGGGAGAGGAGAAGAGTGGAGATGAGGAGAGAGGGCACAGCTAGAGAGCACACCACAAATGACTAACTGTACACTAGAATTAGTTGAAAAAATAGAATATATACAAACCCTTTTAGGGTTAGGGTTAGGGGATCTAACCCTTTCCTTTATAGCACTCTATAAGGTTAGTGCTATGCACATATGATCACGTGATGGTGCTATGCACACATGATCACATGATGTTGAGCATGAACTCTCAACAGAACAACCTCCTAATAAACCACATAAACACAATATAATTTGAGATTGATACTTACAAATTGGGCCTCCCATGATTCAACACCCCCTGCTCTAAAATGCATGTTTCCATATTGCTCCATTTGGATCCTTCGTGCCTCCACATGCTACAGACTGGGGTCCGCCTTCACTGCCTTCATTGCTTTCTTCCACTCACTCTTATGAGTGGTGTGGGACTGGCCCCTTAGTGGTTGACCTCCCTCTCTCCTGGTAATCTTGGCTAGTGCATGCCTCTTGAGCGAAGATCTTTTATTGGCAAGTATAACAACAATCTTTGACTGCCCATTTATCTGTGAACTCAACATTGGGGGGATTGGGATACCTAGAGTGTACAGCATTGATGGTCTCATCAACCAACCTTTTTGGATGCTCTTTATATGGAATAAAGCAATCTTTGTAGTTGTTAGCAACAACGACAGAGCACATGAAGGCCATCATGTCCTTCACCCATGCATCCATCAAGATGCCTCCTCTCTGAGTGATGTCATAGAAGATCGTACCATCACACTCTGGCATGTCTGCATCATATGAATCATCCCCGCCCCCACCATTACCCCATCCAAAGCATTGTGCCATGCATCCTTGAGAGCTTTCCCTGCTACTACACTTGCTGCCCTGTCATGATCAAGCTAGTACACTGGACACTCATCTCTAGAGAAGGAACTCTTGACCGCACGGGAGTATGCTAGCAGATCTACGAGGCAGAAGGGCCTCCTAATTGCAAGGGGAGAAGGGACTCCAAACTGCCACAAGGGAGAAGGGAGTGCTGATGATCGGGGAGAAGGGACTCCTGATGATTGGGCAGAAGGGATGCGGCTCTGTAGCCTATTGGGCTATCTCGACTCCATAAGAGTAATCTCAGTTAGTGTGGGGTTGGGGTGGTTTGGAGTCTATACTGCCGACTCCTGGGGGTGTTTTGAGTACCCGTCATGTATGTGTATAACTCTTGAGGAGTGGGAGTAACTCCCAAAAGACAGCATCCCAAAGATCAGGCGAGGCTCCTGAAGAGCTTCCTGGCCACATGATGAACTGCAGAAAAGAAGAGAAGAAGATTTCCATCATGGATGCCCTCTTTCCATCATGCATGCAATCATTGGGGTAAAAGAAAAAATAGGAAAATGTAAGAGAGAAAAAGATAGCCTAACATTGAGCAAGCATTTATAGACTCCTGCATTCTTTGAATGATTAACAGAAATCTGTATATGCTTGCTCAATGTCAGGCTATTGAAGCTTCACGTGGGTGGAAAACAGAGAAAGAAAGAGAGAAAAAGAGAGAAAAAGAGAGGAAAAAAGAGAGGAAAAGAGAGGGGAAAAGAGAGGGGAAAAGAGAGAAAAAGAGGGGGGAAAAGAGAGGAAAAGAGAGGAAAAAAGAGGAGAAAAAAGAGAGGGGAAAGGAGAAGGAGAAGGGGAAGGGAAGGGGAATGCATGTTTGGAACTATGTCAGAGCGCGTCTATAGACGCGGCAAACAGCACGTCTATAGGCACGGCTACCTGTTTTCCTTAAAGATTAGATGCGCTGCTAGATGCATCTATAGATGCCCTCTGACAAACGCTTTTCTAGAAAAAGGTGAAAATAACATGTGCCTGACCCCAAAAAGAACAATACTAGTATAAAAACATCCTTTCCCTGCATACGACAAAGGATGAATCCAAAGAGAACAACTTCCAAAGAAGACCAACCACCAAGAGACTTACCTTGGAGAGAGGTATGGAAGCTTCTTGTCTTTCTTCAAAGCTACCTCTCCTTCTTCTCTTCCTTGTTCACTCTCTTCTCTTGTATGCTTGGGGATGATGTGTATGCTTGGAGATGAGTGTGGGTGCTTGGAGATCAGTGTGGATGCCTGAAGCTGTGTGTGTTAAAAGGAAAGCAAGCGATGCGGCACTAAAAGTATCGAAAGGAAAGCAAGCACGCTAAAAGTAGGTTCAAAAACCAATTCACAGTCTGCGCATCTACACTATGTTTTAGACATGCCTATAGATGCATTCCATAGTACAGACGCGCTTATAGACACTCTTTTAGATGCACAAAAGAGTTTTCTCATTTTTTGGTTTGTTTATCTATAGGATGTCTTCATCTTCAACAAGTCGCTCCAGTGAGGATGCATCCCTTCGTATCCACCATCGCAAAATGTGGTTGGAGCAAAAAATCAAATGTATGTATGTTCGATGTCGAGGAAACATGTATCGTGCATGTAGAATTACACTTAATCACATCTCAAAGTACGGAGAATGGGATGTGACTGCATCTCGGGTAAGTCTTAAAGTGTTGAGGTTGATTGAGATACCTATTGGTGTTCATGTGTTTGATATATGATCCGTTTTTAATTTGATATAGGATGCAATGCCACACCCGCATATGTTGCCCTATACTCATCGTAAGAAGGCAAAGTTTCGGCAATATGAGGTGGGATCTTCAAGAGGGCTATTATGGATGCATGGAGTGATGGTGATAGTAGCCCTCCACCATTACCTCATGAGGCCATGGAGGAGGAGGAGTTTGATGATGTGGTGTGAGATTTATATGTCCATTAGTCCTCAAGTAGGGATGATAGCATGGAGCAGGATTATCTTTTTCCTGCAACATCAAGTCCACTATTTGAGGGGTGCACATTCTCTTTTCTACGTGCCTCCGTTGAGTTAACTTGTAGACCATCTATGGATGGAGCAATGCAAGTTTGAATGCATTACTCAAGTAAACTTTAAAGTCTATTTTGCAAACATGGTGAATTATGCTAGTGGGTTAATTACTTGAATACTTTTTCTCATTTATGGTCTTCACGTGTAGGCTATTGTGTAAAATTCTTCCAAGCAAGAATAAATTACAGACCTCAAGAGATATGGCAAGGCAACATGTGACCTCTCTTGGAGGATTGGATTACAAGTACATCCATGCATGTGTCAATGATTGCATTTTGTTTCATGGACCACATAAGGAGGCAAGAGAGTGTCCTACTTGTGGAGAGGCAAGATATAGAGCAGATCTCAAATCTTTGGATGTGCCTCGTAAGGTTCTATGACATTTTTCCATAATCCCTCGCATCCAACATATGTTCAAGTGCAAATCCATTTGCAGAGCTCATGTCATGGGATTCCTCCCATCAATCAACCGAGGGCAAGTGGAGAATTCCCACAAACACTCCTGCGTGGAAGCATATTGAAGACACATGGCCAAGCTTCAAGGAAGAACCTAGGAACTTGAGACTTGGATTGGGTATGGACGGTGTGAACCCATTTGGTCTCAAAAGCACCTCTTACAATGTATGGCCAGTGATATTGGTGAATTATAGTCTTCCACAATTAGGAAAGAACAGGTTATGTTATCCCTTCTAATTCTACGGAAACATAAAGTCAAAAATCCTGATGTTTATCTAGAGCCTTTGATTGATGAGCTAGAGGTACTTTGGAGAGGTATCCAAGTGTGTGATGTGAGCAAGCCTCCCTCGTCACGAGACTTCAACTGCAAAGTAGTCTTGATGTGTACGATGCATGACTTCCCAGGCTATGGTGAGTGTTCAAGAAAGAATTGGACTTTTAATTGTGAGTAGGCAATCGATGTGGCACCCTAAATCCACCTTACTTATGCAATTGCATCTATTGTTTAGGTCTCACTACATCGAGTTACCATGCATGTCCTGTTTGTGGTCCTTCGCTAGTTGCTTCATGGGCAGGCGCATTGAATAAGGTCATCTTTGACAATCACCATCAATTTCTCCCACCTGATCCATCCTAGATATGTCGCCCCTTGGAATGAAGTCCACCCACACTCACACACTATAGGAGATTGGATGAGAATTTGGGATGGTTCCATGATGACTCCACCACTTGGCATGAGCCGGTAATGGTTTGTAACTATCGTGTGACAGATTGAATGGAAATAAAGATTGTGCACGCTAGCACCATCTTTCTTTTAGATACTCCATCTTTTATCGACTACCATAGTGGTACCACCTCAAGGTCAATCACTTGTTTGATCCCATCCATATCTTCAAGAATGTGGTGTCCACCATTTGGGAACATTTGAATGGAAATGAGATTCCACAGGCATAAGGGAGGATCTATGCACCACAGGGAGGATTTTCATTGAGCACATTTGCATTCCTTTTACCCCTCCACCTAGATCAAGTCGTATCTCTTGATCCAGGAAGAATTTGAGGGCACTCCAAAAAGGAAAGTCGCTCGTTTTTTCATGCTCTACACGCTCATCACATCATGTCCACATTTCAGTGCAAGTTACACCCACATTTGAGCCTCATTTACAAAACCACTTCCTTCACGCACATTTGCCTCTACATCAATGCATCTGACCCATCACTTAAAAAGAACAAAAGAAAAGGAATTATTTGATGTTCTTTCATCGACCGATAGTTGGTTTAGATCTACATCAGAGTAGACTAGATCGCCATAGAGGGGACACGTTGAATTTTCCCAAGTTGCCAATCTAAGCCATGCTTGAAATTCCCAACTAGTCCAGTCCATACACTCACATACAGTTTCACATCATTACATTACCTAAAACCTTACGTTCATCAGTTTAGTGAGCACACTTCAGAGTTCAGAGGCATTGCAGATTGATTCAGTGGGCAGATAGCATTTGATTTCACACACACATGCCACCATTGTAAAGCCTATTCGGCTATTTCATGGCATCGTGCACATCATTTTAGCCTTGTAAAGCCTCTTGGCTATTCCTGACATCATTGCCCTAAGCCTTGTGATACAAATCAGATTTAATATACTGCAGTTCTATCTTCACTGACGGTTCAGAGATTTCACTTGGTATAGACAATGTATTTGCAGTTGATTCATATAGAGATTTTCACGACACTTTTGAGTACATTTTTTGCACCATGTCGACTAGCAACCTCAATCTGGAGGCATCTGCTAAGTTAGACAACTCCAATTATGGTACATGGAAATACCGAATGGAAACCATTCTTGTACTTCAGGACAAATGGGAGTATGTCGACGGGTCTACACTTAGACCATTGGACAATCCAACCACTAGTAGCTCTACTCCATCTGTTGTCACAGCACCAGCAACGGGATCTACAATGGGATCTACATCTACATAAATAGTGTTCGCACCTGTAGCAGATCCTACCATTGCCCGAGCTCAGGCAGAATGGGATAAGAAAGACAAGTATGCCTATCACCTCATCAAGCAGAATGTGCAAGATATGCTAGGACAACTCAACATAGTCAAGACATCAAAAGCATGGGATATGTTCACAGCTCTCTACGAGTCTAAGAACACATCCAAGATTCTCACCCTGAGAAACCAGATCAACCAGAGTTTCCGCAACAGCAGTGAAACCGGTCATGCTTATGTACTCCGCATCAAAGACTACAACAATCAACTTGTAGCAGTAGGAGAGACTATGAACCCCACAGAAATGGTTCAAGTAATCCTGAATGGACTAGGAGAGGAATATGAGAATCTAGTCTAGAGTATTGCCATCCAATGGCAAATTCCAACACTGGAAGAACTTTAGTTAGTCCTACTTAGTGAAGAACTCAGGACTCAGGCCATTCAAGCATGTAAAGGTCATTCTAATAATCAAGCATTCACAGCTTCAGACAGAAGCAGAGGCAAAGGTAGATCATACTAGAAAAGTGGTCATCATCAACAAAATCAAAGTCAGAATCAGTATCAACATTAGCATCATCCTCAACAACATCAGGATCAGCAAAGAGGAAATCATTCCAACCGAGGAAGATTTCAAGGATGAGGGAATTCATCCACCAATGTGTCAAACATCCAGTGCAACTACTGTCACAAGATTGGACACTATGAAAGAGATTGCCGCAGAAGCAATACGACCAAGGCAGTCAATCCAGATAATCGAGGGAATTCCTAAGGCAGAGGAAATCATCGTGGTGGACATTCTAGTCATAGTCATTTTGCAAATGAACATGGAAATATGTTTCTTGCAAGCGAGGGATTGCATCAGACTGATACAGTGTACCTAGACACTGATTTCAATCCCAAAGAGGATTACAGCTATCAAGTCGACCAAGTGGAATAGGATCCTTGGTACATAGACAGCGGTGCATCATCTCATATGACAAATCATTAGGAATGGTTCATAGAAATGAAGCCATCAGAAGGATAGAAAAATGTCATCTACACAACAGACAATACACTTAATCCAATTCAAGGGACAGGTGTTATCCCTATGAACAATTTCACTGGTACTAAAGGATTGGTCAAAGATGTGCTCTGTGTTCCAAAGCTCAATAAGAACCTTTTGTCAGTAGGTCAAATGATGGAACACAATTACAAAGTCATCTTTGACGATGATGAATGCACTATCAGAGACAAATCCAAAAGATGTCAGCTAGTAGCAAAAGGTGTCAAGGAAGGGCGCTTATACAGAATGCTAGCTACAATACTAGATAAGCATGCCATGTCAGCTCAAATGCAACAGATGCCACTATCTGCAAAATGGCACAAGAGATATGGTCATGTCAATTTCAAGTACTTGTTAGATCTCAGGAATCAGAATATGGCAATTGGGATTCTGAAGCTACAGTTTCTTGGAAAAGTTTATGAAGCATGCTGCTTCGGCAAACAAAAGCGAATGAACTTTGTCAGAAGTACCTCTTGTGCATGAGGTATTCTTGATTTGATACATACAGATGTATGGGGTTATGCCCAAGCTTGTAGCATCAATGGTTCACTTTACTACTTGACCTTCATCGATGACTACAATAGATATTGTTGGGTCTACTTTCTAAAAGAGAAATCTGAAGTGTTTTCCAGATTTCAAGAATTCAAAGCCATGGTAGAAAACCAAACAGGCAAAAAGATCAAGGTCATGAGATCAGACAGAGGAGTGAATACATGTCTTCAGCATTCATGAACTTTTGCAGAAATCACGGCATTCGAAGACAATTGACATGTACAGATACTCCTCAGCAGAATGCAAGAGCTGAAAGGAAGAATGGGACTTTAGCAGACAGTGCTAGAGCAATGCTTAGTGAAAAGCATATTCCGAATCAGTATTGGGCAGAAGCAATAGCTACAGTAAACTACTTGCTTAATGGGCTTCCTACCAAACCGATACAGGGTATGACACCTTATGAAGCATTCACTGGATAGAAGCCACGCATTGGGCATCTCCACATATTTGGTTGCATAGCATATGCCCACATACATGATGATCATTGCAGGAAATCGGATGCGAAGTCATGCAAATGCATCATGGTTGGCTATAGTGAAGAAAGCAAAGCATACAAATTGTATGATCCCATCAACCGTAAAGTCATTATCTCTAGAGATGTAATCTTTGATGAGGAATCAAAATGGAAAACCTCACCTACACAGGAGATAGAAGCATCAACTTCACAGTCATCGACAGAACAGGTTGATGAAGAAGAGCAAGAATTGCCAGCAACACCCCAAGCAGAGCCACAGTAGCTCAGACGGTCTACTAGGGAAAGCAGACCACCAGCCAGATTAACATATGCTCAGAAAGGCAAAGCAATTCAGGTGGAAACCACCAACTATGCTCTTATGACTACCATCATGGCTATAGAAGAGACAATGTACTTCGAAGATGCAGTAGACAAGCCAGAATGGCAAACTGCTATGAATGAAGAAATGGATGCTTTGTATAAGAATAATACTTGGGAATTATGGGACCTTCCACCAGGAAAGAAGGCCATAGTAAGCAAATGGGTATACAAAGTGAAGTACAATCCAAATGGTAGTATTCAAAGAAACAAAGCCAGATTAGTTGCAAAAGGATTTGCACAACAATATGGTCAAGACTGTGATGAGACTTATGTCCAGTAGCAAAGATGGATTCCATACGGTTCTTGATATCACTAGCGACACTCAACAGATGGAATGTGTATCAACTCGATGTCAAGAATGCATTTCTCAATGGTTATCTAGATGAGGAAGTCTACATGCAATAACCAACAGGTTATGTTGGACCAGGAAAGGAGAATAAGATTTGCCATCTCAAGAAAAGTCTCTACGGCTTAAAGCAAGCACCTAGAAGTTGGTACAGCAGAATTGACAAGTATCTTGCTAATCTGGGATACATGAAATCCAATGCAGATCATACTCTCTACTACAAAGTTCAAGGGGAAGACATTACTATTGCACTTTTGTACGTAGATGATCTGATTGTGATAGGAAGCAAGGATAGCTTCATCACAAAATTGAAACAAGATTTATCTGCAGAGTTCGACATGAAAGATCTTGGACTTATGCACTATTGTCTTGGAATTGAGTTCGGAGAGATTCAGATAGCACATTCATGAGTCAGCTCAAGTATGTTGACAGTCTCCTGAAGAAGTTTCATATGGCAGATTGCAAGATTGCAGCCACTCCCATGGAACAGAGTTTGAAACTTATTAAAGATTCAGAAAAGCCTACAGTCAATGACAAATACTACAGGCAGCTCATTGGATCTCTTATATATCTGACAATCACACGGCTAGATATTTGTTATGTAGTAAGCTCACTAGCACAGTTTATGGCAAATCCAAAATAGTCTCATTGGAATGAAACCAAAAGAGTCTTGAGATACATCAGAGATACAAGACAGTTTGGGATAGAATACAGAGGAAGTCATCCACGGTTGCATGGATACTATGACAGTGACTATGTCGAAGATCATGAGACCAGGAGATCAACACAGGGATATGCATTTTTCCTTGGTCAAGGTGCTATATCATGGTTGTCAAAAAAACAACCAACTGTTTCTTTGTCTTCAACTGAAGCAGAATATAGAGCACTCACTATAGGTGCATGTGAGGCTATATGGCTTAGAAGACTATTATCACAAATAGATTACTTTGATGAGTCAAGGCCAACAATAATATACTGTGATAATCAATCGGCTCAAGTATTGGCCAAGAATCAAGTATATCACTCTAGGACAAAGCACATTGATGTCAGAGAGCACTTCATCAGAGAAAGAGTGTTACTTGGTGACATCACACTGTAGCATTGTGATAGCAAAGAGAATGTTGCAGACATCTTTACCAAACCACTCGGTAAAGAGCTATTCGAGAAACACCGACTAGCTCTTGGTTTGACGCAGAGGAAGGACATTCCCATTAAAGGGGTGTGATGGAATGTAATGCTCAGTCCTTCTTCGATTCCCCAGAATCATCATCTTGAGGGAAGGCCTATTTCATGATGTTGATCTTGAGGGAAGGTGTTGAGAGTTCATGCTCAATATCATGTGATCATGTGTGCATAGCACCATCATGTGATCATATGTGCATAGCATTAACCTTATAGAGTGCTATAAAGGAAAGGGTTAGATCCCCTAACCCTAACCCTAAATGGGTTTGTATATATTCTATTTTTTCAACTAAATCTAGTGTACAGTTAGTCATTTGTGGTGTGCTCTCTAGCTATGCCCTCTCTCCTCATCTCCACTCTTCTCCTCTCCCCTCTTCATATTTTGTCAGCAAGTGGCTTTGTAACTATTGACTCCATAAAGTTTTGGCAAAGCAAGGACACACTAGTATTACTGCAACAATGTGAACAGAAACTGTACACATATATAAAAATACATATTTGATACCTTCGATGCAAGGAAAATAACATGATTGTATTTGTGTTTGAATTAGGTTGTCTATCAACCAATGGTGGATAATAATAGGTGGTGGCATGTCATACCTATTACGCAACTTTCCAAAGTGATGTATAGTACATTTACTAATATGGAGCGTATGGAGGATGATCATGGCCATGGAGGTGATGATGATTGTGACCTCTTCTTTCCCAAAGTCATGATCTCCACCTTTATTGTCACATTCTTTGTGGCCCATATTATCATCAGCATCATTATTTGGATCTTTTGCTGGCATCTTTGTATCCACATCCCCATCTTCAAAAATATGTTTGCTTCAAAAAGCAACTTGGACCATGTACCACCATCTTAGATCCAAATGATCCGAATGAAAGACCACCTACATTGAAGATCCTAATTAGGTTCTAGTAATTATATTCATTTATGCTCAAGTATATATATATATATATATATGAAAATCTACCAACATTTTTTAAAAATAAAGATATTAGCTTTTAATTAATTCATTAGTGTGTGCATGCTCACAATGCTTTGGAAGAACAAAGGTATCACTTTCATCTAGTGGAGTCAATGGCAAAGAAACCACATTTGTCTCTCTTGACTATAGCATTGGGACCATTGTAGATAGTTCTAAACCATTTGACATTAAGAATGAAAAAACTAAATCTTCTAAAATCAACTTCATAGATGTCACGTATGGTCCCACAATAATCTAACTATGAGGAGAGAAGATTAGTATCGGAAGCACTTGCTCGGCTATCTTGTACAAAGTTAGCCATGACTCCACAATCATATGTGACACTCCTAGAATCGATTCGTTCCACATGAAAATGCTATCAATGTGACCACAATGCACTATACTTTTTGTACTACAAAAGAACATGATTAAAGCAATGAGGATGCATTTTGTAGTGATTGTGATCATAAATACCCAAAAAACTTACATGTGGCATACATCCGACTGCAAGCTCCCTCTCTCGATTGGTTACATCCTCTCCATCATATTTGGCTTCGCAAAGAGCTTCTTATAGCCAATCATGAGACATGTGTCTGGGGAGAAGAGCAAGGTCGAGTGGATATGGCACCCTCTGCCTATGTATGACTCTACATCTCACCCTCTCATTTATTCTTTTTGCTTTGGCCTCTTCATATCCCTCCACCCATCTTTGCATCTCAGGACTATTGAGGACACAAAACTTATTAAATTTCTCTCTTTGCTCTTCGCTCATTTTTCTTTCAACCCCTTTATCTTGGGGAACCTCTACAATGACACAATCATTGTCCTTGATGTTCCAAGCATGTGGCATATCGAGATCCATGGATGCAAGAAACTTTGTGATGTATACTAATGACTCTTGCACAAGCCATCCCTCTGCCATGCTTGCTTTGGTCTAGATCTTTGACTTACAAATCCCTTCAAGGTTTTCATTAACTGTTTAAGGAAAAACATCCAACAACTATGAACGGTTCTTGCAATGGTGACCTCATCAACTATGTGTACAAGAAAGTGCACCTGAGTCGTCATAATGCTTGAGGGAAAGTGCTTCTCAAGTAGGCACATAGCTTCAATGGAGTCCACTAGCCCTCTTAATACTTGATACATAGATATCTTTTTGTGAGATCCACCTATTCCACATGCGCTTGTAAGATTAAATATTTTATATCCATCATTTAAAATTGTATGAAATATAAAAAAGGTAATATGATAGTAATAATACCTGACAATGCCACTTCTCTTGTATAGATAGCGGTTCTAACATCTTCTAATAAGCATCCTCTCATTGTAATTGGGAGATAAACTGCCCAAGCAACAAAGGAGAGCCAAGAATGTGTCACAAGCATATAAGTTAATTACTTGAAAGCATCAAAATATTAGTTCTATATACTCTTCTTTCAAGCTAACATGTAGAATACATGTAAGACCTTGTGCCAAATCATGGGACTTGAGGCCACTAAGCTTATTGTCCCTTGTAAACGCTCCCCTCAAGCAATGCATGTGTCTCATGGGTGTTCAAAAAGATGCAATATCCACCTTGACCCTTGCCTCCTCTACCTTGGAAAGGATCCATGGTGCCTTTGGGAGAACAATTTGTGGAGGACACACTTGGGTTCCTGAACCACCCTCCTGAGTTCTAGAACCATGCTCTTGAATTCTATGCACATGCTCTTGTGGCCACAAGTGAGGCATCCTACCCATCTTGTGCAAGTCTTCTCGCACTCCCCTTGTGTCTTTGTCACCAAGCAAGTGTGCCCAAATAGAAGCCATCACATTCTTGAAGATATGCATGGGATCCAAGACGTGATTGATTTGTAACTAACCCCAATATGGAAGCTCGTGAAAGATAGATAGCTGGTCCATACCTGGAGGAGGCTCCTCACTATTAGCTCTCCAATCCTGAATCTAGTCACTTGCCTTCCTACGGACTAGTGGTGGATCATCTTCATAAACCATCATAAACCAAATTCCTCATATGTTTGGAGTGTCGTGCATTCAAACTAGGGCGACAAATAGGACAAGCATGGTACCCTTGTGTTTTAAGTCCTACATATATGCATGGACACATAGGTTATTAGACATGCATAGATCACACCACAATAGAAACATAAAGGTATCAATAGGCATGCAAAAGCATGTACCTATGCACTCCCCAAATCCTGGTTAGTCATGGATGGTCCACATCAAAATTCCCCTGATGCACATGTATGCAGCTCGGCCTCGGGGCTTTAGAAATATCAAAGACATGTATGCCCCTCCATAGGGTCTACAGCTCCTCGATCAAGAGTTCCATGTACATGGCCATATTTTTGGCCTTGTACTTCCCCGGCACAAGTAGGGCAAGCATGAGGTGTCCCTTCTTTATTGCTAGCCATGGCAGGATATTGTAGTTCACCAAGACTATGGGCCATGTCGACCAAGATATGGAGCGTAACCCAAAAGCACACCATCCATTTTGAGCCCAAGATGTAAATTGTGTGGCCCCTCATTGTCTATATGCTTCCAAGCAGCACAATCTACTGGGATCCTCAAAGTGTCATCGGTGGACCATTGTGTAGCATGCCACATCATCAATCGCACAATGGAGTTGCATCTGAACATGTACTATATTTTGGGAATGATGGAAAAATGTCTCAGGACCTTCATTGGGATTGTCTCCCCTAGCAAGTCATGTCTGTCGCACTATGCTCCACACTCTGGGCAATTAACCAAATCGCCATACTCTTGACAAAACAAAATACAATCATTAGGGCAAGAATGCATGGTTTCATAATCCATCCCAACCATCATCAACATCTTTTTTTTGGAATTGGGCATGGTATTTGGGATAGGCAATGCAACCTATTACGATTTGCATATCCAAGAAACTTGTGAATGAGACACTTTAAAACAATTAGGAATGAGATACTAAGATCAAGGCTCCAAACCTTATCAAGGCTGAGACACTTGTGTCAGACCATCCATACTTTGCTTACAAATTCAAGATCAAGAGGCAAGCTCATAGTTTTGTCCTCAGACCACCATACAATAGTGTTGATGCCAAATCTTGCATCATGGTCTCATGCTCAAACATCTCACCCCCATCTCCTGTGGTGCCTCCAAAAAAATAATCCATCACACTCGCCATACCCTCGTCCTCCTCTAGATGATCATGCTCAATATATCATCTTGATCGAATTGTGGTGGTGGTGCACGTGATTCGTCGCAGCTCTCCTCATCTTGTATAATATAATTGTGGGGGTTAAAGGTCACTGTGCCTTTACCCCGGTTATTGACAATACTCAAACACATATATAAATGAATGAAAAAAAAGATTAGGGTGTTCTGCACCCACCAAAACTTGTGTGGCTCTCTATTTCTCTCTCTCCTTCTTCCATTCTTACTTCCGTTGAGAGCACTCTCAACTGGTATCAGAGCCCGGGTGATCTAGCTAAGCGTGTGTGAATGCTTAGAAGCTCAGTAGCTTTGTGGGAGGAAGGAAAAGCTCTGTGGGAAGCTTTGTGGGTGACTTTACTTGCATCCGAGTATGCAGAGACCTTGGAGGAACCTTTGGAAATGTCACTTTGGCTTTGCAAAGTGGTTTTGAGAGCCTGTTAAGTGTTTTCAAAAACAAAAGTCGTTTTTTGAGCTTTTTCCTGTTCCATTCAATGACAGAGACTCCGTATTGACTTGTAGAGGCAACTATTGCTTGCTTTTGGTGTCCACTTCACTTCAGGAGCTTGAAAACACCTTCATTCTTGAATCTGAGATCATTTCATTGGATTTCTGACTCACTATGTCAGTTTTTGCATTTTTCTACCCGGGTGTTGGAACTCAAGTTTGGAGCAACCATTTGTAGATTTGTCAATTCCAGTGGACTTGGGAGGTCCTAAAACTTCTATGTTACTCATCATTCGCACGCTGGTGGAGTTTACAAACAATTCTGTTTTCAAAAACGTTTTTCAGTCTGTGTGTTGGACCTAGAGATTGAGAACACCGTTTCCAAAACTGTCTGTCCCATTGCGTTTCAGATGCCCAAAAACCTCTACCTATCAATTCTTGTGTGATTTAGTGGAGTATTTTCAGAGTTATATATCTCTGTGTATTCGATTTCGTCTCTTTGTTATGATTTTTCATTCTAAGGTTTTGAAACCTTAAATTTATGCCACATGGCAGTGGATAAGTGTTGCCTCCCATTTTTCACTCATCGGTTGGGATTTTGGAGTTCTAGCACAAGAGAGATATTTGCAGATTTTCTTGTTGAGTCCAATTATGCAATGGCACCCATGTTTTGAGGAATCTTAGGTTCTATTTTCAGTAGCGGTCTTTTCCCTGGGACCATGATTTCTTGAGCATAACTTATGCAGATCTCTCTGGTTGTAGTTTGAGCCATGTGCACTCATTCGTGGTGTGCATTGGGTTGCAATGGATGATTTGTAGGCCATTTGGATGCATTGCGATCCTTATTGGATGTGTTGATAGGCCCATATTGCCTTGGGGGATGCTATTTTTGCACATGGATGCTATTTTATGCTGAGGGATAGCTTTGACACATTGCAGGTGATGCATTGATAGTGTTATGCTCTCTTGGATGAGATATTATTGATGCATATGCCCATGGATGGTGTTTATGCTTGAGCCATTTGGCACTTATTGGCATTTTGGATTGCCATTGCAGTTGGCATTTTCTTTTGGGCCAGATTTGCTCATATGGATGCATAGTACATGCACATGAGTCAGCTATATCTTTTGATGCTTTGAGCTTTGAGTTTTGGTGAAATTTCAGTCTATTGTGACATACACATTTGGGTGCACCTGGTATTTGGTGTGATTCTCTCTTATAGGCACTAGCATTTGGGATTTTGCTTTATTTGCATCATGGCATCCTCTTCCATGTCTGAAAAGGAGTTTTTCAACATTAAAAAGTTTGATGGGACAAACTTTTCTTTGTGGAAACAACAGATAATGGATGTGCTTATTCAAAAGAAGCAAATTAAACCCTTGGCAGGGATTGAAGCTAAGCCTGCAAATATGTCTGAGGATGATTGGAATGAGTTAGACGCATTAGCAAAGTCTACTATTAGACTTCATCTTGTAGAGTCAGTTTATTTCACAGTAGTAAATGAGCAGACTACGGAAGATTTGTGGAAGAAATTGTGTGCCACTTAGAGGCCACTTATGAGAAGGAAATTGCGTCTAATAAAGTTTACCTCATGAAGAGGTTGTTTGAGCTACAAATGAAGGAAGGGTTCTCCATTGCTTCTCACTTGAATGAATTCAATATTATTTTCAGCCAGCTTCAGGCTCAAAAAATGAATTTTGATGCGGAGACTAAGGCAATATTTATCTTATGTTCATTGCCATCCTCATGGGATACCTTCCATACAGCTGTCAGTAACTCTGCACCTGGTGGAGTACTGAAATTTGATGATGTTGTGGGTATCTTGTTGGCCGAGGAGATTAGATGGAAGTCTATGGATGGCAACAAGCAGGATGCAGCCTTAAATGTGCAAAGGGGCAGATCACAGTTCAGGGGGAAGTCCCAAGAAAGAGGGAAGTCTCGTAGCAAATCCAGGGCATGGAACATTGAGTGTTACCACTGTGGCAAGAAGGGCCATACGAAAAAGGATTGCTACAAGCTGAAAAGAGAGCAAAATGTTAAGAAAAAGAATGCAAATTGGGTGCAAATCAGAAGGAAGAGAGTCCAAGGGAGGATAAAGGAAAAGTGAAGATCGAGGAGATCAATGCAGTCACACATGATAGTGACAATGACGTTCTCTTCATGTCTACTTTATCTACAGAGTTGCTTACCACTTCAGATGATGCATATTCCTAGGATTGGATTTTGGATTATGGTGCTTCATTCCATGTTACTCCCCATAGGGAATGGTTCTCCACTTATGACAATGGAAAGACACGTTGTGTGCATCTTGGAAATGACTATGCATGTGACATAGTGGGAGTAGGTGACATAAAGTTTTCTTTTGCAAATGGGTCTGCATTTATTTTGAAACATGTGAGACATGTGCCTAAGTTGACCAAGAGTCTTATTTCAGTGGGTCAGCTAGATGATGCTAGTTTTCACACCACTTTTGGCTTTCAGAGTTGGAAAATTCAGAAGGGCTCTATGCTTTTGGCCAGGGGTGCCAAGTGTGGGACTTTGTATCCCTTACATGTATCAGGGGTATTTGATCATGTTGTTGCAATAACCGAGTAGCCAAGCACTTCTTTGTGGCATTGCAGGTTGGGGCACATGAGCCAGAATGGAATGAACTCTTATGCCATTTGGGTTATATACCGCATTTGAGTTTCTCTGATTTTGAATTTTATGAGCACTATCTCTATGGGAAGCAAACTAAATCAGCCCATAAAAGAAGGGGAAAGAAAGAGTTTGAAAAGCTTGATTTGGTGCATTTAGACGTACGTGGTCCCATGCCTACACGGTCATTAGGCAGGGCTGAATACTATGTGACATTCATTGATGATGCAACTAGGAAAGTGTGGGCTTATGCTATAGCTCGGAAGAGTGATGTGTTCCAGGTATTTCAAAAATGGCTGGCCTTGGTTGAGAATCAGTCAGGTAGAATGCTTAAATGCCTACGGGCTGACAGAGAGTATCTCTCTCGTGACTTTCAGCATTTCTATGATACACATGGGATTAAGAGGGAGCTCACATCCCCTCATACTCCAGAGCAAAATCTAGTTGCAGAAAAGATGAATCGTACCATTCAAGAAAGGTTGCAATGCATGCTTTCCAATGCAAGCCTTTCTGCTGGTTTTTGGGTTGAGGCAATGAAGACTACAGTGCATGTGATCAATAGATCACCTAGTAAGAGTTTGGATGGTGGTATTCCTGAAGACGCATGGAGTGGCAAGAAGCCCTCTTACTCTCATTTGCGTATATTTGGGTGTGAGGCATATGCACATGTGCCAAAAGAGCTTCGAAAGAAGCTAGATCCTAAGTCTAGGAAATGCGTCTTTCTAGGTTATGGTGAAAGTGGAGATATGGGCTATTGTCTCTAGGATCCAGAAGCAAGGAAGATCATACGCAGCCATGATGTAGTCTTTAATGAGAAGAAGATGCATAAGTCACCCATGAGGGACATGGAAATGACGAGAATCACTTTCCAAGATGTGAATCCACCTACATATGTTGATAGACAGCAAGCTATCCATGCACCAAATGTGCAAGAAATGGTACCACCAAGTACTCACACAAGTATACAATCAAGGATAGATGATGGATCATCTATTGGTGGAAATGATGAGCCAAATGTGGTTGATATGCAAGTGGGACAACAAGCTGAAATGCCCTTGAGAAGATCATCTAGACTATCTAGACTGCCTGATAGGTTTGTTCCAGGGGTAGACTATGTGATGCTTACTGATTGCGAGGAGCCTTCTTAATATAGGGAGGCTATGATGCACGAGGATCAACACAAGTGGGAGTATGCTATGCAATCAGAGAATGCAATCAGAGATGAGTTCACTTATGAAGAATAAGACTTGGGACTTGGTTTCTTTGCTACATGGAAAGAAAGCATTGCCATGTAAATGGGTCTACAAGATGAAGGTCACAGGTGATGATGTGCCTAGGTACAAGGCCCGTTTGGTCGCTAAAGGGTTCAAGCAAGAGAAGAGTGTGGACTTTGATGAGATATTCTCTCCATTGTGAAGATGACCACACTTAGATGCATGCTTGGACTAGTGGCAGTAGAGGATATGGAGCTTAAGCAGATGGATGTCAAGACAGCTTTCTTGCATGGGGATTTGCATGAGGAAATTTACATGGTGCAGCCGGAAGGCTTTGAAGAAAAGGGCAAAGAACATTTAGTTTGCAAGCTGAAGAAGAGTCTCTATGGCCTTAAGCAAGCACCTAGAGAATGGTATCAAAAGTTTGATGCTTTCATTCAGTCCCAGGGTTTTAGAAGGAGTGAAATTGATCACTGCCTCTACACTAAAAGGGCTAAGGATAATATCCTGATAATCCTGGCACTATGTGGATGATATGCTATTGGCAAGCAAGAATACTTATGAGCTAGATGCATTATATGCCAAGTTGCATGAGGCCTTTGATATGAAGTATTTGGGACTTGCAAGTCATATTCTTGGTATGCGCATCATGCGTGATCAGAGTAGGAAACTCCTTTGGCTTTCACAGAAGGAGTATATTACAAAAGTATTGTAGCGTTTCAATATGGAGGGGGGGAAGGCAGTGAGTACTCCATTGCCTCCATATGTGAAACTGAGTCATACAAATAGTCCCAAATCGGATGAGAAAAGGGCCATGATGGCCAAGGTTCCTTATGCATTAGTGGTTGGGAGTCTTATGTATGCTATGATAGCTACTAGACCAGACATTGCATTTGCAGTGGGAGTTGTTAGCTGATATATGGCTAATCCAGGAAAGAGGCATTGGGAGGAAGTTAAGTGCATCATGAGGTACATGAAGGGTACCAAGGAGATGTGCATCTGCTTTGGTAAAGGAGACATGCGTGTACTTGGGTACACAGATTCAGACTATGCAGGGCATGTGGATAGTAGGAGATCCACTTCTGGTTATGTGTTCACCTTTGTAGTTGTTGTAGTGTTGTGGATGTCTCGTGCACAGAAGTGTGTTGCTTTGTCTACCACAGAGGCTGAGTATGTTGCAACCATTGAGGGTTGCAAGGAGGCTATATGGCTTGATCGGCTAGTGGGAGATTTGGGGATTCATATAGGTGTACCGACATTGCATAGTAATTCCATGAGTGCTATTCAACTAGCACGGAATCCGGTCTTTCATGCAAAGACCAAACACATTGAGGTCAAGTACCATTTCATCAGGGAGGTACTTGAGGACAAGCGCATAGAGCTTGTCAAGGTTCATACAGATGATAACCCTGCAAATATGCTGACGAAGAGTCTACCTAGTCAACAATTTGAGTATTGTCATGTATTGATGGGCATTGGATAGTATGCTCACTGGTTGTTCTCCCTTAAAGGCACATTGTCCTTTAAGTGGGAGGTTATGGGGGTTAAAGGTCACTGTGCCTTTACCCCGGTTATGTACAATACTCAAACACATATATAAATGAATGAAAAAGAAGATTAGGGTGTTCTGCACCCACCAAAACTTGTGTGGCTCTTTGTTTCTCTCTCTCCTTCTTCCGTTCTTGCTTCCGTTGAGAGCACTCTCAATAATGATGTAAGGTTAGTGTGTGCAACAAGGACAAGAAATATAAATATCCATGAATCATTCAAATATCATTGGTTTACCGATGACGCACTAGCATGTCGACCAACATCCTCTTCTGGTGGCATGTCTCCATACATCTGCAAGTGGAGCATGACAATATGATGCTGACACAACAAACCCCTCACCTGCAATGCATGCAAGGACAAGGCAAACTCTCACAAAGACACTCCAAACTCCCAAGAGGTGCCCCCCTATCTGATGAGTTGTCACTACTCATCCTCTCCACCTGCACACATCCACAACCATCCCCCCAAGTCAAGTCAAACACCCAAACACCCAAATCCCCCAAATTCCCTCAAACCCTCATATCCCTTCTCTTTCACCAAACACCCTTGGGCATAAATCCCCCCTAAATCCCTTCAAACACCCACTCACCCCCTAAAATTGCCCCCCTAAACCCTTAACCCCCAAAAAACCCCTCTTTTGGGGGTATAGTCATTGGTATATACTGACGACCATACTAATGCTTTGCTTTTATATACCCACAATAATACCAATGCCCGTACCAACATTTTTTGGGAACCAAAACCTGCGCACTATTCGTCCCGTGATGCCATTCATTTTTTCGTACATTCTCCTCCCTCGCTTTTGCTTTCAGCTCGTGATCGCCCGCAACCCTCGCCTTCTCCTTCCCCCTCCCACCTCTACATCCTCTTTGCACCTACAAGACTTGTTGTAGCTCCCTCTCCATCTCAAGGTAAGAATTCCTCTCTTCCCCTTTTATTTCAAGTTTGTTTGGTTTCTTTGTATTTATTTCTACCTCTCCTCTTGTTTCCCTTCCTCTACTTTCACTTTCTCTTCCTTTCTCTTGATTTTCTCTCCTCCTTTCCTTTCCTTTCTTTCTCTAAAGGAAGAAACAATATACAAAAAACAATCATGAAAGAGAAGAGTATGAAAGCTCTACCTATTGCTTCCGTGCTTTCTCCTTGTTTGTAGGCTTCTCTTTGTCTGCTCAATCCATACCCTTTGGAATGTTGCTTCTCCAAACTCCTCCTTTCACTAATTAGTTTTCTTTAAATGGTATGTTTCCTCTCTTTTATAGGGCCAAGAAACAAAACACCTCCTCTTTAGAGTAGGATTATCCGGTGCCAGGACATGTCGTTTCCAAGTCAGAACATGCTTCCTCTCTTTTTCTATTTTTCTTTGTGTGATTGCATTCCTCTTCTCTTATTTCATCTCTTCTGTTTTTTACTATCTCTTCTCCTATTTCCTCTCTTCCCCTCTCTTCTCTTTTTTCCTCTCTTCTCTTTTCTCCTATCTTTTCTCTTATTTCCTCTATTCTCTTTTTTCTCCCTCTCTTCTCTTTTCCTTATTTCCTCTCTTCTCTTATTTCCTCTCTTCCCCTCTCTTCTCTTCTCTCTTTTCCTCTCTTCTCATCTTCTCTCTTTTCCTCTCTTCTCCCCTCTCTTTCTTCCTCTCTTTTCCTCTCTTTCCTTCTCTCTTTTCCTCTCTTTTCCTTCTCTGTTTTCCTCACTTTTCCTTCTCTATTTTCCTCTCTTTTTCTTGCTTTTCTTCTCTCTTTTCCTCTCTTCTCCTTCCTCTTGTCTCCCCTCTCTTATTTCCTCTCTTTTCTCCTATCTCTTCTCTTATTTCCTATCTTCCCCTCTCTTCTCTTCTCTCTTTTCCCTTCTTCTCCTCTTCTCTTATTTCGGGGACGAGCATTTTCTGAGCGAAATCTTCCGAGCGTCCGAGCGAAGGAAAAAAAAAGCTTCCAACTATGCATAAATATGGCAAAAATCAATCAGAAGAAAACATAGTTTCACTTAGAAATATGCAAAGTATTATAGCAATGCCTATTTTATACAAAAATCTTTAGGTGAATCTGTAGGAATGGTGAGAGCATAATGGGATGGCTTTTGAAGAAACCCACATGTAGAGTAGACTTCTCTATGAAAATTCCCTTATGATCCTTCTTACAACTTTTACTTAATAGGGGGTAACATTGAAAACCCTCTCTCAACCTATCTTCATGAAAGAGTTTCTTCAAAGAAAACTCATTGAAGCAAGCCATCCAGGTAGTTTCGCCAGCGAAACCCCTTTGAAGCAAGTCTCCCAAGGTAGTTTCGCTGGCGAAACTACCTTGGACAGCACTTTTAAAAGTGACATAACTTTCATATCCAATGTCCAAATATAGTCATTCAACCACTCAAATTGATCGGAACACCCCATTTGAGCACATCTATGAAGTTATATTTTGGAAAATATTTCATATATAGTATTAAATATTACATGTATTTTATGAGAGTGATATATAAGCCCAAGTTAATACTTATTTATAGTAATTTAAACTTCTTTAGAAACATGTCCATAAATATGCTATAAAAACACTAAAAAGATATTGCCATATGATATAAATGTGTTAATAAGTAATTATATATGCATAGTATTATTACATTGAGAGTGATTATGAGGAATGTTTCTTAAAGGAATCAACACTTTTTTAAGGTAATAACAGGGGTACAAAGGGATGTCTCTAAATAAGAAAATTATGTTGTGTAAAAATGAATGAGTGACTAGTCTGTATATTTTTATGATAAAGGGATCTAGTTCTAGTGAAAATAAAAGTGTAAAAACCATGTTTCCTAAAGAAAAACATTTTTAAAAATCTCTTGAAAAACACGCTCGGATAAACCTGCTCACAGGTTTTTGCTCGTAAAATTGACGCATCCTCTTATTTCCTCTCTTTTCCCCTCTCTTTCCTTCTCTCTTTTCCTCTCTTTTCTGTCTCTCTTTTCCTCTCTTTTCTTCTCTCTTTTTCTCTCTTCTCCCCTATCTTCCCCTCTCTTATCTTCTCTTTTCCTCTCTTCTTCCCTCTCTTTCCTTCTCTCTTTTCCCCTCTCTTTTCTTCTCTATTTTCCTCTCTTTCCTTCTCTCTTTTCCTCTCTTTTCCTTTTCCCCTCTCTTCTCTTCTCTCTTCCTCTCTCCTTGAGGTCCCACCCACATGAAGCTTTAAGAGCCTGACATTGAACAAGCATATGCAGACTTGTGTCTATACTTGTAAATATATAAAAACAAATTAATTTAAATATAAAAACTAAACTCATCACATGTTCGGAGCACTACATGTGGGGGGTACCACAAAATTCTAAATTTAAAAGAAACAAATTTTTAAATTTGAAAGAAAAGTGCGGGCAATTAAAATTTTGATTGAAAAGAAAAGACTACTAAATTTTAAATTTTTAAACTTTTAAAAGTGAAGGAAAAGTGCTCAAAGTTTACATTTTAATTGAAAAGGATGAAATAGTAAGTACAAAATTCTCCATGTCATTCTTGTTAGGTTTGTAAGGATGTAATAGTGAACTCTTTCACATGAAATGTCAAAATGATGACAAGGCTCCCACATGTGATAGCCCTGAAAACTAATAAGCATGCATGTAGAACTTGAGATCAATACGTACTGCAACTCAACACTATTACACACACTTTTAGCATCACAGAATATTCGAACCTAAGAAGAATTGCAACACTGATGTTTAAACTAAACAACTTTTTATTATAATTCAAACTCATAAAAGGATGCAAGATAAGTTTTCCTTAGTTTGTTGGCTTACATGGACTTGAGACTCTACTATGGACACTACAAAGTAGCTGCTCTAGTATTATATAATACTAGAAGCTAAGACACTCAAAGGCGACTCTCATGAGTGTGGAGAAGAAGCACATTTGCGCTAGTCCAAGACAAAAAGAGAAGCTATCAACCACCTTCCATGTGACTATGCAGGAGCCAGACATCAAGAGAGTTTTTTGCCATGTTGTATATTGCCACATGCCTATCATGCATATGGCTATCACAGTAGAGAACCAATCATCAACGAATACTTGTATGGGCCAACCAACCAAGAGCTCCACATCCATCAACCAATCACAAGTCCCTATTGCCCCACTTTAAGCCTTAGAAGCAAATATGCCCCCATGAGGATCATACTCCATCAATCACCCCCTGAAATAAAATGGGTAGAAGGTCCAAAATAAAGCTCACTATAGACACCTATGATATCCAAGAATGACTTGAAAATAGCTCATGACTAGTGCAATTACAACAAACACCATAAGAACAAAATTTGTGACTCAAAACAAAATGTATAAGCGCCATAAGAACCATGAGTTTCAAGACTAGTGCAACATATGATCCCCCCTCAACATCCTAAACTTGCCCTGTGGCTTTCTGCACTAGTAGCAAAATCAATCATAGCATCAGATGATGCCTCAAGAGGTTTGTCCTTTGAATTATTTGAGCTTTTATCATGCTGACAACTCTTTGCTTCTTCTAGTAGTGTTCTTTGTCATAATTTGGCTTACCACAATAACCACAACCTTTCTTCTTCTTGGCACCATATGCGGCTCTAACACCATAGGCTAGTTCTCCAGGTGGTCGAAGGTCTTCTTCATGCTTCTCTTCACTCATCAACAATGCCAGTCTATTAAATTAGAATAATCATCTAGGTGCAGTATTTGAACAATTTCATTGTACCTAGTGGTTAAGCACTTCCATAGAATTGCCTTCATTGTCTTCATCTTCAACTCCGGTGTAGTTATTTTAGTAGATCTTGCATTTGATTAAGAAAGGTTCCTAGTGACTCTAATTCTCCCATTTGTAGGCTGAATGGATCTTGCTTAAGTGTCGCCTTTGAACGCTTCAAGCCCCCTACAATACTACTTTCCAAAGTGGAGAGTGCCCCTAATGCTTCATCCTCCCTCAGCTAAATATCAATTAGGAACAAAAATTATGTATTTCAACCAAAACATATGGAAGGGTTTGCAATAAAATCTCTTCCCTTATACCCTCCTCCACTACTTTCTCTCCTTCCTCTTGTTCCTATTCTTCCCCTTCTACATTGCAAGCTATCTGATGGAAGATGTATCGGTTGCTTCTTGACAAACAGCAACTAGCTCTACGCTAATCAATTTTTCTACCTATATAGTGTGCTTCCCTTTTTCCAGTGTTTTGTTGGACCACTCCAAGGAAAGGTTGACTTTGACAATCACATTTACATTTGTTTCCACATCTATTTTTTGCTTTCTACTGCAAGAAGAGTAGGCACTTCCTATATGAATGGAGGTGCAGGGGTGTCCTCCATTTCTAGAATGATTTCACAATATGTTAAAGGTAAGGATACAAAATGGGTTCCTAGAGGCCGCATTTGGAGATCTAACTCCTCCTCTGATATTTTCCTAGAGTTTTTGAACTCAAGGATTTACATGTTCTTTGCATCCTATATCTAAAACCAAGATTAGCATTGTGAAACTGTGAACCCATTCTCCTCTATCCAATGCCTAATTGGATCATGAAGGTTTAACTTTTTCATTGATGTAATGAACAATATCTTCAAAAATGTGCATGTTCTTAAGGACTATCACTAGCACATCAATCTTGCGATCAAACGTCTCATACAAGTCCATCTCTCTACTCAAATAATGAGTAGAAGCCATGAACTAGTGGTATGTATCATGGAGTGTGGCCATTTGAGGTCTATAGGAGTTGGTGTGAGTTGAGGTTTGAAGAGGTTGAGTGTAGCAGATGAGTACAATAAAGACTAATTTTAGCCCTGGGGCATTCATATAGCTACCTCTAGACTCTTAAAAGTTGTGAGGTTTAATATCATTTAGGGATAAAATTTTGGGCAATAAAATATATTACATGATTTTATTAAATCTAGGAACCAATATTCAGATCTATCACCACAATTGCATACTATAAAGCAATAGAATAATTTACCATGACATTTTTCCCAAAAAAATCAACATTTTAATAGATTTAAAATGACTCATATCTTGTGAACTTTAAAGCTACCAAATTTATTAATAATCAACATTTTAAAGATTCATAAAAATAATATAGACCAATTTCTTATCAAATTCGAAACTACTAAATTTATTAACAACATTTTAATCTCTCTCTCTCTCTCTCTCTCTCTCTCTCTCTCTCTAGAGCTTAGTGGGGCTCAAGGGAGGTCTCTCTACGAATGAGAGGCCAATATGGGATCTTCCATTGTTTTAACGCCCAAACCTTCCCATTGGTTGGTTTGCTAATCACAAATTTAAGGGCTTAATCCAAGAGGAACTTTTTGACACCAAAATTACCCTAATGAATCTTTTGAAGCTTGGAGTCTCTATCATCCTTAGGCATGGAAGAATGAAATTTCTTGCATTAAGCTGAAAGTCAAATTTCAATTTTCCCATGTTGAACATACATAGATAACCTTACAATAGTGTTACTAGAAAATGAAACAAAGTCACAAAAGAATAAATGTATAAAGTAAAAAACTTACACTTACAGTAGCAAATACCCTCCAAATACCATCCTCCAACCACTTTCTATCTTGCCAACTCAATTGATTTTTTCTCCTCTCACTAAAATCCTAAGTAAAATATTGAGCATAGCAAGACACAACTAGTATAAATAATCCTTAAGATTAGTGACAACAATTGCATCTTGACCAAATCTGCAAAACCATTTACTCAGTCCATGGAGTTTTATAGAGCAAACCTATCTATGAAAGGATCTATAAATATATAAACACATCTACGATCTTCATCTTAGGAAAGGTTGAGGCCACAATGTAAACAGCTAACATGAAGTGATAAAAGGAGAACAAAAAGTCAAATTAAAGGTAGCTTTAAAAAAACTTTGAAGATATAGGAATGCATTTCAAAGAATCTCATGCATATTTACAAGCAAAAGAAAATACAACATGTGTTACTGCAACCCATAGTAGGTTGCATAGTTTCACCAGCAAAACCATCTATAGAAAACCATCTACAAGTCATCTTTTAAAATGTTCACTTTTACTATTGGTTCTGTTTCAATTATTTCCTTTTATTGATGGTTCCATTTTGAAATGTAGCCTAAGAAATGCATTTAATAAGCAAAGTCAATCAAAATATTTGTTACTACATATGGCATTAGTCACTAGGTAGTGTAGTTTTCCTAGTGAAACTATCAATGGGAACCCATCTATGATTCATCCACAAAGACATTTCCTTTCACTACTAGTTCCCTTTGAGATCACAGTAAAGAAATTGAAGCTATATCATAAACATGGAAATGTTTTCTTGAAGTACCTTATGTAAGGTGAAACTTATATAGCTATCAACATTTAAAATTGCCTACATGTAGAGCATTGATACATAACAATTAGTTGGCTAGCTTATTTGAGGATACCCATAAAATATAAAACTTTGGTGTTTTTTTTTTGCAAATATGGTGATTAGGCATTAATCACCAGTCCCTATAGTTTCACTAGCGAAACTAGGGGAAGTAGAGAACCTAGGAAGCCATCTAATTACAAGTCCCTATAGTTTCACTAGTGGAGCTATCTTTAGGAAGTAGAGGATGGGAATCCATCTAAGAATCATCTACCAAAATGTTCCCTTTCACTACTGTCTCCCTTTCAAATTGACCAACGATTCCCTTTGCTACTAGCTCCCTTTCAATAACTAATGATTCCCTTTTATATACAAGAATTTCCCTTTCACTATTGTTTCATTGCAACGATTAAGGAATGCAAAATATAAACTAAAAACCATTGAGGCTATTTCATTGGAAATGTTTGTTTAAAGTACCGGTGATGCTTGTATCATCTCATTTAATAAGGATGTCGCTAGCAACACCCAAAATTGCCATGTGTGTAGAACATTGCAACATAATGATTAGGTGGCCCACTTCTTTTGCCATCACCAAACTAGTAATATCTTCAATTGGTGGAATCTCTTCAGAGTCACTAGTGCTTTGTATTTTATCTGTTTGGAGTTGAATGCATTTCTATAGCAGAACTTTCTTCATGACCACGTTTATTAGAATAGGAACACTTCAGTATCTCCTTTCCCTAGACACTATCCTTTTTTCCTATAGATCTCTTTTTTTGGCTACTACTAGTAGCTAGATACATACATTGGCTCTCCAACAAGTGAGCTTGCATTCAATTGCCTTTCTCCACTGAACAAGAGAGAAAAAAATCAATGAATTCAAGAGCTTTGAAATTGACCAAGAGGATTTGCACCAAATTGGGATATTTTTGTGAAATGTTTGAAAGAAGAATTGCCTTCACATCCTCCTCATCAACTTTAGAACCTAGTCCACACAATTGTTTCATTAGTGATTGAAGTCTACCTAGGCTCTTGATTTCACCCATATAAAAACTGAAGAGTTCTTGCTTTAAAAATGAACTGGAGTGTTTCATCTTATACCAAATAGACTCTCCAAGATGGTCCAATTGTTGAATGTATTCCTTGAGATATCTCAGTGATGGAAATAGTCCTCCCTAGAGCCTTACTTAATATTCCTATAGCCTTCTTGTCATGTTGCTTCTAGAGAGTTACTTGATATTCCTATAGCCTTCTTGTCATCGTGTTGCTTCTAGAGAGTCACCTTTTCTGGCTCATTATCCTTTGGTTGTTCTTAGATCCTAAGACAATGCTCCATAAAACTTTCTACATGAGATGTAGACGTGTCAATATTTACCATGCAACTTGCAAGGACTTTTTGACCATCAAACATAAAAACTAAGCCTTGAAACTTGTCTTTCTTCCATAAATCCATGCAACCAACTTGAATGAGTCAAAGACATAGCAAGTCTCACCAACAACATGCTATTGAATCTCTCCACCAAATTGAATCCACAACACCTTCCTAGTATTTAACTCAAAATAGAATGTAATAATTGGAAACTTTCAACACATAAAATATCAAGAATGTGTGACATGCTATTGAGAGAAAATGATACTTTTTTCATAGATTGGCAACTCATGCCTACATGGCTTATTGCCATTTACAATAGACTACATGGGAGGACTCCATTAAAGTCTACTAGGGACCCTATGAGAAACTACTACTAGAAGACAAAGATGCTTGAGTCGATGCTCACTGAAAGAAGCTTCTAGACAAAGAGACAAAACCAATCCTAACTTCAGATATTCATAGAAGAGACCTGAAGAATATTTATAAAAGAGACCAGAGGCTGTGCACTATCAACATTGATTAGTCTACTGCCTAGCTTCAAAAGCACTATTGGACAATGTAACACGGCCATGCAAAACTTAGAGCCAACCAATGCATGCACCGATTTCCATGGTGCATGTCGTACCACCCTCACAGATATAAGTAGGACATCACTTGCCTTTTCCAAAGCCTTTGTTACAAGCTCAAGTGTCACATAAAATAATGAGAGCCTATGAGTGTCATGTTCCCAATGAGAGAGAGAGAGATAGACAGACAGACAGACAGATAGAGACAGAGATGTTGGAAATGTTTGCTAAGCCTTGACTCAACCTCATGGGATGGTTGGGGGGGCTCAATTGAAGAGTGCTTTTATATTTGTGATACTATAGTGGTGACAACATGTGGCACCTAGCTAGTCAATTAGCTATGATTGGTCCATACATAAGGCCTGGCAATCGTGATCTCGCTAGGAAAGGTAGGGGTTATGAGAGAGAGAGAGAGAGAGAGAGAGAGAGAGAGAGAGAGAGAGAGAGAGAGAGAGAGAAGGGGGGGGCAGGGGTGAACAAATATTGAGAGATAAGAGGAGAAGAGTGGACATTGGAGACGAGGAGAGAGGGCACAGCTAGAGAGCACACCACAAATGACTAACTGTACACTAGCATTAGTTGAAAAGATGAATATATACAAACCTTTAGGGTTAGGGTTTCAACCTCTGTGATATTTTTAGCACTCTATGTGTTAGTGCTATGCACCTTATGATGTAGAGATGAATCCTCAACACCTTCTGTCAAGATCAACATCATGAAGTAGTCCTTCCCTCAAGATGATGATTATGGGGAATTGAAGAAGGACTGAACATTACATCCAATCACACCCCTTTAATGGGAATGCCCTTCCTCTGCTTCAAACTAAGAGTTTGTCGGTTCTTGTCGAGAAGCTCTTTCCCAAATGGTTTGGTTCTTGAGCCGATTGATTATTACATTATATTGTTGTTGGAGAACTTACTGCATAACAAATATTTGGCTTTGTGATAGGCAGATATATAAGAGATACGATGAGTTATCGATAGTACTTGTAATTGATTGTAGACTTATTTGGATCTTCTATAAGTTTCAAACTCTGCTCCATGAGAGTGGTTGCAATCTTGCAATCTACCATACAAAACTTCTTCAAGAGTTGTCCACATATTTTCCCAAGGGAGCCACTATGTAAAAACCCCGTATAGCACGTGTGATCAAGGGGTATTAAAATAAACCTATATGCACCCCTTCTGGAAAATTCAAGATGATTAAAGTATCTCTTATGTAAGGAAATTTTCACTAAAAAACCCCTTGTGTATGTCTATTTTCTGTAACTCCATAAAAATTTAAAACCCCATTAGGGAAATTTGGAGCTCATTTTGGGGCCCTTTAAGGACTTCCCTTGAGAATATTCTCTCAAAAAAGGGGGGCAAGGATAATTTTTTGCAGATTAGATCAAAACTTGTCGGACTTGGTCACAACTCCCAAGTCCGACAAGTTTTGATCTAAGTTTTGTGACCAAGTCCGACAAGTTTTGATCTAATCTGCAAAAAATTATCCTTGCCGCCCTTTTTTGAGAGAATATTTTCAAGGGAAGTCCTTAGAGGGCCCCAAAATGAGCTCCAAATTTTGTGACCAAGTTTTGATCTAAGTTTTGTGACCAAGTCCGACAAGTTTTGATCTAATCTGCAAAAAATTATCCTTGCCCCCCTTTTTTGAGAGAATATTCTCAAGGGAAGTCCTTAGAGGGCCCCAAAATGAGCTCCAAATTTCCCTAATGCTTTTGTTGATTACACGTGCTATTTTACATATTTCTTAGTGGCCCCCCAGGCATTATTTTATTGACTCATGAAGGTGATGTCTGAGTCTCTCTAGAACTCAATTCCAAGATATTAATGCATAAGTCATCTATTTGCCATTTAGGCAATCCACTCGCTAATATTTGCATTCCCCATGCTAAGGCAGTGTAGGAAAGAGTGAAAGTGGAGGCCATTGATGCCTATGCATAGGCTACCAAAAAGTTAGTGTAAGAGGAGAGGTAGAAGAAAAAAATTGCACCAAGTACTTGAATTAGCAGTAGTTAAGGGACACTAATATGGACGTGGAGAAGATAGAGGCTAAAATGAAATCCATTGCAAAATATCTAGTATCTTAAAAAGCCAAAAAGGCGGCCCTTTACTAGTGGCTTTGTAACACACACAAAATGCATTGAAGATTGAGAAAGGCAATAGCTCTAAAATAACAATGAGAAAACTAGAGTCATGATGTAGGAGCTATATGTGCAATTGGTAGGGTATGCACAATTCCTTGCTACAAGGTTGTTTCTACAACTCGATAGTTTGCAAAGGCAACTCCAACTTTACAAAGTACTGAATGTAGCTATTAGAGAAAAGGGTTAACAACCTAAAGGAAGAGCACCCACACCTCAAGTTGAGGGAGGCAATAATCAAGAATATTGCATATAGTTCTCACAGCAAGTAGGAAAAGTGAGAGTAGCTCCCATAGCAGCATGTCCTTACAAAGGTTATCCTCTTCCCATGTATGCATTGCTAGCACCGCATCTTAGCTAGCATGAGATCTCTAACTTAGAGACACGCTCTATTAGAAAATGTTTGTTGACAGGTAACCACTAAGGATTGTCTATTGCATTTGTAAGAAATGAACAAAATCTTTCCTTCCCTTCTTGGCTTGCAGTGGTAGAAGCTGTTTTCTACTTCCCCTTTGTTTGGTGGCCAAATTTGCAGGTGCATTTCTGCCTTTGGTGGATGGTACCTATTGTTATATACATGCCATTAACACATTGCATTTAGAAGAGTATATGCACACATATGCCTAGTCTATTTGACTCCTCTCCACATTTCTCTTCTCTCTATCAACACCCAAAACACTGACCATGACTTCATTCCCTATTTGTAAGAAGTCTCACTCGATAGCATATAGCTTGCATACTCCAATACCTCCTGAGTGAAGGCTACCACCAGGATAGCTCATCAAGGTGAAAGGCAACAAAACCACCATAGTTGGTACCTAGAATGTTGTATTTGGAGAGGCTAAGAATCAAGTTGGAAAAGAGTTGAGCAAGGTGAAAGGCAACTAGGACAATTTATTTGGAAAGGGTAAGAATCTCCATGGCTTTGGTGATGGCAAGCGCTTGGAAGACTTCAGTGCAATTGATGGAAGAGGTGGATGACGTACTGAAGAAGATGAGATCAAGGATGAAGAGGCATAATTTCTTAAGGAGATGCCAACAACCTTGCCACATGCGGCTAGTGGCAAAAGCTTATAGAATTAAAGGTGCTATGTAGAACGATGCAAGCAACAAAAGGTGGTTGGTTGTGGAAGGAGCTTGCCACAAGCCAACACAGTTTTTTTTTGGGGGGGGGGGTGTGCAAGGAGGCAGGAGTGAAGACCCTAAGTGGTGGGAGGCAATGAAAGGGGTAGGGGAAATGAGCTGTAGAGGCTACAAAGCAAATGGGGATGGCAGGAATAAAGATGTAGAGAGAGAGAGAGAGAGAGAGAGAGATGCTCCTCCAAGATGCCAATATGCACTAAGATTTGCTCTTCTCTCACGCAACTTCGCTCCTCCAAGATGCCAAGATGCACCAAGCTTGTCATGTTGGGCAAGGAAGGTGTCTCTTGAGTGCCAGCCTCCTGCCATGTGCCACAAGGCAGACTTCTCTTGCCCGGCTCTCCCTCCACATGGCAACCTTCTCTTGCCCTCCAATCTAGCTTCTCCTCTCCCACCACTTGGCAACTCTTCCTTAAGGAATTAGAGAGAAGACATGTAAAGGTTTCTTATCATATTTGCTTTTTCACCCAGTGAAGCTATGGCCTCCTACATAATATTTCCTTCCCAATATGCTAAACACTTCATCTTCATGATGGATGATGCAAGTATAGTCTTGATATCATCCTTGATGCCCTTAAATTTCATCATCATCTCTACCCTCTCTATCTTGTCCTCGGCACAATGGTACTTAACGTCCTCTATCTCGGGCTCCCTATCTACTTTCTCTCATCTCCTCCTAGCTATCTCATCACCCCCTCCTCTCTACCTCTCTCTCATAGCTTCATAGTCCCCCTGCCCTCCTTCTAGTCTCTCTTCCTCCATGACCTTCACTACATACTTGTAAAGGCCATGCCCTCCTCATCTCTACCCTCCTCGCCTTCACACCACCTCCCCCTCTCCCTTCCTTGTGGATACTACCTCAACCCCCCACCTTTGCTCACCACCCTTTTCTTATGATTGCTCTTTCAACCTTCACTCCCCCTCCCCCTCCCCTCTCCTTATGGTTTCTCTTAGCCCCTCACTTCGCTCACCACCCCCTTCTCCTAGAGCTACTCTCTCAAACCCCTCACCTTTGCTCCACTTTTCCCTTCCCTCTCCTCATGGTTGCTCCCCCTGTCCTCATTTAGCCATTTTGCCACCTAGTGACTCCGCTTCTCCCTATCAACTCCTTGCAGCCTCCATGCTAAGAACCCCTCACATTTGCTCATGCCCCTCCTCATGGCTACTCTCTTTACTCCTCTCACATTTGCTCCATTTCCCCCTCCCCTTCGCTCATGGTAATTCACTAATTGTACGACTAATGTATAAACCTAAAAAACCTCCATGCTAAGAACCCCTCACATTTGCTCATGCCCCTCCTCATGGCTACTCTCTTTACTCCCGTCACCTTTGCTTCATTTCCCCCTCCCCTTCGCTCGTGGTAATTCACTAATTGTATGACTAATGTATAAACCTAAAAAACTAAAAAGATTGTATGAATTTCAGCAAACTTTTTGTCTTTGTATTCCTTTTGTAATTCCAAAACATAAGATTCCTAAGATTTCTCCAACCTCTCCTCTCGCCACCCCCTTTTATAGATACTACCTAGCCCTCCCTTGCTCAAAGATAATCTTCTAGTCTTCTTGTATCAAAGGAAGGTTGCGGAGTCAACACATAGTAGTAGTGTGGTAGCTTTCTTCAAGGAACCTTGGGCGAAGCATGATATGGCACGGGCCTTTAAGCACCACATGGCACCTTACAAATAAGTAAATATCAAAGTAAGGCTATGGAATCGACACATGGTAGTAGTGTGATGGATTTCTTCAAGAAGTGTTGGTCAAGGTATGGAGAGGTTGCAAGGAGGGAGTGCCACATGGCACTATCATTTGAGGGCCACATAGCACCTTACAAATAAGTAAATGTAGATATATCACCTCCTTAATCTTTCCTTAGATATACTTACATTTAGGCGCTATCTTGAAAAGAACATATTAAAGAAATATTTGATCTCATAAATAGTTTTGAAAGGATATCCCAATCCCTCCAACTCTACCCTACTTTATGGTCCCCTGTACCTTCCCCCCACTCACCTCACTATGTTAATTTATTTGGCCAATTCCCATCAACCTCCCTCCTACCCCCATCTAGGATCCCATATCTTCTTATTAGTCCTTCCCTTTGCTAACCCTCCATTCTTCCCTTGCTAATTTATAATGCAATTTTTCATTTTTCTCAATCAAGGGGTTCCTATAGTATCTTGAAAATTGGCTTTAAGAAATTAAAGTCCAAGCTAGAAGAGGACATGTACCATTCACACCTTACATTGCACCACATACAACATGCTTGGCAACTCCATCATAGACACCTTTAGAGATAGTGGTAGGACCAAAAACCAATCCAAAACAAAGCAAAAGTAGATAACTTTAAGTTTGAAATCAAGAATCCCTCAAAGGCTCAAATTCTAATTGCAAGTCTTTGCAAGTCCTAAGGGTTGTGCATGGACACAAAACGAAATCTTTACGTAAGAAAGGTATCTGCATGGTGTCATGGTATGGTCCCATCACATCCTACAATCCAATGTAGCTACCTAGTTTTCTTGTAGATTGAGATACGTTTAGTGAGGTTGGGAAAAGATAATGTTCTTCATATTTTTAGCATTGGATGTTGTCGCAGGCATTTTTTCCTCCACGAGTGGTCCTCCCTTCAAGAGTGGCACATTTGCCCTCGGGGTTTAGAATGTCTACAAGGATGATTATTGATGTGCCCAATTTGGTCTAGCAAAGCCATAGGTGCAATAAAACAAAGCCTCAAAGTCCATCCAAGGTGTTGAATGAAGTGTTTTTAAAAAGTCCATGGCCTCTTCATCATTTGATCTACGTTTATTGCATCCATGGTCATCTTCTTTCCCAACACACCCATGGGGTGACATCTCTCTTCTAAGACAACGACAACACCCCCATTATTCTTGACCGCCCTTCTCTGATCACCTTTGGTTGCTTATCTTTGGACCAATGGATTGATGGGCGGTGTTTCAACACTTTGGCAAACTGCTTCGCTTTGGAGGAGCTAAGCCTTGCCTGCAACCACAACTGAGTGGAGTCTTCTCGTTGAAGCCACGCATGCTACAAAGATTGAGACAAAATATTTGGGCGAGAAACTCAACTTTAGCCCTTCTTTATTACTGTTTCTCAGCACATAGCGCTTGTTGTGTTGGGTAAGGCATGCAAGCAAGGGTGTCCATGTGGCACTCCCCTTTGAGTGCCACATGGCATCTTAGAAAGACAAATATATAGATAGATAGATAGAAGCACAAGACTCAATGGACCCAACGCCTACTTCTTCAATGGACCCAGCGCCTACTTCTTCAAACTTTCATGAGAAGAGAGGATCAACAATAAGGAATAACCCAATTGGCATTCTTTCATTGGATTTTTGGATTTTTCAACATCGTGGGGAAATCCTAGTAGGCCATGATTTGCCTTATAGCCCAATTGGCATTCTCTCATTCGATTAATTTTTGTTGTTAATTGGAACTAGTGTGCAATCCGTGGCAAGCCACCGGCCAGTTCATATTCTAAAGCTTATTAAACTTGGTGGCATTACAACTATAATCACGAAGTCCAACTTGTTTGTCCCATACCATTACACTTGAAGGACAGATAAGGAAGGCGACAGGTTGTAAGCCAATAGAATGTGTGGATGATGCGCTTTCCCTCCATTCTTTATAATTTTGTTGCGTTTTAATGGCTTCCCAAGAAATTTATTATATGTTAGTGAAATTTAATACATGATAGTGGCTTCCCATTTGTCAATATTGCTTTGCAGCATCTACATCCGTTCTCGCAATCAGCACAATCTTGACACCCATAAGACCGAACTGCAACCGGGCAGTTATTGGCACCACCTTTCCGGACATGTATTCGCATTTCTTCATGGCAGATGATTCTGTGCACACCTACCACAATACCCCTCTCGACAAGCAGTTTAGAGAGCTTGGCGATCGCTGTAGCAACTTCAACCATGATTGTGACTGTCGGTGATCAATGGTCTAAGATAATCAACATAGCCCATCGTCGCTCGTTATTCCTTCCTCATGTTCACTTAAGCTTCTTGAAGATATGCTCAGCCTTGTTGACCACGAGAACTCTGCAAAGTCCAGTTCCGGCTCGTTGGTGGAGGTGTGCAAAGAAGAGCACTCATGTAGAGAGTATTCAAGTACTTGGACATCCACAAACTTGAACAGGATCAAGAAACCTGAAGGCGCGTTCGGTATTGACTTCAATCTAAAGCTCTTCGCACGTTTGGGAACACAACTATATGAAAATGCACTTTTTTGAAACGACTAAGTATCTTGTGTAATGGTGTGTGCAGCTATGCCAATGGGAAACGTTGTTGCTACAGAGAAAGGCATACAAAGGAGCCAAAGCATATATTATAGCCAACTAATCTCGAGCGAGCCAATGCCTTTGCCACCCAACAGCCCAATATGGATAAGATGTTCGTACAGGACAAGCTTCTTCTTCCGCCACAACCGGCATAGGCTTTGCGTGCTCCTCTAGTTGTTGGCCATGGGTTCCCTCTTCACATAGAAATTCATCCAATAGTACAGACTTCATTCGTCTTTCTTTGTCATGGGTTATCGTATAGGCGATATGGAGGCGATATGCTTTTACTCCGAAAGCTGGTTGCCCATAGCCAATCATCACGCATTCTCTAGCTTTTACATCGAGCTTAGTCCCGTATTTGTCAGGGATATGAACGTACGCCTTACATCCAAAAACACGGAGGTGTGCAATGTTTGGGTGTTGGCCTGTCCAGAGCTCATGTGGAGTAGAGGACTTGTCGCGGCAGAGGGTGGAAACATTTTGTATATATGTGAAGGTTATGACGGCCTCACACCACAAGGTCTTGGGCAATTGGGCATCTGCTAGCATTGCACGGGATCCCTCCATGGTGGTACGTATCTTTCTCTTGGCCGCAGAGTTTTGTTCAGGGGTGTCCGGGATGGGAGTATGCCTTCGTCTACACAGTAGCGATTGAACTCACCGGAGTAGAACTCTCCTCCGCCGTCAGTGCAAAGGATCTGAAGGGGCCTCGATGTCTGGACCGTGGCCTGGCGATGGAATTGCTTGATCTTTGCAAAAGTTTCGGTTTTGCGTTTTCATTTCTTTTGTGTGCCATGAAGTATACTTGAGTATATTGGCTGTAGTCGTTAATGAAGACGACGTAGTATGCCAATCCCATGGAACGTGTTTGCATGGGGTCACAGAGATCTACATGGACGAGTTGCAAAAGGCGTGTAGCACGGGTCCTTTGAAGTCCAGAAAATGTGGTCACGTGGAGTTTGCTGAGGACGGACGGTCCTCGAGACAAGTTGAGAACGGGCCAATTGGGCTAGGGATTGAAAGTTCAGATGCCCCAACGTTCTATGCCACGTGTGTCTCCTTTTGGATAACTTTAGGGCTTGATCCCGTTCATGCCCAAACCCAATGGGGTAGAGTCCACCAACTGGGATGCAACAAGTGGGTGTTAAGTGGAGATGTTCGGATGCGATGACGAGGTAGTGAACACCACGAAAATCAAAGCAATAGCCTTGGCCAGTAAACGTGGACATTAGGAAGATGCACCAAGACCCTGCCTTCAGCTGTGGCTTGAAGGGAATGATTGTTGCCCAGATAGACTTGGAGGGGATCACAAAATTCCACGAGGTCAAAAAACCAACTGCGCTATGATGTCATGTTTAGAGGCCCCCATATGCAAGTACCACATGTCATGCTCCTGTTGTATGTCTTGGGTCGGGTAGATTGGTCGAGAGGCAGAGAAGTTGCACCGAGGAGTTGTGATTAGCACACAGTGCATGGTTGACATGTGGTTGTTCCGTTCTGGAGGGTGGGTGACGATTGAAACTCTGTTGAGGTCATCGTGGTGCTCATTGGGGATTGAAGTTGGAGGGATTGCTCGAGTTAGGCAATGGAAGCAACGGAGCTTGTCTGTTTGAACCAGACGCATTCGAGTAGTTGTTGCGCGAAAATTGGCATCAATGGCGATGTTGACTCTTTGTGTTGCGACTTTGAGTAAAGAGGGCACTGGGAGAAGTTTGGGCATAGGCTGAGGGGTCGTTATGACGTCTCATAAGATCTTCTTGAAGAATTTTGCCCAGAAGAGTCAGAAGGGTAAGTTGTGTCACTACTCTGGGTTGTCACACGAATGCCTGCCATAAGGAAGGCAGTGCCTAGATGAGCATAGTGACCTACTGGAGGGGGGAGATGACAAGATCGGCATTGATAGTCTCATCTAGGGTGGTCTGCCATCTTTCTAGAAAATCAGGAACAAAGCCGGATTCCTGGAGTTGGAGGTTAAGGAGGCACCTGTGAGCATTGATTTGAGTTTAAATATCTTGATGATCGTAGGCACTTTCCAATTATTCTTAAGGAATGGGATTGCAGTTACAACTGAAATGAGAGGAGCACAAGTAGCGCGCATTATTGTGTGATTAAAGTCGAAGGGGATTTGGAATTAACTATATGAACATTCTAATATTGATGACAATTTCAACATCCACAACACACGAATCAACTTCTCGCTTTAAGTTCTTCTATCGTGTATCATTGCTTCTACTCATAGTTTTTGCTATTAATCATGCTTTCTCTAGTTGTTCCATCTTTAACTCATGGCATTGATAACCAATAAATGGCATGTTCTTCCTTTATCGATGCTAATTTTCCATTCTTCGATTTTTGATTTCTGAGAACAAGTCTTTCTTTGATATCTAAGCATTGTGTTGATTCTTTGATAGATTGTGATTGATAGATTCCCATTTTATGTACCTAATCTTTATCTTTTAATTGATCGAGTCCGTCGAATGGCTCTTTAAGTTGTGGTTTCCACTTATCAACGAGTTGTATATTTGATCTCAGCATGTTGTCACTTTTTCAATCCATTCAAATTATACCACCGACTCTTTGATATTTGTTCGAGGAAATGTATACGTTTGTGTTCTAGGGATAGCACCATTTGCAATGAGCATTGTATTACATGAGGTACACATGGCTAGACTGGAAACATATTTGGGATCCACACCTCACCTTGTATCATAGGAACAGACTAATCGCTTGATTTGAAGAATCTCAATGCCTATTCAAACTTGTGTACATTAGCATAGGGACTGCTATGTAGATCTAGGTTTGCAGATGCAAATGCATGAAGAGGCCCATAGGAAATTCTATGAAGAATCCCGCATGGATTTTTAAATCGAGAGTCCAACAAGAATGTGACATTAATTTCAATGATAGGCAGAGAGTTACCATCTTGGTGCACCATCCATGCGAAAGGAAGAGGAAGCATTCAAGGGTAACTATGCCGATATAGGCTATGATGAAGAAGTGATGCGACTACAAAACAATTGTCGATACTAGAATGGCTAGGGATACTAATTAAGAAAGAGACAAAAAACCTTTCTAAGATCGCTGTTGTCAAATCTCTAGCACTAGTTCTCAAACCATATTGATTCAAGAACCACACAGATATGTGTGCGTCCCACGTTTAAACTGATTTCAAACTAATGGCTCAAATTCATCACCTTCACTCAATGGTCATGATTGATTAGTGTCTTTGATATATTATAGATTACTGATGATAAGTTAAAAATAATATTCACATTGTCATCAATTGGCTATATTCATTCCCATCCTGGCAATTTTGTATCTGTGCACTCCTTATTGGCCTTAGTAGACTTTTCCCTGTGAATGAAAAAAATGCAAATTTTGTTTCGTTTTCTTTAACAGTGATTTTCCCATTGGCTATTGTTATGGCAATGCACACGGTCTATGGCGAGCATGCTTCTCAATGATTTGAGGGGCACCTTCGATGGAGCAGTGTCTGGAATTTCTTTAGTTTTCATTAGTAGATGCATGGCGATCTATGGCTGGGGCATGGCTTCTTAGCACATTACATGCATGGCGCTCCTAGAAGTTGTGGATGTCTGTGGTGATCTTAGGGGGCATCTTCGATAGAGCACTGTGTGGCAATCTGAGGGGCCATCTCCGATTTCCTTGTGCATGACCTCGCTTTGCTATGTGGCTACTCTTAGGTGGGTTGTACCTCTTTGGTGGTGTTTGAAGAATATAGGGTTCAAGGTTTGGCGGCCTCTGTAGGTGTTGAAGGATCTCTGGTGTTTTCGGTACCTCCAAGGAATGGCTCAATGTCTATATAAATGATCGTTCTCCTCCATTGTGATTGTGTTCTATTTTGTTGTCACTCGCTTCATTGTTAGTGCGTGTGTTCTTTGTTTCGCTTCATCTTTTGTATCAAGTATGGAAGCTAGCAAGAAAGTCAATCCCTCTATATAGCCCATGGATATAGAAGGTTTACCTTAAGGGGACTCGTGGCAAGTAGTGCAGAGTGTGCTATGGCAACACTCTTGCAATTTTTCTTTATCCAAATTTTTGGGCTCTGAGGTATTTGGCGGACAACTTGGTATCCACCTTTTATCCCTCTTTGCTCCTCTATAAGCATGGAGCGCTCTTTTTGGTACTAAACCTCAATAACCTCTGCTCCTCTGTAAGTGTCAACGCTTACACTTTGTATTTGCAATGAAGTCATTTAGATGAGGAATTGTTGGTGTATTAATCCAAGATTCCAATTTGTAATGGCCTTCTCTAGTATCTGTAGGTTACACTCCGTTGTCATGCTCTTTTGTTGAAGGGACATCAGCATATTACAAGAAACTAGCAGAGAAGGACACTTCGAAGGGCAAAGCATCTATGGACTATACAGATATTTATTGGGATGAGGGGAGGAGTGTCTTCAAGGGTAAGCACAATCCATTGTCTCCGCAAGGTATATGTGGTTGATTTTTCCTTTAATGGTGTTTTAATACGAATTTGATTGACTGCTGCTTCATAGGCTTGTTGTCCCTATGCATTGCAAAGGAACTTAGGCAGTCTCATCAAAGTTTCCCATGAACAATTTCGAAGGTATTTCGCTTGAGCTTTTGTTTTGAACACTTTTCTATGTTCATGTCATTATTTAGTATCTCTGGCTACACTATCCAAAGCTTTATCATTTCACTTTTAGTGGAATGTTATGGACTTGCATTGCTCCTTTGATAAGCTTTGTGTCTCAAATTAACTTCATGTGTGCACTCACCTCCGCTTCATGCATGGATTCTTGCTAGCTGCTGGTATCTTGAAGGCTATCTAATTTTAAGTCAATTTTGAAATGATTTAAAGCAGATATATATTAGTGTTTCATCTCCAGACACTCATGCTTTGCGTGCCCTATTTTTCTTGCATCTTTCATGTGCGTATTGACTTCTGGAAATTGCAGCAACTTCTGGTTTTGATGCAATTGTCTGGGCACTAGTCATGTTTTCATTTCAATTGTATCTCTATTGCATGTTCTCTCTATTTTGAAGTCCTATTTCAAATAGATTTAGGGCAGATTTATATCAGTGTTTCAGCTCATGGACAATGCATATATGCTAGCTTGCAACTTCACACCTGTTAATAAGATCGATTTTCAGTGAAATGTTGTGGACTTGTATTGCTCCCTTAATAAGCTCTATGTCTCAAATTAAGTTTATATGTGCACTCACCTTAAAGCAAGCTAGACCTTCACTTCATGCATGGATTCTTGCTAGCTACTGGTATCTTGAAGGCTATCTAATTTTAAGCCAATTTTGAAATGATTTAAAGCAGATTTATATTAGTGTTTCATCTCCAGACACTCATGCTTTGCATGCCCTATTTTTCTTGCATCTTTCGTGTGTGTATTGACTTTTAGAAATTGCAGCAACTTCTGGTTTTGATGTAATTGTCTGGGCAATAGTCATGTTTTCATTTCAGTTGTATCTCTTCTGCATAGATTTAGAGTAGATTATATCAGTGTTTCAACTCATGGACAATCATGCTTTGGTTGGCCTATTCCTCTTGCATAGTTCGTGCACATAAGAAGTCCCATGGTTTACGGCAAATTCATATATGCTAGCTTGCAACTTCACACTTGTTAATAAGATCAATTTTTAATTCTATGTTATGTTTGTGTCTACTCATGAGATTAATTAAGTGTCGCACTGATTTTGTGAAGTAGAGGATACAGCTTCCTCGAATGCACCAATGATTATGACAGCATACTCAAAAGCTTTGAAGATTGGCGGCATGTAAAAAACCGGTGGGACAAAGAAGGCTAGTGCTGCAAAATCATTACAGAAAGCTTTCCTTGCTATAGCCAGGCAAGTGTATGTGGAAGGTAAGCATATTTAGACTTTGGCCCACTCTGTGTGTTGTATGGCAGCAATAGCTTGGAGCAACAAAAAGTAGTAACGTGGGGGCACAATTGTCTTCTTCTTTGCAAGTTTTTAATGAAAATCGTAGGGTGAGTGGTCGTTGTTGCAAGTATAGTACGTGCACTGACAAATCAATGGTAGCATGTGTGATAAGGTGAGGATGAGGCACCCTTTTTGTTAGCTTTTAATGATAGCAGAAATTTTGCTTTGTGATTCGCAACATCTGATCATTGATGCTGCACACATTTTCCAGAGGAATCCCACACAAGGAGCCGCTATGATTTATAATAAATTGGATGTTCTCAAATAGTGGATGTTTATGGGGTTTTAGGTGTTGTCTACAATCATCTTCCTTTAATATATTATCATGAAGTGATTTTTAAGAGTAAATTTACAGTTTCACAAATGGCATTTCCTTTTCTCTATTTCTGATGCATGCACATTGTTTAGTGAATGTGGGATTACGTATGTTCCACCGACAAATTGGTAAGACTCAATGAACATTTTATTGTCCCTATACACCAAGATGTAGTAAATGACCAATCTAGCAATCTCAGTGAAAGGAAAATGTGCTCACTATGTGCATTACAATTAAAACAAAAGAAGGTATCCATACTTTCTCAAGCACACATGCGCCTACCAAATAAAACAAGATACACATGCGAACTAAATGAAATTGAAGCAAATTGAAGCTAGGCTAGTAGCAATATGAATTCCATTTGCTCAAATAAGAGAATTGTTATATGATGGACTGTATGGGTTGCGTGGAAGTATCATTAATGTTATTTTGCTAAGGTTGATAGAGCACAAAGAGTACCTCCCCAATTCCTCACAGATGATTCAACAGTAGTAGCAGTTGCAATAAGAAGGAAGCTAGAGTATACACACAGTTATATGAGCGGGATTGTGCATCAGACATTAACTTTACGTGCTTTAAAAGAACTATTAGAAACACCACTAAACAAGGAAAACAATATCAAATGAAACCCATAATAGATTGACCACATACTTAGCTTGCAAGAGTACATGAAAGAACACGAAGAAACCACAAGCACCAACGAGTGCAGGGATGATGAAGATGACGTGCACACAGATACATTGGTGCATTGTATATATACCGCTCAACAAGTTGTTGACTTCGAGGACAAAACAATTGTGGTTGCTCCTTCTAAAGGCTTTTCCCCGCTTGATATTTTCAAAGATAAATTTTTTGAAGAGCTTGCATTTCCAACCTTATTTTATGGACAACCGAGGAACTACGACATCCCTACTTGAACAAGTTATCAAGACATAGATTGATGGGAGCTTAGAAACAAGGATAGTCACTTTGAAAGAAAGAGATACTTTAGAAGACACAAACATCGAGAAGCTTCAGCAGTCAAACATTGGATACCGAGACTTTACATGCCTACGTACATCCTTAGATTATAAGTACAAGCTAAAGAAGAACTTGTTTGCAATGATCAGACAATTGGGACGGCCCACATTCTTCATCACCTTCTCCTCTGCGGAAAGACTTTGGGAACCACTAACGACATGTCTACAAGAGCTTCACTTCACGTCAAACAGTACAGAGGGAATCGCTACACAAAACACAATAAGAGATCTCATGAGATCAAATCTTGTGACCACCGCAAGGTACTAGGTCAAGAGGTTCCAAGCGATCAAGAGGTTGCTACAAAAATGTGAAAGTTTGGGGGGCCATTTAATGTTGATCCAATCAAATAGATAGAATTGCTACAATGTCCGATCATGTGTGAAATACATCAAACGCCTAGCCGATGTATCCGAACATGTGTGAATCCTGGGTTTAGACTAAAAGGGGCATTCGTCAAAATCGTTGGATCTTGCGTAGAAGGGAAGGTGCCCTCCCCTCCCCCCCCTCCCTCGAGCCCCGGTCAGAGGTTGGAATTTGGAGCAGAACCAATGCGTGAATTTGGCGAGCTGCAGCTATGAACAAGTAGTCAGGACCGGAGAGCGGCGGCGGTCGTCCTTCGTTTGCTGCCGCCTTGGTCTGAACCTAGACTTAGCCTGGTTCCAATGTGCACAACCCTGAACCCGGAGCTTCTCTAAACGGTCGTTCAGCAGACAGGCTGTAGCCTATTAGGGTTTCCACCTTCATCTCCTTGTCCATCAGCAGCGATGGAGTTTTGGGGTATGTCTTTTCCTCCTCTTGCTCTCTTATTCACATGAGCATCTCCAAATTCTTTTTCATGGATCTCAGAAAATCGCTCTGCTTTCTGTTATTCGTAGCTCCTTCCCACGAACACGGTCCCTTTCACTTTGCACAGTTCAGCGTTTGCTCGTTTCGTCCTTAATCAGCTGACTAGCGCCCCTTTCGTGGGATACAATGCAAACACTAAATGAGCATATGAATGGGAACCGCTTTTGGTTAAAAGAGCTAGCGATTTGCGTAAGGGGCAATGCTTAGACAGCGCTTCTGGGAACTGGCATGGCTGAAAAGTGAGACGAACTGGTGAACACGTCGGCTGGGAATACGTCGACTGCACCATTTGAACTTTTAAGATAGATACTCCGAAGCCTCTGTCGTCACTCTATCCAACAGCAGAGTGGATCTAGGCACTCTGGCGATAAAAATGCTGTTTAAGGCTTACGCTGACAATTAAAGAAGTTGAGATGACGACACGGGAAATGTATTTGTAATAATGAGACAAGAGCATACAGTTGTCTACTATATTGAGAATTGCAAATGCATACAAAAGCCCTCAATGCAAGACTAGGTCAATTTCGGGCAATAAAAACACATACTAGAGAAGGTTGCGAATAGAAACAAGATTTGCAATGGATTATGGAATAGCTCAAAGCACCTGAGTAGACACCACTACCAAAAGTGTGAAAATATACATTCAGTATGTCCTAGTAAAGGTAAAGGTATGTCCCTCCTATGTTGTCGTCCAAGAGTGGGTTCACACCACCCAGTGGTCATCCTCCAAAACGGTGGTGTGAAAGGCATCCTAGTTGGCCCAATAGGAGGGACAGACTTGGACACTGACACAAAAAATATAACCGGGCCATCAAGGCCGCCCACTTCAAGGACAACTCCTCCAACCGCTTACATGATTGGCCCATTCCATCTCCTCCAACCGTTACATCAATCACACCTAGTGACATAGATTAGTAGCCCAATGACTGCCAGATGGTGTGAACCACCACACCCGGTGGCCATCCTCCAATCTTGTTTCCTCTTCCATGGGGTGGTATGAACCCAGCCTAAGGTAAGGGCCGTGCTTAATCGACTTGAAAATGACCTAAAGTAGATGGCGATAAAAATTAAGCTCTTGTCGCTTTCACCTTACGTGCGATTCTCAAATTATCATGATTCCTCCTTGGCTTGTGTCTCCCTTTGTCTCCTTGCTCCCTTTCTGTCTCTCCCACCCTTTGTAACCCTCTCATTCCCTACCTAGGCGTTCGCTCGCTCCCTTTTACTCTGAGATCTACCTGTAGCTCCTTGCCCCTGGCCTTCGCTCTCTCTTCAGCCTCACAATCTTTGAGGGGAGGGAGAGAGGGAAGAGAGGGGGAGTGGAGGCTGAGCGATGGTGGAAGGGAGAAGGCGAGGAGAGCAGGGAGGTGGCGGCGAGGAGGTAGAGCTTCTAGATCAATTGGCGTAAGCTTAGAGCTCTTCTGTATGACTTTAATAAAACTCAATTAATTAGTGCTGTAAGCACATGTGAATTAAAGTTATTCCTATATGATCATCTAGATATGTCCTTGTTTCCTTCAAAGCTGCTCTCATACCCGAGAGAGAGAGAGAGAGAGAGAGAGAGAGAGAGAGAGAGAGTCTATTAACGTCCACGGAAGACCAAGAGGTCTATGGGACAGCACAGAACCCAATACATCAGTTTAGGGAGGGCACATGGCAGCTCCCATGGAGTGCAAAAGCATCTCTATTTATTCAGAATAGCTACATCTAATAAAGCATAAAAACATATAATCGGCCATACATCAGTTTAAGACTGAGAGTCTTTTGGTTTGGATTTGAATTCTTTCATAATTGCCATGCCTTCACGGTATACTGCCCATTTTCCATCCTTCCTTGCAGCTCTAACCTTGGCTAATTTAGTCGCTTTGCTTTTCAATTGTGCAAACTACTCGGTGCTTTCTATCAATTCAGACGACGGATTTTGTAGAGGCGTTTGAATGAAATGATTGCGAGTTGCCAAACACATATACTTGAACTTAAGAGTTTGCAATTAAGCTGGAATTAAGACTTATACAGCTTAAACACAAAGTGACATCATTGGAAATTGCAATATGATTGAGGGGCCAAGACGCCCCCCCCCCCCCCCCCCCCTTATCCAGGCTCACTTTATTCTTTAAAATGGAGATACAAGACCAAGGTGCAATGCACCTTCCAAATTGATGAACTCAGGGAAAGCCTAGGACCTAGATACAAGACTCAAGGGCATATGTACAAGGTAGACAACAAAAAGGAGGACTCCAAGCTCAGGTTTCAACTCTTGGCTTGCCCAATCCACAAGGAAGAAGCCTGCAACAATCACCACTTACATCCAACATTAGAGGCAAGCACTAGTTTCTAGAAAGATAGTAGAAACAACATGAAATAGTGCTGTAAATGAGATAAACTTGACAATACAGGCTCCCTTCGTGACTTGACCCTTTTGTAGATGAAGTCCTTGATGCCTATGAAGCTACCTTGGGTGAGGAGAGTGTGGAAATGGGGCTGGAATGAGAACAGCTTAGAAAAACAGCCTGTAGGCTAGAGAGAGAAAGCCTTTATGGAGTGATAGCTGTAGAGAGAGAGTGCCAATGCTGATCCCAAGGGAGGGGATGTAAGAGAGGAGCTGCTGCTGTTCCAGAGGTGCACAGAAAGGTAGATTTCTGCAAGGGGAATGGGCTGGAACAGTAGAGAGAGAAATTTTGCAGTAGAGAGAGAAAGACTGCAGCAGGAGAGAGAAAGGGGCTGTGGCTGCTCCAGGCTAGGAGAAGGAGAGAGGATGCTGCTGCTGTTCCAGAAGAGCTGAGAGGGGGCAGATTTCTAGAGAGGAGGGGTTGGAACTGTAGAGAGAGAATGTGCTGTTATAGAGAGAGAAAGTGCTGCTGAGGTGAGAGAATGGCCTGGGGAGAAGCTGGCTGCACCCAAGGAGCTGAGAGGAGGCAGATTTATGGAGAGGAGGGGCTGGAACTGTAGAGAGAGAATGTGTTGTTGTAGAGAGAGAAAGTGCTGCTGAGGTGAGAGAATGGCCTGGGGAGAAGCTGGCTGCACCCAAGGAGCTGGAGAGGTTCTGCTGCATCAACCAAAAGGAGAGAGAAGAAAAGTGACAAATTTTTCATGTAGGGAATGAAGGGGAGAGGCCTTCTTTTATAGGCTCAGCCCCCCCCCCCCCCCGAGGCTTAGAGTGGAAGGTGGACACTTGTCCCAGATTTTTGGTGGGCTGCAGTCCCAAAGAGGACAGCCCACAACCTGCCCCAAATCTACCAGATTTGGGGCTAGACACTTGGCCTGCATGCCTTGCCACTTGCCATGCATGCTGCCACATGTGTGGGACAGGTGGACTGACCTGCCAGCTCAGATTCCATGTGGCAGTCTGCCACGTGTCAGCTGCCACATGTCACTCCCAAAAACCCTAAAATTTCAAAGCTGTCAGAATTCAATTCTGATCGCACCCACGGGTTCCTAACAACTTGGACTATCTATTGACGTACTCCAAGGTCATAATTGAGCCATACTGAGCTCATTTGTTTGTCGTCTTATCTTGTATCTCCATTACTCTTGGCATGCTGCCAGGCCCACACCCAAAGCTTAGGGAACATTCTCTTGAATGGTTCCTAGGTCAGTATGCAATCTGTGCATTTGATTGGTCCCATGTTTGGGTACTCAGGTGGGGTGTGGTTTCCAGATGTCCCTCTCAAAGAGAGGCCATCACTCTTGTGGGTCACTAATGCCCATAACCCCAAGCAAGGGGGTCCACCCTCAAATGCTAGACCTAGTCCCCATTGTCCGTAACTGAATAGTAGGAAAGTATTTCATTTCTTAATAAGCATACCATTGAAAAACGAAAAGAAATAGTACCAAGCAAGTGGATACATGTTGAAGCAGGATGACAAATTGCGCTTGTGTGAGCTCCTGAGCTATCCATACCTTCGTCCCTTTCAGCTTATGTGATTGGCGAAGAATCTTGGTTCGTAGCCTACGTGACTTGAAAGTGATGATAGCATGTCCTTTGGAGTGTTTGATATTAGTTGCTACCTCATCATCATCCTTCCATTCAATGATGGGCATGGCTGCTTTGACCTATGCTAAAGTTTCACTAAAAGAGTCCTCATCCTTGTACCAGTTTTCCGAAAGTCCTATCCGAATCTTCAATAAGTTCACATCTGGCTTCATGCTCCTTAATTTCTTCTTGAATGTCAGTTTTACTTGCCTTTGTCTCCACTTCCACACTTAGCTCCTTCTTGAGTGAATGAAGTCTTTAATTGTGGAGACTAGTTGAGGAGTAGGTAGGGAAGTCTTACATGCCTTCGTAACTTCGTCTATGATTGCTTGCTTGGCAGGCCCTTCGAAAAATTGAAGTTTAGCTGAGCATCTTTAAGTCACGAACCTCTTGCTGTAAGTAAAAGATTTGCTCATGATGACCAATGATAAACCGATTTAAACCTCCTTTATAGTATGTATGTGCATACGTTGAATGCGTCTTAGCTGCAACCGTGGAGTATTGCACTCGATTAGTTGGAGTAGTTGGTGTAGAGAGGGGAGGGGATCTAGATTTTGAGGAGAGGCTAGGCCACTCCATGTTAGCCATATCTGCAAGGACCCTGAGCTAACTAACCCCCGAATTAGGCTAGGGGTCTCAGCCTAGTTCAGGGTTAGTTAGCTGCTAAATGAGAGGTAAGCAGGCGTGTGCATACGGAGAATGTGTCTTAGCTACAACTGTGGAGTATTGTACTTGATTAGTTGGAGTAGTTGGTGTAGAGAGGGGAGGGGATCTGGATTTCGAGGAGAGGCTAGGCCACTCCATGCTGGCCATATCTGCAAGACCCCGAGCTAACTAACCCCCGAATTAGGCTAGGGGTCTCAGCCCAGTTCAGGGTTAGTTAGCTACTAACTGAGAGGTAAGCAGGCGGAGAGGTTAGACAAGAGTTAAGAGGTAGGTAGGCAGAGAGGGTAGACGGCTGGGCTGGGGTTGAGCGGAGCAGATGAGGAGCTGAGTGGAGTGGGTGAGGGCTTAGCGGTGCGGGTGAGGGTTGAGCAGTTGAGTGGAGCGGAGAGGCTAGATGACTAGGCGGGTGAGGGCTGAGTGGTGAAGGACGGGCTGAGGGAGGATAGACAGGCGGGCTGAGCGACGATGGACGACCAGAGTGGGCGGAGCAACGCGGGAGAGGAGCGACCGGGGGGGGAGAGAGAGAGAGAGAGAGAGAGAGAGAGAGAGAGTGTAGCATGCAACGGTTATCTGATCGTGTAATTCACAGCAAGACCTTCTTTAAACCTTTAGCGAGGAATGAGCGTCGTTTACCATAGAGAGAGGAAGGAGATGAGGGTAGAGAGAGAGTAGAGTCGACAACCGATTGGGTCCCTGTACGCACTGAGGGCCCCCTCCCCCAATCAGGGGAGAATTTGCTTTATACTTGGAGAACTGAGAAATACAAAGAACACTCTTCAAGAGAGCACGGAACACGCTTCTGAAGAGCTCACTGTGCACACGTATAGCAGACCCAAAGATCTGAGAGGCAACGCCAACCAATACCGAGACCTTGATGCTGTCCACACTGATGTAGGACGCTTCTACAAGGCAAGGAAGAGGCTTGTGCTATCTAGCGGAATGCAGGGTTACTGCGTGAGAGAGAGTGAAAAGCTAGAAGTGATAGATCCTATGAGATAACTGAGAGATGACGGAAATATAGAGCTGAGAGTGAGCTGTGTAAACTGTAAAAGAGAGCTGAGAAAGCTGAGGAAACAGTGTCCAAACCTCTCTCCGTTTGTTGGTCCAAACCTCCGAGTGTTGTGCTGCGTGGTCACCTTCAGATCAGGCTGAACTGATGGCCAAGGGACTGAGGCTAGAGCAGGGCCAGATCTGAGGATCTCAGGGGCTGCACAGGAGGCTGAAGTGGAGCTGTAGGAGGACTGAAGGCAGGAGCAAACTAAATGAGAAAACAGGGCAGCCAAGGGGCCCTTTTATAGGGCTGGACTGAGCCAACCCAGTCTGTAAACAGACTGACTCAGTCTGTTTTACAGACTGGCTGGCCTACAACCAGCCTATAAAAAGCCCTCCCTGGCTCATTTGTCAAGGGAGTTTTTGGGCAGCCTTTGCAGGCTGCCTTCCTTGCTTACCTGTCCAGCCTTTGGGGACCCTAAAGGGACTCCTAACCTAGGCTAAGACCTAAACTATAAGATGGAAACACTTAACCTATTGTTCTCCAGTGGGTACTAGTGAACAAGAACTGACTACTGACTTGACCTAAGGCTGAGAGACTGACCTACGTAGCTTGTGCCTGACTGTCCTTGGACAAGGGCTCACAAAGGGGTCACAGCATACGACAAAATCTCCTATCTTGGAACTATAATGCACTTGTCGATGTAGCCAGTGTGTCACCTTGCACCCAAGTGCAGGGGGGCATGTGACATTCCCTCCTCCTTAACTTGGCAGTAGGTTCATTGCTTCCAAGTAGTCCGCCAATATCTGGGGAAACTCGTGGAAAAAATCTTCCTCCAACCACACTGCTTCATGGGTACCTCGATCACGGAACTTGGTGTAAAACTCCCGGATCCTGCGTCCTGACCCATGCTTGAATTTATGAAGAAGGATCTGTTCTGGCTGCAAAACTTCGGCTTCATCAAGAACTTCAGGTGGTTGCTCGTCGGAAATCTCTGAAAGAGGAGGCTTAAAATATGGCTTCAACCAAGCTATATGGAACACGTTGTGCATAGTCCAACTGTCTGGTAGGCGTAACTTCATTGAGACATCGTTGATCTTTTGAATAATAGGGAATGGTCCGAAGTTCCTGAAGGACAGCTTAGGGCATCGCTTGCCCACCTGCTTCAATCGTTGCTTGATAATGCGTAAATACACCCATTGACCCTCTTTATACTGGACATCTCGTCTGGATTTGTTAGCTTGGCGTGTATACGATGCTTGAGCTTTGGCGATGCGGCTTTTCACGGACTCCGTACTCTCTGCCATGGATTGGGTGGTTTTGTTGGCTTCAAGAGATGGAGACACCATCCGGGTGAGGAGTGAGGTAAATCGCCGTCCAAACGCTGCTTCATAAGGTGTGCGACCAATACTCGAAGAATAGGTATCGTTCAAAATGGTCTGCACAAGCGGAAGAAACTGCTCCCACTTTCCCTGAGCATCATGACAATATGATTTCAAAATATCAAATGCCAGACCATTATACTTTTCCGTTCGTCATTCGATTGCGAATGGAAAGCGCTGGACCTCTGCAGCTTAGTATCAAAATTATCAAACAAGGCTCGTCAAAAGTTAGACGTAAACTTAGAGTCCTTGTCGGATGTGATGGTCTTTGGCAACCTTCCAATGGGATACCAATGCTTGATAAACAAACGAGCTACATCTTCAGCGCTGGCCGTTTGTTTGCAGGAAATGAGCATACGTTCTAACTCCCCCTCCATAGACTTTGAAAGTCGATAAGGGAACTTACTTGGAGGTGTCGAGTCCGGAAGTAGATCGATGCGATGGTCTTCCGGTCGGTTGGGAGGTAGTTGGGGTGGCAGATCGTCCCGGAGCATTATGTCTTTGAACTCTTCGAGTAGATCCACCATTGCTTGTCCCATCGGAGGAGCAGCTTGAACTGCAGTGATCTGGCACTGGACATAGACAAGTGCACACATGGCACCCTTGCGTATGGCACGACTTGCTTGAATATGAGAGATTAATGGAATCCTTGGTATGCTCTGATCACTGCGTATCACGGCGGGCTCAGGTAAACCTTCCACAATCGTGAAGGTGTCCTGCTGCCAATCAGGCATCGGAACATGCTCACGGAACCACTGAATCCCGAGGATCATGTCGCACCCCATCAAAGGAGTCAATATAAAATCCCGCGTAAACATGGCCTTCTGAAGTGAAAAAGTGAACTGGATGGCCTTATGCATGATGTGTGTGCGCAAGCTGGGCGTGAACTCGTCCACTGCAAGCTCGTGAGGCACCAAGGTGCACCCCACTGTCTTGGCAAGCTGAGGGGAGGTGGCATCTTCTGAACTCCCCATATCGAACATGACAATAAACTGATGCCCGTTAGCTGTGCCATACGCTCGAATGAGCGTCTTCTTTTGATCTGAGAAGTCGCCCTCCTTCTTACCTTGAAAGACCACTGTGGAAACGGCGTTCAAAGCAGGGAAGACGACATTCGTAGCTGAAGGATGGAGGCGAAGCTGGAAGAGCCAATACATTAGCGACGGACGAAGTAGGTGCTTTCACATCCTTTTCGGCAAGCCACTGCGGACAATCCTTCTTGCCATGCCCAGCGATGTGGTGGCAATGAAAGCAGTGATGTTTTTGGTGGTATTGCTTCTGCTCGTCGGGCTGTCGATAGCCTCCTGTGGCGAAGCTGTGGCGGAGATGGCCATTGCGCTCAAACTTGCCTGCATAGCGGCTAACATCTGTTTGTGTTGGAGAAGCATCGCCTCTCGGTCTAGCTTTTGTTGCCTCTCTCTGCCTACGCGAGCTCTTCGCGTCGCAGTGCCTCCTCATTTTTGTGTTCCTCGCGCATCAACAAGAGCAATTTTTCAAAATCTGTGGTTCTTTCTTCCAGCGGCTTTTCTGCTTCTTTTTCCTCCAGACGTTGTTTTGTCTAGTCCAGCTGTCTTCTGCTTTCTTCCAGCTGGGATGAATGTTCTTCGAGTTGCTGGAGCAGGACCCGATTCTGCTCTAGAAGGTTCGACATCACTTCTTGAGCATTTGGCGGAAGCGTATCTTGTTGATAGTCTTTCTCCTCTTCAAAGTCTTCACGGTTGAAATCTTTTCCTGACCCTTCCATGGTGCTTGATTGTGTGTCCTTTCCGGATCTCAGCACAACCATACACTCGCGATAGTCAAGCTGGATATAGACCGAAGCTCTGATACCAATGTAACATGCAACGGTTATCTGATCGTGTAATTCACAGCAAGACCTTCTTTAAACCTTTAGCGAGGAATGAGCGTTGTTTACCATAGAGAGAGGAAGGAGATGAGGGTAGAGAGAGAGTAGAGTCACAACCGATTGGGTCCCTGTACCCACTGAGGGCCCCCTCCCCCAATCAGGGGAGAATTTGCTTTATACTTGGAGAACTGAGAAATACAAAGAACACTCTTCAAGAGATCACAGAACACGCTTTTGAAGAGCTCACTGTGCACACGTATAGCAGACCCAAAGACCTTAGAGGCAATGCCGACCAATACCGAGACCTTGATGCTGTCCACACTGACGATGTAGGACGCTTCTGCAAGGCAAGGAAGAGGCTTGTGCTGTCTACCGGAATGCAGGGTTACTGCGTGAGTGAGAGAGTGAAAAGTTAGAAGTGAGAGATCCTATGAGAGAACTGAGAGATGACGGAAATATAGAGCTGAGAGTGAGCTGTGTAAACTGTAAAAGAGAGCTGAGAAAGCTGCGGAAGCAGTGTCCAAACCTCTCTCCGTTTGTTGGTCCTAACCTCTGACTGTTGTGCTGCGTGGTCACCTTCAGATCAGGCTGAACTGTTGGCCAAGGGACTGAGGCTAGAGCAGGGCCAGATCTGAGGATCTCAGGGGCTGCACAGGAGGCTGAAGTGGAGCTGTAGGAGGACTGAAGGCAGGAGCAAACTGAATGAGAAAACAGGGCAGCCAAGGGGCCCTTTTATAGGGCTGGACTGAGCCAACCCAGTCTGTAAACAGACTGACTCAGTCTGTATTACAGATTCAGTCTGTTTTACAGACTGGCTGGCCTACAACCAGCCTATAAAAAGCCCTCCCTGGCTCATTTGCTAGGGGAGTTTTTGGGCAGCCTTTGCAGGCTGCCTTCCCTGCTTACCTATCCAGCCTTTGGGGACCCTAAAGGGACTCCTAACCTAGGCTAAGACCTAAACTATAAGATGGAAACACTTAACCTTCTGTTCTCCACTGTAGAGACAGGGGGAGCCAAAGAGGCCGTGGTGGATGGCAGAGAGGCCAAAATGCAAACAGCAATGTTGAATGCTACTATTGTGGCAAAATGGGTCATATGGCTAAAGACTGCTGCAAAAAGCAGAATGACATTATGAATGGAAAATTGCAGCAAGGCAATTATGCATCCTCTAGTAGACAGGGTGATGACAGAAATGAGCATTTGTTTATGGTGCAGCATATGACAAATTCTGTAACAAGTGCAGAAGAAAGCAATGATGTGTGGTATGTTGATTCATGTGCGTCAAACCACATGACAGGTCACGCTGAATGGATGCAGGATGCAAGAAAAATGGAAAAACTGGGATTTGTGGAGAGTGGTGACGATACTGCACATCCTATTGTGCAGATTGGCAAAATTCCTTTGTCTATGCAGGATGGGAAAAAGAAATACTTGTCTGATGTATTTCATGTTCCGAACATCACCAAGAACCTGGTTTCTGTTGGTCAGATGGTTGAGCAGGGCTTGCAGGTCAGATTTAATCCTCATGGATGCTTTGTTGAGGATATGAAAAATAATGGTCGCTTGATAGCAAAAGGAAAGAAGAAGGGCAGGATGTTTACGTTGGATGCGGACATGCCTGAATTGAGTGCAGCAATGTTTGCACATGGGACCGGTGTAGTTGCAGATATTGATATCTGGCACAAACGCATTGATCATGTTAATATACAATGACTTAAATCAATGCAAGCCCAAAATATTGTTGCAGGATTGCCTAAATTCAAGGTTGCAGAAATGCACAAGGTTTGTGAACCCTGTCAATTTGGGAAACAGGCAAGGAAACCTTTTCCTAGGCATGTTCAAGAGAGTAAAAAGCCATTGGAATTAATCCACTCTGATGTGTGGACTACAAAAGCTGCATCTATTGGAGGCTGTCACCTTGCACCCAAGTGCAGGGGTGCATGTGACAGAGAGAGAGAGAGAGAAAGAAAGAAAGAAAGAAAGAAAGTGTATTATTGTCCACTAGAGGCCAAAATGGACCCATGGGACATCAAGAACTCTGCATACAAGATAGCACAAAATCAACGTGCCCCAAAGAAGAGGCATCGTCGAATATCATCTAAGTGCTACGCAATATAATGCAAGTGAAAGTACATAATGTCAAATCTGAGCCTAAATACAGAGTAAACTAGATGCAAGGAAACCGCCCTCGGGTGTAAAATGGGGAGATGAGCACAATATGCCAATGCAAAGATACAAGTCCAGGTGTCACGGAGTCTGAGAACCAAAATAATACTGGAAATCCTGTCCATCGACTCTGCCTCCTGCTATGAGAGTACAAATCTGGGCAAAGGTGAGGTGAGCGGCTGGTGGGGCGAGATCTCCATGAGTAAGCCTCCTCCGAAATGCTGCCATCATCCTGGATCGTCTGGAGATGAAGCGGCGAGTACGTCCCCTATGTAACAAGATCCTGCGGCGTCTACAAACCATCTCATATGTACATCCACATGGTGGAGGCATGTGTCCTGTGTGGGCTCTGCCGTCCTCGTGCTCCTCCTGGTCTCTGTCCTCTGGTATGGCGTGTGCCTGAGCTCTATGAGGCTGGGCTCTATCACGCTCCGGTCTGTGCTCTCTGAGGTAGTCTCGCCGAGCATAGTGGCCTCCCTGACATAAAGGGCTAGGCAACGCTGATCCTCGTAGTCCATCACTCGTGAGAGAGGTCCAAAGCCATCCGTGAAGAGACAGTGGAATCTACCTCTGATCTCATAATATAGCGGGCATCTGCAAATGAAGTGCTCCTCTGACTCCACCTCTCCCATGGTGCAACAAGGGCAGATCCTGGTCTCTCGGCCTGGTCGCCGTCCATCCTCCATGCGTCGCATCCTACCAGCCTCTATCTCGAGCTGATGCGAAGAGACTCTAAGCTGGCCGAGGGCAATCCTCAGTGAGTGGGACATGTGGGTACCTGTATAGCCTGGTGGGATGACAAATCCATCCTCTGAGATCCGAAGGAAGTGGTCACGATATGTGGCCATCTTCACCGGAAGCTGCGTGGGATAAATCCAAGTGCGATACGTATGAAGCTGCAGCAAGTCTGCTCTCGTGACCTGGCTAAGCTCGTGGCGAGTCAACTCGAGATGAGGGGCATCTATGCTGTATCGGAACAGAGGCAGTCTATCCATGTCTAGTCCAAGAGATGTGAGCCACCTAGTGAGAGAGAGAGAGAGAGAGAGAGAGAGAGAGAGAGAGAGAGAGATGATATCATGTGAAAGGGTTGTATTAAAGTCCTCTGATTTGTGGGACTAGTGATTGCTATCAACAAAATTGTGATCTTTTCAATCCGGTGAAGCAAAATACTTTAGACTTACTATGTAGTTAGTACTTGATGCGCTAGCTTGTGTACCAAGTGGAGAAAGCCGCATAAATGGTCTTGGTCCCACTTATCCTTGAAACATAGGAAATTCAGAACCTACCCGTTAGGGTTAGTATAGAAACCTTAGACTTTGGAACACGTAGCCCACAACAGAAGCGGTTAGCGTTTTAACCTAAACGAGGTAAGACCCTTTGGAAATCGAAGGGAGCATGTTTAGTGTAAATAAAATCAGTTTTAGAAAGCCCTATGAGTGAAAAACGAAATCTGAAAATCAATTTCTGGTAGCCTAAAAGACAAAAAACGGAATTGAATGTGAGAAAAAGAAAGTGTAGTGATTGATAAAAGTGAAATATGTGAAGAATACTTGCCCCATGACTCGTCTTGGGCACTGGAAAGGAAGAAAGGTAGGCTGAAACAGAAATTCCAGCAATCATCAAGTTGGAAGGTAGGCTGAAACAGAAATTCCAGCAATCATCAAGTTGGACAGTAGGAGGATGGCTAGGAAGAGGGCGAATTTGTAAAGAGAGCAACAAGGAGAGGGTGCAAATTTGCACAGAGAGCAATCGTGACTGCTTAGAATTGAGCCCAAACTTTATGTAGACCTTTAAAGCAGGCTGAAAAAGCTGAAAAAACAATTTCTATTATTTTATTTTCTAATTATAGTATTTGATTTGTTATTCTATGTTAGAATAGTTTTAAGGAGTTATTTGAATACTTTAAATAGGTCACTTAAAATGTTACCCCATGACCCCTCTACATGCATACAAGTAATTAATCTTGGGCCTAGGACTCAGTTAACCCGAGAACTTAAATGGCTTGTATCTAGTTCTAAACAACTCAGAATTCTACCAAACTGGAACCATCTTTTAGCCTCAGAAGCCCTAGAAACTAGATACTCATGGACTGGGTTCTGAGATCACTTCCAACCCACAAGACTATGTGATTGGGAGTAGAACAATTGGGCCTGGAGAAGCCTTGTGGATGTGTGAAGCGTCATCAGTCTCGTACGGCATGTTGGTAATTTAATACTAGGTGGAGGGTGATCCGGTAAGATAGTCATTCGATTGATAACTTCATTGGCATGAAGTCCACCCCATGCACTAGATTCCGACATCGTGTCGTTGGATGTGACTATGATGGATACTGAAGATCCATGGCCATGTTGAAGATGGCAAAGAGAGAGACCATGCTGAAGACGGTAACAAAATACCATACTGAAGATGGTAAACATAGGCCATGCTGGAGATGGCAAACCAAGACCGTACTGAAGACGGTAGATCACACTGAAGGCGATAAGAGCTCTGATGTCTGGAAAGGGTCACACTGAAGGGGACAAGTGCTATACTAGAGATAGCAATGCATGGTGATCAGCCATGAAAAGAGAGCACTTGAATTGCCGATGAAGATGTGCACATGGTAGCAGAAGATGCCAGGCCGGGATGTGAAAACGTGTCACAGAAACTCATATAGAAGGATACACATGTGTGGTAAGTAAAAACGAGATCTCAAGAAAGTAAAAAATAATGATTAAAAAAATATGGCAGTGAGAAAGGGTCATTGTTACAACTTTTGCTAGGGCTCTAGCCCTTCCTCCTCGCCTATACAAAGGGGGGTCATTGCACACTCCAATAGCAAATGCTGAGCCTTTTCGGGAGGCAGTGTGGACCGGCGAGTGTAGACATTTTGTCCTCTGTGAAAACTCAGCATTGCAATCTCTTGCAATTGCTGTTTTTACGCGGCACCTTTGCTAGATGTTGTGCATGGCTACCTCACAAAAATAAAGGTAGTGAGAGATCAACTAGGAGAAGTTGGACCCTGTTTAGTTGCCTATGCTCATGTTGAACATGTTGTTGAAGAGATTCAGCACCTTTGGACCCAGCATTAGCCCCGTTTGTGAGTTGGGTCGGCTGTTGGCCAGACTAGGGACATGCCAGCCCTATAAAAGGCCCCATTGTCAGGCAGGTCAGCCTGTAGCATTGTAGCACCTCCAAGAGCACTCAGCAGGACGGATCTACTCGCAGGTAGAAAGCCTACTGAGATGCAAAGGAGGGGGCATAGGTGGACACATGTGATAGGAAAACTTTCTTTCTTGCAGCCTTGAGGTTATATATGCTTTCACCTTGGTTATAGCAAGCAACCATTTTCTTGCTTCTAGATTGATGTTTTGCTGTGAATAGCACAAATACGCAAGCCAAGAAAATGCAGCTCAATCAGGAGTTGCATAATGTGCAGAGAGAAAATATGAGCAATTTCAGTTTTTTGCTGCTTTTTCCAGTTCTACTTTGTAATCGAAGCCTTGCATTATTGTAATTTATAAATATACCAAGGGTTATCCTTGGTATGGGTTGCACCTTATTCACACCCATTAGGTGCTATTATCTTCTCTCTAAACCCTTATCGTTGAACAACATGTGAATGGTATTTTCAGTTTCCATGGCTAATTGAAATTCTAGTTTAATGAAGTGATTTACTCGTAATTGCATTTCTGCTATAGCACGACTCAGGCAGGGATCAGAGCTTGCCTAGACCTTCTACTTCTACTTAAGGCCCTTCTCTTTCAATTCTCCAACCCGGTTATGAGGATCACTCTCCACTAGTTGCTGACTGAAGCAAGAGCTTCCCTGAGCCCTACATGGGGATTTCCGCGGAGAGAAGGGGCTGGACTAGAAATCGCAGAAGCAAAAGTCCTCCTAACTGATCTGTGGTTTGCTCTAGGCTTCCTGCTGCCCAGTGCTGGAGCAGGCCTGGCCATCCCTGCCTATAAATCTCGCTTACCTCTACATCTTTGCTGCTTCTAGCCTAATGTTTGGCTGCGAATCTACTCCTGCTGGCCACAACTCTGCTTTTCATGCGCAAGCATACCCAAAGGCACAATCGGTTTTTGTAAAACTACCCTCTTCTTGCTGCTTTTTCTAGTTCTACTCAGTGATTTCTATCTGTAATTGCCCTTGGAGGTAATTTCACTCACTTCTAACCTACTCTAACTGAGTTCTAAGTAGGTTGGATTAAAAAATATTGGTTGTTTTTTGCGCCAAAAAAAAAAGATTGTCACACAGGAGATTTTACAACAAGTCTGATCTATCACATAATACTTCTGCTAGCAATGTGTACTTCTGCAGGTATAAAACAAAGCTGTCAAAGATGGCGAATATCCTTTCTACTTGAAGTTACAAGATTTTACTTTGGAATGGCTTTCTTTCCTTTATTTTTATTTTTATTTTTTGGGGGGGGGGGGGGTTTCTTAACTCGATGTTTGGCACAATGTTCAGTGAAGATCTTTCAGATACAGTTTAAATCAATCGTACCATTGAAGCTCCCATAATCTAGTTTCATTTTATTGTGGAAGCTAACGGTTTTGCAGAGCGTGCATTCATTGTCGTTCTCTTTTTTGAAAGTAACTGTTCATGTGTTACAAACTCAAAAGAGGATAATGTTACAAAAAGAGAGTGAGAGCAAGAGAGCTGAACGTAGTGCTTGCAATAGAAGAAGTGACTAATACAAGAAGTGGGATGGGTTTTGTCTAAGTGACAAAACGTTATCCTTCACTAACCGTAGTTAGTGAACTAACTATGGTTAGGGGGAAAAACCTCTAAATGAGGGAAAAGTGCCCCTAACCTACTTATTACATTACATTGGTCATTGCTGAATTATAATAATAATTCTAACACCCCCCTGCAGTGCCAATGTCATGTACAAGGAAATGATTAATCACCAAAAGGAGATAAGTTCAGGGCACTGCGAAATGCCTCAAACTTTTCACGTGGAAGTGCTTTGGTGAAGATGCCTGCAACATTGTCATGTGTTGACACATAGATCATACTGATCTCTCCTGCATGCAACTTCTCTCTGATATAGTGATAGTGAACCTCAACGTGCTTCGTGCGAGCATGAAACACAGGATTCTTTGCCACTGCTATAGCACTCTGACTATCAGTGAGAATCGGAGAAGGACCCTCCAATGAAAGAATAAGATCAGCAAATAAACGATGCAGCCAAACACATTCAACTGTCGCTATGAAAGCTGCCCTGTACTCAGCTTCACATGAGGAGGTAGCCACTGTAGACTGTTTCTTGCTCAACCAAGAAATGCAAGCATGTCCTAGAAAGAAACAATTCCCATTGGTGGACTGCCTAGTATTATAGTCTCCAGCCCAATCTGAGTCACTGTAAGCATGCATCTGCAAGTCACCCCCCCTGGGAAACATCAAGCCAAAAGACTTTGTACCTTGCAAGTAACGGAAGATGCGTTTTACAGCCTGCCAATGCATAATCTTTGGGCTGTGCATATACCTGCTCACCTGAGAAACTGAAAACTGAATATCAGGTCGTGTATTACAGAGATAAATGAGGCATCCAACAGCCTGACTATAGAGTGTGACATCAATTGATTCACCCGCATCATGCATTGTAAGCTTCAGCCCCGGCTCCATGGGAGTGGACATAGGCTTGCAATCATGCATGTTGAATCTGTCCAAGAGCTTTTGAACATACTTGGACTGAGACATAACAATGCCACGTTTCTCTTGAATAAACTGGATCCCCGAAAAGAAATGTAACAAGCCTAATTTTGACATATCAAATGTAGCTTTCAATTGGGCCTTGAAATCTGCAATTACTTACTCATTTGATCCGGTGAGCAGCATGTCATCTACATAAAGAATGATGACCAGAATATCCCCCCCATCCTTCTTGATGTAGAGGGTGCTCTCAGTTGGACTATTGTGTAGCCCCTTGCTGGTCAGAAAGGCATCAATTTTGGCATACCATGCACGTGGGGCTTGTTTCAGCCCATACAAAGCTTTATTCAGCTTGCATACCTGAAGTGCATTTCCTGAAATTTCAAAGCCCGGAGGTTGTTCGACATAAACCTCTTCCAACAAGTCTCCATTAAAGAAAGCTGTTTTAATGTCCAGTTGATGAACATTCCATTCAAAATTTGCAGCCATGGCTATAACTGACCTGATGGTTGTCATCCTGGATGTAGGAGCAAAAGTCTCCTCATAATCTATGCCCTTTTTCTGAGCATATCCTTTTGCAACCAGCCTTGCCTTGTACCGATCAATGGACCCATCTGGCTTTCTTTTGACTTTGAAAACCCAGCGTGTACCTATGGCATCTTACTTGGTGGCAAATCCACAACATCCCAAGTCTGATTTTTATGAATGGACTGCAACTCATCGTGCATGGCATTCATCCAATGCACATTATCTTTTGCTTCTTCAAATGTCTCAGGCTCCTCCTCATCAAGAAGAGAACCTGCATAAGCTGATTCAACTGAGTGAGCTCCCTCCATGTGCCTTACTGCACTACGAGTTCTGCCAGGCAATGGAGCTTCAAGCTTACTCTCCTTGAGAGTCTGAAGCAACCAATGCGGGACTGTTTTGGCTGTGTGTATCTCTTGAATTTCTTGCCTGACAACTTCATCCACACCCTGAGGTTGTACCAATTCAGCTGGGGGCTGAATCTGTACTTGTGGAGCTGGCGGAGGTTGCTGTAAATTCTGATTTTCAGCGGGGGAACCAAATGCTATAGGAAGCATCCCCTCAAACACATCATCTGAAGAGGCCGGAATCTAAAATTCAGCATTTGTATGTGCAGAATTTTCAGAGAATATGACATCTCTACTGACAAAAATCTTGCGTGTAGTAGGATTGTAGAGACGATAGCCTTTGCTTTGTGAACTATATCCCACAAAAATGCATTTTAGTGCCTTATTGACAACTTGTGTCTGAACTCCATAGGCACGTGGGCATATGCAACACAATCAAAAACTCTGAAGCGGTCCACTGAAGGCTTTCTCCCATGCCATGCCTCATAGGGAGTGATTGTCTTCAAAGACTTTGTAGGAGCCCGATTTAAAATATAGTTTGCACACATGAGGCCTTTCAGCCAAAACCTGTGAGGCAACTTCTTACTTGTGAGCATGCATCTATCCATTTCCATGGTGGTGCGATTCTTCCGCTCAGCTTTGCCATTCTGTTGAGGTGTAAGCCTCACTGTAAGCTGATGCATAATGCCTTTTTCTTTCAGAAATGTCTCAAATTCATGAGACATATACTCCCCCCCTCGATCTATGCGAAGTGTCTGCACCTTGAGTCGTGTCTCATTTTCAACCATAGCCACAAAGTGTTTGAAATGCATAAACACTTCTGATTTTGCCTTGAGACCATAGACCTAAGTGTAGTTGGTAAAGTCATCTATGAATGTAACAAAATAGAGATAACCCCCAAAAGCAGGTGTCCTCGTGGGACCGCAGACGTCACTGTGAATAAGCTGCAATTTTCTTGTAGCTTTCACTGCACCATCCTTCTTGAAGGGAAGCCTATGCATTTTGCCAAGAATGCAACGTTCACATGCATGAGGAGGAGGCGACTCCAAAGGAGGTAATGCATCAACCATATCATGCCTCTGAAGTGTCATTAAGCTACCATAGCTCATGTGCCCATACCTGGCATGCCATAACTCCGCATTGTGCATCGCAGCAGTGGGAGTGCTAAGTGATATGCAAGACTGAAATTCTCCTCTATTGAGTGAGGACACTGAAAGCAAATTCTTCTTTATACCTAACACATAGAGTAGTGAATGTGAGAATAATATCTCCCACTCCACATATTGAATGAGAAGAATTATTTGCACAAGTGACCTTCTTCTTGGTGGGTGAAGAATGCAAAGTTACAAACAGGTTTTTCTTGGAAGTGATGTGCTTTAATCACCACTATCAAAATACCAAGTATGTAGTGTCTCATCAACATTGGAAGAGCATTTATCCTTTGAAGGATCGTAACTGCAAGTCAAAAAAGCATATGGGTCATCATCATTAGTGGCTGTAGTATCTGAACTACCCACTAAAAAATCATGAGTGCAAGTCAAAAAGGTAGTTGCTCTTCAACCAAGTTGGCTGCAACATCTCCTCCATCATGGCAATGTGGACCTGATGCATCTCCATACCAGAGTCCCTTTTCTTTTCTTTGGCTATGCGCTTCTTGCACTCTCCAATATAATGACTTGGCTTCTTGCAATAATGACAGATGCCCTTCTTTTTCTGCTTGTTTGTATCACCCTGTGCCTTATAAGATGGCTGTCCAGAATCAGCTTTATGCTGATGTGTGGACTGATTGGCATGTGGCTTATGCTGCCCTTTACCCTTGGGCTTGAACTTGGAGTGCATAGCATGCTCGCTAGCCCGGGTTGCCATATTTCTGTGTGTTTGTTCCTCCTGCAACAGAAGTCCTACCAACTCGTGAAAGGAGAGAGGATTGCTGCCCCCCCTCAATGACAACTTTAGCAAGGTGTGGAAACCGAGATAGGACTCAGGAAGAGAGTTTAGAGTGGTGGAGATCATCTCTGAATCCAGAATGACTTCATCAATGTTCAGCAATTGTTCCCTGAGATCTTGAAGCTTCGTGCCCTGCTCCATATTTGTATGGGAAAGTTCTCGCTTTAGAAAGGAAACCCTGGCATCGTTTCTTGCTGCAAACATACTGTCAAGTATTACCCAAGCTACCATAGATGTCTTGCATGACCGAATATGAGGTATAATGAACCTCTTGATAGAAAGAGAAATTTCTGAAACAGCTTGTGCATCTCTAGAGTCCCATCTTTTCTGCTCTACTGTGGGAGCTCCTGGAGCGGGTGCTCCAATCACTTGTGCTGTATTTGTACCTCTACACCTGCCTCCAACTGTAGGAGTGACAGGTATAGGCGTTGTATCTGGTCTTTCTTCATCTCCATTGACATAATTCCAAAGATTTCTGCCAACCAAGATATTGCGAACCATGAAACTCCACAAGGAGTAGTTGGTGCCATCCAACTTATCCTTCTGTGTGAGAACCCCGAACACCTCATTTGAGTTGTTCTGAGCCATTTTTGTCAGATAAACTCAGAAATACAGCAAACTGAACAAGTAAAGTCCCTTCCTGGGATGTAAGATGCACAAATAAAATCTGCCAAAGAAAATCTGCCCTCAGTGACAAATATTGTCACAGCCTATCAAAGGCTGAAAATGCACTTCAATTTGTCCTGCAAATGCTCTCAAAAACTTCCAAAAAACACTGCAGAATTTGCCAATGTCTGCAATGTCACTCAAAATCAGTCCAAAATTCCCTGCAACAGTCCTAAAGTGCTTGTACACTGCCAAATTGCATCAGAATGCTAAAAGCCCCAATTTCTTCAGGGAAATTGCATCCAAAAGAGGGCAAATTTCCTGAAAGCCCCAAAAATGCAAGAAATTGCAACTCAAAAAGGGGCAAATTGATTGAAAGCCCCAATTTGCAATTTATGTGCAAAAAGAACCAAATTCTACTGCCTATGTGCGTATATGAGCACACCCTCAATCCCAAAATGCACCTGCTTGAACCCACAGCCAAACAATGGCTGAAATACACAAATCTCTGTCAAAGACCACCTTCCCTCAGAATCTGCAAATGCACCAAGAACTGAAGAGATTCCTGTAACTGTACGAAATGCACTAAATGCAGTTGTACGAAACAGTAGGGCCACACGTGCGGCGCAACTGTACGGTCGAGAGGTACGGAATGCGAGCATGTACATACGGTTTGTACGGCGCTGACAGAGCGTACGGATGTACGGACGAAATAATACCTGCATTACATAAGTCCGTATGTCGTACGGCGAATGTACAGCGGGACTTCGGTACGGTTGTACGGGCGTGGGCCAATATGGCTGTACGGTGCAGGACAGTACAGATGTGCGACGGTACAGACTCGCACGGATGTATGTTGACGCTTCTTGTATAGATGGCGAGTGAAGCTGGTACGATACTTGTACTACAGTACAGACTAAAGGTATGGCTCAGGTACGGGCTGTACGGAATCAGTCCGTACGACTTGTACGGATGGGAAAGTACGGACGGGAGCTTGCAGGAGCGGGATCAGGGAGTAGGGAGGAGGGAGCTTGCGGGCTAGGAAGCAAAAAGCTAGATCTTGCTCTGATACCAAATGTTACAAAAAGAGAGTGAGAGCAAGAGAGCTGAACGTAGTGCTTGCAATAGAAGAAGTGACTAATACAAGAAGTGGGATGGGTTTTGTCTAAGTGACAAAACCTTATTCTTCACTAACCGACCGTAGTTAGTGAACTAACTGTGGTTAGGGGGAAAAACCTCTAAATGAGGGAAAAGTGCCCCTAACCTACTTATTACATTACATTGGTCACTACTGAATTATAATAATAATTCTAACAGATAATCCCAATCCTATACAATTGCTTGTGAAAGAGAACGGTGTGCTCTTTAGACTATGTTGCATGCACATTCATTGCTTTCTTTCTAATATAGTATATTCCATGTGTTGGCACCTGGGCAGGTAAGTTTGGGAGTCACATCTGATAAGTCGAACCCCAGCAACTAAGAGCATAGAAAACAGAACCTCTGGAAGTAAAGATGAAGCCACCAACTGGAAAATCAAAGCGTGACATAGAAGAGGAGGAAGACGACGATGAAGATGAGGATGACCAAAATGAGGGTGAGGAGGACGAGGAGGAGGACGAGGAGGAGGACGACGACGATGACGATGACGATGATGATGACGATGATGGTGAGGAGGAGGAGGAGGGCGATGATGATGTGAGTGAAATTAAGATTCGCTTTGTAGTAACAACTGGAAAAACTTGTGTAATTCTGTGGTGGTAATATCTGTTGTGTACACATGCGAGAAATGGTTGTCTAAATCTTTGAATTTAAGTACTATTGAAGATTGAAATTTATCCTCTGTTCCTTAGTAATTAATATACATTGAAGAGAATTAATGCCTTGTATTCATTTGCAGTATACGTCTGTAAAAGATTTCCGATTTGAAGGGTTTCTTGGTGTCAGGAAATGCAACAAGGTGCAAGTGATGAAGATGAATCAGGATCAGAGGAGGAAGGTGATTCTGATGTTGAGGGTCAACCAAAGGTAGACAGGGTAGAGTACAGTGTTAGATTGACCTGGCTATTTATTAGCTGTTCTCAGTTGTGATGTTCTTTTCCAGTACTCTGGATGTTGGTTGCATTGTCAGTATTATTTTTTGTGGAGTGGTGAAACTCACAAATTCGTTTCTTTTGCAATCTGCTGGAAAGAAGCGGATTCATGTTGGGGTTAAGAGTGCAGGATCTGGAAAGAGGCAAAAGGTTGCTCCATCAATAGGAGCTAGAAAGCAAGGTTAGAATTCCTGAAACTGAAATAGTAATACCTCATTATGCTCACACAGGTGGTTCCTGAACAATTGTCATGTTTATCTCATCTATCTGAAACCAGGGGCAGATGCAGAATATTGGCAAAGCCTTATCGCTCTTGGTCAAAGTGGTAAAGGTACTAGCCAGATCTTGTTCTGATACTAGACTCTTAGCTAACTAGTATACTGCTCAAAAGTTAAGGGGAGCACAACTGTTTACACTAGTTTTTTGTTTCTGGATATAGGTATAGGTTCAGCACGGAAGACTGAAGAAACTCCAACAAGAACTTCCATGCCAAATCAGAAGCGGCAGCAATCTGCAAAGAAAAATATATCCACAGAAAAGACACCTGGAAATGAAAATGTATCTCTCTTTTAAAGGGTTGTGAACAGCTTTCCTGGTTTTTTGAGTTGATTTTGATATGATCTTTTACCGGACTTGTAACAGGCTTCAAAGGGTACAGCGCCTTCCTCCAGAAAGAAGCCTGTACAAATTTTTTGTCAACCATGCAACAGGTAACTGAACTGTTGCAAAACTAAAGTACAACTTCTGCTGGCTGCAAGTAGACTTTCCTTTGGCTCCTGTTTTTTTTTTTTCCCAAGAAAGAGACTTCTATTAAGTAAGAGAAAAAACCCGCGAGAGCAAGCTCAAAGCAGAATATATCATGAAATCATGAGGATAAATTAAAAACCCCCTCAGAGTGAGGTGGAAAACAACCAAGGCTGAGGCTGAAAGTGCCACCTCAACCCTGTTGTAGTCTCAGAGAAGAAAGGAGAATCCTTCCATTCCCTAAAGAAAGAAGCCCTCCTAGTTGAGGTTGCACGGGAGTCTCCCTGCATACCCGTCCATACGGCCATCAAAGTATGTACGGTGTCTGTCCAAATACTAGCCAATGTGTGCGAGGGATGAACCTGAGTACCCTCCAAAGCCTCTGTGCATTTGGCTCTCCAGATATGCCAGGATGCTATGCTCGCTAGAATCTCCCAAGAAGTATATCCACAGAGGCATGTACAGCTGTAAAAGAAAGGTGTGGTACCACATCCAACGAACAGGACTCAGTCTGATGACGTCGAACCGAAATGGCCCGAGAGGAGTCAAATCTCTCATAGAATACCTGAGGCCCTATAAGAGAAAGACAAGCCACTGAGCCCCATGTCATAAAGAATGGGGAGTGGGCAAAGTGACTGAAAATCCTGGCTACCCCCATCCAAATCATCCTCGCTTGTCTGCAATCCCATAAGCAATGCTGAATAGTCTCCGAAGCAGAGAGGCAACGAGGGCAAGTAGGGTCGGCTCCGAACCTGGACCTCCAAAGGTTCACTGCAATCCCACCATGAATAAAGAGTCAAAAGAAGATAGTGATCTTTCTATTCCTGTGGGATTTCCAGAGTCTCCTCCAGAAGCACCTCTGCAGATCCGCAGTGATATCAAATGTCTCCCAATGAGGAACTCTGGAAGGTCTCCAACCTCTACTACTGAGCTGAAACTCTTGGCATTACTGACTGTGTAACGAAAGAAGGGGATGCTCTTCTCTTGATGCCCTGCGTCAATCCACTCCCACTCTCCGGGGTCCCACTGCAAAAACGTGATGGGAACTCCCCCATAGAGCTAGAGCCTCCAAGACCCGGTGGAGAGTAGCCGGGGGTCTGGGTCTAGGAACCACTCTGAATCTGATCCCTGCACCAAAAGACCTACAACCCTGATAGGCTGAAAAGTAGACTCAAGCAAGATGTCCTCTGTGGACCTGAGCAATCTGCCACCATCGTGGACACTAAAAACTAAAGCATCCTCCTGTGCATCTCGAGAAGCGGAACACCTCCTCTTGTAAAAGTACCTGCCCAAGTGGAGGAAGTGAGTGGCATATCATATGTGTCTACCCAAACCTCTGGAAGGGCTGCCTCAATCTGCAAGATCCTCCCTGCACTCCCTCTGAGATGTCCTGTCAACCTTGATTTGGTCTCCTCTAGAAGCCTGCGGAAAGCTTTCAAAGACTCCATAGATGATGCAGGTCCCCTCTCCGACCTGGACCACTGCATGTAGAGTGAGGCACCCAGTGGTCTGCCATGATCATCTAAAATACTGTCATTCCACATGATGGGTTGCCTATCAATCTCTTCACGAGAGGAAGGAGGAATCCTCCGAAGAGTGCTTCTGAAACTGGCCCAAGCTTTCAGAATGGCAACCATGAGAGGGGACGAAGGTGATCTGAGGTGTGCTGTGGTGAAGATCCACCTAACACTGCTCATCCAGTCTCCTCCTGAAGAAGGTGTGCACCTCTGTATGCTGCTAATAAGAAAGTCCTTCCACGGTTCCTGCCCTGGCATAAGTCCCTGCACCACCATCTTGCAAAGTAAAGCTCTGCACTGTAAATCTGGATCAAAAATATTGAGACCCCCTTCTTGTGTAGTAGGGAGGATGAGGGTCTCCCAAGCCACCCTGGCTAAGGCATCTGATGTGCCATCTAGCCCACTTCAAAGAAAGTTTCTGATCGGTCTTCTGAGCTAAATGATGCAGTCCCTAGAACGGCACCAGCATGAACAAACAAACCAAGCCGTGGCCAAGAGGACCTGGATGACCACCACAACTCTAGAGGCAAGATCCAACTTGGCTGAGCTCCAAAAAAGAAGCTTTCTCCTGATGCTCTCCAAAACGGGAGCAAACTGCTGCGCGGAAGAAATATCCAAGCCGACTTGGCAGCCCAAATACTTGATAGGCACACCCCTCTGAACCCAAGTGAATCCTATGTCAAGCCCCCAAACTAGAGTGTCCTCATCACTGATCCAAAAGCCATTGGATTTATGCCAATTTATCTGCGCCCCTGCCGCCAAGCAAAATAAATCCAATGCTGTCCTGAAAGAAGTGAGCGTCTGTGGCATCCAAGCAAACTGCTGTGTCATCTACCAACTCACTGTCAAGTAGCTCCTCTTCCCTTCTGATGGGAAGTCTCAGCCCAAAGATGTCAGCTTGAGATCTAACATAGATACTCATAGCTTCGGCCACGAACAAAAAAAGGAAAGGAGCAAGGGGGCATCCCTGACGGACTGATCTCGAAATCTGAAATCTCTCACCCCTTACCCCACCAATAAGTACCTGGCTGTGGGCTGATCTGTACAAAGAGGAAACACCTTTGATCCAAGCATCAGTAAAGCCAAAGCGTAGAAGGGTGCCCTCCAAAAAACCCCAATCTACTCTGTCATAAGCTTTCTCAAAATCCAAAAGTACAATGGCTAGATTCTGGCCACTTTGCATGGCCCACTCTGAAGCTTCCTAGAAAGAGAAAATGTTATAAAAAATGCTTCTGCCATGCACAAATCCCGTCTAAGTGTCATGAATAAGATCAGGGAGAAGGGGCTGCAATCGGAGGCTGATTGCCTTGGCTAGAATCTTGTAACAAGTCCCCAGAAGTGTGATAGGCCTCCACTGGGACACTAAATTTCTGCAACCTCCTTTCGGGATAAGGTGGATGAGACCCTCTGTAAGCCACCCAGGCATCTCGCCAGAGTCCCAAATGGCCTGCAAGGCTGAAGTAATGTAGTCTCCAATCATATCCCAAAATGCAATGAAAAAAGACGGGGTGAGGCCATCCAAACTTGGGCACTTGCCCTTGTGAAGGGCTGAAAGTGCAGTCCTGAACTCTGTGTTGGTGAAAGGTGCGTCGAGAAAAACATGCATACCCGGATTCACCAACACAGGGATGCTCTGCCAAATAGCCTGTCTAGCATCCTCTCTATCATGTGTCTCAGGATCAGCAGTAAGAAGGGTGGCATAGAAATCTGAAGCTATGCATAAGACATCATCAGGCTCTGCTGTCTGTAAAACCCCATGTGAGTCAATAAGTTGGGATATACTCTCTCTACTATGTCTAGGGCCAAGAGTAGAGAAAAAGTATTTATTGACTCTACCACCCATCTGAATCGAGAAGGACTCTCGTGCATGAAAGGCATACTCTGCTCTCTGATCAAGCAATATCTGCTGATGAGCCCTTGCTTCTGCAAGGCGCTCCTGAATCCAAGCATCTGAAGGCCGTTTCTGCTCTTCCCTCTGCAAAGCTGCCAACTGTTGGCGAACACCAATCTCACGTCTGAGAATATCTTGTCTCCTGGTACAAGCAACTGAGCGGTAGAAGTCGCTAATACCAGAAAGGGCAGCAGCTACATGTGATGGATATGGCTGCCCACCCTGGACATGAGAAACCCATATCTGCAGGGCTGCCTCTGTAAGGTCCTCCTCTGTGTAAAAGGCATCTGGAATCCTGATGCTGGCAGACCGGCCTCTCAAGTGAGGCTCTGAGATAGCCAGCACAACAGGAAAGTGGTCTGAAGTGGAAACCCCAGCAGCAATGCATACCGATCCACCTCTGTCTAGTGCCCAATCATCTACATAGAATCTTTCAATGCGTGTATGAATAGGCATCTGCTGCCTCCTGTTCGACCAAGAGAACAGGAGGGACTGTGGCTGAATAAGAAAGGCATCGTCCAACCAAGTATCTCTGCCACAGAAGTGAAAAAGGAAGGCATCCCAAGCTTCTCTCTCCAAAGAGTGAAGTCCGCCTTCTCTACCCCCTTTTTTGTCTGACGGTAACTCAACCATGTTAAAGTCACCTCCAATCACCCATGAATCCGCAATGGGGGGCCAAGAGAGCAAATCCTTCCACATAAGGACACGTTCCCCTCTAATATCGGAGGCATACAGGTTAAGGAAATGAACCTTACGCCCTCCAATCAAAAGAATAATCCACTGAGCTCTAGAGGGAATAATGACTTCGTGTCCAACAACTAAGGGGAGAACCGACTGCGAAACTGAAATAGAAATGCCCCCCTTGGTGCCCAAGGCAGGCGACCAAAATGTATGGCCAGAAAGCAACTTGCCTTACTTGGCACAATCTCTAGGATCTAGTTTGTGCTCTTGAATAAATAAGATATCAATGGAACCCCCAGTAACACCTGGATGAAGCTGATCCCAGATCAGCTATCTACGGCGGCGATGTGGGACGCCACCTAGGCCCTGTATGTTCCAACTAATAATCCTCATCGACGGGAGGATGTAGAGTGGAACACCTTACTCGACCTAGTGGCGGAAACAAACCCCTCAACAGGGGAAGAGCTCCTGCTCGAGGAGGGAGGAATGGAACCAAGTGGCGAAAAATCAACAGGGGAAAGAACCCTGCCACCTGAAGAAGAAGCCCTGTCAACAGGAAACCCAATCACTGGCTCCCCAAAAGTAGCGGGCACAAACTCGTCCTCTGGGAAATCTGAACCATCTGCCAGGGCTGAAAATGAGTTCCTGTGAAGCAAGCCAGACACCGGAGTGCGAAGGATGCCTTCTGAGAGAAGAGGATCAATAGTGTAAACCATCCCCTTCCCCCTATCCAAGGGAGTAAGTGAGGACTGCTCTCTATCCTGTGTCTGCCCAGCCGCGGAGACCTCTACTGCCTCAAGAGCGTCTGGCACCGCTGGTTCTAGGGAAGAAGCTGCAACCGGGGAGGAGGTCGAAGCTTCAGTGTCTTGGACTGTGCGAGGTGAGACTGGAGGGACAGCTCGAGGTGAAGCAGAGTCCACTAATGTACCCTCGTGAACTGAAGGAGGGATCTGCACACGTGCCGGAACCCACTGGAGAGCGTCGCGTGCCCCTGAGGTAGGTGGGGGTCGAGGAGCAGGTGATGGACCTGTACCACCCCCTTGTCGAGGTCGAGGAGCAGGTGCTGGACCTGTACCACTCCTCTGTCGAGGCCGAGGAGCAAGTGCTGGACCTATACCACCCCCCTGTCGAGGCCATGGGGCGGTAGCTGTACCAGAGGGCTTCTTGGGCCTTTTCTTCTTCCTGGGGCAATCCCTGGCAAAGTGTCCAATGGTCCTGCATATCTTGCATTGGTCCTGTCTGCCTGAAATCTCTACTCTCTGGCGAAAAAAGGAACCATCCGGGCACTGGATCATAACATGGTCCATCTTGAGGTTAGGATCCTTACAGAGGACCCTAACTCTAGGTACCCCATCAGCCTTGGTTGCCTCTGTTGCAGTCAATGGCAACCCAGGGAGGGGTGGGATCTCAGCAACCGCGCCAAAATGCTCCCCAATAACAGAAAGAAGTCGATGGTAAACTTGGGGAAGCGCGGGAAATCTGATGAAGAGCGAAAAGATTTCCTTATCCGCCTCCACTGGGTCGAAACCAATATGAAAGGCTTCAAAGAAGATCTTCCTGTGTCCCAGGTGTAAAAACTCAGCTTTGAGCACAGTGCTCGCAGCCTCTAGAGTGTCAAAAACAACCTGGAAAAAACCTTGTCCCAGAAGACGAACATCTAACAATCGTGGAGTGACGTCTGGGGGGAGAGCTGCAAGCATCCAGTCTCTGGCTTGGGATCTGGAGGGGTGAGACCCAAAGATGCGTGCTAGCAACGTGGTAGAGCATTCAATCTCTACATCCTTCTTGAGCTGCTGCAACTCGTCTTTAGAAAAGGTAATAGTTTTCAAGGCCGGTGGAGGTGGAGTAGGATTGGCTGACGGAGTATCCATCGCCAATCGAGGTGAGGAGGCCGACTCTGACAATTTGGAGGCTCCTTCCGCTCCAAAAAATGCTGCGGGAGATAGGGGGTAGAAAACAGGGAAAGGAGGTGAGGAGGGAGCGGGGGAAGGGGCGAGGAGGGGAGGGGTAGAGGGGAGAGGCTGAGAGGCTGAAGGGGAGGGGGCAGGCTGAGAGGGAGGGAGGGGGCAGGCTAGGGAGAGGAGAGGGAGAGGAAGGAGAGGCAGGAAGGGGGCGGGCTGAGGGGCAGGGAGGGGGCGGGCTGAGAGGAGAGGGAGAGGAGGGAGAGGAGAGGGAGGAAGGGGGCGGCGGCAGGCTGAGAGGGTGAGGAGAGGGAGAGGAAGGAGAGGGAGGGGCAGGGAGGGGCGCGCTGAGAGGAAGGGAGGGGGCGGCACAGACTGAGAGGAAGAGGAGAGGGAGAGGCGGAGAGGCAGGGAGGGGGCAGCGCAGGCTGAGAGGGAGAGGAGAGGGAGAGGAAGGGGCGGGCTGAGAGGCAGGGAGGGGGTGGAGGCGCAGGCTGAGAGGGGGAGGAGAGGGAGCGGGCTGAAGGGAAGGGGGCGGGCTGAAGGGGGAGGAGGAGAAGGGAGGGAGGGGCTGAGGGAGGGGGAGGGGCTGAGGGCAAGGGAGAGAGGGAGGGACGGGCTGAGGGAGAGGGTGCAGCAAGGGAGCGGGGAGGAGCAGCAGCTCGAAAAAATGTTTTGCTCGGCTTCTGTAAGTAGTGTACTGATGGCTCCTGTTTGGGGTTAGTGTTTCCCTGTAAATCGATCTTTTGACACAGCCATTTTACAGGAATCATGTTGGCTAGGAATGTTTCATTCAAACCTCTGAGATGGGCGTTTTTAAAAAATAATAATTTAAAGTTCACTTGATTCTTGACTTCTCTAGTTAGTAATTACTAATAATTAAATTTAAAATTTAATTTCGTTTTGGTAACTAAAATTCGAACAAGGCAAACCCATGGTTGTTAAGACACTCGTGTCTTATCATAAGACACTTAAGACACGTGTCTTACCTTAAGACACCTTTAGACACTCTTGTTTTTTGTTTTTTTTGGTGGGTGGGGGGTAAGATTTGAGTCTTGAGAGTCGAAAATTTCCTTTCAATTATATGTATCGAGATGTAGATTTCATTCATATCACATGTGACAAGATTCAATTGTCCATTTAAACCTTAAAGTACTCAATACTTGCAAGCTCTTGAGTCGCGAGTCTTAACTTTAAGTTTTAAGTCTTGAGTGACGAGTCTTGACTCTTAACTACATTGTACAAGTGCCTTCTTGCATTGTTTAAGTGTAGTTTATTGTACTTCTAGAATCTAGCAGTGAGCTATGCTAGCAAGTTGTACATTTGTATACTTATACATATATTAATTAAATATTTATTATTATAATCACAATGGCGTGTCTTAGGTGTCTTATCTTTAAGACACTTTAGACACTCGTGTCTGAAGCGTGTCTAACGTGTCGTGTCTTAACGTGTCTTACAACCATGGGCAAACCTCTTAGATACTTTTTAAAATCGTCTAGCGTAGAGATGGCTTTTCTTTTTAGGCATGCTTCCTTATAATTGTGAAATACTTACATAGGAACAGTTTTGTTTCAGTTTTGTCATTCTGGATTCCTATTTCAAAAGCAATATCTTGTGAAGATCAAGTACATCCTCAAATTTCATCACGTTTTCAATTAATTGTCCGGGGTTAGGTAAAATGGTTTAGTACTCTAGGATTTTTAACATCTTTCAAAGCAAATTTGCATTAATCAAACTGAAATTCAAATCAAATTGAAAGTTACACTAGTCAAGGTTTAGATGTAATTCTGCCTAGGTGACAAGATTTAAAAAATATAGACAAAGCCAAAAGCTGAAATTTGAATAAGACCATGTCAACTTACCCCTCTCCTTTTTCTCTCACATTGGAACTACATAGTTGGACTACTTGTAATATCCTTAGGAGGTTGGATTTAGTTCTATCAAAAGATTTGTGAGTTCTCCACTCGATGTTGTGTATCCTTAAAAACTCCTTTATAGTGCAAAGTGAGAGTTACGGGCAAGACTTTCAGTTCTATGTTTGAATGCTTGTATGCATTGATGTTGTATGTGATTACTTTTCTATTCTTAAAAAAAAAAGAGCTATGTCAACATTACCATTTTGAATGTAAGATTGAGTCCTGTACATAGAATTTGTAATAGTCTACTACATGTTGTGTATCTCCTAAAGATTTTTCCAAGGGTACTCACTTTATTTCAAAGCAGTGCTGTTACGTCAATTGTAATACCAAGGTCACGATAGAAGATGGGAAACCAAGAGGGCTCGACAGTGCTTGCATCAATGGGAGTGTAGAGGGTTTGGGACTAGGTATTACCCTAGGCCTAGGCGACAATATGGAGTGCAAAGGAGGCCTAAAGGGGCATAGAGGTTCTAAGGTCCATATGGATACATGGCACTTAAGAGGACACCACAGTGGCAAGCACTGGGCTAGGAGGGAGGATACCATAAGGAACTTGAGAGAGAGCAAGTTCACGAGATAATGGGATCCGTGGCAGGGTGGAACAATATCATAGAGTCCTCTATGAAGTTGGAGACGTTACATTTGGTATCAGAGCTGTTTTGCGAGACTGTTGAGAACGCTGTTGAGTTCACCGGGATCCTTTCAATCTGTTCTCTTCTATGTCCCAGACTCTTGAGTTTTTGGAGACCGCAACCCCAATGACCTTGTGGCATGATCGTAGGGCAGAGAAAGGAGCAAGGCGCATGACTTCGGGTTTGAATTGTGACTCCTAACAGCAGCGTGCAAAGCCGGAAGTGCTTAAAGGTGTAACACATCATCTAAGACTCCATATTTTTAAGTATTGAGAAGGTTGAGGTGTGAATCGTAACTGTTTCGAAGGCAATGGGCGACACAAATTGCAGACTATCTAGAAGCTGGAACTCAGTACGAAGACTTTGTATAAATGGATGCTCAAGTATGTGTGGGTGTGTGGATTTGTATGTGTGAGAGCATACTTTTATACTATGATCTATATCCACTGTTGGGCGCTGATGACGTCAGTGGGGATGCCATAGTAGCTAGTTCCTACTATGCGTGATGGAGTTTATGGTTTTCAATCTTATGAGTGACTCTCGTGAGATTGAAACTGCACTATGTTGTGTTTTTAGAGGATGAGTTTGGGAATGTTCCTGGATTCATCTAGGTATATCTAGAAGTTGGAACGACTATGCAACGATCTATAGGAGATCATAAGCTCTGGCAATGGAGAGCTTGGAGCTGTGAGTGACTGAGAGCCAAAGGCTCGAGCTGTGGGCTACGAAGGAGCGTGGCGTTGAAGATGAAACATTATAAGTGCAATTGCGGGCTCGGGTTTAGGCAATCTTTTGGAGTAGAGGGGAGGCAATGATTACCATATGAGTCTGAAGTAAACGTAGCAACGAAGGAGACAAAAAGCTCGAGAGGATAATGGGGAAATGGAAGACAGAGACTACGGTGATTATGGAATTCCGTGTACGGAATTCATTAAACATGAAACTCGAACATAAAATATGGAGACACAATTAGGAACTATTAGTGATACATTGAAAACCCTAACTAAAGCCATAACCAAGTTATCCGATTCTCAATGGGTAACTCCTATGAAAAAATCACCGACTCCTCCTAATCAAGTTGAGAGGTCCACCTCTTGACTTAGAGAAACCTCTAACATTCTTAAGGGCTTGAAACTGCCAATGTTCAATGGGGAAGAAAAGGAGTGTAATAAAGATGCAAATAATACGTTTTTGCAAAAATGGCAAGACTTCCATCGACTCAGGAATACCCCTCTTGAAAATCAAGTCGTGGAAGCAAGTCTTTACCTTGGAAACAAGGCCTATAAACTATAAATGGTGCATGAGCCTCAGAGAAAATGATAGAATTCCTAGGTATTGGGATGGGCTTGGACAAGCCTTCTTAAAAGAGTTTTACCGGAAAATGAATTAGAAAGAGCATGGGAGGCTTGGGACAATTGCACTTTGGGTAAAAATACTCTAGTTCAGTATAAGCAAATTATAGGGAGACAGTCCTTAAGCTGAAAGGAATTGATGAATTCCAGAAGATAAGGGGTTTCGTGAGAGGTCTCAAAGACACTTATAAGATTGAGGTGAGAAGAAATTCTTTCAAAACCTTTGAAGAAGTAATTAAGTATGCCCAAATATACAACGATACGACGGGGAAATCCAAAGCTGGAACTTTGGAACAAACAGGTTTTGCTCCTAAGTTCAACAAATTTTTCAATTTGAAACGGAAGGGGCACTTTAAGAAGGAGGCTCCTCAGGCACCACCTAAGAAACCTCAAACACAAAATTATCCTCTCTTGGAGGATTATGAAAGGGCCAGATAGGAAAATCTTTGCTTCAAATGTTTGGGCAAAGACAATACTGCTTGGAACTGCCCTAAAAATTGTTAGCAGGAGCTAAAGCCCCATATAGAACTCCACAAAAACAAGTACATGCGGTGCAGGTATTACCGCTTAATGGTATTGAAAAGTATACTAAAGTAGAGGTCTATCATGAGGATAGCATCCGCATGTGCTGTCTATCATCATCGGCAATGTGGCAGTCCATCTTTGGTCCTCCTGCCTTAAGGATGCATGGAAAAATAAAGGGGCAAAGGTAAGAGTGACGGTCGATGATATTGCAACACATGACGTCTTGAACTACTCGTTAGTGAAGAAATTAAAATTGCCTGAGAGTCCAAGTGCCAATAATAAAAAGGTTTGGGACACCATGATATATGGTGTAGAGTTGGATATTCAAGGCTATCAGGATGCCTTGGATTTTCAAATCATGCATCTCAATCGAGCAGATGTAGTGCTTGGTCGAGAATGGTTGTATAGTCTTGGACATAGCTTACAACGGAGTTATCTTAATAATTCCATTATGTTTGAAAAAGATGGTAGAGTCTTTCAGATTTAGGGAGAACATGATGTGCCCAACTCTCCTCTTATTTGTTCGATGGAATTGGAACAACTACTAGACCAAGAAAAATGCGAGGTATATCTCTGTGAACTTAACTTTTATTGGTGATTTTATGTCTTTTGCATCGGAAAGAAGTAATATTGTTTTTGATGATGTTAAAAAGTATAAATCTTCTTTCAATGATATAATGTTTGAATTTTTTTGCCTGATTTGCATGACGGTTTTCCCCCTGAGAGAGAAGTAGATCATAAAATAGATTTGATTCTTGGATCTACCCCTGTTTGTAACCCCCCATATAGGCTTAGTCAAACGGAGGAATGTGAGGTGAAAGACAATTAATTGAATACTTTAGGAAGGGCCAAATTCAACCAAGTAGCTCACCTTGGTCTGCACCAGTTTTACTGGTAAAGAACTATGCGTTTATGCATAGATTATTGAGCACTAAATAAAATCACCATAAAAAATAAGTATCCTATGCCTCGCATTGATGGGATTTTTGATCAATTGCAATGGGCAAAATATTTTACTAAAATTGATTTAAGGTCAGGATATCAGCAAGTACAAATTAAGGAAGAGGATGTTCCTAAGACATCATTTCGTACTAGGTATGGGCATTATCAATTTAAAGTAATGCCATTTGGATTAACAAATGCTCCAACGACTTTCATGACACTTATGAATAGTGTCTTAAGGCCATATTTAGGAAAATTTACTGTAGTATTATTAGATGATATCCTTATATATAGTAAAACAAAAAAAAAGCATTTGGAACATTTGCGAAAAGTGTTCCAACTGCTTAGAGATAATTCACTCTTTGCTAAAGAATCCAAATGTGAATTCTTTGCAAAAGAAGTGAAATACTTGGGACATATAATATTCCAAGGAGGGGTTCGTATGGATCTTGAAAAAGTAAGGGCCATATTGGAATGGCCACACCCTACAAACCTAGAAGAGTTACAGATATTCTTAGGTTTGTTCGAATTCTATAGGAGATTCATCTAAGATTACGCTAAGATTGTTGTCGATGATGACTGACCACCTTTATATGGGATGAACCTCAAAAGAGAAGTTTTGAAAAATTAGAAGTAGCTATAGTAGCAACTCGTCTTAAAGGTAGTGGATCCCAATGAACCATTTTTGGTTGAGACAAATGCCATTGATTTTGGTGCTGGAGCGGTACTTTTACAAAAAGGTTGACTAGTGGTTCTACTTGTTTTCGAGGACGTGAACGATTCTCAAGGGGAAGGTAGATATGTACACATAATGTTCAAGATGCAATCTCAACAATTGTTTACATTGTACATAATTGTAAGATACATGACAATAAACCACATACAAGAAAGAATCATCGTGGGAAGCTCAGTACGGTTACGTATTAGTGTCTGTCTCAATCACTTCTAGTGTGCATAGCATGTAGATCCGTTGTTCTCTAGATATGCGTGTTGCTCTTCCTGTCTCAATCCTCAGCTGATGGGATGAAACCCACATCTGCCCAATGGCGATCCTCAGTGCGTGTGAGACTCCTCTGTCCTCAAGATACTAGGGTTTGATGATGAATTCCTCCTCCGAGACTCTCAGGAAGTGGTCACGGTAGAATTGGGTCTTGGTGGGGAGCTCGTGATCTCCCCCAAAAGTCCGAGCTGTGTGGAGCTGGAGGAAGTCTATGTAGGCCATCTTCTGGTGGTTCTAGTGATGCCCTATAGGCCATGGTATGTGCCTTGTAGGCATAAGTGTAGGCACTTATAGTGTTAGTGCCTTCTAGGCTACATGGGACACTTAGTCCTATGTGACACCTAGGATACTTAGTCCTAGGTCTAGGTACAAGTACTTTGTACTTGTGTTTCTTCATCTTATCTAAGTTTTGACGTGATTGCTCTATCGACTCGTCTTGTACCTACACTCTCTCTCTCTCTCTTCAGACATCCGTACCTTCAGTGGTATCAGAGCCCAGCTTCGCTTCCCGTACCTCTTGTCCGTACTGCCCGTACAATAGTACGGACCTCCGTATAACCAGTACGGATATCGTACTGTACCTTCAGTATACATGCGCGTCGTCGTACATTGCATCGCCGTACTGAATCGCGCGTCGTCGTACATCTGCATCGAGGGTCGTCGTACATCCGTCGTCACTTGTACTCTGCGTCGTCGTACTCTGCTCCATACTCTACGCTATTTCGTACGCGTATCGTACACTGCGCCATACTTCATCCATACATCGCGCTATTCCGTACGTCGTACCGTACAAAGTTCATCGTACAAGGTACTTTCAGCATACAGTTGTACCTACGTAGGAACACCGTGCAAGGTACTTGCACCGTACCTATAGATCAGTCGTCAGCAGCTTGTACCAGCTTCCCGTACACACGTACCTTCAGTAGCTGATCGTATAGCTTGTACTTGATCTGGGTATTCCGTACAGTTTCACCACAGGTTCCGTACCTGTTTTGGCATTGGCTTGAATCAGGTTCTTGGTCTCACTGCAGTCATCTACAAACATTTGCAATTTTGGGGCTTTTGCAGGACATTGGCAAATTTGGGGCTTTCTTTTCCTTTCACCTCCTTTGATTGCAATTTCTTGCAAGAATATTGGAGTTTTGGGATTTAGTCTGCAATTTCTTGTTTAGATTGCAGTACATTGGGTCATATTGCAGGACATTAAGTTACATTTGCAGGACATTGGGTCAGATTATCATACATTGGGTCACATTTGCAAAATTTCAGCAAAATTTGGGGCTTTTCTACATTTGCCCTCTTTTTGGCCTATTTGTCCTCGATAATTTGGGGCTTTTGCCAAATTTGCTGTTTTTGCAGTGAACATTGCCTGTCACAGTCACATTTGGGTCAGATCTGCATTTGCCCTTTGATTTGGGTCATAAATTTGCAGATATTTGCTGTCATTTTTGGGACAGCCAGCTTTTTTGCAGTGATAGCCTTGAGGCTTTTGGGTTTTCAGGTCTTTTAAAGGGTATCACATATGCTATGGCTGGGAACAATCAAGATTTATTTGGAGTTCTTCGTGAAGATGATAAGTTGGATGGCACCAACTATCCGATGTGGTCTTATCTCATGAAACATATTCTTGTTACAAAGCATTTGTGGAATATAGTTTCTGGGGCTGATCTGAGGCCAGCCAATGCTACAGTGGTTGTTTCTACTGCTGGTTCTTCTGCAGCAGGTACTCCTTCTGATGCCTCTTTCTCTAGCACTCCTGCTGCTGCTCTTCCAACTCAAGAACAGTCAAGATGGGATGCAAGAGATGCAAATGCACATTCATGCATTGCTTTATCATGCAAGAGAATCATTATTCCACACATCCGGTCTTGCAGGACAGCAAAGGATGCTTGGGATAAATTGGCTTCTCTCTATCAGATACGCAATGAAGCTCGTGTTGCATATTTGAGAAGGCAATTACAGGAAGTGAATATGAATGAAGGTGAGTCAATGGATGCATATTTGACAAAGGTCAAGGACCTCATGGAACAGCTTGCCAACATTGATGAGGTGGTGCCAAATTCACAGCTTGTCAGTACTACATTGAATGGACTGCCAGATACATATCAAGGGTTTGCTACAACCCTTCGATTAGTGGCCATGGGTAATCCAGACCACTATTCTTTCGATCAGCTAGTTACTTTGCTTTTGCAGGAAGAGCAAAGTAGAGCTAACAAACAAGCCATTATTCTTGATCATGCATTTGCTTCACAGCAGATAGGAAGAGGCAAGGCTTCCAAGCCTATGGGCAAGCCAAAATCTGCGCACAGCAGCTGCAATTCCTCTACGCATAGCAGCTGCCATTCCTCACATGCATCTAAAAATACAGCAGATAAGGGAAAGAAAAAAAGATGCAACTATTGTCGCAAGCCTGGACATGACATTTCAGAATGTAGGAAGCGCATTGCTTCGGAGAAAAAGAAAGCAGGATTGACAGTTTATGCCTCACATGCCATTGAATCCCATGAGCCAGCAGATGCTTCACATGCACATGCTCTTCAGGATGATTGGGCATGGGCTGTCCATTGCTCATTTGATCCCTTCAAAGCTGATGCACTCTTTACTGCTAATGATGCTCAGTCCTGGTACTTTGATAGTGGTGCTTCCAAGCATGTCACATCTTGCAGACAGTTGTTTCATTCTCTAGCTGATGCACCTCGAGGGGGGATTGTTATATGTGCCAATAATGCTTCATATGCTGTAAAAGGAGTTGGAGATGTGCAGCTCACATCCATTTCCAGCCATCTTGTCACTCTGACAAATGTTCTTTTTGTGCCTGGCATTGAAGTCAACTTGATTTCAATTTCAGCAATTGCTACTTCAGGTTTCATAGTAATTTTTGATGGCTACAGATGCCTAGTATATGATCTTCGTGATGACAATGCCATAGTTCTCACTGGCACTTTGCAAAAAGGGCTTTATCACCTTGATCATCATTCAGCTGCACTTTCTACTGAAGCATTGGCTATTTCAGATTCACAGCTTGCTGAAACTCATCTTTGGCATGAGAGAATGGGCCATCTCAATTATAGAGCTCTTGCAAAGCTACATTCACAGCAGATCGCAAATGATGTACCTCAGACTCACACAGTTTCCAAACATGTGTGTGAGGGCTGTCTTTTGGGTAAGATGCATCGATTTCCTTTTCAAAAGAATTGTCCAAAACTCTCACAAAGGAAATTGCAGCTAGTACACAGTGATGTCTGTGGCCCAATGAGGACAAATGCCATTGGAGGATACAAGTATTTCATGACTCTCATTGATGATTTCACAAGGTATTGCTGGGTATATCCTTTAAAGGCCAAATCTGAAGTTTTCTTATGCTTTCAGAGATGGCTGAATATGGTTGAGAATGAATCAGGATGCAAGCTTGTCACCCTCAACACAGATAGGGGGGGTGAATATATGTCAAAGGAGTTTGATGCATTTCTATCCTCACGAGGCATTATTCACTAATGCACTACTCCTTACACTCCTCAGCAGAATCCTATTTCTGAAAGAAAAAACAAGTCCACAATGGAGATGGCCAGATGCATGCTTAAGGCCAAGTCTTTGCCCAATAAATTTTGGTAGCTTGATGTAGTAATGTGTGCCAACTATGTGCTGAATAGATCACCTACACGGGCATTAAAGACTATCACACCTTATGAAGCATGGAAAGGCAGGAAGCCTTCACTTTCACACATGAAAGTTTTTGGGTCTTTTGCATATGTTCATGTACCATCTCAGCTGAGACATAAGCTTGATGACAAGGCAATCAAATGCATATTCATTGGTTACAGCCAAGAGAGCAGAGGGTATCGGTTATATCAACCAAATACTGGGAAGATTATTGTCAGTAGAGATGTGATCTTTGCTGAACATTCAGCTTCTCCTCTTGTGGACTGCAAAGCAAAGCCAGATATTGACATGTTTGATGCCTTTGAATCTTGGTTACCTTTGCCATCAACAGAAGAGGATTTTGAGCAGCAACATGAGCCTCCTGCAGGCCCTCCACTAAGCAATAATCAGCCACAACCTCATGCTGATTTGCAGGTTACTCTTCCGGCACAGAATGATCCCATTACTCATGATGCAGTCATTGAAGAAAGAGCTGTCAATAGACAGCAAAGGGAAGTTCCCAGATGGCTTCTGGATACATTGAGGGACAGCAAACAAGACCAGCCTTTTGCTGCCCGGACAAGATCAGGGAATAGACAGCATGGTCACTTTCTTGAGTTTGCACTCCTTGCTACAGCTTGCAATGAAGAGCCTTTGTGCCATAAAGATGCTTTTGACAGCAAAGAGTGGATGGATGCAATGAAAGCTGAGTTACAATCTATTGCCAAAAATGACACATGGGAATTAGTAGATCTCCCACCTGGCAAGCATGCCATTGGAACGTGGTGGGTCTACAAATTAAAAAGGAAATCTGATGGCAGCATAGATCGATACAAAGCCCGTCTTGTTGCAAAAGGGTATGCCCAACAACAAGGCATTGACTTTGAGGAGACATTTTCTCCCACATCCAGGATTACTACCATTCGATGTGTCATTGCCATTTCAGCCCATCATCATTGGCAAGTGCACCAACTTGACATCAAGACCGCTTTTCTTCATGGGGATCTGCAGGAAGAAGTCTATGTCACACAACCTCCTGGGTTTGAGGTTGTTAATTCTGAAATAAGGTATGCCCGCTTAGAAAAGCCCTTTATGGTTTGAAGTAGGCACCCAGGGCATGGTATGCCAAAATTCATGCACACTTACTATCCCTTGGTTTTCAGAATAGTCCCACAGAACCCACTCTTTATTTCCGTGGGAGTGGATCTGAATTTTTAGTGCTGATTTTATATGTGGATGATATGCTTATCACGGGCCCAGATACTCAGCAAATTGCAGGTTTCAAGGCTGATTTGCAGCAGATTTTTAACATGTCAGACATGGGACGGCTCCATTATTATTTGGGCATTCAGTTTGCTCATGTTGAGGGGGGTATCATGATGTCTCAGTCCAAGTATATTGGACAGCTCCTTGATTGTTTTCAGTTTGAGGATTGCAAGCCAATCTCTACTCCAGTGGACCCTAGCTTCAAATTCTCAGCTCATGATGGGAGCCCACCATGTGATATCACTCTTTATCAGCAGGCTGTTGAATGCCTTATTTATTTATGTCATACCAGACCTGACTTGCAGTATGCAGTATCTCAGCTCAGCAGATTCATGCACATGCCCAGTTCACAGCGTTGGCAGGCAGTGAAGAGAGTCTTCAGATATCTCAGAGGCACTCGGGATTTAGCCCTCTTCTACGGTGATCAGGGTTCACTTACCATGCATGCTTACACGGATAGTGACTGGGCAGGATGTTCCGACACCAGAGTGTCACATACTAGCAATTGTTTTTTGCTTGGCAATTCATGTATTTCTTGGCTCAGCAAGAAGCAACCGACAGTTGCCACGTCTAGCTATGAGGCTGAGTACAGGGCAGCTTTCACCACTACAGTAGAGTGTGTTTGGCTTCGACAGCTACTTACAGATCTTGGTATTTGCCAGACATCCTCCACTATTGTCTACACTGACAGCGAGAGTGCTTTGGCCATTGCGCGTAACCCAGTGTTTCATGCGCGTACCAAGCATATTGAAGTTCATTATCATTATGTTCGGGAGCGGTTGTCAGCAGGAGACATAGAGTTGTCCTATCTTCCCACAGAGGACATCATCGCAGATATGTTTACAAAGGCACTTCCTCGTCCTAAGTTCGAAGTCTTCCGACAGGCTTTACACTTCGTTCCCTTTGTTACATGATCTGACATTCCTTGTACATTCATAGGTGGCTATATCCTTTTGGATGAACATGTGCCACCATGACCAGAAACTACCATGTATTCTGAGATGTTTCCATATGATATGGTTAATCTCATCTTGCGGGATTGACTCACGGGGTGCATCCATACTGTATTGAAATGCATAAATGTGTCCGCCCCGCTCTCAGCTAGTCGTCTAGATGACTCCAGAGCCAACCTCGGTAGTCTCCACTAGGGTAAGTCCCTGACTCTACGAATGAATGTCACTGTTTGGAATATGGCATCAATCTGTAGTGGTGTCGTGGCGAACTCTGCCTGTACTATCTCATGCGGGAGTAAGGGCTTTCTCCAAATCATCCTAGATCCCATAGTCACCTGTAGTTGCTCAAATCTCCTCCACTCTGCTATCAGTAGGTCACATCCCCAAAAGGGTGCTGCATACATGGCATTTAGTCGCACTAGTGTATCGAAGAGCCAGCACTTTGTCGGTGATGGATCGTGAAAGTGTGCTTGGAAGCACTGTCTCACCAGTCGGGCTAGAGCACCCTGCCCCCGTGTGAGTCGTGCATGGGCTGCATGTGTCATAGTGAAAAGGGGTCTTGTGAAGACTGCTCCTAAATAGGTGTAGGACTGCACTATCTCCACTGGCTTGTCTCGATAAGTGAAGTTGAGTCGACGGAGCACTGCTGCATGTGAGGTGTTGAAGACCATAACCTTGGTCTATCCAAAATTGATTGTTAGGTGTCTCTCTCTGCAAAACACGTCTAGGGCCTCCAAATGTCTCTGCAGTCTCTCCATTGAGGATAAGGATTATGTCATCAGCGTATAGCAATATTTGTATCATGAGATCGGCTAGTAGTGATCCTTTTCCTCCTAGGCGGTCTACGAAGGAAGTGATCTCATCAATATAAAGCGCGAAGAGGATCGGTGAGAGGGGGCAACCTTGCTTCAATCCGATCGTACTCTCGACCCAATCCGATAGACCACCTGGGGCATGAACTCTACCTACGACTGACTCATACAGGCTCATCACCCCCCTTATCAATGTCTCTGGAATCTGTAGCTCCGCTCCTGTAGTCTCCTGATCATGAGGGACTGTGGGACAGTGTCAAAAGCCTTTTGAAAGTCTACAAACATGTGTAGACCTTCTGGTGTCTGGACCTCGCCGCCTCAATGATAGCCCTCAAAGTGAAAATGTGATCTAGGGTAGAGTCCTGTCTCCGGAATCCTGTCTGCCCTAGTGCCTGCTGCCCCCGAGCCTGTGTATGACTCCTGAGCTCCCTCTGTAAGACTGATCCATAAATCTTGGCCAGAGTGTGGCCAATCATGAGGGTACGGTAGTTCCCAGTCTCCATAGGGTTCCGAGAGAGAGAGAGAGAGAGAGAGAGAGAGAGAGAGAGAGAGAGTTTACAATCTCAATCAGTATTGTTGTTTTCTGTGCAGGAATTTCCAATCCAAAACTGCTCTTAGCCAGCATAACACTGCAAAGCATAAATAGACTTCTATGAGAGACTGTAATATCTGTTTATTGAGGCTTGACTCGGATCCACTCGAGGAGTTTTCTTTATCAAAGTTTGAGGCTGATTTGCAATAATGAAGAAAGAGAGTATTTACTGATGAAGGCCTTGTACATCAACCAGCTGATAGTGGCACTTTTCAAGGATTACTTTCACAAATAGGCACTTCTTGCGAAGGTACATATGCATAATGCAAATACTTCTTTGATCGGAATGGACTCTATATGAAAGTGCCTTGCATTTGTGGCTGGCTGTCTGTATTTTTGCCAATTGACCTTGTTGGATAGTTTTCAGTGGTCTCTTGGGTGCCAAATAGATAGCCGGCACGCTTGAACCTCTGTGCAATGTATACAGTTAATACATGGATCAGAAAATCATGGGATTTTGTTCTCACCTTACCAAACAGGCTTAGTTCTATTGTTGATACAGAGCCCATATGTAAGTGTGGTAGGCGCAACCAGTGGCAGGCGATCAGGGTATGGCAGTATTCAACTATAATTTCTGATGGCTGCTTTTGTGTTTCCTACAGGGCGTTAGTGTTTAGCTGGCAGCCAATATTCGGTGTTTTCAAAGAATTGTATCCACCTGATTTGGGTTTTGGGTTTGGTGGTGGTTTGGGTTTGGACAGATTTTCAAGGCCTCCCTACTTCTAATTGTCTTCTAAATGTCCTTTGATTTTGTTTATGTTATTAGGATATGGCTGATTTACAACAAAAGCATCACAAACATATGCACAAAATGTCTCCCTGTATACCTGTATGATGAGGAATACAAATTCTCTCCCCAATAGGAGGACCAAAGGGTTCTCTCATTATCCCTCCAAATACTATTCTGTTTCGTGCGCACACATAATATCTCCCTAATAGAGGGACCAAAGGTGTGTCTCATTATCCCTCAAAACAGTACTCTGGTTCTTCAAGATCTATATGCACATTTATATATAGACAGCCGGCTCATTGTTGCTTGTTCCATCAATTGAGAGTAGCACTAAGGTTCAGAGTAGTACATTGGGAAAAAGAGGTTTGATAAGAGCAAAGTCTTACATGAAGGTCTCTTACCTGTTAAGGATAGAAGCATGCAAAATAACTCATTGTATGTAGACCTATATTGAATATATTAGATTGTGATAGCAAAATGTAAGAGTGCATCAAAGATTGATAAGATAAACAATCTATTGCATAAATGAAATAGACTATCACATATCATGGTATCTATGACTCATGAGACCCAAACTCTAAAGCCTATATATTGTTCTCTCATCAAGGGATTAAATATGAGAGGGATTAGATTATTAACCTGGCTAGTGATCCTCAGCATACTTCCAAGGAATTTTAGTGATGATACAAATTGTTGAATAATAGTGTTCATGTCAAGGGTCGATTATCATGGTGGTGGTCTTTATTGCGTATTTTGTTTATAGGAAGAATTCATAACGTCCACACTTATCATATTTGTTAATGGAAGCCAATTTTTTTGTTTTTATTATTGCCATATTGTCTACCTCATAACATGGCATGATATTTTCACATGAAAAAAGCTAGCAATTAAAGAAGTCTAGAACAAGTTTACATGGAACTTGCAAACAACTTGTAACATTGTAACATGACGACATACAATGGACCGAGATAGGGCAAAGAGCAAAGCACACAATGTGCTTGAGGTAGAAGCTTTCTAAAGCATGATGCGAGTAGATCTAGCAATAATAATCAATGTGAAATTGATGGCCGTACTCTTGATTCAAATGAAGTAGGTCATGTTATCATCACCATAAATACCATGCTAAATACAAACTTTCAAGACTAATTTTTTATGGCAATGCATTAGAAAAATAGCAATTGCTTCCATCCCATTGCATGTTTTGTTCATTGCAAAAGTAGGACCTAGAAAGCCCATTGTCCTAAACTTGCTAGTGGAAGGATGCATACATACATACACTATATATATGCAAGTTCCATACACCACCAAGGTTGCATGCATGCAACATAGGCTAAACCACAATCCACTCATCTTTTGCTATCCTCCCCAATTACAAGAATCTTTCAAACATGCACCTACAAAATAATCCTTCTGTCAACAATAACAAGCTTGACATGTTGACCAAAGTTTACAATTAGTGTACAATTAGTGTACAATAATAGTAATCGCTAAAAGTGCTCTTGTGGATAGTAGTATCATTGAACAAAGATTAAGTAACATCATGCACACCCAACATCTACCATCTTGTGTTTTAGTTGGTCACTTATGCTAGTTCTGTCCAATGATACTTTAAAGAAATTTAGGTACATTACACGTCAACATGAGCTCACGAAGCCCATGATCTAGACATCTAAACATCTTACACCAATTATCACAAGAATTCTAGGAAGCCCTTTCACATTCCACGCAATTGATTGCCATAGTGATGCATGCCCTAAGCATTTTCTATGGCTATTTTGAATTGTAGACTTTTGTGTAGCCTAGCTATTTTTTGAGGAATGTCAAGCAGATAGGAATGCTCATGCATACATCACAAAGACTATTTATAGTTACTAATGCCATGATCACATAAGAACTTCAAGGTCGATCCAAAAATCCATGTTGAAATGATGATGCTATCAACAAAAGCAACATGGAACCTAGCTAGTCCAAAACTACAACATAGAAAGACACACCTAGTTCTTCAATCATTGAACATGAGATCCTCCTCTTCACACTATGCAGACAATGCCAAGTAAGAAGCTTTTGACATCCTCTGTGTAAGTGAAACAAAAACCCATAATTGATGATTTACATTGAACAGTCACGTTATAAAACACTTACAACAAATAGTTTGATGGGCATCACCATCCTTTATAATAAAATATTCACACTTCGCACTACTCAAGTAAGCACAACAAATGAAAGTGACTTCATTGAAATACACCTACACAATCTATATCCATTATTGCAACCGACAAAAACATTGTTACAATCTCCATGAGCTATGAGAACCTTTGATATTCTTACCACCAACATGCCCATTACTTTGTGACTTTAACATAAACATTCTAAACTCTAGCCTAGCATAGCCAAAATCACAAATATCCATTGAAAATTCTAACATGAATATCACTTTAAACAATCAACACGACAATTTACAACTCAAGTAGTCTTTTTTTAAATCGAATATTAGGAATCACAATAACATATTGGACTAACAATGTTTTGTTCTACATTTTGTATTGAATGCCAACACATATCTCACAATTCAAGTAATAAAAAGGCACAAAATGAAACAAATGCATTTTAACCTATATTTAAAAACTTAGGACATGTCCTTGAACATTCAACAAACAACAAAATAGAAAACTTTTATATGTATCATTTGTAAGATAATACAACATCCTCATGTAACACAAACAAGAAAATCTTTATAGACGAGAGAGGGAGAGAGAGAGAGAGAGAGAGATGTATTACCATCCTTGGGAGGCCTTGTAGACCTATGAGACAAAGTACAATATCAAAGTAACTCATATAGGCCTATACGGTCTAAAGCAAAGGGCTTAGTAAGGCCCTTTGGTGAGTAATATACTAAGCTTTTAAAAAAAAGTAAATAAATCAAAGCTCAAAGTTAATACTCAATCTCAGAATCAAGCCAGATATGCAGGTGCCATGGTGGCTCTCCTATGAGCTGTGGAAATATCTTGTATCCGTGTCTATCAAGTTGTCACCCACTGTGGCAGGGGTGTGTTCTCCATGATCTCTGTATCTGATGGGCCATATCAAGAGTGATGCCTGTGCTTGGGCGATCCCCTCCAAGTAGAGCTGTGATGGTTTGAACCTCCATCATGCGTTTGGTCTATCTTTGCATTGTGAGTGGCCCCTACATCTTTGGTTGCATATCCCCTCATCCAATTGTGCGAATGCTACCTCCATATCATCTATCTCCTCCTCCTCTACTCTATCATATCTTAGGGGAGACTCGAATGCATAGAAATCTGTGACACATCGTTGAGCTCAGACAATCCGTGTCTCTCGAGGTATTGTCTCATCCTGTTGTCTACTCTAACGCTAGAGGCCAGCACAAACCTATTCTTAGAAGAGAATTAGTCAATGAGAGACCCAAAACCATGTCACTACTGGAAAAGACAATAATACCATCCTCGAATCTCATAAGAAACTGGGCAAGCACAAAGAAATCTCCTTTGTCTCCACATCACCCAACATGCACAATGTACAAATCCATTGCTCTCTAGGCGTACCAGTGGCTCTCCCTACCATCTAGATGATGCACCAAAGATGGTAGGGTATGGGCAACACTTGGAAATGTAAGTAGTACACGACGTAATCATATAAAATGGCCTTTATAGATGGCTATTATTCAAAGGGCTCAATTTTTTTCGACATGGTGAGAGGACAAGTATAGTGGACTATGGGGCCCCATCTTTTGTGTCACGCGTACATGATGTTACTATCCCTCCCCCAACTTGGCACTAACATCTCCTACCTGGAAATCACCATCTCAATAGCTATACCACACATTTTCCACAAACATCCTTTCCTCACCCATGATCCTATACACTTTGACCATGCCCTTGATGTGGTCTATCCAAGCTACCTGTGTGAGATACAAAACTCCCTTGGAGATCATGTAGACATTGCCAATGCCATGAAACCCTTGTATTATTATTCCACGATGCTACTGCTATATCGTTCCCATGCATGACTCGATCTAGAGCACGTCCTCTAGGGTCTCGTGAGATGCAAAATTCCCTTGGAGATCATGTAGACATTACGACACTCTTATATCACTAGTCCATGATGCTACTGCTAGATCATTCCCATGCATGACTCAATCCAAAGCACGTCCTCTAGCTAGGAAGAGGCCCTAAAACTCATGGCTTGATGCTAACTGTTGAGAGATGATCATTTGGTACTTACATGTGCCGTAATTGGAGTTGTCTGGCTTTGCAGATGCCTCCAAATTGAGGTTGCCAGTCATAGACATGGTGCAAGAAATGTACTCAAAGTGTATGGGAAATCACTGTGTGTATCAACTGCAAATCTAAACTGTTGGTGAAGATAGAAATGCAATATATAATAAAATCTATTACAAGGTTTGTGGCAAATGATGCGGGGAATAGCCAAGAGGCTTTACAAGGCTTGAATAAGATGTGCACAATGCCGGAACATAGCTAAGAGGTTTTACAATGATGGCATGTGTGTGTGAAATGAAATCTTGTGCTATCTGCCCACTGAACAATCGGTCAATACCTCAACACTATGAAGTCTACTCACTGAACTGTGGAACATCACGTTTTAGGTAATGTGATGATGTGAAACTGCATGTGAGCAAAGGGACTAAGTCCGAGTAGGAACTATTAGGATTTTTGTGGCATGGCTCCGATTGGTTGCTTTGGAGTTCTTTCCGCTATGGATGATCTAATCTATGTTGAACTGGATTTAGACCAACCGTCAAGCAATGAAAAAAGCAGCAAATAATTCCTTTTCTTTGTTTGTTTTACTAATGGGTCAGATGCGTCGATGTAGAGGCTGCTGCGCATGTAGGAAGTGGATTTGTCACACTGAATCTCAAAAGTATGTTATAGTTGCACCAAAATGTGTGTGTGATGTGACGAGTGCATAGAGCACAAAAAATGAAGCATTTTTCCTTTTTGGAGCACCCTCAAATTCTTCCTGGATCAAGAGATACTGGTTTATCTAGGTGGAGGGTAAAAAAGGGTGCAAAATGATGATGTGGCGACAGTGCTCACATGCAGGGGTGTACCTGCCAAGAGGTGTGCCTCTGGGGCACTTTGTGATGAGGTGGTAAGAGGATTCACACTGTGCACAGCGTGCTTGTAGGGGTCACTGCCACATGGTAGATGATGTGTCAGTTGTGTACTGATGAGATGGTAGTTGACTAGTCAAAGCTGGCATGGCTCTACTGATTGTACCTGCTGACTCAGATCATGCCCACGTGGCACTTATGACTAGACTTACAGAAAATACCATGTGGTAATGCCGATAAGATGAGGTGATAGGGGGCCAGTCCTGTTGATGTGGTAGACGGTGCTGACATGGCAGTGGAGTGATAAGGCTACCATGTGGATGCCTAGTGACCAAACCCTTGTAGTGGGTTGAGGATAACTATAGACAGAATCTTGAAAGATTCTGTCAGAATCCTAAGATTCTATTGACGATGAAGCCTCCATGTTGCTCCGTGGGAGGAGTAGGTCGTGCTCGTTGTATGGGGTCATTTGGAGTCTGTTTTAGGGTTGCAGCATTGAAGGTGAGCTGGTCGTTGGGAAGGCTGGGTCATGGAGGCAAAGTTGATGGGGGCACCTCGGTGGACGTTTAGCCAGGAGCTATGGCACAATTGGGCTAGAAGATGGAAGGTTCATCATTGTAGGTGCCAAGACCGCTACTATCTAGCTTGTTGCGTGGATTCGTTGGAGGAGGCGATGCTTTTATTGGTGAAGGCTTGAATAGCCATCGTGAGCAGTCTGGTCATGAGAAGAGGTGAGACGCTATTGGTTGCTATGAGCGTTGAGTCATTTGGAGAGGGGCTTGTCCATCTATGGAGTCTATTGGAGTCAGCTTGGAGCGTTGATAGAGCTACAAGAGAGCCGTTGACGATGCAGCTCATTAGCTCAAGGGCCACCGTTGCTTCGTTGTAGAGGAAGTCCTACTCAACTTTTAGTCACAAGGGTTTAAAGAGGCCTTGGAGCTCGATGAAAGCGGGTCCCTATTGTAGATATTTCATGCGGAGCCCGTCTTATTTGCTAGGCATCGTTTAGTTGCTGAGTAGAGGAGCCAGACTGTGACATCTTCACAGATGACTCTCTAAGGCTCTAGTCGTTGTAGATAGGCTTGTAGATTTTCTATAGAAAGTGTAGCCTTAGCCTGGAGCCGAGTTAGTGAGGCTTCTTGCTTGAAGCTTTAGTGGTAGAAGTTTGTTGTAGAGCACACACTTGACTGCAAATTTTGCAAGGCAGATCTCAATGAACTGTCTCTTTCTCTAAGGAGAAATCTTTATCACTTTCTCAATTCCAAAATCTCACAAGGGATGGAGCCTTTCTCACATGAGCACAAATCTCTCTCTTCACACATGTAATCTCTCAAACTCTCTCAAGGATGGAATTGTATGACAAAAATTTCGTTCACCAATAGAATGAAAGATGGAAACTCAATCACTCAATCTCTCAATCTCTCACACAAGGATGGTGCCTCAACAAAAGGTAGAACCATGCTCTAAAACCATGACAAAATATGAAGAGGGGAGAGGAGAAGAGTGGAAATGAGGAGAGAGGGCACAGCTAGAGAGCACACCACAAATGACTAATTGTACACTAGATTTAGCTGAAATTGTAGAATATATACAAACCCTTTTAGGGTTAGGGTTAGGGCATCTAACCCTTTCCTTTATAGCACTCTATTGGGTTAGTGCTATGCACATATCAAATGATGTTGAGCATGGTTTCTCAACAAGGGAGACATATGGAGAACTTTGCACATGAATAGGACGTCTCAACCCCCATTCTATCACAGATGCTTAACCATGATGTATTCCATGGCTTCCCCTCTACTTGAAGTACCACTACCATAGGATCAATATATAAAGTGGGGGATCCTATGGATACTGGGAATTATCACACTCTCATGATGGGCCAAACATTGCCCAAAATTTAAAGGTCTATATTGTAGTGCGCCTTGGGACAGAGAATGGATTTTGAAGATAACACTCGACTCTAAACCATATCTTCAATCTATGGGGCAACATCAAGGGGGCAAGATTGAGATATCAGAAAGTATACAGTTGTTTTGTAGACTTTCAGAAGGATTTTAACATACTTCCATGATCTCATATGATTAGGAGACTTTAGGAGATGCAAATCCCGTGAGCCATGACCTGGGGGGTGAATTTTTATGAGTCAGGTCAAGGGAGAGAATGCACACTAGGTGTTCTGTCAAATTGTATTAAGAGCATGATCAAAGTGAAGCAAGGATACCCCCTCTCATTGATACTTTTTGGGCTTTACTTTGATCTGGCCACTTTTTGGACTCTACATTGATCAAATCACTACCCTCATAGAAGATAGCTTTGGAGGTGAGGGGTCATTGCTTTGTTGATTGGATGATACTAATATTGTTATACATAGATGGTATAATCATCATATACTCCTTAGGAGTAACATTGACATGGTTTGGAATCTACATTGGATGTCAAGACAGCTTTCTTGCATGGGGATCTGCATGAGAAAATTTACATGGTATAGCCAGAAGGCTTTGAAGAAAAAGGCAAAGAACATTTGGCTTGCAAGCTGAAAAACAGACTCTATGGCCTTAAGCAAGCACCTAGAGAATGCTATCAGAAGTTTGATGCTTTCATTTGGTCCCAAGGTTTCAGAAGAAGTGAGATTGATCACTTCCTTAACACTAAAAGACCTAAGGATAATAGCCTGATACTCCTGGCACTTTATGTGGATGATATGCTATTGGCTAGTAAGAACACTTGTGAGCTGGGATGCATTGAAGGCCAAGTTGCATGAGGGCTTTGACATGAAGGATTTGGGGACCTATTAAAGTAGCAGGTCAACTTTAGCAATATCGCAGTGATTGGCTTTAATAAAGCAGCATGAGTCATTAGATAGTACATGTAGATTTTGCAATGCACAACTCCAGATTGATGCCACTTTTCAAATAGTGACATATCTCCATCTGATTTAGGCCTTGCCTAGCCTAGAGACTACTAAGATTGGCACTAGAGTCACCTTCATGACTAGTGGATAGAGGGGTTAGCACATCATGGTATCCATGTATTATCCAAATGGTTTTCCAATCAATCCATTTAGCCTCCCTCCTTTTTAGTACAGTTTGGATAGCCTGCCCTTCTAAATCCCACAAGATGAGATGAACCCTATCATATGGCTGGATCTACTCCATCTCTATACATCACAAACTTGGGGGGAACTAAGGGTTCCCCTCTAAGGTTCAACTCTACCATGAATACTTTCTAAGAGTGTTGAGGATGGAGTGATTATAAGACCCTAGTATTTGAAAGATAGACAATTCTCACATGCTTTGAGGATTACCATTGGGCAAAAACACCTCTTCCCTAGATCTTAAGAGTGTTTGATGATGGAGGGAGTATTAGACCCCAATACTTGGAGGACAAATGAGTCTCACATGCATTGAGGATTGCCCTTGGGTATATATGGGTTTTTTCCCACTAGTTGAGGATCGAGATAGGGAGAGCCATAGGCACATCTTGAAAGCAAGAGATTTGTACATGTCGGGTCTACTATGAGCTTCAAGGATGACATCATTGCCTAATCTAGGAGCAACCCATGTTGGCACCACTTTCTTGGTTGATCCACAAACATGATCAAGTTTGCATCGGTCCCTACATGATCAATGTGCAATGACATAGAGAGATTCTAGTGATACAAACTAGACAGCAAGAGGTAATGGTGAGACACTCAACCAGACATAGTGGTGTGTAACATAATTTTAGACATTTGGCACCTAGACATAATGGAGTAGAGGAGGAGAAGCTAACTAATATGAGGGCATTGTGGATTAGCCGGAAGAGCTGACAACAAGCCATGGATCCAAAGCCATTGAGCCCATGCACAATGTAGAGATAGGCTAGAGCACACTTTAAGGAGGTCAATGTATCACGACTCTACTTAGAAGGGACTGTCAAAGTGGTGATATCACTCTTGATATGGCAATTAGATGCAAATAATACCAAGGCCTTGCCCCTAACCACAACGAGAGAGATGACTCAACTAAGGTAGATAAGAGATATCCTCATATCATATTGGAGGAGGACTACCATGGAAAAAGAATTATAGCTTATCACATCTCCTACTCTCTTGCAAGATTTTGCGTTTTGAGTTTTGAGTTTGAGTTTCTTAGTATAGCACTCAGCAAGGGTCCTAGAAAGCCCTACTTCATCCCATGGTGGCTTGTACGAGATTCTATATTGGATGTACTTTGTCTCATAGGCCCATCATGAGGCCTTTCAAAGATGTTAATCTGTGTGTGTGTGTGTGTGTGCACATGATGTTGCCACCAGATCTACATGACCCAATTTACAGAATGCCAACCACATGGGTAAATGCCACAAAACTCATGGTTTGATTATGAGTGTTGAGAGACCTCACCTCATACAGGAGTAGGATTTGGGACATTTAAAAAGGTCTCAGGCATAGCAAATCTCACGACGTCTGACATGACATAAGAGGCATGGATTCCGCATGCTATTACTAGCATTCCATCTCTGTTCTTTCCATATGTATAGAGAGCTCTTGCTTTGAGAATACACAGTTACGTAGTGTTGTGATCCTCTTATCGTGTTCTCTATATTCCTTCAATAGATGTTGCGTAGTTGTTCATTCCTATTTCCCCGTAGTGTCTGCGTTGTATTATGATGCTACACATTGGCGATTGTGATGCACATTCTTAGTATGCCCAAAAGGAATTCACGATCTAGCGATTAACTTGCTTCTGATAGGGTGTTTTGCGAGTTCAAGTCGTTCTCTCCTTGCTGTAACTGTGGAGGCCTGCAGATGGAAGATTGCGTGCATTGGCACACACTTAGGCGAAGATTCATTAGGAGACTGCAGTGGTGAGGAGTCACATTTGCAGCTTTCAAGATGAACTCCAGCAGATGCAGACAGATCCCCAACACCCTGCTTACAATTAAGCAAATGTGGAAATCCCCATGAAGAATCTCATCTGGCAGTCTTGGCAGCGCATTCTACACTTGCTATCTTTCTAGTAGGCATGCATACAAACACGCCCGCAAGGCCCTCCTGATCCTTTGACCCCAACGACATGGTTACGATGAAGGAGAAGTGATCCCAAACATGGAGACGTTATGCCTCAGGGTTCTCCAGGCAGAGTTGACCATCATTAAGGAATGCCTTCACATTCAATCTCACCACCATGGCTGCGTTCAAAGCAGGGGATACGGGACTCATTGGATGGATGCAGGGTGTCGAGTGCATCCTCGTCTTTGTCAATGGTTTTGGCTATCTCACAACCTCTTCGGTCAGCACCAAACGTTGGAGGTGCAACGATAGCAGGTCCAGTCAAGTATGCCAAGTTTTTGCGAGGAAAATTCGATGACCCATATGCTCATGTCTGATAGTTTGAGAAGGTATATGCGGTCAATAACCTGCCACCCGTGGTACCACGCCAATAGGATGCAGTGTTTGAATCAACCTTAGTAGGCAAGGCTGGCAGGGTATGCGGTGGACCAATTCACCACATATGATCTCATCCGCACTGCATTCTTGAGACAGTTTCGAAAAGAGAAAACGATACAACAAACTCTAGAAAGACTGTGGCGGTTGGATCAGGGAGATCAAGACTTCATGGGGAGTCTATGTGTGTACTGACCGGTCATGTGGTTGATCATTCCGCATTACTAAACTTAGTGAAACAGCAAAGTCTTACGGGTCAAGTGGCACATTGGGGGTGTTGTTGCTGTTGCAGGAATATGACTTTGATGTTATTCATCAATTGGGCTCGCAGCATGCAGTAGCAAACTACTTGTCTCGACTGGTGTCTGGCGAGCTGCCACAACGGAAGTGGCAAATGAATTTCTTGATGCAGAGCTGGTGGCTATTTTTCGGGCGGATTTAATCGAGGTGGAGCCTGAAGTGGTTCTGAAGGCCCGTCGTCATGGTATGATGAGATGCTCTCATTCCTGACTACTAGCATAATGCCCAAATGAATCGAGACCAAAGGAAGCGATTGGCACTGTGAAGCAAATCTTTTGAAGCAGTGTTAGGCCAGTTGTATCGACGGCATCTGATGGAGGCCTTGCTACAGTGTGTCCAACCTCATGAGTAGGAGGTAGTGCTGATGGAAACCCAGTGTGGGATTTCGGGTGGTCATTTTGCAGGGGAAATAAGCACAAAGAAAATTCTACAAGCAGGCTTATGGTGGCCAACCATGCAAAAGGATGCTATGTGGTTTGCAAAGAGTTGCGACCTCTGCCAATGGTTTGGCCAACCGATAGATAGAGATTGAATGCTGCTCAACCCCATCTTACCACCCACTAGAGCCACTTCAGAAGTGGGGTTTGGACTTCATGGGTCCATTCAGGCCAGTGGCGATTGCCCACACATGGAATTGTTACACGCTAGTAGCAACTGATTACTATACCAAATGGGAGGAATCCTGGGCTTTGCGGGATAATACCGCAAATTCGGTTGCAAAGTTCCTATACTAAGATGTGTTCACCCAGTTTGGTTGCCCAATCGAAATCATTAGCGATAGGGGTACCCACTTTGTCTCAACAAAGTATATGGTGATTCATAAGAAGTCTTCTCCCTACTATCCAAAGGCTAATGGGTTGGCTAAATCGACAAATCATACATTCAAGCACATTATTTCGATTGGGATGAAAAGTAGTTGGCCACATTATGGGCTTACTGCACGTCTTTCAAGGTGGCAATTGAGTTTACTCCTTTCAAGTTGGCATTTTGGCTAGAAGCAATTATGCCAATTGAGCATATAGTCCCTAGTTTGCGGATTGCGGTGGAGGATAGAGGCTTATTCTGCAAGAGTCCATGGTGTTCCGGTTGGATGTCCTTGATCAATTGGATGATATGTGGCTGGAGAGCTACTATCTGACTCTCGAGGTTCAAGTAAGGTAGAAGTAGAGGGTGGATTTGGCTTTGAAGATGAAATCGTTTGAGCATGGGCAATTGGTGTTGCTATTCATCTAGGGCAGATGTCGGGAAAGCTGAAGCTGCAATGGTTGGGTCCATTTTGGATATTTCACGATTGTGGGTCTACATCGTTCTATCTTGCGGACTTGCAGGGGCACGTACTTCCACATCCAGTTAATCATTTTTGGCTGCATCCATATCATCATGAGACGGTAGTCTTCAGTGCCCCTTTCTGATATCTAACGAGGCGTAGATTTCTTGGGTTGAGGTGGAGGTGACATATCAATCACAAGAGGACATGTGGCAAAAGGGTAAGATGCATGATGAGCAAGGTCCTATCCTAGCCACCATGCAACAACCTATCATCAAGGCAAGGTATTGGCAATCTGGATTGCAATCCTTGGTCATTTGTTTGCATGTACCAATTGCGTGCTTAGTATTCCTCATCGCACTCTTAGTTCTCTTGGTCTCCTTCGTCTTTTGGCCTTTCCCTGCATTCACCGCTCTTTGCTTTCCTCTACTTTGCATAGCTATGGTGATGGCACATGCACAATTTCACCCCTTCATTCTATTGGTTTACATTGATTCTCAATCTATCGATGCACGTCTCCAACATCTACGAATCCAGAGCTTCAGTAGCATTGATTGGCAGAGGGTGAATATTCACCCAGCAACCTTAGAACTTTGCCAACAACTGGTGATGGGATTAGCCGTGGAGTTTTTGGGTGAGAATCGGGAGCTGACCATTCACGTGATCATGTTTGGTGCATGGACAGCTTGCTATCTATCAACGTATGTGGGCAGATTTACATCTTGGAAAGTGATTCTTCTCATTTCCACATCCCTAATAAGTGTCTTATGCATCTTCTTCTCATTGAAGATCACATCATGGCTTTGTATGATCTTCTTTGCTTCTAGATCCCAGAGACAATAGCCCATCTCTCCACTTTCACATAACCTAGAAACATGCATCTCCTAGACTTAGGATCTAGCATCTTTAGAAGCTCTTTTAGCACATGTGCATATGCCTCACACCCAAATATATGCAAATGAGAGCAAGAGGGATTCTTGCCACTCCATGACTCTTTAGGAATACCACTATCCAAACTCTTACTAGGTGATCTATTGATCACATGCACTGCAGTCTTCATTGCCTTAGCCCAAAACCACAAGAAAGACTTGCATTGGAAAGCATACATTGCAACCTTTCCTAAATGGTTTTGTTCATCTTTTCTACAACTAGATTTTTCTCTAGAGTATGAGGGGATGTGATCTCCCTCTTGATCCCACGTGTATCATAGAAATGCTGAAAGTCATGAGAGAGATACTCTCCACCATTGTCCGTCTACATCCACCATTGTCCATCTGTAGGCATTTAAGCATTCTACCTGATTGATTTTCAACCAAAGCAAACCATTTTTGAAATACCTGGAACAAATCACTCTTCGGAGCCATAGCATAAGCCCACACTTTTCTAGTTGCATCATCAATGAATGTCACGTAGCATTCAACCCCGCCTAATGACCGAGTAGGCATGGGAGCACATATGTCTGAATGCACCAAATCAAGCTTTTCAATCTCTTTCTTTCCCCTTCTTTATGGGATGATTTAGTTTGCCTCCCACAAAGACAATGCTCACAAAATTCAAAGTCAAAAAAACTCAAAGCACCATTTGGAACTGTAATGGTACCTTATGGTTGAAACCCAGGAACTTCTTGGAATTTTATACAGGTCATGACATAGTCTTCTATACAGAGACACATAAAAGTCCAAAACATCCTCTACTAGTAGAGTCAACGGTTATATTTGAGAGGCTGCTTATAGAGATGAGATGAGGGACAGTGGAGGAGCATGAGGGTCCAGTGGAGTAGTAGTTCTCTATAGGTCTTCTCTTTTGGGGGCCATCTCAGTAGAGAAGAGAGACTCACACTCTAGGTTTCTTTGGATCTAGATTTGACACACAGATAGCTAGGATTTGTTCATAGCCCTCTTGGTTGGGGACTTCAATGCGAGGACAGGGGCATATCACATATCACTCCTTGGATTTAGAGGTGATTCTATTATGTTGCCAGAAGTTGACCTACAAAATGTAGGTTTGTTGCGAGTCTCAGCTAACAGGTGAGCCCCTATTACATCTTATGGGCAGGCATTGTTAGATCTTGGTAGGATGCATGATCTCATTTGTATAATGGTCTTAACACATGGCCTTCTCCGGGTGGCTTTACTTGCTTCCCTCATGGAGGAGGCTCTAGCGTTGTTGATTACATCATGGGATCCCTTGCTTTTGCCTCTCGTATCACTGACTTTTCTATTGCACCACTCCCTCCTAGGGCTAACCACACCTATCTCCTCATCCGTATCTCCATACCTCACCTTGTAGTACCCTTCACTCCTCCAACCATGCATAGCAATTATCAAGACATACATTTCAATTGTAGTCTCTCACATAGGTACTCAACATGCATTGATTATGCACGCGCATTGTATGACATTCCAAATCAACCAATTCCTGATCTTTCATACATACCTTACCCTACTTCCTATACACTCTTCACTAAGGGGGGTGTTAAGGATGCCATGATGAAGTTTCATAATGGCGGAGTGAAAGATCATGAGGGTTTATGCACTGAATTCATTGCATTTGGGATTAACATCCTTGCCCCAATCTTAGCAAAGCTCTTTGATGAAGCTATTGGCATTTGGCTTCCCATGTACTTGGACTTTTAATACTATCTCACCCATCCATAAGGCAGGGGATACTAGCCCGCCGAGGAGCTATAGGACCATTGTGATTGGGTATGTCTTTGGTTGTTATTTTTATTGCTATTGTTGTTGAGTTTATTGTGGACACCCGACTACTAATGCTAGAGGGATTCTTTGTTATTGGACCTACTCCTAACATATTTTTGCTTGATGGTGCGTGTAATAGGATGCAAACCCTTGGCCATCGTAGCCATATGACATACAGTCTTTTGTATCACACTATCCATGCCAACACCTGGTTTGGATGGACTTCGGCAGACTTGGGAGATCTGAAGCAATATCGGTCTCTCAATGCTAGAACTAGATTAGGTAATTTTTGCTCTCAAATATTTGGATTAGGGTATTTGGTCTTTTGAAATCAAATATCAATTTTTGATCTGAATCTTTGTGAGAAAATCATTATTTTCATGTCAACATGACTCACCTTCATTTTTGTGCCCTATTGTCTATAACCTCCCATTGTTGTGCTATATTTGAATTAGGTTCTTTGATCCATCATGTTCAATCATTAGATTTGATTGAGTCTGTGAACCCACAGAATTGCCATTGTTAATGGGGTGTACAAGACTCTGAAAATAACATAAAGCTAAGTTCAAAATAGAATAGGTATTTGATGAACAAGTTTCAGATTGCATAATGTAAAATTGTTGCTAAATACTTATTGAATCAACCTAATTAGATTCTTTCTCTCATTGATATGGAAAACATTAGAACTTAATCAACTATCATGGATTATGCAATAGAAATACAAAAACTACACTGTGGAAAGCATAGATAGCTATGGATACTTTAAGATTTCATTCTTTTGAGTTAGATGCATCCAAATACAACTCATTATAGCTCAATCAATGACTCACAATGCCTAAGAATCCAAGTGTCACCTTACCGTAAGTGTGTATTCACATTTGGAGATAAACTTAACATATTAATTTGTAATATTTGGACTGCATTTATCCTTATTTATCAATCATGCTTACATTTAGTATTTTGTATTATTTTAATTGAGATCATAATTTTAATTATTTCCCTAGTCATGGGTTTGGTTTGTTGGTTCTCTCCTTAATACAACAATTGACAATGGCTTCATTACCCCTTTTGAGATTGTGGATATGTTTGCATTTGTTATGCATCTATGTTGATACATTTTTAACATTGTTACTTTTATATCAGAATTGTAGGAGCCTTCATAATATAATTGTACATGGCATGATTCGTTTATGTTTAGTTATCTTTGCAAAGACCTTGGATGCATCATATCAAATCCCCTTAGACAGAGTCTTTTGCTTGAACTAGCTTGGAAATAAAGATCACCACTATGTTCTTATCTTCTTTTTCCTTTTCATCACCCAAATTTCCTTCATCCCTTGACTTTGGATCAAACGCATCCTCTTTATGCATTCATGGTATCTCAGTATGAAACCTCCAAGAAAAGTGACGACCCTCCTCACAAATTTAATAGGAGTTAACTAAGGATCTCCTATCCAAATCATAACTTCTAGTAGTCTAGTGTCAGAATAATTAAGCTTCCCTAGGTGCAATCATAGAGTGTCCAGTATAAACACATTCTTCACACCCCTAGGTGCAATCCTAGAGAATACATCCTTCACATCCCTTGAAATTATTATAGATTTATGAAGGACAAGTAACTTACCCACTTTACCCACTATAAACTCCTAAGATTCCTCAATCAACGTAACATTCTAAGAAATGAATGCATACCATGCAATCAATAACAAGCAATTCCTCATTAGAAAATGTGGGGGTTTAAGGGATGGCAAAGGGAACCAAACATTGGATTTTATTTTTGAACCCAAGAAAAACAAAATAAAAGCCACCATGACCCATTAAACACCAATAAATATTGTTGCATGCAACCAAGACCTTCAAATCCAATCATTTTATGATAACCTATCAGCTAATAATCAAATATACTATGAATTCCTTTTACTAATCAAATATACTATAAATCCTTAATGGTATGAAAATGAATTTTAATCACTCAATCAAGATTCTTGCCCATTGCTCACCCTTTAAAGTTGGAAAAGTTTCATTATGACGAGGAAATTTATAGTCTTATTTGACTAAGTACCTCCTCATTGGTTGGCTCAAGTGCTTAGACACTGGAAGTGATTGAGCATATAAGGGATTGAACTTACTCTTACATGCTACCTTTTAATATATAATCAGTGCTCCCCATGTATTGCCATAAGCTATGTAAAAATTGAGATCATATATGATTCCTCTATAACCTTTTAATTACCACTAGTTATCTTAATGGGCCTTTTCCTAGACTATTTATAAATCCCGATACAAATCAAGACTTCAAATTTTTACTACTATTGTTTGGATGACCTTCATCTACTAGAAAATTTCCCATGCTTTTTCCATTTTGGGAATCAACTCATCTTTAAAACTCAGTTCTATTTGGGCTTTAGTGTAGAAGCTTCAACTAAGTAATCTTATGGTGGTACCATACTTAAATCAGGAGGTAGGTCCATAATGGGCTTTACTTTCAATTCTTGAGTTTTGCGTGAGGCAATACGCTTTTGTGCTTTCCAATTGAGGTCACCTATAGGAAATGCTAAACCCCTCCTGAGTCATTGGTTGCTATGACCAAGTCACTACATCAGCATCCACTAAACTCAAAAGTTTTGCCAATATGAACTGACATCTAGGATCCACTTCTCATCTTTCCATGTTGCTTTGGAGTAGTTTCAAATGTTCTTGCCAAAGTGGAGACTCGACCTTAGTATGATTATGATTACAGAAGTTGTCCATGCATGTGATGTTGCTGGCATTAGTAGGCAAGGGTACTTAGCTATATATAATGTCTTTCTAAATGCACTTCGAGGTCAAGGTGTAAAGAATCCTTTATTGTCGAGACTAGCACATGTTAGAAATGCAAGGAAAGAAACAAATTCTATTGGGTGGATTTACACACATTTCAAAAAGCATGATGCTAGAAGGCACAAAGAAGACAAAAGTCCAATAGAGGAAAGGTGGACAGCCTACCAAAGGGGCAAAGCAAGGACCAAGCACTTTTGAGTATACAAAACATAACAATGTTTTTATGGATGTACGCAAGGTCCAAGCTACATTGTTAGAGTTTTACAACATGAAAGCATGGGGTAGGTGACATTTGTATTGTTTATTTGAGCTGTAATTTCTTAAAGGTCTTTTCTACATATTAATTTTCAGATTGTGAAGGAAATTTAGAATTTGTTTATCAAGTTGGATGAGTGTGAGGTTGTGAAAGGCCACAAGTTAGAGATGGGGGGTAGCATTAATTTGATTTCAACTCTTCATCTTGATACTTGAAGCTTGGATATGTGGCTTCCCTTTTAAAAAATAATAATAAACATAAAGGTCTTTAGGCTACTTTCCTTGAGCTTAGTGATTTATTACCTTAATTGTGCCTTATTGCAAAACTTGTGCATTTAATGGCATTTTTTTCTATAGCCTTAGATGTTTTGAATTTACTAAAGGTTCAAGACTAAGTCATGCCTTAGCATGGTCATTTTTAACTTTAATTGAAGTATTGATGCCTTACTAGTACATCGACACATTCAATGGCATTTTTCTACACACCCATAACAAAGCCTTAGATGTTTTGCTTTGATAAATCTTCAAAAACCAAATTCCGTCAATTCCTTGCTATTGGGTTTCCTATTTTAATCATCATTTTGTTGTGAGATTTTGGTCATTGATAATTTTGAGATATAGTAAAATTTTCTTTATTTTGTGGTTGGATTATTTTCAACGTTTGTTCTTTTTGCTTACCCCTAAAATTACCCTTAATTTTGTTGTTGCAATTTCATTGAAAGATGTTCCCATTGGTATTTTGCTTTTATCTATTTGTGGTTGCAAACTATGCATCTGTTCAAGACTTGAATACTTTAAAAGTTTGAAGGATAGCTTCTCTTATACATCTTCTCATTAAAAAATCATCATTAATAGCTATGTAATTGCATAGTTTTGAGAACTTCCCTTAGTGTTCTTCTATTGTGATAGCTGTATATTTGTTTCAAGTGTAAGAAGATGTTTTTCCCCCTCTTGAATTCCCATGGATATGATGTGGCTTATTGATTGGGACTCTTGACATGGCAAACTTGGTGGCTGACATGGCTCATTACTGTGCTTCATATGTCAAGGATGACATGGTAATGTGTAAGTGGTGCTGAAATGGCATGCTGATGTGATCAATGACATGGTAGTTCAGATTGGCCCACATTGCATAGTCAATTGTTCATAGGGCACCAGTCCTTGCATCCAGGGTGGTGGTTGTCAAGTGCTACTCCTCCCCGCTCCTCCTGCTCCCCTCCTCACTACTGTCCCCACTCCCTACTGTTGCTGCTCCCCCGCTCCCTGCTCCTCCTCTTGCTCCTTCCCTCGCTGCCCCCTTTCTTCCCTCCTGTTGCTGCTCCATACCCCGCTCCCTGCTGCCTCTCTCCCCGCTCCCTACTGCTTGCCCCCTCCCTTCCCTCCTCGCTACCTGCCCTCTCCCCCGCACTCCCCCTTCCCCCGCACTGTAGCCTCCCCCCCTGCGCTGCAGCCTCCTCCCCCCCTTCCCCGCCCATTGCTGTCCCCGCTCCCTGTTGCTTGCCCCCTCCCTTCCCTCCTAACTACTTGCCCTCTCCCTTGCACTGCCCCTTCCCCCGTGCTGCAACCTCCCCCCCTGCGCTGCAGCCTCCTCCCCCCCTTCCCCACCTGCTACTGCCCTGCGTTGTAGCCTACTGCTCCCCCCCGCACCCGCTGCTGCTTTCCCCTCGCTGCAGCCTGCTGCTCCCCCCCGCTCCTGCTGCTGCTTTCACCCCACAGCAGCCTCTCCTCCACTCTCCTTCCCCTCTCCTCTACTCTTCTCCCCCTCTCCTCCACTCCTCCTCTCCCCTATCTTCCCCTCCTCTTCCCTCCTCCCTTCTTCATCACCCTTTCCTTCTTCTAGGTTACCCCTATTCTCCTATAGGGGTCTCCTCGGGTTCAGAAAAGCGGACGGAGTTTCTATTTTTTGTGTTTGAATCGGCCAACACACCTCGATTGACGAATGGGTTCCCATTCAATCAATCCGTCTCCGCTCACATCGACCGCGAGAACTGTCACTTTTTCAAAAGACGAGCTACAGCAGTTGTAAAAGGATTTCGAACATGAGTGTTCCACGACTCTCTTCGCATGCATTCATGGCTCACACCCTTCCAGGTTACAAGCTAGAGATTGAATGCTATCGGCGCTCCCTCAGGACCTCGCCCCCCACCTCAAGGATGTTTGTTTATTGGGACGGGGTTTCTTTCAAGTGTGCCTAGATTCCTTGGATGTCACAAGAGACCTGCTACAGGCTAGGTTTCTACTTCTAGGCTATAGGAGGATCTTCTTGTTTCCTTTCCAACTAGGATTTGACCCAGTTGAAGAGGACAAGCAGGGAGTTTCTGTTTTCATCAGGTTCCCTAGTCTTCCCTCAGTTTATCACCGGCTTCTTTCAGTTATTGGTGAGAGGTTTGGTGTGGTGGCAGAGATCCCCCCTCTCCCTGGCGAGCCCTCTTCGGCTGCTGAGGCAGTCAGGATGGACGGGGTTCCCAGGGTTAGGGTCATTGTCCAGGACCCCAATATTTCAGATGACCACATCATGCTACAACAACCCGATGGGTCTTTCTTCCGCCAGAGATTTGAGGTTGCAGGTCAGCAGGACCAGTGCAGGATTTGCAGATCCTCGGGGCACTTCACCAGAGATTGCCCAAAGAAGAAAAAGAGGCCCACAAAGCAACCAGCTCGTACTAGTTTACGAGACAGAGAGCTGGAGCAGGACATACCGCTCCACAGACACAGCCTAGAACACGGGCTCCCCCCTCTCCTAGGGCTACTCGAGTCCCTTCAGCACCCCGCGCCACCTCTGGCCCATGGTGGGTTCCGATCGCGGCTAGGCCCTCTACTCTAGTTCACTCCTCCACCTCTTCGGAGGCTACCCCCTTGGAGCCTCAGGAGGAGACTACTGTTCAGGAGCCTTGTTTGACTCCACCCTTGGACAGGCTGTACCTTCCTCAGCACCGTAGGTTGTTGGTACCTCGTCTGCAGCACTTTTTGATCAGGATCCAGTATAGGTGCCTCCCTCTTTGGACGGAGGGAAAGGGGTTCTACATTCTCTTCCTGCTTTGGTAGGAATCCTTCGTACCCCCTCTCCAGGATTGGCTCAGCGGAACTCTTTTTCTGCTTTGGAGGACCTCGCTAGCCTCCCAGATGATGACTTTCTACCCTCTACTTTTGGAGAGCCAGTTATCGGCTTCCCAGTTGAGAGATCCTTCTCTCTCTCACTTGTGGACTTTCCTCCCCTTGGACCTCGTGTGTATGGCAGGAGGTCTACTCCGATAGAGGCTTCTGTTTCCGCCATCAGGTCGGGTAAGGTATTCCAACCCACTTCCTCCCACCGATGAGGATAGCCAGTTGGAATATACAGGGATTGGGCGGCATCCCTCATCGCCGTCGCAGACAGCTGATCAGGAATCAGCTCCATCCAGGTGTTTCAGGTGGTTCCCTAGACATTCTTTTTCTTCAGGAACACAAACTGGATATCAGAGATTGCTCCAAGTCAGGTAAGCTGCTCTCAGGTCGGACTTTTTGGCTTCCTGCCTTGGGAACCAGAGGAGGTACATGCATTTCAGTTTCAGACTCTGTTCTCCCTCTGGTCATTGGACACGGTACCATAACCCCCTCCAGGGCCCAGTGAGTTTTACTTCTGATTGACGGATGTAAGGTTGGTTTCCTCAACCTTTATGCTCCGAACAACAGAGGGGACCGTGTTTTGTTTTGGAAAGAGTTGCTCTCGTGGGTTGACTTTGCGGATTCATGGATTATTGGAGGTGACTTCAACATGGTTGAGGCACCTTCGGATAAGAAAGGGGGTAGAGAAGGTGGTATCCACTCCCTTGAGAGAGCAGCCTGGGATGCCTTCTTGTTCAGGTTCAGTGGCAGAGATGTTTGGTCAGATGATGCATTTCTTGTTCAGTCTCAGTCACTTTTGTTTTCATGGTCGAACCATAGGGTGCAGATGCCTATCCATGCTCGGATTGACAGATTCTATGTGGGTGACTGGGCTCTTGATAGAGGGGGGACAGTTTGCATTGCACCCGGTGTTTCCACTTCAGACCATTTTTCGGTAATTTTGTCCATTTCAGAGCCTCATCTGAGAGGATGGTCTCACAGTATCAGGATCCCAGACGCCTTATACAGACTCTCACAGAGGCAGTGTTGGAGATCTAGGTTTCCCATATGTAGGGGGGCGTGGCCAGTCCTTCACATGTGGCCACATCACTTGACAGTATCAGCGAATTCTATCACTCAATTGCTAGTGCTCGGCGTGGTGAGGTACTCAGGCGAGAGATCGGTATCCACTGGCAGTTGGCAGCCCTTCAAAGGGAAGAGCAGAAACAACCTTCAGATGCTTGGATACAGGAGCACCTTGCTGTGGTAAGGGCTCACTTGCAGACCTTGCTTGATCAGAGAGCAGAGTATGCCTTCCATGCACGGGAGTCCTTTTGGATACAGATGGGAGGGAGACTCAATAAACACTTTTTCTCTACACTTGGCCGCAGACATAGTAGAGAGAGTGTCAGGCAGCTTATTGACTCTGACGGCGTTTTGTAATCCCATCCGGAGACCATCATGCACTTAGCGACAGATTTTTATACCTCCCTTCTTTCTGCAGATCCGAACTCACAGGCCAGAGAGGTGGCTAGAGATGAAGTTTGGCAGAGTTTACCTGTGTTGGTCACCCCAGAGATGTTATGCTCACTTGATGCATGCTTTACCAACACAGAGTTCAAGACTGCTCTTTCTGCCCTTCATAAGGGCAAGTGCCCTGGTTTCGATGGTCTTACTTCCTCTTTTTTTATAGCCTTTTGGGATATGATAGGTTATCATATTACTTCAGCCCTGCAGGGCATTTGGGACTCGGGCGCGAGATGCCTGACTCACTGACTGAGGGACTCATTCACCTTATCCCGAAAGGTGGCAACATGAATTTTGTATCCCATTGGAGACCCACTTTTGGGCACTCTTTACAAAATCCTTGCCAAGGCGATCAGCATCCGACTTCAGCCCTTTCTTCCAGATCTCATCCATGATACTCAGATAGGCTTTGTGCATGGCAGGAGCATTTTTTATAATATCTTTTCCTTTTGGGAAGCCACAGAGTGGGCTATGCAGAGTGGACAGAGGCTAGCAATTTTACTCTTGGACTTCGAGAAAGCCTATGACATAGTAGATTGGGGTTTTCTTGAGGGCACTCTTCTATGGTTTGGATTTTCAGATGCTTGGATCAGAGGGGTGGCCTCCCTTTATAGATCAACTCACAGCCAGGTTTTGATTGGAGGGGTAAGGGATGACAGGTTTTAGATTTCCAGATTAGTTCGTCAGGGATGCCCTTTAGGCCCCTTCCTCTTTCTTTTTGTGGCAGAAGCTATGAGTATCTTCCTTAGATCTCAGGCTGAGCTTTTTGGGCTGAGACTGCCCTTGAGACAAGAGCAGGAGCTTTTTGACTGTGAGTTGGCTGATGACACTGCTATTTTTATTCAGGCCTCCTTGCAATCACTTGATTCTTTCCGGATAGCCTTGGATATCTTTTGCTCAGCTGCAGGGGCACACATTAACTGGCATAAATCCTTTGGCTTTTGGATCAGTGATGAGGACACTCCAGGCTAGGTAGTTGACATTCGTTTTTCTTGGATTCAGAGGGGTGTTCCTATCAGGTATTTGGGATGCCAGGTAGGATTGGACATCTCTCCAACACAGCATTTTGCCCTAGTACTAGAAAGTATAAGGAAAAAGCTCCTTTTCTGGAGCTCTGCCAAACTCGACCTTGCATCTAGAGTTGTGGTAGTGAACCAGGTTCTCTTGGCCACCTCCTGGTTTATGTGTTCTTGCTGGTGCCAGTCTAGGGATTGCATCACTTAGCTCATCAAACCAATCAGAAATTTTTTATGGAGTGGACTTGATGGCACAGCAGATGTTGTAGCAAGGGTGGCCTGGGAGACTATTATTCTCCCTACATGTGAAGGGGGCCTTAATGCCATTGACCCGGACTTGCAGTGTAGGGCTTTGCTTTGTAAGGTGGTGGTGAGGGGACTCATGCCTGGGCAAGAACCTTGGAAGGATTTCTTTTTTGGATGCATTCAGGCTTGCACACCAACCTTGGGAGATGATTGGGTGGACAGCCCTCGATGGATTTTCACATCAGCCCCTCTCAGATCTCCTGCCTCTCCTCTCATGACTGCCATCCTGAAAGCTTGGGGGAGCTTCAGGAACACTCTTCGAAGGATTCCACCTTCTACCATCGAAGAGATTGATAGGCAGCCGATCATTTGGAATGATAATATTCTCAACAAGCATGCCAGACCACTGGGCACTTCCCATTACATGCAGTGGTCTAAATGGGAGAGAGGCCCCGCCTACACAATAGGCACTTGGAAATCTTTTATCAGGCTACCTGTGGATCAGAGACTGCAGTCCGTGAGTCACCTCAGAGGGGTAGCACGCAGGATTGAGCAGATAGATGTAGCCATCCCGGTGGAATGGACAGTTGAGCTGCCTATTACTTCCACCACTTGGATGGGGGCTTTTTCGAGGACATCAATTCCTTTACAGGTGATCGCTTTCCGAGGTCTCGGGGAAGACGCACTGGTCTTTGATGTTGGGGATGGAGGTTTACTTTCTACATCCAAGGATGGCATTCTTCTTGAGGTTGCCTTTCAGCCTGTCAGGATTGCTGGTTTTGTGGACCTTGGAGCGGGCTTGCAGTGGTACTTAGACCCCGACCCTCTGCTCTTGGCCCTGGGATCCTGGAGGTTGTGGTTATATGGAGGTGCACCTATCAGGTGCTTGCAGTGGGACCCAGGAGAGTGGAAATGGATAGATCATGGGCACCGAGAGAGGGGGATTCCCTTCTTTCGTTTCACGGTTGGTAATGCCAGGAGGTTTCAGCTAAACGGTAGGGGTTGGATTCCCTCCAGAGCCCCCCATTGGGAAAGCTTCTTCATCACCGCAGACTTGCGTAGAACTTTCTGGAGGAGGCTCTGGAAATCCCTCAGAAATAGAAAGATCACTCTTTTCTTTTGGCTTTCTATTCATGGAGGGATTGCAGTGAACCTGTGGAGATCACGATTTGGGGCTGATCCCACTTGTCCTCGATGCCATTCTGCAGAGGAGTCAGTGCGACATTGCCTTTGGGACTGCAGTCAGGCGAGGATTGTTTGGAAAGGGGTCGCTCGGATACTCAGCATCTTTCACACTTCCCCTTTCTTCATGACTTGGGGCTCGGTCGCATGGTTATCTCTTACCAGGCCCCAGGTGTTTTATGAGGGTGAGCCTTCTTCTTGGGCACTCTCGGTCTGCCGACAGGTGATAGAGCCCTGCTCTCTACAGGATGTACCACTTACTCCCTTCAGAGCTTCTCATGTTTCGGTGGACACCTCTTGGGAGATTTTGGCTAGCATTTCCTCGTGGCATATTTGGAGAGCCAGATGTACTCAGGCCTTGGATGGCACCCAGATACACCCATTACAGGTTTTCACGGGTATTTGGTCTGACACGGTTCACACTTTGATAGCCATATGGGCTAGCATGCAGGGCCCTTCACGGGCTGCCTCTTCTAGAAGGACTATATTTCTTCGAGTTTGGAGAGGTTCTCCCTTTTTCTCGGAGGCTTCTACCAGATTGAGATGGCACTATCAGCCTCAATCCTTTCTTTTTGGCTCTGGGTTAGCTCTTGAGCTTTTCGTACATTGCATGATGTATCCCGTATGGAGCTTGCTCTAACGGTTTTTCTTTAATACTTAATAGAAGTCTCTTTAAAAAAAAAAAAATTTGTTCACAGGGTAGTCTAGGTTGATGATGTGGTCAGTTTTATGTGGGTGACATGTCAGTCCAAAAATGGTTATCAAATGCACTCTAACATATGTGGCCCAAAGTCAACCAATTCGTTTGTAGGTTCAAGGTATTCTCTTTTATTCATTGATGATTTGAGCCAAATGACTTGGGTTTACTATTTGGCTAAGAAGTCTCAAGCTTACTCAAAGTTTCGAGAATGGTGGGCCATGGTAGAAAAGGAATCAGGGGAGGAAGTCATAACTTTCTGCACCGATAGAGGGGGAGAGTTCACTTCCAAGGAGTTTAACAAATACTACAAGAGGCACAAAATCTGAAGATAGCTCAGTACAGCCCACACATCTCAGCAAAATGACGTTGATGCACACATAGAACCATTGTTGGGACAGGTTTAGCCATGCTGTGTGGGAAGAATCTTGCAAGGGCCTACTGGGGTGAAGCAATAAATGCAGCAGTTTACATCCTCAACAGAATCCAAACTGAGGTTCTAAAGCTTTTGTGCATGTGCATAAGGATGAGTGGTCGAAGCTTGATTCCCACAGTAGGAGAGGTGGACCCCATGTGACCTTTGAGAGTGTGAGGGGTCACTTGGCCTGTTTAGAATAGATTTGATTCTTTGTGTGCTGTGACCTCATCTATGAGGTGTCAGTGGGAGAAGATAGGGTTATCTTTAGCCTATTAAATGAGGCCACCCATTGCACTACCATTGAATCAATCAAATCATATGGTTGGTGCCTTGCAATCTCGTGTTCTTGCTCTCCTTAGCACCGTTCTACCTCTCCCAGATCAGGGGGGAGGGGAGTTCACCTCAAATGAGTTCAAGGCTTACTGGCAGAGCACACATCGTCAATCGACATCTCACTACAAAATTGGTTCGTCGATGCTATTTAGAGTGACTAACTTTGGGCACCCATTATGTTTATGTTTTATATATGTATTGGCAATGGATCATTTTACTTTTATTCCCCGGTTACAAAAGGGGCCTAGCCTCCTTGGCCCTTCCAAGCCTCTTTACCCTACCTCCCTCCCTAGACACACACTCTCCCAAGGCATGCCATTTTTGGCTACCACTAGGAAAATCACGTTTTGAGAGCATTTTTGGGGGGAGCCCACTAGCTTATGACTTACTCACTTATATATACTATCAATAATAAATTTTGACAGAGAACACACTAACTTAGGACATACTAACATATGGCTTACTATCCACTCAATGGGTCCCAAAAATTATATCAACTTATCATAGGTCTTTAAAGTTTTAACAAATCGAAGTTCCTCAAATAGAACATAAGTTACGAGCCTTCTCATAAAAGCAAGGCCTAAAAGACAAGTAGGCCATTTCATTTTAAGCTTTTAGAGTAGTATAGGCACATTTCACTATGAAAGAGTTTTGGAGTCATTAAGTTGTAGCTCACCCAGATGGCTTGTCATAGCATTCTCCAAGAGTTTAGACACCCCAAGAGAGTGCCCCCCCCCCCCCCCCCCAAAAAAAATCATGAGGGTGTTAGTTGCACTTATTTGAGCACATAGTATAAAAGCTATGCATGTTCTATCGACTTAAACTTTCAATTAATGAGGTTATGCAACACTTATTTAGGTTCAATTTAAGCTTTATTTGAGAGCTTTTTTTTCCAATCTATAAGAGTTTTACCCTAGCCTCAATTTCCCTTTTTGGATAACAAGAGTTTTACTCTAGCCTCAAATTTCCCTTGGGGGAGTTTCCATGAAAACACTTTTTTTTTTGTGAGAGAAACGTGATTGTATTAAAAAGAAAAAAGGAAAAAGTAAAACTCAAAGCTTAAACTAGAGTGTAGCTCGAAGGGCTTGATAAGCAATGTGATGCTTCATCTCGAGAATCGTTTGAGTCCGGCAAAAACTTAAGGCAGGGCTTAGTGAGTTGTATTTCCATTTTGTTTAGAGAATTGATCTAATTGCTGAGTTTCTATTGGTTGCCTTTTGGTTTTGGGTTGGCTGTTGGTTTTTGGTATTTCCCGTTTCGTGAGAGAATTGAACTAAAATGTTATTAATTTTGTTGAGTCGGGGGAGGGAGGGGGAAAGAGTTGTAGCAAAAGCTTGATTGTCTTGGAGGAGGAACAAATCTGTCGGAAGACGACTATTGCTCTTTGCAGTCCAAGCAGAATCATCAAACTTGCTGCCTTAGACATGAAGCGAGGAGGAGCTGGCACTGTCAAGGTACCCTTCTGGCACTTGCGATCGTTCATCACCCCACCCTGCCATTTGAATTTGCCCGATCTCAACCTTACCTTAATTTTTGTGACTTATAAATGAATACCGACGTCGTTGACACCCAAATCGACATTACCCATCTCCTTGAGGTGATCGCTTCCTGAGAGGTCAATTATTTTATCGATAGAATCTCTCCCTAAAGTTCAGTCCGAGAATCTCCCAATGCGCAAACCTACGTTCGCATGCAAAAGTGTACATTTGCGCAAGCCATTTTTTGGCTTCGTGTTTGGCTTCGTTTGTGACAGGTGCAATAGGAACACGAGGAAGCATACATATACTTTAGAAGTGGGATTGGTTTTTCCCAATTTTAATTACATATTCTGGCCAGTCCTAAGCGTAACTCATCCATGTCGAGGATTTGCTTGGTAATTTGAAGGATCCCTGCACAGATGATACCCGTCATAGAGCAATGGCGCTCCATGCGTTTTCCTTCTTAACTGTATATTATAAGCCTTGAGACTCATTGCCATGTCGTGGCCTAATGAAACTGCTACTTATAGCTGGAATTGTGCTTTTAGATCTTTATAATCAATGTAATTCACATCAACAACAGCACGCACATAAAATGAAAGAGTGTACATAGTGCAGTGGCGCTCCATGCGTTTTCCGTCTTAACTGTATATTATAAGCCTTGAGACTCATTGCCATGTCGTGGTCTAATGAAACTGCTACTTATAGCTGGAATTGTGCTTTTAGATCTTTATAATCAATGTAATTCACATCAACAACAGCACGCACATAAAATGAAAGAGTGTACATGGTGCAGGGCCAACGATGACCCCCTTTGTAGATAGCTTTTTATTCCTTGCCAAGCGAAACACAATGATGTGGCAGTCAATGGATAGCTGAGTGGTTAGGCTAAAGTGCTTCACTCTGCGAAGTCTCGCTGATGGATGGCTGGGTGAGCGTGGCCCTCTGCTCCAATGTAAAAAGAAGATAGACTTTCCCTTTCAAGTCTCGACAATTCCCTTCCAAAAGTTAGGACAGGACTCTCTGTATTGTGAATTCGAGCCCGTGTACGTCAGTGCAATTTCAGCACACAATTTTAGGTCACAAGAGAAGGTAGGCCAAAGTTCTTCACTGTGAAGTCTCACTGGTGCACGGGTGGGTGAACGTGCCCTTCCGCTCCAATATACAAAGAAGAGGATGGTTTCTCCCTTCCAAATGTCTGGACTATTCGTTTTCAAAATATCATGAATTCAAGGCTATAACCTTGGTGCACTTTTGTATACAAAATTTCTGATGATGTCCTTTTTGTTAAGAGATTCTCTTTTGGCGCTGAAATTTCAGTCACATTCGTGTACATGCTAGCTGCTGGCTTTGTTCAAATCTTAGCCACCTGAGAATGATATATCCTGTCTAGCTCATTTGTGCCTGAAGTGGCTCATAGCCACACTTGCACCATATATAATCAGCATACACGTGGGTCGTTAGGTCTGAAAAAATACTCCAATGAGCTCCAAGTAAATTGCTGTCCTTAAAATTTAGGAATGTCAGGAGGGGTGGCGCAGACTAAATATCAGAAATATGGAGAAACTAGAAGTTGTAGACAGAGGTTTAAAAGAGTACACCAGGGATATAATGGGAAAATTGCCCAGGCCTGAAAGAGAAATGGCCTCGAAAGAGGTTGAAAAGAGGGTAAGATATAACACGACGGAAGAAGAGGATGGGAACAACCCAGGAGGAGGGTTGAATTTTGGAGTACTTGAGTAACACAAAGTCGTGAGACTAAGGAAGGAGGACTCAATTGTTTAGGTGTATGAGTAATGTGCGAACCTGAAAAACTGAAAAGACTATGACTTTCGGCAAACTTTTTGTCTTTGTATTCCTTTTGTAATTCCAAAACATGAAATTAGGCTTTTGTACATGTCATTAAGATAAGAGAAATTTTATCTGAATAGGCTTGTCACCTAAGGCAAACTAAAGGGCATTGTTGAAAAGTGGCCTTGACTTTATTTACCAAGCAAACAATACCCTCCTAGTGCACACTGTTTTGCCATTTTTATGACTATGAAAGGTCAAATTATGATGAAAGTTTGTCGAAGATTCCTAATGAAGCTGATTTCCAACCAAATAAGGATATTAAAGAACATAAAGGCTGCATCAGTCCCTCTATAACTCTTTCATGATTAAAGTCGTTATGATCAACTGACAATGTAATGCAAAGAGAGCTTGGGTTTGAGAATCATGTTAACTCCCTTGTACATACATGAAGATGCATTGCCGTACTTTCATGGAACATACACACAGATTTTTCTTTAAAGACACATGCACCCAGGCACATGCATGCATACATCCTAGAGTCACAGATGATGTAATCTCAGTGAAGCCCCGATGGCATGGGCGGGAAATGTTCGACTCTTCTTCAGATCTGTCAAATGTTAAAGAGATGGGTTGCAGATCTGTCAAACGTTAAAGAGATGAGTTGCATATTCTGGCACCGTTGGGTGGCAGCTTCAGACCTCTGGTTGGGAAATGCCTAGAATTGTTCTGTTTTTGCCAAGTCTTTGTACGCGCTCAAGAGGGTTTTTAAAATGTTTAGGTTACCTTCCATGCAAAAATGTCAGTTATCGCTAAGGAGCAGAAAGCCACTGTAAAGATAACAGGAAACAGGAATTTGCACTGCATGTAGGTCTCTGAACTGTGTGATGCATACACTGAGGCCTTTTTGGTGCAATTCTCGATGAGAGCGTACCTTGTAATGGCATTGACAGATCAACAATGTAACAACATAACGTGGAGGCTACCCTACAATGGTCTAAGAGATTTATTTGGCTAGTAAATTCTTATTGAAACACCCAACTGTCAAATGCTATTAGTAGAAGCGCCGCCTTCATGAAAATGTGGCTCTTTGGAAGAGTTGCACCTCTTGTGAAGAGTTGTGGCGTACACAAGTTGTCCCATCCAAAGGGCATACCCTTCACAATTATCCATGCATCCAAACCATCCATAAGTCTACGGTTTAGGAGAGGAATACGTCATGCATCGTGACATGTCCTCCCTTTCAAGGAAGAGTGAATTCCATCTGATGCTAAAGACGTCAGGGTCCTGTTGCATGTCATCACGTGTCTGCCAAGTAGCCTTGGAGTTGTCAAGATCACGCCTCTCAACGAGGAGCTCAGCGATGGCTCAATGCCATGATGTCTGGGGTCTAGAATGTGCTCGGGATTAAGAATTCTAAAACACTTGGAACATATGCTTTTAACCACGAAATGTGAAACCTAGGATGGATTTTACCCCAATATGGTGTTAAATCCAAGTTATAACTTAGTGTTGTTGAGTTCCTCTGACCTCTTGGACAACTCGGCCCCTCTACTCTCATCTGCTGCAGCCATGGTCCCACTGGCAGCTCTCCATGAGACGAAAGAAATATGAGACTTCCTCGGGCGGAGACTAGTCCAGAGGCTCCCCTAGTCATTGTCTTATTCAGGATGTGGATAGCCGTATTGATTGCCTCTGCCGAGAAGGACCGTTGAATATGTTTACCTCCAAGCATGCTCAAACCCATCTTCACAGTTGTTTGATTCTTGTGCTCTGCCACCCCATTTCGTTCTGATGTACATGCTGTCGTCAACAGACGTTTGATGCCATTCTTCTTTCAATATGCATTGAACTCATCTAATGTGAATTCTCCCCCTCGGTTTGTTCTGAAAGTCTTAAGTTTCTTTCCTGTCTCTTTTTCCACTTTAGCCCTCCATTCTTTGGATTTCTCAATAGCTTGTGACTTCTTAGACAAACATTGAAATCATCAATAAAGGTTGGGAACTATAAAGTTGATCTGGTAGGCATGGGCCCACATACATCCGAATAAACCAACTCGAGTGGATGAGTGGCCCGATTTGTGGGCTCCATCGGGAATGACGCCCGGTTTTGCTTGCCTTACTCAAGGGAAGTGTGGGCAGCCCAAAGGTTCACAAAAGCGCTTGGAGCAGTCTGAAGATCAACCACACAAGGTGCCACAGGATACCACCAAACCAAGGCAATTGTGTTGACTAGTCATCTTAGTGCCTTATATCACCTAATAGTCTTGGGTGTCGTAGGTGTATTAAGTGTCTTTTCTGTACTAAAAGTCCTACTTGCCATAACTACCTAGTGTCCTGAGTATCCTAAGTGTCTTACTTGCCATTTCATCCCTAGTTGTAATATAAAGGGGGGGAAACAAAATTCAGCCAGACTGCAATGCCCTATGATTCAGGGAGCAACTTTGGTTCATTTTGGAGCCCTTTTTTGGACATATTTTTAAAAGGAAGCTGTGCTTCCTCTCTAATCGATTGGAGGTATGCAGGTACATGGTGCACACAGATTGCAAATTTTGTATCTTTTCATGTTATTTATATCTATCTTCTCTTTTGCACCTCAATTGTACTGTGGGACAGCTGTGTTTGTCACTTGCAAGCTAGACAGTCAGTATGGAGTCAACAAGCTGAAGACCAGCTTCGACGAGCTGCTCCAGATCCCTTGCCATTCCTCTGATCTTGCCTCCTCCCTATCTCAGCCTCCCTCCCCTTCCTGTCCTCCATCATCTTCTGCTTCCTCCTATTCACTCTGCTTAGCCGTGAGCAGTCAGTTCACGGGTCTGAGCTTCTGATTTTCTTTCCTACACCTGCCAATATGTCGCCAAGCTCCCTTTGCCACCGGCCTCTCCTTCCGCCTCCACCTTGCCTGTCTTCCAGACCTCGCTGCCAAAGCAGTGTCATGTGGAGGGAGCCGTGAATGGTCACCTCCTTATCCATGAGCCCCCAAATGAGGAGTACAAGGGGGAGGTGGACCAGCATGTGTTAGATGCCATGTGGGCAGTGTTTGAGCCTGCCGCATGGGCTGATCTGTGTAGAAAAGGGGGCAGGGGTTGATTAGAGAAAGGGGATAGAAGAGTGGAAGGGAGAGAGAAAGAAAGAAAGAAAGAAAGAAAGTCTATTAATGTCCACGGGAGACCAACAGGTCTATGGGACAGCAAAAAACCATCTAGTACAACTGCTTTAGGGAGGGCACATGGCAGCTCCCAGGGAGTGCAAAAGCAACCCCACCTACATAATAGTATGAGAGAATAATCAGCCATACATCAGTTTAAGATTGAGAGTCTTTTGGTTTGGATTTAAACTCTTTGATTAGTGCTATGCCTTCACGATAAACTGCCCATTTTCCATTCTTCCTAGCAGCCATGACTTTAGCTAATTCCGTTGCCTTATTCTTCAATTGAGCTCGTGTAAGTTCCTCAGCTATCCATATCTTGGTCCCTTTCAACTTGTAAGATTGTCGAAGAAGCTTGATACATAAATCTTGCGACTTAAGTGTAAGAATAGCATGTCCTTTGGAGTGCTGGATATTAGTTGCCCCGTCATCATCATCATCATCATCAACCTTCCATTCAATATTAGCCATGGCTGCTTTGACATGTGCTAAAGTCTCATTGAAAGAGTCATCATCTTTGAATAATCCTTCACCGGACTCGGTACTCTACAATTGCAGCCATGACACCCTCTCCATATGCACACAATTACAAGCAAGAAGGGTCCAAACGACCTATCATTGGACAACATGAACATATTTATTATTTGCAGCAAGCAGCCAAAGAGTTAAGGCTGGCAAAAGTAAAAGCCCGACTTCAAGTTCTAGAGGGACCTGGCAAGCACGCAGTAATTGCTGAGGTTGTGAACTCATGTAAGAATTCTCCTCCTATTCCTCAACTAGTCTCTACAGTCAAAGATATGGTTCATACTAAAGTACAATCAAGAAAGAAAGAAGTGATTGAGGAGTTCGACACGAAGGCAAACAAGACTGATATCCAGGAAGAGATAAAAGAACATGAAGCCAGACGTGATAATGCATTGAAGATTAGAGTGGGGGGGATGGAGTTAGGGGGATTTGGAGGAGAGGGTAGGCCATTCCATATTGGCTACTTCTTTAGAACTCCCTAGCTGAACCTAACCTTCGAGTTGGGCTGGGGGTTTAGCCCAACTCGGGGCTAGAGACCCTAGGAGCTTGCTACAGGAAAGTACGGGGCTGTACGGAGAATGTACGACGGGTTGTACGAGGGACTGTACGGAGCTGTACAGCGGACTGTACGGAGGGGTGCTGTACGATGGGTGTGTGGGTGTGTGTGTGTGTGAGAGAGAGAGAGAGAGAGAGAGAGAGAGAGAGAGAGTTGTACGATGTACGGACGACGGGCGACCAGCTGTGGTATGGAGGTATGGACAACGGGCTGTGCTGTGGTATAGATGACGCGCTATGGTATGGACGACGGAGGTACGACGGCTGTGGTACGGACGGAGCTGAGCGGGAGAGCAGGAGAGGCGGAGAGTAGGGAGAAGGAAGGAGATGGGTTAAGAGAGGGAGAGAGAGGAAGAGGCAAGCAAAGATCTTTTTAGGCTTATCTGCATCTCCCTTAGCCTTATAAGAGGGCTGTCCTAAATCAGTTTTATGCTGATGTGCGGGCTGATTGGCATGTTGCTTTTGCTGCCCTTTTCCTTTGGGCTTAAACTTGGAAAGCATGGCATGCTCGCCAGCCTGTGTTGCCATATTTCTTCTGGTCTGCTCTTCTTGCAACAGAAGTCCTACCAACATGGAAAAGAGAGAGGATTGCTGCCCCCCCTCAATGACAAATTCAGAGAGGTGTGGAAACCAAGATAAGACTCAGGAAGATAATTCAGAGTGATTTCTCCCTCATCCATATGCCTATGAGATAGCTCTCTCTTCAGGAAGGAAACTATGGCATCATTTCTTGCTGCAAACATACTCCCCAAAATCTGCCAAGCTGCCTTTGAGGTCTTGCATGACCGAATGTGACGAATAATGAACCTCTTGACAGAAAGAGAAATCATAGATAGAGCTTGTGCATCCCTAGAATCCCATCTTTTCTGCTCTGCTGTGGGAGCCATTGGAGCAGTAGCTGCTCCAATTACTTGTGCTGCATTTTAACCTCTACCCTTGCCTCCAATTGTAGGAGTGATAGGTGTAGCCACAGAATCTGGCCTTGTTTCATCTCCATTGACATAATCCCAAAGATGTCTGCCAACCAAGATGTTGCGAACCATAAAACTCCACAAGGAGTAGTTGGTGCCATTCAACTTATCCTCCTATGTGAGGACTCCAAACACCTCATTGGGGTTGTTCTGAGCCATTTTTGCTAAATAAATGCAAAAAATACAGCAAATTGAACATGCAAAATCCCTTCTTGGGATGTAAAATGCACAACCGTAGTTTGCCAAAGAAAATCTGCCCACAGTGACAAATAGTGTCACAGCCTATCAAAGGCTTGAAATGCACCACAATGCTATGCAAATGCCCAAAAATCTGCAAAAAATGGCAAAAGTCTGCAAATTGACTCACACTCAATCCAAAACTGCTTGCAAATCTCCCAAATGGTCTTTCAACTGCGAAATTGCATCCGAATGCCAAAAGCCCCAATTTCTTCAGGGAAATTGCATCCAAAAGAGGGCAAAATAACTGAAAGCTCCAAAAATGCCTGAAATTGCAGTTCAAAACCAAAAGCCCCAAATTTTGGGGTGAAATTGAGCAAATGTCACTTAAATTTCAAGTCCCCTTGCAAAAGCCCCAAACTTCCACCTGTTGCAAAGAAATGCCTGCTAGAGTCCATAGCCAAACAATGGCTCCATGCATGAATGCTTGCAAATGGGCCCTGCCAAAAACACCTGCAAATGTGTTTCAGCCTGCACCGAGCTGACAGTACGAAACTGTCAGTATGGATCCGTACGTGCAGTATGGACTCTGTCAGCGAGCTGGTATGGACAGTCAATGTATGGAATGACTGGTACGGAAGTACGACGAATCTGTACGAAGCGCTGATAGCAGGTGTACGGAACCCGTAGTACGGACGACGGCGGGAATGAATGCTGCAGGTGTACGGACGGTACAGTCGTACGGGGTGTACGGCGAGTTGGCGCCTGCTGTACGGTTGTACGGGATGCGGCAATACGAGCTGTACGATGGCGTAGAGTGGTACGGATGGCGGCACAGACTGGTACAGGCAGGCAGTACGGAATCCGTACAGTCGTAAGGGAATGTACGGAATGGGCTGGAGCTGGAGGACGGGAGTTGGAGGCAAATGTGTAGCAAGAGCAAGAGCAAGGAGAACCTGCTCTGATACCAAATGTGAACAAAAATGGAGATCAAGAGTGAGTGAGCAAAATGTAAGTGTACTAAATAGTAGAGTGGAATGAAGTGAGTACAAAGAAAGAGTGAGGGGTTTTGTCTAAGTGACAAAACCCTGTCCTGTTCACTAACCGTAGTTAGGGATTGGACTGTGGTTAGGGGGAAAAACCTCAATGACCTACTTATTACAATACATTGGCCACTGCCTAGAATATGAAAATAATCTTAACATATTTGTCCGCCATCTCTCTCCCACGTTGCATATAGGTCGAAAACAGAAATAGTACTCTCACGAGGCGCTCTTCTCCCATTGGAGGCCCCAATAAGCGTTGAATCTCTGCATGCATTGCACCCATTTGCATTCTTGTAAGTATGTTCTTCACATTTGGTATTAGAGCAATGATGACCCACTGTAGGGACGAGAGGAGAAAGAAGAGAACAATAAAGGAAAGAGAAGAAGAGAAGAGAAAGATAAAGAGACGTCAACGTATGGGCAGGTGCATGGACAGAGAATGCGGTGGGCGGCTAGGTGTATGGATAGGTCCATGAACAAAGAGTGCGGTATGGGAGGGCTGCCTGGCAGGCCCGAACAGAGAGTGACGTACGGGAGGTCGCACTGTGCAGGAAAGTCTTCTCTATACACAATGATCTCAAAATTTGAGATCCGAATCGAAATATGAGATCTGGAAATTGACTTTCTGAAATTTAAAATCCAAGATCTGTAAGTTGAATTTCTGAAATTTTTCACACACAACCTTGAAATCTGAAGGTTGTGGGGTAGGACTCTCTCAGAATATTTTGCTCTTTGGAGGGGGAAGCCTCCAAATGAGGAGTGCAAGGGGGAGGTGGACCGGCATGTGTTAAATGCCATGTGGGAGCTTGCCACATGGGCTGATCGGACAATGGAGGCAAGGATGCTACATGGGCAACACATGGGCTGCCATTTGGGCAGCACGCGCACAAAGAAGATAGGGCTGTCACATGGGTAGTACATGGGCTGCCATGTGGGCAGCACTCAGAAAGATATTTGGAATAGTACCAAGCTGTTTGGGTTGGATCAAGTGCCCAGATACATACAGAATGAAATTGCATCTGTTAGGGATCTCCAGGAGCAGGTCGAGGTGGGGGCAGATCTGGTTGGACCAGATCTGCTGCATCTGGTCGGGGTTGAAACAGCTCCAGTCGACTGGTTGGCTGGCTGACCAGGTCAGCTGGTTGGCTCCACCAGTCAGCCTTGGGGCCTATAAAAGGGAGCCCATTCAGGGCTCAGTTCATCCATTGTATGAGCGATTTGGGAGGGCAGATCAGCCTGCTTCAAGGTACCCTCCAGGAGGACTTTGGTGCATTGAGGGAAGTGGTTGACTGCAGGGTCTTCACCATTGGCTGCCCTCACAGCAGCAAGGAAGACAGGATCAAAGGTGTTGGTTTTTTAAAGATATTTTCTCAAGTGTCACAAGCAGTCTTGATGTCTTATAATGTACTGGTTGTACTACCCTTCCACCCTCTGACATTTTGAGAAGAAAATCTATTCTTTAACTATTTAAGTTTAAGGTTTGAGCTTTGTTGATAAAATATACCTATTCTAGTAAGTATTGAAGTTTAGGGTTTGAGCGTTGTCTACTGATTTTGTTCAAGTTTTTGATGTTATGTTTGCCCATAACTTTAGCACAACAAACTAAGTATGGCCCTATAGATTGATCACATAGACATGTATGAATAGGCATATAGCATACATGAAAACATTCTGCATAACAATGCATATGTGAATATCCCTACATACATTGTACATAGAAATGCATGTACCTTCCTTTTTTTAGCATATAGTCAAGTTGCCGGTGTCTATATTTTGCTCAATGTAAGGTGACCTTATCAGCAGCCTCGATATAGCTTGTCAAGGCACATTGTACCAAAATAACAACAGTTTTCATATCTTTTGCATCTAATTTTATTTTTTGGAATGTTTCAACATCTAATTGTATTCTTTTTACTTCATTTCTCCACGCTGTGTCGTGCATTGGGTGGGATGCAAAGATGCATTGATTGATTCTGATTCTTGTTTGGAAACTAGAATTTTGTATGTCAGTTTCTGGTTGTTATATACCATTGGTAGCTATGCAATTATATATCAACCTATTTTGACATGAGTATCTTTGTGATGCTTGTCTAGACTCTTGAAAAGCTGGAAAAAAGTGTACAAGCAGGCAATTATTATGAAGCACAACAAATGTACAAGACTGTTTATGCCAGGTAATGGCAGTGAAAGCTAAATGAAAAAAATGCGTTCAGCTACCATATAATATTTATGATACTTTCAATGTTTCTTCATCTTTTCAATGGGGTGAGGGGTAAACAAGGAGAGGGATGTTCATGACATTCATGCTGCATGCTTCTGCTTACAAAGATAACTTTTTGCATTGTGTTAGAATTGGCTCAATCCCTTTGGTTTAAGTTAGTAGCTACAGATATGGTGCCTTCTTCAAAAGTACAAACTGCTGCCTACCTGTTTTGCCAATTGGCCACCCTAGATGGCAGTCACCATTGTAGGAGGCCTTAGTGGTCATAGGGAAGTGTAATTTGCAGAAAACAAATATGTATGGATGCTGATAGTAAAACCTCTTTTTTTGCAGTTGTTTAGAGGTGCTCCACTTGAGCAATGTTAGACGTCCTCTTTGTCAAAAGTAAATAAAATTCACCTCACACTATAGCTTTATGACTCCAATGATTCCTTCTATGCTTTGGGGAAAAATTAAAAAAAGATTATAGTATTATCAAACTTCATCTTGATGTGCTCGTAGCTGCTGCAATTTAGCATTACATGAGTCTTGTCCTTCACCATTGCTTTTATGCATAGCTTGCAAAGTCTCTTTTCTTGCTCTTTCGTTCTCCCTCTTCATGACTCCTCTCCTTTTGTTTGCTTCGCATCTCTTTTTGCTAGCCTTAGTTTGGGTTTCAACTTGTTGGTTAGGATTAAGGGCACCTTCAAGGCCTCAACCCCCCATTGTACCATTCTAATGTGCTTCCTCTCTATCGTTGGGGAATGAACAATGGGATGAAATAGACAGGTTAGATTACCTAGAATACTTATTGCAATATGGTGAGAATCTAGTCCTCCTTAGCAAAGGAATCGAAACCCTCAGCCCTCCAAACTAGACTCACGGGTGGTACTTTACGGATTAATTTTCTTGGATCGTTACCACCAAAGAAAGTGACAATCCTTTGCTCTGATACCAGTGAAGCCCTAATGATGTTGAATATTGTGTTGTGTGTGACCATGTGTGTCCTTGTGTGTGTATTTAGGGTGGTTGTATTTTTGGAGTGCTTGAAGTGTCAAGTGACCTTTGAGGGAGGATGAGGTTATTCTCCCTCCTCTCATGGCTCTCCTTCTTCGCCCACCATAGCCTCTTGCTCCAATAGTTGGTATCAGAGCTAGTTATGGTGCACCACTTGTTGCCATCTTCTACTTAGCTAACTCCTCTTCTGCTGCTCATACCTGTTGTTATTTGCTGCCTAGCGACCATTCTAGCGCCCTATGAGTTTGCTGGATTGAACATGCTGAAGATGCCATTGATCGCAGCAGCCTGTTCTATTTTTTCTGTTGTCAACCTCTGCTTTGAAGCTCTCCGTTATGCAACACCTGTTCTGAAGATTGCTGCGCACAATTCTAAACTACAGATTTGAAGATTGTCACTTGGTAGCGCATATCTTCCCCAACCACATCCAATAGAAGAAAACACAATGCCTCTGAAGATCTCGTCTTCACGTTGTTGCCTATCTCAGAGGAAGTCACTACCATTCGTTGAGGAGCCGTTTTTAATCTCGTTGCTAGGCCCTGCAACATTAGGTCCAGGGGATGCTACAGCAATAACTGTAAGCTCCATTGATTTGCTCCTAGATGCAACTCTAGCTCCACCATATGATCTATTCTATCTCGATGAATTTTGGCTGCTGCTACTACTGAGATCTCCGTTGATGTAGCATCTGTGTTCGAGGGTCTCACAGCTTGGTAGATTTGGTGATCAAAATGTATAGAGGCCATAGAGGGCACTTAGACCTACACCTCTCAGTTTAACTGCATCAATACTCTCATGGCCATTTGGAGTACGCTTCAGGGTTCTTCTAGTGCTGCTAGAGCAGGAGAGTATCTTTCATGAGGGAATAGGACCATGGAGGATTGTTCTTTCAAAACACACCCACAGGCCCTGAAACATTAATTGAACCCTCGAACACAGCCCCTCTAGTTAATTTACACCTCAAATCTTCAAGAATAGGTGGCTGAAAACCAAATCGCAGCAATTAGGAACAATTCGCAACACCAAGGGGCAAATCACACTTCAATATCCACCATGTCTAGGGATTGGAGAACTTCGGTGCAGCTTAGGAAATTTCAAGGAAGTATTGGTACTGAAATCGCAATGGAGGAAGGGGTCTTTAAAAGACTCACATGAAAAGCATTGTGAACCTTCCAAGTCTCTCATAGCTCTAGTCGATATGTGACTTCATTTATGGGCTTACTAACCCGGGACAAGTCTGATTTTCTTGAACTTGAGGAGTACTGAATCTCCTTCTTGGAGGCTCATCTGCCTCCTATTTTTATTTGCAGCTTTCCTTTGTTTTTGCTGTGACCTTTCGATTGCTGTTGGAACCTGAGAGAAGGTTGTATCGAGGTCTTGAACATACTGGTCATCTGCGAATATCTCATCCTTGGTCGTCAGAATAGGTGGTGAAACCACCTTCCCATATATTACTTCAAAAGGGGCTTTTCCTGTAGAGCTGTGAGTGGGGTTGTTGTATGCAAGTTTCACTAGTGGGAGGTGTTTTTATCACTCATATTTCTGTTTGGACACATCACTTTAAAAGGTCTAGCACCGTGGAATTAGCATTCTCACCTTGGCCGTATGTCTAAGGGTGAAATGAAGATAAGAACTCCAATTTCGTACCTATATATCAAAAAGTGCTCTCTAGAATAAACTGGCCATTCTTGGGTCTCAGTCACTAGGCATCCCATGGTGGCTGAAGATCTGTGCCATAAACAACTCTGGCCATATCAAGTCTGCATATGGAGGGGCGTGCCATTCTTCCAAAACTTTTGTTCGCATGCTTTGAGTCACACAAAGGTGATCATCTTTCAGGAGGTACCCATCCCTAAGTGAATATTGGCTGGATAATTGTCCTTGCTGAATGTTTCTCATGATCTCTCCGAAGTCGAAATCATGTAGATAAAGATCTTTCATTTCCTCAGGGTCCCTGTGATAGGCTATGGTGACTTTGTTCACATGGAGCCTTCTAGATAAAGCATCTGCTTCTCTGTTTCGGGCTCCTGGAGTGTGGACAATTTGAAAATTAAACATGGACAAGAAGTTCTCCCACCTCATGTGCTTTTAGAAGAGCTTAGTTTGTGGCAAGAAATACCTGAGGCTTTGGTGGTCCGTCTTGACTGTGGTATCAGCTCCAACAAATAGTGAGGGCATGAATTACAGCCAACATCTCTTCCTCATATATACCCATTTAACTCTCAACATCACGCAGTCTTCGACTTTCATAGGCCACAACACGACCATCCTGGTGGAGAGCAGCTCCCACACACTCTCCGCATGCTGAACAATCCACATCAAAAGGTTTGTTTAAGTCTGGAACAACAAGAATTGACTCAGTTGTTAACTTTTCTTTGAGATTGTTGAAATCTGTCCTTTTTCTGCTCTCCCCACCTGAAGACTGCGAATTTCTTGGTGAAATCATGCCATTGAGCTGCTGTATAAAGTATCTGATGAACCGCCTACAATATGAGCAAAGTCCCAAGAAACTGCGTACTTATGTACTGAATTGAGTTCGTGCAGTTCTTGAATAGATCTAATCTTGGCTGGGTGTCACGGGGACATGAATTTCATGTGCATCTAAACCCGTGGCTACACCCGTGGATGTTTTGGCCACGAGGGATTGGCCTAGAGGAAGGTCTACTTCCTAGAATTCCCTACTGGCCGCGGGGACTAGCCTAGAGGAAGTGTCAACTTCCTAGAAGTACCTAATTCAATTTCTAGAGCACCTACTAGGCCCAAGTGCTAGGGCAAGGCAAGGCTAAGAGGGGTCTAAAAGTTGGGCCCAAGGAAAACCAATGTTTCATTGGTTGGAGAGGGTTAGGGCTTTAATGTGGGGGACAAACCAATGTTCCATTGGTTTAGAAGGGTTACAGCATTAATGAGGAGCCATGTGGTAATCCCTTATGCATGCACCCTTTCCCCCCTCCAACCTTTGTTTGCTTTGGCAGTTTTGAAAAGACGTACGGGATTTCGACATTTCTCTCCCTCCTCTTTCTTTCTTCATGCACCCCGAGGTCATCTCTCTCTCTCTCTCTCTCTCTCTCTCTCTCTCTCTCTCTCTCTCTCTTTCCAAGGCTGCTGTACGGTTGATTGGAGCTAAAATCAGTGTATTCCTCCTGGTGCACGACTTCCAAGCACTCATTAATGCAGTACGGACTGTTTTTTCCTACTGTACGGACCTGTTGGCACCCATTTCGAGGCAAATCACTGCTGTACGGAATGTTTCCCTCTCTTGCTTGCTGCGAATCTCTCCTCTACCCTCCTACCCGTGATCCCCCTGCACTCTCTCTGTGATTCCATCCCGTTCTCTCTCTTTCTTTCCCTCTCCAAGCTGCCAACCCTCCCGCTGCCTCTTACTTGCTAGATCTGCTGCCCTTGGAGGTGTTTTGGATCGAGTTGGAGCTCCATGGAGCTGTTTTGGAACCATTTGAAGCTGGTTTGAGTTCTCTTTTCTCTATTTCTTTCATTTTACTTGCATTTGGTCATTTTGGAAGTTTGTTGTTGCTCCTCTGCTGTTGGAAGCCCCCTCTTGGCCATTCAAGCTGTGAATGCACACCGAGTTGCAGTGGGTGTAACCAGATTGGAGCCAGAGGGGCAGTGGGTGGATTTCTTCCTGTATTGAGGTCATTTGCTCAGTGTGAGAATTGTGTTGATGCATTTCAAGCCTTGAGGCTGTTTGAGCATTTTTAGAAATTGGCTGTGATGCCTTGACATTCTCAGTTGGGCACAGTTGTAAGAAATGCCTTAGCCTTGCCTCACAGTTGGGTGCTAGTGGGTGCACCAGAATCGGATGCATTTGTGAAGCCAAGTGCTGACTTGTGTAGTGGACTGTTAGTGTAGCAGCGTGCAAGGGTGAGCCCTTGGTGTAAGAACACTATTTTTCCATTGCTAAAGGAATTAAGTAAATATTGGAAGGGGCGCCAAGGTATTTGGGGCTAGTATGGTGGCTTGTGTTTGGTTTCATTGAGCAGGGGCACTTTAGCCTCCATCCAGTTTCTTTTCCAAAGTTGTTTCTAAGTGGTTTCATGCTTAATGAAGTGGTTGAAATATATGCAACATCGCTGTAAATGACGTGGTTGCTAAGTTAGTTACAGTTTACTGCCCTTTACTTACCTAAAGGCCGGTTTCACTGGGTCCATCCAAATCTTGTCCTTGGAGATGATATGACCAAGGTAGTGGATCTCATTTAGAAAATTTCAATCTTCTTGCTATTAATGTAGAGTTTGTTAATCCGAAGTTCTTGGAACATTGTGGCGAGATGCCTCTTATGTTGTTCTTCAGAGCTAGAAAATACTAGAATATCATCAAAGAAAGTATCAATTAAATGCATGTAGGGCCTGAAAATCTGATCCATCATTCGATTGAAAGTTGCTGGTGCGTTTGTCAACCCAGAAGGCATGACCAAGAACTCATATAAGCTGAACGTTGTTCGAAAGGTTGTCTTGTGGATGTCTTGAGGATGGATCCTTATGTGATGATACCCACTCTTGCCCCTTTCAACCTATCTAGATTGTCGTCTATGCGAGGAATTGGAAACCTATTCTTAATGGTCATCTTGTTGAGAGCTCTGTAGTCTACACACATTGGATATGACCCATCCTTGTTCTGGACTAGCAACACTGAAGAACAAAAAGGAGAAGAGCTGGGTCGGCGGATGAGTCCTTTGGACAGCAAATCTTATACTTGTGCCATGATCTCCTAGCTCTGGGCTGCACTCACCCGATAGGGTGGACGATTTGGGGGCTCACTTCTGGAATGAGCTCAGTGGCGTGAGCTTCGGGCCGCTTTGGAGGTAGCTCCCCTAGTAAAGAATCTGGAAAACAATCTTTGAAAGTATCTGAAAACTGAAATTTCTCTCTATCCTGAGAATCGGTGCATTTTGGGGTGATCTCAAGAACACTCTTCTTCTTATGATCAATCATGCTTGGGCAGAACAATCTCTTCCTCCTTCTTGGAAACATGGCCTTGTCAAATTGATCCCCAAAAAAAGGTTGTGTGAGACAATGGCTGATTGGCGGCCCATATCTCTGATGCCAGTCATTTACAAACTCATTGCCAAGATGATTGTCCTTAAGGTTCGATTTATCTTTTGCAAGCAGGACTTCATCCCAGGCAGTATGGGTTTGTTCCCAGAAGGCAGATTACTGACAATATCTCCAATGTTTTGCTTGCAATTAAGTATGCCAAATATTCTAAACAAGATGTTCTCATTCTGCAAGTGGACATTGCAAAAGCATTTGATACTGTCCATTGGGATTAAGCTTCTAGTTTATCTTCTTTTTCTCTAACAAAAATTATGTAAGCAGAAATAGAACTTTCAATATAGATACACTTCTCCCTTTGGCAACGATCAGATGTTCCTTGTCTCTATGCTTGAAAACAAGCATTCTCTTTGGCATCACAAGATGAACCCCTTTTCTGTGGAACCAAGGCATTCCCATAGCTACATTGAATTGGTCCAAGGGTGAAACAAAGAAATCTTCTTGATCCACATAATCTTGCACATGGATTTTGAGCTTGCCAATGAGTGAAGGTACTAGTAATGATACTCCCTAAAAGATCTATCAAGCATCAAGAGATTTTTGAGCTCTTCCATCTTGATCCCTTGCTGTAAGGCGAGATCATGCGAAATGAAGTTATTTGTTGCACCTGGATCAAACAAAATTAGCACAGTCTGGTCTCTTACTTTGCCCCATGAAAGGCAAAGTTCTTTGGCCTCGGGATTGGCCACTCTTCCAAGAACATTAGGAACTCCTCCCGCCAAGGTCTTTGGTGGTTCTTTAGGTGTTTTCTGCTCCCTCAAACCTGGAGGATTTTTGGGAAACTGGGCAGCTATATGCCCTTTTGTTCTGCAATGGAAGCAGTTTTCCTTCCTTCTGGAAGGTCTCAAGCTGTTTGGGAGTGAACTTTTGATTTTCCTTTGAAAGGCTTTGTTGAACTCCTCGGCTTATGAGGATGAAACTTCTTTTGACTTGTACTAATTCCATATTCCTTGTGATGCAGTCTCCATCCTTGCCTTTTGATGCTTGTATTGTCCGCAGCAAGTCTTCTTTCATCTGGTCAACCTATGAGGCTGAATGCATCGAGTCTCGAAATTTTTTCTTGGGCTCAATACTTACTTGCGCAGGGATATTGGGATGCAAGCCAGCCTATACTTTGAAGCTTAGTCTTTTCTGAGACATCTTTGAAGGGAGTAAAGATAAGCTGTCCAAAACTTTTGATTATAAGTCTCGGCAGTATCTGAAGCTGTCATACTCATGCTTTCTCAAGCTGTGTGGACATCATCAAAGAAATTTTTAGGCAAGAACGACTCATCTGTTTCTTGAAATCTTTCCACTTCTTTGGTGCTTCATCTGTGACCAAAAGAGCTCCCCACCATGCGTTGGCGTTGTTTGTAAGATGTAGACTTACAATTTTCAACTTTAACTTCTCCCTGTAGCGTCCTGTTTTGAAAGCTATATTGAAGTGGCTGATAAATTGCAAAGCTTTTTCACTAGCTCCATACATTCCATCAAAAGTAGTGAACTTGATGGACTTATCACCTTCTTTCAAGTCTTTGCTTCTGGATCTAGATCTCCTTCTTTTTCGTCCATGACGAGAACGTTCTCTAGAGGAAGAAGAAGAAGAAGAAGAGGACAAAGAAGATGATGAGGAAGAAGAGCTGCTGGTTGAGGGTGGGCTGGAACTTGGGTATCTTCATCCATGCTTCTGACTTCGTTTTCTATGGGGCTTTGAGCTCCTCAATCTGTCTCTTGAACTGTGCCATTACTGGAAAGATACTGGACTAGGGGAACACCATGAGCTTACTTCCTTAGGAACATTCACTGTTTTAGACAAGCGTGGGTCCTCGAAAAAATGCTGAAATCGTGGGATCTAAGGAAAGTTAAAGGAAGTATTGGAACTAAAATCGCAATGGAGGAAGGGGTGGAAGAGTAGGGAAAGAGAGAGAAAAACACAACACTAGGCCCATAAATAAGGGCTAGACCCCGTAGAATAACTTTGTACAATTGGCTCGCAGAGGGAGCGTGAGGCTCAGTACAATTCTCAATACAACTAGGAGCCTAGAGGAGCAGGCCAGCCAACTAGAAAGCATCTGCTTTCCAAAAGTTGGACCTGCTTTTCTTGCCTAGAATAGGCGATTCTTTCTAGAAAGTCGAGCTTTCTCCAAAATCTTGGGCTTTCCCAAAAAACAGGCGCTTTTCTCCATTGAGTGGGGCACCTTCATCAATTGGGGCGCCACTTGTCTTGTGCGTTTCCCCTTAAAAAGTGGGGGAATTTAGCACTCTCCAAAGTCTTGCACCTTGCACATACAATATCCAACACTTCAACTCATTACAGATTAGCAAAATGCATGCATTCTAGTTCTTGGACTAATCCCAGTCCCTTGTGGGTGTCCCCACTGTTCTCTTTTACCAATGCAAAGCAAAGTAAGTAAAACTTATTGAGGTTAACCAAACTGAACTTTCTTTGATCGAAGTCAATCTAATAAAGATTCCTCTTTAGTTCTCCGGAGAAGCACAAATTGGTCATAGGTGTTGATGGCACTTTAGACACCTCATTGTCTCTGCTTTTTTCATGTTCAGCCTGATTATTTGTAATTACCATATTGGATGTTGCTGTTCACAGGAGTGGCTCTTGGTTTTACTGCACCTAATAGAAGTCTCTTTCTTGACAAAAAAAGAATTTAAGGTACTACACAACCATGCTCTTAGCACATAGGAAACCACGAAACTGCTTGATGTCGTGCATATCAAGGGAGAGAATTCATGGAAATGAAACACATGAAAATGCCCAGTAGGGGAAGGAGAGTAAATTTAATAGAAAAGGAGCATTCAATGAAGGAAGTACCTGGTGTTGAGTTTCTTTGGGTGGGAACTCTTCATGAAGTGGACATGAGATTACAGCACAGTGTAGAAGGTCCTCCTCACTTGTGTATCCCAGTGAGCACCAGAATATAAACCACTCCTTCAATGGAGAAATATGGGCTGACTAACATCTCTGCAATTAACATACTACTATTGGGATTGCTTTTTTTTTTTTTCAAGAAAATTACTTCATTAAGTATGAATCAAAACCGCTAGAGCAAGCTCAAATGTGGGAATACATCATGCAATGGATGAAAAAACAGCTCAAAGTGAGCTAATAAAGAACCAAGGCGGAGGCTGAAAATGCCATCTCAACCCTGAAGGCAACTCAGAGAAGAAAGGAGATCCCCTCCAAAGTCTGCAAAAAGTAACTCTCCTAGTAGTTGCTGCTTTGGAGGATCCTTGCATGCTCGTCCAAATGGCCATCAGAGTGTGTACTGTGTCAGTCCAAATACTGGCCATAGTTTGGGAAGGGTGAACCTGGATAACCTCCATCGCCTCTGTACACCTGGCTCTCCAAATATGCCAAGCTACGATGCTAGCCAAAATCTCCCAAGACGTGTCTACTGAGGCATGAGCAGCTCTGAAAGGAGTGTGGAGAACATCCTGGAGGGAACAAGACTCCATTGAATGTCGTCGTACAATGAAAGCTAGATCTGGATCATGTCCCTCAAAGAACACCTGTGGGCGAGTAAGAGAGAACCAAACCATTGAACCTCAAGTCATATAGATGGGACTTGTCTCTAGATGGGAGAGGGGACCTGCCTCTACTGTAGGCGCTTGGTAGGCCTTTATGAGACTTCCAGAGGATCATAGATTTTTAGCAGCTGGCCATCTCAGAGGGAGTGCACTCAGGATACAACAGATACAGGCAGCCATTCTGCGAGAGTGGATTGACACAGATGACATGCCGCTTACAGAGTCCACTTGGTGGGGAGTGTTCTCAGGGATGGGCATTCCGTTACAAGTCATTGCATTGCAGGATGCACATGAGGATACCCTTGTCTTTGATGTTCAGTCGGGAGAAAGACTTGTCAGATCTTCTAATGATATTCTTTTGGAGGTTGCATTTCAGCCTGTCAGGATTGTAGGATTCATGGAGTGGGGCAGGGATTCACAGTGGTATCTTGACCCTGATCCTATTCTCCTTGCGATGGGGTCTTGGAGACTCTGGCTGTATGGTGGTTCCCCTATTAGGTTCTTGTAGTGGGACCCAGGGGAGTGGGAATGGATTGATGAGGGACACCGAGAGAGGAGCTTTCCCTTCTTTCGATATACAATTAGAAATACCCAGAGATTTCAGCTCAGCTGTAGAGGTTGGAGGCCCTCCAGAGTGCCACATTGGGATAGTTTTCAAATCTTCGCAGCTGTGCGGAAGACTTTTGGCGTAGGCTCTAGAAATCCCTTAGGAATAGAAAGGTCACTCTTTTCTTTTGGCTTTCTATTCATGGAGGGATTGCAGTGAACCTGTGGGAATCCAGGTTCGGGGCCGACCCTACTTGTCCTCGTTGTCACATGGCAATTGAGTCAGTACATCATTGCCTTTGGGAGTGCAGACAGGCGAGGACGATCTGGAAAGGTGTTGCTAGGATTTTCAGCATCTTTCATACAACACCTTTATTGGGATTGCTTTTCAATCAGTAAAGCAGGAAAAATAAAATGTCTCTTACAATTGTGAAATTGTGTCACACTTCATGCATAGATGCGTTAGAAGTAGGGTACTACATGCTGCTTAAAACTTGGGCATTGGTCATTAGTTGTGCCATAACCAAGTATAGGAGGTAATAGTTCTAGGAGAGAATCAATAAACTAAGGTGGTAATGATACGTGGAGATTTGATATGCAGGCAACAAGCAAACTCAAAATAAAATACATATTTTTTGTGCAATCCTTTTTTGCTTTGCTTTGAGCTGTCTGCACTTTAGTATCCCTTACGCTTCATATTGGCCAGTTTGTAAATAGCAATTCATGCTTCATGGTTGTAGGTGTAGTGTAAACTGTTTGTCAATCTTCTATCTGCTATGGACTCTATGATATCTTTGCTCAGTTCTGGTAGAATAGAATGAATCCTCTCTTCTTGTTCCTATCAAGTATTATTGCCAATATTTCTCTGTCACATATGATAGCTGTTTGCCCAGCTCAAGCATAGCACTACTGTAACACGTTCCTTAATGTGGTGCAGACTTGTAAGAGGGAATCAGTTTTGTATACGTCGTGTGCCATGTGTGTGTCTGTGTGTGTATTTCACTTAAAAAAAGTGTGTGTGTGTGTGACAGCTTCTTTTACAGAGAAAGAAAGAAAGAAAGATATATTAACGTCCACAGAAGGCCTCACGGGCCTATGGGACAAAGTGACACCAAAGAGAAAAACTCATACAAGCCACAAGGGGCTGAGGCAAAGGGCGTGCTAAGACCCTTTGCTAAGTAGTGTGCTGAAATAAAAAGAGCTCAATGACTCAAACAAAAACAAGTACAAAAAATATATCATATCATATCATGTGCTATCTGCTATCGGGAGCAGGCTAAGAACTGGAACTAAACTGGAAACTCAAAGAGAGAGAGAGAGAGAGAGAGAGAGAGAGATTAACGTCCGCAGGAGGCCTTGCGGGCCTATGGGACAAAGTATGGAATCAAGTAGCTCATACAGATCACTGTGGGCCGGGGCAAAGGGCTCACTAAGGCCCTTGTTGAGTACTAAAATGCTATACTAGTACAAAATAGCCACAAAAAAAAAGTAGCAAAAAAGGCATGAGAGTGGCATGAAGATATCAAGTGCCCAGAGCTAGAGCCCCAAGTGCATGAACCGGCTCCACGTATCTAGGCTCCATGATGGCTCTTTGATGAGATACAAAGAGCTCACGTATCTGCATCTGTCGGGATGTCTCCTGTGGTGGTGGAGGACGTGGTCTCCTCGATCTCTGGATCCAATGGGCTATGTCAAGGGTGATGCTTTGCCATGGTCGATCTCCCCTTAGGAGAGCTGAAATAGGTCGAACCTTGATCATGTGTGCTCTGGTCGCCTGTCGCGCCGTGTACGGTCTCTGTGCCCCTCGTTTGGCAGTGCTGTGTCGGCTCCCTCCACTGATCCATATATCTCTCGTGTCGGCTAGCTCCTCCTCCTCTATCCTAGAGTGCCCTGGGGCTGAGTCAAATGCATAGAAATCCGTGACCTGTCTCTGCGCTCAGTCTACCTCGGTACCCTATGGTGCGGTGGTCCCATCCTCCTGCTCTCTGATATGTCATAGTAGTATCTCCCTGTGTCGTCGCATCTCCATCAGGTAGAGCCCAACACAGACCTGGTCCTGGAAGTGGATTAGTCGTGAGAGTGGGCTAAAGCCGTTCCCCTCTTGAAAAAGATAGTGGTAGCACTCTCTGATCTCATAGTAGAAAGTGCTCCTCTGTCTCGACTGCCCCCATTGTGCACAATCTGCAAGTCTGCTGTTCTCTGGGTATGCGTGCAGCTCTCCCTGTCTTGACCCTCAGCTGATGGGATGAGACCCGCATCTACAATCCTCAGTGCATGTGAGACTCCTCTGTCCTCGAGATACTGAGGTCTAATGATGAGCCCATTTTCCGAGACTCTCAGAAAGTGGTCATAGTAGAGCTGGGTCTTGGTGGGGAACTCTTGGTCCCACCCCAAAGTGCGAGATGTGTGGAGTTGGAGGAAAGTCACTGTCTGAAAAATGGCATCAACTTGGAGAGGGGTCATGGCAAACTCTGCCTGTACTATCTGATGGGGGACCAAGGGCTTACTCCGAATCATCTTGGAGCCCATAATCACCTGTAGCCGCTCGAGTCTCTTCCATTCTGCTGCTGAAATATCACACCCCGAAAAAGGTGCCGCATACATGGCGGTCCGCCTCACTAGAGTGTCGAAAAGCCAACACTTCGTCGGTGGATCCTGGAAGTGCGCCTGAAAGCACTATCGCTCTAGTCGGGCCAGGGCACCTTGCCCTTGTGTGAGTTGTGCTTTGGTTACGTGGGTCATCGTGAAAACTGGCCCTGTGAAAACGGCACCCAAGTATGTGTAGGACTGCACAATCTCCAGTGGTGGCTGACTCTTGGATGTAAAACTATGTCGGTGAAGCATTGTGTAAGAGGTGTTGAAGATCATGACCTTGGTCTTCCCAAGGTTAACCATCAAGTCTCTCTCTCTGCAGAACACCTCTAGGGCATCTAGATGTCTCTGTAGTCCCTCTGCCGAAGATGACAGGAGGACTATGTCATCCGTGTATAGTAGAATCTGTATCATCAAGTCTGCTAGTGGTGCTCCATCGCCGCCTAGGCGGTCTATGAAATATGTAATCTCATCAATGTAGAGCCCAAAGAGAGTCAGTGAGAGAGAGAGAGAGAGAAGTAGAATTTATTAGCATCCTCGGAGGGCCAAAAAATGACCCATGGGGCCCGTCTCAATACAATGTAAAAAGAGTCTCCTCAAGGAGAGGGGTCAGGAGTCTATGAGTTCCTGACGACAGGTAAAAAGACAAGTGACAAAAGATCCCAATGCTGCCGGAGAGGCAGTGAAGAGAACTGGTGTCAACTGAGCGGAGTCCCCCAGTATCTGTTGGTAGTCCTCCCTGATACATGCATATCGGGGGCACTGTAGAGCTACATGTCTGGGCTCCCTGCTCAATGGCAAATGTATGAGATCTGGTATCCAAGCTCCTTGCTCAATGGCAAATGTATGAGATCTGGTATGGAACCTGGCGATGTTTCTGCGATATAGAAGGGGGATAGGTGTGCTAATATAAGACTGAGCATGAGTCTCTATGGACATGTATGTAGACCATATAAGAGAGAGAGAGAGAGAGAGAGAGAGAGAGAGAGAGAGGATCATGTGCATTGAGCAATTCATGAAGTATAATTTGCAAATGTGTGGCCTTTATGTTTCTTTTGGCGATTCAGATACATGGTTGCAAAAAAGTTTACGGAGGCTCTGGAGCTTCTGCAGTCAGGTGCTTCAATTCAGCTTAGACATGGACAGGTTTCTATACTTTTCCAGTTTTGTGTGATAATTGATTTGGTGTATTGCAAAGGTTTGAGAGATGGACTTGTGTTTGGTGACTAGTGAGATCGTGAATGCCCTTAAAGAGTATTGTGTGCTTATTTAGATGCAGCTCTTCCTTTTATGAGTGACTGATGTATTGCTTTGTTGAAAATGGGGTATAGTTTCTCAAATTAAATATCTGCGGAGATGGCTGTCACTATAGTACAAGTCCACCTCATCACTTTGAAAACATCCCGAGATACCTGTTGTTGCAGAACTCTTGTAACCTCTCAGAACTTAAAACTTGGGGCTAGATTAATATGCTTTTGTGAAGTTTTTGAGAGCTGGGAGAGAACACACAACGGTGGAGAAAACTTGAAGCTGAATGAATTGCACAAAACTATGAAATAGAAAGAAACGGTGGGTTTTGTACGAAACCCTAAACCCTAGAACCAAAAAGTCCTAGAGCGACACGTGGTACAGGGTCACATGTACAATGCAATAAATTATAATTGCACCATCCTCTTGGGTAATTTCTCAGGAGTTTTCTTGGCTTCATTGTGCTGTTGCAATTGTTTCTGTTGTTGTTTTCCCACCCTTGGGGGCAAGATTTGTTGCTACAAGTCGTCTTCTTCATCCTCAAAGTGTTCACTTTTTGGGTGACAAAGGTTGGGAAACATCCTCTTCCACTTTCTCCTCTTTATCTTTCCAAATTCTGGCTGCATTTTTGAGACAGCATAGTGACTTTCCCTCTGGCAACTTTGCATAGACTTTTTGAGGCACACTATAGCCCAGAGAGGAGGCTATCCATTGGTTGTCTGCATATCCAGGGACGTCCTTAGGGGTCTCTCTTAGACTACTTCCTGGGGGAAAGGAGGAGCTAAGGGCTTGTAATCGCTTGCTATCGACAGCGGGCGTGACGTCTATGGTTCTCGCGGCACTCTTGCTTGGAATCTTCTGGTCCACCTTGATCCAGGCCCCAACGGAAGGCTCCACCTAAGGCATCATCATCATACCTGGCTGACTTCGAATAGAGTTAAGGGCATAGGCCTTATTTCTATTTTGTATTGGGTTAGTTGTGTCTGATTTGAAGGTATCAATTATTTGCTTAGGTGCCTTTACTTTTATTTATTGATTTACGCTACTAAAGCACACACCACAATCACATCTCTATGTGATACACTATTTAAGGCATAATGAGTCAAACTACTGAATGTCTTATTCTAGAGGGTGTCAAATTGGATGGAACCAACTATAGCATCTGGGAATTCAAGCTTGAGAGCTAAAAATTTGTGGGGTATTATTGATGGGACTTTAAGATATCTAAGAGAGAATTTTGGGAGTTATGATATGATAAGAAGAGCCAACATGCTCACACTCTCATAAATTTGAGCATCAGGGATAACATTATCCCTATCTGGCCTGCCGCACAAGGGAATCTTTGTGTCTCCGCATCTCAATAAGGTAGAGCCCAATGCAAACCTGGTCGGGGAAATGTATCAGCCATGTGAGTGGTCCGAAGCCGAGTCCCTCTTGAAAAGAGACAGTGGGTTCGCCCTCAGATCTCATAGTAGGCCGGACAAACACATAGAAAATGCTCCTCTGTCTTGACTCCCCCATCGTGCATAGTCTACAGACCCGCTGCTCTCTAGGTATGCCGGCCGCTCTCCTAGCCTCAATCCGCAGCTAATGGAACGAGACTCGTATTTGTCTGATAGCAATCCGCAAGGCGTGTGAGACTCTCCTATCCTCGAGGTACTGGGGCCTAATGATGAGACCATTCTCCGATATCCTCAGAAAAAATGGTCATGAAAGAATTGGGTCTTGGTAGGGAACTCTTGATCCCCCCCCAAAGCCCGAGATGTGTGAAGATGGAGAAGGTCTAACCGATGATACGATTAATCTCATCATGTGGAAGGAGCTCCGGTGGTGCATCCATGTTGTACTGAAAGAGGAGGAGCCTATCCATCTGGATATCGTGGCTATCAAACCATGTGGACACTCGCGCATACCATGCTGTATCAAAGCCTCTCTCTGCCAGGCGCCGGGATGAATCTAATGCGAGTCTCGGTAATCTCCACAGAGGTAGGGTCCAAACTCTATGGAGAAACATCACAGTCTAGAAGGGGGCATCCACTTGGAGCGGTGTCATGGCGAACTTTGCCTGTATGATGTGATGGGGAACTGAAGGCTTACTCCAAATCATCCTAAATCCCATGATCACCTGTAGCCTCTCAAATCCCTTCCAGTCAGTAGCTGAAAGGTCACTCCCTCAAAAAGGTGCTACATACATGGTAGTCGGTCTCACGAGAGTGTCAAAAAGCCAACCCTTCGTCTGTGGATCGTGGAAATGCGCGTGGAAGCACTGTCTCTTTAATCGGGCCAAGGCACCCTTCCCTCGTATGAGTCACGCTCTGGCGGCATGGGTCATCGTGAAGCCTGCTGGTCCCGTGAATACTGCCCCTAGGTACGTGTAGGACTACACTATCTCCACTAGCTCCCCACGGTAAGTGAAACTATGTTGACGTCGATGTTGATGATGGGATGTGTTGAAGATCATAACCTTGGTTTTCCCAAGGTTGACTATCAGGTCCCTTGCTCTGCAGAACATCTCCAAGGCCTCCAAGTGTTTGTGCAAACCCTCGGCGGAGGACGAAATGAGGACTATGTCATATGCATATAGTAGTATGTGTACCATCAAATCAGCCAATTAGGAGCCCTCTTCTCCTAGGCGATCAACAAAGGATGTGATCTCATCAATGTATAGCCTGAAGAGAGTCGGTGAGAGGGGGCAATTGTGCTTCACCCCTATGGTGCTCTCAACCCAATCTGATAGCCCCCAGGAACGCGGACTCGCTCGCTGACGGACTCGTATAGACTCATCACTCCCCAGATCATGACCTCTGGGAGATGTAGCTCCTGTAGTCGCCTGATCAGGCGAGAGCAAGGGACTGTGTCAAAAGCCTTTCGAAATTCCACAAAGCAAGTGTAGACCTTTTGGCGTCTCGACTTCGCCTCCTCGATGATGGCGGTCAAGGTAAAAATATGGTCCAGTGTGGAGTGCTGTCTCCGAAAGCCTGCCTGCCCAAGAGCTTGCTGTCTATGATCCTCTGTATAACTACTGATCGCCCTCTCCAGTACAGATCCATCATCCAAAAATCTTAGCCATAGTGTGGCTAATCATGAGAGTGCGGTAGTTCCCAGCATCCATGGGGTCCCCTGCCTTATGTATCGGTACAATGGTGGTAGTGCCCCAAGTAGGTGGGAACCCGTGACATACTGCATGGTTGAACAGCTGCGCTAGAACCGGGGCCAAGACCTCCGGTCCGTGTGCGATGTGCTTTGTACGTAGCCCCTCATGGTCTGGTGCTCTTTTTTTGTGTAGACAAAGGAGGGCATTCCTCACGTTCTGCGCAATGAACAAGTGACAAGTAGTGGGTCTGGGCATAGAGGACATATCTGGTGGCATCTGACCAGGATGTCGCATAAGGAGCATGCATATCTGTCCCAAATCTCTGGGTCCGTGATGGGAATGGGCCGTTTCCCCTCTGATAGGAGTCCCCAACCGATAGTCGAGTCTCCCCCTCGAAAAGATCCCACTACCTCATCAATCCTGTGAGTGAGAAAAGTCTGCTTCTTACGTTGTGTCATCCGACATGAGATGCAATGCGCCTCAGATGAGGTCAAGTGTCCTAGGGCTTGCTCGCGTGTGAGGTGAGCTCTCATCTCCTTACACTCATCATCATACCAGGGGTTCTGAGGCATCTTCCTAGCCGGGGCATGTGTGGGTCGAGTCGTAGGGAAAGATATGATGGCAGCCTTGTGTACCACTGAAGCCAAAGTGGCTGAAACCTAAGCAAGGTCTACCTCTGCTCCGTGTAGGGTCGGAAGCTCTCGAGCTAAGTGACTCACGTCAACTGGATCGAGAGTCTGGTCAAAGTGAACATGGGTCCGAGTGGGCGCATGAAGGACTCTCTCTTTGACTGGCTTGGTAGTGGAAATACAGAATGTCAAGTATGAGTGATCAGTCCCGAGTGGGGGAGGGGGTACTACAAAGTCGTGAATCTGAGATGCGAAGGCAAGGGAGCCCATCAGGTAGTCCACTATGCTTGTTCCCCCTCCATGTGGGAAACAAGTAAGTCCACCGGATGATGGCCATCTTTGAAGGCCATTGTATATGATTAGATCATATACTGCTCCCATAGCAAATAGGTGCCGCTCATACCCTGTCACGAGTAGAGCATCTGCTGAGTGTCTCACTATCCCGAGCTTAACTGCATCTAACTCTGGTACTATGAGGGAATCGGATGCAAAGTCAAGTAGTCCCACCTAGTTGTCCCCTGTGCGTGCATTGAAGTCACCAAGGAGGAGGGTGTCACCCTCTGTGATATCATCTTGTATACCCCCAGAGCCTCGTACTCCACTATCCCTCCTCAGTTCCCTCCTATGGGCAGACTCCCATGTGTAACCTGTCACGGTGGGCAGCCCTCTCTTTGGGCTCTTGTGTGTCTCGGTATAGAAAACTATGTCCCTGTCAGTGTATGTCTCCAAGAAACCTCCTGGGTCGGACCAGAGGGTGCCATTGCAGTTCCAAACTGCCATTTTCAAGCCCCCTTGTGCCCTCTTCCCCTAGGTCTGACATTGTCATGTGCTGTTTATTTCTCCTTCTTCTCTTCCTCCCCTTTCTCCCCTGTCTGCTCTCTCTCTGATAATCACTTTTCCATCCCTATAGGCAGCCCATTTACCTGCTGCTATAACCCGAACCATTCCCTCTCTCCGATGTTCCTGCTGCAGCAGTGTGAGGTCATCATCCAAGTATATTCTGGTCCCCTTCAAGGTTCCCCTCATACTCATGAGAGTAGACCTGTCCACAGTTGTTCAGAGTTTCATTACAAGGGGTCTTGTTGGGGCCTCAACTTTATGAACCCTCCATGCTATCACGCATGGGAGGTTGACTCCCATTTTGGTGAATAAAATCTTGGCATCTGACATGGGGGTGTCTCCAACTGTTAAGCCTCTGACTAAGACATTTAAAGCCTTGCTGTTCCTTCTTTTCTCTTCCTCCAGAGCTTCAAAGATGATCTCTTTCTCGGGGGCTGCTGCACCCTTATTTACCACATTCTTCCATTCTAGCATATCTGCATTCCCTTTAGTGATTTGCTGTGTGAACTCAACATGCTTCCCTTGTATGGTAGTTTGCAAGGCTGCCATCTCCTTGAGCTTTTCATTCTCAGATTTCAGCACTTCCATTTCATTGCATGTCCCTTCCGGTGTCCCTTGCATGTCCCTCAGCTGCTGTAATTCTGTCCCTGTGAATTGAATTTTGTCATTGAGGTTATTCTTTTCCGCTTCCCATGTTTCTTTCTCCTTCTCCCATTCATCTTTCTTGCTTTTCTCCTTCTTCCATTCCTCTTGCATACGCCCTCCTTGTTTCTTGATTTCATTCAATGTTTTGTCAATGTGTGCCTTTTCTGCCAACTATGCCACATTGGTGGTCCGAGGCTATCTACTTTCTCAATCAAAACCATGCAAATTTTACTGAGGTGAGTCAAGACCTCAGAAGTATTCTTGGGTAGTGAACCTGCCATGTAGTCTGTCATTGCACTTTCGAGAGCTTTTACATAGCTCCGTGTCGTCATGATCCAACAGAGTGTTTGCTGTTCACTGTTCACTGTTTGCTTCTTATTCCAGAAAGATATAATTAAGGAAAAGATAGCATCCCAAATGTCCTCTTCTCTAGCAATTTCGAAAAGCAGATTTTACTGATTTTTCTGCTGTTTTTTGCAGGTCCTTCTTGGTTGGACTCTGTGGGTATGTCCACGACCTAAGGGCTGCCATAGCAACCCTTGAGCTGCCAAGAAAACAGTCGGGAGAAGCAACTCAGGGGAGGGGGGGCAGGAAGCCCTGGCGCAGGTTACTGCTGCTCACGAGGAGCTCACGGGAGCTAGGAGCCCTGGATTCGATCGCACAAGGAGCTCACGGGGGGCATAGAGCCCTGGTGCAATTCGCGAGCAGCCCGGGGGCCTTGGGGCCCTGTTTGCAGATCGCGGGGGACCTTGGGTTCTGTTTGTAGGTTGCAGGGGGCCTTGGGGCCCTGGTACAGGTTCGTTGGAGGCACACATGCTGGAGCCATCTTCGAGAGCTGGTTAGTTGCTGGCGGGGGTACCTGAAGTTGGCGGAGATCAGGCTGGAGTGGCTGATGGGTGGCGGAGGTAGCTGAGGGGTGGCAGGGGTAGCTGGAGGGCGGCTGAAGGCTGCCGTGGGTAGCCAAGGGGTGGCGGGGGGGGCTGAGGACTGGCGCGGGTGGCTGGCGAGAGAGAGACTTATAAATCTGAATTGGGCTGTTCTTTTTAAGCATCTTCTCAGTCGTATGACAATATTGTGCAAGAAAGCCAACATTTGTAATTCCTTGCCCTTCAAAGGGTAAATGCCCAGGTGGATTTTGGAAGCTGTTTGTATGTTTTTTCAAGTATTAATAGAATTTACTTTTTTTGAGAAAAAAAAAAGCTTGGTAGATACCTTGGTAGGGAGGAGGGGGGGGAAGGGGGGGGGGCGGGGTTACATGAACTTGATAAAATAGTGAAGGTCGATCACACTTTTGGGCACTGCATACAGAATATGCCTTCATTTACAGCCTCTACTCCCTGACTTGATCCATCATACACAAACTAGCTTTGTGCATGGGCACATCATTGTTAATAATATATGTTTTTTTGGGAGGCCTTGGAGTGGGCTAGACAAAGTGGTGTGGACCTTGCTATTTTACTTTTGGACTTTGAGAAAGCATATGATAGAGTCTATTGGGGCTTCTTGGAGGGTACATTGCTGTGTTTTTAATTCATGAATCAGGGGCGTTTCCTTGCTTTACAGATCAGCCCACAGTCAGGTTGTTATCCCCGGGTGCCAAAGGAGAGAGATGTTAGATTACGAGATCGGGATGCCCACGTGCTTCACTGTTATATTTATTTGTTGTAGAGGCTATGAATCCTTTCCTTAAATCGTAGGCAAACATCCTTGGTTTGAGAGGACTCCTCAGAGGAGTCGAGGAGCTATTAGACATGAACCTGCAAATGACATGGCAATTTACTTAGATGCCTCTCCTTAGACCCTTACAATATTGACTATAGGTTTGGATGTGTTTTGCCTTGTAGTAGGAGCATAGATGAATTGGCATGAATCCAATGGCTTTTGGATCACTGATGAGGACTCTCTCTGCTAGGGTTTGGATTTTTGCTTCACATTAGTTTAGAGGGGTCTCTTGGTTAGATATTTTTGTCATAGGCATTTCTTCTTCATAGCAGTTAGCTCCCATGTTGGATACTATCCGGAGAAACTTTGGAGTTCAACCAAGCTAGATTCTGCCTCTAGAGCGGAGTTGTCAACCAGGTGTCACTGGCCACTGCCGAAAACCACCGTCTTCGATCCCTTGAGCCACTATATCATCGCTCTGGCGATTTTTGACTAAGACTTGCTTTTATCAAATGGTCATTCATACAAAGCTAATGTGGCCAAGAGTGTAGGAAATGGAAAAGCATGCTGCCATTCTATGTGCAGAAACTTCTGAGTTATAAAACATGACCAAATGAAAAAGCTTTGATCAGAACTGTGATTTTCTCTTTTCATCACCTTTTACCTCCTTTTATCTTATTCAGCTTTTCACTTAAACCCTTGAATAAGGATATTACCAAAGTGGGAAATCTCAAATCCAAACAGATTTTTTCATATCCAAACAATTGCTAGGGTAAGCATTGATTGTGCTGGCTGCACTTGGTATTGAGGAGAGAGATTGTGAATGCTGTTGCAACTTATTTTTGGTAATTTCAGTTTGTACCGTTGTTTTTCAAATCGCCTTATTCACTTTCAAGTTCTCTACGTCAAGATTTGAATTGAGGTTGACCTTCACTATGTTGATCTTGTTGATGTGACTTGTACCTGAATTTCTGTGTTGAAGTGAGAAGTCATTGGTATATCAAGGTTGGCTATTTGCAATCCATGAATTTCATGGCAATGACATCTGAAGATCATATTTTGTTTGCATACACTTGCACAAGCTATGTCATACATGAAGTTCGTTTTCTTGGCGTACATCTGCAAATAATCTGTGGCACATGCATGCTGTTTAATTATGAAGGACCAGACTGGTCTACTCATCTGTGATTGGTTTGCTTACGTGAGGCTCATTATTGAGTCAGTGCTTTTGTTTATTCACAAGACCTTTGTTAAAACCTGCTGTGTTGTGAAGGTGACATGTGGAGTAGAGCTTGGGGTTTTACTTATAGAGACATTTGCGAAGGCACAAGTGAAATTCAACAATTTTGTTTTGGGTAATGTTTCTTTGCCATCCAAGATTTTACATTCAATAATGTTCACATAATGGTCCTCAGCTTGACCCTGTTGTCTGCATCATTCATTTTAGTTGTATGGTTCTAATATCCGTTCTTGAATCTTCATATATTAGGAAGGAGTATCTTTCACCTTTGAATTTTTAGATGGTACCACATAAATTTTTTCTGGAAAGTTGCTCAAGTTTGATTCTTCATTGTGGGATACTCAGATGTTGTGGGTGTGTATGCTAATCTAGAATGTAAAGACAATGTTAACTGGGCAGAATTTCAAACACACAGAAAGGTTAAGGCTTAGGAGCACTCTGAGGCATATCAACAGAAATGTATGTCATTCTTGTCTGCTTTGTCTTTGTCAGAGTAGAATTGTTTACTGACATTGTATCAGCGCCATAACTTTCATAAGCACCACTTTAGCAATCGTGGCGAGTGCTTGTGCTTGGTATTGGATTCACATGCCCCACCCTTCTCTTCTTTCTGTTCTAAATAAGTATGGCATTGTGGCCTATCTATGGTAAGTGTGCAGTAAGTGAGTAAGATATTGAGCAGGATACGATTTTGCAACTGCAAAGAAAAACAGAGGATGCCAGTACAAGAAAGTGATGAGTTAGACTTCAAGGACCCTCACGGACTAAGGTCTTTTGGCCACCAAGAGGCGGTCCAGGCAGGTCAATAGTTTCAACATTGAACTGCCGGTTATTCTGATGTGACTATGGATAGTGAAACCGTCCTCTAATCACTCAGAGGGCAGTGGAACTAAACCTTTAATCACTTCAGCACTTATTTACAGCTCACAAAGCATATATCACAACCATCAACCATTGCATGATCACCATTTGGCATTTACCCATTTGTTCACAAACAGGATCACTGAAAAAGGGATGGACGCTGGAATGCCCTTGCTCAACAAACATAGACAAGTGCACCCGATTGGCCCCAAACACCGTGGTGCCCGTTCTACTCTGCCCGTTCTACCAAACGCATGGAGGGAAAAGCATATCACTGCGAAGGGAGGCAGAGGGGAAGCCATCGGGCCACACGGAAGTTGAGGAATCCAAATAGGTGAGGAGTTATAAAGAAAAACGGAATTCAGCTGAAGGAGGCTGAAAAACCAGTCCAAAATCTTAACAAAGGGGGAAGATGAGAGAGAAAACCACACATGTGAAGCTTAGAAGGCCCAGGAAGGTCCAGGAATGGCAAAGGGGCATGCAGAAGGCACTAGAGCCACCTGGAACTCTAGGGGGGCCATTGAAGGTACATGGCCCTCTAGGGGGCCCATTACAAATGCCACGTCATCATTTCCTAACAACCACTCTTTTAATTCCTTAGAATGCCTTTGGCCTAGGGATTAATTACACTTATGTGCTAGGCACCATGCCGCGTTTAATTACACATTATTAAGCCCACGCTTAGACTTTTAAAACCAAAGTTGTCACGGTCTTGTAGTACATTAAAGTACTTAGAATTTCACGCCCCCGTGACAGACAATAACTGACTATTTGAGATTCGTTTGTGGTTGAAAAGACACAGAGCAAAGAGACATGCATACAATCTCAAGATCATGGCTCTATGGACTATTCTATGGACTAGTTTCAACATTGAACTGCCGGTTATTCTAATGTGACTAGGGACAGTCACTGACTGTTTGAGACTCGTTTGTGGTTGAAAAGACAGAGAGCAAAGAGACATGCATACAATGTCAAGATCATGGCTCTACCTTCACAAGGGAAGACTTAGGGCTGTTGATCACTAAAATTGGCATGACCTTCAGTCATTCTTAATGGACTATTTATAATGGGGCATTGTCATTGTAATGTGAGAGAAACACAGAGGTAAATGACGGTTAAGGTAAACCATTCTAAGTTGTAATGATTGCATAGCTCGTTGATGATGAATCATAAGCCAACTGGCTTATATCAATGGCAGGGAGTAATTGTGCACTTTTCCTAGTGGTGTGCAACCCACAAACAATTTTTGGGAGGGTTGCATACTTGAGAGGTTTTTAAAATGAGTTTCTCTAAAGATGGCTCCATGAGCGTCAGGCATTTTGCTTAGCATTGTGCAAGCCATTGGTATTTTGTGCAAGTGTCACATACTAGGAAACTTTTATAGCATGCCTTTCTCAAAGATGGCTTCACGAGAGCTAAATCTCACTTGCACTTGGTGCACAACCTTGCTTGTCCAAGAGGGCTTTGCTATGCATCTCTGGATCAATAATACTAAAGCCTCCCTCTACTTGGGGCATAATCACAGTCCGCGAAGCAACCTGTCCCGAGTGTTCCGTGTGCCATTAGAACACAAGAAATTATGCACCAAGCTCTTGAGTGGCCCATGCATCCATGATGAAAGCTGTACTGTAATCACAAGCAAAGGGGAAATGCGTCGCTCAGCTGAGAACCCCTTGGCTTCCCAAGTATCTTATCATCTGTCCTTAGGGAACTCCTCTGGAATCTGAATCTGCTCACCAATCTTGGATCTTCTCTGCACTTATGAGAAAGATGGCCTATTGATCTTGGTTGTAACTCCCTTACTAAGGGGATATCGTCATTATAGGTAACGTAACATTTCCTTCCCTTGAAAGCAATCTCTGCAAACTTCTTCTTGAGTTTACTACATTTCTCAAATTGCATATTCTTCCTCTTGTCCTTCCATTTTACCACTATTCCACTTGAATACATTTCATTATGTTGACTGGTCCTCGGGACAAAGTGTTGACATCCTCGGGACAAAGTGCTTGTCAACACAAAACCAAGCTGAGGAGAGGATTTCCTCGCATTCGGTCAAACTATAATTCTGGGTATAGGATGTAGAGCCTGAAGGGATAGCCTCTCAATATAGTTCTTTGTGTAGGTCACAATCAATTACAAATTGGAAGAAACTTCTAGTATTTTCCTATTGTTGTTGGGGTACTTTAGAACTCGGTGGAATCCACTTTGCCTTGAGTGGAGATGTAGGATTGGCTGCAACACTTGCTTCTTGACAGAGATAACCAAGTGGTGGCTATTTCCTTTCGTATTCCTGAATTCGAATAATTTCCCTAGCAGGTTCTTGAGCTTTTTGGTCGGTTTCAGTGTCAAGCTCAGCTTAGTTGGTTTCACCTCCATAAGTTGTATCACTTGAGCTCTTTTAGCACAGCTTATCTTAGAACCTAACCTTTTTTTTTTCTAGAGACAATAACTTTCTATCTATTTTTGCAAAAAACTGACCATACAAATCAATCTACCATGGGTCTTTGATCGAGCAAGAAGTGCTAGAAAAAGAAACTGATTGTCCAACCAGTGTGCTTTCAAAGAACCGAGCTCACATGCCTAGGGACTTTGAAACAGGGGCTTTAGAAAGAATTTTGGAGTTAAATAAAACAAAATCTGAATTTGTACGACTGGATATATTCCAGTCTTACAAAGGTGTACTTTGAAACATGGGCTAGCAACCAGGGTGGAGGACTATACATCCAACGAATGCCTTGTTCTCAAAAGACACATGGAGGCCAAGCCTTGCAGAAATACACCTATCTCTCAGTGGTCATTTGAGATCCTGACGTGATGCCCTCCAAATGGCACGCAGGTTGTAGATCATGTCTTCTCATATGGCAACTAGGGTGGCTGCCGGAGGAACCTAGTGGCCTCCCATCACAAAACTGCAGCGGTTGTATACAAGAAGAAGGGCACCTCCTCCACTCTCTCCGAGTGGAGCAGGCCAAAACCACTATCATGAATTCCACTGCACCTCCTAAAGAGGCCAGCCCTCCAACAACCAAAGATGCCAACGTGCCTCTTCTTGCCTTTTGAGACAGGAATTGGGTCGATGATCCAGTCCTTGCCTAAGCATCCCACAACTTGATCCTCTACCACTCAAGCATATCTAGATCTCTGGGTCCCCACCTGTCTCGCGTTGAAGAAGGCCTCTAGAACAGAAGGATATGCAAAAACTAGATTCTGAGGGGCACCCCAGTCCTAGAACCTAATCTCTAACTACCACGCTTTTGGAACCTTTAATATATTTCTTGTGTAGGGTGGTGTTGCACATCAATATGCTGGTATAAAATACGGCCTACACAACCATTGACGGGGCCCAGTCCTTGGAGCTTGTGTGGCTACCTACATCGACTTATGCTCTTTCCAATGCAACAACAGGTTTCTTAGAGCAAAGGGGTCTTGGCTGTTTGTTTGAGAGCCTCACATCTGCTCCAACCACAACAAAATGAAATTCTCAAGAGATTGCGTTTTTTGGGATAAGCCTTATCCTTAATGCTAGCCTTCATCACAATTAAGTATGTTCTTCACCTCCAAGGTGTTGGTGGAAACTCAAAACAAAAGAACTAGTATAAATGGATGTGTGGGTGTTTCTACTTGTACGTTCGTGTAGAGGATATATTTATACAAGGACCCACGTCCATCATTGGATATAATGATATCGTTGGGGATGTCATAGTAGCTACTACTTGCCATGTGTGAAGGAGTTAATTATTTTCAATCTCGTGGGTGACTAGCATGACGTGACAACCGCACTACTTGTTTTGTTTTAGAGGGGCACATTCTTGGACTCATCTAGATATACACATATAGCCTAAAGTCTTGTAAGTAAATTGCATATGAGAGAACAAAAAAGGATAAAAGAGCCACTAGAGTGGAGAATATTGCCATTGGCATAAAATGTATGGGAGACCTCTATAGAGAGAATGTTGCCATGTTATCCACAGGTCTTGAATTGTAAGCACAATTATGGCTTTCAGGGCTTGATGCAAGTCCTTTGTGGTTTTGAGTTGTAATCCAAGATATCTACAAGAAAATTAAGATACCATCATGTTGCTAGACATAATTCTTAGGAGCAATATGTCCCTTTGCTAGGCAGTGTTTCTAAAGAAAATAACAACATGAAAATAACATAACGAAAAAATTGCCTTTAGATGAAAATTTTTCGCTTGTCATTTGTGTTAAAAGCCACAGTTGTTTGTTGTGTTGTATTTTTGTTTCTTTGGTAGAAAATGCTATTATCTATTTGCATTTTTTAAAAATACAACATCTTGGCCTTATATTTGTACTTTGCTTAATGGCAGACCAAATTAAATCAATTGCAAATGAGTTCCCACGAGTTTCTTTAGAAGAGGTGGAGGCTGAAGGAGACTCTAATTTTCAAGCGACATCAGAAGCATATGTGGCAGCCAAAACGAGAGTCGAAGGCTTCTCCACATTCTTAAAAGCAGCAATCAAGTAAATCCTTTCTTGCATGCTTTTGGACAGCTTATTATCATTTAAAATAGCAAGATATATATTTTTTGGGCATAAGAAAGCAAGTGATCCACCTTGATATAGTTGTTTCAGGGCATCACCGAATAATAATGGCTATTGAGAAATTGTGTTAATGTGAATTCAAAGATTTAATTATCAATAAGGAAAGATGAATTGTTTGGTATTGTGTTACTTGAAGGTTTTAGTGGCCAGAGTCTTATTCACTCGATTATTTCTTCTTTCAACAAAAAGACTTCTATATGAGAAAGCCTCAAGAGGAGAGTGGTCAAGGCAAGAAGACTCCAAGCGTAGCATGCGAAAAGGCTGGTAAGAGTGAAGCCCTACACAACAAACAAATATGGAGAAGATCAAGGTTGAAGCTGAAAACGCTACCTTAAACTTGTCATGACCTCCAAGAAGAATGGACAGCCTCTTCTCTTCTTGAGGTAATAAGTCCTTTTCGTAGAAGCAACCCTGGAGTATCCCTGCATCCAAATCCTCCTTCTCCTTGAGACCAAGAGGATGTCCTCCAGTGGCTGCTATGCATAGCCCACTCTTAAGACTCTCAAAAGGAAAAAATTGCTATAAAAAAGTTCCATCCATGCACAAAACTAGTTTTCATATTGTGAATAAGTTCTAGGACAAAGTGCTGCAGCTGCACGTTGATTGCCTTTGCCAAGATCTTTCACACAGTGCCCAAGAGAGTAATGGGCTTGCATTGGGTAATCAAATTTCTTAACATCCCCTTTGGGATCAGGTGAATGAGACCCTCTTTAAGTGAATCAGGCATATTAGAGTCTTGAATGCTTTGCAGAGCTGAAATTGAAATGATCACGAGTCATCTCACAAAAAGTAATGAAGAAAGAGGGGGTCAGCCCATCTAAAGTAGGACAATTTGCCCTTGTGAAGGGCAAGAAGAGCAGTATTGAATTCCATATGCGTCAAAATAACCTATCAAATCCTCTGCTTGGCATCATCTCTAGCAAGAGTGTTGAAGCAATATGCCTGACAGCATTAGATTGACTACAAAACCTTGTCAAAGTCAACTAGTTGAGAAACATGTCCCCTTTCCTATCTTGGGCAAAGAGTAGAGAAAATCTGTTTATTAACTCTCCCTCCCATGTGAATCTCCTATGTATGAAAGGTGTACTCATCTCTCTGATCCAAAAGTGCCTGTTTAGCAAGGCACTCCTCAATCAAGCATTTGCACTCCGCTTCTGCTCTTCCCTCTGTCGGGCTTCTAACTACAGACTTATACCAACTCCACTTCTCAAAATCTCATGTCAACTCCACTTCTCAAAATCTCATGTCATTGGTACTAGGAAGTGGAATGATAAAAATCACTAATACTAGTGAGGGATGCTTTCACATTTGAAGATGAAGGCACCCCACACTGTAATACAAAATACCCAATTCTGGTGGCAGCCTCCTATATCAATGAGACAAGGGTATCCGAGGCATGGGTGAGGTCTATCCCATCCCCAAGTAATACTAGAAGCTCGGAGGCCATCTAGCTCATGTGTACTGGGTGAAGAGCCTAGTCAAAATGGATCTAAACACGAGTGGGTGCAAGGGGGGCCCTCCTCATGACTGGCATGGTGCGGCTGAGATACAGAAGGCAAGGTATGAATGGTTCACACTGTAACAATTCCTGAACAAGAGGGCTCTTTTTTGCTCATTCCACCCAGCCATGATTCCCTCCAAACTCCCTTAGTTTTCTTCCTTTATGGAGCTTGTCTCTAGAAATCTCCCCTGAACCCAGTGCATGACATGTAACATTGCCTAAAAGAGGCCCTCCTCTAAAAACACGGCATATGGAATCTTGATACTAGCAGAGCGGGCAGACATATGTGGCTTAGAAACCGACAAGACCATTGGAAAGTGATCTGAAGTATAATTCCTAGAGCAATACAAAGATAGAGGGGGACATATTTTGTTTTGGAAGGAACTGTTACCTTGGAACCCCATTATAGATTCTTGGATTATTAGGAGTGACTTCAACATGGGGGAGTTACCCTCATATAAAAGGGGAAAGGGAAGGAGGCCTTCACTCACTTGAGAGGGCTGTTTGGGATACCTACTTTTCTCAGTTCAGTGGCAGAGACTCTTGGACACACGATATTTTTCATGCTATGCTTTCCTCACTCCTATTTTCTTGGTCAACTAGGAGATGCCACATGCCCATTCATGCATGTATTGGCAGTTTCTATGTCGATAATGATAGAAATGAGAGATAGAGCAGCATAGGATTCCATGCCTACTTCAGCTGCAGGGTCAGCATGGGAGGTGATTTCCAGCATTACCCTATGGCGGATATGGTGTTCGCGATGTTCTTTTGTCCTTGGGGACCATTTATGCACGGAGGCTGACACTCTCGCTTCCATTTGGGTAGAGATTATCTTCACTCTTAGGAGTCAGTGGGAGCGGTGTACAGGCACCTCTTTGGCAGCTCGTGGGAGACTTATATCCTTCATGAGGACATGGGACTGCTCTTTATTTTTTCACTTGACCCCTTTTGGGATGTCGTGGCATTTTAGACCACCTCCATGGCTTTTTTGCCACATTGTTGAGGCTAGGGATAGAGTACTTTCTCTCCCACCTGTTGTATGATTTGTTTTGAATGGAATATATCGCTCTTTATTTAAATCAGAGATAGAGAGCAGGAAGCCAGAGAGAGTGAGCAGAACGTCGAATGTGCAATAGAATAGAGTGTTAACAATACAAAGGGGGGATAAGGTTTTGTCTAAGTGACAAACCTTATCCTTCACTAACCGTAGTTAGTGAATTAACTGTGGTTAGGAGAAAAAACCTCTAAATGAGGAAAAAGTGCCCCTAACCCACTTCAATACTTTACATTGGTCACTGCCTAGAATTTATCAATAATTCTAACACCCCCTTGTAGTGCCAATGTTATGTACAAGGAAATGATCAATCACCAAAAGGAGATAAGTTCAGGGCACTGCGAAATGCCTCAAACTTCTCACATGGAAGTGCTTTGGTGAAGATGTCTGCAACATTGTCATGTGTCGACACATAGATCATACTGATCTCTCCTGCATGCAACTTCTCTCTGACATAGTGATAGTGAACCTCAATGTGCTTCGTGCGAGCATGAAACACAGGATTCTTTGTCACTGCTATAGCACTTTGACTATCAGTGAGAATCGGAGAAGGACCCTCCAATGAAAGATGAAGATCAGCAAGCAAATGACGCAGTCAAACACATTCAACTGTCGCTGTGAAAGCTGCCCTGTACTTTGCTTCACATGAGGAAGTAGCCACAGTAGATTGCTTCTTGCTCAGCCAAGAAATGCAAGCTTTGCCCAAAAAGAAACAATTACCACTTGTGGACTGCCTAGTGTCATAGTCTCTAGCCCAATCTGAATCACTGTAAGCATGCATCTGCAAGTCACCCCCCCAGGGAAACATCAAGCCATAAGACTTTGTGTGTTGCAAGTAACGGAAGATGCGTTTTACAGCCTCCCAATGTGTTGTCTTTGGGTTGTGCATATACCTGCTCACCTGAGATATTGCAAACTGAATATCGGGCCGTGTATTGCACAGATATATGAGGCATCCAACCGCCTGACTGTAGAGTGTGGCATCTACAGATTCTCCTACATCATACATTGTAAGCGTCAGCCCTGGCTCCATGGGAGCGGCTATAGGCTTGCAATCTTGCATCCTGAATCTATCCAAGAGTTTTTGAACATACTTGGATTGAGACATAATGATACCACTTCTCTCTTGAATGAATTGGATCCCCAAATAATAATGTAACATGCCCAAATCTGACATGTCAAAAGTGGCTCTCAATTCAGACCATTTGGCCCTGTGAGCAGTAGGTCATGTACATAAAGAATGATGACCAAGATTTCCCCCCCATCCTTCTTGATGTAGAGGGTACTTTCAGTTGGACTATTGCTGAAACCTTTGTTGAAAATGGGAGAGGGTGAGAGACACATGATTGGAGACAAGAGCTGAGGCACAATAGCTGATGTTGATAGTTGATAAAAACGTAGCAAGTACATGGCCTCATTTATAGGCTGGGCAAGCCTTATCTTCCCACACTGATACCTCATAGATGAGGTCACACACAAGAGAATCTAGGGGAGGAATCACACCTACCACATGAGGTGGCACAAGTGGCCTTAAGACTCTTCACACTCACACAACTATAGGACACTCCTAGGACTCTAGGACCACGCACACTAGGACCACACACACTAGGACTCCGATTCCAACAAACCCCCCTTCGGAGCTAGGGTGAGAGACTATGACATCATCCATACTGTGCATCCTAGGCAATCTCAGAGGCTAACAGCTGAGCATAATTCAGAGGTTGCGTGGGCAACTAGAAGCAGTGTGGGTGTACGGGCAGGTAGAAGCTCCGCAATATGGCGGGCAGAATGGTGCACAAGCGCGCGTGGGTTCGGACCCCACAGCCAGCACGAGACGGCGCCAGGTAGCTAGACCTGCGACAGCTCCGGTCTTGTAACAAGGCGATGACTTGGCGGCGTCTCGTATGTACCGGCGACTGATGACCTGAGGGCCGTGGCCATCGACTCGCACGTCAACGCAGCGGAAGCGTGGTGGGCCCATAAACCTCACGATCTGTTGTCCATGATTCGGCTCATTGATTCCTTGTTGCCTCCCTGTCTCTTGAGGATGCCTTGATGTAGTAGCAGCCCAGCAATTCAGTCGTCATTTCGACTGACACAGGTCCTGTTTGTGACCAATTTACTGCCCGAAACCCTAATTTTCGCCCCTTTACAATTTATGCTAAACTTCTCGAATTTTTTGGGTGTTTTCATGATGTGAGGGTTCCCAACCGTTGAACGAGAACTCTTCTGTCAGAAATTTAGAAAAGCCCCAATTTTTTGCAAACCCTAATTTGGCAGCAACCCTAACCCTAAAATTTAGGGCTTTTCTGTTCTGTGTCTTCCTTTGGCATAATTGAAGCATCTACCATGTAAAATTTGGGCCTTTTTTGAAATCTGAGTAAACATTGTAAGGGATTTAGACACTGGCTGTAATAACAGCTAAGACCTTCCCACCAATGGATAGCATAAAAAACTCCTCGTTCATTGAGAAATTCTCAGGGAGCAATTTCCCAACTTGGCAGACAAAACTCCGGCTTCTTCTTATGCGAGAAGGAATATGGAATATCACCAATGGCAAGGAGCCAAAACCCCAAGGTGATGATGCTAGAATTAGTTGGTGGGAGAACCAAAACGATAAAGCAATGGCTATCATTGGCCTAGCTCTAGCTGACAACCTTATCCACCATGTGGATTTTGATAAGACAGCAAACGACGTTTGGGAAAAGTTAGAGAATTTGTTTGGAAATAAGATCAATAATTCCAAAGTATTTCTCAAACAAAAACTCTTCAAGCTCAAGATGAAGGATACTGAAACCCTCAATGAACACTTGAGCAATCTTGGGTCAATTCTCCAACAATTATCTGCCATCCGAGCCATTGTTGAAGATGATGATCAAGTTGCTGTACTTCTCTCCAGTATTGAAGACATTTCCAAGTACAATGAGATCCTTGCTGTCCCAAGAGTCAGCCGCAATATGAGCTTTAAGGATATGGTAGCTCATCTCATTGATGAGGACCGTAGGCTTACAGAGAAAGCAGAATCTTCCTTCGAATCTGGCAAAGCATTCTTTCTCAAGAATAAGCCCAAGAAGAACGGAAAACCTCTTAAATGTAATTACTGTCAGAAACTTGGCCATCTAGAGGATCGTTGCTTCAAGAAAATGGCAAAGGTACAAGCCAAAGAACATGCCAATCTGGTTGCGGAGTAGAGCGAGGACGAAGACGATGAAGCTACACCTTCTGGACTTGAGGAACAAGCCTGCACTGCTGCTATTTCTGGTCTATCCTCCCATGAGGTGATAGATGAAGAGTGGGCTTTCTAGAGTCATGTGTGTTAGGTACTCTGCCTTGGGTAGTCCCCCTAAAATGATGTAATAATTTGTCATTTTGTGTGCCTTGTCCTATAAAGGCTCCACTTATTTCCATGTACCCAGTTAGGAGACAGGGGGAGTTGTTATGTCTTTCCTTTATCAGGCTTGGCCGAGTTCCAGGATGTTGGTGTACTCCATAGACCTATGAGTTGGTCATGCATCCATGCTCAGATTTGAGTCTCTGATCACGTTGACACCTAAGCCATGAGAGTGGCACAAGTGGCCTCAAGACTCTTCACACTCACACAACTATAGGACACTCCTAGGACTCTAGGACCACGCACACTAGGACCACACACACTAGGACTCCGATTCCAACAACCCTTGCTGGACAGAAAGGCATCTATCTTTGCCTACCAAGCACGGGGAGCCTGCTTCAGCCCATATAAAGCTTTATTCAGCTTACATACCTTACGTGCATCATCTGATACCGCAAAGCCTGGAGGTGGTTTCACATACACCTCTTCCAACAAGTCTCCATTTAAAAATGCTGTTTTTATGTCCAACTGATGGACTTTCCAATCCAAATGTGCAGCCATGCCAATAACACTTCTGATGGTTGTCACCCTGGATGTAGAGTTTCAGCGGGGGAACCAAATGCTATAGGAAGCATCCCCTCAAACACATCATCTGAAGAAGCTGGAATCTGAAATTCAGCATGTGTATGTGCTGAATTTTCAGAGAATATAACCTCTCTACTAACAAAAATCTTGCGTGTAGCAGGATTGTAGAGACAATAGCCTTTGCTTTGTGAACTATATCCCACAAAAATGCATTTGAGTGCCTTATCTGACAACTTGTGTCTAAACTCCACAGACACGTGGGCATATGCAACACAACCAAAAACTCTGAAATGGTCCACTGAAGGCTTTCTCCCATGCCATGCCTCATAGGGAGTGACTGTCTTTAAAGCCTTTGTAGGAGCCCGATTCAAAATATAGTTGGCACACATGAGGCCTTCAAGCCAAAACCTGTGAGGCAACTTCTTACTTGTGAGCATGCATCTATCCATCTCCATGGCAGTGCGATTCTTCCACTCAGCTTTGCCATTCTGTTGAGATGTAAGCCTCACTGTAAGCTGATGCGTGATGCCTTTCTCCTTCAAAAATGTCTCAAATTTATGAGACATATGCTCTCCCCCTCGATTTGTGCGAAGTGTCTGCACCTTGAGTCCTGTCTCATTCTCAACCATAGCCACAAAGTGTTTGAAATGCATAAACACTTTTGATTTTGACTTGAGACCATAGACCCAAGTGTAGTTGTTGAAGTCATCTATGAATGTAACAAAATAGAGATAACCCCCAAAAGCAGGTGTCCTCATGGGACCGCAGACATCACTGTGAATAAGCTGTAATTTCCGTGTAGCTTTCACTGCACCATCCTTCTTGAAAGGAAGTCTATGCATGTTGCCAAGGATGCAACCTTCACATGCATGAGGAGGAGGCGACTCCAAAGGAGGTAATGCATCAACCATATCATGCCTCTGAAGTGTCATTAAGCTGCCATAGCTCATGTGCCTATACTTGGCGTGCCATAACTCTGCATTCTGCATCGCAGCAGTGGGAGTGCTAACTGATAATGCAAGATCGGATCTTTTTTCATATAGATCAAGCTGAAAAAGACCCGATACAAAGTGTCAGACAACATCAAAGCATAGTCATTCTCTTTGTCTCTGATTGCACACTTGTCATCATAAAAAACAACTTGAAATCCTCCTCTATTGAGTGAGGACACTAAAAGCAAATTCTTCTTTATCCCTGGCACATAGAGAGCATCTGAAATTCTGAAATCTATGCCACCAGTGGATGTGAGAATAATGTCTCCCACTCCACACACTGAATAAGAAGAATTATTCGCACAAGTCAGCTTCTTTTTTTGGTGGGTGGAGGATGTAGAGATATCTACAAAGAGACTCTTCTTGGAAGTGATGTGCTTTGAAGCACCACTGTCAAAATACCAAGTATGAAGTGTCTCATCGACACTAAGAGAGCATGCATCCGTTAAGGATCATAACTGCAAGTCAAGAAAGCATATGGGTCATCATCATTAGTGGCTGTAGCATCTGAACTACCCACTGAAAAATCTGAAGTGCAAGACAGAAAGGCTTAGTGCTCTTCCACAAAGTTGGCTGCAACATCTCCCCCATCATGAGAATGTGGAGCTGATGCATCTGACAAAGCCATACCGGAATCCCTTTTCTTCTCTTTGGCTATGCGCTTCTTGCATTCTCCAATATAATGGCCTGGCTTCTTGCAAAAATGACAGATGCCCTTCTTTTTCTGCTTATTTGTATCACCCTTTGCCTTATAAGAGGGCTGTCTTGAATCAGCTTTATGCTGATTTGTGGGCTGATTGGCATGTGGCTTTTGCTGCCCTTTACCCTTGGCCTTGAACTTGGAAAGCATGGCATGCTCGCCAGCCCGGGTTGCCATATTTCTGCGTGTCTGCTCCTCCTGCAACAGAAGTCCTACCAACTCGTGAAAAGAGAGAGGATTGCTGCCTCCCCTCAATGACAAATTCAGCGAGGTGTGGAAACCGAGATAGGGGTGATCATCTCTGAATCCGGAATGACTTCATGAATATTCAGCAACTGTTCCCTCAAGTCCTGAAGCTTTGTGAGGTGAGAATTCATGGAATCTCCCTCCTCCATATGGGTATGGGAAAGTTCTCGCTTCAGAAAGGAAACCCTAGCATCATTTCTTGCTGCAAACATACTCTCTAGTATCTCCCAAGCTGCCATAGATGTCTTGCATGACCGAATATGAGGTATAATGAACCTCTTGACAGAAAGAGAAATTACTGAAAGAGCTTGTGTATCTCTAGGGTCCCATCTTTTCTGCTCAACTGTGGGAGCTCCTGGAGCGGTTGCTCCAATGACTTGTACTGCATTTGCACCTCTACCCCTGCCTCCAGCTGTAGGAGTGACAGGTGTAGCCGCTGTATCTGGTCTTGCTTCATCTCCATTGACATAATCCCAAAGATTTCTGCCAACTAAGATATTGCGAACCATGAAACTCCACAAGGAGTAGTTGGTGCCATCCAACTTATCCTTCTGTGTGAGAACTCCAAACACCTCATTGGGGTTGTTCTGAGCCATTTTTACCAGATAATCTCAAAAAATACAGCAAACTGACCAAGTAAAATCCCTTCCTGGGATGTAAAATGCACAAGTGAAATCTGCAAAGAAAAATCTACCGACAGTGAAAAATACTGTCAGAGCCTATCAAAGGCTCAAAATGCACTTCAATTATCGTGCAAATGCTCTCCAATGTCACTCAAAATGAGTCCAAAATTGCCTGCAACAGTCCTAAAATGCTTGTACACGGAGATCAGAATGCCAAAAGCCCCAATTTCTTCAGGGAAATTGCATCCAAAAGAGAGCAAATTGCTTGAAAGCCCAAAAAATGCAAGAAATTGCAGTGTAAAGCAAAAAGCCCCAAATTTTTGCAAGAAATTGGAACTCAAAAAGGGGCAAATTGACTGAAAGCGTATCAGCTTGATGTCAAGAATGCATTTCTCAATGGTTATCTAGATGAGGAAGTCTACATGTATCAAGCAGCAGGTTATGTTGAACCAAGAAAGGAGAACAACGTTTGCCATCTCAAGAAAAGTCTCTACGGCTTAAAGCAAGCACCCAGAAGTTGGTACAACAGAATTGACAAGTATTTTGCTGATCTGGGATACATGAAGTTCAATGCAGATCATACTCTCTACTACAAAGTTCAAGGGGAAGACATTACTATTGCACTTTTGTACGTAGATGATCTGATTGTGAGAGGAAGCAAGGATAGCTTCATCAAAAAACTAAAACAAGACTTATCTACAGAGTTCGATATGAAAGATCTTGGACTTATGCACTATTGTCTTGGAATTGAGTTCTGGAGAGATTCAGATAGCACATTCAACTGAGTCCAAAAAGCCTGCAAAGCTCCCAAATTGCTCTTCTACTGCAAAATTGCAATCCAATTGCAAAAGCCCCAATTTCTTGCCAGAAATTGCAATCTGCCTGCAATACTTGTCCAAGAATGCACAGAAGCCCCCAATTTTTGTTCCAAAAAATGCAATGTGCCTACAAAAGATTATCTGCTACCAAAATAGAGCTACCTGTACCTTGAGTCTGTTGCTGGATGTATGGACAGCAGCTCAAATTTCTAGACAAACAGCCCATACAGTGTGTACGGACTATATGAAAATGCCCGGAGGTACATATGTGGGTCGTAGATTTCGAGGTAGGTATAGGTCCCACGTGCGGTCTGAGCTGTACGGCATGTACGGCGTAGGTGTACGGAGAATGTATGGTCATCATCAGTTGTACGGATTGGCAGCGCATGTGCAAACTGATGAGCTGAACGGACGCAGGTACGGCACTGCACGTGTGGCTGTACGGACAGGCACAGTATGAACAACAGGGCTCTGCATTGCAAGTTGTACGGCGTCGTACGCTTGTATGGACGGAGTGTCGTACGGACAGATAGCCGTATGTTGTACGAGCTACGTACGAATGGGAACCTGCAGGTGTATGGACGATTACATCGATGCTTATATGGTTGATGGCGTCGTGAGCAGGTTCGAAATCCGTACTATTGTACAAACGACTGTTGCACGGATGTACGAGTTGGGAGCAGGGAGCTGGGCGGTGGAAGCAAGGAGTTGGGCCAGAAGGATGGTCTGCTCTGATACCAAGTAATAGAAATGAGAGATAGAGAGCAGGAAGCCAGAGAGAGTGAGCAAAACGTCGAATGTGCAATAGAATAGAGTGGATTATATTTAATACTTTTTTAGAATGCAACAGAGTCAAAAAGTGGCTGTAGTTGTTTAAAGGGCCTTTTTCTTGGGATAAAACTGACATGTGAAATTGAAAAGTAGTGCTGAAGGTGATGGAAAGCACTTTTGCATTACAACATGATAAATCTAAAAAGTAGGATTTAACAGCTTGGGAATTCTTGAAAGTTAACGATTTATCTAACTTCGTTATACTCTTCTCATGCCTAATTTTATCTCTTATTTCTTGGGTCATCCTCTCAGCAATTCCCTCACAGATTTTAAATTTGGGAATTTTCAGATGGTGCATTGATTCAGGAGGCCCAAGTAGAGGACCACCAGAGCTGCATGATATACTTGCTGAGTATATCTGGACACAATCTCCTGAGATGGTATGTCCAAACTTCCAATCTGTTGTAATATCAGCAAAATTTGCCTATAAGTTTAAACAAGAATATCTTTTGCAGGTTTTTTTGATCATGCCTATAAGTTCCCTTCTGCCTGCCCTCTCCTGCCCCTCACTCTTTGTTGCTGGCTCCCCCCTCTCCCCCTCCATCTGTTGCCTTGCCCCCTCCCCTCCCCTTTCGCCTCCTTCCTTCACTTCACTTTCTTCCCCGCTACGGCCTCTCTCCCCTCTCCCTCCCTTCTCGCTGCTGTACCTCCCTCCCCCTCCCTCCCCGCTGCTGCTGCCTCCCCCTTGCCCCTCCCCTTCGCCTTCTTTCCCCCTGCTGTTGCCTCCCTCCCCACTGCTGCCTACCTGCCTTCCTTCTCCCTTTGGCCTCCTTTCTGCTGCCTCTCCCCTCCCTCCCTTTCCCTCCCCTCTCTTGCTGCCCCCCCCTCCCTCTCTGCTGCCTTCCCTCCATCCCACGCTCCTTCCTCTTAGTTTTTTCTCCCCCTAATAACAGGCAGATCCTAATTCTATTTAAATCAGCCTTTCATCTTTGATTGGAGAATGGAAACCCGCTCAGCCAATCCTCACCCCCTTCCAGTGGCCGTGAGAACTTACATTTTTTCTAAAGACAAGCTGCTGTAGCTTTAGAAGGATGTGGATCCTCACCACCCTCTATGCATACACCCATGGGTCCCACCCCTCAAGGACCTAGGATAGATTGGATGCTTGCTGCCTTGCCTTATACCTTACCTCCCACCTATCAGATGTTTGTTTATTGGGGCGAGGTTTTGTCCAGGTTTTTTATCCTTTTGGAAAAGTAAGGAGTGTAGTTTTGGAGGCTAGCCCCTTGGCACTTGGCTCCAAGAAGAATTTTCTCTCACCTTTTTACTAGGCTTCGACCCGCCAGTGGAGGAGGATAGATGGGTCACATCGCACTTTATTAGATATTTTAGTTTGCCTTAGGTTTACCACCGACTCTGTGCCACGATTGTAGTTTCCTTTGGTTTGGTCACAGAGATCCCTCTTCTCCCTGGTTTACACTCTTCCGCAACAAATAGAGCTATCAGGTCCGACGGTGTCCCCAGTGTTAGGGTCGTCGTCACTGACCCTGAGCATATTTTGCTCTAGCATCTAGATGGCTCTCTCTTTCGGCAGAGAGTTGAGGTTGTGGGCAGGCAGGACCAACGTTCGGCTTGTTCTAGAGACGGCGTGTTATGCTCAAGCCGAGATAACATGACCACAGAAGGGTCGGTGGGCATTTTCCTTTAGAGGACCAACTGTCGTATTTTATTTTATAGCGCTTCAAGTATATGGTTAAAGGAATCGATGTCAAGGTCCTTGGTGAGGGCGAATTGACACTGACTAGATGGCCCTAAGGGCAAGGGCCTAGGTTCACCGAAATCTGTAATTGCCAAGGGGCAAATGGAATTAAATGATACTCCAAGAGAGGGGTAAATGGTGTACCAAAGGATGGCCCTAGGAATGTGACATGTGGCATGCAGAACCATCTAGGGACTTGTGGGCTTTGTGTACAACATGCAAGGTGGAAAAAACGTAAGAGATATATATACGATAGCTTGCTGTCACAAAGGTTGGTTGGGAGGAACAACCTTGTGTCTTCGCCGGTGATCTCTGAGAGGTAGTTATGGTTGAGCATTTCAATTGGTATCAGAGCCAAAGGTTGTCGACCAAGGGTGAAGGTGTGTAGAGGGGTTTATGGTCGTCCCGAATCCGTTTGCGCTGAAATCTTTGAATCAAGCTCAATTCATATTAGATTCAGTGCCCGCATTTACTTGGCATAGAATATGGTAGCCAAAAGGCAAACGCATCCCCACAAATACAAATAGCCAGTTGACACCACTGGGGTGATTTATGAGTATTCCCAGTGCACAGGTCTGAGGGCTTTTGAATCTATGGGAACTTGTTGAGGTGCCGCACAATTTTCATAACCGATTACGTCAAAGTGATAGCGGCTGATAGAGTCATGCCAATTGGCGAGTCAAGCGACGCCTTTCATGTGGTCACCAAACCCAAGCATAAAATATACGTCACGTGAGTAATGGTAGATAATATGGGATCTTGAGAGTGTACAGGATTAGTCGGCTGATCGTGGAACATAACGGAGGTCTCTTTTGACGTTGCGTGAAGGTAGCTAACTGGTTATGGGGCTGATAATATGCGGGCTTGCTCGCAACAGCGAGATAATGATGGTGGTTCATTTTTAGGAGTCTATTAGACACTAAGGTTCCATTTCACAAAGGTGTGGACATAGGGAACCACGGGCTGGGTTGTACGAGCAGCTGATTGTAAGCTAGTGTGGATTTGGCGGTCCAATCTTCAGGATATTCATCTCTACTCTCTTGGACATGAGATCATGATCAAGATAAAGTAACCAGGGGGTTTCTTTTCTTTATCTAAATCTCAACTATTTCAGAGTTCTTTTTATTACAGCAGTAGTTTTTTCAATTATTGGGGTTGCAGGTATTTTTCTAGTATAGGGAAGAGTGGTGATGCTTTGCAGTTTTACAGTTATTGTTGATGCTTGTATAGCTGTGTTTCGGGTATCTAGTGTAGGCTCAAGGAAGCGGAAGAAGATACAAACGTGGAGCAAAATGCTGAAAGCCGTCACATCAACAACTAACAAATGAAAGTACAAAGTACAAAAATAAAGGGGAACCCTAGGACAATGTCCTAGTGGTACCACTAGTACTGGGTGTCATAAGACACCAAAAGTACTATGTGACCTAAGTGCCAATAACTAAAGCTACATGGCACATACTAGGGCCCATAGGGCATCAATATCACCGGGAGATGATGGTCTACAAGCCCCCCTCCATGGTATGGCTGAAGTATTTAGGAAATGTCTCAGAATACTTGGTATTTTCTGGTCATGGTGGCACATGTTCATTCCAAGGGATATAGCCACATATGAATGTACAAGGTAGCCAGATCATGTAACAAAGGGAACCAAGCGTAAAGCCAGTCGAAAGACTTCAAACTTAGGACGAGGAAGTGCCTTTGTAAACATAGTTGCTATGTTGTCCTCTGTGGGAAGGTAGGACAACTCTATGTCTCCTGCTGACAACCGCTCTCGAACATAACGATAGTGAACCTCAATATGCTTGGTACGCGCATGAAACACTGGATTACGCGCAATAGTCAAAGCACTCTGTCTGTCCGTGTAGACCATAGTGGAGGATGTCTAGCGGATACCAAGATCTTCAAGTAACTGTTGAAGCCAGACACACTCCACTGTAGCGGTGAAGGCTGCCCCGTACTCAGCCTCACAGCTGGATGTGGCAACTGTTGGTTGCTTCTTGCTGAGCCAAGAGATACATGAATTGCCAAGCAAAAAACAGTTGCCGGTATGTGACACTCTGGTGTCGGAACAACCTGCCCAGTCACTATCTGCGTAAGCATGCATGGTAAGTGAACCCTGAACACCATAGAAGAGGGCTAAATCCTTAGTGCCTTTGAGATATCTGAAGACTCTCTTCACTGCCTGCCAATGCTGTGAACTGGGCATGTGCATGAACCTGCTGAGTTGGGATACTGCATAGTGTAAGTCAGGTCTGGTGTGGCACAAGTAAATGAGACATCCAACAGCCTATTGGTAAAGAGTGATATCACATGGTGGGCTCCCATCATGAGCTGAAAATTTGAAGCCAGGGTCCACTGGAGTAGAGATTGGCTTGCAATCCTCAAACTGAAAACGATCAAGGGGCTATCCAATATACTTGGACTGTGACATCATAATACCTCCCTCAACATGAGCAAACTGAATGCCCAAATAATAGTGCAGCTGTCCCATGTCTGACATTTCAAAAGCTTGCTGCAAATCAGCCTTGAAAGCACAAGGGCTCTTCAATGCAAGCTGTAGCAAGGAGTGCAAAATCAAGAAAGTGACCATGCATCTGTCTATTCCCTGATCTTGTCCGGGCAGCAAGAGGTTGATCTTGTTTGCTGTCCCTCAATGTGTCAAGAAGCCATCTGGGAACTTGCCTTTGCTGTCTATTGACAGCTCTTTCTTAAATCACTGCATCATGAATATTGGGATCATTTTGTGCTGAAAGAGGAACCTGCAAATCAGCATGGGTTGCTGGCTGATCATTGCTTGTTGGAGGGCTTGCAGGAGGCTCATGTTGCTGGTCAAAGTCCCACCCTGAGGGAAGAAGAGGTAACCAAGAGTCAAAGGCATAAAACGTGTCAACTTCTGGCTTAGCTTTGCAGTCCACAAGAGGAGAAGCTGAATATTCAGCAAAGATTACATTTCTACTGACAATAATCTTCCCAGTATTTGGTTGGTACAACCGATACCCTTTGCTCTCCTGGCTGTAACCAATAAATATTGCCTTATCCTCAAGCTTATGTCTCAGCTGAGATGGTACATGTACGTATGCAAGAGACCCAAAAAGTCTTATGTGTGAAAGTGAAGGCTTCCTGCCTTTCCATGCTTCATAAGGTGTAACAGTCCTCAATGCCCTTGTAGGTGATCTATTCAGCACATAGTTGGCACACATCACCTCATCAAGGCAAGGACTTGGCCATACGCATGCATTTGGCCATCTCCATAGTGGACCTGTTCTTTCTTTTAGGAACAGGATTATGCTGAGGAGTGTAAGGAGTAGTGCATGAGTGAACAATGCCCTGTGAAGACAAAAATGCATCAAACTCCTGTGACATATACTCTCCCTCCCTATCTATGTTGAGGGTGACAAGCTTGCATCCTTATTCATTCTCAACCATGTTCAGCCACCTCTGAAAGCATGATAATACTTCAGATTTGGCTTTAAAGCATATACCCAGCAATATCTTGTGAAGTCATCAATTAGAGTCATAAAATATTTGTACCCTCCAATGGCATTTGTCCTCATTGGGCCACAGACATCACTGTGCATTAGCTGCAATTCCCTTTGTGAGAATTTTGGACAATCCTTTTGAAAAGGAAACTGATGCATCTTACCCAAAAGACAACCCTCACACGTTTGGAAACTGTGTGAGTTTGAGGTACATCATTTGCCATGCCCTTTGAATGTAACATGGCAAGAGCTCTATAATTTAGATGACCCATTCTCTCATGCCAAAGATGAGTTTCAGCAAGCTGTGAATTTGAAATAGCAAATGCTTCAATAGAAAGTGCAGCTGAGTGATAATCAAGGTGATAAAGCCCCTTTTGCAAAGTGCCAATGAGAACTATGGCATTGTCATCACAAAGATCATATACTAGGCATCGGTATCCATCAAATATCACTCTGAAACCTGAAGTGGCAATTGCTGAAATTGAAATCAAGTTGACTTCAATTCATTTGTCAAAGTGACAGAATGGCTTGAAATGGATGTGAGCTGCACATCTCCAATTCCTTTTACAGCATAGGAATCATTATTAGCACATGTGACAGTCCCCCCTCGAGGTGCATTAGCCAAGGAATGAAACAACTGTCTGCAAGAGGCTACGTGCTTGGAAGCACCACTATCAAAATACCAAGACTAAGCATCATTAGCAAAAAAGCATGCATCAACTTTGGAGGGATCAAAAGAGCAATGGACAGCCCATGCCCAATCATCCTGGAGAGCATGTGCATGTGAGGCATCTGTTGGCTCATGGGATTCAATTGCATTTACCTGTCAAACCTGCTTTCTTCTTCTCCGAAGCAATGCGCTTCCTGCATTTTGAAATTTCATGCCCTAGATTGCGACAATAGTTGCATCTTTTCTTCTTTGACTTATTTGCTGTATTTTGAGATACATTGGAGGAATTGCCACTGTTAGGCACATATTTAGTCTTGCCTATAGGCTTGGAAGCCTTGCCTTTTCCTTTCTGCTGCTGTGAAGCAAATGCATGATCGGGAATAGCAACTTGCCTATTAGCACGACTTTTCTCTTCCTGCAAAAGCAAAGTGACTAACTGTTCAAATGAGTAGTGATCAGAATTTCCATTGGCCACAAGTCTAAGGGTTGTAGCAAACCCTTGATATGTGTCTGGCAATCCATTCAATGTAGTGCTAACAAGCTGAGAATTAGGCACCACTTCATCAATATTTGCAAGTTGCTCCATGAGGTCCTTGATCTTTGCTAAATAGGTATCCATTGAGTCACTTTCCTGTATGCTGAGTTTTTGCAATTGTCTTCTCAAATATGCAACCCGTGCCTCATTGCGAACCTGATAAAGAGAAGCTAGCTTATCCCAAGCATCCTTTGCTGTCCTGCATGACCGGATGTGTCGAATAATGATTCTCTTGCATGATAAGGCAATGCATGAGTGTGCATTTGCATCTTTGGAGTCCCATCTGATCTGATCGTGAGTAGTAGTAGTAGTGACATGAGTATTAGAGGAAGAAGAGTCAGGAGGATTCCCCCCTGGAGGAGTGCTAGCATTAGGGGCAACCACTTGAGCATTGGCTGGCCTCAAATCAACACGTGAAATGAGGCAAAGCAATATCAATGGAAGTGGAAGAAGAAGCTTCTAGGGTGGATCCGGTAGAATGGGGAGTCCGGTCGACCCAACCCCGCAGGTGTCGTGCCTGATGGCCCATCCACGGTTTGGTAGAATTGCGTTATTAGAGGATGCCTTGCAACAGATTCTGGCTCAGCAACTGCAAGCTAATGGACCTGAAACTAATGTTCATACGGTCGAGCCTAGGAGGGCTAAGGTGCCTAATATTGCCAATTGTAGGCCAGAAAAGTATTCTAGCATCCACTACTTGGGAGGGGTTTAAGAAAGAATTTAGAAAACACTTATTGCCTCCTGATGAAGCATTTCGAGCTTTGGATCAATATAGAAACCTTCGTTAGAGAAATTTATTAGTGGCTGAATACATTGATAAATTCAGAGAATGTGTAATGAAGGTTTACGACCCTCTTCCTCAATTGGTACAGGCGAAAGATTTTATTTTTGATCTGAATGATTGGATCAAGATGGAAGTTCGGGCTAAGTACGCGAACACTTTAGATGAAGCAATTGCCATAGCCTTGAACTATGAGGATACCAAAGGAAACATACCAAGTGGGTTTATGCAGGTTGGGACTTGGTATGAGTACGGGAAGAAAACTGGGTTTAAGAAGAAGTGGGTTAGTAAAGGGAGTGCGTCGCAGCCTAGTGGCCAAGCCAAGCAGGCGAAACCAGTTGAGACTCCTTCTAAACCAAGTACCACCATTGGGGTGAAAGCAAAAGCAACTGCAACGGCAGCCCGGCTTGGTCGAAATCTTCTTTGATCCCAGAGCCAAAAGAGAAAGCGAGGAGAGAAGGCTTGTGTTTAGGGTGCCTTCAGCCTCATCGGTGGCAAGATTGTCCACGAAACAAGGATCGTCAGATGGCTGACATGGTGATCTCAGAGTGCGACGTGGAGATGGAGGGAAGTCCCAGAGTAGAACAGATGCAGATTCAGCTAGCGGGATCATCTCAAAGGTCAGTACCTGTTTTGTTATGCGTGTCTGTTGCTAAGCTAGTAAATAGTGCACCTGATAATATCCTATCAAAGCCCGCAGCAACGGGGTATACAGCCTTTATTGATACGGAGTTAATTAAGATAAAGGAACAAGTGGCCAATCATGACATCATTGTGATGTTCGACTCAGCATCAACGCACAATGTAATTAATTCCAAGCTCATAAAGAGGCTGAAATTAAAGACTAGCCCATTTGACTATGCATTTACGGTCAGGATAGCAGATGGAAGTTCAACTGAAGTATGGGACCAACAGGTTACCCAATTGGAACTTCGAATTTCAGGACTATGCAAAGAAGCTTAATTTCGAAATGATAGGGCTTGCTCACGCGGGTATAGCCCTGGGTAAGGCTTGACATTCTAAGAAGAATCCTGCCATAAATTGGAAAAAGCATATCTATCAGTTCAAGTTGAACGATGTGTTGTTTGTCTTGCGAGGTAAAACAGACATGCTTCAGTGACCGTTAGTTTCCGTAATGGAAGTTCGAAAAACTTAAGAAGAGTTTTTGTTTCTTTGTACAGTATCGGTAGAGCGGATTGATGGTCCATCGATGGGCTAGCACTGATGTTACCCAAGATGGAGAGATGGCTAAGTTGGTTCGGGTAATTTTTTTTCTCTTGTCAATGAGGACTGTTAGCTAGAATATTCATGGCCTTGGCGGTTTCCTAATTGCTACCAAAGGCAGAACATTCCTAATTAGCTCCCTCTAGTTGTCACAAGGGCTCTCATTTGGCATTATTTCTATTCAGAAACATGAGTTGGATGGTAAAATTTGTGCAAAGTTGAGTAAATGATGCGGGAATACTACCGATTGATACATTGGAAGAAGCAGGCTTTTGTCTGTTGAAATGAGGAGTTAATATTAGCAACAACTCTAAAGACTTTTTGCGTAAATTCCTTGAGCGCCCATCCCCGTCACTCCTCACAGACACCCAGATTTGGCACACCTACACACGCACACTATATGACATTCCACACCAACCCGCCCTCTTGCACTCACCTGGTCCTACTTCCTACCTCTTTTCACCAAGGGTGGTGTCAAGGACGCAATATTGAAGCTTAACAAAGGATCATGAGGGGTTATCCACTGAGTTTATTGCATACAAGATTAACATCCTAGTCCCGATCTTAGCAAAGCTCTTCAATGAGGCAGTCTGTCTTAGCTTTCCACATACCTGGACTCTTAACACCATCACACCCATTCACAAGGCAGGGGATCCCATGAACCCCGAAAACTATAGGACCATCACGATCGGACATGTCATGTCCTATATATATGCATCATAGTTGGTACAAAGGTCAGTCAATTCGCAGAGATGCAAGGACTCAGAGCAGAGGGGTAGGCCAGCTTCTGACGTGACCACAGATCACATACTCATACTCAGGAGTGTCATCGAGGAGGCCAGCGCACGGAGACATAGGGTCTATTGTTTTTTGTGGATTTCCAAGCAGATCATATGGGCTGTTATGGCAGTCTATGAGAGGGTTTTGGGGAAGAGTCTAGACATGAGCTGGATGGACAAAGGATATGATGAGCACTGTTGGGGTTGAACAAGGGTGCCCACTATCATCAATCTTGTTTGGCCTCCACATAGACAAGGTCGAGACATTTATGGAGACATTGGTGGGGCTAGATGCTCTCTCGATGGTTCCTTGATTCAGGTCCTATTGTATGCATATGACGTTGTGCTATTATCTTCTTCTGCGAGGGCCTTCAGAGACACTTGGATGCTTGATAGGCATTCTGTGAGTTGCACGTTTTGAGGGTCAACCTTGGTATGACCAAGGTCATGATCTTCAACACATTCTGAGAAGCTATGAATAGAGAGCGGTTTACTTTTGATGGATCCCAGTGGAAATTGTTTCATCATATAGTTATTTAGGAGTTCTCTTCTTTGACCCTATTTTCACGATGAGACTTGCAATGGAGTCCCATTTAAGTAGAGGATATGCTTCGGTAGCTCGGTTGGAGAGACAATGCTTCCATCCACACTCTCAAGACCCTCGAACCAAGGCTCTCCTTTTGGACTTCTTGGACCGGCCAGCAAGCATGTATGGCAGCCGTTGTTGGGGGCCAGATCTCTCAGATGCAGATTGGGCTAGGGTAGAGCATCTCCAGGTTCTCATGCTATCGCGGGTGTTACACAGTAAGCCGTGAGTTCCCCACCTAGATCATTCAGGCTGAGTTTGGGTCATCTTCGTTGTAGCTTGATGCGGCATTATATGTCATCACATATCTGAACCATGTCAGAGGGTATAGTGATTGCACCTCAAGGCGTCATATACTACCATGGCTAGCTCTGTCTCTTCTATTGCCCTAGTAGCTGAGGGTGATTAGAGACGTTGGCACACATGTGGGTGGTTGAGAGATTGGGATTCCACATGGACAGATTACCCCCCTTTCAAGTTTCAGTATATCATTGATGCGCCATTTCTCCTACTCGGATATCACGAGATCAACCAGATCAAACGCGAGTAGCTACACACATTCAGGTTGGCACCAAGTGAGCTCCTATGAAGCTCACCTTCTGCAGAGAGCATTGCTTGCACATCTCCAATGAGGGATTTATTGATCCTCTAGGGTATACCCAGATTCACCTCCCCCATTTATTGAGGATCTCTATTGGACAGTTTCAGGTTTCATCGCATCGACTCTGCATTGAGAGTGGGTATGCTAAGGGAGTACCCAGGGAGAGGCACATATGTGCCTTGTGTGATCTACAGGAGATCAAGTTAGAGGAGCACTTCATCTTCAAATACCCTGTGTACTACAAGATCCGAAAGGGGAATAGCTAGATGGCCATCTGTTAGACAGAGGATGGCCTTGACATGTGCGGAGTCTACTAGATGGTGACTTCATTTTGAACATGTTGATGGTACTTGCAGTGCATGAAGACATTGGCATTTCATGATTGGAAATCATAGTACACGTGTGCACCAAGATGGTTAGCTTGTATGGAGTCGGACTGGAAGAAAGAAAGAAAGTTTATTAAAGTCTTCGAAAGACCGATGGGTCTGGTCGACTATATATCAATCTCATCATCATCATTATCATCATCATCATCATCATCAATGGGGGCATGAGATCGGCGATAGAGTGTTGTCGGCCACTCACAGGTGCAGCCCTGGCACGTCTCTTGGTCATAGCTCTGCTTCTAATCAGGGCTACCGTGACCCCTGTAGGTTGGGTTCCGACTCTAAACAGGGAGGGGATGTCCCCAAGTGTGATCTGTGTGTCAACCCTCTGTTTGAGCTGTCGGGTCATTAGCTCCGGGTCACGGTCATGTTGAGGCCTCGTCTCGTGGGGATCCATGAAAAAACTCCGTGATAGAGCTCTGAGAGGGATCAGCCAAGGAAAATTTCTGCTCCTGTGTCTCCGTGCTCGAAGTATCCTCTTGCGGTGTTCGAGCACCTCATGAATGAAACCTGCCAAACATCGGAGAGGAATGGGGCCAAAATCGCATAGCTATCTCTAAAGAGGCAGTAGAAACGCCCTCGGATCTCATAGTAAAGAGGACACTTAAAGATGAAGTGCTCCTCTGTCTCAACCTCCTGCATGTCACACAATGTGCATATGCGCCTCTCCCTGGGTAGTCGCTCTGCTTTGTTGATCTCGATATGAAGTCTATATGAAGAGACCCGGAACTGCCCAATAGGGATCCTTAGTGAGTGGGGTAAGTAGATCAATAGAGATCCTTAGTGAGTGGGGTAAGTAGATTTGCGTGTATCCTGGGGGGTGAATGAAACCCTCAGCTGTGATATGTAAGAAGTGATCTCTGTAGAAGCTAAGCTTCACTGGGAGTTCACTCGGTCCCAACCAGGTTCGAAATGTGTGTAGCTGTAAGAGATCCTCACGGATAACTTGGTTGACCTCATGTGATAGGAGGGGAGAAAATGGAGCATCCACATGTTGTATTGGAAGGGAGGTAGTCTATCCATGTGGAGCCCCAGTCGCTCAAACCATCTCTCTGTGCGTGTGTACCGGCACTTCTGGTCCCCTCCTGCTACAAGTGCCATAGAAGAGGACAGTGCTAGCGATGGTAGCCTGCTACGCCCAGAGTCATGGACCAGAGTTCGAGGATGTGTTCAATTTGTTTCTAAGAGCTTCTCCATGGGAGCTGATGGAGAAGTTTCATCGACACGAGGGTGTTGGCCCATAATGGCTCGGTGAGAGGGTGTTTTGGAATAGAATGGTCACTTCCCCCCCTTGTGGGCCCCCATATGAGGAACGCATTGGGGGAGGATGATGCATTAGGTTGGGATGAAGGAGATGAATTAGGTCTTCCATGTGGGTAGCAATCTGGTTGAAACATGAGTAGGAAGGCGGACAAGCTCAAGACAGGTTAGGGCATAATAGGGACCACAGGCCTACCGGCCTGCCATGTGGCAGGCTGGCAGGATAACAGACTGAGTCGGCAGTCTGTGGGTCCGTCGTCCCTGTTTGGGTCGGCTGGTCTGTGAGCTAGTCGTCCAAGTCTGTGGCAAGATAGCCCCTATAAAAAGCCCACTTAGGAGGCAGTTCAGGCAGTTCAGCCTGCAGTGTTATTTACCTTCTAGGAGCACACCAAACAAGGTGCAGATCTACACACATAGAATAGCCACAAAGGGTTGTTCAGAAGGGAGGAGCAGGACTCACATGTAGCTACTGAAGTCTATAGACTATCCCCCTCATCCCCCATTCCACCTTTCTTCTCACCCTTTGCTCCCTTCTTGAGACTTCTTCATGCTCCCTCCTCATAGATGACAGCTAAGTCTAAAATATGATCCACAAACAATTGTTTATTAGACTACAATGATGTGCTAAAGTGCTACTTGGTTCCTACTTGCCCTCGTTGCCTCTTTGCTTTGGAGACTATTCAGCATTGCTTATGGGATTGCAGACAGGCGAGAATGACTTGGATGGGTGTAGCCAGGATTTTCAGTCACTTTGCCCACTCCCCATTCTTTATGACATGGGGCTCAGTGGCTTGGCTTTCTCTTACAGGGCCTCAGGTATTCTATGAGAGACTTGACTCCTCTCGGGCCATTTCGATTCGACGTCATCAGGTTGAGTCCTGTTCTTTGGATGTAATACCACATCTTCCTTTTGCAGCTGTACATGCCTCTGTGGATACCTCTTGGGAGATTCTAGCGAGCATAGCAGTCTGGCATATCTGGAGAGCCAGATGCACAGAGGCATTGGAGGGAACTTAGGTTTCATCCCTCGCACACATTGGCTAGACAGACACCATACATACCTTGATGGCCGTATGGACGAGTATGCAGGGAGACTCCCGTGCAGCCTCAGCTAGAGGGGCTTCTTTCTTCAGGGAATGGAAGGATTCTCCTTTCTTCTCTGAGACTCCTATAGGGTTGCGGTGGCACTTTCAGTCTCGGCCTTGGTTGTTTTCCACCTCACTTTGAGGGGGTTTATTTAACCTCATGATTTCATGATGTATTCCGCTTTGAGCTTGCTCTCGCAGGTTTTTTCTCTTACTTAATAGAAGTCTCTTTCTTGAAAAAAAAAAAAAAAGGTGCTACTTGGTTTGGTTTTGTAATTGCATATCATGGATTTCTGAGACAAGCGTTATCTTTTGGGATGCAAATGCTTTATTGACTTTCCATGTCAAAAAATTTGCAGGATTTGGGAAAAGCATCCTTACACTTTGTCCGTGGAAGTCATCTGGAGATGTATGCGACAGCCATCATAAACTACATGAAGAAGGTGTGTAAATTGACTGTTTCATGTCTTTCTTAAAAAAGAAACGGATTATTTATTGTCAAGCTTACAATTCGAATTCATTGGATTTCTTGTCACAAGTCCTACCTTCAACTTCGACCTGCTTCTGTGAAGCACCGGAGAACAAAAGTTAGGCTTGGTCTGCTGCCTCTACACCTTTTACTGCCACAAAGGTGAATCTATGCACATTCATGGTTTTTTTGAAAGACCTCCTCTAGCTTGCACCCTGCTCGTTCTCCTTTAGGATTTCTTTGTATCCCCTTTCGCCCTTATCGATCTGCTTTCCCTCTCCTGCCAATGAGGATTTTCTGCATCTTCCTCTTAGTTCTCCGTCTCTCATTTTGGGAGTGTTTTGCCAGACCTTGGCTGGCTAGCAAGCCCAAGGGGTGGTTTGGTTGGGTGGCCCAAGGCCCTCATTCTTCTGCCCACCCTGGCCTGTGTTCAGGCTGTTCATGGCCTTTCTCATGAGCCTTGCCGCCCTTGTTTTGTCTTGTCACAAGTGTTCGTGGCTAGAGCTAGAAGCTGCAGAGGTTAGGCATGCACAATACTTGTACCATTCTTCTTGGTCCCAAAGGGGTCCAATAGGTGGACATAATGACGATACAATTCTTTTAGACCAAGACAATATGGACATAGCTCTAGCAACTGATGGACAAGATAGGCTGGATACATTCTGATCTTCAGGAGATCTTGGACGTCATCTGGCCTAATCCTAAAGAGATCTTGGAGACGACTACCTAGTTAGCTTTTCCAGGCTGAGGAGCTCATGCCCTTAGTGGTGGCTCAAGAGGAGGTTTGGGCCCATATACCTTCTATGGTTACTTAGCCCATGGCAAGATAGATGGATGCCCCTTCATAGAGATGAGATGTTGAGGCTTTGAAGGCCTTTCTAGTGTATAAATGCCAAGAGAAGATGATTGTCGCAAGTGGCCGTGGCTAGAGTTAGAAGCTGCAGAGGCTAGGAATGCAGAATACTTGTACCATTCCTCCTAGGATGATGAGACAATTATAAGGACGTAGCTCTAGCAACTAAGGGACAAGATAGGCCAGATACATTCTGATCTTCAGGAGATCTTTGAGGTCATCTGGCCTAATAATAAGGAGATCTTGGAGATGAATACCTCGTTCTATAGTTAACTTTTCTAGGCTGAGGAGCTCATGCCACAAGTAGTGTTAATTATCCCATGATGAGATACTGGATGCCCGTTTCTTAGATGATGGGATGTTGAGGCTTTGAAGGCCTTTATAGAGTAGAAATGTCAAGAGAAGATGGATTCTTTCCAGCCTTCTTTCCCAACTATGGGATCAGACAGGCATGCCACTATGTATGGCTTTTAAGATATCTGTATTAGAGGATGCTGTTTTTTCCAGCTTATGTAACCAATAGAAAGTGTGTATGCTTGAACTGGCATTGGAGATACCTCAAACACTTTTATTTGTGATTTATTGTATTGACTTTTCGAGTGTCCTGCAGTCTCTTTTGGTCATCTGTGGACCTTATACTGTCTCTTTTTCTCTTTTGTGGATCTTATAGAGTCTTCTTCTGCTCCTAGATCCAGACTCAGACTCCCAAAATCTCTCCCCTTTGCTTCACTCTTCAGATGATCGTATAGTAGCATTCCTCCATTTTCTTATTGTACATCCTATGGGTAGGAGAGGAGCTCATCTCAAATCAACTGAATCAAAAGGACATTTAACTAGCCAAATTCAAAGAACCGAGGAAGGAGGACACTTGAGTAGTCTATAGAGAGGAGTCGATGTATTGGGATTTCAAGCAGCCAAATTCAAAGAACCTAGGAAGGAGGACACTTGAGTAGTCTGTAGAGAGGAGTTGATGTATCAGGATTTCAAGCCCAAAATCTAGAGACATCCAGTCTCAAATTCATATATTCCTAAGCTCATATTTAATCAAGAGAGAAAAACAGGAGATGAAGGGAAAGGAAAGAAAAGATTAAGGATGGAGCGGGGAAGCACATAGTGCTTGCCCCAAAGTTTTCGTTCATGTTGTTTTTGCCACCTTATGTAAGCAATAGAAGGCAGGTATGCTTGATCCAAATTCAGACTTCCAAAAGCTGTCTTCCTCGTGTTTCCCCTTCAAATGATCTTGTAGTAGCCTTTATCCATTTTGTTGATGTGCATCCTCCTTGCCGAAACCCAAGTCTAAGGTTTAATTTTTTATGTGTTTGTGGGCTATGTTCTTCTTTGATGATAGCAAAATTGCTTTTCGTTCTAAGTGCTGTTATGCTGATTTTTGTTGAGGTGAAACTGCTAAGGTCGCCTACTCTTTGAGCATTGGTTGCTAGTTTGTATTATTCTTGACCTGAATTCAGCTTGATTTCTAGCTCCAGGCTACCTAGAATGGGCAAAGCAGTTTTGAGTATTGAAACTGCAGAGAAGAGTCTGAATTTTTGAAAATCTCCAAACTGGCCTATTGGGATGCCAAATTTTATCCTGCATGGTCAGTCCATCTTTGGGCTTGGTCTTGAAAACATGCTTTTGTAAATGAGGGTCAACCTAAAGAAGACATGAGTAGAGGAATCTAAATTCTGTTCAAACTGGGAATTTTTTCCTCCTTTCGGTCAAAAATATGTTTTAAACAAGCTTGATAAACATTTTCAGCTTTCAAATGGATGTGCATGTGCAAGCTCTCAAATAAAACTTTGTTTATCTATGCAATTGCAGTGTGATCCAGAAGAAGCAGATTTAGTGGTTGCTCGAGGTGTTTTATTGTGAGTCACCGATACTTTTGGCAGTATGTTATTCAATCTTTTTACTTACCTAGATGAGTGATTTATTAGCACTGCCTTGCAAGGGCAGTGCTCTACCAAGAGTTTTGCAAAAAAGTGTCCTCCCAATAGTTTTTGGACACCTCATGCCTTGGTTAACTACTTTCTATTCTAGTCTCTCTCTCTCTCTCCTCCCCTCTCTCTCTCCCTCTCTCCACTTCCCCCAATCAACTCTCTCTCTCTCTCTCTCTCTCTCTCCCCAATCAACTCATCAACATTATCCTCCTCTATCGACATACTCCAATGCTCCATAAAAGCTTAAAATTTTGAAATAGTGAAGACGGTCACACACGTATGCACACACACACACACACACAGTTTGCACATCACTTTGCATTTGCAAGCGGTTTCATTATAGCACTTTCAAACTTTCCAATGGTTCTACACACAGGCTTCCATCCCAAGTGCTACAAAGTAATCATCCATTCATCTTCACAAGCATTTGCATTTTGTAGAACATAAGGCATTGCTCATGAGTGTTTGTTCTTGTAACTTTATAGTCTTACCATGTGTATTGTGGAAGAGATTGAATAGCTTAAGCACAATGCAGGTACCTAAAAATAAACTTGGAGAGAAGTAGCAAAAGAGAGAGAGAGAGAGAGAGAGAGAGAGAGAGAGAGAGAGAGAGATGATATGCTATGATTGTATTAAAGTCTGCATGAGACCCTTCAGGATCTATGGGATTGGCAATCACGATCAACTAATAGTGATCCCTTACATCCAATGAGAAGAGATTACAAACTTGTCATGTAGTGAGTACTTGTTGGGCTAGCTTGTGTGCTAATCCGAGTACCTTGTTGCGGTGTTCTTGAGTAGCTTCCTAGCTTTTTGGCTGGCTGCTTCAGCATAACTTTTAGATCTTTGTTGTCACCATAGCCTTGTCTGATGTGTGCTAGGCTCTATATCTCATGAATACATGCTACTCATTTTCTACCTTCTCTGTGGGGCAGATTTTGCAGATTCTTTTTCTCTGGGGATCTTGGGTCTTGCCCATCTACCCCAGATAATGTAAACTAGTTTTGATTTTGCAGATTATATGGCTTTTAAATGTTGATATGTCTTCCCTGAGGTATTTTTGCATTCCATAGCTGTCCATTGAGTTAATTTCCTATTTATAGAATTGCATTTTTGTTATAAAAATAATATGATCCCAAGATGCAATTGATTATGTATCAACTATCTTCGACGGCGATAAGGAACACCACCAAAACCCTGAATGTTCCAACTAACATTCCTCATTGGCGGGAGGAAGAAGCCTAGAATTGCTTTCCAGATCTATTGAAGGTGTAGGCTAGGGCAAGCAATGGAAGCTCAACAATGAAGGTGAGAAGACAAAAACGAGATGTTGTAATGAATTGCTGCAAAAGTGAATTGCTGTAATGAATTGCTGCAAAAGTGAGAGTGGAGGCTCAAGAGAGAGCCAACATAACAAAACCCTAACTGGACTAAGTGTCCTAATTGTTCTAAGTGGTACATGTACTAACTGTACCAACTGACCTAACTGAATGTAACTGGGCCTACAAGGCACATATCAAGGAATGAGTGGCACCTATGGATAGCTCTTAGAATGTCCTACAAACCCCTATCCAAGTCATGGGCTGAAGTATCCTAGACATGGCTTAGGATACCTGAATATCTGATTTCATGGTTGCACATGTTCATCCTGTAGGGATATAGCAACATATGACTTTACAGAGTACAACAGATCAAGTCACAAAAGGTACTAAGTTTAAATCTTGCCAAAAAGCTTCAAACTTGGGTCGAGGTAGATACTAGAGCCTTCGTAAAAACATCTGCCAAGTTGTCTTTAGTGGGAACATAAGACAACTGAATATCACATGCTGATAATCTCTCTGACATAGTGATAGTGAACCTCAATATGCTTTGTGCGAGCATGGAAAACGGGATTCAGTGCAACAGCCAAAGCACTCTGACTATCAATGAAGATGACAGTAGGAGCAGTCTGACATGCATAAAGATCTGCAAGTAACTTCCGGAGCCAAACACACTTCACTGTAGCTGTAAAAGTTGCTCTATACTCAGCTTCACAGCTAGAAGTAGTAATCGTAGTCTGCTTCTTGCTAAACCAAGAAATGATGAAGCACCAAGCATGAAACAGTTGCCACCACGTGACACACGGGTGTCCGAACAGCCAGCCCACAAATCAATATATAAGGGCACTAATTCAAGATATGCAAAAGAATTTAGGGTACAAACAAGCTACATTCACATTCAATTCTATTCAATAAATTATATATATTGCACAAGCCAATATGTTCCTAAAAAATAATTCTAAGAAACTTTATTGCATCCACTCTAATCACTATCAATGAATCCATGCATAACAAGTGAAGAATCAGCCTAATAAAGGAGGCCCAAATGTTGAGTGTCTTTGAGATACTTGAAGACATGCTTCACGGCCTACCAATGGTGCGTAGATGGGCTGTGCATATATCTGCTCAACTGTGAGACAATATACTAAAAATCCGGTCTCGTATGGCATAAGTAAATAAAAATCCGGTCTCGCATGGCATAAGTACCAAGCATGAAACAGTTGCCACTGTGTGACACACGGGTGTCCGAACAGCCAACCCAATCACTATGAGTGAATCCATGCATAACAAGTGAAGAATCAGCCTCATAAAGAAGCTCCAAATGCTGAGTGCCTTTGAGATACCTGAAGACACACTTCACGGCATGCCAATGGTGCGTAGAGGGGCTGTGCATATACTTGCTCAATTGTGAGACATCATACTGAAGATCGAGTCTCGTATGGCATAAGTAAATGAAACAACCAACTGCTTGTTGATAGAGAGTGACATCACACACACCACTACCATCCTCAGAAGAGAAGTGAAAGCCAGGCTTAATGGTGTGGATACTGGCTTGCAATCCTCAAACTGAAAATGCTGCAAAAGATGTCCAATATACTTGGATTGTGACATCAAAATGCCCCCCTCACTGCTAGCAAATTGAATGCCGAGATAGTAATGGAAAAGACCAAAAGCAGACATAGCAAATGTCTTCTGCAAGTCAAGCTTAAAAGCTGCAATTTGCTCAGCATGTGTCCCAGTCACAAGCATGTCATCCACATAGAACACTAAAATCAGCAAATCTGTCCCTGTCTTACGGATGTAAAGGGTAGCCTCTGTAGGGCTGTTCTGAAAGCCAAGTGTGAGCAAATGAGCATGTATCCTAGAATATCAAGCCTGAGGTGCCTGCTTCAATGTATAGAGGGCTTCTTTAAGTGGCATATCTTACTTTCACAACCTTCAACCTCAAAGCCAGGAGGTTGGGAAACATGGAACCCTCCTGCAAATGCCCTTGAAGGAAAGCTGTTTTGATATCAAGCTGATGTTTCTCCCAATGAAAGTGGGCAGCAAAAGCAATAACAATGTGAATAGCAGTGATCCTGGAAGTAGTGGCAAAACTCTGCTCAAAGTCAATGCCTTGCTGCTGAGCATAGCCCTTAGCAACAAGATGGGCTTTGTAACGGTCCACTTGCTATTTAATCTTGTAAACCCACTTAGTTCCAATGGCATTCTTGCCAGAAGGCAAGGCAGACAACTCCCAAGTGTTATTCTGATAGATAGAATCCAATTCAGCTTGCATAGCCTTCAACCAATAATCATTGTGAAAGGCATCCTTATGGCATAAGGGCTCTTCATTGCAAACTGTAGCAACTAATGCACAAGCAACCAAATTAGCATGCTCTTTATGGACAGCTGCTCTAGTACGGGCTGGCAGAGCAGTGTCTTGTTTGTTGTCTTTTAATGTGTCAAGGAGCCAATGAGGGACCTTTTTGGGCTCCTGTATTTCAGCTCTTTTCTGGTCAAGAGCCCTATGCATAATGTCTGATCAGGATGAGGCATATGAGGCTGTAAATGAGGCTGAATATCATGCTGCACATGTGGCTGCAAATTCCAAGCTATCAAAGAGATCTGGGGCATCAACAACCGGCTGTTTTTGAGAGCTGAGCAAAGGCATAGAGGAGGATTCATCAAATACAACATCCCTACTGACAAAACACTTGCGTGTGCGGGGCTAGTAGAGCTTGTAGCCCTTGCTCTCTGAGCTATACCCAATAACAATGCATCTGACAACTTTATCATCCAACTTGGTGGTGTCTGAGAAGGCACATGGACATATACCAAGCATCCAAAAGTTCTCAGGTGAGAAATCTAGGGCTTATGACTTGTCCAAGCCTCATAAAGTGTGATGATCTTCAATGCCTTTGTGGGACATCTGCTCAAAATGTAATTAGCACACATAACGGCATCCAACCACAACTTGTTAGGCAAGTGCTTGCCTTTCAATATATACGTAGCCATCTCCATCACTGATCTATTCTTGTGCTTAGCCACAGGATTCTGTTAGGAGTGTAAGGCACTGTGCATTGATGATGAATGCCACGGGAGGCCAAAAGAACAGCAAATTCCTTTGACATATACTCACCCCCCCCTATTTGTATTAAGGTGAGCAATTTTCAGCCCACTCTCATTCTTAGCCAAAGCAATAAAATGCATGCTTCGCCAAAGCAATAAAATGCGTGAAGCATGCATAAACTTCAGATTTGGATTTCAATTCGAAAATCGAAGTGTACCTAGTGAAGTCATCAATGAAGGTGACAAATAATAGAATCCCCCAAGAGTTGAAACACCGTATGGGTCCACAAACATATCTACGAACCAAATAAGCTTGCGTGAGGCACCAACTTTCCCATCCTTGGGAAATGCAGAACGATGCATCTTACCGAGCAAATACGGTTCACAAACATGCTTTGAAGGCATACGCATTTTGGGAAGAGCAACAACCATACCATCCTTATGTAACTTTACCAAAGTTGAGGTGTCCATACCTCTCATGCCACAAATGGGTATTTGCCATGGTAGAAGAATCAAGAGCAAAGGCATCTGCATCTGCATCTGCAAGTCCAGCATCGTCCAAACATTTCTCATAGGCATCAAGTCCATACAGGCCAATGTCCCAGTCAAGACCATGGTAAAGGTATGTGTAGCATCATACACTACACACCGAACACCAATTAAAAAAAACCTAATAGCCACAAGTAGCTATGGCTGAAATAGAGATAAGGTTCTTGTGAATCCCTGGAACATAAAGCACATGTTGGGGTAAAGGCACATTGCCACCCCTTTATTAAAGATAAGACATCTATGACTGTCTTAAGACAGTCATAGGGTAAAACCTAATCCTAATAAAACTAATGAGTTTGTGGTGTGGCTCATCACTTCACACCTGCACATTTGAGTCTCTCACTCTTTCTCACTCTCTCCCCCTTTGCTCTTCTCCCTGTTTCCTTCCCTCTCAACTGGTATCAGAGCCTCTTCTCCCTCTACCCTTGCCTACCCACCCCCCTCGACCTCTACCTAGCCTCTGCAAGGGCCAACGGGCCAGCAGGCGGCAACGCGGGCCAGCAGGCGACAGCGCGGGCCATCAGGCGGCAGCGCGGGCATAGCGCAGGGCGCGGGCAGGAGCGCAGCTGCTAGCTGCAGCAGGGCGGCGTCGCGTCGCGCCAGCAGCTGCTAGCTGCTAGAGCCCTTGGGCTTCGTCCAGGCGTCGCGCAGGTTCGAGCAGGTGTACGGCTGTACGGCCGTCCGTACCGTCGTACGGACTCCGTACGGGCGTCCGTACAGTACGGACGTCGCCGTACTGTCTCTTGGTGACTGCGACAGGGAGGTGTTCCCTTTTATCTGCAGGAAGCAGCGTTAGGCATCTAGGCACGCAGGCTTAGGTGGCATTCGAGGAAGATAAAGAAAATTCCGATTTTCTTCAAGAGCACAACAGGTACATTTGTACCCTGCACAGGTACACACGTACAAAAGTACAGCAGGTACATTTTTTTTTGGGGAAGAAGAGAAGGAGAAAGAGCTCTCTGCTCTTCATTCAGGATCATCTTTCAGTTCTCAAAACTGTGTTTTCTTGAAAGTACAGCAAGTACCTTCATTTACCTCGTGCTTGAGGTGAAGAGAACCACAGTGTGTGGTTGATTGCACAGTTATCTGTTTTCGTGAAGGAAATGCCTTGATTTTGCAGAGGACTTTTATGCTTTTACTGGGCTTGAATCTCAGTTTCCGGGTGAGCAGATCATAGGGCTTTTGCCTGGCAATTGATGCTTTGTATGCCTTGAGGTAGTGTGGTGCCAGAGAGCACACATTTGCCTCGATTTCCGCAGTGTGGAGGTGACATTTTCTTGCAGGTCACATTTCTTGTGCAACACTTAGAGAACCTCAGTTGAGCCACGCTTGGCCAGGGCGCATCGAGTTTACTCGGTCCCTAACTGTCCATCGTTGACAGTGCTCAAAAGGTTCCTCATTGAGTGTTTGTACGTTGGGATCTGTGTATGTCTTTTCTACACAGGGCAGTATTTGCATTACACTGTTGGTTGATTTTGTCAGAGAGATTCTCACATTGCATGCTACCTCAGTGTTGAGGTGTTCTTCACTTGGTTCAGGTGTCAGATCAAGGGGCTTTTGCCCAGATTTTGTTTGAGAGCACTTGGGTTACTGACAGAGATCTTCAGATGCATTCTATCCCCTTGGCAGAAGGGTGATTGCTTGGGATTTATCCCATTTTCTGTTGCAGGTTTTGTGACAGGCTGAAGTGTCATTTTTTTTGGTGTATGCCAAGTGGTTTATGCATATTAAATCAGTGCAATACCTCATCTGAGGTGGGAGAAGTGATCAGGACAGCAGTGTTTGTGCTTTGTCAGCTGATTATGCACTATTAAAGCACTTGTGGAGCAGCTGCAGCATTCTGAAATTACTGTTTTTATGCCTATTTGAGCACGGTACAGTGTTTCAGAAGGTACAGTAACTGGGGGGAATTTTCTGTTTTGCTGCAGATTTTCTGACAGTAAAAAAAAAAAAACAGCACTATTGTGAGTGCTCCTGGCTCTTGATAGAGCAGGTTTTTTCTGAGAAATCAGAATTTTATTCAGTCTTTCTTGACTTACAGGGAGTCAGGTACTTTCCTTATCTGATATGGCATCAGGGGGAAGTGAATCATCAATTCTGAACATAAAGAAGTTGGAAGGGGCACACAATTATGCATTATGGGCAGAACAGTGTTTGAATGTACTTCTGTTAAAGAAGATTTCTAAGCCCATAAGGGTGAAGGGTGTCAAGCCATCTGACATGACAAATGATGACTGGGAAGAGCTTGATTTGTCCGCAAGGGCAGCTATCATGCTCACTATTTCTGATACTCTTGTGTTCAATGTTCAGGCTGAAAAGACCTCTTATGGCCTATGGCAGAGGCTAGAAGAGTTGTATGCCCAAAAGAGCTCAGCCAGTAAGGTTTATTGGTTGAAGAAGCTGGTTGACCTTCGCATGAAGGAAGGTACAGCTATGACCTCACACTTGAGTGAGTTCAATGCCATCTTTACACAGCTTATTGCACAGGGATTGAACCTTGATGAGGAGTTCAAGGCTACTTTCTTGCTGTGTACCCTCCCTGAGAGTTGGGACACTTTCAAGACCACCCTGTCAAATTCGAATGTCACTCTTATGTATGCTGATGTAGAGAGCTCTCTCCTTATGGAGGAGATGAGCAGGAAGAATAATGCGAGCAGCAAGTCTTCAAATGCCTTGCAGGTACAGGATAGAGGCAGGACTCAGCAGAAGGGGAGATCTGCTAGTAAGTCCAAATCCCGCAGTCAGTCCCGTGGCAAAAAGGATATTGAATGCTTTTATTGTGGCAAGAAGGGACATGTGAAGTCTAAGTGCTTCAAGTTCATACGGGATCAGAAAGCCAAGAAGGCTGAAACAAAGGATGCAGGCAATGGAAGCAAAGGCAAAGGCAAGGCCAAGGCAGATGACTTGGATGCAGTGAATGTTGCAGCAGAGGACAGTGACAGTGACATACATGATGTTTTATGCTCTTCTGCTGTAATAGCACATGCTTTGGTTATTGATGGCCATGACATGCACACCTGGCTCTTGGACTCAGGTGCTTCTTTTCATGTTACTCCTCATAGGGAGTGGTTTACTTCCTACACAGGTACTTATGGAGGAGTTCATCTTGGGAACAACTATGCATGTCAGATTGCAGGGATTGGCAGTATACAGATAGTATTCCCTGATGGATGCATATTTATGCTTGATGGTGTCCGCCATGTGCCGCAAATCAAGAAAAATCTGATTAGCACTGGCTTATTGGATGACAGTGGTTAGCACACCACATTTGGGGATTCCAAATGGGTGATTACTGATGGCCAGGCTGTAGTGGCTGAGGGTTTTAAGAGTGATACCTTGTACCCTCTTTATGTTTCCAGTGTGGGTAATCATGTTGTTGCCATAACCGAGCTGCCAAAGGTTTCATTGTGGCATAGCCGGTTGGGACACATGTCTATTAAAGGAATGCAAGAACTGTCACGTTTGGGTTATCTGCCGTCTCTTTCTTTTTCAGATTTGCCTACTTGTGATCATTGCATATTTGGCAAGCATTCTGTGACTCCTCATAAGAGGAGAACTCCCCAGAATAGAGCACCTCTTGATCTAGTGCACACTGATTTGTGTGAGATGCCACAGTTATCACTAGGGGGTGCAAAATATTTTATTACTTTCATTGATGATGCCACACGCAAAGTGTGGGTCTATTTCTTGAAGCATAAGGGCGATGCCTTAGATGCTTTCAAGAAGTTTGTCGCTCAGGTTGAGAATCGGACAGGTCGTAGGTTGAAATGCCTCAGATCCGATAATGGGGGTGAGTATGTGTCACATGCTTTTGTGCAGTTTTGCGAAGCTAAGGGCATCAAACAGGAACTCACAGCCCCTCATAATGCATCTCAAAATGGTGCAAGTGAGCGGATGAATCGAACTATTCAGGAGAAGGTTCGATGTATGTTGTCTTATGTTGCATTACCCCATGGCTTTTGGGCAGAAGCCGTGCAAACAGCAGTTCACATTATTAACAGGTCGCCAAACAAGGCTTTGGAGTTGAAAGTGCCAGAGGAGGTGTGGTCTGGCAAACCACCTTCATATAAGCACTTACGTGTATTTGGCTGCGAGTGCTTTGCTCATGTACGCAAAGAACTGCGCACCAAACTGGATCCAAAGTCTTTATGGGTTATGGTGACGAAGGTGAAATGGGGTACAGGTTATGGGATCCCGTTAAACGGAAGATTATACGCAGCAATGATGTCATCTTTAAAGAGGATAGTGTACACAAGGAACCTGTGCAACCTGTGGAATACAGGAGGGTTATTTATGATGATGTTGGACAGCAAAGAATGCCCATTTATATGCAGCAGCAGGCTACTGCAGATAACCCTGTTCAAGAGGGTATACAGGCTGAAAATCAGCCAGATAATTTCGCCAATGATGCACCACTGGATATGCCAGCAGATGGGGCTGTAGAACACCCTGTTCAAGAGGGTATACAGGCTGAAAATCAGCCAGATAATTTCGCCAATGATGCACCACTGGATATGCCAGCAGATGGGGCTGTAGAACAGCCAGATATGGTGGTACAACCACCCGTCATGCATGACGAACAGGCTGGACAGCAGCCTAATCCGGAACATTTTGTTAGGAGGAGCACCCGTGTACAACGGCCTCCTGCCAGGTTTGTTCCAGGAGCCAATAATGTGGCTGATTTTATCATGCTGACAGATTATGGTGAGCCTTCCAGCTTCAAGGAAGCTATGGGAAGAACAGAGAAAAAGAAGTGGGAGAAAGCCATGCAGTCAGAAATGGACTCCCTACTTCAAAATGATACATGGGACTTGGTGCAGCTACCTGCAGGCAGAAAGGTTTTGCCATGCAAGTGGGTTTACAAAGTCAAAGTGGATTCAAATGCTTTAACGAGGTATAAGGCCAGATTGGTTGCCAAGGGATTTAAGCAGGAGAAGGGCATTGACTTTGATGAGATCTTTTCCCCTGTAGTCAAGATGACTACTTTGAGAGCAGTGTTAGCTCTTGTTGCTCATGACGACATGGATTTATGTCAGATGGATGTGAAGACAGCCTTTCTTCACGGAGATCTCCATGATGAGATCTATATGAGTCAGCCAGAGGGATATGCTGTTAAAGGGAAAGATCAGCTTGTGTGTAAGCTCAAGAGGAGCTTGTATGGACTCAAGCAGGCGCCAAGAGAATGGTACAAGAAGTTTGATGCCTTCATGCAGTCCCAAGGGTATCATAGGTGTGAGACCGATCATTGCTTGTACACCAAACGGGCAAAGGATGGCAGTTTGATGCTACTCATTCTATATGTGGATGACATGCTTATTGCCAGTAAATCTCAGCATGAGATTAGTGCTTTGAAGAAACAACTGCATAAGTCTTTTGACATGAAAGACTTGGGTGATGCAAATCATATTCTTGGCATGCGGATTACTCGTGACAGGTCCAAGGGACTTTTGTTTCTGTCACAGAAGGAGTACATTGACAAAGTACTGCAGCGGTTTAAAATGGAGGGGGGGAAGTCTATTAGTACCCCGTTGCCTCCACATTTAAAACTCAGCAGTAAGGACAGCCCCAGATCAGATGATGATAAGGCTGAGATGGCCAAGGTTCCGTATGCATCTGCAGTTGGTTCTTTGATGTATGCCATGGTTGCCACTCGTCCGGATATTGCTTTTGCAGTGGGAGTCATCAGCAGGTATATGGCAAATCCAGGCAAGCGGCACTGGGAAGCAGTGAAAGGTGTCTTGAGGTATCTCAAGGGTACCAAAGACTTGTGCATATGCTATGGTAGGCAAGATGCATTGGTGCATGGTTTTACAGATTGAGACTATGCAGGGAATGCAGATAACCGGAAGTCTACTACCGGTTATATTTTCACATTTGCAGGAGGTGCTATATCATGGGTGTCTCGGTTGCAGAAATGCATTGCACTATCAACCACTGAAGCTGAATATGTTGCAGCCATTGAGGCTTGCAAGGAAGCAATATGGCTTACTCGGCTGGTGGGAGATTTGGGCATTACAGGAGATATGCCAGTTTTGCATTGTGATAGTCAGAGTGCTATCATGTTGGCAAAGAATCCGGTCTTTCATCAGAAGACCAAGCACATAGATGTGAAATATCATTTCATCAGGAAGACAAGCGACTTGAGCTTGTGAAGGTGCATACTGATGATAATCCTGCAGATTTGCTCACTAAGAGCTTGCCTACAGAGCGGTTTGCACATTGCCGCCACATCATGGGATTAGGATAAGACCATTCTTATTTTATGGTCTTGTATACAGTAACTGTATATTGCTGTAATTTTTATTCTTTTCTCCCCTTTAGGCACATTGGCCTTTAGGTGGGAGGTTGTTGGGGTAAAGGCACATTGCCACCCCTTTATTAAAGATAAGACATCTATGACTGTCTTAAGACAGTCATAGGGTAAAACCTAATCCTAATAAAACTAATGAGTTTGTGGTGTGGCTCATCACTTCACACCCGCACATTTGAGTCTCTCACTCTTTCTCACTCTCTCCCCCTTTGCTCTTCTCCCTGTTTCCTTCCCTCTCAGCACATTCTCTAGAGTGACAAGACCACTAGAAATAGAAGTAAGAGCAACTTGCCGAATGCCTTTCACTGTACATGATACGAGGAAGATTTCAAGGATGAGGGAATGCATCCACCAATGTGTCAAACATCTAGTGCAACTACTGTCACAAGTTTGGATACTATGAAAGAGATTGCCACAAGAAGCAGTACGACCAAGGCGGTCAATCCAATAGTAATTGAGGGAATTTTCGAGGTAGAGGAAATCATCGTGGTGGACATTCTAGTCACAGTCATTTTGCAAATGAACATGGGAATATGTTTCTTGCAAATGAGGAAATGCAGCAAACTGATACAATGTACCTAGACTTTGATTTCAATCCCAAAGAGGATTACAGCTATCATGTCGACCAAGTGGTGGCACATGTGACTGTCCCCCCCTTAGATGTATGCTCTAGTGAGCTGAATAACTTCCTGCTAGAAGTAATGTGGTTGCTGGCACCACTATCAAAGAATCAGGCATCGGATACATTAGAAAATGTCATGTAAGCATCATGAACATCAAGATTATACTGACATGTAACCAAGAAATCCCAATGCTGGTCTTGTGCAAAATTAGCTGATCATGTCGATCGTCTGGACTATCGTTGCATCTCTTCTTCTTCTTGTTATCCCCCGAAGAAGAGGCACCATGGGAGTGACCAACATGTGAATGAGGAGGTTCACCAGCTGAAACCTTGCCTTTGCCAAAGGCTAGATCACCCGTAATAGAAGCATTGCGATTTGCACGGCTTTGTTCCTCCTGAAGTAGAAGAGCAACCAGCTGGTCACAAGAATATTTGTTGGCATTTCCACCGGCAACCAACCTCAATGTAGTAGCAAAGCCCTGATAAGAGTTAGGCAACCCATCAAGGGTATAAGAAACAAGAGGAGAATCAGGCACCACCTCATGAATATTATCCCATTGCTCTTTCGAATTCTTCACATAGGTAAGATAGGCATCCATGTCACCACCCTCTTCAAGCTTTAAGTCCTTTAATTGCTTGCGGAGATAGGCAACCCTCGCCTCATTCCGAACCTAATATAAGAATGCAAGCTGATCCCATGCTTGCTTTGTTGTCTTGCAAGACCGGATATGAGGGATAATGACCCTTTAAACTGAAAGAGCAATCAATGACCATCCCACTGAATCTACTCTTGTGTAGGAGGCAAAGTACTTGTAGTAGAAGATGCAGCTGCTCCAGAAGTAGCATTAGACCCATCACCTGAGGAGCCTGAAGCAGTACTTGTAGCACCAGAGGCGGTAGGTGTAGCACCAGAATTGTGTGTAGGCCTGGCCTCAGAGCCAGAAACAATGTGCCATAAATTCTTGGCAACCAATACATGCCCCATCATGTAATGTAAGCCCACATGGGGTAATTTGTGCCATCAAGCTTGTCCTCAGTCCCAAGCATCCCAAACAAATCATCCTTGCTGCTAGTCATGGTGCTGAAATTCAAGGCGAATGCACCAACTGGCAAAGCAAATGAGAGGAAGGCAACCTCTCAAAATCAAGTTGCAAAATTCTGCTCAAGCTTCAAAGCTTATCACTGCAAAAGACTCTGCTGTCCCAAGGTGTACCTGTTGCAAAAAATTCCCAAAAGGCAACACGAGGTCTTCCAAGGCAATACGGGGCCTTTCCAAAATGCAAATGAAGCAAAAATTGGAAAGAACCAATGTAACCAAGGCTTACCCAATGATGTAGCCCGAGAATACAGCAGGGAAAAAGCTCCTGATGTGAGTAGAGGTAGTCAACCTTGGAGGAGAGGTGAAAATGAGAGCAAATGGCAATGAGAGATGCCAAGAGAGGGCTGGAAATGACAATTACAGCAAGAGAAAGTGCTCCCATGAGGCCGAGAGCACTTGGAAATGAGAGGAGAGTGATCCAATGGAGGGAAACTCGCAGCCCCAGGCAAAGGGGAGCCAAGTGAGAAGGAATGGGCTCAAGGAAAAGCTTCCGGATCGCTTGAACAATCTCCAAATGTCTTCAACAACCGACACGCAGCACGAGACAGCTAGTCAGAAAACACTTCAAGGCTAGTAGCATCCAAGTCCCTCGCAGCATAACTGTCATATAAAGATTGCTTGAGGGACATTCTGAAGAAAGCATATGCCTGAGGAAACTGTTGTCCCATCCTAGAATGCAATCTCTGTGTCCAAATAGTGCATAGAACCCAAAAACGAGCCCAGTGAAAGAAAAGGAGGAATGGAGACATCTGAGATGAGAAGCATCCAAACATCCAGAAGAGTTTCCCGAATCTGATAGAGGGAAACCGAAGGCGCAGCAAATGAGAGACATGAGTGATCAATATCTGAGAGTGCGGGCAAGACCATAACAAATGGGGAACTGTCTCTCGGTGATGAGAGCAACGGGGGCAGGAAGGGGAAGCAATGCAATGTGCTGCCAATTTCACCCCAATGGAAAAAGCTTCCACTATACATCTCCAAAAGAAAAGCCTCTGTTTCAATGGCAATTTAGCTTTCCAAAATTTTTTGAGTTGTGATTGGGCCTATCCATATTCCAAATAGTATTGGCATGCTTATCAATCCATGGCGGTGGAAGAAGAAATCTGTAAACCATCGAGGAGGCCAGATTATGCATTGAAAGTGAACAGGTAGCAGGAGATAAGGAAGTCAGATTCCAATCCAGTAATCTGTCCTGTACAAACAGTGGAGGAACAGGAACAAATGGCTGCAACATAGTTGTAAGTATTCTCCAAATGGGCCTATGATGCAGACCCAAGGGGAATGTCCTGCAAGCTTGTGGAAATGAAAGCACATAACCGTGTTGATCCACAACATCTCCGACAAATCTTATGCCCAATTTCATAAGATTATATGCTTTAATAGGAGCCTGTAAGGCAAGAGGCGAGTCAAACACCTTGCTCCAATGGATGCTTTCCAAGCGAAGAGAATTACCATGATGGGAAGAAGCACCTGACCATTTAGCATAAGAGAGAATTCTCTTCCAATCATGAATAAAAGCAGTAGAAACAGGACAACCAGGAATTTTCCCCTGAAATGTGGTCATGACTGCTTCCCAGTGATCTGTAATCCAATGCCCATATGCATGGGAGGTCATGTTTGCACACATAGCTGCTAGCATAATAGCCCATGGCTGTTTTTGCTGTAAAAAATCAGCAATCATAGTGCTCTTTCTTGCCAACATATGAAACTGAAGATTGAGAATATTCAGTCCCCCATGAGTCTTAGGAGAACAAACAGACTGCATGGGAAGTAGTCGCAAAGCCTTTTTGTGAGATTTGCTTTTCCAAAATATCTCCATAGCCTGGGACATATAGGAAGCCAAATGCTTAAAAGACCAGGGAAGAAGAGGCAGATAAAATTGCACATATGCCATAATGATAGACTGTACTATCCGAAGTCGAACATGTAGAGGCCAAGTGGACAAATGCCAGTATTCCAGCTTCTTGTTTATCTTTTGAAGCACCCATTTGAGCTGTTGTTGAGGGGTGATATTCCAGCCAATGGGATACCCTAAATGCCTCACAATAGTATGGGAAGAGATAATGTGGCGTGGCCAGAGAAGTGCGTGCCAATCAGCTTCTTTCAATGCTAGAAGATTTGATTTCTGAAAGTTAATATGCAGTCCAGCAGCTATGCCAAAATCGTTCAGAGTATGCATCAAATGAGAGAGAGCATTTTGAGAATTCCTGGGCATGAAATATGAATCATCAGCATTTTTTTGGGGGTAAAAGAGATATTTCATTCAGGAAAATGTACATTCATACACACTCACACACACACACACACTTTTTTTTGGGGGTAAAAGAGATATTTCATTTAGGAAAATGTATATTCATAGCTGTGCAAAGTGGGACAGCTACTACTCAGAACTATAAAAATAAAAGACTTCTAGCTGGGCCTGAGGAAGGTCTCCATAGGAAAGAACATACTGAAGAAACCGAAACAAAAGAAGCTCGAAAAGAGGGAAAGACATCCATAGAAGGGTTCTCATACAGTCGAAGAGTACGGGCATGGTACAATGATTAGAGCGCGTGCGCGCACACACATGCACACGTACGTGTGCACTTGCACACTCATGCACACATATAAACATACATGTCCATATACACATATTTATAGATATCGATACACACAGACACACACACACACACACACTTTTTTTTTATAAAAGTGAAATCATATATTTCTGTGTGGGAAACCTCAAAAGAGGTGAAAACCCACCATTAAGTACATAAGTAAAAGATTACGAGTGAAAATCCTGGGAAAAAACTTCCCATAGATCAGCGGAAAGTTAAAAAATATACATTAACCAGGGGGAGGATCAAGCAGTATATCCTCCATCTACACACACACACACACACACACACAAACTTTCTTTCGCGAAAATTTATATGTACCAGTATAATTGTTTTTCACGTACATCGAGAATATTGGTACTTGTGCTATGCAGAACGTTTTGTTCAGATCATGCAACCCTTGGATGGGACTGCATGATATGGGACACGTAGTCTTACCTTTGAGAGTAGTGGCCTGGGTTGCTTGACCTCTAGCGCAAGGGTGATCCTCAAATGTGTCCCAGAATTGAGTACTAACTTTTGGTTATCTTGTAGGTGTGTGTGGACATAGAAACCTCCAGTTTAGTGGTGACTAACCTTGAGGGGGTGTCCCATTACTAATCTTGAGAGGGTATTTCAGTAAGGTTGATACTGGAGCTAGTATGGATGAGGTTATCGCATGGATAGAGCTGATCTAGGAAAAGCAAGGCTTATTCAAGAAAATTGAGGCTTTATGCAGAGGCAAGCTGCACAAGGCAATGGCTCAAATCATGGTTGTTTGCAGAGGAATGTTCCCGGAGAGCACAGGACTTGTTGGCCCAAGGAGTAGTAGGCTGGTGAAGGTCATGAGGTGTAGGATGCATGACCTGACCGTCAGTCAGAGTAGCCTCCTCGGTGGTCTAGACCTCAAGCTTGGGGGTGGTTTGAGGTACTAAACCTAGGGCTGGAAGGTGAGCTTGCTAGCTCAGCTGTCAGAGGTCCTGCTACCAAATGACTGTTGTTGGTTTGATATGCTAGGGTAGTGGATTCTTACTCAAGAGTCTAGTAGTTGAAGGTGTAGGTATTATCCAGCTCATCTAATGTGGAACTGTGGAATTTGGACAACATTGGACCCTCAAAATGAATATCAACGGAAACTCAATTCTTATACTCACATTCTCCAGACTATGCCAAAGTACTATGCCAAAGTTATAGTCATGTGGCTGCTTTCTGGTTGCATAGTCAAGCTAGAAAGGGTGCCCACCACATTCTATTTGCTTTCCAGACTGCATAGGAATAAAAATATCATGTTCTAGATGCCTCCTAACGTCCACCATACACAGAAAAAAGTTTGTCAAAGTGTGCGACCTGCGTTTTTTGTAATTTCCCTGCATGGCATTGTGGCAACTGGGTTTAAATCCTGGTTGATCCTGCATATAGCTTTCGACATGGGAGATACATATGTTATCCTGGTCTCTGCACAGATATAAAGAATTTTAATGGAATAAGCAAAGTTCAGAGATCCAATCAGGGCATTGCGATGATCTCTGTCTTGATTGTCAAATGTAGTGGTATTTTCCTATGGGATAAATTTTTGATGTCTTTTACTTTTTACGTGCTATGACTTTGATCTATCTCATAAAGCAAAAGTTTTTCGTCTAATGAGGTCTCTCAATCTTATACTGTTTTGCCAGGTATTTGTCTTTAGGCAATTTAAGAGATGCAAATCGGTTGATGTATGAGGTTAAACATGGCTTGGGCAATCAAGCTTTCCCAGATACTCCGCTTATGCACTTCATAAAGTATCTATTGCTTACGTAAGTTTGTGTCAGGTCAATTTCGAGTTTATTATACTCGACTGAAAATCCCAGCCTCTATTTTTATTTTTATTTTATCCTTTGAAGGTTTTCTCAGTTTTGTTTTTTCATTCTAAATTGCTCTGTTGATCTGTGGGAATTTTCATGGCCTTGCAGACATACTACGCTCTTTATGATGTTCCTTATTCAAAGCTGTGTTTGTTATTGGAGTGCAGGATGGAACGGGATGCACTACCCCTGTTTCGCATGCTGCGTGAGAACTACAAGTCTTGTATTGAGAGAGATTCCTTTCTGGATGAGGTATGGACTGAGACTTGGTGTAATAATGATGTTGTTCAGTGCTTGTGGGATATACTAATTGTCTGTTTGCTCTTATCAGTGCCTGGATGCCATAGCTGAAAGGTTTTATGGTGTGCACCGTAGAAATGGCCTGCAAGGCATGCTTGGAGACCTTGTAAAGGTATATTGTTGTTTCTTTACTTCAAAAGTTTTTTAATTGGGTAATGGGATTTTTATTGTGAGACACCTAGTGACAATAATATACCAGTTTTTCATCCTGAACAATGTGTGACATAAGTAGTTTCTGTTTGTGAGTTTGTGGAGCATTAATTGTTGATATTGTTACTGGTAGATGGCCTGTATGTACTGCAAGATCCCATTATGAAAAGAGCTATGTATGTTCTTTTTTTGGTGTGTCTATCTGCCATTCTAAAATGTACTCCTTCCTCCCAGAGAGGTTTAAATCTCCCACCATAGTCACATGGAAATGTCTTTCTCGGGTTTCAACTTTCCATAGCTATTGAAACCGTGGAATCTGACGAACATTCCTTTGGAACTATCCACATGTCATGCTCTAACTTACAAGAAATAATCAAAGAGCTAGCATAACAAACCATGAAGATAGCTTTAAATAGTGAAGCAGGTTCAAAGATACATCTGGATTGATTTGTGGATCTTTGCAAATTATATGTATCTATGTGACACGGTTTTAGCTTCAGTTATGTTCCCATCCTTGTTCCTGTTTATTTCCCGTGTTTGGGATGTCTTTCTGCTTCCCTTCTTGTCATTGTTTTACTATCTTCTCATACAAAAATCAATATGAAAAAGGCTCTATTGCATTGGAACATTCTTGCCCCAGGACTTCTCATGGCTTGTATATTGCTGTTAATCTTACATATAGGATCAGTTGATGGTTTGGATGGTAAAGTGTTTGTAACCCATTGTAAGTTTTCTAAAACCAAGGCGTATCTATGTTTAATTGGATTGATGCCCTTTATTGAATCAGCCAATTCTCCCTATAGCAGCCGATAATGTGGATATGTTTGGTAAGTTTGATTCATGTCGTATTGGCAAATTCCATATCATATGTAACAGCATAAGGGACAGGGATTCTCTGCCTGGTTCACTTTGTAAAGGTTCTTGTATTTGATACTCCTCTAATCCACTATATGGCCTTGTCTGAGAAATTTTGTGTTGCACGCTTTATATATCACTCAGGGAACTCCAAGGCAAATGTTTACTGGATTGTCTGTTTTTGAGTGAAGCTGTGACATGAGGCAGAAGAAATTATCAGGAGAAATGTTGGATTCCTTATATAGCAAAGTCATTTTAGCTAATTTGTTTCTCTCTAAGTCTGGTGAGACTCTCTGTTCTACAATTCATTGTTGATGCCTTAGACATTATCTCACTCTTTTCTTTTTGTGGTGATATCATAGATGTTTGTAGCAGACTCAAACAGTTAAAAGTCTCCCGTTGTGGCCAAGCTCTTACCTGGCCTTAAGAACAACCATTCTTGTGGTGGAAGAAATCTCTCTGCAAGTGTGACATGGGAGGCTGATTTACTCACTGTCATTACAATCAGCTGTGGGGACGTGTACTGCTATGTAGGCACCAAGGATGACTTCTGATGTGAGTTTCACAAGAAATATCTGATGCTTCCCTTATTTTCCCCCCCAAATCAGCATGGATCATTTGTCATATTATATGAATGACAAGCACATGCACTCATTTTTTTTGTAGAGGAAAATTTGCATATAGTCAATATGGAGATTGTGCCATTTTGAGACAACAACTGAGATAAATTTTTCCCAGAGTCTTGTGAGGTATTTTATTTGCTAATGGACGCGTCATGAGTTGTATTTTCTTGTTATATCTATTGAGTTTGCTGAAAACAGTATATTTACGTTTGCCCAATAAAGATTAAAGGTTCTTCTTTTTGCACAAATAATCTCTCTCTCTCTCTCTCTCTTTGCTGAGCAAGATCATTGAGGCCATTGGAGTGAAGCATAAAAGATGCATGAGTGTTGCGTTGTTGGAGTGGAGCGTAAAAGAAGCAGGAGTGTTGCGTTGTTGGACCATGAGGGTTCACTGCACCTGTCTCTTCATGAGCGGTGAGTATTTGATATTTGTAGGTAGCAGATTGACGTGTGGTGGCATGTCCCAAGGTACCCACGCAATCAGTTGGGACCATCTTTCGATTGTGGGCCTGGAAAGGCTCTCAACGGATTACTCAAGAAGGGTCTCTGTTATGAGTAGCTGAACTAGCTAGGCCTTCAATATGGCAAATTGACCAAAACTTTCAGGGTGGGCTTTTTCCTGCATGCCTATGTCATCAAATTCACAATGAACGTGCTTCCTGCATGTGCAGAGCTGTCCATGTCAAGTGGAGAGTACAGTCAAACTGGCCCCTGAGCAGAGTGTCACTCTGTGCCCAAGCTGACGGCTATACTGGCCCCAGGGAAGGTCCTCCTCAGAAAAAGCTGGGAACCCCCCCCTGGGTCCACACCAGGCCCCACGTTGTCAACACAGTTACACAAGGCTGCTTTCGGTCCCCGAAGTTGGGATTCCAGCCCTTTGGCTCCCAGGGAGCAACCACTCAACCCCCATCTCCATCTCAACAGCAAAGGAACAGAGGAATCGATTAAACTGAGTTGTCGACCTATACGCCCCTGCTGACAAACTGAGCACAAAAAAATCTAACCACAAGCTGAAAACTAAATAACTAGAAATATTTGCAGCTCTCATATTTCTAGCAAACTGTACTTCTCTGCGATCTCACCAAATAATCTGCCAGAAAGATAGAAATTGCAGGATTAATTGTCAATCATCGATTCTCAAATCTCGATGTGGACATTCGACAACATTTAGTTGAGTCATGCTCTTTGGAGGATGTTCTTGGCTTTCCTTAGACCTGCACATACCGTGGTGGATACTTTTTGGGAGATTCTAACGAGCATTTCAGCACGGCATATTTGGAGATCCAGATGGGTCCCAGATCCACCCCTCGCACACATTGGCTAGTTTTTTGGACAGAAATCGTACACACTTTGATGGCCATTTGTGGGCACTGGTCTTCCTAGGTGGCTTCTGCCACAGGAACCGTTTTCCTCAGGGAGTGGAGTGGCTCACTGTTTTTCTCGGTGTCCACTGTGGGGTTGAGGTGGCTCTCCTTGATGAGCACGCTTTTTGCCCACTTCTGGTTTTTGGTTTCTCATGCCTTACATGATGTATTTTTGCCATGAGCGAAGACTTTGCTCTTGGGTTTTCCTTCATACTTACAGAAGTCGCTTCATTGAAAACAAACAAAAAATAAAAAAATCTTGATGCCGGTACAAACTCAGCCTTGGGGGAGGAACACATCTTAGTAGCTTGTTGTATTGATAATTTAGTTATCTGCAGATTATCTTCAGAGCAAGCAAGTAATAGTTACGTCAGCAAACCAACAAATCAGCCATAGTTTAGGTAAACAAACAGGGCAAGCTAGGCCAAAAATCAAAGAGAGATCTCAAAATACATATTCGTTGTGGGCAGTGATTGCTGGTCCCTTGTATGTTTCTTTGCTGTTGTGTTGGAGGGTCAAAAGTTGAATCATGTGTACGCTATCAGTTGGGGAATGCGCATGTGAAAGGTCCCTCAAGGTTGAAAGAGAATTTTAAGGCATCATGCCTTAGAGATCAAGGAAGCCAAAGGCCCTTGAGGATACATCTAAGAGACTTATGGGGGTTGAAACCACCTCCATTTTTGTAGGAGCCATGCAGGACAGCTTTTCTACTACCAAGAATGCCTTGTCGCAATATTTAGAAAGCTTGGAGACATTTGAAACAGAGAATGAAGCATTCAAATTTGTGCAGATTGAGCAAGTTGATGCAATGGCTGATATGAAGATTTAGAATACAAAGTTAGGCTGAATTCGATGCATCCAAAATTGCAAATGCAAATAATGCTAAGGGCTGAAAGAAAAAAAGAAAGAAAGAAAGTTCATTAAAGTCTTTGGAAGACCGATGGGCCTATGAGACTGTGAAAAACCTGGTACAAAGGAGCTGTGGTGGTGGAGCTACTAAACGAGCGTCCACACCAATGCAAATGCAAAAAATGCAGAATGTCAGTACTAAATCTTAAGTACAACATAGTCATGTCATGTCGGTGGTCGACTATCTCATCATCATCATCATCATCATCATCATCACCATCAAGACATCAGGGTGGATGAGGCAATGGGGGCATGAAATCGGCGATAGAGTGCTGTCGGCCACTCAAAGGTGCAGCCCTGGCATATGTCTACTGGTCATAGCTATGCGTCTAACCAGGACTACTGTGACCCCCGTCGGGCGAGACCCGACTCTAAACATGGAGGAGATGTCCCCAAGTGTGATCTCTGTGTCAACCCTTTGTTTGAGCTGTCGGGTCACGGTCATGTTGAGGCCTCGTCCCTTGGGTGTCCATGTGATCTGGCTGGAAAACTTTGTGATAGAGCTCTGAGAGGGATCAACCAAGATAAAAGTCTGCTCCTGTCTCTGTGCTCGAAGTATCCTCTCGCGGTGTCTGAGTGCCTCATGAACGAAACTTGCCAAACATCGTTGGTCTGGTTAGTAGATGACCCCATAGTTGTCTCTGAAGAGGCAGTGGAAACGTCCGCGGATCTCATTGAAGATGAAGTGCTCCTCTTTCTCAACCTCCTGCATGTCACACAAAGTGCATATGTGCCTCTCCTTGGGTAGTCGCTCTACTTTGTCGCTCTCGATACAAAGTCTATGTAAGTAGACCCGAAACTGCCCAAGTGAGATCCTCATTGAGTGGGGTAAGTAAATCTGAGTGTATCTTTTTGGGTCAATGAAACCCTCCGTTGTGCTATGTAAGAAAACGGTAATGTCTAAGTGCCTCTGTGTGATAGGAGGGTAGAAAACGGAGCATCCATGCTGTACTTGAATGGAGGTAATTTGTCCATGTGGAGCCCCAGTCCCTCAAACCATCTCTCTGTGCATGCATACCAGCACCTCTGGTCTCCTGCTATTGCAAGTGCCATAGAAGAGGACAGTGCTAGCCATGGTACCCTGCTATGCCCCGAGGTGTAATCCCCATACTTCCTGACTCGGTACAAATACCTGATGACTTGAAATGCAGCATCTAGCTATAATGGGGGTGACCCAAACTCCGCCCGAATGATCTGGTGAGGAACGGATGGCTTACCATGGATCATCCGTGATAACATGAGAACCTGTAGCCGCTCCATCCTGACCCACTCTGTATCCGACAAGTCTGGCCCCCAGCATGGACTACCATGCATCCTGTTGGACGGACCAAGGACTCAAAAAGCAACCCTTTGGTCTGTGGATCTTGAAAGTGAGAGCAGAAGCACTACCTCTCTAGTCTAGCCAATGAAGCATATCCTCTGCTCAAGCGTGCCTACATCGCGGGTCTCATAGTGAAGATGGGTACGGAAAAGTCGACTCCAAGATAAGTGTATGATGAAACTACCTCGACAGGTGATCCATCAAATGCGAACTGCTCCTGGTGCATGACGGCTCAAGTTGTCTTGAAGATCATAACCTTGGTTTTATCCAGGTTGACCTTTAAATCATGAGACTCACAAAAGGACTGTAGTGCATCAAGGTGTCTCTGGAGCCCCTCTGTTGAGGAAGACAAGAGAGCCACGTCATCTACGTAAAGCAATATCTAGATCAGCATGCTCGTAAGAGAGCAACCTACCCCCCTGTGTCTGCATCACTGTCTCAAGCTCGTCAATGTAGAAGCCAAACAAGGTAGGTGATAATGGATATCCTTGTTTGAACCGATAGTGCTCATGATCTTGTCTGTCCATCCAAATCCTACCCGGACTCTGCCTAAAATTCTCATAAAGTGCCATGACAGCCCAAATGATTTCATGGTCGTAACCCAAATCCTATAGGTGTCGTATGAGGTGAGCTCTTGGAACTGTGTCAAATGCCTTGCGGAAATCCACAAAGCAACAATAGACCCTCTGCTTCCGTGTCCTCGCCTCCTCGATGATACATCTGAGCGTGAGAATGTGGTCCATGGTCCCATGATCACGCCAGAATCCGGCATGTCCTGCTGCTCTAAGTCCTCGACACTCCGTAAATCTGCTGACCTCGAAATCAAGTATTGATGCATAAATCTTGGACATGACATGTCCAATCATAATGGTCCTTTAGTTCTTCAGGCTCATGGGATCCCCTGCCTTGTGAATGGGTGAGAGAGTGTTAATTGTCCAAGTGCGTGGAAACCCTAGACAAGCAGCTTCATTAAATAGCTTTGCTAAGATCAGGGCTAGGAGATTAATTCCATATGCAATGAACTTAGTGCATAGTCCCTCATCATCCTTTGCTCGGCCATTATGAAGTTGCATTACGGCATCCTTTACCTCCCCCCTAGTGAAGAGGCTGCAAGATGTGGGGTGTGGCATATGTGAGAGGTTAGGGACTGGCTGATTTGGGATATCATAGAGTGTGCGCACATAATCAAACCACACCTAAGTGTCATGAGTGGTGGGGGACCGCCGTCCCTCCAGAAATCTCCGCCAAAAGTCCTTAGAGTTGTTACTGAACTGAATGTTCAGTAGCTCCTCCTTATTCCGGTAAACAAAGTCTAGTTTCTTTCTGCGTACCAGACGACGATACTCGCGTAGCATCTCTAGTTTGCTCAAAAGATTGTTTTTGGTTTTGAATCTGAGCTGACGGCATAAAGCCTTACACTCATCATTGTACTAGCTATTACAGGGTACGATTTCAGGGGGTGGTAGGCAGGTGGAGCGAGTGGTGTGGAAAAAAAGTAGGTAGATGAGTGATCGTGATGAAAGCATATATCATGGTAGGTGGAGTAAGAACTCAGCAGGGTGGAAAGTGTTGCGTGGCGGGGAGTAGAAATGCTAAAGAAAAGATAGGTATGATTAGCCCTTGGAGGGAGAGGTGTTATAGTAAAGTCAGTGATGCAAGATGTGAAGGCAGGGAATCCCATGATGTAGTCCTATGGAAAGCACATGAAACCACCTGATGTGGGCCATCTGTCAAGACCATTATAAATAATGAGAATATGCATCCTGTTGGCCCATAAGATGTGAACGGTCCTCGTCTGTCAGTCAAAACCCGTAGCATACTTGCCTCCTCAAGGTCAATGTCTGGGAGTAGAGTGGAATCATTCCTGAAGTTGAGGAGTGGTGCCTGATGAGCGCATGTCCTCACGTTGAAGTCCCCAACTAGGACTTCTCCGCAGCTAGAGAAGTCAACAATGGACTGATAAAGAGCAACAAATGGAGATGTCTCATCCTCACCTCAAATATCTCTTGCAAAGTGGGAGGTCTTAGGGGGGAATTACCGAACTGCAACAAACAAATCTCGACTGTCCATGTGCCGAATCCGGATCCAAAGAAACCTGGAATGTGCATCTCTCTGCTCCATTGAGATGGCCTCCAAAAGAACTGCGACTCCTCCTGTATCCCTCATCTCATCTCTGTAGGCAGACTTCCATGCATACCCCCACTGACTACTAGTAGTGGGCACTCGGGACTCTGATGTGTCTCTGTATAAAAGAAATATATGAAGTGAGAATGTTGATACAAAGAGATGCTAATTTCTAACATGTGTTTGCTACCGGAAGTGTGCTTATAAAGATTTTAACTTAATTAACATTTAGAAATTTAGATTACCTTTAGTGCTACCCTTTGTTATGGCTGAGTTTGCCCTTCACCTTTGGAAACCTGACAGAACCTCAAATGCCACCATGACTGGGAAACCCGTACCCAAGCCTGATACTGCTCTAGAATCTTTTTGATTGCTGGTGCCGAACTTCCCGGATCCTCTTTCACCGGATTGAATCGGGAAATAGATAGATAATCTTGATATATCCGAATCAATGGATACAACATGAAGACTTTTGTATAAATGGATGTTGAAATATGCATTGATGTGTGGGTGTGTTTGTAAGCATATATGTATACTATGATCATGCATGATGGGTCATGGATTTTGACCATGAGAGTAATTGTCAGGAGATTGAAAATATACATTGTAATGTGTTTTCAAAGGATGAATTTTGGGCATGTTCTTGGATTTATCTAGATATATGTTCCTGCCATATTTGTGGACATGAAAAATTAACCTTTGAAGTTCTCATCCATGCGGCTTGTAGATATTGTGATAAATTCTTTCTATCTTAAAGTGGTGTGTTGCCCAGCTTAGCTTGTCTATGCATTTTTCACTTAAAACACCCTTTGGGAAGAGACTAAAATGAAATTGTATAGTCTTCACAAGCAGTTGTAGCTTGAATGAAGTCAATGTGGACTACTTTTTTATTCGCGTTCTCCTTTAGTAGCGTTTGTCATGGTTGAGTCTTCCCTTCATCTTGACAGAAACTGAGCACTCAGACCTCTATCAAAGGATGCTCAAGTATATGTGGGTGTGGATTTGTTTGTGGCCTCGAACTTGTAGTGACCTTTGAGAAGAAGGGACAACCTCTCCAGTTCCCCCTCTTGGCAAAAGAATTGAACACCCCGACATAGTCGACCAAATGACCATCAAAATGTGTACAAAGTCTCCAAATACGTGAGATGGGTTGACATGGGCACCATCATGTGCCTAGGTGCATCTAGATATGTAAATATGCCATGATGCATGGTTGGCTATAATCTCACAATGTGTGTCCATTGATGCATGTGCTGGTCTAAAGTGTCTTGCCTTCCTCACCTAAGGTGCCTAGAGGCAAACAAGGATAGAGAATTGATTCATAAATGCAAAGAATGCACTGCTATTCTCTCCATTGCTTTTGGTTAGCTAACAACAATCCTTGTCATTTGAATGGGGAAAGAATATGGATGCACACTTTTTAAGGAGCAACTATGTGGATGTTTTCCCGCTAGAACCCTAAAGACTTCCTTCAACATGCCAAAAGTTGCCCTATTTGTGTTCCCCGTCTTGCTTGGAAATTGGGTTAGTAAAAAGGTTATGGGATTTTTAGCAATAGGGAGAGGAAGGAACAATGTCCTAGAGAGCATAGCTCAACCAAATAATGTTGAATCAAAAATGTCAAAGAGGAGCTATTCATCTCATAAAACACCTGAGACCTAAACACAGAGAATCAAGCCAAGAGCCCCAAATGATGAAGAAAGTATAGGGAGCAAATCTACTTAAAAGTCCACAGTCTCCTCCCAAACAACCTAGCATATTTGCAATCCCATTGGTAATGCTGAACGGACATGTTTAGCAAATAGACAATGCAAGCATGAAGAGGATGTTCCAAATTAAAAAACAAAATAGGGGGGAATATTTGCCTAATGGTGACTTTAGAGCCTTCTCTAAGTTGTCTGGGCTAATACTTGCATCTTTAAGTTCGATAAATTCTCTCAAAAGTTAACATAAATTTCGCATACAAGCTCTGAATTCAACCCTGCAAGTACTCAATAAGGAGACCCATCTATAACGTTTGACTTTTCAAATTCTAGCAATTTTAGCTTAAGTATGCTTAAACACATTGAAGCGTTAAAATTGATAGCACGGGCTAATATTTATAGGGGAAAGTTTTGTCCAATGATATACACTTCCATAGCTGTGTTCTTGAAAGATTCGCCCAATGACGACCACTTCCATACTGTATTCCCCTCATATTTGTTACCCTTGTCCTAAACATGGACCTCCATTGATTTATTACAATCCCTCAATGGATAGAAAGCCAAAAGAAAAGTGTGAATTTTTTATTCTATGGAGGCTTCAAGAGCCTTCGCCCAAAAAAGAAATCTAATGTCGATCTAATGGCTCTCTCGACTTCTAAAATTTTTATCTACTCATCTAATAACAATCTTTGATCCGAATCACTGGCAATTTGCTCCTAATTTCCTGTAGAAAATTCCTAGCAATAAACCTCTCCATCCCTGTTCTTCACCTCTCCTACTAATCACCCGTCCATTACCTAAATTTACATAAGCTAATTGCCCCTATTAACCTAAGCTAATTGGTCAACCTCCTTGCCTCTCCCTCCCTCCTTGCGCTCATCCTCCCTACCTATCTTGCTTCGTCTCCTCTCCCTCCACTCATCCCCTCCCTCCCTCCCTCGACTCAGCACCCCGCTTCCTACCTCTCCTTCCCTTAGCCCCACTTTCGCTCCCTTTATCCCTCGACTGAGGCCCCCACCCCTTCCTCCCTCTCCTTTTATTGACTTAGCCCACCCCCTCTCCCTCGATCCCCCCCCTCTCTTTCCTCAAGACAAAGAGATGAATTTCCTAGTGCCTCCAAAAGAACTACAATTAAAGTACACGAGGGTGCAATAGATTCGAAAGATCAAGGAACGAGGAGCACTATCCATTCGTGTGGAGGGGCTATTGAGAGCTACTGACGCGTGACAAAGTTAGCTTATTCATTGCCATAGGAGGGGCTACAGATAGCGCATGGAATGGAGGAGCAAGCGATCATGGAGGATTGCCGGAGGGAAGGAGGATAAAGCGACCAGGGAGACGAGGCAGAGAGGAGCAAGCGATCAGGGAGGATTGCTCATGGAGGAGAGCAATCAGGATCAAAGTCGGAGGAGGAAGGGGAATTTTGTAGCTAGGTCGGGCCAGGTTTATTCACAGCATGGAAGAAGCTAGAAGAAGCGAGAAGTCCTTACATTCCCTTAATTCAAGCTTAATTTTGTACATTCCCTTAGGTTAATACGTTTATCTCTATCCTCACACTCCCTCGCCTTTTACTAATTGCCTAATAAAACTCATCGGGGGCGCCTACTGAGAGCCTCTGGAAGGTTTCCAACCCCAAAGGCTACTCTAGAATCTCCTCGCATTGCTAGCATTGGTGGAAGAATGGAAAGCTCTTCTCATGGTTTCTTGCATCAAACCACTTCCACTCCTTGGGGTCTCACTACAAGAATTTTATCGGGGCACCCATAAATAAAAAACCCTCTAGAAGTGTGAAGGATTGTCCTTCACATGAGAGTCTAAATACCAACCAGAAGCCAAAGAATATTGCTCCACAATCCTGATAGCTTCAAAATGTGCATCGATGAGGATATCCTCATCCATGGGCCTAGATAACCTACCCATAAAGTGCACATCGAAGACCAATGCATCCCCATTTGTATTTATGCCTATCCTTGAAAATGTCCCCATCCATCTAACATGAGTGTGAGGTCTCTCATCTGTAAGGACCCAATCCAAGGGTAAAGTCACATCAGTCTCCTCAATCATCCTTTTGCTTCTTTTGAGGTGGTTAACCATGTGAAATTTGTGTGTTTGAATTAAAGTCTCCCAAGCCATCCTAGCTATGGCTTCAGCTCAACCATCAAGCCCACTACTCAATAAAAAATTCATGATCAGAGTCGTACCAACAAGAGAAAATAAACTAGGTAGTAGTAGCTCGTTGATAACTACTACTCTAGAAGCAAGGTCAAGACTAGCTGAACTCCAAAAGAGGAGTATTGTTCTAATGCTCTCCAACCCAAGAGTGAAATGTGTTGCGAGGAAGAGATGCCCACATCGACCTAATAGCCGAAATATCTAACGAAGAGACCCTTTGGATCCATGTGAATCCAAAATTAGCCCCCTAATCTAGGGTCTCCGCACTGATCCAAAAGACATTGAATATATTTCAATTAATAGGTAAATATGTTGCAATACAAAACAGATCCAAGGTTGTCCTAAAGTAGGTTATTAAGGGGAGCGACATTTGAAAAAATAGTAGGCATCTGGAAGCTCACTATCCAAAAGCTTCGCCTCCATCTAGTAGCTTGTGTAGCCATCCCTCTTTCACTATACATCCATTCTCTCTCTCTCTCTCTCTCTCTCTCTCTCTCTCTCTCTCTCTCTCTCTCTCTTCAGACCAAGGGTGGACCTATCTCTTCTTAAAAGGAGTAGGAATAACAAAATGAATCAGCCACACAAGAACGTGTTATTACGTTCCTATCTTCTCTATCCTTTTGGAGTATATAGAATCAACTTCATAAAAGGGGACACATACTTTCCAGGTAATGAAGTGATTTCAATTTGAAATTTGTCTCTCTTGAAGGTCTTTTGTTTCTTGACATTTTATGTTGCAGCAATGTTTTGGATGTGGACTATGGTCATGGGGGGATGCAATGCCTCAAGATTTGATTTGTCCATGCAACTTTGAAGGTTCATTGGTGTATGTTTGTGGTCTCTCTGGCTGGTAAATACATGTTAATGCGTGGCATGGCGGTATAGACCGATGGTTCTAGGTGACTCCTATTTACACGTATGAAGGGTAGTTTAAGCTTTGAGCCTAACTAATGCAATACATGATACAACACATGAAAGCCATGTTAGTTTCTCTTATCTATTTGGGTTTGTAGAGTCCAAGAGTATCTCCTTTTTTTTGTCAAAGTTGTAGGGTCCTTAGGTGTGTCGAATTGTCTCTGTACATAGCAACAAGGTTGGTAGGCATGAGCTATTTTTGTCCAGGATTAAAATGGCATTTTGGGTCTTCACCATGTTGCATATCTCTAGCATTTTTTAAAATAAAGGAAAAAATGTATAGAAATTTTTGGCCATGTGACTTTCATGTTAGAGAGTCTACTTGGTTATTGCATGTTGTTGTTGCATGATGCTTAGATAGAGTTGTGACTTCAAGTATTTGGGTAGAATTGAAGTCACAACTCTATCCAAGCATCATACACCAACATGAAACTACCATATCTCTAGCAACTTTTGGTCATGGGAGTTTTGTGTTAGAAATTCTACTTTATTATTGTATGTTGTTGTGTATGATGCTTAGATAGAGTTATGGCTTCAAGTCTTTGGATAAGTTGAAGTATCAACCATATGCTACATGTGATAATTAATAGAGAGAGAGAGATTTTCAAAGAGTTCTCGGGTTGCAATTTCTATCAATTGGTATTAAAGTGGTGTCTAGACCCTGCAACAAGTATTTTTGAGTGATTTTTTTCAAAGCTTGTCCAATGGATTGTTGGAAGAAGGAAAAGTTAGAAAGTCCCTGCTTGGTAGCTATCAAGACGGTTCCATCTCATGCAATTTTTTTATTAGAGAATTGTTTTTGGATCTAAGAAACCAAATGATGATGAGCCCGAGAATAGAAGCAATGCAATGAAAAAGCCATCTGAATTTTGGGTAAACTCTGGGCCAAGATTATTTTCACCATATTGATGTCTCAAAGAATGCAACATACAACTAGAGTATTTGGAAGCTCTTTTTGGCACTAAAATGAAGCACTCAAAAGAGTTCTTGAAGTAGGATCTGTTCAACTGAATATGGAAGAATCTAAAAGCCTTGATATCTTCTTGCAGCACCTACAATATGTGTTATAATAGTTAAGTGTTCTAAGTTCTAAGGTGGATGAGGAAGATTCTAAATTAATTCCACTCTTGGATATTTCTCAAAATATGTAGAGTTGGTGCCAATTCACCAGGTACTTCTAATGACCTTGATTTATTGATTTGGTTGCTTTGTTTTATGAATGCAAGTCTACAAATGGAAGAGTCAGCTTATGCAAGTAGTAGCCTGAAAAGCAATCTACAAGGAAGAAGTTCAGTGGCAAGGGAAAGGAGATGTTGAAAAGTTTGTATTATGTAAAGATGGTCATGAAGAAAAGTTCTACTATCAAAAAGCTTTTGACTCCAAATGAAAGCAAGGGAAATCAAGCACTTTGGAGGAGTTTGTAAACTTTTTAGTGTAAGGAGAAAGTTTGATTGTGAGACACTTGGGCTGTTTGAAGATCTCAATTACTATTTCTTTATTGCCTTACTCTATGTGAGTGGCATACTATTTCCTAGTTGTACATTGTATGGGTATGAAACTTTTGATAGTATTGGTTCTTAGTAGTGTCATGTGTGGAAACACCTTCTACTTGACCTTAATTTCTTCAATTTTTGTCATCATATTTTGTTTCTCCCAGCTCATGGGGGGAATCTTGGATGTGTGACCCTCAGAGGTCTTTTATTTCTTGACATTTTATGTGGCAACAATTATGTTTTGGACGCGGACTGTGGTCATGGGGGGATGAAATGCCTCAAGCTCTGATTGGTCCATGAAACAATGAGAAAGTTCATTTAAGCCTGTTCGTGGTTTTGCTAGCTGGCTAATACATGGTGTGCATGGCATGGTAGCACAAAGTGACAGTTCTAGCCAACTCCTATTTACATGCATGAAGGGAAGTTTAGGCTTTGAGCCTAGATATTGGAATATGTGATAGACAATACATGAGAGTCATGTTACTTTCTCTGATCTATTTAGTTCTGTAGAGTCCACAAAAAAGTAGCCCCAAGTAGCACAATTTTGGATTTCCTAGTTGCAGGGCTCCTTTTGGTCCAACCCTAATATACTATAGGGTACTTTTTTAGGACTCATTCAAGTATAAAACTTCAGAGACAATGTACACTCACCTCACAACATACCCAGGTAAAACACATATCGAATTCCTTGGGATATTCAATCAAATCTTAAAGCCCTAATTTTTTTATTTTTCTATTTTTTGGCACCAAAGTGTTCCTAAAACTCATCTAATACATCTAATGAAAATTTAAACCAAAAAGCTCCATGTATCTAGGAATCAAATCAGTGTGTTTTTGTAAAAAGTAGCCCCGAGTCGCATTATTTCGATTTCCTAGTTATAGGGTACTTTTTGGTCATGATTTTCATAAGATGCATTACATGAGCTATAGGAACACTCTAGTGCAAGTTTTAAGAAGCCTTTTTGGTCATTGTTTCAAATCTAGAAACCCTAATTTGATATTTATTATTTTGGTAGCCGTTGAAGACCATATAGATTTTTTTTGTAAAAATTAAATATAAAAAAAATAGAGGATATACATGGGAAATTGAATCAATGATGAAAAAATATGATATAAAACCTAAAACCCAAGCTCGAAAAGGAACATATGTTTCTTGCTTTGTTGTAAAGGACCTCAACTCCAATGTCTAACTAAAAACTCTTTATTGTTTGGTTGAGGTTCATGCTGACTTGATGCTTCTTCATCCTTGTCCCCAAACAATGACCCTTGCAAACCCAGGTTTTCCTGCTTGAACATCATGTACTCTGTTTTAGCATCCTTGATGGCCTTTTAGGTGGCATCTAAAATGATCAAGCTAGTGTCATCAAAGCATATGATCTCATTGTCTGTTGGATCAATGGGAGCTCCAAAGTCAATGACATGGTCACAAGTGTCATGTGAGAGTTGGAATAGGGCCTCATCTTTCTCAGTCCCTCTATCCCCCCCCCCTTCTCTCTGTCATGATTTCACTTTCTCACGATTTCATCTCTCTCTCTCTCTCTCTCTCTCTCCCCCCCATATTACACACACACACCCTCACATGTTAAAACTATAACGACTTAGCAATTTTTCATTCGTAAACCATAGACACACACACACACACGCACACACACACGCACGCACGCGCGCGCGCACACACACACACACACACACACCCTCACAGGTAAAACTATAAAGACTTATCAATTTTTCATTTGTAGACCATAGAGAGCCATCAATATCTAGGTTCAAATGATTAAACACAATCTTTACAATCAATGAATTTTTTCGTTGTATTATTTATAATTTTTGTTTATACATCCATTGACAAAGGAATTGTTGAAACATTGAGAATAATAGAAATTGGATATTACAAAACTTCAATCTTTATTACAAAATGAGAACCCTTGCCATCACATCTCTACTATCTCTGGAGTATGTAGTGGACATCAATCCTTATAAGGGAGGGCCATTCCATCTCCCCTCACCTAGGTTCCATGCAAGGGACAACCACCTTACAAGCAAAGTGGCCATGAATTCCCCTCTTTCTCTCCACACCGTCCGTGGCATCATCACTCGTGGCATCGCCGTCCGTTAGCTAGGGTTTAGGGGGGTTGGTTAGCTACTTGGGTTTGGTTGGTTAGGTTAGTTTAGGTATGGTTAGGTCTAGTTAGGTTAGTGATTGGATAAGGTTGGGTTTAGTCAGTTTGGTTTAGTTGAGACTACTGGTACCAAGGGTCCTGATCTGCTTGGTTGACTTGATAGCTGAAATCCTCTTTTGGATTGCAATCAATGTCTAGGTACACTATAATTTAGAGCGAAGAGCCCCATGATAGAGAAGGTGCTTCTTGGACTTTCAAAGGCTAGGAACCATTTAATGACTAGGTCATGACTTCTTGAGGTTGGGTAATTCTACCTAACCCACTCCCATGGCGAACATCCTGGACAGGTTCATGAATTGGTAGTTTGACTAATCTTCAAGCCTTCTTGATTGTTCATAGAATTGTCACCTCCCTGATTCCTAAGACTGTGTAGGGGAACTGTCATATCCTTCTTTAACTCTAATGGTGTGTGACCTTCATACTGAAGACTACCGATCTCAATGTGGAGGAAATGCAACAGCCTAGTTAAGCATGCTGCAGGCTCCCATTGTACATAATTAGAGGGATACAAATATGTGAAACAAATGCAAGAGATAAGAAAGCTGTGTTAGTGTCCCACCTAAATGCAAAAACATTCAAGCATGACACCACTACACAATGAAGTACTTACGATTGGGCCTACGATGTGGAAAGGCTTCATATGGATGCACATATATATCTGCATGCATGAAAACATGTTGAATATAAACATGATTAATTGTTTTTCTACTAAGAGTATTTTAATGTAATCTTTGGAGAAGTCTATTAGTGCATCCTTCCATTTAACTTCAGAACACCTACGATTAGTCCATTTGCATTGTGATCTAAGAATATTTTCTTTAACGATGGAAAGTCCATTCCCCATGCTCATTCTTGATGTTCTTCAATAGTACACACTGTAAGCTACCTCAATATTTTCATTTTCCATCTATTTAAACCATGATCAAGTACTATTTGACTAACAATACCTCTCTCCCTATCGAATATAGACATGGCCGCTACACATGCCACATGCAAGGGAACATTCAAAGCTCATGCAACAAATGACCAACAAGATTTCCTCTTGCATAGGATGGATGAGGTGATCAGATCTTTTTGAGGAGGGGGTTCCACTACTGTATGGGGGCTTCTCTCTCAGGGTGTATCACCCCATAACCATCACTAATGCAGGCATCTAGTGCACATACATGACATTCTCAAACCAAGCACCACCTGATATGTCTTCTCTACCCAGGCCCACCACATCCATCTTGTCCACTACATGGAATATGCGAGCTGCACTGTGCTGGCTCCACAACCAAAAAGCCTAGGATCATGGGGATTGCATACTGAGTACTTGCACATGAGTAGGAGGTCTTTGGTCTCTAATCTTAGCACAAACGTTCGAGCATGCCATATGCCATAGCTTTGCCCCTAATTTGGAGTACCATCACCATTGTGCCAAGCGAGAGATCCCATGGACATGAGAAACTACTACACCCTTATGATTGGCCACACACTAGCTAAGATCTATGGATTGATACTAGAGAGAGACCAACTCATATGCAGATGCACATGATTGGCCACACACTAGCTAAGATCTATGGATTGATACTAGAGAGAGATCTGCTCATATGCATATGCACATGGGCAACGGGTCTTAGGACAGGTTGGTTTCCAGAGGCAACATTCCACTCTTGACATATCTTCACCCTATGGGCCATCATCGAGGCTGCAAGATCAAGATCCCAGAAAGTCTTTGCTTGCCTTTTAGACCTTTGGAAGCCCATTGACATAGCCGCATGAGCCCACATGATTGGGAGGCTCTAGGAGATGCAGATTTTAGGAGACATGATATGGGGGGTGATGAGATTATATGAGTCAATCAAAGGGAGCATACATTAGGGAAATTTGGAGCTCATTTTGGGGCCCTCTAAGGACTTCCCTTGAGAATATTCTCTCAAAAAAGGGGGCATGGATATTTTTTTGCAGATTAGCTCAAAACTTGTCAGACTTGGCATTTCTAGAACCTACTCTTTGAGGGCTTTCCAATGATATATACCATGATGGGGTTTGGAGTATTCTCCATTCCCATGTCCAAATTCCATCATGGTATATATCATTGGAAAGCCCTCAAAGAGTAGGTTTTAGAAATGCCAAGTCTGACAAGTTTTGAGCTAATCTGCAAAAAAATATCCATGCCCCCCTTTTTTAAGAGAATATTCTCAAGAGAAGTTCTTAGAGGGCCCCAAAATAAGCTCCAAATTTCCCTAATGCATGCATGGGAGGCCTATTAAATTGGATTGAGAGAATGACTGGAATGAAGCAAGTATGCCCCCTCTCATTAACACTGTTTGGGCTCTATATTGATGATTTAATGACTTTACCTAATTTCTTGGGTGGGGAGGATCCTTCCTTGTTGATTTGATGATGCAAATATCACTATACATAGATGAGATAGTTCTCATATCCTCTTTACTGGGCAAGCCTACAAAGATGCTTAGAGGCCCTAGGTGTTTTATAGGGAGAGAGAATTGACACTCAACCTTGGCAAGACCAAGGTTATGATCTTTAATACCTCATAGGGAGTGCTTCATTAATATAAATTCACTTACCAAGGGGAGCTGGTTGAGATCATATAGTCATACACCTACCTAGGGGCAATCTTCAAGGGGTCAGTTTTCATGATGATTCACAAAGCCATATGCAAGAGTTATGGGTTAGCATACACAGACCCCCCACTGGCACATCCATATGCAAGCAGTTACGGATCGTCATAAGCGGACCTGCCACTAGTACATATATACTTTCTTTTAGAAACATTTACCTTTTTTATTATTTTTAAAAACTATATAGTTTATGACTACTAAAAATATGATTTTTAAACTATAAGTTTATGATTACTAAAAACTAGATAGTTTATGACTACTAAAAACATTTAATTTTTTTACTATTTTTAAAAGCTATATGGTTTATGCCTACTAAAAACATAAAATTTTTTATATTTTCATGAAAGTAACTTCAAATTTCCTACCACTATATTTAAAAAAATTACTTGTCTTTATAATAACAATCGTTTTAAAGCAGCCATAGCACAACTTACACAAGGGCATGGATCTCTTGCTCCACTAGAATGAAGTGCTTTCAAGTGCACTTCTAGGACCCTCCAATGATGGCATGGCTATTTGGTACGCTTGTGAGGCTTACAACCATGTATGTAGCACCCTTCTGGGGGAGTGACCACAACATTGATGCTTCTATGGGGGAAGATCTCTCTCTCTCTCTCTCTCTCTCTCTCTCTCTCTCTCTCTCTCTCTCTCTCTCTCTCTCCCTTTTCCCTATTCTCTCATACAAACAAACAAAAAACTATTTCAAAATACTTATCTTAATTTAGGATATGCTCTCTCTCCCTCCCTCTCTCTTATCCCCTACCCCTCACACAAACAGACTAAAGATTATTTTGAAACATCCATCTTAGTTAATGATGATAGAAGTTGAAGCCTGAGAACTCTTCCCAAATCTCTCATGTCTATTAATTATCACATGTAGCAAGATACTTTAACTTACCCCAAAGACTTAAAGCCACAACTCTATCTAAGTGTTATAGCATTATACATGAAATAACAAAGTAGACTTTCTAGCATGATACTTCCACAATCAGAAATACCAAAGATATGCAATATGGTGAAGAGGCAAAATGGTGTTTTAATCATGGACAAAAACTACTCATGCCTACCAGGATTCTTACTATGTATAGAGACAATTTGACACATCTAAAGATCCCACAAGTCTAACAAAACAAAGGACCTACTGCAAAAAGTAGCGCCAGGTCCCACCATTCTAGATTTCCTAGTTCTAGAGCCCTTTTTGGTTTGGATTCTCATTAGATGCATTAGATGAATGAAAGAGGAACTTGGTGCAAAAGAAACACAAAATAGAATCAAGTCTAAAATTAGGTTTTTTATATTTGACCAAATGTCCCAAGAAATTTGGTATATTGTTTACTTGATTATGCTATGATATATTGTGTCTACAATTTTATACTTGAAAGAGGCATGTTAGGGTTAGAGAATGCTGTTAAAAAATAGGGTTAGAGGCTTCTTTTAGGTTTGAAATTTCATCCATAGTATAAACTCGCCTCAAAGTGTACCCTTATATAAAATACACCAAATTCATTGTACAGTTGGTCAAGCACCCTAAACCCTAATTTTGGACTTGATTATTTGGTTTTGTGTACTTTTGCACCAAGGTGCTATTTCAGTACATCTAATGCATCTGATGAAAATCTATACCAAAAAGAGCCGTGTAATTAGGAAATTCAAAACCATAAAAAGTGGGGCCACTTTTTCCAAAAAGTGGCCCTAGGTCAGACCGTACTGGATTTCCTAGTTGTAGACTCTTTTTGGTCTACCTTTTCACCATATGCATTAAATAAACTAGAGTAACACTAGTGCAGGCAAATAACAAAATTTCATTGATATATTATTGGGACTATGATGCATCTTCTATGTGATTCTGATACTCATCAATGGTTTATTCTATGATGTATTTTGGCTAGGTGATTATGCTAGCGTTAGGGTGGAAGCAAAGCACCTAGCTAGGGAGGGATGTCTTCCATTGTGCATTATCTTGGAAAATTTATTCCCATATCTTGGTCTTCCATCAATAGTTTTCTCTAAATGCAAAGTTGTAGATAATGAACTTGAGGGTTCCTTGGTCAGCATCAGAATGCCAATCATGTAACTTTGGTCAAGCATACCATTGCTCTTTTTTTGTACGTAGACACACAATTTGGACCCCTCCATGGTCTCTTAGCCATCGCAAGGCTAGCCAAGGAGGGTGCAAGATTTAACCTAAAGAAGCATAGCCTAGAGTAGTCTTTATCCTTAAGGCTCGATCTATGTAATTGTGCTCGAAAGGTTTACATTGATGATTTCAATAACGACTATAGTTTTGTAATGTTTTCTTTCTTTGTAGTTGAACCTTACTTCCATTTCTCAAGCTACATGTAAGTAAATTTGAGATGACAAACACAAGTAACAAAGAATTATCGACTGCAAATGATGCAACAAAAGTAACTTTATATGAGAAAACTCATACAAGATTGGCATTACAACACATCCCCTCGAGTGTAGTACACTTACCAACCCTAATTATCTTTTATCGCCTAAACTGAAGAACAAATTGTGTGTCCTTGGCAGTCATGGCGACCCAGCTTCTACGGATGGTAGCTAGCTATGCCTCATCGATGATGTCTACCAAGTACGCCTCTTCTACATGCTACAAGGCAAGTAAGGCATTCACATCCATACACCATGGGGCCTCCACAACCCCTCCTTGCTTGTATCACCTGGACATCCCACTCTTATTTAGAACTTACATCACTATTGTACCACTTCTGTAATGATGGCCTTGGCAATGAGGAGGTCAATAGATCTTTTGTACTTTATGATCTCTAAAAGAGTCACCATTCTAAGCTTGAAACTCCTCCATCTCTCTTGGAGATATGAGGGACCTCTTTATAGTGTAGCCTGCATGGAGATTAGATTGGTCATTGTCGATCCACTCTTTCCTTCTACTTTTTCTCCTCATGACATAGTTGTTCATTGAGTGCATGTTGCTTCTCTTTTACCTCCTCCCATCACACGTCTTCGTTGGTTAGAGGTCTCCTCTAGATGGAAATCTTCTCCCACCTAGTTCCTATTAGAGGGGGTGGGGTATTTCTTACCATCTTGATGTCGGCCTTGGGGGCTTCTCGGGATGGGATCTTTTTAACCTTTTGCTTGGCTTTGGCCATGAAGATAAGGGGGATGGTATGAGAAAGTGGGTGGAAGAGGGTTTCAGAGCAAGGGTACGATGAGGGATCAAGGGCAGGTGGGAGGGGGTATAGGAGTGGGGGAGTGGAGAGAACCTAAGACAATGATATGATAATGAGACCCAAATCCTTTATATAAGGCCCAAAACCCTAATGTTTAAAAATACATGTAAAAAAGAAAACTAAAAGCTTAAAATTGAAAACCTTAAACTAAAAACCTTATAATTAACATGCATAATCTCTTTTTTTCCCTTTTGTATTATTTATACATTAAACTAAATTCATAGCGTCTAAACTAACTATACTACAAATCACCCAGCTGAAATTTAACGTAATTTTTGAAAGATATGCATGAGCATCCGCATTGGAAGACTGCACACCATCAAGTTCATAAGACTCCACCATACGCACTTATGGCCTTAAAAAGATGTCACCGAAATAGGCTCTAACCAAGAGCCTTTATGAAATTGGTTGCACACACAAATTGCAACCAATTGTTTTTATTGCCAATAATATGTAAAGTCATGACCATAGCTTCAATGATTGTGTTTCCTTAGTAAGTCTTAAATAGTGACTTTGTAAGCTAATGCACAATGATGTAACAGAGATTCTCTTCTCTTACTATGCTTAGCCACCTTTGTACACTAGTTACCTATAAATATCTTCTTATAAAACGATGTCATTAATACATCTTTTACGGTTGATAACCTAATGACTCATTGGCTCATGCAGATATAAATTTAATATGGCTTTCACATGGTTTAGATGTACATAGTAAAGAATGGAACTAGCCGTTACTAGTGAACCTTTTAATCACCTCGTTCATCTCACCATGGTGCTAGATGCATGATAGCATTGCCCCCTCCACTTAGTGTCATATTGTTGAGCTAAAAGATTGCTTACAATTCATCCAAGCACCCTTTTGAGCCAAGACATTTCACTTACAAATACTGATTGACCTTAATTATATCATTGCAAATTTGTATCATGCTAGGTTCAATATGTCACACATAATAATATGGAGAGTCGAGTGGACCTTTTAATTACTTCATTCACATGATCATGATGCTAGTTGCATAATAGCATTGTCCCCTCAACTTAATGGAGTATCAAAGTACAACGTAGTAGAGTTTGATTTGTGATACAATTTATGCTCACCCTCCAAATCACCTTGTTGCTAGCAAGTATGTGTCCTTAAGGTAAATGTTGAGGAATTTTATCTAATTACTTGGACTAGAATACATCATTACACGTGTGCTCGCATGCACACAAGCACACATCTCTAGGCATGCTTGCCCACCTACCAGACGTGAATAAGGGGCAAGAGAAAGGCAGAACCATATGCACATTAAAAAGTTTAAAAAGCTTTGGATAGAAAATGGAGAATATTTAAACTTTAAGGAGCAATACAAGTTTGGGACATCTAAGGCCATGCTTACTTAGCAAATAGAGAGAACAACACTGAACTATATTGGAAGGGGAGAATTTTTCATAAATTATCTAAAAATTGAAGGCTTGCTTAGGCCAAATGTTATCTCAGCTGTTTTGACACTGGTAGTCTAGTTTTTTGACACCAGCGGTCCTATATTTCACTAATATTTTGCAATAAGGGTGTTAGTGGTGGCAGGTGAAGTAAGACAAATACCAAGAACCCAAAATACTCAGGAGCAAGCCAACATACTGCACGATGAATCTCATACATTTGCTGTTCATACATAAAACAATTACAGCCATATAATGCACAAGCTTCTTCCTGCAAAAGCTTGGCTTTTTCTTTTATTCCAATACCCCTCCAAATGTCATTTAAATATTTAGACTTTCCAACTTAAACAAGGAAAATACTTTACATGCTCTCCTATTTTAAGGTCTGAATACCCTTTAAGGGCAATGACACGCACTGATTAGAACTTTTGAGTAGAATCTTAGGAGCTGTGCACTGCACATAGGTGAGACATGTCCAGTCTATATAACTTCAAAGTTTCGTTTAAATTCTCTCTTATACTCATGCAATACACTATGAGTAAACATTTCTGTGAATACATCGGAGAAAAGCACAGCTATAACTTTCCTCCTGACAAGCCTTCACAAATCACAGCTCAAAATAAAAACTCTAGTATAAATAGGTAAGTACGAACTGTATATCCAATGGAAGGATTCGACACAAATGAATTTCAAAGAAGGAAGGCATACTCAAAGATGTAACTAAACAATGCCCACAACTTGGACATGGACATTTCACCACAACAGCAAGAAAACCACTTTCAATTCCCTTGGAAAAACTACAAGGTCATGAGCTGGTCACCAAGCCCCATCTTTGCCTCTCAGTACGCGATGCAATCTGAAGACCTCTCCTTGTCCACCATTTAGTGCCCATTTTTCTGTATGGCAGGCTGTCAGCTGACGAAGCAATTTTTCCAAAGTTGACTGGGGAGAAGTTTTGGAGGATGACAAGGCTGGATCAGTTGCCAATATAACTGCATTGACAGCATCGGCAACTGCCTCCCTTTGCCCCAACTTTAGAAGATATCCCACAGGAGACTCTGCAGGACGCTCATATGCTAACAAAGCAACACAATCCTGCATTTGGTATGAATTAAAGAACAATTAGACCAAGTACACACCTGCAAGCCTGCACACCTCTCTCTCTCTCTCTCTCTATATATATATATATATATATATCTAAACACACACATACACAAGCATGCATGCATCGCAAAGGAAAGAGGGGTTGTACAGATTGTGGGAATCCTACCATACATAAAAATGTAGCATAATTTGCAGTAAAGTGAAGACATCAAGAAGGGGAGCAGCAGACACATCAAAGAGAAGAGCCCATGATCATGAAGGCTATTGGATTAAAAGTTCAAAGGGGAGGATATGTACTTAACAAGGCAATCACCAGGAGAGTTGCAGCAAGAAACCATCCCATTGTTTGAAGTAAACGAAACGTGGCCCCTTGAACTGCAGGACCATAATGGCAAGTTATCTAATGGCAAGACTTTCGGAATATAGTCGAACAAAAAAATCTGAGTGATGACGTACCTCAAAGCTCTATGACAAGTACGATTCAGACCTAAAAATTTAATTGCAGATCATTTGACAACTCTGAGGCTAGTGGTGAAAAGGGTGAGGGTTGCTATGCTGTAAATGGTTCCACTGAATGTGGGACACCCCAGTGTTGGAAGGAGCAGATCATGCCATGTGTCCACCGGGAGGTGTGCTGGGTGCAGGGGTCCCACTCCCCGCCCCATAGCATGCACATGTCCTCCTCACGCCCCAAAAAGTCCCAGGAAGGATGTGAGCACGAGGATTCACTTAGGCTTTATATCCCAGGCCACATGATTCTCTCATGTGCTTATGGGATTTCTTCCAAGCCCACATAGGCTGTGAATGCATGAGGCCTTTGGCCTCCAATTTCCATTACTTTTCCACTTAGTCTAAGGTACCTAGGGAGGGTGTTAGGACCACGCAAGGTCCATATTTCAACACCCCTCTTGGTCCTAACACACCTTGACTTGACCAAGGTCAGCACCACAGAGGACTGGCCAATCATGGAGGTGCAGGTTAGAACAACACGACAGCCACTCAAAGCGGCCAATCAAGTGCCGCCGACTAGAGTCATCGGTCAAGAAAGAGTGACAACACACATGCGGGCTGCCACATCCCGCGCATGTGCACCAAGTGTCACAAAGCCATAGTAGCCACTCATGCATGCGGGGGTTGCCACATCTTGCGGCACAAGTTGCATTCATCGCGCACACATCGTAGATTGTAGCAGGGGCTGCCACCAGCCCGCAATAGAGCAACGGTTCATTTTAGTTCACACAGGTCAGATCACGTGATTCGTCTGCTGTCTGATACCATGTTGGAAGGCGCAGATCGATCCACGGGAGGTGCACTGGGAGAGGGGGTCCCACTCTTTGCCCCATAGCCACACATGTTCTCCTCACTCCCCAAAAAGCCCCGGAAGGGCTATGAGGAAGTGTCGCTTCCCCTGGGCTAGCCCCCTAAGCCAAAGTTAGTCACGGTTCATAACTTCACGTCCTTGTGACACATGCTTTCCCCCTCTATCTGTTCTAGAGTCTGCACTATGCACCACTCATTCTCAACGCCACAGAAGCATTGGAAGACATCTTATTTTACAAGAATCTGGAAAATCCATCTACGAGTGTCACAAAATACAAATGATGTCTGAAAGATGGTGTCCTGATGGGACAACACACATCACTGTGTATGAGCTGCAATTTTCTTTCAACTCTAATAGATCCATCTCTTGGAAGGGCATTCTTGTGTATCTTTCCCAATATGTACCCTTCACAGACATGTCTTGGAGGAGTCTCCAAAGAGGACATATTCAGTACTTCCCATGCCTTTGCAATACCTTTAAACTTCCGTAGTTCACATGGACAAATCTAGCATTCCATAATTATGTATCGTTTATTGCATTGCCACCCATGCATTTGATACGCTGATGTGCTTGTCCAGTTGTCCAGTAGGTACAAACCCTGGTTAGGTGGTTGTAGTAAATATCTAATAGTCCTGTTCTTTACCCCTAATAATTCACTTAGCATCCTCAAAAGTGACAGCATAACCTCTTCTCCCAAAAGAGAAAATTGACAATAAATTCTTCTTAATCCCTGGCATATCTGGAAGACATAAATCATCTCCATCAACGGATGAGAGCAAACTGCCAGTCTCACATTCCAAGTCTTGTAAATGGCAATGTAAATCTCGCCCCCCCCCCCCCTGGCAAAAGAAAACCTTGCCGCTAATGGATGCGGCTGTGCATCAATGGCCCCAACCCCTTAGCGCTAGTGGTGTTGACCTTGAATGTGCGGGTGGTGCATCCCTTGGTACACATTGGGTGTCCATCATTTCAAGGTACAAACCCATAATCATTCATGCATCACCCCTAAACCATTCTGTGAGCACTGTGCCGCCATTGTGATACTTGAAGTCACGATGGGTCCCTCCTTCATACTTATGCATGCCCAGGGTGTTGAAATATGGGCCTTGTGTGGTCCTAACACTTCCCTACCTTAGAAGTTAGACCAAGTGGAAAAAGTAATGGAAAATGGAGGCCAAGGGACCCTCGCTCCTTGACACATGGCAGTGGGCTTGGAAGGAAAGCACATGAGAGAACTATGTGGCCTGGAATATAAAGCCCAAGTGTCCCTAGGTGCACACACTAGGCCTACTTGCTAGGGGCAAGGCAAGGTTTAGAGGGGTCTTAAAGTTAGGCCCAAGGAAACCAATGTTTCATTGGTTAGAAGGGGTTAGGATTTTAATGTGAGGGGCAAACCAATGTTCCATTGGTTTGCAAGGGTTAGAGCTTTAATAAGGGGTCCACGTGGCATTCCCTCATGCTTACCTACCCTCTTCCTCTCCTTCCAAGGCCAACGTACGTTTTCTATGGGGGGATTCATTTTTCACACATTTTTTTGGAGGTCGCCTTCTCCCCACGTTGCTTGCTGTTGCATGATTTTCGAGGCTGCCCCTTTGCTCACATTTTTGGCACGAATCCCAAGGCGCTTTGATCATTGGCTGTCCGGAGTCCTACGCACGCTGCAGGTTGTATGGCTATTGCACGCTCCTCGAGGTCACTGTACGGCTGTACGGACCTGCTGTTGGTGATTTGAAGCAGCTTGTACAGCAGATCGAGGCTGGCTTCAAGTGTACAGGCTGCTGCACGACTCCCAAGGTCTTAATTGCTGGCTGTACGGAAGAGGTACGCATCCCAAGGCTGATTGTACGGAGCATTCATCGCTGCTGTACGGAACGGGCCTGCTGTACGGATCAGTTAGTACCCATCCCAAGGTGTGGTTATTGCTATATGGACTGTTTTCACACAGCCCAAGGCTGTTTTGGCTGTTTGTACGGCCCATTTAGACTCCCAAACACTCATTGCTAGCTGCTCACCTTCTCTCTTCTGCCCGTGATCCTCCTGCTCTTTCTTTCTCTCTGATTCCAGCCCGTTATCTCTCTCTTCCTTCCCTTCTCCTAGCTGCCAGTTCCTCCCACTAGCCACTACACTAGATGTGTTGCTTCTGGAGGTGCTTCGGAGCTGGATTGAAGTCAGTTGAAGCTGGTTTGAGTTCTCTTGTCGCTATCCTTTTCATGTGATTGCATTTGGAGATTTTTGGGAAGTGTCTGGATGCCTGGCCATTAACAGTTGGTTATAATCTTTGTGGAAGCAACACATCCAATGTAGTGGCTAGCGGGAGGAACTGGCAGCTAGGAGAAGGGAAGGAAGAGAGAGAGAATGGGCTCGAATCAGAGAGAAAGAAAGAGCAGGAGGATCACGGGCAGAAGAGAGAAGGTGAGCAGCTAGCAATGAGTGTTGGGCGGTCTAAATGGGCCGTACAAACAGCCAAAACAGCCTTGGGCTGTGTGAAAACAGTCCGTACAGCAATAACTACACCTTGGGATGCGTACTAACTGATCCGTACAGCAGGCAAGTTTCGTACAGCGGCGATGAATGCTCCGTACAATCAGCCTTGGGATGCGTACCTCTTCCGTACAGCCAGCAATTAAGACCTGGAGGTGCTTCGGAGCTGGATTGAAGTCAGTTGAAGCTGGTTTGAGTTCTCTTGTCGCTATCCTTTTCATGTGATTGCATTTGGAGATTTTTGGGAAGTGTCTGGATGCCTGGTCATTAACAGTTGGTTACAGTCTTTGTGGAATGCTTGGATACTTTTACAGTTGGTCATGGAAAAATGGTGAATGCCTTAGCTTTGCCTTGGTACTTGGGTGCTAGTGTGTGCACTAGGATGGAATGCAGGTTATAGCCAAGGTTTGGCTTAGACAGTGGAATCGCCCGTGGGGCAGTGCACAAGGGAGAGCCCTTGCTGTATGTACCAATTTCATTCCTAAAGAAATAAATAAATACCGGAAGGGGCGCCAAGTGTTTGGGGCCAGTGTGGTGTCTTGTACTTGGTTTCATTGAACAGGGGCACTCTAGCCTCCATCCAGTTATTTCTCAAATTGTTTTCCAAGTGTTGTTGTTTAAGTTAAGTGGTTGGAAATGATGCAATGAGGCTGTGAATAATGAATATGCAATGCAAGTTATGGTCTACTGCCCTTTAGGAAACTGAAGGCTGGTTTCAGCATGTGTCAGCTGCCTTCAAAGATTTCTTGAAGGAAAAAGACAAAGCATCAGTATACAGCTCCATCATGCTGTTGGATGCCTTATTTACCTCACCAATACCTATCCAGATATTCAATTCAATGTATCCCACTTGAGCAAGTTTATGCACAACCCAAAGACACAGTATTGGAATGCTGTAAATGTGTTTTCACATATTTGGTTTGGGGAGGGGGGGGGAATCTGAATTACATGCTTTCAGTGATTCAGATTGGGCTGGTAATTATGACACTAGACACTCCTCCACCAGTGGCAATTGTTTCATTATTGGCAGTTCATGCTCATGCCTTGGTTGAAAAAGAAACAATCCACTGTGGCTACTTCATCATGTGAAGTTCGGTACAGTGCGGTCTTCAATACTATAATAGAAAGTTCCATGGTAAATTTCCATGGTAGTTTGCAGCCATCTACTCTTGTTCTCTTCACGAACTGTCAGAGTGCTATTGCATTGTCACGCAATCTTGTGTTTCATGCCCACACAAAACACATGAGATACATTACCACTATGTAAGAGAGAGATTACATACAAAAGAGATCAACTTGATCTATTGTCATACACATCAGAGATCTTTACAAAAGGCTCTACCCAGAGAAAGGTTTGAAGATTTCTTATGCTTACTTCCATTTGTTCACCAGGGGAGATTTGTAAGATCTTAGTAGTGGATCAGTTCTTTTAATCCCCAATTAAGGGTTCCCCCCCCCTTGGGTTAGTTAGGGCTATTATTAGGAGTATGAGGGTACAATAAACCCAAGTGTATTGTTTTTTCTTAACTCTTGCAACATCAGTTCAACGTTTTGCTTCGCTCTTGTTCCCCCATCTCATACACACACATATGTGAACAATGGAGAGTAGAGAGCAAGAGCGTGAGCAAGAGTGGAAGCTGAACATCTGAATAGAATGAGTAAAGTACAAAAGTGAAGTGAGGGGTTTTGTCCAAGTGACAAAACCCTATCCTATCCACTAACCGTAGTTAGGAATTGGACTATGGTTAGCGGGAAAAACCTCAAAGAGGAAAAAGTGCCCCTAACCTACTTATTACAATACATTGGCCACTGCCTAGAATATAATAATAATTCTAACACCCTAACCTACTTATTACAATACATTGGCCACTGCCTAGAATATAATAATAATTCTAACACCCCCCTGCAGTGCCAATGTGGTGTACAAGGTAGTGATCAATCACCAAAAGGAGATAAGTTTAGGGCACTGTGAAATGCCTCATTCTTATCACGTGGAAGTGCTTTGGTGAAGATGTCTAAAACATTGTCATGTGTTGACACATAGATCATACTGATCTCCCATGCATGCAACTTCTCTCTGACATAATGATAATGAACCTCTATGTACTTCGTGCGAGCATGAAACACAGGATTCTCTGCCACTACTATAGCACTCTGACTATCAGTGAGAATTGGAGAAGGACCCTCCAATAAGAGACGAAGATCAGCAAACAAACAATGCAGCCAAACACATTCAACTGTCGATATGAAAGCTACCCTGTACTCAGCTTCACATGAGGAAGTAGCCACTGTAGATTGCTTCTTGCTTAGCCAAGAAATGCAAGCTTTGCCAAAAAAGAAACAATTACTACTAGTGGACTCCCTGGTATCATAGTCTCCAGACCAATCTGAATCACTGTAAGCATGCATCTGCAAGCCACCCCCCATGGGAAACATCAAGCCATAACGGAAGATGTGTTTTACAGCCTGCCAATGTGTAGTCTTTGGGCTGTGCATATACCTGCTCACCTGAGATACTGCATACTAAATATCGGGCCTTGTATTGCACAAATAGACGAGGAATCCAACAGCCTGGCTGTAAAGTGTGACATCTACTGATTCACCTGCATCATACATAGTAAGCTTCAGCCCCGGCTCCACGGGAGTGGCTATAGCCTTACAATCATGCATATTGAACCTATCCAAGAGCTTTTGCACATACTTGGATTCAGACATAACGATGCCACGCTTGTCTTGTATGAACTGGATCCCCAAATAAAAATTTAACATGCCCAAATCTGTCATGTCAAATTCATTTTTCAACTCAGCTTTGAAATCTGCCATGATTTCCTCATTTGACCCTGTGAGTAGCATGTCATCTACATAAAGAATGATGACCAAAATATCCCTCCCATCCTTCTTGATATAGAGGGTGCTTTCCGTGGGACTATTATGTAATCCCTTACTTGCCAGAAATGCATCAATCTTGGCATACCATGCACGTGGAGCTTGTATCAGTCCATATAAAGCTTTATTCAGCTTGCAAACTTAAAGTGCATTGCCAAAAAGTTCAAATCCTGGAGGTTGTTTGACATAAACCTCTTCCTACAAGTCCCCATTAAGGAAAGCTGTTTTTATGTCCAACTGATGGACATTCCAAACAAAATTTCCAGCCATGGCAATAACTGACCTTATGGTGGTCATCCAGGATGTCGGAGCAAATGTCTCCTCATAATCTATGCCCTTCTTCTATGCATAGCCTTTGGTAACAAACCTTGCCTTGTACCTATCAATGGACCCATCTGGCTTCCGTTTCACTTTAAAAACCCATTTGGTACCAATGGAATGCTTCCTTGATGGCAAATCCACAAAATCCCAAGTCTCATTTTTCTCAATGGCAATTCATTGTGCATGGCATGCATCCAATGCACATTATCCTTGGCTTCTTTAAAAGAGTCAGGTTCTTCTTCATCAGAAGAGTACCTGCATAAGCTGTCTCAACTGAAAGAGCCCCCTTGCGTGCCTTACTGCACTACGAGTCATACCAGGCAAAGGTGCCTCAAGCCTACTCTCCCTGAGAGTCTGTAGCAACCAATTCGGAACTCTTTTGGCTACATGTATCTCTTGAATCTCTTGCCTGACAACTTCATCCACACCCTGTGGAGATACAAAATCAGCATGTGGCTGAATCATGGCATGTGGATCAGGAGGAGGTTGCTGTAAATTCTGATTTTCAGCATGAGCCTCAGCTAGGGAACCAAATGCTATAGGAAGCATCCCCTCAACAACATCATCTGAAGAAGCTGGAATAGTAAATTCAGCATGTGTATGTGCTGAATTCTTTGAAAATATAACATCTCTACTCACAAAAATCTTGCGAGAAGCAGGATTGTAGAGACGATAGCCTTTGCTTTGTGCACTATACCAAAACAAAAATGCATTTAAGTGCCGTATCTGACAACTTATGTCAAAACTCCACAGGCACATGGGCATATGCAACACAACCAAAAACTCTGAAGTGATCCACTGAAAGCTTTCTCCCATGCCATGCCTCATAGGGAGTGATTGTCTTCAAAGCCTTTGTGGGAGCCCGATTCAAAACATAATTTGCACACATAAGACCTTCGAGCCAAAACCTGTGAGGCAACTTATTACTACTAAGCATGCATCTATCCATCTCCATAAGAGTACGATTTTTGCGCTCAACTTTGGTGAAGTCATCTATGAATGTAACATCATAGAGATAACCACCAAAAGCAAGTGTCCTCATGGGACCGCAGACATCACTGTGTATGAGCTGTAATTTCCGAGTAGCTCTTACTGCACCATCCTTCTTAAAAGGAAACCTATGCATCTTGCCAAGGATGCAGCCATCACATGCATGAGGAGGAGGTGACTCCAAAAGAGGCAATGCATCAACCATAGCATGCTTCTGAAGTGTCATCAAGTTACCATAGCTCATGTGCCCATATCTGGCATGCCATAACTCCGCATTTTGCATCGTAGCAGTGGGAGTGCTCATTGAAAGTGCAAGATCGGATCTTTTCTCATATATGTCAAGCTGAAAAAGACCCCGATACAAAGAGCCAGACAACATCAAAGCATACTCATTCTCTTTGTCTTGGACTGCACACTTAGCATCATCAAATGTGACCTAAAATCCTCCTCTATTGAGAGAGGACACTGAAAGCAAATTCTTCTTTATACCTGGCACATAAAGAACATCTGTAATTCTGAAATATGTGCCATCTGTGGATGTAAGTATGATGTCCCCCACTCCACACACTGAATAAGAAGAATTATGTGCACATGTCACCTTCTTTTTAGTAGGTGGTGGATGCAGAGATGCAAAAAGGCTATTCTTAGAAGTGATGTACTTAGAAGAACCACTATCAAAATACCAAGTGTTCAGTGTCTCATTGATAGTGAGAGAGCATGCATCCTTTCAAGGGTCATAACTGCAAGGGTCATCCTCAAGAGGGTGTTGGGGATAAAGGCATAATGTGCTATCCCTTGTATAAGTGGTACTTATAATGCCACGTCATCACCTTATCTATTCTTTGTATAAAAGGCAATAAGGGAAGTCACATCGAAGACTTTTGCTACACACAAAACGTGTGTTCTCTCTATTGCTCTCTCACCTTTCTCCATCTCCCTCTTGCTTCCGCTCCTTGCTCCCATCAATTGGTATCAGAGCCTCCCTACCCACCAGCTTCTCCTCGTTCCCTAGCCTCCCCTCGCACTGTGTGACCTTTCCATCGCAGGAAGTCACTTGTTCTTGCTGCCCACGCAGTTCCCCAGCTGTTTCGTGGAGTTTCATCGCGGGAATCACTTCTATTCTCGTGCCCCTAGCTGGAGACATCTTTTGGGTGAGTGTACTTGCTGTTTTTCAGCAGTTTTGACTGGTTTTTGGGCTGTAGCAAGCGAAATACAGCGAGAAAGTAGTCAAGGACACTTTCCGGTTGGAGCTTTTGGTATTGCTACACCTCCTATAGCAGGGCGACTTCATTTGGATCACATTTGGTCAGATCTGGTGCTGTTTATGCTGGGCGACAGTTTTCCAGCCACACAGGAGCTGAATTTCGTCTGTCATTTTGGGGTTTTTTCTCCAGTTTTTTGCACTAAATCAGGTCGCCTACACCTATAGCGGAATCCTGCCAAGTTTGTTTGGATTTTGACTGCCCGTTGCGAAGTTCTTGCTGATTTTCAGTTTCCAGCCATAGGGCAAGTTGCAGATCTGTGGATTTCGCACATTCTACTGCTGATTTGACATCATAAAAGTGGTCGGCTACTTGAAGGGACATTGTCTGCCAAGTTTGGTTGAGTTTCTCCTTCGTGGTGCTGAGTTATCATCACTTTTAGGGTTCAGCCTGTCAGAAAGTAACACGTGGCAGTGGATAAGGCACAGAAATTTGGGGCTTTTGCAATTTTATGCATTGGAAGGCTTGTTCTTGCACATTGAAGCAAGAAATTTTCAGTTTGGGACACATTGGAAGAGGGAATCTCAAAGAATTCAGAATATTCCTTGAGCTTGATGGCAGAGGTTATGCATTTGTGAAGTAGTGCTTGGAGCACTTGGATGCATTGACATTGTTGCAAAAGTGGTACTGATTTCCTTTATGCTTGGATTGTGCACATTTGTGGTAGTCAAAATTTGACTTTTGATCTCAAAAATTGGGGCTTTTGGTGCACAAGTGCTCAGCAATTTTTTGTGACACTGGAATAGTGTCTTGGATGCCAATTTTGGATGCCTTTGCGTTGAGAAAAACAAGAATATTGTTTGCTGCAGATTTATGACTGTTTTAACTGTCATTTTGGGACAGTTTTCTCTGAGTTTTGGATGCCTCTATCTCTGTCACAAGTTGGGACAGAATTTTGAGTGAGTTACACTCAGTTTTGCAGGCATATTTCACTCAGTTTTGGAGTCATATTGGTGCAGGAAATTAATTACAGTTTTGGTACTGTTTATACATTCAAGGTTGGAATATATATTGGCTGCAAGTTCTCTTCAGTAGAGGACAGATTTTATAAGCTCTTTTAATTTCCTTTGCTGTTTTTTATTTGCTGAGATATGGCTTCAAGTGGGAGTGAAGGTGGTTCACTTCTTAACATCAAGAAGTTGGAAGGAGCACACAATTTTGCCATTTGGCAAAAGCAGTGCTATAATGTGCTTCTTCAAAAGCATCAAGCCCGTCCTATCAAGGAAAAGGGAGTGAAGCCGGCAAATATATCAAATGATGATTGGGAAAGTGTTGATGAATTGGCACGTTCTACAATCATGCTTTCTATTTCAGATGTGCTTCTATTTAATGTTGAAAATGAGAACACTGCATGGGATATGAGGAAAAGGTTGGAAGATTTGTATGCTCAACAAAGTGCAGCAAGCAAGGTTTATTAGCTCAAGAAGCTCATGGATCTTAGGATGAAGGAGGGCACAATTATGAGTGTGCACCTCAATGAGTTTAACTCTATCATCAAGCGGTTGGCAAATCAGAAATTCAACATTGATGATGAGTTTAAAGCGACATTCTTGCTTTGCACTCTTCCTGAGAGTTGGGATATTTTCAGAACATCTTTGAGCAATTCAAATCCTACTCTTATTTATGCAGATGTTGAGAGTCAGCTTCTCATGGAGGAGATGAACAAGAAGAACAATTTTTCAAGTAAGTCTTCCACTGCTCTTAACACAAGAGGAAGACCTCAGAATAGAGGCAATGACATCCAAAGGAACAGATCCCGCAGTAAGTCACGTCCTAAGAAGGATATTGAATGTTTTCACTGTGGCAAAAAGGGGCACATGAAGAAAGATTGCTTTAAGCTGAAAAGGGAGCAGAAAAAGAGCAACAACAACAATCAGGATGCCAAATATGATAAAGGCAAGCAACAAGTAGAGAGTAGTAATAGTGGTGTGAAGATTGAAGAGGTAAATGCAGTCACTCATGAGAGTGAGGATGACATTTTGTTTGTTTCATCACTTGATGCACATGCTTTGGTCACAGAAGAAGACGGTGACATGACCACTTGGATCATTGATTCAGGTGCTTCCTTTCATGTAACATCACACAGGGAGTGGTTTTGCTCATATAATGGTGGTTTACAGGGTGTTGTGCATCTTGGAAACAATTATGCATGCTCTATTGCAGGGATTGGAGATGTGAAACTTGCATTTTCTGATGGCACACATTTTATACTTCATGATGTTAAGCGTGTGCCAAAGCTGAAAAAGAACTTAGTTAGTACTGGTCAATTGGATGATCAAGGCTACTATACTGTGTTTGGTAATAGTAGGTGGAAGATAACCAAGGGCGCCAGAGTCATTGCAAAGGGGTACAAGTGTGATACTTTGTATACTTTGCATGTTTCTGATGTAAAGAATCATGTGTTTGCCGTAACTGAGGTGCCAAAGGTTTCATTGTGGCATGGCCGGTTAGGACACATGAGTGTTAAAGGAATGCAAGTACTATCTCAATTGGGTTATTTTCCGTCTCTGAAATTTTCAGGATTTAAGCATTGTGAGCATTGCATTTTTGGTAAGCATTCACAGTCACCACATAAAGTGACCTTGTAACAAAGATTGACACCCTTAGATTTGGTACATAGTGATGTATGTCAAATGCCTCAGTTGTCTATGGGTGGTCATGAATACTTTGTTACATTTATAGATGATGCCACAAGGAAAGTATGGGTCTATTTCATCCAGAGGAAGGATTAAGTTTTTGGTGCATTTCAAAAGTTTGTTGCCTTGGTTGAAAATCAGACAGGTAAGAAGTTGAAATGCTTACGCTCTGACAATGGAGGAGAATATGTCTCCAAAATATTTCAAGAATTTTGTGACATGAAAGGGATAAAGAGGGAACTCACAAGCCCTCATAATCCTCCATAGAATGGAGTTGCAGAGCGAACAAATCGGACTATTCAAGATAGAGTCTGTAGTATGATGTCTCATGCTGCCGTACCCCATGGTTTTTGGGCAGAGGCTGTTCAAACAGCCATTCATGTCATCAACAGCTCACCGAATAATCGGTTGGATGGTAAAGTACCCGATGAATAGTGGTATGGCAAGCCACCTTCATATAAACACTTGAGAGTGTTTGGCTGTGATGTGTATGTGCACGTACGAAAAGAGCAGCGCAACAAACTCCAACCAAAGTCAAATAGATGCATCTTTATTGGATATGGTGACAGTGGTGAAATGGGGTATAGATTGTGGGATCCCGTTGGAAGGAAGATTATACGCAGCAATGATGTGATTTTTCATGAGGAAAGCATGCACAGGCAGCCCACTCAAAAATCAGAAAATAGGAAGGTTGTCTTTGAAGAAATCATTGTGAATAGACAGCAAAATATGCCCAATAATATGCAGCAAGGTGCTACTGCAAATGTCCCTAATGCGCAGGGAATAGAGGCTGAGAATCAGCCCAATCAAATTGCCTTTGATATGCCACAGATAGAGCCACATTTGGGTGATGTAGGACAGCCAGAGGAGGCGGTACAGCCACATAATATGGCTGATATGCAGGCTGAACAGCCAGCCAATCAAGATAATTGGGTAAGAAGATCCACCAGAGTCTCCAAACCTCCTGATAGGACTACGTGGCTGATTTTGTCATGCTAACAGATTGTGGTGAGCCTTCATGCTATCAAGAAGCAATGAGAAGGCATGATAAGAGGAAGTGGGAGAAGGCCGTGCATTCAGAAATGGATTCTCTTATCAAAAATAAAACATGGGATTTGGTGAAACTACCAACTGGAAAGAATGCCTTACCATGCAAATGGGTTTATAAGATCAAGATCACTCCTAATGCTGAGAACAAATACAAGGCAAGATTGGTTGCCAAGGGGTTCAAGCAATAGAAGGGCATTGACTTTGATGAAATTTTTTCTCCTGTGGTGAAAATGACAACATTGAGGGCTGTTTTGGCATTGGTTGCACATGAGGATATGGACTTGTGTCAGATGGATGTCAAGACTGCATTTCTCCATGGTGATCTTCATGAGGAGATTTATATGGTTTGTCAGTGAAGGCAAAGAAAAGTTGGTATGCAAGCTGAAAAAGAGCTTATATAGGTTGAAGCAGGCTCCAAGGGAGTGGTACTTCAAATTCCATACTTTCATTCAATCTCAGGGGTTTAGGAGAAGTCATGTTGATCATTGTCTCTATACCAAGAAAGCAAAGGATGGTAGTCTTATTTTGCTCATCATTTATGTTGATGACATGCTTATTGCAGGCAAATCTCGGTATGAGATCGATGCATTGAAGATGGGACTGCATAAGACATTTGATATGAAGGATCTTGGTGATGCAAATCACATTTTAGGGATGCGCATCATACGGGATAGAAATCAGAAATTGCTCTATTTGTCTCAGAAGGAATACTTTGGCAAGCTTTTGCAGCGGTTCAATATGAAGGGAGGAAAGATTCTTGGTACTCCATTGCCTCCATATGTGAAACTCAATCAGAAAGACAGCCCACAGTCAAATGATGAGAGGGCTTAAATGGCCAAGATTCCTTATGCATCCACGGTTGGTAGTCTCATGTATGCAATGGTGGCTACACGTCCAGATATTGCCTTTGCAGTGGGAGTTGTCAGTAGATACATGGCAACACCTGGCAAGAAGCATTGGGAAGCCGTGAAAGGTATCATGAGATATCTTAAGGGCACAATGCATGTGTGCATTTGCTTTGGGAAGAAAGACTTGGTTCTTCATGGGTTCACAGACTCAGATTTTGCAGGATGTGTACACCAAAGAAAGTCTACTACAAGATATGTTTTCACCTTAGGTGGTGGTGCTATTTCATGGATCTCTCGGTTGCAGAAATGCATTGCTTTATCTACCACAGAGGCAGAATATGTTGCAGCCACAGAGGCGTGCAAAGAAGCCATATGGTTATCTCGTCTAGTGGGAGATATTGGTTTATCAGGAGAGGTTCCTATTTTGCATTGTGATAGTCAGAGTGCTATTCAGCTAGCACGTAATCCTGTGTTTCATGCCAAAACGAAACACATCGAGGTGAAATATCATTTTATCAGAGAGGTGCTAGAGGATAAGCGTATTCAGCTTGTCAAAGTGCACACTGATGACAATCCTGCAGATCTTTTAACTAAGAGTCTTAACCCGCAACGCTTTGCACATTGCAGAGTACAGATGGGTGTTGGCTGAGTCTCATGATTGAGATTCTCTTGTATTTTGTGTATATGTTTTCTATGTACACTTCTTCCTCTTTTTGGGCACATTGCCTTTAAGTGGGAGATTGTTGGGGATAAAGGCATAGTGTGCTATCCCTTGTATAAGTGGTACTTATAATGCCACGTCATCACCTTATCTATTCTTTGTATAAAACGCAATAAGGGAAGTCACATCGAAGACTTTTGCTTCCCACAAAACGTGTGTTCTCTCTTTTGCTCTCTCACCTTTCTCCATCTCCCTCTTGCTTCCGCTCCTTGCTCCCATCAGAGGGGCTGTAGTATTTGAACTATCCACTGAAAATTCTAAAATGCAAGACAAAAAAGCATAGTGCTCTTCCACAAAGTTGGTTGTAACATCTCCTCCATCATGTGCATTAGGAGCTGATGCATCTGACACAGCCATACCTGAATCCCTTTTCTTTTCTTTAGCTATGCGCTTCTTGCATTCACCAATGTAATGACCTGGCTTCTTGCAGTAGTGACAAATGCCCTTCTTTTTAGGCTTATCTGCATCACCTTTAGCCTTATAAGAGAGCTGTCCTGAATCAGCTTTATGCTGATGTGCGGGCTGATTAGCATGTTGCTTTTGCTGCCATTTTCCTTTGGGCTTAAACTTAGAAAGCATGGCATGCTCGCCAGCCCGTGTTGCCATATTTCTCAGCGAGGTGTGGAAACCAAGATAAGACTAAGGAAGAGAATTCAAAGTAGTGGTAATCATCTCTAAATTCGAAATAACTTCATCTATATTCAACAACTGTTCTCTCAAATCTTGAAGTTTTGTGATGTGAGCATTCATGGAATCTCCCTCATCCATATGTGTTTGAGATAGCTCTCCCTTCAGGAAGAAAACTCTGGCATCATTTCTTGCTGCAAACATACTCTCTAAAGTCTCCCATGCTGCCTTTGAGGTCTTGCATGACCGAATATGAGGAAAAATGAACCTCTTGACAGAAAGAGAAATCACAGAAAGAGCTTGTGCATCCATAGAATCCCATCTTTTCTACTCTGATGTGGGAGCCATTGGAGTAGCAGCTGCTCCAATTACTTGTGCTGCATTTTGACCTCTACCCCTGCCTCCAGCTATAGGAGTGACAAGTGTAGCCACAGATTCTTACCTTGCCTCATCTCCATTGACATAATCCCAGAGATGTCTGCCAACCAAGATGTTGTGAACCATAAAACTCCACAAGGAGTAGTTGGTGTCATCCAACTTATCCTCCTGTGCGAGGACTCCAAACACCTCATTGGGGTTGTTATGAGCCATTTCTGCCAGAAAACTCAAAAAAACGCAGCAAACTAGGCATGTAAAATCCCTTCCTGCAAAAAAACGCAGCAAACTAGGCACGTAAAATCCCTTCCTGGGATGTAAAATGCACAACCAGAGTCTGCCAGAAAATTCTGCCCACTGACAATTACTGTCACAGCCTATCACAGGCTTGAAATGCACCACAATACTCTGCAAATGCCTGAAAATTTGCAAAGAATATCTGCAAAAAGTGGCAAAAGTCTGCAATTTTTTTTTTTTTCCATGAAAAAGACTTCTATTAAGTAAGAACAAAAACCCGCGAGAGCAAGCTCAAAGCGGAATACATCATGAAATCATGAGGATAATAAAAAACCCCCTCAGAGTGAGGTGGAAAGAAACCAAGGCTGAGGCTGAAAGTGCCATCTCAACCCTGTAGTAGATTCAGAGAAGAAAGGAGAATCCTTCCATTCCCTGAAGAAAGAAGCCCTCCTAGCTGAGGCTGCACGGGAGTCCCCCTGCATACCCGTCCAAAACTACTTGCAAATCTCCCAAATGCTCTTTCAACTGCCAAATTGCATCTGAAATGCAAAAGCCCCAAATTTCTGCAAGAAATTGCACCTGAAAGGAGCAAATCAACTAAAAGCCCCAAATTTTTGCAATTCTCTGCGAAAAATGCAAAAGCCCCAAATGTGCTCCCAAAATGCAGGTCAAGCAATGGCTCTCTGCAAAAAATGCCTGCGAAAACACATTCCAAAATTCACCGAGCGAGAGTGTGAGCAAGAGTGGAATCTGAACGTCTGAATAGAATGAGTGAATTACAAAAGTGAAGTGAGGGGTTTTGTCTAAGTGACAAAACCCTATCCTATCCACTAACCGTAGTTAGGGATTGGACTATGGTTAGGGGGAAAACCTCAAAGAGGAAAAAGTGCCCCTAACCTACTTATTACAATACATTGGCCACTGCCTAGAATATAATAATAATTCTAACAACATTTACGCATATGTATGCATCTACACATACATACATACATGTATGTGTGTGTGTGTGTGTGTGTGTTATAGAAATGGAATATAGGAAGGTTATATTTCATCCTCTATAAACAGTAAAGTTTCAATCTCATGACAATCACAAGTTTGACAACCATAAACTCCATCATGCATAACAGAGATTAGCTACTATGATACCCCCACTAAGGTCATAGTACCCAAGGGTAAGTTTAGATTCTAATATAAAAATATATACTCACACATAAATATCCAGCACCAGACACACACGCACGCACACACGCACGCACACACATTTGAGCCCCAATTTATTGAGCATCCGTTTATACAAAGGTCTTTCTGTCAGCACTCTGGAGGTGAAAGACAGACTAAGCAATGATGGAAAGGAGAAGGGAAATCCAAAAGTCTGAGAGCATTAGACTATGTTCAATCACATGACCAATCAAAGATGAGTTAATGAGGTTGCTAATGAGGTTACTCTCAAGTTATCCCTACCTAAAGGATGTATAATTTATCCTGCCAGTATATTAGTAGATGCCTACACACTATCAGCCTAAGATTTTATTCCTTTACAATATGCAATAAATTACAAGGGTTACATGAATTGGAAAGAAAATCTTTAAAAAGTGCGCAGACATGCCCAAAAAAACAGAAACTTGACAAAATTTATGATTCCTCAAGGAGACGAAAATGTTCCACAATCACAAGCACAGCTAACACATCATATAGTAAGGCATACAAATAGGAAACTGTTACATAAGTACAATGTTGATGCTCCTATGACAATGAAATTCTAGTTTGTCAGTCCTTTGTTGCCCATTGCAATATGACCGTCAGGTGCTATCAGATGGGATTAGGGGAAATACTAGAACCTGCAGCATTTGGAGCCTAAGATTGAAGTTTGTACTATCTATCAATAGAAACCAGATGAGTTTAAAACCAGTATTATAGCAGAGCATTGGGCTGTACGATAGCAGATGGACTTGGGACATGGTGACATGAACAATATCTGGACAGAGCCTCCTACCATAATTTAGTAAGGAGGTGAACTAGTTCAAGAATGCCCCACTATGCAGAAGGCATCTATCGTATGAGATGCGTAGTAAGCAAGGCCAAGCCATGCCTGTTCAATTCATGACCTCTACACTTCGGGTTATGCGAAACAGCTGGTAATGAGTTTCCGATGGTGCTTCTTGTATCTTAAAGTCTGATACTTTGATCGAGCAGATACACCTGTAGTTCAGGTTGTCTGGGTAGGTACTATAATGCTCTAGTATATGTAGCTGAAGGGCCTAGGTCCATGTAAGAGGGGCCCATTACCATTCTATAAGGCATCCCAGCCGGGTGAATTGATCTGGATAGCAATTTTGCGATGAGGCACCTTTGTAATTTCAGACCCAGTTTCCAGCCTCCCATTTTGGCACATCTGTAAAATAAATACTTAGTATATAGAATGCTGAATGCTTGCTACTGTCAGTCTTTGGGGGACGCGTTCTAAACAAATCAAATCAGATGGCTTTAGCAGGGCTCTGCATAAGCATTCTCTACAGATATGAAATGCAATGTGGGAGAACACGTTTGGTGAGTAACAAAAACAGACAAAAAATAGTAGCAGTTCCCAAAAAAGCGGGGATGCATTTGGACGTCCTCAGTAGGTCATAGTCTCTTCTACTTGGAAATTAGAGGCATCTGGTGAGTCTCCAGTTCCTTCCAAACCACATAATCTCCATAGAGAGGGGTCTGGGGCACCTGGCTTAAATTACACGTGTAAGCATTCGAAGCAAAGAACGGGATCATTACAGGCACTTATGTATCCACGCAAAATTACCTGAAGGAGAGTTTGATACATGTGAGTTCCAAAAAAGCTTGCCAACTCTGTTTGTGCATAAGTGACTGCTGTCTCAAGAGATCCCACCTGCAAACGAGGGAAATGCAATATGCAATTGAGGCTAACCAAATAAATCTCAGATATTCATACCATGTACTAGAAAACCTTATTTGCCCTCCCACAAAGTTGGTACCCTGTTTCATCCCTTTCTGGATTGGCAAACAGACAGATGTTAAAAGATGATCTTATTAGAGATTCCAGACAATGAAACTCTTTTGACTATAGAGATATATAAATGTGTATCCTCTCGGGTGTATATGGATGTTCCTATATTTAATCATTTACATCACAGTCCATGAGTCGGGCTGCGAATTGGTGTTCATCCCTTGGTGCAAATTTGGAACTCAAACCCTTATAATATAAACAATGTCGCATGTTCCCCAAGCCTGAGGACACGTATCCCTTGACGTCTTTTGCATCTACCTTCACAGACACTAAAACCAAAAATTAAACAGAGGCACCCTATCGTCTATGCAAAAGAGGAAGTCTGGATACAATCACACAAATGCAGCTGCAAGTAAGGAGCCAATCGCAGTTACATTGTCCCAAAAAATGCTTGAGCATACATTAATGATCATTTACTTGCAATGTGCTATGCAATTGCTGTATGTATTAAGTGGTTCGGTGACTGTCCTTTTCATATATTAACCAATAAAGGATGATTCTATTACAAAATAAAAGAAACTGAAGCATTCAAAAAAGGAGGCTGGTTATAATCTTTGATTTTCTAATCTTTCAGGACTATATTGATATTTTGCATGGTTCAGAGTCCAGACAGCAGCCATTAGACTGCAGCACATGGCAATCCACAATAACGCACAACCAAGGGTGAGCCTGAAAAAATTGTGGGGGAAAAGGGCCCGTGATGCCTTATTCTAGGCTTCATCCTAGCCCGATTGCACCTCAAGGTGTATGCAAAAATCCAACCATAATCTGCCTACAGTGCCATGTGTGGTGGAAGATATCCTTCACAAGACCTGTGTGTATCTCATATACTAGGTGCTAAAAATTGATGGTGTTTGGTAGGGAAAATATGTCGACGAGGATGAGTGGATTCTTCAAGTCCTTATACAACTTATTTGAAAGCTAAATGGCCCAGAAATGCACTGTTGCTGGCTGTGAAATGTCTGTTATACAGTTGGCAGAAGCGGTCCATGATCGTTGCTCCAGCCACAGACACTCTGGAATGCCTTTGTATACAAATCCACCTTCTAGAGATGCCATCTTGCTAAAGAGCCTTAAATACATTTTAGAACTTTGAGCTTATGCCCTGCTCTCTTAGCTGATGCCCAACCCTCAAGGACCTCTAACCTTTCCAGCAATTTATGGATGGTTTACCGTATCAAATGGATGCCATAACACCCTTCTTGAATGGAGATTGGCTTATGTGCACCAATGACAAGAGCACAAGGTATGTAAAATCAAAAAACACTTTTTGGGATAGACCAGTCACCAAGCAGCTCATGCATGGCAACAGAAGACACATCAAGCTTTCACATCATGGCAATAGAAGACACATCAGGCTTCCTTAATTATTTGCCATTAAGGACAATCCAAAGTTTAGATTATCCATAATGGCAATAACAAGCAAAATATTATAGACGTGAAATATGAGCTGCCACTTATTGTATTATGTAACATGTAATTTTTTAATCTTATTTTGTACAAATGCTGCGCATTTATGTGTGTCCTCCTTGACAAACCTTGCCACATGGCTCTGAGCGCGCGTGCACGCCACACACACACACACAACTTATATCCAATGCCTTGGCAGCATTCAAATGTCCTGACATAAATACATGCATGCCTACAGCCTTCACCCTCCTTGCAAGGTGATCAGCTACTTTTTCTTAATAAAAGCACAGTGTGCCCTAGAAACTATCACTTACATAATTGATACCCTCTGCACTTCACAAGTTGATCATACTACATCATACTCACCAGTGAACCGGAACATTCTGAGAACGTCGGATGCCGAAACAAGAACATGGGAGCATGTGAAAGACGGTAAGGGTCCATGAGACTGAAAAAACCAGATACAAGGAGAGCTTAAGGGGTGGGGTAACTAAAAATGGGTACCCATACCCAAGGCTAGTGTCTGAGACGAGAAAATAGATAGATACATGGCCCTCTCCGTGCGAGAGAGAACCAAATGTGAAGAGGAATGAGAGAAGTCCCTTGGATGATGGCCAACAAATCAGCTATCCATTTCAGTGACTGGGCTTCTGTATGACAGCTGTTGGACCAACTCCACCATTCGGCTGAGGATAGATAATATGCTCATTCAACAGTGGCTCTGATTTGGTGAGGGCTGGCATCGTCGAGGAAGAAAATCCGTGATGGATCAATGCTGCTGCTCAGCATGAACAGACTGTCCAGGTCCCTCTTTCCTCTCCTGCAGCCTCCAAGAGAAAGATTGTTATCTGACAAGTGCTACCATCAGAAAGGAAATGTCTGCAGTCCTCATGTGAGTGTTCATCTGAGGTCAAGACTGTTGAGTCATGCACTTTGGGTCTCTACTACGCCTAGTCTCTTGTTGCCCCTCGCTTGGATCACTGGAGAAAAGGTCCGTGATCATCCTCTGACTAAGCTCTGATGGTCCCTCCGGTGCTGTCCTATGCACTCATATGCTCTGTCTCTGGGCCTGGATGATGAAACTGGCCACGCGTCGCTGATTGAGATGTACCAAGAACTCTCTGAGTGGGCCAAAAACGCTCCTGAAAAGACAACGATAATGTCCACTGATCTCATAGTACACAATGCATTTGAACGCAAAGTGCTCCTTTGTCTCGGTCTTTTGCGTATCACATAAAGTGTAGAGAAAGGGGAAAGGAAGAGAGCTTGAGGGAAGAGAGGCTTAAGTGGATGCAAGAGAGTGGAGGGTGGAAGCTTGAGGAAAAGTGGAAGGGGCGAGTTGAGTTGAATGGTTGATTGGACTCATGCAGTAGAGCGTGGAGGAAAGAGAGCTTAGAGAGGAGGGGTGGAGTGGAAGGGTAGTTGGTAAGTCTAGGGGGAATGACGGATGCAGGGTGAGGGTAGCAGAGTGAGGAAAAATGCAAAAATGGCACTTTCAGGCTGTTTAACGGTTGTAGAGTGGCACCAAATACTAGAACACCAGGGAACAACATTCCAAACATTGTTGCAATCAAACATGTTGGTAAAATATGAAACGTCCAAACATTTGGCTGTTTCCAAATGCCAGACTTTAAAGAGGGCAAATGTAATTTGGGAGCTCAATGTCATTCGCCAAATTGGAGAAGCCCCCTTTCGTACACCTTGAGTGTCTGTACAGGTTCTCAAAGTCCATACAGATTCCAAGAGCCCGCTTAACACTTGTCCGTGCAGCAGCAGCAACTACCATATGCTTGTAGGTCAGTCTTGACTCTTCTTCCAACGTAGTGCTTGCTGAGTGCTCCCTACATCTGTCACAGTAGTTCAGCTTGCAGCTTGCCGTACAGGTCTGTATCAATCTTCCGTACAACCTGCGCCAATCTGCCATACAAGTCTGCATTAGTTCTCCGTACTGCCTGCACTCTCTTTCTTTCTATCTCCCAAGCAACCATGGACCGCCAAAGAGATGCTATGTGCAGTCACGTTACGGTTGCAGCCTCCTATGGCTCCATGGGTATGAAGAGGATGTCTTGCAACTATTGTGGATTGGAGGTGTGTAGCAAATTAAGACACATTTGGGAGGTGTATCATCCAAATGTGTCGAGGTATGCATGCAACTCCCACTTGAAGTGGCTCAATCTGCATTTTCAGCAGCTCAAGGGGATGATACTGATGACGTTGAGCCCAGCATGAAGAAGCAGGCGAGAGAGGACAAAGATGACCCCTTTGCAGAACTTAACAGTGAGCCTAAAGTGATTAAGGATACTAGTGGAGGATGCCGTTCAGGTTTCCAGTGCATCAAGCTATCAATGAGAGCCATGTAAGGAAAAAGCACGCAAGGAGATGCGCATGACTTCTAATAGGTGTAATTTGCTTTTTCATGTCGCAAAAACACCACAATGGAGGCGAATGATAAGATCCATTTCTTGCATTGGTGAGGAATGGGAGGGCCCTTCATGTGAGGCCTTGCACACAAGGGAATTGCAGGAGGAGGTTGATTTTCTTCAATCCAAGCTGAAAACTATGAAGCAAGCTTGGGTAAAGTATGGCTGTAGCATCTTGTCAGATGGATGGAGTAGTGTCTTGTTGCAACTTGCAAGGGCACAACCGCTATCATCAGCATGTCATTAATATATTAGTGTCTTGTTACAGTGGAGTATTTATCGTCACATCAAGCAAGCGATCTTGGATGTGGGCATCAACAAGGTAATACAGGTTGTGACAGACAATACAAGCAATTGTGTGTCAATGGGGCGAATGGGTCAACGACGGATTTCCATCTATTGTATCGAGTCCATGTGCAGCCCATTACTTGGATTGGTTGATTGAAGATATTGAAAAGTTACCATGGGTGTCAATCCACTCCCTTTATTGCCCAAATTAGTATACTAATCACTGGGGTTAGTCAAAAAGAAGAACGCTGATTCAGATGGCTCTAGAGTCAGAGCCATATTGAGTGAGATAGAGAGGAAATAGGGTAGGTTATGCTCTAGGTCATTAAGTGTGACCAGAAAATGCATTTCGGGCACCTGAAACGTGTAGAAACATTTCCGCCCGAAACGTTTCTTAGAAATTTGTGAAAAAGCCCTCTACTCTATTTTCTTGCCAAGCCCTCTACTCTACCCAACCTAAGCCTTCTACTCCAGCCTCTACTCCAGTTTGCTGCCTAGCCAATGCGGCAAGGCCAAGTGCAATCTCTACCACTGCGACCCCGTGAAGAAATCTTAAAGAAATGAAAAGTGCAAAGCATGGCCAATGGGTTGGATGTGACGCCCAATCATCTTATGCACGACTAGGAGTCTACAATAAGTCAGCCAAGATGTTCATAAAACAAGTCATATTCGTAGTCTTGTTCAAGTACCCTTCTGATACCTAATCGCCATCTCTAAAATCTTTCATCAATTGAACCCACCGTGCTTGCCTACCCATCAACTCAAGCCTATCACAAATATATTTGATAGACTTGTGGTCTGTCAATACAAGAAACTCAAATCAATAACGAAATGTCTTCACGTTTTGAAAGCGTGAATAACCACATATAATTCTTTTTCCTGAGTATGCCACAGAGCTTGAGTATCATCTAGCTTTTCACTCTCAAAAGTTGCACGTCGATCTTCCTGGAACAAAGTTGCACCTACCATGAAATCACTATCAGCCTTGATCAAGAATGGTCAGCTAGGATCCGGTAAAGCCAATAAAAGTGATTCTTTCACCTTCAGCTTGGGAGTCTGCAAAGCGTCATCAAGCTTTTCATTCCAAAAATAGGACTGTTGGACTGAAGGCATGTTCCTTAAGGACGTTTGTGAAAGGAAAGGTTAGCTTCAAATAATCCCTCATTCATTTCTGAAGAAAGAAAGTGAATCCTTGAAATACTCGAAGTTGCCTTACTGTCTCAGGAATAGACCAATGCAAAACATTCTAGACGCCCTCTCGGGAAATCTGGCATCCAAAATATAGGAGTTCAACAGACCTACTGATCTTTTTGAGTCATACAGCATGGACTAGCAGTCCCCAAGGATGCAATGTAGCCAAGACCAGACTCCAGAGAGAGAGAAAGAGAGAGACGTGACAGACCTGCCCATGCATTGACACACCGATGAGGCTTGGGGATCTCTCCTCTAAGTTTGCTGGCCTGCCGACACAGCCAAATGGGATGACAATGGCACCCGTTATTGCGAGGCGACCATGAAGGACCACACAGGTTGATCGACAACAACACTCTATCAGAGCTCCCTATCTGGACTTGCTGCCAATAATGACCAAAATGATTGTTGGTCCTACATAGCTCTCTCAAGGAATCATAAAGGTCAGCTCCAATTTTGATAAAAACTCAGAGGTTCACCTCAACAATGCGACTCAAAGTATCGGTAGTCTTGTTCAAGTACCCTTCCAATACCTAATCGCCATCTCAAAATCTTTCACTAATTGAACTCACCGTGCCTGCCTTCCCTCAACTCAAGCCTAAAACAAATGTGTTTAATAGACTCGTGGTCTATCAATACAAGAAACTTGAATCCATTACGATAGTGTCTCCAAGTTTTGAATGCATGAATAACTGCATATAATTCTTTTTCTTGAGTATGCCATAGAGCTTCAGTATCATATAGCTTTTCACTCTCAAAATTTGCATGTCGATCCTCCTGAAACAAAGTTGTGCATACCATGAAATCACTATCAGCCTCGATCAAGAATGGTTGGCTAGGATCAGGTAAAGACAATAAAAGACCTTCACCTTGGGAGTCTGGAAAGCGTCATCAAGCTTTTCATTTCAAAAAATAGGACTGTTGGACTGAAGTCACGTTCCTTAAGGAGATTCTGAAAGGAAAGGTTAGCCCTCATTGATTTCTTAAGAAACATAGTGAATCCTAGAAATGCTCGAAGTTGCCTTTTTGTCTTAGGAATAGACCAATGCAAATTCTCTAGATGCCCTCTTGGGAAATCTTGCGTCCAAGACACGATAGTTCTTTGCAAAATAACTCACTCCTAGACTCCTTTGCACACGGTTTTGCACGCCTTAGTATCACTGTACAGTACGGAGATGCCCGACATGCTCATTGAGAGAATGATTGTATATCATAATATTGTCTAAGAACAAGACCATAAATTTCCCTAGATAATTCCAAAAGATCATTTGCTGGAATGTCACAGGACATTTGTGGGTCCAAAAGGGAATATCTAGTTCGGAATCCCCTCTTATAGACATCTTCTTCAGCTATACATATCTGGTGATAGCAGGTATCGAGGTCAATCTTGATAAAATAGGCAACTCCTTGCGGCCTATGAATCAACTCATCCAGTCTATGAAGGGCGTTGGAAAACATTAATCTCTAAGGCAGTGGCTAATGTAATAAGGGTTAGGGGCACTTTTTCCCTTTATGAGGTTTTTTCCCCTAACCACAGTTAGAGGTTGAGTTTGCGGTTGAGTTAGTTCGACATGTATGTTCATCCTAACCCCAAATACATCTCCTCCTTGCTGTCCATTATTCTACAAACAAAAAGTCAAAATGTAACAAAAACCTATCTCACAAGAGCTTAAGCCTCCAAAATCTCTACAAATGCAGTACGGAATATGAGCACTAGTGCGGAATCTAAACAAGTACAATTGGCCAAGCTGAGTGGCAACATTGTTGTATGTTGTGAGACAAGGGCATTGTTGTGTAGTGCCTTGACAAAGTGGCTCTTTCAAACGATTAAGTAAATGCAAGCGAGGTTGTACATCCATAACGAAGTAGAAAGCGGGTCTCACCAGCATGGACACTACAGTGCCCCAACGAGGCGCCTTTTTTGGACACAGTGCTTGGTAACAAGCATAGCATGGTCTCTGAGGAGAGAACTAGTCCAACTTCAGGATCTAACTCCTTACATTCCATTGAAGCCAGAATTGGCTCTTGATCAAACAACAAAACAACTTAAGGATCTAACTCCTTACATTCCATTGAAGCTAGAATTGGTTCTTGATCAAACAACAAAACCTCATCTTAGGAACCACATTTGCTTGGTACCCTATTTCTAGCATCTCGCTTAGAGGATTCGGTGTGCATGTTAAGAAAGGTGCTTTACTAGACAACATGAAGACCTTATCTCCAATTTGGTTAGTGGGAAAGATGTTCCATGAATTCAGACTTGAACAAGAGAGATCCCTTGTAGTATGGGATTGGGGCCTTTTTCCAAAGGTCATGGCTAGGCACTGGGAGCCATGATGCTGCCTTTGTGAGTTTATTTACATGTTGAGGATAGAGGTTCTCTTTCCATCATATTGTAATCTAAGCCTTGGGACTACCTTGGGCTCTCCAATTCTTTTTGTATTGTTGTGACCTCTACTACATTTTCTTTTTCTTTTTCCAGCTTCCTTCACTCCTTACAAGGGGCACTACCATTTGCAAACTACAACATTTGGTCATCATGTCATTTTTCTTCTCTTGTTTGTAAATATTTGGATAAGTATTATTTTGAGATCACATGTGTGTGTCATTCTGGAAAAAAAAAAACTGAGACTAATCATCTAGTTCATGTCTGTTTTTAAACATTATCTTGTGGCTGTGCAAAAAAACGAAAGACAAAACAAACGTGATATTTGCAAAAGAGCCACATAGGACAGCTACAGAGTGCCAGATCCAACCATGAAGAAACAAAATCAAACCCAATGATACTAACTTTCAAGGGAATCTCATACCTTAACTAGCTCAATGAATTTTTGGCAATGCAGTAAAAAACTCACAGTAGACCTTCCATCCTACACAAAATAATTGCCAAAACATTTGAAACAAGCTCAATAAGTTTAGAAGGGAGTATTCTCTCTCTCTCTCTCTCTCTCTCTCTCTCTCAATCCCTCAAGACAGGAAAAAAATGCATAAAGGGCTGCCATGTATGAAATGGTATGATGACGAATGCAAGAAACTCCGCAATGAGCCGAAACATATTTCTGATGCAAACCTCCACAGGCAGAAGGAGAAGCAATACAATGCCCTCACGAGGAAGAAAAAAAGAAATTACATTCTGGAAAGGGAAAAATCTGATTTGATCACCTTCATCAAGAATCCCAGAAAGGGGTGGAAACAGGTTAAGAGACTGAAGAAAAAGATCATGGGAAATATATCAGATGAGGAAATGCTTGAGTATGTTATCAGACTCTATAACCATGCCAATGCAACAGACATGGGAAATGAAGAACTGTCATATGCTTCAATCAACCCTTTCACTTTTGGGACATTGAAGCAGGGCTGAAGAAGATGGCAAATGGAAAGGCCCTTGACCACATGCACATGTGTGCTGAACTCTTAAAATGGACAAAAGATAGGACACGACACTGGCTATCACACATACTGACAAATGCTCTACATCATGGCTTTCCTCTTGACTAGCAAGAGAATTGGGTTCAGCCACTATTCAAAGGGGGAGACAAAAACTCAGTCGCCAATTACAGGACTATAATGGTTAGCTCCACAATAGCTAAACTTTTTAGCACGGTGCTTGAAGCAAAAATCAGCACTTGGGCAGAAGAGGCCAAGAAGAGGGCCATTGGACAAGCAGGCTTCCGTAAAGAGCATAGGACTGCAGATCATCTGGTCACATTAAGAGTACTCATAGATGAAAGCAGACTCAAAGAAAAAACTCTTTTATGCTGTTTTGTAGACTTTAAGAAAGCATTTGATACAGTCCTGACAGGTGGCCTATGGAAAAGAATGCAAGACCTCAAAGTTCCCCTTGCACTAAGAGTAGGCATCTCCCGAATCTACGAGAAAGTATCATGCAGACTAAAACAAGAGCATGGATTGTCAGCTGCATTTCAAAGTAATATGGGGATAAAACAAGGTTGTCCTCTCTCACCTACACTGTTTGGAATCTGCATTGACAAGTTAGAAGAACTCATAAATGAAATTTCAGCAGAAGAAGGGGTAAAAGGACCCACACTCGGGATATGGACAATATTGTTGCTTCTATATGCAGATGATGTGGATCTTTTTGCTTATGACTCTGATTCCATGCATCAACTACTACAGACACTTCAGGTCTTTTGCAATGAAAGTGGGCTGCGAGTTAATGTCACCAAAACCAAAATGATGGCAGTATGCACCACTCAACCTGAACACCTTCCTGTTCTCAGCTTTGCGGGGCAGCCCATTGAATATGTCGACACCTTTAAATATTTAGGCATCGACATACCAGCCGAACAGATGGTGGCAATGTGCACAAAGAAGGTTGGACACAGATTGGGGAAAATACTATCAATTTGAAAATGATTGCAGGCACACAGACACCCGGAACTGGAAGATCCAGAATATGTTGTTTGATGCATATGTGGTCCAAACAGTGCTCTACGGAGTAGAAGTATGGGGAGGTAACATCTCTCCATCTACATGGAATGAGATTGAAAAAATGCAGAAAGCATTCCTACGACGACATCTAGGAGTCAAGGCTACTACCCCGTACTTTGTGCTCCTTTTGGAAATAGGCAGGAGGCCAATTGAGTTTCATGCATTGATCAGAGTGACGCAATATCTAGTGGACGTGCAACAAATGCCACTAGACAGATTACCACACAGAGCATGGACAGCAAGTATGAAACTTCAAAAGAACCATAAAAGCAAGATCATATGTACAGGATGGGGGACAGACATAAGGAAATGGTTCAGCAGATGGAAAAAGGAACCATACTTAGCTATGCCACCTGAAAAGGTCAAACTACAGGAATTCCAGTTGTCCTTACTATGCACCCTACAGGCTCAATGGTTGACAGTAGAAAGGAAGACCAAGTTAGAATACTACCAAGATCAAATAAATCCTCTATGCTGGTCATCATTCATGAAATCAGATGCCTTTGCTCAGCCATACATCAGCACTCCCATCCCTCTTCTCTATCGCAGGAATATTGCCAGATTCCGCACATGGTCACATACCTTGACCATAGAGAAAGGAGCTTGGCTGAATTTTCCACAACATGCCAGAGTTTGCAGATTTTGTGATTCATAAACAGTCGAGACAGAGGCACATGTAGCCCTACAGTGCCCCAGATATGCACATATCAGGGATGATTACCAGCAGATACTAGTAGACACCACACAGCTCTCATCAGGTCTCTCCACTCCCTCTCCGGTAGCGTTGGGATCTTTTGTCACTCGTCTTTTTTCGTACCGTCAAGAACTTGAAAACTCTTGACCCCTCACATCAGAGGAGATTTTTTGTACTGAGGATTAGGTCCCATGGGTCATTTTTGGCCCCCCGAGGACGATAATAGATTCTACTTCTACTTCTACTTCTCACACACACACACACACACACAAAGAAAGAAAGAAAGAAAGAAAATTAAAAGTCTTCAGAAGACCAAAGGGTCTATGAGAGAGAGAAAGAAAGATGTATTAACGTCCGCGGAAGACCTCGCGGGCCTATGGGACAAGGTACAAAGTACACCAAAAGAATGATCTCATACAAGCCTCAGTGGGCTAGAGCAAAGGGTGCACTAAGGCCCTTGCTGGGTGCTAAGACTACTAAATTGAGAGAGAGAGAGAGAGAGAGAGAGAGAGAGAGAGAGAGAGAGGATCTTTCGCTTGCCTCACATACACCAAAATACCCCATGGCACAATAGCACTGCTCACACAATGGTCATCTCTTACAATGTGCATGTGACTGATTGTTCCACATTGATCACATGTTCATTATGTCATGGTTATCTAGTTTGGAGTCTCTTAGTCCACAAATATTTGTATATGTCCAAAGACTATTAAATATTCAATCTAAACTAGGATTTTTTATAAGATGAACAAAAGAGGAAAAAGAGACCAAAGGAAAAAAGGGGGTTCAGAAAAGACATAAAACAAAGCTCTTTTTTGAGAAAAATGATTGTTAATCTCACTAGCCATTGGTTTCAATTTGAGATTAGTCCAAGTTGTTTGAAAGAGTTCATGGTTCTAGCAAGCTTAGGATAAAATGTTTGTTCTAGGCCTAATGTTTGACTAATTGTGGCATGATATAGGAGTCATACAGAAAAATGTTCAAAGAAAGATTAACTTATAATTTAATAAATTAAGAAGTATGGTTCTCTTCTAGAGCTTCTTGCTTGCTCTCATCACTTGTGTGCATCCATCTGCCCGTCTAGGCATCTTCTCCCTGCTCCAAACCCTTCTTCCAATTCCTGCGATTACTTCTAGGAGTTGTATGAGCACTTCTACCGGTAGAATACTGAACCACAGCTATTGCTTTGGAACATCTGGTTCCTTGTAGCTGTCCAACTGCTGGGAGGACATTTTTTAGTCATGAGCATCACAATCTAGATGCATGATCAGCTTACAGTGAGGCTTACACCTCAACAGAATGGCAAAGCTGAGCGGAAGAATCGCACCACCATGGAAATGGATAGATGCATGCTCACAAGTAAGAAGTTGCCTCACAAGTTTTGGCTGGAAGACCTCATGTGTGCAAACTATATTTTAAATCGGGCTCCTACAAAGGCTTTGAAGACAATCACTCCCTATGAGGCATGGCATGGGAGAAAGCCTTCAGTGGACCACTTCAGAGTTTTTGGTTGTGTTGCATATGCCCACGTGCCTGTGGAGTTCAGACACAAGTTGTCAGATAAGGCACTAAAATGCATTTTTGTGGAATATAGTTCACAAAGCAAAGGCTATCGTCTCTACAATCCTGCTACACGCAAGATTTTTGTCAATAGAGATGTCATATTCTCTGAAAATTCTGCACATACAAATGCTGAATTTCAGATTCCGGCCTCTTCAGATGATGTGTTTGAGGGGATGCTTCCTATAGCATTTGGTTCCCCCCCTAAAAATCAGAATTTACAGCAACCTCCGCCAGCTCCACAAGTACAGATTCAGCCCCCAGCTGAATTGGTATAACCTCAGGGTGTGGATGAAGTTGTCAGGCAAGAAAAAGATACACGCAGCCAAAACAGTCCCGCATTGGTTGCTTCATACTCTCAGGGAGAGTAGGCTTGAAGCTCCATTGCCTGGCGAAACATGTAGTGCAATAAGGCACATGGAGGGAGCTCATTTCGTTGAATCAGCTTATGCAGGTACTCTTCTTGATGAGGAGGAGCCTGAGACATTTGAAGAAGCAAAAGATAATGTGCATTGGATGAATGCCATGCACGATGAGTTGCAGTCCATTCATAAAAATCAGACTTGGGATGTTGTGGATTTGCCACCAGGTAAGAATGCCATAGGTACACGGTGGGTTTTCAAAGTCAAAAGAAAACTAGATGGGTCCATTGATCGGTACAAGGCAAGGCTGGTTGCAAAAGGATATGCTCAGAAAAAGGGCATAGATTATGAGAAGACTTTTGCTCCTACATCCAGGATGATAACCATCAGGTCGGTTATAGCCATGGCTGCAAATTTTGAATGGAATGTTCATCAGTTGGACATTAAAACAACTTTCCTTAATGGAGACTTGTTGGAAGAGGTTTATGTCAAACAACCTCCGGGCTTTTAAATTTCACAAAATGCACTTCAGGTATGCAAGCTGAATAAAGCTTTGTATGGGCTAAAACAAGCCCCACGTGCATGGTATGCCAAAATTGATGCCTTTGTGACCAACAAGGGGCTGCACAATAGTCCAACTAAGAGCACCCTCTACATAAAGAAGGATGCGGGGGATATTCTGGTCATCATTCTTTATGTAGATGACATGCTGCTCACCGGATCAAATGAGGAAGTAATTGCAGATTTCAAGACCCAATTGAAAGCTACATTTGATATGCCAGACTTGGGCTTGTTACATTTCTTTTTGGGGATCCAGTTTATTCAAGAGAAACGTGGCATTGTTATGTCTCAGTCCAAGTATGTTCAAAAGCTCTTGGACAGATTCAACATGCATGATTGCAAGCCTATGTCCACTCCCATGGAGCCGGGGCTGAAGCTTACAATGCATGATGCGGGTGAATCAATTGATGTCACACTCTATAGTCAGGCTGTTGGATGCCTCATTTATCTCTGCAATACACGACCTGATATTCAGTTTTCAGTTTCTCAGGTGAGCAGGTATATGCACAGCCCAAAGACTATGCATTGGCAGGCTGTAAAACGCATCTTCCGTTACTTGCAAGGTACAAAGTCTTTTGGCTTGATGTTTCCCGGGGGGGTGACTTGCAGATGCATGCTTACAGTGACTCAGATTGGGCTGGAGACTATGATACTAGGCAGTCCACCAGTGGGAATTGTTTCTTTCTAGGACATGCTTGCATTTCTTGGTTGAGCAAGAAACAGTCTACAGTGGCTACCTCCTCATGTGAAGCTGAGTACAGGGCGGCTTTCACAGCGACAGTTGAATGTGTTTGGCTGCGTCGTTTATTTGCTGATCTTCATCTTTCATTGGAGGGTCCTTCTCCGATTCTCACTGATAGTCAGAGTGCTATAGCAGTGGCAAAGAACCTTTTTTTCATGCTCACACGAAGCACATTGAGGTTCACTATCACTATGTCAGAGAGAAGTTGCATGCAGGAGAGATCAGTATGATCTATGTGTCAACACATGACAATGTTGCAGACATCTTCACCAAAGCACTTCCACGTGAAAAGTTTGAGGCATTTCGTAGTGCCCTGAACTTATATCCTTTTGATTGATCATTTCCTTGTACATGACATTGGCACTGCAGGGGGGTGTTAGAATTATTATTATAATTCAGCAGTGACCAATGTAATGTAATAAGTAGGTTAGGGGCACTTTTCCCTCATTTAGAGGTTTTTCCCCCTAACCACAGTTAGTTCACTAACTACGGTTAGTGAAGTATAAGGTTTTGTCACTCAGACAAAACCCATCCCACTTCTTGTAATCGTCACTTCTTCTATTGCAAACACTACGTTCAGCTCTCTTGCTTCCTGCTCTCTCACTCTCTTTTTGCTACAAATACTTGGTGAAGCAGCTTGGCATCAAACGGGACAGAAAGGACCTCGAGATCCACTCAGCATTCTAGGAGGAGGAGCTGTAGAAAAGGAAGGGCAGCAAGCCCCATTTGAAGAAGGCAGCTATCTCACTTTCCAGCCTTTTGTTTCTCTGTTGATAGGAATCAAGAAAGCAAGAATGGCCTCACCCAAGTACCACCTACCCCCTAAATTTGGGGAGGGAAAACTTGATAGAACTGACTACTCCTCATGGAAGATCAACGTCGAGTCTCCTCACTTCTTGGAGACTCTGAAAGGTGATAGATGCTTTCTTCGCAAAACCCTATAACAGTACCTCCAAATCTGACACTATTGCGAGTATCGGAAGAGCAAGATGCATACGCATTTGAGGGCTCATGAAGACCACGAAGGACAATGTGATCCCCTGGCAAACCATGCCCATGCTACATGGAACATACTAAAGAATCAATACGAGACCAATAACTCGAACCTCCAAAACCAAGTCTAGGTGCTAAAGATGGAGAAGGTGAAGAGGCTGAGGAGTTCCTCAACAAAAACCAAGGTGACTCGCGCTTAGAACAATCAATGAAGCATAGCAACTAGCCATGCCTTGGACGAAAAATCTTATAGAACTTGCATGTCCGCTAAGGTGATAGAAAAATATACTTTCATAAGACTTAAATATATGTAATCTTACAAATTAAATTTTATAGAACAAGCATAAGAGAGGTGCCAGGGCATATGTACCAAACTAGTTGAACCTACCTCAAAAAGTCCACATTCACAATCAAGTATTTTGCAAACAAATCTCTACAATGGTCTCCAAATTAAATATGCATTACACATCTTTACATTAAAGCACTAAAAATGCAAAATATATACAATTGACCATCGGCTAACCAAAATTTGGAACCCACAGAAAGGTATTGTCATGCATAGATATTTGCGAAGAAAATCTTCATGACAAACTTCTATGGGCACAATTACCTATTGCTATGCACATTTCGTTGATGATACCAACACCTATGTACACGAATACTTGTCACTTTGCACAAATTGTTGATGATGCCAATAGCTCACTCAAATGCACACATCAAAGGGAACAAGCAAAAATTGCAAAACCTAACCCTTCACGATGCACACGCAGATTGTGCAATGACAAATTTGCATGTCGATTATCTGCTACTACGGGTGATTCCTGTTGTCTGTCGATATCCCACTTTGCCATTAATGTTAGAGCAAACACCTCCTAGCAACCAATTTGTCGACAATAATTTGCTAATGGGGAAAACGATGGCCATCAATGAGCTATTATGGATATTCGTCGTGGATGTCAACAAATCAATTGGGATGTGTGTAGGTAATAGAAGACATCAGTATCAATAATTGAATTGAGATACTTGCTGTCATTGGCAACAATCAAGATGTCACTCTAGTTGTGTACTAACACGACATAATAGCTCGCATCCACTATGCTTTGCAATAGCCTTTCGCTACTCTCATACCATTGTAACATGAAGCTCTCTCAATAATCGAACACACAGATGTCTCACTAATTAGCCATGGTTGCCTCTATCGGGTCTCCATGTGAGAAATGAACAGACAAGCAGGATGCAAGAGAGCAGGAGAGCAAAATGTAGAGTGTGCAATAGAGTGGAGGTGGTTTTGTCTAAGTGACAAAACCACACTAACCCACTAACTGTGGTTAGGGGGAAAAACCTCTAGGGAGGGAAAAGAGCCCCTAACTCACTTATGGATTACATTGGTCACTACCTAGAATATGTCAATAATTCTAACACCTCCTTGCAGTGCCAATGTGATGATGTACAAGGAAGAGATCAATCACCAAAAGGAGAAGTTCAGGGCACCACGAAATGCCTCAAACTTCTCACGTTGAACTGCTTTGGTGAAGATGCCTGCAACATTGTCATGTGTTGACACATGGATCATACTGATCTCCCCTACATGCAACTTCTCTCTGACATAATAATAATGAACCTTAATGCGCTTCGTGCAAGCATGAAACATAGGATTCTTTGCCACTGCTATAGCACTCTAACTATCAGTGAGAATCGGAGAAGGACCCTCCAATGAGAAATGAAGATCAGCAAACAAACGACGCCACCAAACACATTTAACTGTCACTGTGAAAGCTATCATGTACTCAGCTTCACATGAGAGAAGTAGCCACAGTAGATTGTTTCTTGCTCAGCCAAGAAATACAAGCTTTGCCCAAAAAGAAACAATCACCACTTGTGGACTGCCTAGTGTCATAGTCTCCAACCCAATCTGAGTCATTCTAAGCATGCATCTGCAAGTCACCCCTTTGGGAAACATCAAGCCATAAGACTTTGTGCCTTGCAAGTAACGAAGATGTGTTTCACAACCTGCCAATGTGTTGTCTTTGGGCTTTGCATATACTTACTCACCTGAGATACTGCATGCTCAATATCGGGCCGTGAGAAGGAGGTGACTTCAAAGGAGGCAATGCATCAACCATAGCATGCTTCTTAAGTGTCATCAAGCTGCCATAGCTCATGTGTCCATACCTTGCAAGATTGGATCTTTTCTCATAAACATCAAGCTGAAAAAGACCCGGATACAAAGTGCCAGACAACATCAACGCATAATCATTTTCTTTGTCTCGGACTGCACGCTTATCTTCAAAGATGACCTGAAACCCTCCTCAATTGTGCAAGGACATTGAAAGTCAATTCTTCTTGATACCAGGCACAAAAAGAACATCAGAAATTCTGAAATCTGTGCCTTCCGTGGAGGTAAGTACAACCTCACCTACTCCACAAACTGAATAAGAAGAATTATTAGCACAAGTCACCCTCCTTCCAGCGGGTGGTGCATGCAAAGATGCAAAAAGGCACTTCCTAGAAGTGATGTGCTTGGATGCACCACTATCAAAATACCATGTGTTCAATGTCTCATTGACACTGAAAGTGCATGCATCCTTCGAAGGATCATAGTTGCATGTCAGGAAAGCATATGAGTCATCCTCAAGAGTGACTGTAGTATCTGGACCAGCCACTGGAAAATCTGAAATGCAAGACAAAAAAGCATAATCCCCTTCCACAAAGTTGGCTGAAGCATCAGCTCCTTCATGTACACGAGGGCCTGATGCATTTGAGACAGTCATACCTAAATCCTTTTTCTTTTCCTTTGCTATTCTCTTCTTGCATTCACAAATGTAGTGACCCGTCTTCTTGCAGTAGTGACAAATACCCTTCTTCTTTGGCTTCTCTGCATCACCTTTAGCCTTGTGAGAGGGCTGCCTAGAATCAGATTTATGCTGATGTGTAGGCTGATTTGCATGTTGCTTTTGCTGCCCTTTCACTTTGGGCCTGGATTTTGAAAGCATGGCATGCCCGTGTGGCCATGTTCTTTCTGGTTTGCTTCTCCTGCAACAAGAGTCCTGCCAACTTAGGATTGCCACCCCCCCTCAACAACAAATTCAGCGAGGTATGAAAACCGAGATACGACTCAAGAAGAGAATTCACAGTGGTGGGAATCATCTCTGAATCACGAATGATCTCATCTATATTCAGCAATTGTTCCCTCAAATCCTGAAGCTTGGTGAGGTGATCATTCATTGAGTCACCCTCATCCATATGTGTGTGAGATAGCTCTCTCCTCAGGAAAGAGACCCTAGCATCATTTCTAGCTGCAAACATACTCTCCAAAATATCCCAAGCTGTTGCATGATCGAATGTACAGAATAATAAACCTTTTGGCAAAAAGGGACATAACTAAAAGAGATTGTGCATCACGTGAATCCCACCTTTCTGTTCCTGTGTGGGACGCACCAAAGCAGCAACTGCTGCACCTAACACTTGTCCTGCACCTTGTGCTTGACCTCTACCCCTTCCTCCACCTTGTTGAGGAGTGACAGGTGCAACCACAATCTCTGGCCGTGTCTGATCTCCGTTGACATAATCCCGTGAGTGTTTGCCAACTAAGATATTGCAAGCCATAAAACTCCAAGGAATAGTTGGTACCATCCAACTTATCCTCCTGTGTGAGGACACCAGAAACCTCATTGGGATTGTTCTGAGCCATATCTACCAAATAAAACAAAGACTGCAGCAAATCTGACAAGTGAAATCCCTTCTTGGGATCAAAGATGCACAACCAAAGTCTGCAAAAAATCTACCCAAAATGACAGCTTGCTGTCACAACCTATCAAAGGCTTAAAATGCATCAGAATGCTCTGCAAATGCCCGAAATCTGCAAAATCTGTCTGCAAAAATTGGCAAATGTCTGCAATGTGACTCAATCTGAGTCCAAAATTGCCTGCAAAACTCCCAAATTGTCTGTCTGCTGCCAAATTGCATACAAAATGTAAAAGCCCCAAATTTTTGCGAGAAATTGCAACTGAAAGAGGGCAAATTGTCCGAAACCGCCAATTTTGCAATTGTCTGCAAAAGCCCCAGTTTTTGCTGCAAAATTGCAAGCAGAAACCAAAAACACCAAATTTTGGAGAGAAATTGAGCTGAAATTGGGGCAAATTCACGAAAAGCCCCAAATTTTGCAAAATGCCCAATTCACAGAATGTGCTCAAATCTGCCCACAAATCTCCTTGAATCTCATCCAAACAATGGTTGCAAATGCAAAATGCAACTGGCTGCTCTGATGCCACTAATTGCTCTGTGCAATCACTGCAAAAATGGCATCAACCAATCACTGCAATCACTCGAATGCACTCCCAATCTGAAAATGCACATCCACGAGTGCCCAAAAGCATTCACAACTGCCAAGAATCTGCAAATCCCCCAAATGTGCAAGCAAAAATAACCTGTACGCCAAGGAAATGCACAAAATGCAATGTGCATGTACAAACACCACCAGCAGGCTGTACGGACAGCAACATCCTGTTCGGACAGGCAGGTAGGACAGGACCGTACAAAATGTACAGCACTATTTGTGTACAGACAGCAGTACGACGTAGGACAGCTGGCACACATGTGGTACGGCAAAACTAGCAAAGCAGGTATGGATTGTACGAAAATGTCCATCAGGTCACTTGTACGGGAATGCACGGCGCAAGAGTACCGTACGACTTGTACAGAGCTTTGTATACGGGCAGCTGGTCGACCATACAGATGTACGGACAGCTGTACAGGAGCTCTGTGTACGGCACAAGTATGTTGTGGGCTGTTGCAGGTGACGTATGGAATCAGTCCGTACTGACTGTACAGGCTGATGGTGCGACTGTACGCGCTGCTAGTTGATGGCGGCCTGCAGCTAACAGTAGATGGCAAGTAGCAGGAGTTGGTCCTGCTCTGATACCAAATGTGAGAAATGAACAAACAAGCAGGATGCAAGAGAGCTGGAGGGCAAAACGTAGAGTGTGCAATAGATAAGATAGAAAGATACAAGAGTGGAGGTGGTTTTGTCTAAGTGACAAAGCCACACTAACCCACTAATTGTGGTTAGGGGAAAAAACCTCTAGTGAGGGAAAAGTGCCCCTAACTCACTTATGGATTACATTGGTCACTACCTAGAATATGTCAATAATTCTAACACTCCACAACTAGGACATCCAGGTGCACTAGCTTCCATCCCTAAGCCCAATGGCCATTGACTAAATGAGTGTTAGGCCACTTATGACTCCAAGCGCACATAGGACACCCAAATAATACAAGTACACGACTTGTCCTACGTCAGCAATACTAACCTCTTTAGGCCATTTAAGCTTAGCTAACCAATCGCGATTGTCTCACCTCCTAATTTCCTAAATAAGGCACCCCCTAGGAGTAATCTCACATCACAACGCTATTGTTGCAATAGTGAGGCTCTCTCTTTGGTGTTACTCATGCATGTGTTATGACTCATTGCTCTATCTTGTAAACAACTCCTTTAATGGTAAAGGAAAATGGTTTATGAAAACGTCTTCATATCAAATTCTAGGTTTCATAGGTCATATTTGGTCTTTGTGGACACTTGAAAAGAATCATTAACCATGTGCACGCATGTGTGCAATAGGTGCATGTGAATGCACGGGTTGCAAGCTTTTCGTAAATTTAAAAAATACAAAGAAATTGTTTTTGTAACTTTGACCAGTCAAAACCAAAGCACACATGCACATAGCCCCCCTGCCCTTCCTTTCTCCCCTCCCCTCCCCTTCCCTCCGCCCCAAAGGGAAACTAAACTTCTGTAATTTAAAATCGAAAAACCGACCTGTAGAAGTTGTGGATACCAATCCTGTAGCTTGGCAAAGACCCCATCAATATCACCATTCCTAGTCAGCTTTATTTAAAATGATACAAAAAATCGTATAAGTTTCCTAGAGAAAGCCACTCTAGATACACTATGGTATAAACTTTAAGCAGATCTTGAGGAGGCATTCCTTCAAAAAAACATACCTGTCTCAAGATTCTCCGTCGATCAAGGGCATAAGATTCTTCATCTACCATCTTGTCACCATTCTCTTGTGCCATAAATACGACAGGGGGAACCATATTCCCACTTGCAGCATCAAATGCTAAAAGAGTATCTTGATACCCATAGTGCAGTAAGTATGCCCGAACAACACTAAAATTACAAAACAAAAGGAACAAAATTCAGTGACACCCAAAGAGAGACACCACAAACACACCACCCCCCTAAACACACACACATGCATGCACTCGCACACATCGAGAGAAGGTTCTTCCTTCTCCCCTCCTCCCCTCCCTTCCCTCTCCCCTCCTCCTCCCGTACCCTCCCCTCCCCTCCCTTCCCTCCCCTCTCCCCCACCCCTCCCTTCCCTTGCTCCCCCCCCATTGTGCCTCGCTCCCCCTCTTCCCTTCCCCTCCCCTCCCTTTCCTACCATCCCCTCTCTCCCTCCCCTCCCTCCCCTTCCCTTCCCTCCCTTCCTGTCTCCATGTGCACAATTGTCAAGAAATTTTGGATCGGCATTCTTATACCATACATGTATGCATTTATTGTCATGCAACTTTACAAATACCCTTAATTACTAATCTCACTTATACTTCAAATCATTTTCAATTTAAGACTCACTTAATTATCATTTATTATTTCTCTGCACATGCTTACTGATTACATGTGTGAGTTTTGTGCGAGTTCATGTTTTGGGACTTCCACACCGTAGGTTATCTTCAGCAAATTCAATGCATTGTCTTCTTTAGCTTCACTAATATCCCTCTCGAGTTTTGTGTGAGTTCATGTTTTGGGACTTCCACACTATAGGTTATCTTCAGCAAATTCAATGAATTGTCTTTTTCAGCTTCACTAATATCCCTCTCCATTGTTTTCACAATCTTTGCAACAATGGTGGTACCTTTTGCAAAAGGTAGCCAGACACCTAGTTGACTGGATGTTGGAAGCTAGTGCATGAGGTGGATTCCATACTAATTGGAATTATTTCAGCCTTTAGAGCTCTAAATTTACTAGAACACCCTCCACCTTATCATTTGATAATCAGCATATTGTATGATAATGAGATGTGTCACACATCAATAGGGATTCAATACCTACTGGAGTTTTTATACCCGCCTTGAAGGTGAGCCTTGAACTGTTCAGCACTGATGTTTGGATAACCAAGGTCAAAATGAGATTACGTAGTTGACTTTTTCCGAGAGGCAAATATAGTCTTTTGAGTGTTTTCTTAGTTCCTATAGGCTTACCTTGACCACTCTCATGCACACTAGTCCCACCAAAGTACACTCTATTGAGGTCTGACCTATCACAGCTTTCCTCAAGGAAGACTGACAGAGATGGGGGGTCACTCTAGACATAGCCCAGAGAGTCCAAAAAGCGAGGAGACTGCGTCCCCCACCGCAGCGTGAGATAGCTCGACAGACACAAATACGAGACATCTTCGCAGCCCACCAGAGAGCCATCACTGTACCAGGCTTCAGCTTCGTCCCAGCGCCTGGATAGATTGATTGATCTGGCCCACTATGCAGCTGTAGTTGACTTTTTCTATGATTATAATTTTGTTAGCATAGATTAGTACTCAGCAAGGGTCCTAGCATACCCTTTGCTTCAGTCCACTGAGGCTTGTATGAGTTCGCATTTTGTGTACTTTGTCCCATAGGCCCGTGAGGCCTCCCATGGACATTAATCTCTCTCTCTCTCTCTCTCTCTCTCTCTCTCTCTCTCTCTCTAGAAGAATGAGTGCAGATTACTGTATAAAAATATGCTCACTGACAAAAACACATCCCATTATAAGATTCTGAGCTTGGTCTTATCTCCTTATAAAACAACAAAACAGCAGTTAAGTCAAGAACCACCAAAAAATGAACCTGATTTCCATACCTGTGACTAACACTCAAAGGAAGATGCACACTCTCAATAGCCTTTTGCTGTTTTTCCCGCTCTTCTTGTGCCAACGCCTGAAAATTCATTGCATGTCACAAACATGTTCGCATATTATAGCACAAAATGCTATTGCAAAATGGCAGCATAATTCACAATTTTGCAACTAAGGAGTTCTTTGACCTTACCTCAATGTTGAAAACGAAGGGGCGTTGTCCAAAGTTAACTTCAACTCTGAGCCGCAAAAAAAGTGTGGGGGAGGAGGAAAGATATAAGAAAGTTGAAATCCAATGCTAAAAATTCCAAGAGAGATTTGATTAACAACTGGCAATTCTTTTGCACCCCTATTTAGCTGCTTACCTCACACAATATAAAAATCAATATATGATACTTTAATCCCTAATGGACACTCTAATGGTTGACCTAGGATGTGATTATGCAGTAGCACAAGTGCAAGAGGGGAACCCCTCGTATGCTAAATGTCAACAAAAAACAAAAGAAAACTGGAAAATGCTGCATACTTTTCATTAAGGCTATGTAGTCCAACAGTGGGATACAAAGGACATTTGACATCTTTGGTATGTGTCCCAACGAGCTTCCCATTTTTCCTGCATACAACCCCATAACATACCAAATTCTTAAGGGCTCTCCAAAGGATTGACCATAGACTGTTGTTTTCTCCACAAGCAAGTTGGTCAAACATTCAAGCAATTTTCATCTGAATGGGAACCTCATAAAAAGTAAAGCAATCTAAAGGTTGTAAATGCATGACAAAATTGTTCCTTGGTGATGGCCAAGAACGAAAAGCAAACCCCAAACCTCCCTGCAAAGGGGGGGGGGGGCGGGGGGGGGAGAGAGAGAGAGAGAGAGATCAACTACACACACACACACATGTAAAAAAGCAGGCATGCAAGCATAAACTATCTTCCAAACTCAGAATCAAACAAGCATGCAGCTAATCAGTTGGCGGACTTGCAACGATGGACTGCATGCTACAAAATACAACTCTAGCCAACACTCATGCAGATATGAAGAATGATAAGCAGTCCCTTTAGTTTCAATGCGAACAAGAATAGAAAAGAAAACACGGACAGCATTGGTTCTACTCTAAAGACAGTGGGGAGAGGTCCTACACACTTGGGACTTAATGCAGGGGAACTTTAGCTTTCTATGATTATGCCATAGCACTACCAAATCTCTTCCTTAGAGTTCAGATGTAGGTCAGAGGACACACACACAGGGCCCACAATCACGCAAATGACTTATGAGCTGCTCATATACAATGGGCTACAGTATTGACCGGGGTCCAGAGGCAGCCACCTTGCAGTAGACTATGTCATGGAATCTCCTACCTTGATGTCACAATGCAGTCACATATTTCTCACCGTATAGTGCATCCTCATGCTAGGAGCAGACCAGACCTTTTGATATGACACTCCTCGACCCATACAAGACACGCACAAGCCCACCCCTTCCACATGCCACTAGTGTGATTTTAATCACTCCCCAGACCACATCTATGGTAGTTATCTCACCACTTTCCTGGAGTACATAAATAACAACCAGATATCAATGCTAAAGCCCTCCTCTTCATGTAGCAGCTCATCACTCCTTTCACTATACAGTCAAAAACACCAGACACCCACCCAAAGGGTCTCTACCCCAGAATGGTTGGTACGATGGCAAGTGCAACGCACTTTGCTATGCTGACGCTCCGAGACCAAACAAGGACACTTGGACAAAGGATCATACTGATTGCATTTTAATGTACTGCTTAACTGAACCATGTTGCACCAGGTAATACCATGAGAAACTGTCGTTTCTTGCTTAGAGGCTATCCCTGCTTGGTAAGGGTGTTGATGATAAATGGAGAATGGTCAAATTAATGCATGGGTTGCAGCCAGCTAGTCCTTCTGATGCGATGGCATCTAGATCCAAGTCCTTGGATGAAGCTATGCAGCTAGCAGAGCTGTTTCAACCTAAGTACAATCCCAAGGAGAAATATATTGGTATTGGGTATTTCTAGAAAAAAGCCACTGTAGACTATTTATTGAAGAAGCATAGTGGAAAGCAGAAATCTCATTTGATTCCAACTTCCAAGACCTCTTCAACCAGCTCCCAGGTCCAAGGTAAAATTATTCCTAGGTATCCCATTGCCAAAGCTTCAAGGTCCAGAAGTTACGGCAGAAATACTAACATAAAGGATGGAAGTAGTGATAAAGGTGAGGAGTCATAAACAATTATGTCAATCTCCTATGGATGAGAGGAGAAAGAAAGGTCTATGTTTCAAATGTGGTGAAAAATGGGGTGTGGATCACAATGAGGCATGCAAGGCTAAATCAACTCATGGCAAATTAAGTATGATAATGGAGATTTCAGAATCTGAAGGAGAATCCTCCTCAACAGAAACTGCAGAGTTCCATTGTGGACAGACTCCAGAGCCTCAAGGTGGTGAAGGGAATGGCAATAGTAGTTGCAGACACTCAGGTTGGTTGGCATCCCTTCGTGTTTATTTAAGATTGTCCCTGCTTAGGGCAATGAGAATTATGTATTCAATCCAGGTGGCGACAACCATTGTGAACTAAGAGGTAAGAATGGCTCTAGGACTTGGAATTTATTATCTTATCCGTCATAGCTTGTATACAGTCCACTCATAGCAGTGGGTAAGCATAGCTCCTATAGCCTCCCACCACACTTTTACATCATCTCCTACCCATTTATCATAATGTCTAGAGCCTCTTACCTAACAATAGTCTCCTGCAAACATAATTTCTACAAACTTGACTGTTCTATATAGGAATGTACAAAAGTGTCAGGTACTCCTTATGAGAGATCCCAATCAGAGTGCAATTCAGTAGGGCTGTGAGATGTAAAAACATCACTAAACATGCTAGATTCAACGTGCACGCATCATGTAAGCATTATGGTATTGGGTTCTCTTGGACTTGAAAGTATGGTCATTTGCTAGCATCATCAAGATTACAGTGCATAGAAGAGGGCATAGGTGAAGCCTCAGTCTCACATTGCAAATTGTGCAAGCGTGCCATGAATGAGTACACAAGTGTCTGTATGTTACCTTGAAAAACCCTCATGGCTGCTCCTCTACTAACTGTGGGGCTACGTTCAGCTCAGGTGCATGATGCTGCTGCTGGAGTCGTTCCTGTGTCTGTAGAACCGGTGCCATGTAAGAGCTGAGGTGTATAAGGGTCAAGTCTGCAAGGCTCCGGTTCATTATATATATGGCCTGGTTTGCCAACAGATGGCTGGCCAATGGGCCAGGAGATGGCCTTACATGTGGGGTCGGCCAGTGCAGGGAAGGGAGGCTGGTCTAGGCTGGCCGGTCAGCCGGCAGACCAAGGGTGAGGGAGCAAACTGGCCCTCCCGCACCTCCATATAAGAAGGTCTTTGCACCTCATTGGATCAGTCTTGAAACAGCCACTGAATCCGCCTTCTAAGGTGCACATCACTGCTCCTTATACAGCTTTCTTTTTTCCCCATCCCTTTTGAAGTAAAGGGTGCCATGAACGTTAGGTCCTGTGAAAAGCATTCCAATGAGCCATCCAAGCCAATCAGGATCACAGGCCAATGACATCGCTCACTCCAGCAAGAAATCTCTTCCAGAATATTTGACCAGCTAGGTGCCAAACCTCCGTCCAATCTAATGACTCACCATCGTGTGACCTTTGTAGATGATCAAGCATCCTCCAACAGACAGATGACCATCCAGCTATCCCCCCATAAACTAGGCACAGGTTACAGCCTCGATCCTACCAGGCACAACAGACTATGTTTCGACTCCATTGCATCCTGCCATTCTTTGCAGTGGACAACGTCCTTATGCGCGCGTGCACACACACACACACACACGGCATTTCAATGATCATGTACAATGTACTGGCCAGTCATGGTTTGGCCTCTAAAGGTCAATAAAATTATCTATCTAGAAACATATCTCAAAATGCACAAATGCAGTTTATATCCACATTTGACTCCTATATTTATTATTGCTTCATTTTTATAATAATCAATCACGAGATCCACCAGGAAAAGCCTTCATGTTACACACTTTCAAGACATTAAATTTTTTTTAAAGGATTACAAATTGCAAAATTAAGCAAGAACACATTGGCACAAGACTTTGGAGGCACCAACCTTCTTGGGTCCTTTAGTTAGCCTAGTAAGAGGCTATTTATGTCCTTGATGGCCTATGCAATGGAGCATAAATGGTATCCTCTCAAGAGAGGTACGTTACCTTCATTTGGGTGGACCACTCACTAAACCAGAGGGTGTAGGATGCAAGCAAGCTGTGTGAATGGGTGGGTGTCTCTCTAAAAAGCATGCTTACCTCTGTTTAGGGGAACATTCTGAAAATGTGAAAGCATCGGATGCAAGCAAGCTGTGAGAGTGTCTGGGTATATCCCTACTCCGATTGTAGTATACATTAAAAGAGAGAGGAAGTGCATGCCCCGGGGCAGGGGGGGGAGACTAGGGGAGATCCCCGAGAGAGAGAGAGAGAGAGAGAGGGAGAGAGAGAGGAGGGGGGGATGCAGATGATGATGCGTACGTAAAGAAGATCTCTTGTGAAGCATAGTTGATTCCAGCACCAACAGTATCTCCTGTAGTGAAAGTAGGCCCAAAAGCATCTCCCGTGCCCTGCCCATGGTATAAATGTCCATCATCTCCATGATAACCATAAGAGTTTAGCTCCCATCTGAAAAAACAAACATAAGACAAACTGTATGAATGCATGCAACAAACGACATCAAAATGTTGAAGGTCAAACATTGATGAAGTGCCCTTTATAGTCATGCCTGACATAGGCAGTGTGTTTACAACAGCGTCACTAAGCATAGGGCACAATGAAAATGGAACTTCAAGATGATCAAGCATTTGATCAAATTGTTAATGAATTAATGGATGAGCTTCCCTGCTAACACATCTCAGATCTGTGTGTCGACTTTCTCACATTTGTAGCATGATCTGATAGGGTCCCATACATCATAAAAGTAGAGAGCCTTTCTTACATGAGGCTTCAAATGAATGATATGAAGCTCATGAATAACATGCAAATATAGGGTGCCCTAGCATATCGTCTTCTAGATTCACTGGAGCTTGCGCCTCCATATCAAAAAAACAAAAAGTATTTAGAGAGAATTTTACAATCACAAGTTAAATAAAAGAAGACATTACAACAAAGCGCATATGAAGGAAAGAAGCAAAGATTGAAATCTTATCAATATAATAAGCACACGCAAATTATTCCACAGAGTCAATCTAGTGTCTCACAACAAAACTTGTACAAAGGAATTGCGGTATAAGAAGCAAAAAACTTCATTAGCATGACTAGAGGGGGGGGCTGTCCGATCACAAGCATTTCTACATCAGGAGGATCTTAAAGGCCTCAAGCGAATGGAGCCTGCAATTGGCTCATTGTGGGATAAGAGAACTTGGGTCCAAATCTCATGACATGTGGCCTCTACCTATGGTGTGTGGTCGTCAGCTCAGAAAAATTGGCTATAGAATGAAGCGGCCATCTCCAAGATCTCTTGGGAGTTAGTGTGCATCTTGATCCTTTTCATGATGGAGGTGCTGGAGGTTATTGCCTCTTGATCTTGGTTTTATCGTCTAGAACAATTGGCAAGCCATCCTGTCACCCTGTTATGTTCTCCATCTAGCACGGGAGGAGTGGTAAAAGTACTCTGCATGCTCATTGTTTGGCCTTGATTGCATTTAACTCTCACTTATACTTGAATGTGTCTCTGCTCTACAGACTACAGTGGGTCCAACGAGCTTTGGGGAGGGGGAGGGGTGAATAGGTGTGGGTGGTGGTCTCTAGAACGTCCTCTTTCTGATAGAGGTGCTACGGAATCCTCACCTCTTTGTGGTAACCCCTTGTTGTGGCTATTTTGGGGAAAGTACGATTGGGGAATGATGTGACACAATGGTGCTTGCAGAACTCTAGAAGAGCATCATCATTGCATTGTCCAGTCCCCACTGTAGAACCAGTCCAGTCTCTCCAAGTGAATGAGCAACCACCTTTGGGGAGGGGGAGGGGTGAATCAAGGCTCTAGGTGTGGGTGGTGGTCTCTAGAATGTCCTCCTTCTGGTAAAGGTGCTATGGAATCCTCACCCCTCTGTGGTAACCTCTTGTTGGTGCTTGCAGAAGTCTAGTGGAGCATCATCATTGCATTATCCAGTCCCTACTATGGAACTGGTCAAGTCTCTCCAAGTGCCCATTGCCCCCCGCCCCCCCCTCTGCCCGGCCCCGTCTTTCTTGTGACAGCGGTAGACACTGGATCTGCTGTAGAGATCTCTCAAAAGTGAATCTGCTGTCTACCAAATGATCTTTCATTCACGACGACTCCCCCTCCCCCCCTTTTCTTGTGGATGGATGCCGTATTCCCAACGACACGGACAAGGCCACCATTTGACAATGGGGACAGGTTACCCTCTTGGACATTAGTACCAACCGACCAGGCAGGGGGGGCTGCCTATATATAGGCCCCCCATTCTCATTGTTCATGATCACCTGGCGAAGCAGCAGTTCACTGCAGGCCAGCATCTCTTGGAGGGCCTGGCAGAGGAGCAGAGCCAGTCCTGTTGTCCACCTGAGGAGCAGGGTAGTGGAGCAGTTCATCCACTCCCTAGTGCTCCCTTCACTTGGTTGTTGAGCTATGTGTTTCGAGCTCTCAAGCAGCCCGTTGTTCCCGAGGTTTTCTCCAGAGATCACTTGCAGTTCTCCTGTGCCTCTCTCTCCTTCTCAATGTGTGTGTGAGGCGTTCTCTCTCTCTCTCTCTCTCTCTCTCTCTCTCTCTCTCTCTATATATATATATATATATATATATATATATATCCTCAGTTCATTTCCGCTGCACTTCTTACAGAGGCAACCATCCCAAAGTGCTAAAAAGAGGGCCTAAGACGAGAGAATGAGGACCCTCCAAAGGCACGCTAGGCAGAACGATTCTCTAGGGCTAGATTCTCTCTTCAACTTCTACAGTATAGGATCCAATGGGACCCTCCAACACAAGATCTTAGGGGCCCTTCAAATAATCATCCACTCGATTTGCTAGAGTGGCAAAGCATCACAATTGTGGGGATACTGAGCAAGCGTTGGACCATCGACTCTCACCCAAGAAGAGATGAGTGGCACCTCTAGTTGGGACGAGCACCCTCAGACAACTGCATTAGCACCCAAGAAAGTGGTTAGATAAGGCAAACCACGAGGATCGTGTTTCTTCTCATACCTCCATTATAGTGTCTGTACTACGGGTGGTGCCTCCCCTAGACACCATCACGCAAGAGACATTGGCAGTAGTAGTAAGACTTGTGCAAGATTCTTCACAAATGAGGTCATTTGTGAAAGATCTCATGCTTCTTTTGGCTCGCACAACATGGAGGTCTCCCAGATTGTCTCTCCTTACTTGGTGAATGGGGAGTCAATTCCACATTAAAATATCCACGACACCACTCCTTCTAGACAATGCCCATCCAGTTCCTTTTTGTGTGCATGCGTGCGTGTGTGCTACTCTTTTTGTTTTTTGTTTTTCGTTTTCTTTTTTTTTGGGCAGGGTGACATGCACACGTCCATCGTAGGAGTGCAGTTGTGCACCACACACACACATGCCCCCCGCCCCCCCCCCCCCCCCAAAAAAAAAAGAGATGGTGAAAGGGGGATCACCTTTCTTTTTTAATGTAATAAATGAGGTTAAGAGCATATAGAAATTTAGTTTCCCCTTTTCTTAGCCTATAAGAAAAACGAAGCATATTGGAACCCATCAATCACAAGAGTAGCACTTTAAAGGCCAATGATCTATTTTTAGACAATGAGAAGTGAATGCAATGTTTAATGCTTGATTGGTACCCAAACCAAACAATGATCATATTCATGTCTGCAACAGATTCCCTAGGCCCACACTCTGCCTCTACTCTGTACATGATATACCCATCTACATGCATCAATGCTACAAGTGATGTGTATATGTGTATTATACACTAGAAAATAGGATGGTACCATTGCAAGAACCTACATCTATACTAGCACTTTTGGTTTGAACACGGTGTGTATAATATTTAGGTGCTAGTTCTAGGGTTTGTAAGAGGCCTTCCAAGTTTGTAGTGTTTACTTTGCACTAGTTTTCTACTTTTGTTTTTAACATATGTGCTGCATGCAGAAGCAAACCAACCTAATTAACTCCAAAACTTGTAGGCGCTTCGCAAACCCATCTTGCAAAACGCTTTTGTTACTGTACATCTTTTGGTAACATTGATTCACACCTTCTACGCTTATCAATTAGATCAAATAAGTTTTGTTCAAAATCCCTTCTTTTGTAAGGGCTTAGCATTTCATGACGCAGTTGCAATGGTAGACGCAGTTCACCTTAGAACTACATCCAAATGGGTATGAACTTGATGCTAATAGAGAGCAAGCATTGTTTTCACACAATGTTGAATGGGAATTGGAAAAAAGAAGCTACTTTACAGATCACCCTTTAAGAATGTTGAATGGGCGTTGCACAGGAGAAGTTACTTTGAAGCTTGTTGTTCAAACCTTAAGGAGCACTTCTTAAAAATTTCCCTTCCAAGAGA